>NC_135372.1:78931317-80200317 GCF_049243985.1 Paroedura picta
TCTCAGGGTCAGAAATAGCTGCCAGGGCAAATGGAAACCTGGGAAGAAAGGAATCCTTCTGCAGGTTGTGCACAGTCCTTGCACTGGATCCAGGTGTAGTAGTTCTTGACTCCAGGTGGGACCTGGAGATCCTCTGGAATTACTGCTCATCTCCAGATAACAGAGATCAGTGCCCAGCCCAGCTCTGACCTAAAGCTACGTGTGCAGGTGTTGTCCAGGACTTTTTAAAACTTGCGACGGCAGGTGCAGAAGAGGCTTCTTGTGGGGTGGGAGGCATTTTGTGCCGATCTGGTTCACAATTTCTCCCCTTCCTTTTGGATGTGTGAAGGGAGGGAAGACAGGCAGCAGGCAGCTCTTTCTCCCAGTCCGGTGAAGGCTGCTGGCACTCCTCAGTGCTGCCACATGATGCCAGTGCCACCCCCTCAGCCAGCCTCCCTTGCCAGCAGGGTAACTAAGAGGGAGGGAAGGGAAGGGTGGGAAAGGCTGAGTCAGGAAGGAGTGTGAGCGCATTTCCTGGCAGAGGCAAATATTTATTTTTAAATGAATACTTTAAACTGATGGATTAGTAGTAAGCCTTCATTAATTCACTTTGGGGGTCAAGGCTGGTGATGGCTGGCTGGTAAGGGAAATGATAGGTTTCCACCTGTAACTACTAGAAGATTTGACTGTCTGAACAATTGATTGATAAATTTGACTTAGGTGATGGTTTTTATCCCCAACAATACACAGGAAGATTGCAATCATTTGGGCCCCTAGGAGGGGGCAAATTGAGACTTTTCCCCACTTCTAAGCAAGCTGAAGATGCTGGGAAAGTCCCAAGAGGAGGGATTGGAAAATGATTGCCACCTTCTAATTGATCATATAGTTATTAGGGATTGGCTATAATTCTACAGCCTGTCCTGGTTCAAGTTTTTGGTTCTTACCAGGCAGAGAAAATGGCCTGTTCCTCTCCGGAATGTAGTTTTTGATAAGCTCTCTCACAAAAGGAAAGATTATGTCATAGCTGAGTTAGTCCTTATCTCAAAGCTAGAGAAATGGGGAAAGGGTGTGTCACTACTGTTTATGTAAACAATTGGAGGTGGGGGGGGGAAGCATGTGAGCAGCTTTTTGGACCTGTCAGCAATTCCTGGAAGGCTGGTGTAAGGGCTGTAGGGTGTTCCCAGGTGGTAGAGTGGGAAGGTAGATACCCCAGGCTATTGGCTCATCCTGCAAGTCCACCCTCCAAGGGAAGGGTATTTAATATGATGTAATCCTGTTGTTCTCTGGACAGATTTGGGGACTCCCCTGTGTCTATATTTCTTCTACAGTAAAAACATAAGAAGGTTTTTTTCTCTCAGTGTGATTCATTGGCACTGGACTAAACCCTAATTTTGCCATTTGGCTATCACTGGGCTGGGCTGGGGGGACAATTTTGTTACACTGGAATCATGTTGTAATGCAATTCCAGCCTTTAAAAAAACAAACAAAACCCGAATGATTTCAGACTTGGAAGGGGGGGGTGGGTGCACAAATGTGACAAAATGTCACTAGAAGAGGACTAGTTGTTTTCACCATGTGACAATGATGGACGCATTCAACAAATAGCAGGAAGTTTTTACTTCCTGTCTCTCAGGTGTCCTGTGTGTACACAACTCCTGGGGGCAAATGGGGAAAGAGCAGGGCAAAGTATTCCCATGTGGTAGTGGGAAGAATTGGAGCAACTAGCCCTGGGCCAAAAAACAGGGGGCAGTGCGGCATAAGGTCCTTCATGCAATAGACATGAGAGTTGTATTGTGGGTTGGTGCCCTATTATGAACCATTGGTTCAAGATCACAATTTTGTGTCTCTTTAAGCTACAGGTAGTCCTAGATTTTTCCAGTGTTTAATTGTGTTTGTGATATTTCTATGCACTGTCTGCCATCAATGTTGCCTTGTTTTAGAAATACTCATCCTTTTTTCAAGTAAGCAAATAATGGCACTTTACTGAGCGTTCCACTGGACAAGGATGCTGTGATGTAAATATAACTCTCCTTTCTGATCATAAATATGAAACATAGCTGCAAAAAGGCTGGAAGCTCATCCTGCATCTATCAGTTGCACTGGCTGTGACAAACATGAATAGCATCATAATGCTGAATGCCTGACTGACTGAAAGTAAATCCAGACTTAACACAACATGCCAGCATTGCAGTGGTTTGTATATATGTGTGAAGTGAGTAAAGCTTTCTTTTTAAAATTCAGTAACGTATTGCTCTTATGTACACATTGTTTTCAAAAGTCAACCTTCAAAAGATATAGAATAATCAGAATTCTTTGTTTTGATTAGCATTTTTGTTTAGTTTTCCATGTAATTTGCATATACAAATGACAGGACATCCATTCACAATTAAATACAAACTTTTCTATTTGACTATGGTCATCCCAGAATATAGAGGGGGGTAAACATCTGTTTGCCTTCCTGAATGTGCATCCAGTCAAAAGTAAAAGAGTGAAGACTGTAGTGGAGTAATATATTGAAAATTTATAATTATCAACCCATTTCAAATGTACTATTCCTGAGCAAAGTGATGGAATAGGTGATAATTGGAAAATTTCAAGGATTCCTAGTTTAAGCAGATCCTCTCCATTCAGGAGTCACACCTGAAATCCCTATGGATTACCTGTACTGGAGATGGGCAGAAGTGGAAGAAGTGTGAGTTTACTGATTTTCCTGAATAGGGCTGCCAGTTCTCATTCAGAAAATTCCTTGAAATTTTGGTTAGTGCCTAGAGAGGGAATTCAGTTGAAGCTAGAATTTTTCTTCCAGGGAACTGATCTCTGCAGTTTGGAGATCACTCATATTTCCAGCTAGACTCCAGGCTCCACCTGGAGGCTGGTAACCATACTCCATCTTTAACATCCACATTAAACTGCCAGGTGAGGTCATCTAGAAATCTGGGCTGTTGTCACCTATATAAAGATGACAGATATAGCTTGATCCTGCAGCAGATTCCAGGGAAGCTGTGAAAACCCTGAAATGATGCGTTAAACTGGTTTTGTGAAATGTTTCAAATGTTAGCTGCTTGGGTTACCTTGATTGGGCAGAAAGGTGAAGAAGAAGAAGAAGAAGAAGAGTTGGTTCTTATATGCTGCTTTTCTCTACCCGAAGGAGGCTCAAAGCGGCTTACAGTCGCCTTCCCTTTCCTCTCCCCACAACAGACACCCTGTGAGGTGGGTGAAGCTGAGAGAGCCCTCATATCACTGCTTGGTCTGAACAGTGCCGTGGTGTGCCCAAGGTCACCCAGCTGGCTGCATGTGGGGGAGTGCAGAATCGAACCTGACATGCCAGATTAGAAGTTTGCACTCCTAACCACTACACCAAACTGGCTCTCGAGATATACATTTTGTGAGATATACATTTTGTGTAATATAAAGTTGGATGAGGTCCCAAATGCATACCTGAAGTTTCATTTATTTATTTCTTCCCTGCTCCCACTTCCCATTTCCTGCCACCACTGCCACTCCTCAGACAATAGATTTCCCAGTGATTCCTAGAAAGGAGTGGGATCACATCTTGGTTTTCCCCTGAAGTGGCATTGTCTCTACCTTTAGGGCATAATTGGATTACAAATGTTTAAAATAATTTTATGATGATGGCATTATGTTTTCTTCTGTTGTTATCTGCCCTGAGCAAAATGGAATGGTGGGTTAGAAATAAAATTGTATTAAATTATATTATTACATCCTGACAACACTGCTAATAGTTTTGAAAACTGTTTGTATAATGATATGTCAGAAGTTTCTGGAATTAAGTAGCCCTGCCTGCAATTTCACATTCTGTATACTCAAGGTTACCTATGGCCTATGTATTTGCAAAGTGCACACAGATAAATTGATTTCTCATACACACATGTATACAAATCAAATAGCATCTATACGCATGGAATATTTCTGCATTCACCCATCATTGCCTCCATGAACATATGCTTTTATCTGTTTTCATTACATATGCATACAATTTCCTCATTTCAAGTATATATCCTTAACAGCTCCTCCCCAGCTGGTGGAAAAGCAGGTTGTGGACCATCCCTGGTAAATACAGTAGATAGAAAGTCTCAAAGGCTTTCAAGTCTTGGTCTGCTGGGCCACGTGGCACGCCTCCTAAAAACAAAAATGCACTACCTCAAGGCTTTCCTAGCCCCAAATATACTTTCTGATATGATGTGTCTAGAGCTGGAGGTGTGAAGGCTGTCCTGAAATTTAAGACTATTGTAAGATGAAACATTAGCCTTGAAGGGAATCAGAAATCACATCAAAATGGGGATGCTGCCTTACAGATAGTGAGCAGAATCCTTCTATCTTTAGTTTGTTCATTTTCAGTTCTCCCCACTCACCCAGTTATTTTGTCTTGATACCCTTGTGCTAAGGTGCACCGCTATCAATCATTTACTGCCTCAACCATATATTACTGCTTTCTTTTGGCTCTCGTCTTGTATGCTAATACACCTGTTTGTTCATATCCATAAAAATATCAGAGAGATCCTTTTAAATTCAAAGCACCACCATCGCGTAATATTAAAGAACAATGTTTCCCAGGAGACATTCCTTGTAAAATATGTTGGATAAACAGCTGCACTCAAAGTGTCTCACAGTACAGGGGGGTAGAATTCCCTCATTACAAACAGACAGCAACAGCAGTATTTTTAACTCCCATTATGAGCTTTTAATTTAGGCCAGAAAATGGCTTCTGCCTTATCTCATCTGGTACGGCTCACATGCTGGGCCCTTCAGCACAGCTTATATTAGTTTCTTTGACTAGCACTGTAAATGTGTAATTGCTCATAATCTTTTACAGGCCTGGCAGGCAGGTTATCCTTTTCTCTGCACTTCAGCTTCATTGCACAAAACTCCGTTTTTTCATTGTTGAGGATTTGTGAACCACAGATGAAGTGGGGAAGCCTGAGGCTTGAAGAGATTTCTCTTTGACATTTGAAACGAGCCTTAAAGGGAGCATTTCTTATATGGCTAGCCATGTACAGACTCTTCTGTACATCTTCTTGTCTTAAAGCTGGTGCTCAAGCCTCAAACATATTGTTCTCTTCAGAGAGGACAAAGAAAACTGGGTTTGAATCCCCATTGACAGTCTGATGAACTTCTTCCTGGGTTATATCACCTGCCCAGCCATACTGCTGATGTGACTTTCCTCCTTTCCAATTATTGTTCACTATTTGCTTTAAAAAACAAACAAACAACGGTACCAGGCAATGTAGCTGTCCTTTTAGAAGCAACTGAAGAAGTATACTTGGAGATGCTTGAATAGTCACTGTGGCAGATCTATTGTGCTATGTGGACTCTTTCCATAGCATCAATCCCTAGAGCTTACTTCTGATTTCAGAAGTATTGGTTTGACACAATAGTTTTTGACAAGGTTGACTTTTCACATACAGACTGGATCCAAATGCTTGGTCTGGTATTTGAAGAGGAGGAAGAAGCAGAAATCTGTCTTTTTTCTTTTTTAAAGACCATTTAAATTATATTATTATATTATTATTGACTAGGGCCCATTTTGCACACATAGGATAATGCACTTTCAATGTGCTTTGGCAGCTGGATTTTCCTGTACCGAACAGGAAAATCTACTTCTAAAGTGCATTGAAAGTGCATTATCTATTGTGTGCAGAATAGGCCCAGCTTTGCACTACAATACGCCAACATGCTATCAGCAAAGCCAAAATCTGGTGATAGAATACTTCTTTCTTTATACAACTACTAGTAATCAAGCCCGCTGTAATAAAAATACAGTGGGCGCTAGGCAAGGGAGCCTCCGGCAGTCGAGCCTCCTGACGCATCAGGCCGCTGGCAAGGGAGCAATTGCTGGCCATGCTCTGCGCGGCTCGCAGTTGCTTCCTTGTCGGCAGGAAGGGAATCAGCCGGGCCAATCGGTAGGCGCTTCGCCCCGGACAGAGCCCGCCCTAACTCCTCCCACTAAGCCCTTACGGATTGGCGCCGCGGGCTGTGTTAAGATATTGTGTCCATTCTTTGCAAGTAATAGGCACTCTGTTGCTATATGGTGGCATCACTGGCATTCACAGGTCATAGGTATCCCCTGTGCAAGCACTGGGTCATGTCAGACCCTTGGAGTGACGCCCTCTAGCGTTTTCATGGCAGACTCACTACAGGGTGGTTTGCCAGTGCCTTCCCCAGTCATTACCATTGACCCCCCAGCAAGATGGGTACTCATTTTACCGACCTTGGAAGGATGGAAGGCTGAGTCAACCTTGAGCCGGCTGCCGGGATTGAACTCCCAGCCTCATGGGCAGAGCTTTCAGACTGCATGTCTGCTGCCTTACCACTCTGTGCCACAAGAGGCTCTTTCACATTTCAGTCCTATTTCAGTCTGTGAGAGACAATGAGTTATATAGTGTCTGTAATGTGTTGGGGATGGAGGACTCAGAAGACTACTTCTAGCTTACTCCACAAATTGTTGTGAGGATAAAATGGATAGATTATAGAAGCCATCTTGAATTCTGTGGACCAGTGAATGATGAACCTGTTAAATAAAAGAATACACAAATAACAGTGAATTTGCAATTATTCCATGAAAATAAATTTTGAAGAGGGTGCCAAATTCTGCGAACATATACAGGGCTATTGATTTGCTTAATCCATATAGCCTTAGAAATAATTTCATTTGGTATTTTTAGTGGCCAGATCTCACCTCACACTAGGGGGTAGTTTGCAGACAGATACACAGAAACACCCCTTTTTAATAGCACATTAAATATTAATTTGCAGCATACTCCCCGGAAATAGATGTCAGTAGCATCTCAAATGCCAAAATCACACTGTCTGTTCCCAAGCACATGGACACCCACTAGGTGCCAATCTTCAGGACATATCTGGACTTAGATTCTGTGGGAATGTAGGGGCTGGGTCACTAATGTGTTCCTTCCCACTCAAAAGAAGTGCATACCTTTGGGACAATAGGCTGTCTGAGAACTATTAATTCAAGTGGGTAGTCATGTCAGTCTGAAGCAGCAGAACAAATTTATCATTCAGTGGCACCCTTAAGACCAACAACGTTTTATTCAGGGTATGAGCTTTCATGTGCAGAGGAAGTCTGCATGCACATGAAAGCTCATATCTTGAAAAAACTGTGTTGGTCTTAAAGGTGCCACTAGGATCTAAATTTGTTCTGAGGACTATTAACTTATCTTGTTTGTTTCTCTATTTCTCTTTCCCTTCACACCCTTAATTACCAATTCATAACTGCTGCCCCACTTTGATAGTTTTCTGTCCTGCACTCAAAGGGTAATCAAGAAACATTAAAATCTTTAGTTCAACTCAGGCAGAGTAATTACCATTGTTGTCTATCTCCTGGGATCCCATTGGGGTATATCCCAGAAACATTGTATACACCTAGAAAAAAACAGCAGAATGCTCCTAAGGTCATTGTCACACATACAAAATCTCATTATTTTATGGGCTAGCTCATCAGCACACCATGAGGTAACATTTTCCCTATAAAAATAGAGCAGCCAGCCCAAATCTTTGTGTGTGTTCTTGGACTTTCTGCACACTCCCACTTGTTAGTACCTCTAATATGCTTCAATAAGAGGATGCTTCCAATTTGCTTCTGACTGATTTATTTGGAGTTTCTTAAGGGAACATCCCCATAAATGCTGGTGGAGATCCCATAGTTACCCACTATGTCTCCAGTTAAATAGCTAATTTCCCCAATTAATTTAGAAGACCTCCAATTTGAAAAATAGAATCATAGAGTTGGAAAGTGCCATACAGGCCATTTAGTCCAACTCCCTGCTTAATGCAGAATCAGCCTAAAGCATCCATGATAAGTATCTGTCTAGCTGCTGCTTAAAGATTGCAGTGAGAGGAAACTCACTACTTACTTAGCCAGTCGATTCCACTGCTGAACTACTATGTGAACATTTTTTTCCTGATATCTAGCTGGTAATGTTCTATGTGTAGTTTAAAGCCATTCCTGAGCCTATGCTCTGCTGCCCAGAGGAACCACTCCCTGCCCTTCTCTAAGTAACAACATTTCAAGTACTTAAAGAGCCAGCTTGATATAGGGGTTAGGTGTGCCCACTTCTAATCTGGCAAGCCAGGTTTCATTCCGCACTTCTCCACATGCAGCCAGCTGGATGACTTTGTGCTCGCCACAGCACTGATAAAGTTGTTCTGATTGAGCAGCCTCACCTGCCTCACAGAATGTCTGTTGTGAGGAGAGGAAAGGGGAGGTGATTGTAAGCCACTTTGAGACTCCTGCTGGTAAAGAAAAGCAGCATATAAGAACCAACTCTCTTTTTCTTCTTCATATCTTCTTTCAACCTCCTCTTCTTTAGACTGAATATTCCCAAGTCCCTCAGCCTTTCCTCATAGGGCTTGGGCCCTTGAACCTGAATCATTCTTGTTGCTCTCCTCTGTAACGTCTCAATTTTTTCCACATTCTTTTTGAAGTGAGGCATCCAGAAGTGCATACAGTACTCCAAGTGTGGTCTACCAATGTGGTGTACAGCAAAACTATGACTTATTGTGATTTTGATGTGATACAGTTGATACAGCCCTAGACTGCATTCATTTTCTTATTTATTTTAATTATGTATACTTATATTTATTGACAGCCACACCCAGCACAGCCAGCTCGCAGTGGTTTACATACATTTAAAACCCCACATAAAACAATACCCAACCAAGTCTAAAAAAAACAAAAACAGATGCTGGAAAAATACTATCTACAGGATACTCCTTTATTCTCAGACACACACACCCATGCACAACCATTGGCCCTCCAGGAGGTAGCTTCCAAGAGTATCCGGGCCAACAGCTTTTTCATAGACCCTTGTAGGGAGGGAGACAATCTTCTTGGCCTGGCCTCAATGAAACACCTGGCAGAAGAGCTCAATTTACAGACCCTGAGGAATGTTGACAATTCCATCAAGGCCCTTAGCTCTTCTGGGAGCTCATTCCACCAGGTTGGGGCCAGGACCAAAAAGGCCAGGCACACCTGGTCAAGGCCAGGCACACCTTCTAGGGACAACCAGAAAATTCCTACCTGCAAAGCAAAGGTCTCTGCGGTGGGCATAAGGAGACAAGCAGTCTCTCAAATAAATGGGACCCAGACTGTGAAAGACCTTAAAGGTAAGAACCAGAACCTTGAACCTGATCCAGAAGCTAATTGCCAACCAATGCAGCCATCTCAGCATAGGCTGGATATGAGCCCTCCAATATTATTTAGTGAGGACTCTGGCAGCCACATTTTGCACCAGCTGTAATTTCTGGGTCAGAGACAAGGGAAGGCCAGCATAGAGGGAGTTACAGAAGTCTAATCTCGAAGTGACCGTTGCATGGATCACTGTGGCCAGGTGGTCTGAGGACAGGTAGGACACTACCTGCCACATCGCACTGTCTGCTCATATTTAGCTTACACTCCACAAGTAACACTAGCCCTAGTTTTGTTGCTCAAAAATCTGATAAACACATTTGACCAAAGCTGAGTCCATATTGAGTTTCATAAATATCAGCATTAGGTTAAATCCTACTACTTGTCTGCTGGTGAATGGGGATGAACACCCTCAATCCTACATGGCTTCTTGTACATTGGAGGAAATCAAAAGAAACTTGCAATGAAGCAAGGGAATTACTTGCTCCCACCCGCAAAAGCCTGATAGGATATGATTGGGTAGTAGTTTTTGTCATTAAATACAGGATCTCAGGCTTAAAGAAAAGTATTTGCACTGCTGCTATTCAATCCACTTTGGATCAGACAATAGCATACATTGTTTTAAATAATAATCCTGCCATACACATACTTTACACAGCTGAAATAAAATACCATTGGGGCTACAAATAAAGTTGGGGGCTATTGTTTTTTGCCTGGAGTGAGATCAAAGCCCTCAAGTATTACTTGGAGCTAATATATGTGGTTTCAGTTCCCAGTGAAAATAGGTATTTCTTTGCTATAAAAATGGCTAAAATACTGCTCCACCAGTACAAAACCATGAATTATTATCAATTTGCAAGAGTTATACAGCCAGTTTTCTGTTTCTACAGAAAGCTCAACCCTTGGTGTTTAGAACAGCATGGCATAGCCCTCCTTATAAAAGAAAATTGCCTTCATTTTGACAAGAGCTGGAAACAAAACATTGAAAAAATAAGAAATATTTTTCCTTCTAGAAAGGTTACATGAAACTTAGATCTAATCCTCCAAGGTGAAAAGTAGTAAAGTTAGTGCTGGAACAATAAACTTTTAACACCCATCAACATTTTTTAGGAAAACTCACATCTCAAGATGGCTGCTATTAAAAGGCAGCTCTCCTTGTTAAGCAGTAGAATCATACCAGCATTGTGTCCTCCCCATGTAGCTTAATCAAATGTGGAATGAAGTGTTGCCTTTTGCATTATTTCTTTTATTGGTAGAGCTAGATGATTCATTGTACCCAGACGGTGGCTTCTAGAGGAATGTAATTATATGAGAGCACTGCTGTGTGGAGAATGTCCCCATTTCATCCCTTTTGTTGGGCCTTGTCTCAGTTGCTCTCATCTCATAAGATGGGATTTGTTTTCTCATCAGTGTGCCAATACCACATAGTACATGTTCTCAATTGCATTTACACTTACCATAAATGGCAGGTTAGCCAGCTGAAGGAGTAAAATAACAAAGAATTCCAGGCCATGGCAGATTACTGGTGTAGAGTGATTGTGACCTGCATATATGTGTAAGGGGCAGACAGACAGAGGGCATCAGGAAGATATTATTTCTCACCCGTAGCTGAGACAAGTGAGTAGGAAATCCTCTAAACTGAAGGATCATTACTAAATAACTGCCAGTATTCAGCAACTGGGACTAATATTGGAAACTGGAAGGAGTGGAAATTGAGTTAACATTTATAATTTACTTGTTTTATGGTAAACTGCTTTCAGCAGCAAAGAAAAGTGGTATAGAACTACCATGAAATAAATACACAGTGAGACAGCATATACTTTATAGGCAGATGTAAGGCTGTTTCTTTATGCCTATTCAGGACTCTCTTGAATAAGTATTAATCACCAGACCTACTCAAATAACCATTCAGTCAGGTGGAAGCCTGATTCTTCACTGTAGTGCTCTTAAGTATAGTTGTGGATAACATTGCTTGCTGGGGCATGTAATCTGGCAGTGCAGGAAAGAGAGAAAGGAAGGTACGCAAGACTCTGTGTGATGGTGTTCCTGTTTGGAACTGTTTGTGATGCAGTTGCCTGGTACAACATTGGCAGGAATTACTTTCAGAACACAACAGGGATTCTGTGTTGATTTTTCCCTTTAGTGTATCCTTTAATCCTCCGTAGGCACTCAATTCATTATCAACATGTATGTGCCACAAAATCAAGGGCAGTTCTGTGGACATTAACTGTCCTTGTACCTGTTATCACAGCAGTTCATTAGAAGCACAGTGAAATGAGCTTCAACCACAGTCTTTGGACTCAGTTCAATACTGCATATATTCTTGCAACAAGATTTATGCCATGCATTCCAAAAGGGCTCTTAAATCAACCAGACTGCTAACATCCCCAAGCTTTGGGATCCTTGGAGATAAAATGCTGGTGTTCTAACAGATGATTCATGGCTACTCTTAAAGAGCAAATACCCTTATTTGTGCAGCAATGTCCTCAGTGGAAGAGATGTGTGCAGCTGTGACTCTTTGATTCATCATCCATTTATATTTTTTTTAAGATATATTGCATTGAAGTTAAGTATCTCTGAATTTTACACTGCTCCTGCTTGAATCAAAATTCAAATACCCATTCTATTTGGCATCTAGATACTTCTGTTGTATCTAGCTTTTAATCTCTGCTTTAAAGGCAGTTCACTTTAAAACTAAATATCTAATATAGTTAGCAAAGTTTATTGAATTCCTTTAATAAATAGTAGACATTATCCTGTGTTTACAAATCCCAAAGCTGGGTTTTTGGGAAATACCATTCAAAGGTTGCCTGTTTTACCCTTTTTCCTGCCAGCTGTCCTCAGCTCAAAGTTCATTGGTTTGGATCCAAGGCTACATAGGAATAGCAGCGATAATGGAAGAGATCCTTCTGGCATTCTATTACAGCCTCTTATGGCCCACAAAATACCACACATGGGTGATGGGTGGAGCAACAAGAACAACAGGGGCAGAGTTTGGGTCAGATATAAAAGGGGGAAACAGTGAAAACTGCTTGCCCCTTCCCCAAACTGGCAGAAATGTCCTCTCAGTGGAAAAAACTGCTGGATTCCAAATCTTAGGGCAGAGTGTTCTCAGAGTGTTAGGCATTATAAAACACAGTTCCTATCTAAAGCAAGCATCTTGTCCATATGAAATATATAATAATATATATTATAATATTAGTACTCGCCCTCACTGGCAGTCTTCAAGCAAAGGCTGGATACACACTTTTCTTGGATGCTTTAGGATGGTTAAGGCTGATCCTGCGTTGAGCAGGGGGTTGGACTAGATGGCCTGTATGGCCCCTTCCAACTCTATGATTCTATGATTCTATATAATATATAATAATAATTGTACAATGACATTTATGAAGCTAGAATACCCACCATCATTAATTCCAGTAAACCCAGTATAATATGATTAGTTCAAACTTGACTGGTGTTCTTAAATGCTTTCTACACTTTATTAAATCTAATATTTGAATTCATTAACTTTTTAGAAAAATTCTTATCTATTTCCACAATTTTATATATAATTAGACAGCACAAGCACTGTCACTGAATATTGAAGTTCACAAGGGATTGTAATACCATATGGAAATAAAGATGCAAAATGATATGTTGTCCCCATCTTCAAGAAAGGGGAAAAGGAAGATCCGGGTAATTATCGACCCATCAGCTGGACATCTGTAGCTGGCAAAATTGTGGAACCAATAATCAAACACTCGGTCCTTGAGCAGCTGGAACTGTAAGCTGTGATTTCCAAGAATCAGCATGGGTTTCGCAAGAACAAGTCATGTCGGACCAACCTTATCTCTTTTTTTTGAGAAAGTAACTACCTTGCTGGATCAGGGGAATGCCATGAACATAGTTTATCTGGATTTCAGTAAAGCTTTTGATAAGGTTCCACATGATATTCTTGTTGACAAGTTGGTAAAATGCAGTATGGATCCTAATTCTATCAGGTGGATTAATAACTGGTTGACAGATCGTACCCAGAGTGTACTTGTTAACGGTTCAGCATCCTCTTGGAAAAGAGTGACAACTGGAGTACCCCAGGGATCTGTGCTGGGGCCTGTTTAACATATTTAGAAATGATTTGGATGAGGGATTAGAGAGGATACTTATTAAATTTGCAGATAATACTAAACTGGGAGGGGTAGCAAACACAACTGAAAGAACAAGAATACAGGATGATCTTGACAGGCTCAAGAAGTGGGCTAAACTGAATAAAATGAAGTTAAATAGGGACAAAGTTCTGCATTTAAGTGCCCCCCACCCAATACGAGAGCCAATTTGGTGTAGTGGTTAGGAGTGCAGACTTCTGGCATGCCGGGTTCGATTTTGCACTCTCCCACATGAAACCAGCTGGGTGACCTTGGACTCGCCACAGTACTGATAAAACTGTTCTGACTGAGCAGTGATATCAGGGCTCTCTCAGCCTCACCCACCTCACAGGGTGTCTGTTGTGGTGAGAGGATTGGGAAGGCGATTGTAAGCTGCTTTGAGCCTCCTTCTGGTAGCGAAAAGCGGCATATAAGAACCAACTCTTTTTCTTCTTCTTCTAGGTAGGAAAAATCAAATACACCAATATAGGATGAGGGAGACTTGTCTTGGCAGTAGCATGTGCGAAAAGGATCTAGGAGTCTTGGTAGACCGTACATTGAATATAAGTCAGCAGTGTGACTTCGTGGCTAAAAAGGAAAATGGGATTTTGGGCTGTATCAAACGGAGTATCGTGTCCAGATCACGGGAGGTGATGGTACCGCTGTACTCTGCTCTGGTTCGGCCTCACTTGGAGTACTGTGTTCAGTTTTGGGCACCCCAGTTGAAGAGGGATGTAGAAAAACTGGAGCATGTCCAGAGGAGGGCAACAAAGAGGGTGAGGGGTTTGGGACCAAGACGCATGAAGAAAGGTTGGGGGAGCTTGGTCTGTTTACCCAGGAGAGGAGACAACTGAGATTTTATAACCATCTAAGAGCCTCTTGTGGCACAGAGTGGTAAGGCAGCTTTGCCCATGAGGTTGGGAGTTCAATCCCAGCAGCCGGCTCAAGGTTGACTCAGCCTTCCATCCTTCCGAGGTCGGTAAAATGAGTACCCAGCTTGCTGGGGGGTAAACGGTAATGACTGGGGAAGGCACTGGCAAACCACCCCGTATTGAGTCTGCCATGAAAACGCTAGAGGGCGTAACCCAAGGGTCAGACATGACTTGGTGCTTGCACAGGGGATACCTTTACCTTTAATAACCATCTTCAAATATTTAAAAGGGTGCCATAGAGCAGTGGTCCCCAACCCCTGTTCCGGGGACCGGGACCGGTCCGTGAATCAATCGGTACCGGGCCGCAGCTCCTCCTCGTCCTTCTCCCCACCTAGTGCCTCGGGGGCTGCCCTGCCACTCTGCCGCCGGCTCACCTTTGGTGCTCTCCAGCAGCCTCCATGGCTGGGGCTGCTGCTGGCAGCGCCCCGCAGCGGGCAGCAGGAAGTCAGGGGCGCCAGTGGGAAAACAAATGGAGCAGGGGCTCAGACAGTGGCTGCGATGTCCCTCGGCAAAAAAACTACCCCCCTCCTTGGCCTCAGTAAAATTGTGAAGCGTTGACCGGACCCCAGTGATAAAAAGGTTGGAGACCACTGATATAGAGGATGGAGCAGAATTGTTCTCTCTTGACCCAGAGGGACAGACCAGAACCAATGGGATGAAATTAATTCAAAAGAAATTCCATCTAAACTTCAGGAAGTTCCTGACAGAGCGGTTTCTCAGTGGAACAGGCTTCCTCGGCCGTTGGTGGGTTCTCCATCTTTGGAAATTTTTAAACAGAGGCTGGATAGCCATCTGATGGAGAGGCTGATTCTATGAAGGCTCAAGGGAGTGGCAGGTTACAGTGGATGAGCAATAGGGATGTGAGTGTCCTGCATAGTGCAGGGGGTTGGACTAAATGACCCATGAGGTACCTTCCAACTCTATTATTCTATGATTCTATATCATGCTCAGACTTTCTTATAGGGGGTGAAGACCTAGAAGTCTAGTCACCTTGAAGATTCACCCAAGAAAATTCTATTACACTTAAAACAAGTGTTAAATATTTGGGTACCAATATAGTTGTACCATATGATATCACTGTAGATGGATGGTGATAACTGTTTTGTTATAGAAATTGATTAATGAACCTGGGTTTTCTGTCTGCTCACAATTTGCTATGAATCTGTAGACCAGCAGTGTGACCCTACATGAAATGAAGATTTGACGTATCATCAGCATCCTCTCTGGCTGTAGGCTGTAAGTGGCCAGTCTTTGATATTTGTGAGGACCTGCCATCACATGACCAATTACAAAACGTGTCCCCCACATACACAGATAGAAAACTGAGGTCATAAAGTAAGTTTCATAGCAGTCTATCATAGGATTTGCACTCTGTTTAGCACAGCACTCTTAAACTTCCAAAAAGATCATTTATTGATGGCAAAATCAGAATGTTGGTGAAACTCTTTGGTGCCCAGTTTATCACATCGTGTCACCAAATAAGTTACTAGAGAATTTTTCACATAGGAAATTTACATTCAATTTCCTGAGGGTAATATCTGTTGATTACTTGATCCCCTTCCCTCCATTTGCTTATCAATTCAACCAACATTTACTACATCCTGTCAACTGGAAAATGAGTTAGTCACAAGTGATTTTCCATGTCTCAAACTGGTTAACATAATTATATGACTTGGTTTTCATCATCAGCATCAGTAGTGCAGACTTTGGCTCCTTTCTTTTCAGTTTGTACTTTTGTTTTATGGAAAAACACACCAATCTTTCTGCTATGGTAATATCTGTTATACTTTGAAGTGATTCTATTTCTCAGGCTGCCACAGTTGCCATGTTAAACTTTTTGCACAAAACAACTAGTCCTCAAGGATTTCACTTTTTATTTTCACTATGATACAGCATTTCCTAGAAGCATTAGCAGACACACAAGCTTTTTACTGGGCATGAATCATCACACACACATATAATTGTTTTCCTCTTTGGTGGCAGAATTCACTCATACCACTTTGTCAGCATGCCTCCGTTTGTACATCTTTGCCTGCACACATTGTTCCACCATTTTGAGGAGCAGGGTTAGTGCACTGCCTGGTTCGCCTTCGAGACTGAGATTGGCAGGGTGTCCATGGTGACCAGCAAGTCCACATACCATGTACTGGACGATCTATGACATAACAATTTATTATTAGAAAAATAGGTGATACCTCAGCTCAGGATTTACACAATTACTCTATAATCACCATATAATGGTGATCTCAGGTTGGAGTCAAAATTTCTGTCCCATTAGCAATGGAATCTTCTTTGAATGACAAGGTCCTTCAACTCATGGAACATATTCCTTCCACTGGAGGAAGGCTTCTTGCACTAGTAGAAGGCTCTTGACATTGAATGAAGTGTCTACTATTCATGGAAGTTTTGGATCTACAGACCCTGTTAACTATGTTAAACGAGGCAGCCAGTGATGACTACTAAACACTGCTTACCAATAGACTCAAATGTCAAAAGGTAGCTATGTTAACCTCATAGGACAAAAACAACATTGTATTGGGGGGCATCTTAAAGATTAAAGCATTTATTGTCTATGTCCCTTCTACCACAAACAGCAGCCCAATGGACCCAAGTGGGGGACAGGGAAACTCAAAGCACATTAATATTATATATGTTATAGCAGTGTTTTTTATATAGCAGAGAAAGAAGTGGGACTGCTAATCTCAGAGATGGTCACATGATTACAGTAATGTGTGCTTCTGTCCCCAGGGTATAACATGCAAAAAGTTATTTGTTCCTTTAGTGATTTAGTACAGCAAATTACATGTTATGTTAATCTTTGGTGAAGATGCTTCATTTTAAGGGAAGGAAATCAGTTCATTCCAATTCATTCTCTCTGTGTGTATACTAGTTAGGTTGTTTTTTTTTTAATGTGAGGGCCTGTTTTCTCAAGGCTTCATTTGAAAAGTTCTACTCCTGTTCTTTGTATGGTTGCAGTTCACATCTATAAAAGACCTGGATGGGAATTACTGATATGGAAGTGCTCCATTTCACTGCTTGACAGAGTAAGCTTGAGTGATTTCCCACATCCCACAAGTGGCTCTGCTGATGAAGGGGGAGGTAATAGAAACAAACATGCCATTAGCCCTTCTTAATAAACAGAATGGCAGCAGAAGAAATACTCCTAGTTGCATACAATATATTCTAACTGCAAAGGATTGGCCCATAAGTATTTAACATTTGCATTCAGTCAGCATCATTCTTTGGCTCATTTCTTGCAGTCACTGGCATGAATTATGATACAGGCACATTTGCTGCTTCAAACCCGCCTTTGCTTAACCTGGCTTGCTTATCATAATCATGTGAGCTGTTAATTTTATTCCTGTGGAAGGTCCTTAGGCTGCCCAGTATGTTCATGATCAAAAGCATTGGAGGAAGATGATGATAGAGGGGTAGATTTGGAAAGGTACCACTTTATTTAAGCCAGAGTAAAACTCTCCTTCAGCAATGTCACCTTACCTGCCTGCCTGGTGTTCTCGCAGGCTGCGCCCCAAGAGCCTTGTTGGCACTCACAAATGCAGGAGGACTTAATCAGCATTGGTTCCCCATTGTTTTGGCAAGGACTGCAGCGGCAGGGATGGAACTCCGTTAAGTATTCACCTAAAGCCCTTTTTAGATTTTGCCTTTTGGTTTCAATATGGGCAAGATTGGCCCCCTGCAGTATTTCATATATGGGCTGTAGCTGTAAATAACAGAAAGGAAAAAAATTGGTACTTTTGTATGCACATCAAAATTGGGTGTTCAGAAAACTTTAAACGTTAGACAGAATAGAGCAGCGATTCCTAAATAGTGACTTGGAAACCATTTTGGTACAGGATCTAGGCAAAACTAGACTGAGGATAGCCTTAAAAAACACTTATAAATCACCATGGTAACCACCCTGGAAACAGCTGCCTCCAACCTTCAACTGGCAGCAGCATGACAGTGTAGAATAGACTGGGGGGAGAAGAATCTTCAGAGACAGGATATGGCTCATGAGTATTACATTGCTTATTCTTTGCAGTGCCTAGGCAACAGTGTAGCAGAGAGTGAATTTAAGAAAAAGAACTAACACTTTATTGCTAAATAGAAGCCAAACAGTAGCATAAAGTACCATGTTCATTCAGTGCTTTAAGTTTGACCATTTTCACACGGAGGCGGACAATGCATGCCGCCTCCTGTTTGTAAACACATGATTGTAAACCACACAGTTGGCCACTTCCTGATGGGAAACCCCTCCTACATTATCCTGCCATCTTCTCATGGCTTTTCCCTTCCCAATGGGGTGGAGGAAAAGACAGAAGCTGGCCACAGTAATTGGATCCCAATGACTGTGCGTCCACAATAGAGATTAACAATACTGAACATGGATGCACTGCTAATGGGGGAGGAGAGCTTCATCACACAGCCACCGCTCTTTACCTATTCATGCTCTACCACCAGCAGACAAAAACATGAATGTGCTTTAGATAGGCCCGCTCCCAATATTACTGTGCACACTGAAGAAAACATGAAAGTACATTTTATTTCCACTGATACACAGGCATGTCCCGTAGCAACATGGACCGCACCATTAAATAAAAAAATTAGTGATCCGGAAAGAAAGAGGGGAGGGCAGGTGCAAGAACCTTCTAGGCCTGGCTCCTCTCTGCTCTACTGTGGCCAAAAATGTCCCTATTGGCTTTGCAGCACTTTGCTGTGCTGCGGGATGGACTGGGTCATTTATTTTTATTTTGCAGGAAGGTGGTGTCCCACTGAAACAAGTCCCCCGTGTGGACACAGACTGCTGTGGAGCATGCAGCTCCACAGCAACACACCACTAGCGCTCCAGCGCAGTTACTGCTGTGCAGAATGGGCCATATGCTGCTTTTCTCTATCAGAAGTAGTCTCAAAGCTTCTTACAGTCACCTTCCCTTTCCTCTCCCTACAACAGACACCCTGTGAGGTGGGTGAGGCTGAGAGAGCCCTGGTATCACTGCTCAGTCAGAACAGCTTTATCAGTGCTGTCATGAGCCCAAGGTCATCCAGCTGGCTGTATGTGGGGGAGCGCGGATTCAAACCCAGTTTGCCCGATAAGAAGTCCGTGCTCCTAACCACTACACCACAGAATAAAGCCTGATAAAGAACATTATTAGGGAGCAGATTTTTTTATGAAGCATATTTCCCTGATATGTAGAGAAGATTACTCAGGCACTAGGTACAAAACACTCTTTTGGGTTTCTGAACTAGGCCTGTTCTGCTTTCCTTTTCTCCTAATCCTGGTTAAGTTTCACATTAAGCTAATATATGGTGAAATGCAGAACGGGTTACAAAGATCCCTGTGTTACCATCACATTATCCTGAATCTGTAAATGAAAGAGCACCCTGCTCTCCCTGACCAGTGACTGTAGCAGAATCTGGTATTGGAGTCCATGGGCTGGAAAGCTTCATCAATTCTCGTCTCCTAAAGTTAGAAGTGGAGAAGGTAAAGAATGGTGCCCCGGAATCACCACGCCTTGTCCCACATCCCCAAAGGAGCGGGGGAGAAAGAGCCAACCCACCCAGTTGAGCAAGCTGTGTGGAGCTAGGCTGTGAAGGGCACCCTCTGCACTGTGTGACTCATGGGCTTCTCTGGCTAGTCTGGTGCCTGTTCCCTGCAGCTGTCCCATACCTAAGACCACCCCAACAAAAAAGGCTATATGGATAAATGTGTAGAGCTGACAGGAAGTTGTATTTAATTTCTGGGATTATATAATTTGGGAGTCTTCTTGAAGAAAATGCTTATATCCCTCTTATCCACTCACTGGTTGTCTCCAGACTTCTCAGCGCTGTTATACCAGGGAACCATGTCTCCATGAGGTGGTATTGCAGTAAATGAATGCCTGCTGATCAGAAACATTGTGGCGCATCTGTCGGTGGCTGCAGGCATTTCTGAAAGGGCACACGGAACTCGAATCCAAGGCCAGATCTGGCATCTACTAAGTCCACTTTGCAATCCAAGCCTCCATTCTGCCATAAGCAGAGAGAGTCAGTTTACTGCATAGAGGGGTTTACAGAGCAAAGACAGAGATTATTCATTCTGACAATCTAGGTCACTTGCCGCAGAACAAATGGGGATGGGAGGGGGGAAACATTGCTGCCAGTATGATTTGGGAAAACATTTGTTCCCCACTCTACATATGGCCATCAGTTAGACCATTAATATGCACACTGATACCCTATAGTCTTTGCCTATCTGAAACTAAAGAGGGGTCTGCCGGAGCAAGGCAGAGACAGTGAAAGGACACAGATAAGCACTGTGCATACAGCTGTCAGAATGCCTGACATATTGTATAGGCCAGTCTGTTTGCTGAAGTTTTGCTTTCCGGAATCCACTAAGGCAAAGGATTGCCATGTGAGGGCTCCTAAATGGCCTTGGGAAATGATGCTTTGAAATAATATTAGCACAAGACTCTTTGGCAAACAACAATGAGTTGCAGATAAGAGGACAATGAAGTGGACATAAGTGATTATTGGGTGCTTGAATCCACTCCAAACTGAATGCACTCCCAAAGCAACCAGAAACAGCCACTGAAAGGTTACAGAGTGGCAATAAGGCAAACAGGAGAGAGCCTGATCCAGTGTTAATGGGAAATTTGTGCACAGAATACACAGGAAGTGCTGCATGTCTTTCTTCATTAGTTGATTTTTCTTTTAAAAAACGCACCATACAATCTGTCATTTTCCCTCAGTCTTGCTAATCACAAGGATAATTTCTGCTTCCAAACTAAATTTCCTACCTTCTGCTGCTGAAATCAGAAGCTAATATGCTTGTTAGCTAAACAGGAGAAAAGGAAATGAAGCAGCATTGCTGCCAACCAATAAATTTACCCAAAAGATTTTCATTTCTTTGCACAGATGTAGCAAGTATGAGATCTCCCAGAAGTTTTTCTTTTTACTAAGAATTTTAAAGAACAGCAGTGATACCAGCATTCTCCAGAAGAGCAATTACGCCAGTGGCTAATGCCCTCCATTGTAGCTTGTCAAAATCAGCTATACATTATGGGGGTGATATGGTATGAAAATGGATTACCCTCTTCTCCTTCCTTACCCAGTCATTTTCTGTTTCCACCCTGTGGGGAACTTCTTCCCTTAGTAAGAAATGAATGAGCTTGGTTGCTATAGTTCAACCTCATTTAACTGAAGTCTATGGGACCACAACTCGAAAGTAGGAAAGGGGGAATGTGGAATTATGACCCATGAAACTGAAACAAAAGTATAAGACAAACACTATTCCTTCAGATCATGGATCAGTAACTAGTATCAAGTTTAGGAAGCTAAATCAAACTCAAATAGATCATTGTGGATCCTTTCTTTCCCTGCTTCCCCTGTGTAACAGATGCAGACTGTGGGCTCTCCTCTATGCCTATATGTGCAGTATCTGATCTCGATTGGAATCCCAACATGAGCAGATAAAAGGTTTCAGCTTTGTCCTCTGTGTCACTTTTTTCAACCTGAAATGGTCCTGCTGTTTGGCCTAATGGGAAAGCCTACATATATCTCAGGGAACTTGGGTGTTTCCCCTATGGGACAAAGAATACCTTCCCAGAACTAGTTCAGGTTGAGAAAATGGTGCAGGGGAAGCTGTATTGCTTCCCACATGCAAAGCTTGTGTCCTACCACTGTTCTGCAGCATATGTTTCTTCTCTATGTAAATGAATCTCCATTTGGAAAAGCATTAAAGCTGCAAAGGCTATCTTGGGGGGAAAGTGGCAGAACTCTTTATTTTCCTTTTCTAAATACAGTAAAACATAGATTAATATGCCTGCTTAAAGGTTTATCTTGACAATTTAGGTGGGACCACGATGCAGTCAACTTAACCGTCAGTACTGGAGTTGGACTCCACTTCTTATCTCTACCACCTCTGAGGTCACTGCCAAATAAAAGGCATTCCCCCATTGTGAAATACAGATAAGGACAGCAAATCAGTTGCCCGTTAAATTTAATCCTGTTCCAAGATGGGAATCACAATAAAATATAAAATGATCTGGTCTAGTACACTTTCAATCCCTGAGAAATGTGGAGCTTCTACGTCTGAAAGAAAAGGCTTACCTCAAAATCAATAACTGCAGGATTAAGCTTTAATGACCTCCCCCAGTAACTGTATGCAGTGGCATGCCAGCTTCCCAGGAGCTTGCGGATTGATTCGCTGTTTCCCCCTCGAATCCGAGGAATAATATTCAGTACGACTGAATTTGCTTGGGAAGCATCTGGAAGGTTGGCAAATAGGATATGTTAGTGTTTGCTTCTATACATCGTTACTAGTGCTGTCAAAATTGGTTTGTTGAGGTGACTCATGCTAGCAAGTAGCAATTGCCTTTGAGACTAACAGTTTTAATGACATCTGAGTGTACTGAAGTCCACTAATGATAATTTCATCACACGTTTAGTCTTCTCCACTTCAAGATGCTAAAGAGTATCATGTTATAGTTAAAAATATAAACAGGGAGCCCCTGTGACAAACAAGCTAAACATAGAATCATTGAATCATAGAGTTGGAAGGGGCCATACAGGCCATCTAGTCCAACCCCCTGCTCAACGCAGGATCAGCCCAAAGCATCCAAGAAAAGTGTGCATCCAACCTTTGCTTGAAGACTGCCAGTGAGGGGGAGCTCGCCACCTCCTTAGGCAGCCTATTCCACTGCTGAACTACTCTGACTGTGAAAATCTTTTTCCTGATATCTAGCCTATATCGTTGTACTTCTAGTTTAAACCCATTACTGCGTGTCCTTTTCTCAGCAGCCAATGGGAACAGCATCCTGCCCTCCTCCAAATGACAACCTTTCAAATACTTAAAGAGGGCTATCATGTCCCCTCTCAACCTCCTTTTCTCCAGGCTGAACATTCCCAAGTCCCTCAACATATCTTCATAGGGCTTGGTCCCTTGGCCCCAGATCATCCTCGTCGCTCTCCTCTTTCAATTTTTTCTACGTCCTTCTTGAAGTGACAGCTGAGTAAACAGCAGCTGAGCTGTGAGCCAGGAATGCCCAGGTGCAACCTGTGTTTACAATGAATGCACAGAGCAAATCACTAGGTTGGATCCTGTTTAGAAATTTCCATACAAGGGAAGACTTATATGCATGGAAGCATGAATTTCCCACGTTCCCCTTCCTTCTGTATCCTGAATTGTCTCCTTGTGTCACTCCTGGAATATGGGGGCATCATGAGGAGGAGTTATAAGGCAGCTGTTTCTGTCTGCCATTTGAAATATGCAGATAATATCCATTATATCATATAGTCTTAAGATTGAAAAATGGTCCAGGCAAAACATGCATGCCCACAGCAGCTAGGACTATGTGTATGCAACTGGCAATCAGCACCAGTTGCTGTACCAGTTAGATGGAGGTACACATCCAGTCCACCCTCCCAATTTGGTGCCATCACCAAATGGTACAATCCCAGCAATGTCTGTTTGCATATTGGAGTCCCTATACTTTCTAGACAATGTTACTGAGGTTGGGACAATACTGAGGCTGGGCTCTGATGCCCAGTGAACAGTCTAAAGCATTATATAAATAATAACCCTATGTATATACTAACACTATCCCTAACCACAGAAGTAAATCTCACTGTCATCACTGTGAATTATTTGTACACAAGAAGAGGGAAGTCCAGTATTTGCAAATGGCATGGGCTGAAGTTCCATTGGAAGCAATTGTTAATGTGATGCTTTTATTGTTTTGACATGTACTATTATCACATGAGACTTTCTGATAAATTAGGATGCAAATCAAAACAATGGAATAACTCATTACTTCCCTTAGCTATCAGTAGTATTATGTCCATGTTCCTAGTAGAAGTTTTGCACACATTCAGTGTCCATGGTTTTTGTAATCATAAAATAATTGGAGAACCTGCAAGGACTTGAAATATCTCATTTCCACTTATATGTCCCTTCCCCACTGTTCCCATAGCTCTCCCCTTTTCCTGAATCTTTCTCTTCTTCCCACGCTCCAGCCAACCAACCTCTTCCATCTATCACTTTTTGTCTGTTTTTCTTCCTTTCCTCCCTCTGACAGTCTCAACCGAGGCTGGGCCCAGTTGAACAGTATTGGCTGCTGGGTCCAGCTGCATAGTGGGAATTGTTAAGGGCTTGCAGAGGGCACTTCCCTTTCCCCTATATCCACACACGTTCCTCTTCTTCCCTCGGCATCCCCCCTTCCTACTTTCTTCTTTCCTTTCCAAACATCCCACCAACTATACCCTTTATATACAAATAATATTTGTATATTATTTATTTACCTCATTGCCCAACCCATTGTGACCCCACGGACAATGATCCTCCAGGCCTTCCTGTCCTCTACCATTCCCCGGAGTCCATTTAAGCTCGTACTGACTGCTTCAGTGACTCCATCCAACAGAGTCCTTCCTTCTCATGAGGTGGCCAAAGTATTTGAGTTTCACCTTCAGGATCTGGCCTTCTAAGGAGCAGTCAGGGCTGATCTCCTCTAGGACTGACCAGTTTGTTCGCCTTGCAGTCCAAGGGACTTGCAAGAGTCTTCTCCAGCACCAGAGTTCAAAAGCCTCAATTTTTTGACGCTCGGCCTTCCTTATGGTCCAACTTTCGCAGCCATACATTGCAACTGGGAAGACCATACCCTTGACTAGACGCACTTTTGTTAGCAGGGTGATGTCTCTGCTTTTTAGGATGCTGTCTAGCTTTGCCATAGCTTTCCTCCCCAGGAGCAAGCGTCTTTTAATTTCTTTGCTGCAGTCCCCATCTGCAGTAATTTTGGAGACCAGGAAAATAAAATTTGTCACTACCTCTATTTCTTCCCCATCTATTTTCCAGGAACTGAGAGGGCCAGATGCCATGAACTTAGTTTTCTTGATGTTGAGTTTCAAGCCAACTTTTGCACTCTCCTCCTTCACCCGCATCAAGAGGCTCTTTAGTTCCTCTTCGCTTTCTTCCATTAGAGTGGTATCATCTGCATATCTGGGGTTGTTATTTCTCCCTGTAATCTTAATTGCAATTTGTGACTCCTCTAACCCCGCCTTTCTCAGGATGTGCTCCGCATACAATAGGCAAGGCAACAGTATACAGCGCTGCTGAACTCCTTTCTCAATTTTGAACCAAAAAGTGATTCCATGCTTGGTTCTCACTGTTGCTTCTTGACCTGCATATAGGTTTCAGATAAGATGCTCTGGTATTCCTATCTCTTTAAGAACTTGCCACAATTTGTTGTACTCCACACAATCAAAGGCTTTAACATAGTCAATGAAGTAGAAGTAGATGTTTTTCTGGAACTCCCTAGCTTCCTAGTTTTCTCCATGGCAGATTAATATATATAGTCTAGATCTATGCTCCATCCACAAAGTATCTAATAACTGCATACTTTCAAAATGTTTTGTTACTCTGCAGCCCTGTTTCTCTGGAGGGACTCAGGCCCAAGGGAAGTCCAAAAGTCCAAACATCTCCTAATTTGGAATCCAAAACTACTTACATAATTCTCCACTCCTCCATTTTATCCTCACAACAATCCTGAGAAGTAGGTTTGGCTGAGAATGTGTGATTAGCCCAAGGTTACTTAGTGACTTTTCAGATCAGAGTTGAAATTTGAACCTAAGTCACCCAGAACCTATTCTAACTCTAATCACTATTGCACACTAGCTTTCATGGAGTGGTTGATACTGAATAGTAATAAACAACCAGGCCCGAGTATGTCATGGAAGTTACATGACAGCAAGTAATCATGGTTGGTCCTGGTCCTAACCTTGATAGGTCCTCCATCAAATGCCAAAATAGACCTGCCCCTTTCCTCCTGTTTTTTACTGACAAAAACCAAGCCTTGAAGGTTGTCCACTAAAACCTACTGAATTATTCCTTTCTTAAGGTTACAGGCACAAAGTTTTATCATTTGTAAGTGTGAATGTATTGCTTACCTTGTGACTGTGGTTCTTACCTTGCCTGGGGGATATAACTTTTGCACAAAAAATTCTGGACTCCTGTTCTCCATCTGTTAGGATATCCATTGGAAGACTGAATGAGACACCTATTGATGAACCAATGCAGGCACTGATCATGCTGTTTGTAATCTCTGTGGTGGTGAGAAGGAAACAGGAAGGTCAGTAGTCATTTTATATCCAGAAATACTGTGAATCTTGATGTGTTAAGATGTTATTCAAAATATGTATAGAAATAAGGAACAGAAAACATACTGGTGCATTTGGGTTGCTCTTCATTGGTCACAGTCAATGGGGGGAAGGGATTGATGAATGCGGCCAGGAAAGCTATCAGTAAGCTCAATTCAAATTTCAGAAAACAATATCAATTTTATTTTGCTTCTCTGACTACGTAAAGCCAGAGCAATTTTTTAAAGCAACAAAATGCTAGAAAAGAAAAATACGAATGGAGCACAAATTATGTACAGCAAAAATTGATACCTCTTACTTTTGAGAGATTTCTCTGCAAATATATGGGTCAACAGTTGTTTAGACATATTTGTGTTATTGCAGGCAAAAGCTTTCGTTCATTTTCTATTTGTGTCTGTAGCAAACCTCTATTGATTTTTTTCTGGGCAATGTAGAATGCAGGCCTATGGAAGCTGGTTTGTCGCCATCGATTTTAATGGACGATCTTTTAAACGAAACAAAGCACACACTTTTGTTTCTCAGAGTTTTCTCCTGGGATCTATCTCCTTTCTTTTCCCACCAATACAGATGGCTCGAGGATTGGTTACGTGGGATCTAACTCTGTAAATACTAATAATACTCCAAATACTAAGAATCACTCTGTATATACTAAAAATAGAATGGGCCTACCAATTAAGCTGATAAATGTCACCATACTATCACTACTAACAATTGTTTTGCAGTCCTAATGAAAGGGAGGGGAAGCCAAAGGGAGAAGAGGAAAGAGAATAACAAAATACCCAGACAGAACCAGATTGGAGTAAAAGGGGCCACGGTTTTATTGATTACGACAGATGGAG
Organism: Paroedura picta; assembly: GCF_049243985.1. Taxonomy (NCBI): domain Eukaryota; kingdom Metazoa; phylum Chordata; class Lepidosauria; order Squamata; family Gekkonidae; genus Paroedura; species Paroedura picta. The sequence continues at coordinate 78,958,484 of NC_135372.1, forward strand.
AATTGGCACAGCACAGAGCCAAGTATTGGATGACTCATCAACTGGCTGATGAACTCATCAGCAGCCTGCATGCTGGGGAACCTAAAGTGGCGAGCAGGCAACCACAAAGGCACAAGGCTATAGATAGAACCTGGGAAATGGAGGTGGGCAAGAGCCCCTGAGCTGAGTGTGCCACTATATGGCTCAACCCCTATAGGCTCAACCCATCAAGATCCCTCCACCCGGATCCACTCAAAGCATGAAAGCACTACTAAGCTGTGACATGAACAGATATAACAGTAAAACAACTATGAGGCTATAGAACAGTGCTTCCCAAACTTTTTCAGGCTGCCACCCTCTTGGCTCCGGGGCCACACCCCTGGTGCCCCCTATACACACATGTGCATGCACACATGTACATGCACACACACACACCCTTTCCTGGTGTTAGGTCTATAGCAAATTAGAAGGATATTATTTGCCTTCACTTCTTTTTTTAATTGTTGTGCAGCAGCCATATTTTAGTCTGAAAAAAATACAAGTTCTTTGTAAAAGTCTTATGTATAAGCCACTGGGTCCTCATGGGGAAGAAAGACAGATCAGGAAAGAGAGAGAAAAGCAAGCAATGAAAAACCCTATGGCCAGGAGCAAGTCCTATAGGCTCAAGCCCTAAAGGCTTTTTCCGCCTCCCATCAATGGACACCTTTGGAGAAGAGTTGCCAATCCTAGGTTAAGAAATTCCTAGAGATCTGGGGTGAAGCCAGGAAGGACAGAGTCTGAGGGGGTGGAAGGAGGTCAGCAGGAATATGATCCCATCCAGCCCACCTTCTGATGCTGTCAGGAAGCTAAGCAGAGTTCACCTTGATCAGCACTGCTATGGGAGACCACCAAGGAAGTCCAGGGTCACTCCTACTCAGAGGCAGGCAAAGGCAAGTCGCCTTGGAATGCCTCTCACTAGGAAAACCCAATTCTGTCCTGAGGTGCCCCAACAAGAGGGTAGAATCTGCTATGCCAAAGGGAGCAGAGAGATCCAGGTTGAGCCAGAAGGAGGCTGGATCATTAAAACTAGAAATTACATTAAAAAATATTTAATACAAACCCCTATTTTAAAAACAGAAGGGAAAAAACACACTCTAGCTGCATTTCTCTCTTCCAGGGCCTAAAAGCTTATCTCCACCCCCCACCCCCCAACAAATTTACGGATTAGAAAGCCTTCCTGGAATCTGGTTGCAAGATATTTTTCTTCCTGTTGCAGATCTGAAGCCCTCCTTAGTCTCTTTTGCCATTCAATAGCAAAGCCTCCCCCCCAAAAGATAACTTTTTCTCTTTCCCCCAACTTGCTCAGCCTCTCTAGCAAGCAGCTCAGCCTGCTTAACCCTTCCAGGGCTGCAGACAAGAGAAACATTTCCAACTCTCTTTACAAGAGCCATGAGACAGTGAGGCTGCCCCCAGTGGTGCCCTCCAATGCAGCTTAACTTGGCTGTTCATGACTAAATATGCACAGGGGATTCCAGGCTGTTCACCCCTCTCAGAAAATGAGCTCCCGGGTGAGCTGCGGGCCCTGCAGGATTTGTCAGCTTTCCTCAGGGCCTGCAAAACGGAGCTCTTCCACCAGGTCTACGGTTGAGGCTGGGGTCAGCGAACTAGGGACATCACCCCCACACATACACACAGGAGTCAGGAAGTGTACATCACTATCTTCCATTATCTCCGATATCAGTATGGGGAGGGATGGGGATTCTCTGCCGTCATGTCAGTATTTAAAAGTCTTAATGGGGGGTTTAATGGGTTTTAATGGGCTTGAGACTATTGTCACCCACCTCGAGCCTGTAATAATAATAACAACAACAGCAACAACAAAAAGGAGGGGGGAGAAGGAGACAAAGGCAGACTTCTACAGGCTCCCCTTCAGCCATCCAGAACAGGTATTTTCCCCCACCTACCTCCAAAGCTAACCTTTAGCACTCTCTCACTCCATCACCACAAACACTCTACTTACAAGTCAATTAAGTCAAATGTGGCACAGAAACCTGGGGGTGAGGGAAGAATCTAGCAGCAGACCAAAAGAAAACAGCTCTGGAGCAACAAGGGAAGTCTATGATGAAATCAGGAACCAAATCAGGTGGCAGAGCATGGGAAGCAAACACACAGCAGGACTTTTTCTTGGAGAAACCACTGTTGCTCCCCTTCCATACCAAAACTCCTCACTGCTTCCTTAATACCCCAAAACTCCTCACTGTCCCACAGGGGGCGGTACCACCCACTTTAGGAACCCCTACTATAAATAAAGGGAGGGAGGGAAACGTGCCAGTTGCTTGTGGGGCTGGACTTTTAACAACATTGGAGAGGGGCAGCTACAGCTGATGTTTGGGTAGGCCCCAAATAATGGAAACCAATATGACCAGCCATTGGCCAGCTGTGGGAAGGCAAAGGCCCAGGCTGGTGGAATGGTTAGAAGTGCGAACTTCTAATCTGGCATGCCGATTCCGTGCTCCCCTACATGCAGCCATCTGGGTGACCTTGGGCTCGCCACAGCACTGATAAAGCTGTTCTCACTGAGCAGTAATATCAGGGCTCTCTCAGCCTCACCCACCTCACAGGGTGTCTGTTGTGGGGAGAGGAAAGGGAAGGCGACTGTAAGCTGCTTTGAGACTCCTTTGGGTACAGAAAAGTGGCATATTAAGAACCAACTCTTCTTCTTCTTCCAGCTAGGCCCTTGCAAGACAATACAGCCAGGCCCAGGCCAGCTCCATTTGTGTGGCACCAACTATGCAGTTCCCTCCTCTTTAGCAGCTCCCAGCCCTGCGGCCACAAGTAAGTCAGCGGTCATGCATTATACCAACATTGTTGGTCATGCATTATACCAGCAAAATATTGACAAGTAGACCGAAAAGTCTATGTTGGTAGCTTGTACTACACTATACTCACTTTACTGTAACATGCATTTCTGCTTGTACAAGGCATTGTCCAAGTAATTATGAGGAAGAAGGGGTACTGCAATACATCCGTCACTATTGCTTGGGCAAGCAAAGCTGCGCTGTTTAAATTTCCACTCGTGTTGTTGGATACCAGGGTCACTCTGTGGTGGGATTGACATTGAGCTGGTTTGCACCATGCCTGAAGATTCTAACCTGATGTGACTTTTGAGGTTACTGTACTCGATAAGAATTATTTTTGCTAAAATATATATTAGCATCAGAATCTACTGAGAGATTTTTCAAGGCTACTATATGCAAGAAGATGGGTTGGGTTCTATATCCCAGTTTTCACTACACAAAGGAGTCTCAAAGAAACTTACAATTATCTTCCCTTCCTCTCCTCACAACAGACACCCTGTGAGGGAGTTGGGCCTGAGGGAGTCCTGACAGGACTGCTCTGTGAGAACAGCATAATCAGGTCACTCAGCTGGCTGCATGTGGAGGAGGAGTGGGGAATCAAACCTGCCTCGCCAGACTGGAAGCTACTACTCTTAACCAAAGTGGGCTTACTTGTTTCCTAGAGAAAGATATTCTGGAATCTGGTCTTATCAAACCCAGCTTCTTGTTGGAATATGCAAGATCTGTAGTGCGCATTATTCAAGAAGATATGAAGAATATCCTACAGGGAACATTGGGGAAGATGTGTAGTTAGTTTATTGAGATCCTGGCATTTTTTTCAAATAATTTCCTCCTGATTGGCTTATTTGGAAACTTCCTGCTCCTTGAACATACTTTCTCCCTGCTTGCCTCCAGAACAGAACAGGCAGAATTAACTGAGAACAATTAGATAATCAGGACTATCAGTCCTCTCTTTTTATACAAACTATTTTATTCTTTTGAACAGCCTAGTGCTGAACCCCTATTTGCAAATTTAAATTTTGCCAATACTTCTTAGCAGATGCCAAATTCATCAATAGGTTGGAGGTTTGCCAATTTTCTTGAGTTCTAAAAATCTGCATCTGGGTTTGGATCTAGCAGTATTGAGCATTTAGTACACTAATTTAGAATGCAGTAGTTGGAACCCCTTGACCCATCATTAGCAGGCTTCCCTCAATGAAATTACAACTGTAAGTGCTTCTACACTGTGAAGACTCTTTTTTTTTATTATCATTTTTATTATTATTTGTTCTTATAAAAAGCATTTACAGAAAGGTAAAGGCAAAAAAAAAACCAAAAAAGCTACCAGCTGATAAGTATCGTCAATACACGTATATCATACTTAGTGTAGTCTGATATTATCTCAAGAGATATATAGTCAGTTCCCATTACATATTGGTCCTAATCTAACAGTTACTGCTGTCTTTCTTAAGAAAGTCCAGATAATCACTCCACTGTTCATCATATTCTTCCGGAGATCTCTTCTTAACCATGAGAGTGAGTCTTGCCTACACTGTGAAGACTCTTGATGTTGCCTTGATCACTGATGTGAATGCAAAAGTATGTGGTTGTAAGCAGAGTTTCCACATGTGGGAATTTTTGGCACAATTCCCACTGCCTGTTTTCCTATTATTCCTGTTCTACATCAACACTGCAATGGCTCACAGGGTCATGGTAATCACAGCTAATGTTGTGACTCATTGCCCTTTTTTTGATTATTTTCTTCATGCATATGCTTCCAAGCAATCAAGACAAAACTCCCCACACCTTTATCCTTATATCTCCACAACATAAACGGACCAATCCTTAATTTTTGAAGTCTGGGAACTAAAATATTAAACAAAAACAGATAACTGGTTACATATATAGTACACAATAGAATTCCTTAAAAAAAAAAAAAGCTCACAGAATGTTCTGCAGTGGCATGGCAGGAAAAATGTCAGAAAAAATGGCACCCAAGAGAGCTGATAGTGTGAAAAGAGTACTGATTTGGATAGGACTCTTTCCACAGGGAAGTGCGCACCATTCCTATCATATAGCGTGCCAATGTAGTTGGTCTGTGTTCTTTTTAAAAAAATCAGAATAAAGCAAGTTTGAGAAAGAGCTTAAGGAGGATGAGGTAATATGGAATGAGAATGATCAGAGCACAATGATATGCAGATGCTTTAAAAAAGAAAGTAATCCAATTTGGAAGCCAAGATGGAGAAAAAGATGGAGAGACCTTGGTCTCTCCAATTAAGAGAATCCAATCACAAAATTTGCTGCTTTCTAACAGCATATTTATGTGTTTATAGCAGCCCTTCTCAACTTATTATACCACTAGGGGCAAAGCCCATTGTATCCAAGAATACAACGGGCGCTAGAACTTGGCAGTGGGAAGAGGAAGGGAAGGAGTTGTCCAGTCTGTAAGGGAATGGGGTTGAATGTGTGTGTTGTGTGGGAGGTTGTGGTGGCATGGTGGCAAATGAGGTCATGGGTGTGGAGATATGGGTGTCAAGAACCTGTGGTGTGGAATGTTCGTTGAGTGTGAGAGAGGACTGACCTTTGGGAATTTTGGCATAGTGGTTACAGATGAGCTTTCCAGAGCCATGTCCTCAGATATGTGAAGGGAAAAGCAGACTGGAGACTCTTCTTAGGGGAAGATTACATGGCAACCAATTCCTCCCAGTTCTGCGTCATTTCCCTTCTTGTGTGAATTAGGCCACATTCACCGAAATGCCCCTCTGCCCTAATACACATGGGGTAGTCACAGTACACAGGCGTCCACCCTGTTCCTTCTGTCTCCCATGTTTTCACTGTTGGTAAAATGTTATGTGCCCACATGCTTCTTTCATGGTTGCTCCTTAGAAGAATGGATTTTTGTACCCTATTGCTTACTACCCAAAGGAGTCTCAAAGTGGTTTACTAACACCTTTTCCATTTGTCTCTCCACAATAGTCAACCTGTGAGGTATGTGGGATTGTGAGAGATCTGAGAGAACTGGGAATGGGCCGCAGTGACCCAGCAGGCCTCAGGTGTCTCAAAGCATTTTCCAATCGTCTTCCCCTTCTCTCCCCATAGCAGACTCCACATGAGAGAGGTGGGGTAGCGAGCCTCACAGGGAAGCTGGCAACCCTAAGAGGAAGACTCTCTGTGCACAGCAGTCTTGACCTTAGTAAGGTTTTTTATTTGCCAGGCCAAGGTTATTTGCCAGGCCAATAAGTAATTTCAGTTACTATGTGTCTCCAGACATTTACTTGTTCTCTATTTACAGTTTCAGGCTGTAAATATTTATTTAGATCTCCCTGCACTTTTCAGACTCACATGACTGATGCCTGTCTGCACCCCAGAATACAAACAGTTGCTGGTAAGGGCTGGCCATAACCCATAGGCCAGGAGGGACACTCCTGCACCACTCCCTACCAACTGCAGGCAAAAATGGCTCATTTGAAGGCTGGACTATGAGGCATTGTATGATTTTGAAGTTCCACCTCCAAACCCCCAGGAATATTTCCAACCCAGGGGTAGTCAACCTACAGGTGTGGCCTGGAGAGCTCACCTGCAGAGTATAAAAATCAGCTCCCCAGGCAGAAAGGGCTACTTTGGACAGGGTTGTGGTAGAGAAGAAACATTTAAGGCTTCCCACACAAGTTGTTGTTGAATTGAAAGACTTGAGGCCTACTGCACAGGGTTGTTGTGCAGATGAAACAGGAGACAAAAAAAACAGTTTCATCTGCAGAATAACGCTGTGCAGTGGCCTCAAATCTGCAGAGAGTTGCAAAGAAGAAAGACACATGGCTTGGCTGTGTCTAACCTCCGAGCAGAGCAGTATTTTAAGTGAGAAGGGGCTTTTCTGTGGCCTCCCTGTCAGGCAACTGTTTGGCAGAAGGGGAACGTCCCCCCCCCTCAAAAGGAAGGCCCCCAGACTGCCCTGCGTTGCTCTTGGAAAGGCCTCCCTCCCCTCAGTCAGGGCCTGTCAGAGGCTCCTTCGCAGCAGGCCTGAAGGGGGGGAGGGGGAGCACCCTGCAGCCTCCTGCCAGCTCTGTCAGGATTCTGAGGCAATTTGCAGTTGGACATGGCAGTTAGGACAGCCTTGGGCTGAAAAGGGCTGGCACAGCCTGTCCAAGCCTCTGTTCTCATCCCCCTTGGCAGCCCTTCTGACCTCCTCTCCCTGCGGAGGTCAGGAGCAGACTGGCAGCCAGACTGGGCTGGGTGAATGGAATTTTGGTCTGTCCTGGTGAGGGGCCAATAGGAAGGTGCTTTGCGCGCCTACCCATTGGCTGATTGGCCCTGGATGGACACTCGGAGGGCCCAATCAGGAGCCGCTGGACAGGGCCCGCCCTAACTCCTCCCCAGGTGGCCTTAACCTTTTATTTAATAGGAGCAGTTTAAAATAGAGAAACCCCTGAAAAATTATTTAGGATTCCAGACACCCCAGAGGTGGTGTGCTCATGCAGAATATGGTTGGGAAGCATAGCTGTGTATCCGCTCACCCGGGGCTCCTCCCCTTCAGGAACATCATTGGCCATTTTGGGAGTGGGGAGCAGTCAACATGATCATATATGGTCATATCATCTGAAAAACGTTTAACAGATTTAAAAAATATATACAAACAAATTAATTATCTCACCCCCATTCAGGAAACCCTCCCAGGGCCATCAAGAAACCCCAAGGTTTCATGAAACCCTGGTTGAGAAAGCCTGGTCTATACTATCCAGTGGCTTCTTCTGAACTATTCCTCAACATTAATAACAGAACTGGCTAAAATTTATTCACTGTAGGAATAATTGCTTTTTCTTATTGTCTGCCATAAAATTAAAGTTGAGCTATGCATGGATTAATTGATACATTATTACTACTGTTGGCTAATTATAGCCAAGATTGGTCAATATGATTTGTTATTGATATTGATTGCCACGAGGGGTAGTTCTGTGCCTGATCAATGAAATGTGGTAGATGCTGAAAAAGGATGGTTATGAACAATCTTGGCAATTTAAGAAAGGAACAAAGATTGTTTATCATCAGTTGTCATTTCAAATGGCTATACATTAGACTCTTGTCCTTTTAATTTTGGAATTAATGACAATATGGGAAAAAAATCTTTTTGTATGTTATTATGAACTAAAAATAAATTGCACTTTTCCCCAGTGGAATGTTTGAAAGATGGAGTAAAAGATAACTCTGCTGCCTTTTTCAAAGATTATGATCAATGACTTAATCTTCAGCTTTTCAGTTACCTTCCCCAAATCTTCCTCTGTTAAGGAATGCAAGTTGCATTCTGCTTTGTGGCAATGCACTTGCTGGGTTCAGAGGAATTGTCAGCATGCTCAAAATGCACCAGGGTATGTAGTCTTCCATTTTGCATGAACATTGCACTACAACGGGCTTTGCTATTGGACATAGTATTTGGCACTTCGGGAACCTCAGCTTTCAGGAGGAAAAAAAATCTAGTTCTCTGCTTATGTGTGAGCAATACCTGGTTAAATTTCACAAGAGTTTCTGCTTCCTTGAGCACAAATGTTGCTGCCTTCTACTAAGTTAGACTATTAAAAGCAATACTGTCTACTCTGACTAGCAACAGCTCCCCTGGGTCTCACAGAGAGGTTTTCATGTATGATAGGTCTATCAGCACCATGGTTACTAAGGGGAACATCTGTTTGCAGAAGCCACAAGTCTCTGGGTGAAGGCCTTGGTCCCTATGCCCCCCCCCCAAGTAATTAGTTGGTCACTGTACGACAAAGAATGCTAACCTAGATGGACCAATGGTCTGATCCATCAAAGCTCCACCTATGTTATTATGCTTTCTACCCTTCTCTCTTCTCAGAGGTGAGAGAAAATTGAGGGCCTGGTTGCTCCATCATCTGTGATGGGAGAACTAGGGAAAGAACAAGATAGCAGAAGCAAGAAGTCTATTTTCCTTCATGTAAATCCTGTTATAAGTGAATGCTTGATATACTGTGCATAAAAGCTACATGGTGCTTCCCAACTACTAATTACCAGTTCTTTAATCAGCAGGTAACTTGTCTAGAGGGGAAAATACCTTCCTAACCATTGATGTGGCAATCTGGCGAGTGTAATGCTAAGCCCATAGGAGTACATTTTCTTTCTTTATTTTTATTTATATACCGCCACTCACGACTAGTTGCCTCATGGCAGTTTGGCAGTTCACAAACAATTATTAAAATTGCAATATAAAATCTCCATAAAAACCCCAAACAAAAATATTCAGCCATCTGTAAAAGATACCAGTTCTATCCAATGTCAGTATTTTTAAAAGAAGAAAAACAAACCTATCATTCTAGGGGAAAACATTTGCCTTTTAACATTGGAACTGCTGACGCAAAGGGCTGACATTCATTGAACCACATATTTCCTTCTCCTTACTCAGCAGAGCCCATAACCATAGTACTAGCATGATAAATGTGCTCTCTTTTTATGGCATGCTCTGTAGATGAAAATTATACAAGTATGCCACATAAAAGTGAAAATTATCACTCTTCTGGGACACATTTTTTGAGTCTTTTAGGACTTCAACTTTCCTTCTGCTTACAGTAGGGCCACCTTGTGATAAAACACAGCATCTCTCAACTACAGTAAGCAAAATATAAAGTAGAATAATGGCTCAATCTTCCTATTAGCAATCTTGCTATTGCTAATTCATTCTTCCTCTGATAATCTGTTTCCTGAAGCCTTTTGTGGTCTGGTCCCCCTATACATCAGGCCAGAAAAAGCACTATTTCAGGAGGAAAGACATATATGTGAATGACCCCCCCCCCAAGAAAAGATGCACATTGCACAAGATATTTGCTGTTATGCCACTGACAGTGTGGCAAACCAATGTGAGGCTAAGTCAGCAGAGTAGATAGAATGCTCCACTGGTTCAGCAACTAGAATGATTCAGCCATATCAGTGCAACTTCTGTGGTGAAAATGTACCATCTAAGGCTTTGTTCACACTCAACTTTCAAGCCATTCTGAATCAAATGTTTAGCCAACAATATTGTGTTCAGTCTCCATTACAACAAATTTAAATGATCTCAAGCAGCAGAGCTGAGGAAGACCTTTGCCTATATCCCTGGAGAATCACTACCAGTCAGAACAGACAGCACTGGCCTAAGCAGGCAGTTGTCTGACTCATTTTAAAGGCATTTCTATGTGCTCTTTTCCACACAATTTCACGACTTTTTGAGATGTTGTGTTCTTTAATATAAAAATTGGAGTGTTTGCCCAGTAAATATGAAGTAGACCTAGTCAGTAATTGTGCTTGAAATTAATGGCATGCTTTAAGGCTAGGCAGTTAAAAATACCTACTTTAGGATCTCATGGGAATCATACCTGAACAAATACAGTAAATGCTACAAATATTTAGGAAAAGTTGGAAAATTCCTGTTCAGATATTTATTCTAACCCCAGGAGTCATGAGAGGAGACTATGACTTAACAAATATTTGCTCAACAAGGATTTTGTCCAACTGGAACAGTTAGCTTAGCTTCCTATCAAAGAGGACTGGCATTTCTGTGTGCAACATTCCTAATTCCTACCAATCATTTCATCATCTTACTGATTGTCACTTACTTTAGAAGATTTTTCTAGTTCTGCATAATCATGGGTACTGTTGTTGTTATTCCCTACCTTTCTTCTTGGCTCAAGGCAGCTTGCAGGCAAAAGTGCTAAATAAACAAACCAGTATGGAATTACCTCCTGAAGATTTCCAGTGTGGGGAAATCTCTGATCTATTCATGAGCTACAATTTCTTTGACATCATTACTGTATTTAGAAGTTCTACTGCTAAGAGAAAGATATGATAGGTGCAAGTCAGTATGTTTACATGGATAACAGACTAGGAGTGGTAGTTTCCCCTTTTAAACAAAACTGGAACATATAGATGTCGATGTAGAGGACTCACCTGTTCTGTATCCCTAACTCTACCTTACCTTGCTAAACTCCACAGTTTGAAGATCAAGTTTTTCCTTTAAGTTTTATAAGGGCAGTAGAGAACCCCCATTCTTAGGTGTGTGTGTTTTTTAAGGGGTTGAGAATCCTATTAATGGAATGCAACAGATACTTGCTAATGCCTTCCTTCCTGTGACTTGTAAAAATGAGAATTTTAATTGTGTCTAAAACAGAGGTGTTTTTTCTTTTAGAGAAGGCAATTTTATCCCAATTGTGGAGGGGGGTGGTTATGCTTAGAAATGTGGTTTCCTTTGAAATATATGAAAATTAACAAATGCAGGTAAGTTTTAAATGACAGAAGGAAAATAACTACATCATTTGAGCACACAAGTTGTACTTGAGAGCTTATGTCTGAACAGCTTCCAATCCAATACATCTTTCTACTGGATTGTTATTGAGGTGTTGTGCATTTACTGTTTCTTTTCACATTTCTCTTAATCAGCATTCAGCTCTGAACTGCTCTATACTCAACAACTCTTATGCTAATGCAAAAGGAGTAATGCTCACTTTATGCCATGAGCCTGATTTAGGATTACAGCAAAAGACTGTTCTATACAAGGCAAACCTACTCAGTTTGGCTTCATTGGAATTTATAACTCATGCACCATTTTAAGTATGAACTTGGGCTGGCTATTGTGTTCTCAGTGATGCTAGGAAGATCAGTTCTTACAAATAATGACCAGAAACATCTGCCTCCTCTCCCTCCTTGATTTTGTAGTATTTAAAAAACAAAAACAAAATGAAGAGGTTGAAAGATTGTGAAATACTTTCTGTCATTTTGGTTGCGTGGGTTTTAGTTTTGCTTTTGAATACCTCATCAGCTAGCAGGAAAAGCCAGCTGTACCCACTCCACAGCTTATATCCGCAACAGCTCTGTGGAATAATGTGGGCTGCATGTCTAGTCGGGGGGGGGGGGGGCAAAATTGCAGAAGAAGTCATCCAAAGCTTAAAGCTACCTGGCCAAGCCAGAAGTCTGAGCCTTATCTTGCACTTTTACTATTTCAAGTGGAGAACCCTAGAGTGGAGTTACCAAACCAGAACTTTTGGAAGGGAATATGAATGACTAATGTCTATTGGTATCACAGACGGCACATGGGTTCTTGCATAAATAACACAATAGATAGCTTTGTACAAGTGAACAATCTGCTTAGTGTACCAGATAGTCATGCTATTATAGTACTAAATTTCCCATTCATGATGAGAAAGCTTTATGCTCCAACTCTCCAGTTGTGTCTGCAAATAACTGCAGATGATACCTTACATAAACATGATTTACAGAAAATACCCCACCATCTTGCATGCCTTTCTTTGCTGAAAAATGAAACAACCTCATTATGCAGGCTGAAAGCCTTCTAATGTAAAATGACAGGTATAGCTTTTTGCATATTCTGAATAAACAAGGACCTGCCTAGATTTGTTGGTGGGGTGCCATCTTGTGTGCTTTGAGTCAGCATGGGTATTATTGCTATACCTGTAAGGAAACTTGTATATTAACTTCAGGAGATGTATCTCACATTTGTGGAATAGATAAGGTAGTGTGTGGCTTAGTGATCCTCCTGTGAGTCAATGATATTTATATTTCTAAAATAATTTTATATATAACATGTTGAATAGGCAAAATAAGCTAATAGTACTGTGATTAACCGGGGGGGGGGGGGTACCTCATCCTATAATATCTCGCCTTCCATGATTCCTCAGAATGAGCAGACTACTTTCTCTTTTGTTCTTATAAATCATCAGCCTTCAATAATTCATCCTTTCTGAATAGGGCTGCCAACCTCCAGGTGGGACCTAAAGTTCTCTCAAAATTACAACTGAACTCAAGTCTAGAATTCAATCCCTCTGGAGAACATGGCAGCTTTGGAGGATGAACTGTAAGGCATCATATCCTTACTGAGCTCCTTTCCCTTTCCAAAATTGACTCTCGCCCAGCATCCAACTACACATTTCAGGAATTTTCCAACACAAATTTGGCAACCATACTTCTGTAGCGTTTTTTATCCTGGGTTTTAAGGGGATAGAGTTTCCTATTTTGTCTGTGCATGTCCTGCTTCTGTGGCTTATTTTATCCACACAGGGGTACATCATTTTTACAATTAGATATAGTGATAAATAAAAATGCTCACCTTCTCTCCTCATTTCATCTTGGTCAACAACAATTATGTATTCAAAGATGCCTCCCATTGTCCCAGATGTCATGAAGTGGGTGCCGTAAATGTTTATAAACTTGGCATACAGTCCATAGTTGTACTGATCTGGAAGATCCATCAGAAATTGAAGCATATTTTCATCCAGAAATATATCCTCTCTTCTCATCTTGAAACGAGCTGTCTGTACTTTGGTAAGTGTTCGAATAAATCCTACATTCTGTAGAAAAAAACACAGCAGAAAGTCTCTTTTTTAAACTTCTTAGGGGAGTTATACCTTCTGGTAAGAAAACTACAGGCCAGTGGTACAAAGTAGCTAGCTATTATGCCAGTTCAATAGAATTGACAAAGAACTGGCACAGTGGTTGATTCAGATAATGTGGTTACTCCCAACTCTAAGTTGGCTTTATGAACATATTTAATGATCTGATACCTAAGCATATAAAATGTTATAATTTTAAGCCAATATCTTGAATGTTTAGACACTGGTAATAAAATGGCAAGTATATATCCCTTTTCAAAAACCACATGACCATTATTACATTACAGTGATGATTTACAGTGTTTGTAGATTTTTAAAAACTGTTTCAATGAGATATGGTGGAAATGGAAGATATACAGTAAAAGTAAAATTGTTTAAAGAAAGGCATTGTGAGCATGCAAATAAGCATGGAAGATATTTGGTGTATTAACACAGGAAGGAGAAAGAAAAAAGAGTAATAACATGTATAGAAATGGATTTATCATGGATGAAAAGCATCTGTTTCATGCCAGACAGCAAAATTCTGCACTCAAATGACTCAAGTCCACCAGAAAGATAAAAAACACAACTATCATCATGTCCTTTTAGTTAATTTAATGGAAAATTATAAATTTATATATTGCCTACAACAGTGGCCCCCAACCCCCGGTCTGGAGACCGTGGACCGGTCCGTGGTGGAGGAGGAGGAGGAGGAGGAGGAGGAGGAGGAGGAGGAGGCGGCGTTGGAGGTGTTGGAGGAGGAGGGTTGGTTCTTATATGCTGCTTTTTTCTACCCGAAGGAGGCTCAAAGTGGCTTACATTCACCTTCCTTTTCCTCTCCCCACAACAGACACCCTGTAAGGTGGGTGAGGCTGAGAGAGCCCGGATATCACTGCTCGGTCAGAACAGCTTTATCAGTGCTGTGGCAAGCCCAAGGTCACGCAGCTGGCTGCATGTGGGGAAGTGCAGTATCAAACCCTGCAAGCCAGATTAGAATTCAGCACTCCTAACCACTACACCAAACTGGATAGGCTAATAGCAATGCATTATAAATATTTTAAATAAATATTAGTAATACCATTACAAAATTTATGAATGAATAAAAGGAAAGATAATTCCTGCTCTGTGGCAAGATGTTATATAATGTCAATATATAAAGAAGGCAGCAACACCTCCAGACCAATAATCTTACTGAATGTATACTATAAAATCCTTGCTATAATAATGGCAGAAAATTTGAGAAAATGCATACCACACAATAGATATTAATCAAACATGTTTTGCATCAAAGGAATATATAAAATATAATGTAAAATGTATAATAGTAAGTGAATAATAATAGAATATAATAACTTAATTTTGAATAAGAAAAAAAAGCATTTGATAATATAACTTGGCCTTTTTATTGAATATTCCTTGGAATATGGGCTGTGGTCCAGAATTCTGGAAATGGATGTAAGGTATATACTTGAATTAGCAAACAATTTTTTTTAATAAATGGAAAATTAACACAGTATTGATTGTAAAATGAAAACAAGATTGTCCTCCTATCATTGCTATCTATTTTAGTGATAGAGATTCTAGGTATAATGATGATACAAAGATTAAAAGATTAAAAGATGAGCTCAGACAACTGAGAGCACGTGGAGAGAGCTACTGGGGAGAGTTGCTGCTGACCAGGTGAGGCTATTGTTCTGCCTGGGTGAGGTGATTGCTGGGTAATTGTTGGGAGGCTTAAAAAGGGCTACTCCTCACCAGAGGCAGAGCTCAGACAACTGAGAGCACGTGGAGAGAGCTACTGGGGAGAGTTGCTGCTGACCAGGTGAGGCTATTGTTCTGCCTGGGTGAGGTGATTGCTGGGTAATTGTTGGGAGGCTTAAAAAGGGCTACTCCTCACCAGAGGCGCGAGCGAGAGACAAAGGGCGAGAGACAAAGGGCTCTTGGCCTGTGGTTCTTGGCTGAGCAATTAGAATCAGTAGATTATATCATCAGTAGATTATATTTCCCTAGTAATTCCACTGCCTAGACATTACAATGGACCTCCAGGACACTCATCCCATCATCTGCAGTGAGTGTGACATGATTGCCTTCCTCCCAGAAGACAAGACGGACTACAGCTGCCCCAAGTGTAAGCTGGTAAGACTTTTGGAGGAAAAGATTAGGGCACTAGAAAACAGAATTATTACTCTGACCCAAAGTAAGAAAGGGGAGGAGTTCGTAGTCCAGAGCTCTGCAACATGGAATAAAGAGAATAAAGAGAATACAACCAGTCCTGAAGAGGACAAGGAGGTTGACCACAATAGGGAGCCTCTGCAGGCAGTTCGGAAAAAGACTGAACGGCGAAGGGCGAGACAGTTCTCGGGGCCTTTGGAGCTCCAGAATAGATTTCAGGCCCTTGCAGAGGAGGTGCAAGGGTCAACAAAGGAAGAGGTCCCAAAACAAACTCTAAGACAAAGGGAAGAGGCCATGGGGACAGAAGGAAATGGAGTTGAGAAGAAAAAAAAAAGGAGAGTACTGGTAATTGGAGACTCCCTGCTAAGAGGAATGGATCGCCATGTGGCTGGGCCCGACCCCCTAACCCGAGAGGTGTGTTGCTTGCCAGGGGCGAAAATTAAAGATGTTTCAGAAAGGCTGCCCAAACTCCTCAAATCTACGGATCGCTACCCATTTGTGATGGTCCATGTGGGAACAAATGACATGTCCCTGAATACCATCGCTCCTATTAAAAAAGACTATCAAGATCTGGGGAGGAAGCTCAAGCAAATGGGGGCACAAGTGGTATTCTCTTCAATCTTGCCTGTCAAGGGAAGAGGAATGCGTCGGGAGAGGAAGATAATGGAGGTGAATCACTGGCTGCGTAGTTGGTGCCGGCAGGAGAGATTTGGTTTCTGGGACCATGGGATAGGCTTTCTTGAGGAAGGCCTACTAGCACCTGATGGACTGCACTTATCGAAACTGGGGAAGAATGTGTTTGGCAGGAACCTGGGGAGATTCATCAGGAGAGCTTTAAACTAAAGCCACTAGGGGAAGGAGACGATCAACATACGGAGTGTATGGAAGGAAAACTATCGGAGGCAGCCCAACCGGCAAGGCCAGCTCATAGGGAACCAAAAGTAAAAGGATTCAGATGTCTTTATACTAACGCCCGAAGCATGGGCAATAAAAAGGAAGAGCTGGAACTTCTCATGCTGATGGAAAGGTATGATCTAGTAGGCATCACAGAAACTTGGTGGAATGATTCTCATGACTGGAATGTAATGGTGGATGGATATGAACTGTTCAGAAAAAACAGAATAGATCGAAGAGGTGGAGGAGTGGCACTGTATGTGAAGAAAGGGCTTACCTGTCAGGAAATTCTAGTGAAGGAGAGCATATCTACAGTGGAAAGCATCTGGGTGAAAATAAGCAAGGGGAAAACAAACAGTGTGGTGGTTGGTGTCTGCTACCGACCGCCTGACCAACGAGAGGATGTGGATGCTGCACTTTGTGAGCAGCTTGAGAAAATATCCAAACGGCAGGACCTTGTCATCATGGGTGACTTCAATTTCCCAGATGTGTGCTGGGAAACAAACTCTGCGAAGCGTCCTCAGTCATGCAAGTTTCTGACCTGCCTGGCTGACAATTTCATTTATCAAATGGTAGATGAACCCACAAGAGGTTCAGCCATACTGGACTTAATACTGACCAACAGGCAAGAGTTGGTGGATGAGGTGAAGGAGGTGGGGACCCTAGGGGGAAGTGACCATGTCCTCATAGAATTCCTTTTGAGATGGGGAGCCAAGGAAGCTTGTAGCCAGACGCGGATGTTGGATTTTCGTAGGGCAAACTTTAATAAACTCAGAGACATGATGAGTGTCATACCATGGACGAGAATGCTGGAAGGGAAGGGAGCATGTGAAGGGTGGGCGCTACTCAAACAAGAGCTATTGCATGCTCAATCAATGACTATTCCAGAAATACGAAAACACTGCAGGAGCTCTAAGAAGCCTATTTGGATGAACAGAGAACTTCAAGAGGAACTAAGAAAGAAAAGGAAAATGTTCAGGAAATGGAGGGAAGGACAGAGCTCTAAAGAAGAGTACCTACAGGTTACTAGGCACTGTAGATCAATCATCAGAAAGGCCAAATCTGAGAGTGAGCTAAGATTGGCCAGGGAAGCCCACTGTAACAAGAAAAGATTTTTCAGTTACGTGAGGAGCAAACGTAAAGTAAAGGAGGCAATAGGCCCGCTGTTGGGTGCGGATGGACAAACTCTAACGAAAGATGCAGAGAAAGCAGAAAGGCTTAGTGCCTATTTTACATCTATTTTTTCCCACAGGTCAAAGTGTTTAGGCACATCTAGAGATGGCTGTAGCCAAAGGATAGTGTCTGGGTGGCAGGTTAACATGGATAGAGAGGTTGTCGAGAGGCATTTAGCTGCACTGGATGAGTTCAAATCCCCTGGTCCAGATGAAATGCACCCGAGAGTACTCAAAGAACTTTCCAGAGAACTTGCACAGCCCTTGTCCATCATCTTCGGAACCTCTTTAAGGACTGGAGATGTCCCGGAGGACTGGAAAAGAGCAAACGTTATTCCGATCTTCAAAAAAGGGAGGAAGGATGACCCGGGAAACTACAGACCAGTGAGTCTGACCTCCGTTGTGGGGAAGATAATGGAACAGATATTAAAGGGAGTGATCTGCAAACATCTGGTGGATAATTTGGTGATCCAAGGAAGTCAGCATGGATTTGTCTCCAACAGGTCCTGCCAGACCAACCTAGTTTCCTTTTTTGACCAAGTAACAGGTTTGCTGGATCGAGGAAATTCGGTTGATGTCATTTACTTGGATTTTAGTAAAGCTTTTGACAAGGTTCCCCATGATGTTCTGATGGATAAGTTGAAGGACTGCAATCTGGATTTTCAGATAGGTGGATAGGGAATTGGTTAGAGAACCGCACTCAAAGAGTTGTTGTCAATGGTGTTTCATCAGACTGGAGAGAGGTGAGTAGCGGGGTACCTCAGGGCTCGGTGCTCGGCCCGGTACTTTTTAACATATTTATTAATGATCTAGATGAGGGGGTGGAGGGACTACTCATCAAGTTTGCAGATGACACCAAATTGGGAGGACTGGCAAATACTCCGGAAGATAGAGACAGAGTTCAACGAGATCTGAACACAATGGAAAAATGGGCAAATGAGAACAAGATGCAATTTAATAAAGATAAGTGTAAAGTTCTGCATCTGGGTCAGAAAAATGAAAAGCATGCCTACTGGATGGGGGATACGCTTCTAGGTAGCACTGTGTGTGAACGAGACCTTGGGGTACTTGTGGATTGTAAACTAAACATGAGCAGGCAGTGTGATGCAGCGGTAAAAAAGGCAAATGCCATTTTGGGTTGTATCAACAGAGGCATCACATCAAAATCACAAGATGTCATAGTCCCATTGTATACGGCACTGGTCAGACCACACCTGGAGTACTGTGTGCAGTTCTGGAGGCCTCACTTCAAGAAGGACATCGATAAAATTGAAAGGGTACAGAGGAGAGCGACGAAGATGATCTGGGGCCAAGGGACCAAGCCCTATGAAGATAGGTTGAGGGACTTGGGAATGTTCAGCCTGGAGAAAAGGAGGTTGAGAGGGGACATGATAGCCCTCTTTAAGTATTTGAAAGGTTGTCACTTGGAGGAGGGCAGGATGCTGTTTCTGCTGGCTGCAGAGGAAAGGACACGCAGTAATGGGTTTAAACTTCAAGTACAACGATATAGGCTAGATATCAGGAAAAAGTTTTTCACAGTCAGAGTAGTTCAGCAGTGGAATAGGCTGCCTAAGGAGGTGGTGAGCGCCCCCTCACTGGAAGTCTTCAAGCAAAGGTTGGATGCACACTTTTCTTGGATGCTTTAGGATGCTTAGGGCTAATCCTGCGTTGAGCAGGGGGTTGGACTAGATGGCCTGTATGGCCCCTTCCAACTCTATGATTCTATGATTCTATGATTAAAGGTGGAAGATACACAATTGAAAATGCAAAGCTATGCAAATGACGTTTTAACAGTTTCAGACACCCCCCTCCCAAATTGTTATGGTACAGAATAGATCACATTGAAGAATTTGTAACTTAGG
The DNA here is from genome assembly GCF_049243985.1 of Paroedura picta. Classification (NCBI taxonomy): domain Eukaryota; kingdom Metazoa; phylum Chordata; class Lepidosauria; order Squamata; family Gekkonidae; genus Paroedura; species Paroedura picta. The sequence goes on from NC_135372.1 coordinate 78,977,737, forward strand.
TTATAAAACCAATAGGAAAAAGACAAAAACTATTTAAAAATTAATGTAACAGGTAGAAAATATTATAAAGAGTACAGAATGCACATTAGCTACCAACTCTATTAGATATTTGGGAAAAAATGTGACTAGACAAAATTCTAATCTTTTTAATAGCAATTATCAGAAAACTTGGAAATTGCTCCAAGCAGATTTATCCATATAGAAATAATTTAAACTCTCCTGGCTGGGAAGAATTTCAGTAATTAAAATGAATGCATTGCCAAAATTAAATTTCTTGTTTCAAATTGCAAAGACAGATACAAATTTAAATATTGGCAAAATATCAGAGATGAAGGAATTAATATTCAATGGTTATCTTATCCATGGTTCCTCTTAATATTTGTGAAACTGGCTGAGGAGTGGAGCATGTCTGGGGTGTCCAAGTTGGAATACAGTCAATCAGGGGACAGCCAGCAAAGCTGGCCGCACTGTTTGGCCCGACCCCTACAACTCCCGCCTTTTGAGCGTCTCTGCTCACTGCTCCACGAGCCTTGACACAGATGTGCCTGACCACCAAGGCAAGTGCGTCGGTGGCGCTCACCCACTCCACATGGTACCCTGCAGCACCCACAGCACCAATGAGCCACCAACTCAGGAGGCCATGCTGAACCTTAGTCTAACAATGCACTTGAGAACTACAGAAATACTTGGTTGCCACCAAACAATCACAGTAACCATTTTCCAAGTATGGAACACGGAGACTGAGAGTGAAGATTACACTCAATAGTCCTAGGTCAGGTCTTACGCAAGCAGCAGAATAAGGCAGTACAATCTGGAAGTGGGAGAATGGGCTGTACCCATTCAGTAAGTAGAAGGATGTCAGCTTTTAACGCTATACTATATGACTACTCTGCCAATTAAGTGTGTGTATGTGTGTGTGTGTGTGGGGGGGAACCCCTAGGACATCAGTGGTTTCTATACCAGTTCTATCCCAGTATGTTCCCTGCAGTGAAAATTTTATATTGGCAGGGAGATTCTTCCCAGGGAAATGTTTTAAATGTTGTCATCCCCAGAGAAAATAATGGGTGTAATTGAAATCAATGGCAAATTGCAAGTTCCCACCTTCTCCATGGCCTGGGGAGGTGGGGTGGCTCCAAAACTTCTGGGTGTCAGAGCCTCTTGTCTGATGAATCCCAAGTTAAAAGACTTTTGGACTAGGGGGTCCACTTCTAGGCGACTGTAAGCTGCTTTGAGCCTCCTTTGGGTAGAGAAAAGTGGCATATAAGGACCAACTCTTCTTCTTCTAGGGGTATGATGGGGAATAGATTCTCTATTCTAGCCTTAGCTCCATAAAGAACCTAGCCATTGGTCAGCCTCCTTCCCCCTCCCCTTTGACCTGGGAGCCAGGGCAAAAGCAGGGAAAGCTACAAGCAAGTTGCCAAGTCTATGAGCAATACTGGGGGATGAGTAAGGTGCCCATTCGTCCTGTATCTTGCGGGACAATCATGCTTTCTGGAGAAATGTCCCTCATCCTGAGGCTTTTTTAAAAGTCCCATCTGGCTGTGGGCAGCCTCACAAGCCACTCGAACCAGCCTGGCTTTGGGCAGCGGCGGTGGCAGCAGCGAGCCGGACCCGGGGGTGCTTTCCCCGCCAGGCAGGTAGGAGAGCAGGTGGCTGAGTAGGATGGCCGCCGTGGAGCATCAGCAACAGTGCCCCAGGTAAGTCCCGCGATGGATCCCAGACAAGCCCTCCTCCTCAGAGACAGGCCCTGCTGCCGCCACCGAGCAGGATCCGCTGCCCCCCTGCTGCCGCTGAGCAGGAGCTGCTGCTGCCGCCACTCCCCCTTGCCCCTGGTGCCCCGCTTTAGCCCCCACACAATCTGGTCACCTTAGGAATGAGGGATACGGTTGCCCCAGATACAGTTGCCCCAGATCCAGTTTGGGGGATTCCTAGAGATTTTGGGATGGCGTTTGGGGGGTATAAGAGACCTTGGTGGGGTACAATGCCATACAGTCCACCCTCCAAAGCAGCCATTTTCTCAAAGCGAACTGATCTGTAGTCTGCAGATGACCTGTACCTCCAGGGGATCCCCAAATCCTATCTGGAGGCTGGCATCTTTAACACGGAAGTCCAAAGTTGCCACACAGGGGCTGGCAATGTTCACCTCTTGCTTGAAAACCCTATGCAGAAGCTGCCTGTTAACATTCCTCAGCACTGTCAGCTCTTTGGAGAAGAGCCCTGAGTGGCTCTTTAGCTATTTGCCATCCTGGCTCCCCCTTTTCTCCTCTCAAGCTAGAACAAATTGAGAGTTTAGCAGCACCTTTAAGAGCAACAAACTTTTATTCAAGGTATGAGCTTTTCTGTGCAGGCACACTTCAAGCTAGTCTGAGCTTACAGGGCTGACTCCCCCCTCCCCTCCCTATTTTGGGGAAATGGTGCCTGATGGCTGGACAAATTGGGAGAAGGGAAGCAGGAAAGTAAAGTGGGACAGCACTTGCTCTGCTGGGTGCCTGGGCATGTCTCTCTCTGGGGAAGCAGTTTGGATTGGAATCTTGAAGGCAGCAGACAAAAGTAGTGTGGGTTTTGCTGCTCAAAGTTCCCTTTCTGGGGAGAAGGAGAGAAGAAATGCCATCCTCAGGGATTTGTGGAGCCTGCTGAAAACAGCTCAGTGAGCCCTGCTAGCAACAACAGAAAACTCAGAGTTGGCTGAGCTCTCTGCATTCTCTTTAATTCTTAAATGGCCCTCCCCCCTCCCCTGTGCCCAGGGAGCCAGGCCAAGGGCGGGAAACGAAGAAGTGGGAAACTGACAAGCAGTTCCTCATGAATCTCTGCTTATCCCTTTAAGAATTTAAATGGCTGCCTCCAAAGAGTTCCTGAGGGCTGGGTTTCAGACATTTAAATTTATAACACATGCTGTTTTGGACCATTTTGTGCCCAAAAGGAGCCATTTTGGGGTCAATTTTGGCCTGAAGCAGTCCAAAACGCTTGTTATTTTATTGTCCAAGTTCACATGAAGGAGAGCAGGAACTTAATAAACAAGTTGAATTACACATTTGGTCACTGCTCTTTAGGATCATAGATGTAACATAGACTAGTCATGTTGTTACAAAACCCTCTGTCACTAAACCTTGAAATCCAGACACCTCACTTCATCACAAATAAACATAACACAATCCAAGTTATGATTAAAGCACAATCTGTACATACAGAAGGTAAGCAGATTTTGTTACACATATGCGACTACAACCCCGCATGAGTCCCTGCCAGCACATGTCCATGGACATCTGGAGAGCCACATTTTGGCCACCTCTGTTCTATGGGAAGGAAGCTGCAAGAGGATTTGGTTCTCACTGGACTGGGATGGGGGGGATATGTGTTGGCCTCCACTGAGTCCAGTTTCTCACTCCAGGATATTTTTTCCTCCAAAAGAGTAATGAAAGTAGGAAGAAATGGAATATTTTGTAAAGGAACAAAAAGGGAAAAATACTTTCCCTTCTTTCTCTTCTGTCTACCACCTGCAGATTATTCACAGATCCCTCCCTGCAATCATGTTCCATGTCATTCTTCCATTTAAAATAAACCATCTCTATTTACACCTCTGGATTGCCAAGCTTTCTTTGAAAAAAGAAACACTAGTAAAAGCTTCTTGTATCATGGCATTCTACTTTGTACTCATTTGAGCAGGATATATTTGGCAGTTGAATATGTTCCCCAAAGACAACTGTTGCTGATGAGCAGGGCTTTATATCCTCCCTCCCTGTTCACTCCTCGGAGCACTTACTCATTTATATACTTAATGTCACCATGAAACAGAATGGGGTGAGATGGCATGTGTTGTTCTACTTTGTAATTCAATTTCATTCCTGTTATAATGCTGCTGTGTGCTTCAGTGCAATAAGGAAAGCAAACAGACTTGCTAATGATATCACACATGTGCAATTACATAAACAAATTAAGGTACAATTATTATTGTTTCAAGGGGGAACAAAGTGGGCAGGGAAATAAAACCAACATCATTTACACAGCAGTTGGGCAAGTCAGCAGCACATGAATAAGAAGGCAGAAGTCTTTTTTTGTTTTGTTACCTTTGCTGCATACTGAGTAATATTTTGCAGATTCCCTACTCCCAATGCTAAACGGAAGCCTAGGTCCAAGGAGCCAGGTACACTAGGTGGGCCTATGCCAAGTGTAACACTGGTGATGTCAGAGGAATCAGTTTTCAGGGCATCCAGTAAATCTGTGGCATCAGCATAGAACTCGGAAGAAAAGCCAGAATCAGCATGTGCCTGAAATGCAAGGAACACCCATTAGTTCTATTGTAGCTATCAGCTTGCTTCTCCTTTATTGTCTGCTATCTTTGTAGTCCACTTTCTTCAATGCTATGGCATATCTTGCCCTGGCCAGTTTATTGTTTGCATTGTTGTCATATTGTGTAATCCTAATCCTATCACATTTTCTTGGAAATTGTTTGATATCTGTTTGAATCTTTTGAAATATTTTGCAATTCATCTTGAGTCTCAGTGAGAAAGACAAGCTGTACATAAAGTAACTAAAATATTTTATGGAGAAGCTTAATTCAGCCTGATAATACTTTTCCTCTAAAAACTAAACCTGAAGTACTGCAAGAACATTTTGAAAATAGGCAAGAGTTTGCCGGCAAGACCTGTACAGTTATAGATTCATTTATACAGACATATTCCCCCTTTTTTGATGTACTTGCAAGTGGTATTAAACTTTACAGCCATATTATAGGCCACTAAGCAGTTTGGAATTTTCAAAATTCAATTAAAGATCATGTAATTAAGTTAGCTGATTAGATATAGCATTATTTTCATAAAGGTTAAGTGGACTTTTCCAAAGGCCTTTCATTCCCTCAGTGCATTTAAGAGTCTACTGTGTCTGCATAAAAGGCCCCTGGGCCTCCTCTAAACTGCATTAGGGCACACCGAGGTATGGACATGGGGCCCTTTGGTTTCTTTTCCAATGGGGGAAAGGTATTTTGAAATGGCATTGTAAGGTAACCCAGCATGGCTAGCAGTACTGCAGCACAGTCCTCTCATTGGAGCATTCCAATTACACAGAAGCCAGGGTGCTAGAATCCAGCAATAGGGATCAGCATAATTCTTAACCGTAGCCAGCAAATACTCACTAGAAACTGATAGAAGTGAACATTGTACGGCTTTCGGAAATATTTCTCATCTTCTCCATGGTACAAACGTTCACATGTAACATCGTACTTGATCTTTCGCCATTCCCCATTATAGACCCATTCGCACTGGCCCCCATAGTAGGCAGGATCATAGACCAGCTGCACTTGTTCTTTTGTAAGTATATTGAACCTTTAATAATGACCAGCAAAAGAAATAATGTAAGTACCAATTTATTACAAAAAACTCTTTCCACTTCTTGGCTTCACTTGAATGTTGTTTCACTGGAAGATACCTGAAGTGAAAGGGAAGCTGACACTTTAAGGGCATGTCATATCCTCAAGCATGTGGCAGGTCATACCCCCGATTTTATTTTCTGAACTGAGTCAGTAGTTCTCTTAGAACTAGTCGTGTTGAGTGGGGAACTGGCTGACATGGTGTTTTGGAGCACCATGGCACCAATGAAAGGCTGCTGTATTAGGAGGGGGAGGAAGGAGGGGGAGAGAGGGAAAGAACAGGGATGAACAAATACAGCCTTTAATTTCTTTTTGTGTATGTATGCTGTCTTTGTACACCATTTCTTTCTGTGCATTTTCATTACTAATGTTTCCAGCTCATTTGTTGCGTACATCTTTTTGAGCCACAGACACTTATTTTATGCACAACTGAAATATGTATCTGTAACTATAGTGCCTTTATATATTTTTGAAATGGCAATAGGGGTAGTCTGCTGTCCGGGACAGTGTTTGGGACAGTGTCTGGGACACATCCAGTGTCCGGACTCTGTTTCTTGCATGGGGGACCAATCTGTGTGCAGCCAGCACAGCTGGTCATGCCTGGATTGGGCCAGCCCCCACAGCATCTGCCCCCAAACCCGGCTGCGAGGCACACACCACCTTGGAGCCACATACTCCCTGCCAGCCCTACCCAGGCTGCTGCTTCACCTGGCCAGTGGTGGCAGTGGCTGCAAGGTGCCCCCACTGGCCCCAAGGAGGAGGGGGCCCCCAGGAGGTGGCAGTGGCCATGAGGAGCCGGCAGCTGTGGCCCTGGGGTGGTGGTGGTGGCCGCAAGGAGAAGGAGGTGGCAGCCATGAGAAGGCAGTGACCATGGATATGATGAGGGGGCAGGTACAACCACCAGGATGACCCAGCCGCGACCATCAGCAGTGTCTGTACAGCCACCAGGATGACCCAGCCGCCCTGAGGCATCAGCAGTGTCTGTGAGGAGATAGCAGATGCGGCCACAAGAATAAACTGGTGGCAGCCACTGGGTGAAGGAGGCAGCCTGAAGTGGGGGCGGAGGTGGAGGCAGAGGCGGAGGCGGAGGCTGAGGGGAGCTGGCGGCTTCTAGGGGGTGGCACTAGCCCCAGGGAGAAACCAACTTCCACCACCACCCTGTTAGCTGCCATGGCCCTGTGCTGCTACCGCTGGCTGCACCCCACCACTGCCTATGCAGCAGTTGCGAGGCCGCTGGCAGCCTGCCCAAGGAGCACACACCCAAGGGCCACCAGCCCCAGGGCCTTCTCCATTTTCTATTGGTCTGTCTTACAGCCAGCTAGTCTTCCAACATAGCATCCTTGTCTGGCCAAGGGTTTCTTCTCCTTTATTTTGAAAATCCTTCCCCACATATCTCTTTGCACTATTCACTCCTTATCTGGGCAACTTCTCATCTGTGTCTTCTCCCCAAGTAGTGTGTGTGTGTGACAAGTCACATGGAATAAGTAAGATTTGGGATAAAATTGCTTGCTCTTGCCACAATTTAGATTAAATGCATTCAGTGCCCCAATGCCACTGGTGTTATCTGCTATTAGTGTTTGTTTCTTGACAATTGTATTGAAATGAAGCCCAAAGATACACAGTGAGGTGCAGCATTACAACTTACCCCCGAGCTGCTTCACTGATCCCTGGAACTGAATGCAGCTCATCATCACAGAATTTTTCAACATGCTGACAACCAGCCTCATCAGACTTATCTCTGCAGTCTGGTTCTCCATTGCATACAAGGTGCTGTTTAAGGCAACGGCCTGCAGAGAGATACAGAATTTTTTTGTTATATAATTCTGGAGTCAATATTTGGTCTAACCGGGAAAGGCTGGACTTAATGGTCACTCACACAGATTCATAATTTGGGGCAGATTTTGTTTGTCCTTGCTCAGCCCAAGCTTGCTCTTTTTCATTTCCATTAAAGAGAATTAAACTCAGGACAGAACTGACTTTATATTTGTAGCTTAGGTTCTTGTTTGCTCTGTAGATGAGCAACCCAATGTCTATTCTGAAAAGGTTATCTCCTTGAACAGATGCCATGAAAAGCATTTAACTAGAGGGATTGCAAATCTTAACAACTTCGAAGGCAATATTGCAATAGTTTTGCAACTATATTTCAGTTCCTAGCAAATCTGGTAACCCATAGCCAAGGGGATGGTTGAGCTGATGGCCAAGTATTTCAGTCTGTGTCAAAGCCATATGTTGCCCAGAAGGTAGGCCTCAGCAAACAGCTTTACAGAGCAATGCAGGAGTCTACTGGCTTCTTGCATTGATAGCTATGGGGATGGAAGCTGAAGTGTCATTAGCTGGCCATATAGCCAATAGATTGACTGCAATACAGCACCTAGGATCTGCTGCCAGAATCCCTGGTTTCAGACCCCTGATGCCTTATATCATACAGAGAGGTTAAAAAGTATACTGCTTAAATGATAATTTACAGAATTAGTATGCATTCTGAAACATACATTCTTGAGTAGAGCTATAAAGAATCATGGAATGGGTTTATATGTAAAGTCCCATACTCTGCCATCAAGGGTTTTCAGGTTTTGCCATTGAACTACGCAGGCTGGGCTTTTAAAAGAATCCACCACTCATTTCCAAATTGCTCACAAATGAGCCACCTAACTTAATGTGACTTATCCATCTTATATATTAAAAACTTTATTATTGATCCCCTTCTACTGCCTCTATTTATACTTGAAAGTAAAACACACATTATATCCTGATAGCCTTGTATTTATTAGGTACTGAGATGAATAGATAAAAATAACAAATAATACAAACATGTCTATTCTAGAATTAATTGCTGAACATACATGGATAATAGTGTTGTTCAACTGGTCACTTGTAATATGGCTCTTTCTAATGTTATTCAATTACTGTAATTATAAGAGGTGGCTATCTCTATACAAGTTCACTTCTCTAATTACACTCTATTAGCCATTTTCTTTTAATCTAGACTGTAAAGCAAGGGAACATGGTGTCTTTCCTTTGTTCAGAAGCCTCCTTTCAAATCAAGCTGTTACTTAACTATACAGGATACTGAAAACAAACACTAATGATTTCTTCCTAGTCAAGATAGTTTCATTGAAGACATTAGGACTAGAACATCAAGGCTGTAATCATAAGAATGCCCATTGAATAAAATAGGCATACTTACAAGTAGACATACTTAGGATTGCTCCCCCAGAGCACTGTTTGTGATCAACTGCACTACTTCCCTTCTTCAGGTTTATCTCTTTCTTATGCCTCCATCTTCCAGTTCTACTGCCAGATCACATGCTTCTTCACTTCAGACAGGGTGTTTTTTTTTTTTTTTTGCTACTGTCCTCTGTTGTTTGTATTTTTCAGCATTTTCTCTCTTTTTGCTGCAACCAACAACTCACTGACAGGCAGTATCTGGTCTTTTGTCTGGCCATACCGCTTCAGCCAACAAACAGTCTGCCTCTTTCAGGCAGCCATCTCAATGAGGGCCAATCAGGTAAGGAGTGAGTTGTCTGTATGCAATTTGAATTGATTGGCCCCCATTCGCCCTCTCCCTATTGGCTGCACACCCCCAGGTAGGGCCTATCAGGTAGGGAGTGTGTTGGCTACATGCATTTTGAACTGACTGGCTTTCATTGGCAGAGTGCTCTCTTCCTATTGGTGGCATACCACCAGGGATGGCCAATCAGGTAGGGAGTGCATTGTCTGCATACAATTTGAACTGATTGATCCTCATTGACAGAGTGCATTTTGAACTGACTGGCTTTCATCGGCAGAGTGCTTTCTTCCTATTGCTGGCACACCCCCAGGGAGAGCCAATCAGGTAGGGAGTGAGGTTTGCACGCAACTTCAACTTTATAATGTTTAGTGATAGTGACGATTCTTTATCCAATATGAATGTGGTAGGTTCATTTCCTTAAGTCACCAATCCATTCTGCATATTGGTGATCCTCAAATTTTCAAAAGCCAAAATAAGTGCATATTTTTATCCCAGATTGATTCTTATTTTCATGATCAGCTAAAGAGCATCATGAAGCATACTCTGCTGCAAATGTACATAAGAACATAAAAAGATTTTTGCTGGTTTAGACAATTGGTCCATCTAGCACAACATTCTGTTTCACACAGTATCCAATCAGTTGACCTGTAAAGCTGGAAAACAGTGCATAGAGGTTGAGGCCTTCCATTAATTTGCATCCTTAGCACAAGTATTCAGAGATTTACTGCCTCTGAATGTGGAATTTTCCCTTTAGTTACTATGGCTAGCAGCCACTGGTGGACCTATCCCTATATTTAATCTCCAAATACCATCTCTTCTCATGGCCATCACTACATCTACTGCTAGTGAATTTCACAATTCAATTACTCATTGAATAAAGATGTATTGCTTTTTGTCTGGATCTCTCTTAAACACATATTTGTTGGCAATAAGAAGTGAGCATTCACCCTTGCTATAATTTTAGGACAGCACATTATTGTGCCCATTTCTACATGCTTAATACCTTGTTCTTATAGCAATAGATTTTCGATTCTGCTCTGTAGGGCCTTAGAGGATATTGTCATTAATTCCATACTGTCAGGTCCCCTCTGAGTATTAACAAGATGAGAGTAGAACAATGGCTCTTCATGTTCCAAAAAGGGCTAAGTGATGAAATTTCACTTACCAGACGCCTTGCACTGAAAATTTGTTCCACAATCTTGGCTCTGGACGCATGTTCCTGTTGGGTGGCATGGTTCTTCCTCCCAGAGACTGCCAGTACAACTTCTCCCCCCATATTGGGCAGGATGTAATAAAGCTCTATATCTGTACTATATATTTTTGAAAAATAAAAAGATTATCACTATACCTGGAGAAATGTGCAGGCACACGAAAGCTTATAACTTGAATAAAACCTTTTGGTCTTAATGGTGCCTAAGGTCCACCATGACAGCTTATTTCACAGGAGCAGGACCTTCTGCAGGTGTCACCTTACAGATGGGCAAGATAGGTAACTGTCCATACACATGCAGACTCTGTTGTGGACCCATCATATGGAATGACCTGGCTGATGAGGTCAGAAAGATTTTCACTGTTCTGGCACTCTACAAATTATACTAAACTGAATTATTTAGAGAGCATTCGTACATAGGAAATATGGCTATACTATAACAGAAGGGTTCAGAAGAAATGCTTTAAAGGAGGGAAAGGAACCACTGACTATACCACCATGCACTACCTCCCTGCCCCCTTGATGCAAGATTTTCCTTCCATTTTTCTTTCCTTACTGTGACTGAGCTGCCCTACTTATCAGTTTTCGTCTTCCCTGAACAGTCCTGGCTGTCCCACCCTGTCACATTATAATACTTTGTTTTCTCAGCCCAGAAACCTGAGGGAAGGAATGGGAGCCCTTCTTTTCCTTAAACAATTCAAATGTCACTGAAGGCATTTTGAAATTCAAACATAACAAAAGATTTTGTTTAACATCCAGTTCCAAAGTTTCTCTGTTCAGCTGATGCTAACCAATCAGATCTCTTGGAATAGCCAGACATTCAAGGCTCTCCGGTTCTTTGAAGAATTAAACCTTCACAGTCCTCTGCCTCTTTGTACAGCATTTCTATGCTTTTAAAAGTGCAGTCTGCCACAACTGTATTACTTTCTGAGGCTGTATGTATTATCCTAATATGTAATTTCTTTATTAAGGAGGGAAGGTGGCATGGTATAGCCCAATCTCTTCAGATCTTGGAAGCTAAACTTGGTTGGTACTTGGGAGGGAGACCACCAAAGATGATTCAGTGGAGGAGGGCAATGGCAAACTACCTCTGCTTCTCCTATGCCTTGAAAAACCCTTGCTGGGGTCACCATAAGCTGACTGCAACTTGACAGCACTCTATATACATTATTTCTTTATTGTTTAATATATGTTGCATCAATTATTATGCTTTGTTTCAACTTTGTCTTGGATTTCTGCTTTGCTTCAAATTTCTGCAATTCTAGTCCTATTACATTGCTCATTGGATCTCTCTTCTATTGACTGTGTTGATGTAATCTACCTTGAATCTCAGTGACAAAAGGAGACTCTTTTCGTGCCATCATCACAGCTGACTTCTGGTGACGCCTGGGATTTGCAAGGCAAAAGACATTCAGAAGTGGTCAACCTAGGGATCATGACCATGATATTCATAGAATCATAGAATGATGGAAGAGACCTCCTGGGTCATCTATTCACTGGTGTCTCTGTTCCAAATACTGACCAGGGTCAATGTTCCTTAGCTTCCAAGATCTAATGAGATTGTATTAGTCTGGGCTATCCAGGTCAGTGCAAAGCAGACTATAAGTGACAAAAATAAAGTAAAATGTGATTTTTTTTCCAAACCCTTAGCATTCTCATGCCTTCAGAAAAGCCAAATCTGTTGGCTGACTGACAGTCAATTCAATCCAGGGGAAACTACATGAATGAAATCTGAATTAATGTATGCTTTCTCCTTTTACTTCAGGTGTAGAGGCAGTTCTGGATCAACAATGCGCCATTTATTTAAAGCTGCCTCTTTATGCTCTGATCCAGTAGAATCCTTTTCATGTCTTTAGCTTGCATCATGACTTGCACTTTGGCCCATTGGGCTTAGAAGAATTTAACTGTATTTTGGATTGTGGAAACAATGGATTGTAAAAACAATGTTTTACCTCATCTCTCTGCAGAACTTACTACAGGAATTTTTAGGATACCTTTGACATACTAGAATGCAGCCTTACCCTTTTTCCTTGACAGGCAAGACATTCAGTCCATTCTGACCACTGACCCAGCTCACAGTCAACTTGTAAGGGAGCTCCAGCTTGTCTTCTTGATCTTTTAAAAACAGTAAGAGAGTCTGAGTTTCCATAATCCACGTCAAAGTCTGTTTCAGCACAATACTCATCCCTTCCAGTAGAAAGTAAATGTCTCTTGGTTTCAAAAACTCTGGTTGCCTCAACCTGGCCCTGAACCTGGGCAGAAGCAAGGCATATTTTGTTTTAAAAAATAAAGGACCTTGTCCTCAGAAAGATACATTTGTTCAGAGACTTATGTACATAATCTTTGTGTGTTTGTTTGTTTATGCATGCCACTTTTCCCAGTAGACTCAGGGTGACTTACAAAATACTAGCGAATATTTCTTATACTAGCAAATATATCTTAGTATCCCTACCTGCTCAAATAAAAAGTGTCATTATTTTCTGGATTTATATCTTTCTAAATTTGCAACTTGCTGGGAGCATGGAATTTTGTATCATGTCAGTGCCATAGTTCTCAAATATTCTGAAGTGACATTTACCTCATAACACACTTTCAGAATAATTCCATATTGCTCTCCCCCACCATGACATAAAATGCAGGAATCTCACAGCACTCCCTCTTTCCTTCATTCCCATCTATCCCAGAGGAAGACATTACTCTCTCACAGGTGTGTCATGAGAGCAAGGGGAAGAAAAGAGAATGCTCTGGGAAGATCAATGGCAAATTTGGGATTGACTCTACATTCTTTGCAAAATGGTAATGAAATATAGCCTTCTGCTCAGAAACAGTATCATCATATTTAATTCTGAATTGACCCCCTAGAATCTGGATTCAAAAATCCACATTGTAGGGACAAATCTACAGAAAAATAGGGAATATATATATAAATAAACCAGGAATTTAGAAGGGCATAATTTTAGCATTGTGGATTCCACTTATCTGTTAGATGGTCTCTTTTGATGTGGATATGCCCTCTAGTTGAGTGAATAGAGCAGGATCTTCCTCTGTAAGAATCACTTCTTACACAATATGCTACTGATTACCAGTGAATGTATAAAGTAAGTCACTAGTAATCCCCATTTTGTTTCATTTTGGAGAGGCAAGATTTACTTTGTATACAGACCTCTGTATCTCTGGCATGTGTTGTATAGCAAGGCTACATCAGATGAAGCAATAAAGCACTGTGTATTTAGATGACTGTAATCCCTGTGGTGGTGTGTATTGTGTCCTGCTATCAGAGAAGACTATTTAGAGCGGCTGATTCCATTTACCTGGAAAACAACTAAATGGCTTCCCAGAGATTGGAAGGTCATAGAGCAAACACTTATTGCTGAGACATTGTGCAAGGTACAGTTAACTGACTTTGATGTTAAAATGGAAACAAGGAGTCTTGAGTAACAGTAATAGTCTACTGTCAGTTTACCTTTATAAAAGAGTTGAAACTGCTGCATATATATTTGCAGAGGCAGGTATTGTATAGTGACTGTTTAGGAAGCTCAACTAAACCTCCTGGCCACAACTAAAGAGGGACTTAAGCACGCTTAAGCTCATATAAAGTCATGTGACTTTTGCAAATATGATTGTTAAAAGGAAACACAATCAGCACTGTCTTTGGCATATGAACTGCTACATGCGTGCTCAAATATTTGGCAAATCGTAACATCATTCCTTCTTGAATATTTCTGATAGGATGCCAAAAGGTTCAGTCTTAGCATTAGCAACACATAAACAGAACCTGCAAGCAAAGGCTGCTAGCATTGTGTGCATAGCTATGCACGTGACCATGGGGATGGTTATGGGGAAAGAGCCCCAGTAAGCCTCATTTAGAGCAAGGCAACCATATTCCACAGACTCCCTACCATTTCTCTTTTCTCCAAGGCCCTTATGAACTACAGCATTAAGACAGAAAGCCATGATGATATTCAGGGTCATGAGAATCAAAGGACTGCCACCTTAGATGAAACAATATGCCCCCTTTGGGGAACTACTTCTAAAGCCCTTCAAAATCAAGACAAATTATTGCAAGCTAATTTAATGAAACGGACAAACAGTTTTAAAAATGTATCACCTGGCTTTTTAATTTCTGGGGATTTATGTTTATAAAGCCAACAGTTCAGTAAGTAAACAGAATACCAGGCCAGGATTGAAAGACCTAGCCTTTAGTGGTATTAGGCAAGCCATCTTTTTTACCTTCATTCTTTCAGGCCCTTTTGGTAAAACAGGAACAATAGCAAAGACATTTAAAAAGCTCATATTGGATAAATGACAGGAGAAGCTGCAGTTAGTCATCCTGAACCTAAAGGTCATTTCCAAGGTAATGAGCTCCTGGATATACTTCTTAAGTGACCTCTTGAAGCCCTCCATGTTGAAACATTGCATGGAATTGACAACATTTCCCAGGTATTGCTGTTAAGTTCTGTTCAGCTCTAGAAAAACTGGATAGGAAAATGTTTTTGCGTGGAAGTACACAATGATTACTGTCAGATTAATGCCAGAGTCTGTGAATTTTTCAATAGCTTTATTTATTGAAAACATACAAATAGAACAGCTTTCTATCAGTGGGTTCCTTTTCAGTGAGTTTCTACTCCCCATAAAGTATACTCAAGGACCATTTCCATAACCAGAATACAGCCTAGTCCAGCGCTTGCCTGGTCATGGGGCTAATTCCCACTTCTGGATGACGTAGGTGCTGGTCTGATGATTTATAGCATGCCAGGTGTTGGGTGCTAGGAGGTGTCAGAAGAGGAAGGGAGAGCAGAAGAGGTGGGAGGAAATTGGCTTCAAGCATAGGTTCAGCGATGAGCTCTGTCAGGTCCTGCAGAACTCAAAAAGTTCTTTCTTTGTAAAGGAACAGAACCAAAAATAACCAAACATAAAACCAAATAATGTTGGACACAATGAAAGTCGTTCTCTGGAAAAGAGCTGGTGTAGTATAGCAGTTAAAGTGTTGGAGTGGTATCTGGGAAATCCAGGTTTGTATTACCATGCTGCCAAATAGTAGCATGCTGGATGACCCTGGACCAGTCTTACACCCTTACTGTACCATACTTCACATAAAACAGAGGAGGGGAGAATATTGTAAGCCACTTTTGGTTCCCACTGGGGGAAAGTGGAGTATAAATGAAGTAGATAAATAATCAAATTGAGGAATAAAAGCTTTAAAACAACACAGGTCTGAGGGTGTGTTCATTTAGGCTGTGCACTGCACTGTGAACAGTGTGTTTTCCTTGAGATTGTCTGGGGATTTTCTGGAATTGCAACCAGTCTCCAAATGACAGAGATCAGGTGTTGAGGAGGAAATGGCTACATCAGAGTGTGGACTCAATGGCAATATAGCATGAGGAGGTCTCACTCCTCCCCAAGTCCTTCCTTCCTATGGCTCTACTCCCAAAATCTCTAGGTGTTTCTCTACCCTGAGTTGGCAACCCTAATTTTCCACTGTCAACCATAGCTTTGTTTGCATCCTACATATCTTCAATAATATCTAGTTTCATTATTCATGGTGTGAAAAGATAAGCTTGGGATGTCAGAAATCCCCTTTACAAGTGCTTTTCCAGACAAAAAACACCAGAAAAATTCCAGAGAGCAACTTTGATTGTGTCCTTGGTTGTCAATTCTTATGCTTGATCGAGAAGCAGAATAAGCCAACACAGACTCCTATAACACACTACAAATCAAGACATAGTATGGCTTGACTTTTCATAGACTGTAGTCCATTTTGTCAGATGACAAGCAGTCTATTTTTCTTAAAAGACTGTAGGATGGGGAAAGACTGCTGATAATTAGAAGAGGAATGGATACTTCAGAAGCTTCAGAAGAAAGGAAGCTAAATGAAAGACTCAAATGCTCAAGAGATGAGCCTATGGATACACTTCAGTGTGTGTTAGATCAAACCATACTGTCTCTATGGAAAAACATCAGAACCCTGCAGTCACACAGAGGCCCCAAAATATCTCTTTTTGTTCTCAGTGAAAGCAAAATAGTATGCTTCTACCCTTCAGTTTTCCATGAAGTATTCAACTGGTTCACCTTCACCTAGATTTTAAAATCGCCTCTTCATTATCCTGCTTTGTTTGATAACTTCATCAAACATCAAAAATCTCATATTTGTTTGGTTTCAGCAAGGATGACTAGAATAAGCCTTCATAATTAACTGTATCTATTCTCCCCCTCTACCTCCTCCCTCCTCTCTCCCTTCAAATTCCAATTATTATAGATCTCACTTTTTGATCTTTGTTCATTATATTTCCTTTGGACCAAGTTTGTAATTAGCAGCTTAAGAAAAGCCCAATAGTGTTTCTTACAAAATATATATTGTTTATTATTGTTAAAGCCAAAAGGAGATGCACAAAAATAGAAACAGCATTTTTCATTGTTGCTGAATGGTTTCATTATCACAGAAAGAATATGAAATATTGGCTCACTTTCTTTTACCCAGGATAGAGAACAGCTAACAAATTAGAATTAGATGGGAACCAAGGAATGAAATTGTTTGAGGAAAAGTTGTGAAACAGAAGGAGATGTCTTTAAAATGCATAATTATAAAACTGTAAATTGGTTCATGTTACAGCCCTATCACCATATTGTGATGGGGAAGTTGTATAAATCGTTTTCTGCTGGCTGCATAAAGGCAATAATACCCATATGCCTCCTTCTGAGTCTGAATTGACGTTACTGACCAGATAGACAGAAATTTCTACATGGAAGGCAGTATCTTAAATTACATAGACTTACCTCTGGGAAGGCAATTCTTTTAGCTTCGTGTGTGCTGCAACAACTGTATCCTGACATGATAGTAAATAGACTATCAAAAGAATCATAGGAGGGAAAATATCATTCGGCCTGAAGGACATTCTCTTTGTAATGAAAATAAATGTTTTTAATTGTTTGCTTGGAAGTCCTCTGGTCTCCCTTTAGGGAATGAGCTGTCACTAAAAAGAGAAAGGGGGAAGTCTATGGTGTCCTGACTGCTCCAGGAGTACTGTCAATCATTGACCTAAAGGGCCAGGCTGTGCTCTGAAGGACACAACCCTTTTGGAAGCTGATTGCCCAGTATTGGACAAAAAGAAAATGTGTTAAAGTGCTTGGTAAAGAAACTGTTATTTTCTATTTATATCACACATACATAGTTACCATGTATATTTGATATCAATTGTTTTAAATTGTACATGTTTAATGTTGGGTTTTTATACAACTTTTCTAATATCCTTTAGGGACTCACTGGTGCCTAAAAGTGGTGCATAAATGTAGTTGGCAGTGCTTATTACTATATGTGAGATACCAAGGAGGCCCTGAGAAAACTGTTTGGAGAAAAGCTAAACACCATTGCTTGCTTCTATACCATGATGCAAGGGACTGTGTTGTTATTATTTTCACCTCTCCTTCTGCTAATGTGTCAGATTAACACATAGGGCTTTGCTATTATTATTATTATTATTATTATTATTATTATTATTATTATTATTATTATTATTATTATTATTATTATTATTATTATTATTGGATTTCTAGCCCGCCACTCCCCTAAGGCTCACGGTGGGTGACAACACGTAAACACCCCATAAAACCCCTAATACATAAAAACACCTAAAAACAATCCCCAACTCCCCCAACCTATCCCACCTGATGGCAGCAGAACTATCTGGGAAACCAGGGGTCACTGCTGATATAGGGGCGGGGCGATCTAAAAAGGGGAGGCGCCGGCCTCAACCATAAGCCTGGTGGAAGAGCTCCATTTTGCAGGCCCTGCAGAAGGATGGCAAATCCTGCAGGGACCGCAGCTCCTCCGGGAGCTCATTCCTCCAGGCGGGGGCCAGGACCGAAAAGGGTAGATACAGATAAGAATGGTTTATAGGGGTGGATATCATTTATAACACATTTGCACCAAACAATAATACAAACAAGTTTTTTTTTTTGGCCAAAAAATAGTATATGTAACCTTGGAAAGTAACAAACCCCCAAAGAACACACTGTACTGAAACAAAAAATGCTGATAAAGTACCACACTGAAAACAATTTGTGGATCTTCTTAATTGATCCCATCAAAATAATAGTCTATGAAATGTATATACACCTTATTTACACACACATATATTTACCAGTTGTTTTCACAACTATTTTTCTTCAGCAGATGAATGCAAAGTCAAAGGACCTGTCCCTATTATTAGAATAAGAAAAGCACTGACGGCAAATAAAGGTTAAAGTCTTTGCAGCTGTCTATTTGATTTTTAACCTCCCTCTTTCGAACCACTCCAGATGAGTTACATCAGATATAAAACCCAGTAAAAACCCCTACCCCATAAAACACAATACTCCAGCTACACGATGGCTAAAAAGTGTCCTTCTACCCACAGTCAATCCCTGAGGGAGGTCACAAAGAAGAAGAAGAGTTGGTTCTTCTATGCCACTTTTCTCTACCTGAAGGAGGCTCAAAGCGGCTTACAGTCGCCTTCCCTTTCCTCTCCCCACAACACACACCCTGTGAGGTGGGTGAGGCTGAGAGAGCCCTGATATCACTGCTCGGTCAGAACAGCTTTATCAGTGCCGTGGCGAGCCCAAGGTCACCCAGCTGGCTGCATGTGGGGGAGTACAGAATCGAACCTGGCAAGCCAGATTAGGTCCATACTCCTAACCACTACACCACACTAGCTGCTGCTGTGTACTCATAGGGGAGGAATCCCCTGGAGCAGTGGTCCCCAACCTTTCTGAGGCTGGGGACCGGCAGGGCATTGGGCCGCACCCACGCGGGCCGCGCCTGCTCATCGGGCCGCGCCCGCAGGCCACGCCCGCGCATCGGGCCGCACCCCACGGGCCGCGCCCGCACGGGCCACGCCCGCGCCCGGCCCGGCCCTGATTCCCTCTCCCCGCCCTCCCGCAGTAAGAAGCTTCCCGGGCCACAAGCTTGCGGCCTGGGAAGTTTTTACTGCGGTGGGGCGGGGAGAGGGAGCCGCGGCCCGGCGCCATGGCCTTCGCGGCCCAGCACCGGTCCGCGGCCCGCAGGTTGGGGACCACTGCCCTGGAGTATGCGGGCTGCCTTGGCGTAGCACAGGTGCGCGCACACAACGGTGGGGCTGGAAAGCCCGACACACTGCCTGGAGGCAGCAACAATGAGGAGGTGAGTGGGGGGGAGTGGGGGGAATGGGCCTCCCACCG
Organism: Paroedura picta; assembly: GCF_049243985.1. NCBI lineage: Eukaryota > Metazoa > Chordata > Lepidosauria > Squamata > Gekkonidae > Paroedura > Paroedura picta. The sequence continues at coordinate 78,997,012 of NC_135372.1, forward strand.
CACAATGGCAGGGAGTGGCATGCCAGTCTCCCACCAAGGTAGGGGTAAGGGGATTCTCTGGTCAGCTCCTCCAGAGACACCGTAGGTTGAGAGAAGGGTCAGGCCAAAAGGCCCAACCCAGCACCCGCTGGCACCTGCGGCATCCCAGGGAATGCAGAAGATTCTGCGTTCCCTTGTTGCAGGTCTTCTGGGGGCATTGCGCCAGGCCAGGGCTGGGATGGCAGCCTCCATCCTGGATTTCCTGCTGCCTCCATCCTGGATTTCCAGCCCCATGCATAATGGGTCAAGATGGTGCAGCTCAGCCTGAGATAGGACCCCTAGGTCTTAGTCCTGGCCTCAACCAAAGACCTGGAAGAAGAGCTCCATTTTACAAGCCCTGTGGAACTTTGACATTCAAAATTACATGCTAGATTTGAACCTGGGTTGGAGCTGCTGATTTTTTCACAAACATCCAGAAGAGTTACCTAAACCAATGGCAGTCCTAATGACAAGTTCAATCCCTTCCAGGTCCAGGCCAGGATGCCATAGTGTTTAAGAACAGTGTCCTCTAATCTGGAGAACGAAGTCTGATTTCACACTCCTCCACGTGAAGCCTGCTAGGTGACCTTGGACTATCCATAGTTCTCTCAGGGCTCTCTCAGCCCCACCTACCTCACAAGGTGCCTGTTGTGGAGCAAGGAAGAGGGGATTGCAAGCTTCTTTGAGAAGTAGAGAAAAGCAGGGTGTAAAAACCTGCTCTTCATCTTCTTCAGTTTAGCTTAAGCAAAATCACCTATAGCTACCAACTGCCCAAATAGCCAGACAGTCACATGGAAGAGCTTTGCAAAATGTTATATTGAATCTTACTGATGAATTCACTTAGGGAAAAACAAAAACAAACTGCACGCAGTACAGGTCTCTAAAGGAAATGGCAATTCATTTTCCCCGTTGCCTGTCTCAATAAAACAGTTTCCAGCATCCAAGACACAGTGAGTTATTGCTTAGCTCATAATGGCTGTCATGTTTACCTACTCAGTCACTGCATCACTGGGATCTAAATCTTTGCTTTTCAAGGCTATTTGAGAGGAGAAAGAGCTGGCTTATAAAATATACAACTCTCTTTTAATTCTATATGGTGCATGAAACCAGCCATTAAGTATGTTTCAAGCCCAAAGTCCAATTGACCTTTAACATAAATGGCTGCTTTGCAGTTAGATGTCTGCATTCTCCACTTCTATAAATATTATAGAAGTGTTATATCTATTTTCCACCCCTTGATAGCAGAATCAGAAACATACCATGGTGATTAAAGTTATTTGTGGATTTCTAGAAATAAGCTTGGGAATGCTCTTGTGCAATCAAGCACATCTGCAATTTCAGAAGGATGGGTAGGTCATTTTGGTGTGTGAGCTGCAGGGAATAGGAGAGGGTTAGAGACTTTTAAGCAGCAGCACAAAACACAGGTGCAGAAAAAGTAGTCTTTCATTGCATTATGTTCCAAATTGAAAAGGACAGATAAAACTTGCTCCAAAATTAGGAACTGAACTTGCCTGTAATGCATGTTGGATCCTTGATTAGTTATGTCTTGAGCTAGTCTCAGTGATTTCCAAAGGGTTCACTAACACATTGTGTGTGTGTTTTTTACACTCTTTGCTGCATTTACTCCAAAAGATTAAGGTAAAGCATACATGGTCTCAAGCCACAGGCATGGCTAGTAAGTACAGCATATCATAAGACAAGAATCTTAAGATGCAGCACAGGAACAAGTGGAGATGAGGTTAATTATGTGGTAAAAAAAACAACCTTGACAAACCCCTTAAGTACTAATCTTTATTAAAGTTAGAGCCTTTTGTGGCGCAGAGTGGTAAGGCAGCAGACATGCAGTCTGAAAGCTCTGCCCATGAGGCTGGGAGTTCAATCCCAGCAGCCGGCTCAAGGTTGGCTCAGCCTTCCATCCTTCCGAGGTCGGTAAAATGAGTACCCAGCTTGCTGGGGGGTAAACAGTAATGACTGGGGAAGGCACTGGCAAACCACCCCGTATTGAGTCTGCCATGAAAACGCTAGAGGATGTCACCCCAAGGGTCAGACATGACCCGGTGTTTGCACAGGGGATACCTTTACCTTTACCTTTTTATTAAAGTTATGTGCACATGCCACAATTCACAGAAAGAAACTGAGTTCATTATAACAAATAAAATATTGCCCATGCTTCTATTGATGTGCCGACCCTCCTCCCTCCTGAGGGCCACTCAGAGGAGCTGACATGCTGTTGGGAAACACCAAGGGGACTCTGACTGGCCTCGCTGAAAGGGACTTCCTGCAATGAGAGCCAATCACAGGCTGGGGACCCAGACTACATGTTTCCTGCATGCCCTGCTGCTCTCCCCATCACCATCTTCTTTGTAAGCCCCCCCCCCCCCAAAATGGCCCCAAACTTGTCACCTCTGACTCATGCCCACTGCTGCCCTTTGCAGCCTCTCTGATGTCCTTCCCACCCACAGCCAGCACAGAAAGTTCCCTAACCCTGCCATCAACCCACGATCATGCTACTCAACCTGCCGCAATCCCACCTTCCTATTCACTGGGACCTGCTTGCTGGCTAGAGAGGGCCAGGTGCAGCGCTCCAACCTGGCCCCCTCTGCTCTTTCTACTCCTCCTGACCACCCTGGAAGGGAGCAGGAGGCTGTGTGCATGCTCTACCATGGTCACTAGGCCTGCTTTAAAAGTGGGCTGAGGGCTGGTGCTCTCCTTCCAGTTGTCAAGGTGGGAGGCCACAGAGGCAGACGGGACTGTTGCAGAGCATGTGGCAATCCCTCCCCCTGGTGGTGAACTGCCAGTCAAGAACAGTGGGGACTCCACTAGGGAGGTGGCCTGCTTGCTGCCCTGGGGCCCCATGATTCTTCTTGGCTTCCTCGCCTCCTTCAGGGCCTAGGAAAGTGGGCCACCTCCTCTGCAGGGGACCTGACCCTCTTTCCACTGTTGAAGTTGGGGTGTGTGTCCTGCATCCTCTGCCACACTACCATCCCTCTCTCCACCTTCCCCAGAAACAACTGGGGGGAGTGCTGGGCCCTGGCCCATTTTTAACATGGGCTTCACCACTAGTAGAGATATAATATGACAAAGACCCAAAGAAATATTAAGTTGGAGGGAACAAAATGCCACAAGGACTATTACTGGAAAGAGGGCAGACGCTTGATTTGACCAGGAGTACCTTGCTGGAAACTATTATGTTCAAATTCCTGGATTCTGAGTCTCAGATACTTTCCCAGATGCTTAAGCCAGAGCCATTTCTCCATTGTGGTATGGAATGCCAAAGTGAATAAGTTCCATTTCAGTGGTCCAAAATGAATAAATCAATACAATGTATGTTCCTATTTTATTCTTATGGATATTTGATTCACATGGTCTATAACTGAACTGTAACATGTCAAAACTACAGAATAACCATTCTCAAAGGTGGTGTTGGAAGGTAGTTTTAGCATTTGGTCATTCTCAAGCTTACCCAGCTGACAGTTATAAAACAGGAGTTTGCATACATGTATGCAGAACTATTCTTCAGTCTAATGGCTATCTAGCAGCTGAGTCATTTGGAAGTAGATGCTTTGAATGGCATGCTCAAGACATTACAAAAGAGGCTCCGGGCACTTGCATCCACTGGTTCAGGAAGCTATAAACAAGCCACTCATCCTGTTGCTATTAAAAGGTGCTAATAGCTCCTCTAATGCTATGTTGGGGCAGTCCATGGCAGTCTGAGGTGCTGCCCATAAAGAAGCACATGCTCTTAGTATATTTGGGAGAGATCTTTTGGCTAGATGGACACACTCCAGGAAGCAGCAGGAGACACTGCTGGCTCCTGCATCTTCAATTTGATAAGATTTCTTTCCAATCCAAAACTTTATTTCATCATTATCTGATAAACCACTGATATTATAAGTCAGTTAATGCTGTTTGCGAATGTCCACTGTTTTATGCCGGGCCACATTGTTTGTGTTTTACCCAATATCATTCCATAGTGTTCTGTAAAGATTGGAGGAGCTCAGTTTTTAATCCTCCTTGTAGGTCAGGCCTATGCTCTACCTATGAGACGTGTTATACGAGACTCTGATGGGATAGCTTCCATTGGCTGATAGAAGAGTCCAGTCTTTGTGGCAGGAATACTTTTAGTTCCATGAGTGCTGAGGCATGCAATTAGAGGACTTATAGAAAGTCCTCTTGTAGTAAAACAGAATATTAGCCTTCTGTGTAAACAAATGTAGGTGCATTATTTGCTGTTCTCAGTTCCGCTTAAGTGGCTTTTGATGGCTCTTGTGCGAATACAATCTTGTCTTCCTTAATCTTCTGCTTAAATTACATGATTTATTTCTTCTTTTCATTGCCCGTCCATTATTGCATTCGATTATCCCCCAAAAGCTTCCAAATTCAACTCTAAATATCAGAAGGGTTTTAGGCAGAATAATTGCCTAAGGTCCTTTTGAATGCTATACAAAATCAGCTAGCTGATGGCACAACTTTCACAGCATCAGCCACTCACAAAATAGTTGACTTGCAATTTGCTTTCAGTTGTTCAAAAATAACCACAAACAGATGAGTCAACTTGTCACGAGGATATTGTTTTCACTGGCATTCTTTTTCACGTATCCAGAGTAATACATGCAATGGCTTTGTGCCCTTCAAACATGACTCAATATGAAAAGGAATCATTTTACAATTTAACATGAAGTTAACTTTAAATATATTGTAAGCATACAATACAGTCAAAATAGTGCACCCAGACTGCAATCTTATCCATCCTGGGTTATGGTCCTCCTAGGTGTTAAGCCATTCTAATGAGACTGCTAGCAGAATGCATACCATGGGGAAAGCATCTTTAAAAGGTATTTGAAGCTGGTTTCTGGATTAACCAAGAATCATATCAGAAGATCCACTTTCATTTTGTCATCAGGATAAGTCTCTCCCTGTCCTCTCCAGTAAGCAACACCAAAACACCCATTCAAGAAGGAAAGAAGACTACTACCTAGGATTTATGCTTTATAGATCATCTCTGTCATGGCCCAGTCCACAGATGCAGAGAGAGGATGACCTATCAGAAGCATTATATGAGACATAAGGTAAAGATGAAGCAACTGATGGTCTAGAAGACCCTTTTCCATTCAAATTTTTCATTGTCCTGTTTGAATAGAACTCTCCTAAAATTGTCAGAGGAACAATAATAAATATGCAATAAATTTTATTGGTCTGCCAAATCATTTATAGGTTGGTCAACTAAAAGGTGTCATTATCCACCTCATCTGTATTTAACTTGAGGATCAATAAATGCTGCAAACATGTTTTTCCTTCACAAAGAGCTGGAAAAAGGCACTGGAAAGAAACCTGATAAAAACTAGCTTTGCTCGCCCCCTAGTGTAAAATGGTCCTGAAACCTCTTTCTGAGCGAGTAATTCATTCGAGAACTAAACAATTGTGTGTTTGCAGAAACTGATGAAGTTGCAGCCTGGGGCTCTTGATGACTAAGGAGATTAGGACCACAGTCCTATGCACTCCTATTGAGAAAGAAAGCTCTGTTGAACTTTTCCATCCAAGTAAGCCCGTAAAGAAAAACTGGGCTGCAAGGACATTTTCACGCACAATATTTAAAGTGGTTTCTGCTTCAATCCATTTTTTAAAAGGGAATGTAAAAAGTAAATGTCACTTGCGTTACATTTTCATCTACTTTGTTTTCTGCATGAGCAAACCTTAAACATTAACATAAAAAGCAAGAGAGAAGTGACAATGTGGTTCCAGCCTCATGTGAAAATGTTCAAGCCATAACCCTAAACATACTAAAAGCTATTTTCCATAGTACCTGTTCATACAATTCCTGATCACATGTTACAGTAAATGCATATATGCACAACTCCCATGTAGGTATAAAAAAAGAGCCAGCATTCCTTCAATCTCCAGATGAAACCAGGGAGAAGTACCTGAATTTTAAATCACATATGCAGATGTACATGAATGTAACAACATGTATAAAAAAATTCCAGTGTACACCATACATGGATTGTTCCTGTATTCACTGTACCTATGAACAGGGCTACAGGATACTAGGGGTGTTCAACCATCCAAGAGTTCTGATCATATTCTAACCAATTTCAAGCAGGATCTCATTTTTCAGTAAGCTCTTTGTAAGCAGCTGAAGCCTCTTTGTTAAGTCACCTGTAATGTACTCAAGAAATAATGCAGTGTAACTGGCAGTATTTTATGCATGCACATTCTTATGCAGCCCCCTCCTGCACATGACTTGACAGCCAATGAAGTAAAGCATAAATCAACCAGCTAGTCAGCCAACAATTATAAATTATTATTTTTCAGGATCTGGCCTTCTAAGGAGCAGTCCGGGCTGATCTCCTCTAGGACTGACCGGTTGGTTCGCCTTGCAGTCCAAGAGACTCGCAAGAGTCTTCTCTAGCACCAGAGTTCAAAACCAAATTCTCAATTGTTAATAAAGTAAACCAAAATATTTTTTAAAAAACAGAACAGAAATTAAAAGATGTTTGCTCCTGGGGAGGAAAGCTATGGCAAATTTAGACGGCATTCTAAAAAGCAGAGACATCACCATACCAACAAAAGTGCGTTTAGTCAAGGCTATGGTATTCCCAGTTGCAATGTATGGCTGTGAAAGTTGGACCATAAAGAAGGCCGAGCGTCAAAGAATTGAGGCTTTTGAACTCTGGTGCTGGAGAAGACTCTTGCGAGTCCCTTGGACTGCAAGGCGAACAAACCGGTCAGTCCTAGAGGAGATCAGCCCTGACTGCTCCTTAGAAGGCCAGATCCTGAAGATGAAACTCAAATACTTTGGCCACCTCATGGGAAGAAAAGACTCCCTGGAGAAGAGCCTAATACACCAGGAGGATTCTTTGGATGCACATGCCAGAGGCGGCTGCCCCCAAGAGTCGCCGCCTGTGCGCGCAGGGAGTCGTATGGCTTCCCGCCCGAACAACAGAGATCCAGCTTGCAGAGCCCTTTTTCTTTCACTGAGAAGGTTGGGGGCGGGGGCTGCCAAGCCACCCAATCCTGGGGGGAGCCCCTGCGGGCTCCCTCCTCCCCTGCCCCTGCCCCTGCCTTTCCTTTGACAGTAAAATGGCTCCACAGGCTGAGAGCACTCCCACCCAATCAGGTCCCTGCCTTAACAAGATTGCCCCAGCCTGTGGTGCTGTTTCCCTTTCAGGCTCCTTCACTTGGTTGGGGGGGGGCTGGCATGTCATCATGAGGCATACCAGCACACTCCGCTTGGGGGGGGGGGGGCGGGAGGGAGCCTTTCTCCCCCCTACCTCCCTAACTGGCTTACATTGCGGTATGGCTAGACGCCACTTCCCCCTGCCTGCTCACAGCCGCATGCCGTTTCTTTTGGTTTGGGATGGGGGGGCGGCTGGTTGCCTTCCTTACTTCCTACCCAAAAATTCCGTACATGCTACTCCACACGCCCACCATGCTAGTGCCCATTATATTTACAGCTACAATGGGCTAACCTGGTGTCAGAATAAAGATCTGTCTTCTATACCTCTGTCCCTCCAAGGAACTCTGAGTGACAATACATGGTTCTCCCTTCCTGTTTTGTCCTGTCAACAACTGGTGAGTTAGGTTGTGCTGTGAGTCACTGGCCCTTGGCTTCATGGCTGTGCAGGAATCTGAACAAGAATCTTCCGATCCTAGTCGAAGAATCTAGCCACTACACATGCTGTTTCTCTGGTCCAGTTACAACTCTCTGTAGGTACAGTATAGGTATGGTGATTAAGAGATGATATTCACCTCATACATTATGACCTCCCACTAAAGTGTATATAGGACTAACCAACATTTAACCAGGCAACTCCAGAGGATGTTTGCATATATAGGAGCTGCACTGTTTCTATAGAGCTGTTCTGTGTACAATGTCACCTGCATTCACTATGAAGGGGGTTGCAGACGCTTCATGCGTATATACCTTTGTTTATATGAAGTATATTCATTTCAGTAGAACTGAGTAGTGAAGCTGTGGTATACAGAAGGTTTCTATGTATACTGAAGTGTCTATAGAGGTCTACTAGCAGCTGGTGATCTTTGGATTCACAGCAAATGATCTTGTAAAATGTGGGAGCAGCAAACAATGTTGCAATGGTGCGATAGAGCTTTTTTCCACATCTTCCCCATGCTCCCTCCAGGGTTAATTTCACTGCAGGTCCCCGTTTGTGTTTGGCTCTCTTTCTCCCTCAATGGAATATGCTACTCTCTGAAAGACAGATGCTTGGGAGGATTGTGAGGAATTGTTTGTATGCAGAAGCCCAACACACACAGGATGATGTTGGTGTGCAGGGCAGGGTGACACGTGCTGAAATTAGTAAAGCATGAACATTAGTTTTCTAATCCGTTGAAGTTGATAATACAGGAACATTCATTCCCTTCTCTGGTTTATTTGTAGTCAAAAGAGAGGCATAACATTCTGAGAGTACAGGGACAGGTTGACAGCACCCCCCTGTTTTCACACAATACAAATACTTGGCCCTGACTGATTCCAGCATCTGTTTCTGTAAATGGTGACTCGTTGTGTTCTGTTACTCAACAAGAAGGTCCCTTCAGTGAGCTGGCCATGACCTCAGGGAACATGTACCTCTTTTCCCAAGAGTAACAAGATTTTGTGGATTTTGCAAACAGAAAAGCAGCTGTATGCTGCAATGCAAATTTATTATATTTGACCATCACCCTGAAGCTCAAGCAGTTATTGCACAGATGCAAAGCCATTCAGCATGGTAAAAACCATCATGGGCCTCCTATCCAGAGCTTACCTCCTTCAGTCAAGGTTAAGATTGTCTGGCACCCAGTTTTGTCTCAAAGTTGTCAGTATCTTCGATAATAACTGAATCAGCAACATTATTAAGACCAGGAAAGTGCTCACAGGCATCTCATGAGTTTCATGGCTGTTGGGAACTCGAATCTGGGTCTCTTATATTCAAACTCCACACATTTTCCACAGTACCACACTTTGAAATACTGTTCAGGAAAAAAAAAATACTGATCTCTGCTACCTTGCAATAAAAGCAAAGTTCTTTTGCTCTGGGGAAATGTCTGTTTCCATATCTTACTTTGTATTTATGCTTTAGGAGCGCTGGTTGTATGGTGAGATTTATAACAGAAAGAACTGCTTATATAATGAAAGATGATAGCTGTCCCTCCTCAGGCTTAGAGCTGGTAAAGAGGAAAGATATGACATTTAAAAAGACAGTTTTGCGTGATGGGTCAGGAAAAGGGTGGAATGTTGGGTCCTGGGGCTACTTTACACATTGTGGCCACATAGAGACTGCTTTAAATTGCTCCATGTGGTAATTGTCAATGCGTGGCTTGACATTTGAGGGCCATGGCTGATAGCGGGGAACTTGTGTTATATTACCACAGACGCCCCCCTTCAGTGTCTGAGGCATTATGAAGAAAGTGTGAGTTGCTACACATCAGGGGACATGTCATTCAGTAACTCCTAACATGCGGACTAATTTTAAGCTGTCTCCATGTGGAATCATAATATAAACATTAGCCCTATCAAGAGCCCATTCTCATCTTAAGTTGAGAACATTTCCGCATGGAGACAGACAATGCACGCTGCCTCCTGCTTGCAAACGGGCAATTGTAAACTGTGTGTTTGGTCTCTTCCTGACAGGTGACCCCTCCTGCGTTGTCCCGTCATCTCATCATGATGCCAACATCATGAGGAAGCAGCATTGAAACCAGCACACAATGAGAGGCTGGGCAGAAATTCCGTGTACAGAAATGGTCTGAGAACCAGGGAAACTTAAAGTACTGCCAACTGGATAGTATTTTGCCCTCTATACACCAATTTACTCATCTGTAAAAAAAAGTATAATAATAATAATAATAATAATAATAATAATAATAATAATAATAATTGAACACACTTAAAATTACATCTTTTAAAATTTCCCGGTCAGATCAGAACCTTCAAGTTAGATGCTACACAAGTTAGAGGCTAGATATTGCTTACTCAGGAAACATTCTATTCACAAGTTTCAGGGTTATTCTGTGGTTTGTATCTATGTGTGAAGTTTTGTCAAAATTTGAGTCCAATAGCAACTTGTGGCGCAGAGTGGTAAGCAGCAGAAATGCTGTCTGAAGTGATGTCCATGAGGTTGGGAGTAGGCTTGTGCGATTCGGCCGCCGAAGCGGCCATTCCCTCCGGGCGCAGCCAGCGCCACACTGTGGGGGGGGAGGGCGGTGCCGGCAGCGGCGTGACAGCGGGTGCAACCACGCAGGCGTGGAATTCAAGCAGCTGAATCGCACAAGCCTAGTTGGGAATTCAATCCCAGCAGCCGGCTCAAGGTTGACTCAGCCTTCCATCTTTCTCAGGTTGGTAAATGAGTACCCAGCTTGCTGGGGGGTAAAATGGTAGTGACTGGGGAAGGCACTGGCAAATCACCCTGTATTGAGTCTGCCATGAACACGCTGGAGGGCATCACCCCAAGGGACAGACATGACTCGGTGCTTGCACAGGGGATACCTTTACCATTACCTTTTAGCAACTTAAAGAGCAACATTTTTCATGGTAGCCCCTGGCAACTGGACTTAAATTTTGTTCTGCTGTTCCTGTACTCAGTTGATACTTCCTTTATGTTTAGTTAAAGAAAATGAGATCTCTTTTCAATGGGAATATAATTTTTCTGATTTGCTAGGATTCCAAAATATCTGATTTATTTTCACAAGTAGGAGGGTAATAGAATATACAAGAGACTCAAAGAATAAAGGAAATGGGTTTCAGAAGCAAGTTAGCTCATTTGGGCTAACTGGCAAAGAGGGAGGATCAATGACTGCTATAAAACCTGTGGTATAGACTAGCACTTAGTATGTGTCAGGTAACCTGAATGGGAAAGAGTTTTGGGTATCTTCCATGAGGATAGGAGTCCTAACTCTGGATTTGGGAAACCTTGTATCAAAATAGGCAAAAAGATGTTAAAAGGACATATCTTCCCTTTTTCCTACGTTCACATATTTTGCCCAGATGCTGGGGCCCAAGCTCCTCTGCAAGGAGGACAGTAGGGAGTTTGGGAATGTGCTTGCTACCTCAAAGGTACTGCTGCCATTGTAACTTAACTAAAGCTTTTTTTTAATTTAAAGCTTTTTTTAATTTATTTTTTTTAATTTTTATTTTCCTTAGGTCTGTACTCGCTAGGCACAACAATTTTTAATCTACATGCTCCACATGTAGTAATAAAATGTCTTTAAGAAAGCAGATTGTCATCCAAATTGTACTTACATGCCTAGACTGCTTTTTCATGCTAAGAATATGCATGCATATGTGTGCGTGTGTGTGTGTGGGGGGGAAGTATTTGAAGCTCTGTCCTTTGTATTTCCTCAGAGGCAGCCTTACCAGGGTACCCCAAGGCACTGGTTTTGTGATAGGCTGAATTTTATTATCTGGGGAGATGGCATGAAGAGAAACACACTTTTAGATGGAGGCAATTACACAACACACAGAGAATCATAGAATAATAGAGCTGGGAGGGATCCCTGGGTCATCTAGTCCAACCTCCTACACTATGTAGGACAACCCTATCACTCATCCACTATAACCTGCCACCCCCTTGAACCTTCACAGAATCAGCCTCTCTGTCAGATGTCGATCAAGCTTCTGTTTTAAAATTTCCAAATATGGAGAACCCACCATCTCCCAAGGAAGCCTGTTCCACTGAGGAACTTCGGTGTCAGGAACTTCTTCCGGATGTTTAGACAGAATTTCTTTTGCATTAATTTCATCCCATTGGTTCTGGTCTGTCCCTCTAGGCAAGAGGGAACAACTCTGCTCCATCTTCTATGTGGCAGCCTTTTAAATACTTGAAGATAGTTATCAGATCCCCTCTCAGTCATCTCCTCTCCAGGCTAAACAGACCAAGCTCCCCCAACCTTTCCTCATATGTTTTGGTTTCCTAACCCCTCACCATTTTTGTTGCCCTCCTTTGGACATGTTCCAGTTTGTCTACATTCCTCTTCAACTGTGGTGCCCAAAACTGAACACAGTACTCCAAGTGAGACTGAACCAGAGCTGAGTAAAGCGGTACCATCCCATGATCTGGACTCTGCTTGATACAGCCCCAAATCCCATTTTCCTTTTTAGCCACTGAGTCACACTGCTGAGTCATGTTCAATGTATGGTCTATTAAGACCCCAAGACCCTTTTCGCACATACTACTGCCAAGGCCAATTTCCCCCATCCTATACTGGTGTGAATCGTTTTTCCTGCCTAAATGCAGATCTTTACATTTGTCCTTATTGAATTTCATTTTATTTAGTTTAGCCCAGTTCTCAAGCCTATCAAGATCATCCTGTATTCTGATTTGGTCTTCTGTTGCGTTTGCTACTCCTCCCAGTTTAGTATCAAATGCAAATTTAATAAGTATCCCCTCTAAACCTTCATCCAAATCATTTATAAATATGTTGAACAACACAGGCCCCAGATCCCTGGGGCACTCCCCTTGTCACTCTTCTCCAAGAGGATGCTGAACCATTTATAAGTATTCTTTGGGTACGATCTGTCAACCAGTTATTGATCCACCTGCCAGAATTAGGATCCATACCACATTTTACCAACTTGTCAAGAAGAACATCATGTGGAACCTTATCAAATGCTTTACTGAAATCCAGATAAACTATGTCCCTTGATCCAGCAAGGTAGTCACTTTCTCGAAAAAAGAAATAAGGTTGGTCTGACATGACTTGTTCTTGCGAAACCCGTGCTGAGTCTTAGAAACCACCGCTGTCTGTTCCAGCTGCTCAAGGACTGATTGTTTGATGATTTGTTCCAAAATTTTGCCAGCTACAGATGTCAAGCTGACAGGTCGGTAGTTACCCGTATAGTCTTTTTCCCTTTCTTGAAGATGGGGACAACATTCATTCACCTCCAATCATCTGGCACCTCACCTGTTCTCCAAGAAGTGTCAAAATAATGGACAGAAGTTCAGATATGATATCTGCAAGTTCTTTTAGTATCCTTGAATGCAATTCATCTGGCCCAGAAGACTTTGTTTCATTTAACAAAACTAGGGGCCTTTTCGCACAGGGATCTTTGTTGCAAATTGTTTGCGGAATGAAAAATCGCCATTTAAAATAGTGAAATTCGTCGTTATGCATACCTGCCTTTGTAGTGGAATCAGTTGCGTTTTTTAGCGTTTCCCACAGGCTTCCGGTCTCGGCAGAAATCGCTAGAAAGGAAGCGCTATTGCCAAGCTCGTCCCGCCCCTGGCCGTCAAGCAGCCAATGGGCAGCCGTTAGCATGCTCCCAAACAGCCCCTTTCCCTTTAAGAAAGGTTTAAAAAAAAAAAAAAACGACCCATAGCAACGAATCTAGGTAGATTCGTTGCTACGGAGAGACCCATCCAGCTGCCTAATGTGAGCTGTCGCTTGATTGTATGATCGTTTGCACGCTGCCTCGAGTGATAAAAAAAAAATCCCCCCCCCTCTCACGGGCCCGATTTTCGGCTGAATTTATTTGTAAAAAATAAAGGGACTTTATTTCAGCAAACGGGCTTTTCAGTGGTTTGTGCTTAGTGACTAAAGGTGAAGGACTGAAGCCAGGGAAGCCTCTAAACAGAAAGAGGCTCGCCGGTGCGTTTATCCCCGCTCGCTCGGAGAAAAAAAAATGGCGATCGCTTCGCCGGAAGTTTGGAGGAGAGAGCCAGGGGGAGGGACTTTGAAGAACCAGCAACAATGGTAACGCACAGGTCTTTAGCGCTACTGTTGCAGATTGGTTGCAGGAGTGTATCGCTATCCGGAGGGTGAATCCACTTTTCTGGATTCCCCTGAAAGCGCCACAACGAAGCGCTTTTTGCTGATTGGTTTCAGGATTGTTGCAGATTGTCTACGACATCGTGGGTTATGGCAAATTAGTAGCGTTTCCAAATAGCAACCATTGTGCTACTTTGAAGCCGTGCGAAATGGCCATAGGTGTTTATGGACTGCCCCCACAGAGATCCCAGGCCACCATTCCCATCCCCCCTGTTAGGATACGTTTTTGCCACATTGAGCACTCTCACAAGAGAAAACTGGGGAGAAATAGAAGTTAAGCAGATCAGCCCTCTCTTCATCATCTGTTATAATTTCATTTTCTTGCCCTTGCAGTGGTCCTACAGAGTTCCTACTCTTTTTCTTACTTGAAATATAACTAAAGAACCCTTTTTTGCTATATTTAGCACTTCTTGCTAGCCTGAGCTCACATTGAGTTTTAGGTTTTCTAACACTCTCCCTAGAGCCTCTTGTGGTGCAGAGTGGTAAGGCAGCAGACATGCAGTCTGAAGCTCTGCCCATGAGGCTTGGAATTCAATCCCAGCAGCTGGCTCAAGGTTGACTCGGCCTTCCATCCTTCCGAGGTCGGTAAAATGAGTACCCAGCTTGCTGGGGGGTAAACGGTAATGACTGGGGAAGGCACTGGCAAACCACCCTGTATTGAGTCTGCCAAGAAAACGCTAGAGGGTGTCACCCCAAGGGTCAGACAAGACCCAGTGCTTGCACAGGGAATACCTTTACCTTTTTAACACTCTCCCTACAATCATTGGTTATTTGTTTATACTCTTCCTTGGTAATAATGCCTTCCTTCCATTTCTTAAATGTCTCTTTTTTATTCCTCAAATCATTTGACAGCTGCTTATGGAGCCACCTTGGCTTCCTTAGGCTCTTTCCATCTTTTCTTCTCAAGGGAATTGTTTGTGATTGAGTCTTCAGTACTTCACTTTTAAGAAACTCTCAGTCCTCTTGGACTTCCATCTCTTTAAGTCTTTCTTACCATGGGACTCTACCCAACATACCATTAAGTCTATTAAAATATGTTTTCCTGAAGTCCAGTCTATACATCCGACTACATAAAGGTTTACTCTTTCATACAATTGTAAATTCCAGAATCACATGGTCAGTACTACCAAGTTTGCTCACTGCTTCTACCTCGTCTACTAGTTCTTCTCTATTGGTGAGAATCCAGTCTAAAACAGCAGACCCCCCATGGCTCCCCTCTTCTTTGTAGGAAATGAAGCTGTCAGCAAAGACAAGTTAAGAAATTAATAGAGTATATATTTTTAGCAGAGTTGGGAACATGTGGGGACACACAGACCCAGGTCAGGTTTGTGACAGACATTTGCCATTTAGTCCTAGTCTTTGTACATGAGTGATACATTTTAGAGCTCTGGTATAAAATGTCATTAACTGGAGGAGGAGGAGGAGGAATGTAGTTAGAAGAGTGAAGAATCAAACCAGGTTCTCTAGGTTAGGGTCCGTCATTTTAACCACGCTGGCTCAGAAATGATAGCATACAAATAGGATAAAAGTTGCTACTAATTTCTCTCCATTTGAAAGGTTGAGACCATTCCAGAACTGTTTGGACTAACTGGGCTTCATCACAGTTTCTGTGTGTGATAATATATGTCTAGGTATCCAATCTCTCCAGATTGCCATTAGAATCCAACTATACTCTGTGAACTTTATTTCTGTGAGCAACCCAATTTGTCTAGGTAGAATGACCACAGCAGAAGATCATCCAGTAACCTGTGATACGCATCCTTTTGCTTGGAACTTGTAAAACTATGTAAAATATTACCCATTGATTTAATATCAGCAGTGCTGCAATTGGAAAAACACAGAAGCAGAAGGATTTAATACAGTTATTTGATCAGGATGCTTACAAACAGAACATTGTGACCACAAACCTGTTTTCTAATGTCTCTAAGGAGCTACTGGTCTCTAATCCAGCAGCACCCACAGCGTACTAACACAGCTACTCTCTGAAACTACCTTTTTTTTGGTACGTTATCTTCTTATTTTATGGTATGTCATGCACTTTTCTAATTGTGTTGTTTTTCAGTCTTATAATCTGCATTGTTTATTAGATGCTTGATTAAATTAAAAAATATTTTGTAATCTACTTGATTCTCACCAAGTTAGGAAGGGTATAAATCAGTGGTCCCCAACCTGCGGCCCGCGGCCCAGTGCCGGGCCGCAAAGGCCATGGCGCCGGGCCGCGGCTCCCTCTCCCCGCCCCCCCGCAGTAAAAAAACTTCCCAGGCCGCCAGCTTGCGGCCCGGGAAGCTTCTTACTGCGGGAGGGCGGGGAGAGGGAATCAGGGCCGGGCTGCGCATCGCACGGGCACGGCCCACGGGTGCGGCCCGATGCACGGGCGTTGCCCGATGTGTGGGCGCAGCGTGTGGGCGCGGCCCGATGCGCGGCCGTGGTCCACGCGGGCACGGCCCGATGCCCTGCCGGTCCCCAGCCTCAGAAAGGTTGGGGACCACTGGTATAAATAAAATAAAGAAAAATAAAGTATAATTTTGGTGTTTGAATTTTGATTCCTGGCCCCAAGGAAGCATGCCTTGGGCCAGGTTGTTCTCTGTCCTAGCCTCCACTTGGTGGAATGAGCTCCCAGAGGAGATGTGGGCTGAATCTGCACAGAGCTTTTATTCCAATCCCAGGTCGATTCAGTCCTTGCCATTTAGACTGAATGAGATTTTGGCCAATTTAAATTTTCCCTCTGTAACAAGCAGGATTGATCTGGAGTGACCCTACCTTTTCCTTGCAATATCCTGGAATGCATATAACCCTCGATATTTGAAAAATTGGCATGTCTAAACGTTCAAGCTCTCTGCTTGTCCCAAACTAACTTGATGCCTCGAACCTCCAACGCAATGGAAAAGCCCTGATTGGGCATCAGTTCCCAGGTTGCAAGGCTTCCCTTAAAGGGGAAGCACTAACTTCTCTTGGCAGAGATTTTCCTCTTGGATTTATTCCCCTCCTCTGCCGTCTTCAATCCTTGCCCCCCCCCCACACCAATTCAAGAAAAAAAAGAAAGAGGTTTCTGCTGTGCTTCTCTCCCCCCCTCTTCTGAGTTTCCCTAATCACATGCAGAACACTTTTCTGTTTCTGGGGGGGGGGTAGAGGAAGACCTGAGTTCAAATTGATCTGAATTCAGCAGGATCCATAATGAAATAAACAAAGTAAGTGTGGAATCAGCCCTGGTCCCTGGCAGAGATCTTAGTTTTTCAGGACCTGTAAAATGGAGCTCTTTTGCCAAGTCTTTGGCTGGAACCACTGACCTGATAACATCCACCAGGCTCTCCAGAAACCCTCCTCCTTCAGATACATTATGGGGCAATCTTTGACTGACCAATCGGGATGGGTTATGGTCAAATATTAAATGTTAATGTAGTGTTGGGTAATGGTCAAATTAATACAATTTATTAAATCTGATCCCCTGAACATGTTGTACCATTTCATATCGGAATGCATACTGATCCATGTTGTGAACAGCCCTGAGCCGCAAAGGAGGATGGCATAAAAATAAAATACATGAAATATTAACTTTTATACATAGGCTTTTTAGTCATTTTATATTTATAAACTAGACCTAACAAGTACTCCTTGTTCTACAGGTTCTAATCATAGGACTTCCACCATCCACCATATTAATAAAAATAATTGAGTGTGAAGGATCTAGTCAGCATGCTAAGAATTCAGATTCGGTTTACTGGATCTTTGATTCATTAACTTTAGACTCTTTCCATGTTACATCTTTTATTCCTGGACTATTTTATGGGAACACAATTCAATAATAAGGTGACCATATATATATATTACAATACTATTTTTGCATTCTATGAAAATTTTTGTTGCTGCATATAGACCAAATTTTTAATCAAGACACCCTCCCCCCGGTCAATGGTGTCCCGGTTTACCAATGTTAAAACCTGGTCACCTTATTCAATAAGTACTGTAAATATCCTCTGATGGGCTGTAGGGAAGGCTTCCTTGGATGCAACAGTAAGTAAGTTCCCCTAACTTCATCTGACTCAGTGGTCTGCATTCAGTAAGCCAACATTTGTTGACCTTAGCAGTAGGTATGATAAACATGGTAATTGGTAGACTGGCAGAGAATTTGCTATCTATAATCTCTATTTGTTTTAATAGTCATTAAAATTACTAATAATTGACACAAAAATAACTATGAAATTTAATTAATTTCAGGACACCACAATTTTATAGCATTCCTTATAAAAATTACAGATAAGTTTTCAAGGTTTGATATACACCAGCTTCTAACCTTGCAAACTGGGGTTTGATTTCCTGCTCCTCTACATGCAGCCAGATGGGTGACCTTGGGCTCATCACAGCCCTGATAGTGCTTTCCTCACAGACCAGTAGTATCAGGGCTCTCTCCGTACCTGTTGTGGGGAGAAGAAGGAAAGGCAATTGTAAGCTGCTTAGAGACTCCTTCTGGTAGAAAGAAGCAGAGTATAAAAACCAACTCTTCTTCACAGCTATACTTCCTACAAGAAATATTGTAATATGAAAAGAGTTTATATTCCAAATGTCCATAAATTGCATTGAATAAAAATAGACAAATAACTATCTGATACAGAAGTCAGCAAACAGTGATTTTTTTTTTTTGCTTTCATTCTGAATAAATGTTTTTGCTTTCATTCTTGCTCTTGTGGCTGCCAAGACTACCAACTATGGGGGGGTGATGTCCTGTTCTTTTAACAGTGGCTAACTAGGATACTATTTGCCTCTAAGCCATGAAAAGCTTCAGCTGCCCATTTCCACACTTTAAACGACTATTAAAGGGACAGGATGTTTCCCCCCAGGTTTGTTGGCAACTCTAATGGCTACAGAAAGTTTAATAATTCTTAGAAAATGTTGATTGGTCCAGGCTTTTAAAAGCCATTCAAGAGTTGAACAGAATATCAATTGGATAGATTGCAGAGAATATCCACTTAGTTAAGCAATGGGATAAAAATCAGTCAAAGTCTGTCACTTTCAAGCCTCTCTCTCTCTCTCTCTCTCTCTCTCTCTCTCTCTCTCCAACTGCTTAAATGCTCTCTCAAATGGGGAGGGGGGACTTAAGAGAGCAGTTGGTGAAAAGTCTGAAATTTTATACCTCCACATATAACTGAAGCTAAAGTGGCAGGATCTGGATTGTGTCAGCGCACAGCCTTTTCTATTGATCTCTCCGTTCCCATAACCGGAAGCGCAGCACCTGCTTTCCCACTCTGCCAAAACTTTACATTACCTCGATGGGAATGCCTTGCTCTTGTGCAACAATGGGGAAAATCTGTTTGCAGGGGAAGGTAGTCTCCGGCCTCACCGCCTGAGGGTTTTGGTTAGGGAGGAGCTAGGTTCTTGACCTCAGGTACGGATTCTTCTGCTTACGCCCCGCCTTAGCTCCTACTACAAGATTGTTCTGAGCTGCCAGGAAAGGGAGGAAGTAGGTGTGAGTCTCCAGAAACTCGGCTTTAAGAGCAGGCAGAATCCAAAACGGACTGCAAAGCTGAGGCATTTCACAAGGAGGCATGACACTGAGAGGGAGAAAGCAGAGCCATGGTAATTATTTTTTTACTTTGTAAGATTGGTACTATTTATTATTATATATTATTTTTAAACCCCTTGCTGTTTAAATGGGGCCTCTCTGGCTTCCTGGTGTGTGATTCATAACTTTCTGTGGGTCGCTGAGAGGATGGGGGAAGAGCCCCTAATTAAATGAAGTGGGCTGAAGTGGGCTTTGAGAAGGAGACTGGAATATATCATCTTTTCCACTTGCTCGCAACTAAGCATAATGGCTGGGAATCGCCCATTCCTTTTTTTTTTTTTTAACCTTGAAGAGCTTTACGTGACTTCGCTTCTTCTTTACAACTGGAATCTGTACAGCTTTATTTTGATTGGGGAAAACAGCTACTTCAATAGCCTCTTGGCATTTTAAGGAGCACTGGGTGGAATTGCTGGGTACAACGGCAGAGGCAGAGACAAAGGCAGTAGCGTCAGTCAAGTGCTGTTCATGCTCCCTGACGCACATGGCAAGACTCCAACCTGTGGTATTTTCTGGGGTCAGAGTGCTGCCTTCATTAAAAAAACGCTAAACATGCCCTACTCCTCCTCAGGTTTATAAATCAGAATGCTTGCAACAAGGACGATAAGGCCACTTCATGTGAAGTGCCTTGTCAAAAATATAACTTGGAAACCCCTACGACAAAGGGATTCGATTTGTTCTCCTATTGGTTTATGATCTTCTACTGTGTTAGGAATTTGTGGTTTCTTTATCTCTTCACTCAGTTCCCCTTCGTGTGTAAATAATAGAAGGCTTAAAGAGTGATCTATTTGTACATGAATTGGGTTAAGGTCAAGAGCCCAGACTTAATCTCTCTGATTTTTAAAATGTAAATTCAACAAAGCAGTGCCCCTTGACTAGTTCATTGTAGCTTACTTCTCCATTCTGCAGTTGTGGCATTTATTGTTTAGAGTTTGTAGTTGTTTTATTGCTTACAAAGTTATTCCTTAACTTTTTGAGGATGTATTGTGTAATTTTTTTGATGCTTTTGCTTCTGAAGCATAAATGAACAGGAAGAATGAGTAGTTAATGATTCTGGTAATTCCTGAATGATCCACTCTTTTCTTCAATAACAATTTCCGTTTGAACAACATGGAAGAAAGCATGCATTGTCCCGCAACCACTGTCAGCAGCACTAAGGTGGGTTAGGCATGCATATTAATGCTTGAAATTGCTACCATGTTGACTGCTAGAAGTGGTCCAGACCCTAGAGCAGGGGTAGTCAAACTGCAGCCCTCCAGATGTCCATGGACTACAATTCCCAGAAGCCCCTGCCAGCATTCGCTGGCAGGGGCTCCTGGGAATTGTAGTCCATGGACATCTGGAGGGCCGCAGTTTGACTACCCCTGCCCTAGAGAGCCCGTGTGGTGTGTATTGGCTAGTGTGTCACACTAGATATGAGATATGCAAATTCAAAAATTTGCTCTGCTGTGGAAGTTTGCTGTATAACCTTGGGGCTAGTCACACACTCTCAGGCTAACCTACCCTATATGGTTGTAGTGAGGATAAAATGGAGAAACAAGGAAAACACTTTTTCATCCCCTAATTGAGATGAAAAACAGAATGTAAATGAATAGTGTAAAGAAGTAATCCACTTTCTGTGCTAGACTCGTTCAAGACTGTGATCTCTAAAAATATTGAAAGTTAGATTGAAAGGCTGGGAGGAGACCAATAAGGACCACTAAATATTAAGTGTGAAAATGATTTAAGAGCAAAACAATGAACAAATTTGCCAAGGTAAAATCATGAACACGTTAGAAATGTAGCTTAAATGCTACCAGTGGCCGGACTTCAGCCATCATGGAAACATTACCATGGAAACAGGCAAAACATTTCCTGCCTGCAGTATCAAAGGCTTAGTATCCCAGTGAGTTCATAGATACTTTGCAAGAGGAAGTACTACTGCCTGCAGTGCACTTTAGAAATGGGGACGGGGACTCTCCAGGAACCAACTCAGCATTTTCAGGTGTGCTTTAATGTATAGCATCTCAAGACCTTAGTATAATGTCTCATCTTGCTAGTTAGGGGATGGCAAGCTGGAGAAGATTTCTTCTTAATTTCATGTTTGTGCATTGCCCTGATGAGAAACTCAGTAATAAAAGAAACACCTGGGTTGCAATAAAGAGCTATAAACAGTGCTCTAGGTGTGAGACTTTAAAGCATGGGTACAGAAAATGTACCCTCACTGCTGAAACAATGGCATTTTATTTTGTCTTGGCTTCCACTGTAGCCGTAACTCTGTATGGTGTTCTGGATGAAGATCAGAGGGTTTGTTTTATCTTTCTTTTATGGCAATGTTAATTGCATATATACTGCAGTTTAGATTTAGACTAGACTCTGACTTAGTGGGTTGTATCATACAGCTGGCTGCTTCAGTACAATTGGAGCAACTGAAATATCTCCTAGGTGCTTTACATCACACTGTGTAATGTGGAAATAATGAAGTTGTCTAAAAGGGGTTATTCAGGAGAAACTATGGTATTTAATAAGTTGAATGCAATTGCACAAAATTCAGCCACATATCAGGATAATGCTTGACTGTGTTGTGTTCTCACTAAAGTCATCAGTGTCTTTTGAACATATTGGAAATCCTGTCCAAGAGTATCTTTTCTCCTAATTTTCTAATCTCCTATACTATTTTGATTAATTCCATTCTTTGCGCAGGTCATAGCCGGTGACTTTCATGCAGTGCAAGCACATAAAAGGGCCGTAAACTGCGGTTCGATACAGATTAATTTTATTTAAAAACTTTTGAACTTGTAAGATAAGATTGGGGTGGTCAACCAGTGATTGGGACATAACTTGGATCTGGGCAGGGTTGCCCTTTCCCTAAAGAAGAAGCTTTTCCCCGAGGAGTACTAGTACAGCAGAGTTTCCCTTTGTAATATGCAGTGCTTTTAATCCATTTTGATCGGTGTGCCACATACAGTACTTCTTCAGGGTTTGATTTATGCACTCTTTTCTGTATATTTCTGTAAAGAAGAAGAGTTGGTTTTATACCCTGCTTTTCACTGCCTGGAGGAGTCTGAAAGTGACTTACAATTGCCTCCCCTTCCTCTCCCCACAACAGAAACCCTATGAGGTAGGTGAGGCTGATACCTTTGGATTCTGTGAGTCGACATTTCAGCATTTGGGCTTTCCTCCTCTCATTTTACAGGCTGAAATTTGCTATATGCTTTCCGCATTGAGTCTGACAGAGGCAACCTCCCATCATGCTTTGTTCCCTTTCCCTTAAAAAAAGTTTTTTTGCAAAATGGTGTCTGGTTGTACCTATGTTTTCCTTGTGCCCCTTAATCCCTCCATTCTGTCCCTTGATCACCTTCCCCCTCAAAGTGCCTTGAATGTATTTTTTAACTTAGTTTTAACATTATAATGCTGCAATATTGCTTTTTTAAAAAAACTTAGAAACAGCATTGAAATATGATTGCGCCCCCCCCCCCCTTTCTAAAGGCAAATTTTTTGGAATGGAGGGAAGATGGTGATGAGGAGAAGGGCATTCCAAAATATCTCAAAATGTTGGATTAGGGGAAAACTCAATTGCATGCATTTCTGCATTGGGCACCTGAATTAGACCCTGCATGAAAAGAAGAAATAGGTTTTTTTTATTTTTGGGGGGGATTCCTTTGCTGTGGGGCAAGTGAGGGGGCAATTTCAGACTGTACCTGAAGAAGCAAATTTTAGTGCAGAAATGGATGGTAAAGATGACCCTTTAAAATTCGAACAATATCACTAGTGCGGAAACAGTCTGAAAGATTTCTGACGGTACTGCTCTATGAGAACAGCACTATCAGGACTGTGATGAGCTCAAGGTCACCCATTCTGTGGAAGAATAGGGAATCAGTATTAGAAGCTACCACTCTTAACCACTACACCATGCTGGTTCACATGGTGAGCACTTGACACTGGGCTTCTGTATTATACAGTATTATACATTATTAATGCTGTATAAATGACTGCATTGGCTGCCTATTTGTTTTCAGATCTAAATCAATGTGCTATGGCCCCTGCCAAACTTCCCCGATTTAATATACTGGAACACTTAAATTTAATTGTTGTATATGTTTTGATGCTGACACCTATCTTGAACATTTAAATGGGTGGGATACAAATAAAATTATTATCTTCATCATATATGTAATATGATCCTAAGCACTAGGCTACATGTGAAAAGTTTATGTGTATGTGTGTATCCCAGAATTCACTTGTTTGATAGACTGGTCCATGCTCAGATTGATAGTGGGCTGAAATGGGTAGTGGGTAGAATCTCTTCTTTCCCATACATCCAGGAGATCAGAGTCATTGTTAAGTACAGAATAGGAAGGAGCTGAGGAATCACTGTCTAAATCAGTCATGGGCAGGTTTATGTATTGGGGTATCATGTAGATGTCCATGGCCCAACCATTAACCTTTTGCAAAACATGAAGTAGTTGTAGGTGATTACAAAGGACAGAATTCAGTAGCAAAGTCTGATGTGATGCTGTGTGTGATAATGTTCTTGATAAAGTTGAGAGTAGCACAGCTGACATTCTATCTCTGCCAAGTTAAACTACTAGTACCCTATCTGACCCCAGAACACCTCACTACAGTGACATGCAACTGTCACCTGTAGACTAGACCAGTGGTTCCCAACCCCCGGTCCGGGGACTAGTACCGGTCCGTAGATGTGTCGGTACCGGGCTGCGGCTCCTCCTCGTCCTCCTCCTCCTCAGGGGCTGCCCTGCCACTCTGCTGCCGGCTGACTTTTGGTGCTCTCCAGCAGCTGCCATGGCTGGGGCTCCCCCTCAGCGTGGTACTGCACAGCTGCTGCTGGCAGCACCCCCAGTGGGCAGTGGGAAGTCAGGGGCACCAGCAGGAAAGCAAGTAATGCAGGGGCTCAGGTGGCGCCGATGTCCCTTGGCAAAAGACTACCCCCCCAGGCCTCAGTAAAATTGTCAACCGTTGACTGGTCCCCGGTGATAAAAAGGTTGGGGACCACTGGACTAGACTACTGCAACTTGCTCTATGCCGGTCTCTCCTTATCTCTGCTACGGAAACAGTTGTTCACATTCTCTCCCAAACACCATGGAGAATACACATTGCCATGATCCTCCAGCAACTGCACTGGCTACTAATTGAATACTTGATCAGATTTACAGTGTTGTTACTCACCTTCAAGGCCATACGTGGTCAGGATGGTGTATTCATCGACTGTCTGCTTGCCTATAGTCCCCAAAGAGTGACTTTCACCATCCATGCCAACAATCTGGCAATTCCTGGCACCAAATAAATCTATCTGGCCACAACCAGAGCCAGAGCTTTCTCATCCACAGCCCCAACCTCATGGGATGAGCTCCTCAACAAGATCAAGATGCTATTGGAAATCAAACAGTTCCTTCGAGGATGCAAAAGGGAGCACTTCCACTAGGCTTTTGGATAAGATCAGCAAGACCCTCATAATCTAATCACTAAGAAACTTTAACCAACATCTACATGTCCCTATTCATCTGTTATATGCTGTTCATTGTTATATGCTATCCATCAGTTATCTATGACTGTTGTATTTCTTTGTTTCAGCTAGTTTAAGCTCACCATCCGTCCCGTCTTTGATGGGGCAGTCCCACATTTGGGGCATTTGCCCCATGTCCCGCAATGTTTTCCAAATTGTCCCATGGTGTTTGTTTATTATTTTTTTAAATTTAAATTAAAAAATATTTTATTTTATTTGCCCACGTGGCAGGCAACCCAGGCTCAGGAGGCCCCCGCGCAGGCCCCTGGCCTCAGGAGGCCCCCATGCAGGCGCCCAGACTCCGGGCGGGGCTTCCCAGCCAGCTCTGCTGCCACCTTTTCCTCCAGGTGGCCTTTTCCTCCTGGCCTCCCTGCCTCCAGGCCTTGACCTGGGCTGCCGCCGCCACCCTAAGGCCAATTGGGGAGGGAGGGGGAGGATGGAGTTGGGAGGAAGGAGGGAGGGCCCACTGTTGTTGCTGCTGCCCCACCACCACCCTTCTAAGGGTCGGGGGAGTGGGGGTGTGGGGGGCCCACCTGCTGCCACCGCGGCGGCGGCATGTCCCGCCCTGCAGGGCCAGATATCTGGTCACCTTAAACTAGTTGCAAATGTTTAATGTATTTTCTTCTTCTCTCAGTTCTATGTACACTTCCCTGAGATGTCAACAGTGAGGGGCGGTAGATAGGGGATAGAGGATAGATGGATGATAGATAGATAGCTTGTAGCCAATCTTAATGGTGGTGGGGGGGAGTGTTGGTATAGAGATCCAACAGCTGAAATGGTATTTGTGTTCCTTCCTAGTCTGTGGTAACACACAAGCAACTGGATTGTGCCAATACCTGAGACAATTAGGCATCCCTAGTTGTCAGGCTTGTGTATTTTGGGTAGTAGATAGGAAGTGTCTAGTTAAAAGTCCTGGCTATTTCACATAGATTTGTTCTGTAAATGTGTATATTCCTATTTAAATCTTTCTGGTATGTCCTTGTTGGGCCTGTGGATATAGTGGTTTATAAAATGCAAGTGGACAGTTCTTACTCAACTACCTATATATAGTTCAATGTGTTCATGATGACAGTTGCTCCTCTTTTGCAGTGTCAGAATTCAGGCTGAATAGAACACAACCACATAGAAAGGAATTTTATACATGATGTTATTTGCTGATTTCTTAAGGTGCCCGAGCTAAGGCATTCTAAGTAAAATATAGTGTTTGACACTGAAAACCCTTGGGAGTGGGTTCACACTGATTCCTTCTTTCTGTATCACTGGCATAGAGTATATACATGGGTCTTTCCAGGCTACTTTCCCCTGATATTTACTTCAGTTCTTATTGTGTATTTTCTTAAACTCCACATAAATTAAGCCCCCTATGAATTGTTCTCTTGATTGTTATGATAATCCACTTACAGTTTCAAGATTAACACTGCAATTAATTATTACTTAACCTGTTGTTGGATATTTTAGGAAGGAATTGGAGACTTCCAGGCACTTCGAGCAAAGTTTCAAAATGATTCCAATTTTTCTACTGCTTTGCTGCAACCTACAAAGAAATTGCCTGCAGGAATCATTCCAGGGCAAAGAACCAACAATGCATGTCCAACCAAACCCAAACCCTTATGCAGAGTGCGTGTTCCAGATCCTGAGCAAAAATTTGAGCCCTCACCACAGAAGCCTGAAATAGCACAAATAAAACCAATAGCATTGCCAAGGATCAGGCTTCATGAATTGTCTGAAGTCCGTAAGAATGAAGACAAAAAAGGCAAAGATTTGCTGGAAACCCCTAATGTAGAGACTGCACTTACGATAGATTCATCAAAACAGGAGTCAACAGCTTGTCATCATTCCGGAGAAGATCCAGTAGCAAATAGTTCTTTTCGCCACACTTTGCATATCTGGGAGAATGCTGTATCTTCTAATGACCAAAAGTGTTCTACACTACCATTGCTACATGCAAATAAAACAGTATCCGTTGCAGAACTGAAAACTGATAGTGTTACTGTTACTGAAGAAGATGGAACAGTCACTGGAAATAGGCAAGGACTGTTACTTGCTGCATCAACAAATCCTCCCCATCTACATAGTGAGCCTGTTCAATTTTCTACTGTTTCACCACCTATTCCTCCAAGAAGTCATACAAGCTTGGAGAAAAGAGCACACGAATCCATTAATGTTACTTGTTCCACTCAAAATACTCATGACTCTGGCATGCCAAGTAAGATCATTTAGTGCTCAAATGTTAAGTTCCTTACTTTAATTGTAAGTTAGGTATCTCAAATAATGGTTTTAGTTTGTTGCCATTATTCATGTGTGTTTTCACTGCTACATTGGTAAGATGGTGTTCATAGCTCAAGGTCCTGTCCAGGGTAATGCCAAGGTGTAATTAGGTTTATGGTTTTGTGTGTTGGGTGCCATTAAGGCAGACCTTCAATTCACGGTTGGCAAGATTGTTATTGAGATGGAAATAGGAGCATTATTGTTTTCCTTGACTTGGGATAAACCACCATTTACAGTTGTAGTCAGCAGAAAAATTGAGGTCCCTAGTCCTTATTTGCTCAGTTTGTGCCATACTGCAATCATCACATCATCATACAAAGATGTATAGATTGAAGAGAATTGGATTAAGGAGTGAACCCTGGGGTAGACCATTATTCATTTTCTTTTGTTTGCTGATTGATTGACCCATAATTCTAGCTCATTCTGCACCCCAAATAATGCAAAAGAGCTAGAACTTCTGGCTGCCACACCATTGTTGAAACTCTTTCCTACACTATGCACATGGAAACAAGCTAGCCTACCAGTCTTCAGCTTTCCCTGCTCCTTCCCTTGGTCAGGCCCCACCTGTGAAAAATATACCCCAGTTGGGTGGAGTCACACAGTGAAGAACCTACATGGAGGAGTGGCTTTCTCATATATCTTCTTCCCCATACTGTTTAAACTTTTCATCCTCCTGGCAGACTTCCAAATCCTCAACCTTCTCTGCTTCCTTCTCTCCTTTCAACTTTACAAATCAACCTAATTCTTCTCTCCCCCCACCCCTCAGCTTCAGCTCTATTTATAATTTAATTAATGTATGATTTGACACAGTGGGGACACACATCTGCTCATATCATACTTCTTCCCCCCCATTTTATCCTGTGACATATGTTTGATTGAGAAAGTGTAACTGGCAAAAGGTTGCCTGATGAACTTCCATGGAAGAGTGGTGATTCAAACCTGGGCTCCAAATCTGGTCTGAAACTTTCATCACTATACCATACTGACTTTCATGAGGTGGCTGCTGTTGAACAGTAGCCTACAGCAATTACTGGGTGAGTCATGCAAATTGTATGATAATCCATATTCAATCCCATAATTGCATATGTGTGTGCAAGTAATATATAAATGGGTAACCTGGATGCATTTTGTATTTCTGTTAAGTCTAAAACCCTGAATTAAATGTACCACCAAGCTGCTAATCAAAATATGTTCTTTGTTAATACATTTGGCTGTATAGTGTAATAGCTTGGATATTGGACTAAGATTTGAGAGACCCAGGCTCCACTCTGTCATAGAAGCTTTCTGGGATGACTTGGACCATTTACATGCTCTCAAGGTAATCTGCCTCACAGGAAAGGAGAAAGATGTAGCCTTTTTCATGACCCAAAATAGGCAGTCTCTCCTTAATTGGGAGGAATTTGCTTGGAGCCAGAGCAAGAGGTAGGTAACTAGGGAAGAATCAGAAAGTGGGACAATACCTGGGACTGGTTGGTTTGCTTATACATTCAATAAATTTGAAGAAGATACCGCTTCTTGCCAATAGATTTCGTTTGTGTTTAGGGTATAAATGAAGACAAATGACAGCTGCAATCCTAAATACACTTACCTGGGAGTAAGCCCTATTCAATAAAGCTAGACTTACTTTGAAGTAACCTTTCACTGGTTTGTACTTGTCAAGGAAAATTTTTGTTAGGGGAAAAATTTATTTTGCAATGCATACTTTCATTTTCTAATGACCTTGGCATGTAAATTCATTTTGCACATCAAGAGAAATTATATGTTGTGGAAACCAGTTGCTTCCATCACAATCTACAGAGAAGTGAATGATACAGCCTGCATAAATTTTGCCCATGGATGACAACTCTTCCAAGTTGTCACTAGGACATTCTTGTACAGATGGGACCCATTTCAAAAAAGGGTGCAAATTTTAAGCTGAGACTAGGTGCCCAACTGTATCCTGTTTTTCCCAAGTTTGTGCAGTCACACATGTGCCACATGGGAAAATCAATGCCCAGGTGTGCAGAGTCTGATTTGCACTGGGATCATGGCCCCTGTGAGAGGGAGCCCATGTCCTTTTCCAGTTTCCTGATCTGAAACGCCTCCAAATGTCACTAGTTGCCCTGCTAGGAAAATTTATACAAAGACGATCAGTGCACATGGAACTCCTAATGGGTTAAATAGAATTTCTTTGGGACCATTTTAGGTAGGGAAACCTAAAATACTGTGGTTCATCTGAAACAGATTATGTGCTCTGAACTGAATTGCCGGTATGATGCTCTTGACAAACACATCTGACCCCAAGGACTTGGGAGAAATTGTGATATAGGGTCCCTGTTGTGATGGGTCCAGTGAATTCTCCTTTCATTCTCCAGAGTTTGCAGGTGAACCTTGTGCTTGCCTTATTGTAGGAACAGCTTTCAAGAATGTGTTTGCAAGAGCATTCCTACAAACCCTGCTTCACAAATCAAACTGCTTTCATGTCACCATTTACAAATGGGTATGTTAATCTGTCATTTTTCCAGAAAAGAGTGATGTTGATTTGAACTCCTTCACTTACAATGTATCACTATGAAATATGCTTCATTTATTTTTGCAAAGGATTAAGGTCATCTTTTCACTCTGGTATAGAAAAACAGCATTGTCTCAAAGAGGCCAAGGTTCCAAAAAACAAACCGCTTCCTTCCATTGCGTTACTTGGTCCTCCTCCAAAGAAACCACCAAGGCCTCCTAAAATGGATCTCAGTGTCTTCCATCAAAAGCTGCTGGGTAAGCTGTTCTATTTGTCTTGGATGGGGGGTTAGGATGGGTGATCGGTAGTAATCTTGAGATTTTAGGAGTGCCTATCAAAAATAGCAAGGGTGCGTGTCACTTGAGCAGTGTATTGTGACTGCAGACAGTCGGGCCAGTTCTTAATGTTAAAGAATAGTGGGATTGCCTATGGCCCCACACTAGTGCTTATGTCTCTCTTTAGTTAGATAATATAGGAACTGGGCCTATGAAACTAAGGATTAGCAGAAATTGATTTGCAGTTACACTCTACTTTCGGGCAGTGATGTTTAAGGGAAGTTCAAATGCTCTGAAGTAGAATCTTTCCCAACAATAATAGTGGTATATGGTGATATGCTTCATATAAATTTGTTTTCAAAGTTCCAAACAATGTTGTTCATGTCTGTACTCCCAAATGAAAGAAATAGTGCCACTAAATAGTCATAGGTTAATGGGGAGATTCTGCAGCTCAGAAGTAGAACGTTAGCTTTGCGTGGTGGGTGGCAGTTCTGGGTAGGCTCAGTCTCTGGCTAGTCTCTTGCAGCAGGTTTAGGAGAAACCTCTATGTTTGGCCTTAAAAAGCTCCTGTAACCCAGAGCTCACAGTACTTTGCTAGATAGGCCAAAAGCCTTGCTCATTTTTAGTAATTAATTGGGTTTGTTATGAGGCCTGCTTTTTAGGTTTTTTTGTATTACATATATTATATATTATTATATATAATAATATGCTTTAAACTAAGATTTTAATGTTTTAATTGTTTTTAGCTCAAGACTGCCTGGCAGCAAGAGGCAGCATATAAATTTAATAAATAAGTCCTTTCATATGAGGCAGACAATTTGAAAGGAAAATAATTGATGGATCCTTTTAATCACACAATCATCTCCCTCCCCTTTTCAGTTTGGAAATAAATCAGATGACTGTTTACCTAGAAATCTGAATGGAAATTCATCCCCTTTGTTCCCTAAGTAAATGCTTACCACTTGCATATACTTATATCTGCACAATACATTCAGGGAATCTGGCGATCTCAGGGTTGATCTTATATCCATTTCAGGTCAGATACACATCCCAAATGGTTTGGATTATAGTTTGGATTAGATCCGTGTGAACTAGAACCCCACCTATGCCATATATTGAGAAGAGACTTTAAGCACAGATTCTAATCTGAAAGCACGTGTAGCCATTTAAAGTGATAAATCGCTAAAATACTTTTTCAAAAGTAAATGAATTAGAAATATGTACTTTAGACATTGGCCTTAGTTTCTAGGCATAACTAATAGAACCATCACAAAATACTAGAATGATGCATGTAAAACTGTCACTGACTTAAACCAGAACTGTATCTTGTTTGTATGTACTTCTAAGATACTTGCTTCACTTATCTCTAGCCAACCTTCCCTTTCTATTTGCTATCGTAATGCTATTATAGAATCATAGAATCATAGAGTTGGAAGGGGCCATACAGGCCATCTAGTCCAACCCCCTGCTCAACGCAGGATCAGCCCAAAGCATCCTAAAGCATCCAAGAAAAGTGTGTATCCAACCTTTGCTTGAAGACTGCCAGTGAGGAGGGAGTTCACCACCTCCTTAGGCAGCCTATTCCACTGCTGAACTACTCTGACTGTGAAATTATTTTCCCTGATATCTAGCCTATATCGTTGTAGTTTAAACCCATTACTGCATGTTGTCTCCTCTGCAGCCAACGGAAACAGCATCCTGACCTCCAAGTGACAACCTTTCAGACACTTAAAGAGGGCTATCATGTCCCCTCTCAACCTCCTTTTCTCCAGGCTGAACATTCCCAAGTCCCTCAACCTATCTTCATAGGGCTTGGTCCCTTGGCCCCAGATCATCTTCGTCACTCTCCTCTGTACCCTTTCAATTTTATCTATGTCCGTCTTGAAGTGAGGCCTCCAGAACTGCACACAGTACTCCAGGTGTGGTCTGACCAGTGCCTTATACAATGGGACTATGACATCTTGTGATTTTGATGTGATGCCCCTGTTGATACAGCCCAAAATGGCATTTGCCTTTTTTACCGCTGCATCACACTGCTTGCTCATGTTTAGTTTACAATCCACAAGTACCCCAAGAACTCGTTCACACACAGTGTTACCTAGAAGCGTATCCCCCATCCAGTAGGCATGCTTTTCATTTTTCTGACCCAGATGCAGAACTTTACACTTACCTTTATTAAATTGCATCTTGTTCTCATTTGCCCATTTTTCCATTGTGTTCAGATCTCGTTGAACTCTCTCTCTATCTTCTGGAGTATTTGCCAGTCCTCCCAATTTGGTGTCATCTGCAAACTTGATGAGTAGTCCCTCCACCCCCTCATCTAGATCGTTAATAAATATGTTAAAAAGTACTGGGCCTAGCACCGAGCCCTGAGGTATCCTGCTAACCTCCCTCCAGTCTGATGAAACACCATTGACAACAACTCTTTGTGTATGGTTCTCTAACCAATTCCCTATCCACCTATCTGAAAATCCAGATTGCAGTCCTTCAATTTATCCATCAGAACATCATGGGGAACCTTATCAAAAGCTTTACTAAAATCCAAGTAAACAACATCAACTGAATTTCCACGATCCAGCAAACCTCTTACTTGGTCAAAAAAGGAAACCAGGTTGGTCTGACAGGACCTGTTGGAGACAAATCCATCCTGACTTCCTTGGATCACCAAATTCTCCTCCAGATGTTTGCCGATCGCTCCCTTTAATATCTGCTCCATTATCTTCCCCACAACAGAGGTCAGACTCACTGGTCTGTAGTTTCCCGGGTCATCCTTCCTCCCTTTTTTGAAGATCGGAATAACGTTTGCTCTTTTCCAGTCCTCCGGGACATCTCCAGTCCTTAAAGAGGTTCCGAAGATGATGGACAAGGGTTCTGCAAGTTCTCTGGAAAGTTCTTTGAGCACTCTCGGGTGCATTTCATCTGGCCCAGGGGATTTGAACTCATCCAGTGCAGCTAAATGCCTCTCGACAACCTCTCTATCCATGTCAACCTGCCACCCAGACACTCTCCTTTGGCTACTGCCATCTCTAGATGTGCCTAAACCCTTTGACCTGTAGGAAAAAACAGATGTAAAATAGGCGCTAAGCCTTTCTGCTTTCTCTGCAGCTTCTGCTAGAGTCTGTCCATCTGCACCCAACAGTGGACCTATTTCCTCCTTTATTTTACATTTGCTCCTCACATAACTGAATTTTTTTTTTGTTACAGTGGGCTTCCCTGGCCAATCTTAGTTCACTCTCAGCTTTGGCCTTTCTGATGATTGATCTACAGTGCCTAGTAACCTGTAGATACTCTTCTTTAGAGCTCTGTCCTTCCCTCAATTTCCTGAACATTTCCTTTTCTTTCTTAGTTCCTCTTGAAGTTCTCTGTTCATCCAAATAGGCTTCTTAGGGCTCCTGCAGTGTTTTCGTATTTCTGGAATAGTCATTGATTGAGCATGCAATAGCTCTTGTTTGAGTAGCGCCCACCCTTCACATGCTCCCTTTCCTTCCAGCATTCTCGTCCATGGTATGACACTCATCATA
The DNA here is from genome assembly GCF_049243985.1 of Paroedura picta. NCBI lineage: Eukaryota > Metazoa > Chordata > Lepidosauria > Squamata > Gekkonidae > Paroedura > Paroedura picta. Next base: position 79,030,403 of record NC_135372.1, read on the forward strand.
TCTCTGAGTTTATTAAAGTTTGCCCTACGAAAATCCAACATCTGCATCTGGCTACAAGCTTCCTTGCCTCCCCATCTCAAAAGGAATTCTATGAGGACATAGACACTTCCCACTAGAGTCCCCACCTCCTTCACCTCATCCACCAACTCTTGCCTGTTGGTCAGTAGTCCAGTATGGCTGAACCTCTTGTAGGTTCATCTGCCATTTGATAAATGAAATTGTTAGCCAGGCAGGTCAGAAAGTATCTTAAAACCGCCTGTGGTGCCGCGGACTAAATAAAGCACTAAGGCCTTGGAGGGAGGAGTTAGGGCGGGCTCTGTCCGGGATACAAACTCAGAGGAGGGAATCAGGAGCCACGAAGTGGCTCCTGATTCGCTCCTCTGAGTGTCAGTCCTGGACCATTGCCTCCTTGGCCGCCATTGCCTCGTTATCGAGATGGCTGCCCTCAACCCTCACCCGCCGGTAAGCTCCCCTTGCCGCTCTTCTGTGTTTCGGGAGGATGGAGGGCCGGGAGCCGGCCTTCTGTTGGCCCTGGGAGCCGACAGAATGCCGTAGGAGCCTTTGGGGAGGGTGGGGGGGCGGGAGCCGGCCTTCTGTCGGCCCCGGGAGCGGCCTTGCCCGGCGAGGCTGCTCCCGGAGCCAACAGAACACCATTGGAGCCTTTGGGGAGGGTGGGGGGGCAGCCGCGAGGGAGATCCCAGCCCCGGCAGAAGCCTCCTTTCCCCAGCCCCCTTTTCTCTCTGGCTTCTGCTGGGGACAGGCTCTCCCTCGCAACCGTGAGGGAGAGCCCAGCCCTGCCAGAAGCCTCCGTCCCCCGCCCCCTGTTTTCTTCGGCTTCACCAGAAAGACAAACACACACGCCACCTGAGGAGCCGCCAGCGCAGAGAAAAGGTTGGCCGCTTCCCCCGAATCCAGCCCCGGCCTCGCTGAAGCCCTCCCCGGCCCACAGGGGGGAGGAGGAGAAAGGCTTCTGTGGCCCCACTGCGCCCCCCCCCCCTACGCTGAAGCCTTTGGTAGTCGGGGGGGAGCCCCAGCCCATCTAGCTCCCATTTTATTAAAAATTAAAATCGGCTTTAGATCTAGTTGTATCATAATGTATAATAATGTTTAATTACTATAGAGATTACATAAGTTTTTTTCCTTTTATTAAAGTATATGCTGTGTAGTTTGCAATGCTGAAAAGAAATACCCATTTAAAAGTTGTAATTTGAAAGTCAATATATTAACAAGACTAAAAATGATGCAGTAGAAATTAAGTAGACTGATTACTCAGTCTTTCCTGGAACATGTATTGTAACAGATAGACAATTATACATGACACATTTTTATTTTCTAAAGAGATTTTCAGTTTGAAGCATAGATGGTATTTCTTTAGAAATCCTTCAAAAGTTAAGCTATGTAAAATTAAAAGCCCACTCTGTAGAAATAATGCAACAGCAAGCTTTCAACTACTTCATTTGAATTCATGGAACCAGATATCAAAATGTCTTATTTCACCTACCAAACTATTCTTGTACTTTTTCTTGAAAACACTTGTTCAAAATCCAGTTACGTATCACTGAGTTTTTGTAACCATAGTGTTACCAGCTCTGTGCACTGAAATACCAGATCTCAGTACTGAAGTGGCCAACAGGTACTACATTGTTTTCATGTCTGAAATTGCATACAGGAGGGCCTCAAAATCATCCTCTATAATAGATATAGGACTAAGTCATGCAGGACCTTTCCCCACAACTGGGTCACACAAGGCTAGGTGGAACTGTGGGCATGCAGAAAATTAAAAATGAGCATGGGAGTGTGTGTACTTCTGGGGACAGAATAACATTGTCCTGTGCCTCCATTTTGTTCACAAAGACCAGCAGTCATCATTCTGGCTTGGCTGCAACTGGGCAGGTCTCAAGATAACTGAACCTGAGATTGCCTTCCTCTTACCCTTTTGTTACCCAAATCAATCCATTTTTATTTATTGATGATTGATTTTTATACCACCGCTCTTCCAGTGGCGGTTTACACAAAATAAAAACAGTAAAAAATTCAATAAAACCCCATTAAACACCTCTTACAAAAAATGCCAATCCCATCACATGACAGCATCCTCTGCTCCAGAGGAGGCCAAATTGTGGCTCTCCAGATGTTCATAGACTAAAATTCCCATGAGCCTCTACTGGCAACCTGCTCATGGGAATTGTGGCCCATCTGGAGAGCCACAGTTTAGCCACCCCTGCTCTACATGCCCCATAGACCAGCTGAGTTCTGGGGCAGGCTTTCCATCCCTTCTTTTCCACTTCTGCTGCCTCTACAGGGGGAGGCCTGTATACTTTAAAGGGCCTCCTGTGTCCGGAGAGAGGAGCATGGGAAAGTATACTGGAAGTTAATAGGATTTTTTTTTCTGTTTGACCCTTTCATGCTAGCTGACCACTTGCTAATATGGTTTACAACCTTTGTCTTTTGCAATTCTGTCTAGGATAAAAGATTAAACATTTCACTGCCAAATTCTACTTTTCTAGCGGATTCTACATTTATTTTTAAGTATAATGTCAGAATATAAATCTTCTAATAAGTAAATCTAATATTGTGTTTTCAGATGCTGTAGATGATGAGTATTTGACTCCTGAAAAGTATGTATGTCTTTGTGTGTATATATGTTTGTTGCCTGAAAATCAGAGCTTGTGAAAACACTCACGTAAAGCTAGTGATATCTAAAACCTGAAGGCTGAAAGTGAGGGCCAGCACTAAATGGTTATTTTAAGAAGCTCACTATCCCATGCAGGAGTAGGTGGGTGGGGTTGTGTGTGTGTGTTTTTTACTTATTGTTTAAATGTACATTTCAGCAGTACATATGTAAACGTAAAACAACCAACATATCAGTAATTTGTTCTTCTCTGCTTTTTAAAGAAACAAGCCCATGTACCTTTTGAGAGGCCCTCATTATTTTACTTCAGCTAGACAAGCTCTTGAGGGATGAGGAAAAGTATAGCACAGCCCAATCTTAGATGAGATCACCAAGTAAAGAAACTGCAAACCACCTCTGCATCTCATTTGCCTTTAAAACCCTATGGGGTTACTGTGAGTCTGGTGTGACATGATGGTACTTCATACACGTGCACATACAAGCAAGCTCTTTGTAGTTACCCTTCCAAAAGTTACAGTTGTCACTGTGTGTCTCTTTCTTGAATTTATTGGCTGGAATTATTGCCTTGGAACATAAATGCCCCAACCCCATAAAAAACCAGTTCCCCCATAGAAAGCTCTGGGCCAAGTGATCTTTTTGTTATAGATTCTCTGTCTAGCCCAGGTGCTTCCTTTGCTTTAACATTTCTACTACTTAGATCTAACTGGATCCAAAATATGAGGAACACAGTGAAGCTCATAGTAAGGCCTATTTCACTCTTTCCCCTACAGCTGTGTGCTTCATAAATGCATCAGGAGGTAAAGTAAGACTCTGCAGCAAGATGAAATAACCCTCCTTTCCTCCACCAAATTAATTCTGTTATGTCAGTAAGAGTACTTTTGGATTAATCTGCCCATTAGAATATATCTCCCCCCCGGATAATCTCATTTTGGGAAAAAATGGATGGGGGTCGATTCTTCATGCAGACCATGGTCCCAATTGTAATTAGGTACTCATGTAGTGTTGCCTACTTCCAGGGGTTGCCTGGAGATCTCAGATTACAGGTGATCTCCAAATGACAGCAATCAGTTCACCTGAAGAGAATAGCATCTTTGGAAGGTAAATCATTGCGTCCCATTGATGTCCCTTTCCTCCTCAAACTTAACCTTCCTTAGGCTCCACACCACAGACCTCAGCTGGCAACCTTAATGCCATGTGTGGGAATTGAAAAGAATTTCTTAAAAGTGAAATACTGAAGGCTCAATCACAAATAATTCCCTTGAGAAGAAAAGATGAAAGGAGCCTAAGGAAGCCAAGTTGGCTCCATAAGCAGTTGTCAAAAGATATGAGGAATAAAAAAGAGTCATTTAGGAAATGGAAGGAAGGCCTTATTAACAAGGATGAGTATAAACAAATAACCAATAATTGTAGGGGGAGTGTTAGAAAAGTTAAAGCTCAATATGAGCTTAGGCTAGCAAGAAATGCTAAACATAACAAAAAAGGTTTCTTTAATTATATTTCAAGCAATAAAAAGAATAGGGACACCATAGGACCACTGCAAGGACAAGAAAGTGAAATTATAACAGATGGTGAAGAGAGGGCTGAACTGCTTAACTCCTATTTCTCCTCAGTCTTCTCTTGTGAGGGAAATAGTGATCAATGTGGCCAAAACGTAACACAACACGGGGGATGGGAATGGTGGCCTAGGATCACTGTTGGAACAGTCTGCAAACACCTAGTTTCTTTAAATGAAACAAAGTCTTCTAGGCCAGATGAACTGCATCCAAGGGTACTAAAAGAACTTGCAGATGTCATCTCTGAACCTCTGTCCATTATTTTTGACATTTCTCGGAGAACAGGTGAGGTGCCAGATGATTGGAGGCAGGCAAATGTTGTCCCCATCTTCAAGAAAGGGGAAAAGGAGGAACTGGGTAATTATCAACTCGTCAGCTTGACATCTGTAGCTGGCAAAATTTTGGAACAAATAATCAAACACTCGGTCCTTGAGCAGCTGGAACTGAGAGCTGTGATTTCTAAGACTCAGCATGGGTTTTGCAAGAACAAATGTCAGACCAACCTTATCTCTTTTTTCAAGAAAGTGACTGCCTTGCTGGATCAGGGGAATGCCGTGGACATAGTTTGTCTGAATTTCAGTAAAGCTTTTGATAAGGTTCCACATGATATTCTTGTTCACAAGTTAGTAAAATGCGGTATGGACCCTAATTCTGTCAGATGGATCAATAACTGGTTGACAAATCGTACCCAGAGAGTACTTGTTCATGGTTCAGAATCTTCTTGGAAAAGAGTGACAAGTGGAGTACCCCAAGGATCTGTGCTGGGGTCTGTGTTGTTCAACATATTTATAAATGATTTGGATGAGGGATTAGAGGGGATACTTATTGAATTTGCAGATGATACTAAACTGGGAGGGGTAGCAAACACAACTGAAGACAGCAACAGAATACAGGATGATCTTGATAGGCTCGAGAAGTGGGCTAAACTGAATAAAATGAAGTTCAATAGGGACAAATGTAAAGTTCTGCATTTAGGTAGGAAAAACTAAACACACCAATATAAGATGGGAGAGACTTGTCTTGGCAGTAGCATGTGCGAAAAAGATCTAGGAGTCTTAGTAGACCATACATTGAACATGAGTCAGCAGTGTGACTCAGTGGCTAAAAAGGCAGATGAGATTTTGGGCTGTATCACACGGAGTATCGTGTCCAGATCACGGGAGGTGATGGTACTGCTTTACTCTGCTCTGGTTCGGCCTCACTTGGAGTTCTGTGTTCAGTTTTGGACACCCCAATTGAAGAGGGATGTTGACAAACTGGAATGTGTCCAGAGGAGGGCAACAAAGATGGTGAGGGGTTTGGAGACCAAGACATATGAAGAAAGGTTGGGGGAGCTTGGTCTGTTTAGCCTAGAGAAGGGATGACTGAGAGGGGATCTGATAACCATCTTCAACTATTTAAAAGGGTGCCATATGGAGGATGGAGCAGAATTGTTCTCTCTTGCCCCAGAGGGACATACCTGAACGAATGGGAATCAATTAATTCAAAAGAAATTCCATCTAAACTTCCGGAAGAAATTCCTGACAGAGCAGTTTCCTCAGGAGGTGGTGGGTTCTTCATCTTTGGAAATTTTTAAACAGAGGCTAGATAGCCATCTGATGGAGAGGCTGATTCTGTGAAGGAAAGGGTGTGTCAGGTTACAGTAGATTAGCGATTGGGATGTGAGTGTCCTGAATAGTGCAGTGGGTTGGACTAGATGACCCATGAGGTCCCTTCCAACTCTATTACTCTGTGATTCTATGATTCTATAAGCAGTTCATGTCTGAATGTCACTGGGACCCCATAGCCATATTCTCTGTTGTGTGAACTGGTAAGCCAAAAGCTGGTGACTACGGTCCAGGGACATGTTTTCAGCAGTCACATGGTGGGGGGAGTATGTGATGAATGTATTGGCCTTACTATTAACACTGTGGAAGAATTTACCTCACAGAATCTTCCATGATCATTTGGATTAGGAAACAGAGCTTGTCAGACAAAGAATACAAAGGATACAGCTTGAATATCTGACTGCTATGTCTTCAAAAATTAATTGCTAGCTATACTTGAAACTTTGGGGACAAGTTGTTTTCATAAGTGATACTAGGAGATAAAGAAATCTGCCCAAAGCAGCTTTTCCCATGAATCTTTTTACCCCCTTTGATACGACAAGACTAGAGAACCAATTCTGTCTCATTTCCTTTTGTACCTCACGGGGGCTCTTTTGTTTAGCCTGCAGTAAATATAGCATGGGGGTGTGTTAGTCTGCTGCTCTTTCTGTTCTCTTTACTCCCACGCACTATTTTCCCCATCCCTTCATTCTCCATGGTTTGACATTCTAAAGTTATGTACTGTTTCTGTAAACACTATGGGCTAGTTTAATCCGCAGGTGCTAGAAGCTGGCTTTTATTCTTATCATGGTCTGACAGCAGATGAGTTTTTGAGTTCCTGCTTGCTGATATTTATGCAGCAAGCATGGGTTTAAGCTACATAAGTTGTTGTCTGGTGGTCTCTGTTTGGACAGCCTTTGAGGATGGCTTGTGTCTTGGATCTCTGTGTGTAAGAGTGTTTAATTGGATATCTGGTAGTGTGATAAACTGATAAATGTGTCCTTGTAAATCAAGACTATTCCTAAAAAATTAGGAAGATGGGTAAACTGCTGGGTGAGTTGGGACAAGGAAGCTTCTGTAAAAAAAAATCTCTGGTAGTTTTACTGAGGCAAGAGGGATCTAGTTTCTTTGCAGAATTAAAGATCAAACTGAATTTTGTTTGCAGGAGAAAGGAGAATCCAGGACCTGATTATATTTGGGAATCTTTTAAGCATTTAGCAGCTGGTCAGTTTTCCCAGAAGCATGTAATACCTTTGCTATGACTTAATGAAGGGTTAATGTATGCTCCAGGCTTTCAGGAAGCAGTAGCACCACTCTGAAAAACATAAACACAAAGCAATTTGGCAAATATTAGAGGACAAGCAAGTATCCTTGATACTTGGCTGAATGCTCTAGTTTCCTGCTCTCTCTGGATTTCCCTGGCAGCTGCTAACACACCAGTGTGGGTATGCAAGTTCTCTGATAAACGGGCTGAACCACATGCTTAGGGATCTATACATGACTAGTTTGTCTTAGCTTCTGTCAGATCCTACTGCTGAAATAATTTGTGGAGTGACCAATCGGCCAGATGCATTTCTGGCTTAGTTAAATAAGAGCAGGGTAGAATGTCTTTGTACCTTTCAGGGATAGCCCCCCCCCCATGTATTACTTTACAGTTGCTCCTGCTAAATTAAATTTTCTTGGCTTTTAGTAATACTGTGTTAAGGTAAAGGTAAAGGTATCCCCTGTGCAAGCACCGAGTCATGTCTGACCCTTGGGGTGACGCCCTCTAGCGTTTTCTTGGCAGACTCAATACGGGGTGGTTTGCCAGTGCCTTCCCCAGTCATTACCGTTTACCCCCCCAGCAAGCTGGGTACTCATTTTACCGACCTCGGAAGGATGGAAGGCTGAGTCAACCTTGAGCCGGCTGCTGGGATTGAAGTCCCAGCCTCATGGGCAAAGCTGTCAGATGGCTGCCTTACCACTCTGCGCCACAAGAGGCTCTAATACTGTGTTAATGTATCATAATAAAAAGGATTCTCTGCATATTTTAAGAAAGAACATTCTTTTTAAATAATTTCAATGGCCTAGGTTCTACATAAACTGATTGTCTTATTACTAGAGAAGTAGCAGCCTGACATCATGGCTAAAAGCCTAAGATCACCTCCGCATAGGGACTTTGCCCCTCATGGTTAATTGGATACTCTGGCTTCTGGGAAGAGTTTCCACATGATGTCATGCTCCTTTGCAGTATGACTCCCATAGCCCCAACCCCTTGAGCCTGAGATTTTTTGCTCCTGTTGAAGGAGAACTGTGGGATAGCTCAGGCAGAAGCCCAGGGCTCATAACAGTCCTGTTCAGTCCCTGAACATGTGGGGAGGGAGAGGCAGGAGCAAATACACATGTTCTGCTTCCATGCAGTCACTTCTGTGCATTCAGGAAGGGAAGGCTCCATGACCTTCCTCTGCATGGTTGCCCCTGCACATAACCAGTACGTAACTGCAGAAGAAAGAACCTACCCTATAGACTATAATTAACAGTTAAATAATCTAACAATGAATAAAAATAAAAATACAGTTTATCTTATCTCTTCTTTTAATAGAAATCAAACAACCAAAACGGATTCCAGATTTGTACCATTTTCTGTGTAGCATTTTCATCAGTGGTTGTTTCCTCCTATAGGATCATAAAGTCATCAAATGGTATTATTCCTTTAGGTATCCTAGTATGTGCTGAGGATCTAGTCCTTCACTAATTCTATGATCTATTATTCACCACTTAAATTTAACTAATATATATATATATATATATATATATATATATATATATATATATATATATATATATATATATATATATATATATATATATATAGTGTTTTCTGTGTAGTTTAAGGTGGGTTGTTAAGAAGAACCTTTGGTGAAATTGCTAAGGATAGAAGCCAAGAACAAAGTTTTCTAGATAGTTATTAGAGATGGGCATAAATGAGCTTGTGAACTACAAAAATTGAGTCCAATAGCACCTTTAAAACCAACAAAGATTTATTCAAGGCATGAGCTTTCATGTGCAAGCACTCTTCCTCAGACAAAATGGAACAAGGATCATGACAGTACAGATATATAAGCTGCTATCGGACTCAATTTTTATTGTGCCACTTGAATCCAAGTTTATAAACTGTCTCTCTTCCAGCTAAGTGATTACAAAACTTCAAAGCTATTGAGGGCAAAACTTGGAGGGTATGTAGAGGAAGTCCAGGGAAGATCTCATGAGACTATGATACACCTGGTCATTTTGACAGGAGCAGGATTAGAAGGTTCAGTAGTGTATAGAATTATTCCTGCAAAGCCAGAGGCTCCAAACTTGCAGGGGATCTCTGATTGAGTCTCCTCTACTGGCCCCTTTATAGGCTCTTCACTACTTGAACTTTCCTGTAACTCAGACCCTGTAAATCCAGTCCTCACCAAACTTGGAAGGCAGATAGAGGCGAGTCAGCTGGAGAGCCCTGCAAGCTTGATGAGTTTGTAACCCAGGGAGGTGTACTGCTGGGTCACAATCCTCATGAACTGAACCAGTTTGTTTGGCAGCTAAAAGTTCACGATGCTTCATGAACCAGGCACCTCATGAACCAACCAAACTGCATTTTCCCAGTTCATGCATATCCTTAATAGTGATTCAGAGTACAGAACTGGCTGCATTCAGGGGTCATGACAAAGCTTTATCCATGAATATGGGTTACCATGTATGCACACACCATCACTCATTTCTTGACTATGGCTGAAAACCTCTGGACCCTTGAATCTTGACCTTAAGATCTGAATATGGATGCTCTTTCCCTACTCATCCCACTACAATTCCAGGGCTTCTAAACATTGTTTTAATTCCAGTTTAAGATCCTGGATTATGGAGAGCTGACAAATTCCATTTTTTCCAGGTAACTGCATATAGGTTGATGGACACAGAACAAGCTGTGTTCTATGTTCTGAAGACAAACATCTATCTCCCATGATATCTGAATGCAGCACAATAATGCATCACATAATGTTCCGTGCTGGCAATTTTTCTCCTGAAAAGTGTTATTTCATTTTTCTATAGTATTTGCACCCAATGATAACTGCTTTCCTTGTTCTTCTTAGTCCTGAAACTGGAGATGAGAACAGTTATGAAGAAACAGTATCTTACCTGAAACAACCAGAAAATTCCTCTTGCTCAAATGCTGTTCAAGAAAAAAAACATTGTAAGTCTTATCAGTTGTTTGGTATATGCATGCTTATGGAACATGTTGTCAGGTTTGCAGCAACTCCGTAGTTGGCGAGCTAGTAACATGGATTAGTTTGGTGTTACAAAGAGAATTCTGAAAATTAAGCATTACTATTCATACATAAAATATGTAAAGTTAAGAAGAGCTGTTTTTTTTTGTACCTTGCTTTTTTCTACCTGAAGGAGTCACAAAGCAATTTACAGTCACTTACCCTTCCTCTCCCCACAACAGGCGCCCTGTGAGGTAGGTGAGACTGAGAGAGTTCTAAGATAAATGTGTCACCCAGCTGGCTGCATATGGAGGAGTGGGAGGGGGTCAATCCTGGTCAGTTCTTCAGATTAGACTGCAGCTCCTAACCACCACAGCAAGTTGACTCTCAAACACCAGTACTAGAAATAAACTTTTGTCTGGTTCTTCATTGCAGAGTATGGGATTCTTTATCTCTTGTATTTTACTGTCACCACGGTTCCTAATCTTCCTCTTGTTGCCCTTCAACCCATCATTTTATCACTTTTTAGCTTAGTTGTTTTCTACAAGATGTTCTTTAAATAATTTGTTCTTAGTTGGTCTGGGAAACAGATGGCAATACAAGGAATTGTATGCAAAGAATGCATAGTTACTGACCCATTTAAACAGCCTGTGTGTGTATAAATATATGTCCTCTGGCTTTGGCTTAGTTTCATGCAATGGTGTTATAAAAGACTACAAAATCTAAAGAAGCCCAGGTAGAGAATGTAGGCTAATCTAGCATTAACTGAAACACCAAATTATCTGGAGTAATGACTGTATTATAATGGAAATTAACTGAATTTTAAAATGTGCTAACTGTTGACCATTTTTATTCTAGCTTCCAAGACTGTAAAAATGGAAACTATTAAGGTATTTGATCTCCTTTGTTCATGAACACTAGGCCTGAATCATACAGTATTCATCATGCTGTGGCTCATGCAAGTTTGAGCTGCTGAGCTGGGTCCTATCCAGGTTTTCTAGTGGTGGAAGATATTGCCATCAATTGTTGAATAGGGATGTGATTTTCACCAGTTCCTTACTCCCTTATGTTACATTCAAGTGGGTCTGAAGTAGCACAACTAAATTAGTCCAATAGCACCTTTAAAACCAACAAAGATTTATTCAAGGTGTGCTAGTTATGCCACCCCCGAGCACACCTTGAATAAATCTTTGTTGGTCTTAAAGGTGTTATTGGACTCCCTCACTTTACAGACACCTTCTTTACCCCATGCTGTTCTTGGGATGTACCACTACCTACAGGTTTTCCATGAGCTCCAGTCCCTTTAATTCAGTTCCATGAGCTCCAGTCCATTTACACTAGTTAAACTCTAGTGCCATATTCACAACCAGTTGCCTTATCAGTTTAAATTACCATTCATTAGAGAGGATTGTAGAGTGTTGTTCAGTCTGATGCTACGCATTTTGCTTAGAAGCACAATGGATTTCAATTGCATCTACACTTGCATATCCTTAGCCATTGTTGTTCCTCTATATATTTATGAAACAACCTGGGGGGTGGGACATGTCCGGCTGTCCAAGTTAGAATGGGGCCAATCAGGGTGCAGCCAGCTTTGGCCCTGCCCCTGCAGCTCCCGCCCTCCGTCCCTGGCCTCTTTGCTCTCAGAATCCTCAGTGCCTGGAGCCAGCAGCAGGTAAGGGGAGAGGGCCCTGAGCAAAGGGTCCTGGTGGAGGGCCTCCTAATGAGGGCCTCTTGGCCTTCAAGGCTGGGCCTGCTGGCGAGGGCCTCCCGGCCTGCTGACTACCTGCTAAGGAGCTCTGTCCCAGGCCTCCTAATGAGCTGCCCAGCCGCCGCTCGCCCCACTTGATCTGGCTGTGAGCTGCAGCCCAAAGCCACCTTATGCTGCCTGGCCAGGGGAGGGGAGCCTTTCAAGGCCCGTTCTTAAGAATGGGCTTTGAAGCTAGTTCTTCCCTAAGATTATATCCTAAGTTAATTATCTCACTGTATTAGGCCTTTTAAAGGTTCTTACTTGTTGGAACTAGAGTTAATGCACTAATGCACTAGAGTAGTAGCATGGTAGCAACTTGCAAAACACTGTACCTAATTTAACCAATGGATAAATCTCTACAACTGAGTGGACTGCTGATAAGAGTGGACAGCATTCCTAAAGGCTGTGAGTTCAAGTTGCTACTGAGCAAGTCTCCTTGACACCCAACTCCTTGACTCATGCAACTTAACTCTATATGCTGATCTTCCACATGGTGAGTTTGCCCTTAGATGATTGGGGGGCTGAACAAACTACATTAAGTCTCAAGGACATTTCCATCACTGTGTTTCCCAGATGCTTAATACAAGGATGGGTGCATGGTGACTGAATTACCCAGCATGTACAGCTAGTGAGCTCAAAACCACAAAATAAGGGCTATCACAAGGTGTTCTGAGAAAATAGTCCCACCAGTGTAATGGGGAAGATGCTAATAACAAGAAAGTGTACAAGAATCTCTTATTCTCAGTAAAAAGTTGTTTCTTCCACTCTATAGAACTGAATGGATAATAACTGTTGCAAATTCTAATCAGGAAGTATGACTGCCTGCCATGTCTGGGGTGCCTGCTTAACATCTCGTCTTTGGCGGGGAATCTGGGTGTGATCCTGGATGAGGTCACTGGAGTAGTCCACACATTTGTGCCAGATGAGGCTACTAGCTTCCTATATGCTTGCCCACAGTGTTCCATGCAATAGTCACCTCCAGGCATGATTTCTGCAACTCGCCCTATGCAGGCCTACACTTGTCCTTGACCCAGAAATTGCAGCTGGTGCGGAATGCAGCTGTCCTCACAGGTACACTATGGAGAGCCTGCCTACAGCCTGTGCTGAGACAGCTGCACAGGTTGCCAGTCGCAGCCTGGATCAAGTTCAAGGTTTTGGTGTTAACCTTTAAGGCTATTCATGGTCTGGGTCCCATTTATCTGAGAGACCACCTACCTCCTTAGCCCCCCCCCCCCACAGCGTACCTCACTTAGCAGGTGCGAATCTGTTGAAGGTCCCTGGTTCTGAAACTGCCTTTTCAGTTCTGGCTCCAACCTGGTGGAATGAGCTCCCAGGAGAGGTGTGGGTCCTGATGGAGCTGTCATAGTTCTTCAGGGCCTGCAAGATGGAGCTCTTCTACCATGTCTTTGGTTGAGGCCAGGGCAAGTAAGATCTGTGGCCACTCTTCAAGTCAGCTGGTACCTCGGGTTGCTCCCCATTAACTTCTGAGGTGGATTGTGCCTGTTGAGTGGGAAGGAAGGGGGATACCGCCATCGGGACATGCTGTAGGAAATGGTTTTATGGTTAAGGGAATTTTAACATGGATTTTATGACTGTTATCTACCACAAACTATCTTGTATGGGGATGGCCGGTGGTAGGTAGATAGAATACCATGTGCACATGGGGAATCTCTTTCCTGGATCTCAGCTGGACTGTCAGACTAGGCCTGATGCTGGAAGAGAAAACTGATGCTCCCTTCTCCATGGAAGCTATCTCTTTAACTTCTGTCCCTTGGTTTCACATTAATAACATGAAACATGTTTTTACTTTACTGTAAGATGACAGTATGGCACTGTTTTCAATTTGAAGTGTGTGTGATAACTGAAGATGTCCTTTCTGTTTTATGTATAGAATCAGTTTGTCACTGCCACACATAGGTAAGTTTTTCTGGAGTTTCATCTTGGTATTTCACAATAAAATATTAAAGCAATGGGATTCTTGTACTTAGAAGCTGACTGAATGTTTTATCAACTGTGTGTGGACTTAGAATGGTAAGGTAGAAGTCATTAAAAAAATCTTACTCCTTCTGGAAAGGTACTATAAATTATATAACACTTAAACTATCCTTCATGTCTGATTAGAGATCAGTAGCCTCTTAAGACTTTTTCTTCTCAAGAATTGTGTTTTTACATGATAACACCATTCACTCCAGGCATCATGCAAATTGATGATGGTAACCAGAATCTGTATGTCCTGTGCAAACCTAACCTCACTGGGGTAAGTGAGGGTGACCACTTGTCCCCTAGATCCCAGCCCATCCTGGTTGCTCAAAGGGAGCAGCCAGCAGATAGGAGGCCCACTCAGGGGTAACCTCTCCCTGTCTACCAGGGAGTTCCCTGAGCTGCTGAAGGAAGCAGTGGTCCATCCCTTACTAAAGAAAACATCACTAGATCCACAGGACCCAGCCAGCTAGTGCCCAGCTCGCATCTTGCGTTTCTGGGTAAGGTGGTTGAAAGGGCCAACAGGGACCAGCTCCTGGCATTCATGGAAGATACTTCAGCACTCAACCCATACCACTCGGGCTTCCACCCTGGCCACAGGGTGGAGACCGTTGGTTGCCCTGATGGATGTCCTTCAATGCCAGCTAGATAGAGGTGTTTCGGCTATTCTTGTGATATTAGATCTGTCGGCCATTTTTGATATGGCTGACCACAAACTCTTAACCCACTGCCTTGCTGGGACGGGGTTACATGGGACAGCCCTCCAGTGGCTGAACTGGACACAGAGGGTTGTAGTGGGGGATGAACTGATTTGCCCTTTCTGACATGACTCAGTGCTTGCACAGGGGATACCTTTAACTCACTCTATGCTGGCCTGCCCTTGTGTCTGACCTGGAAATTGCTGCAGGTACAAAATGCAGCTGCTAGGGTCCTTACAGGAACACACCAATTAGATTATATATGACAAAATAGGTCTGGATTGGGCTGAGAAACACTTTCGATATTTTACCTATGCCACATGATTATATATAAATGGGTTATACTCTAACTTTCTATACATTTACTTGTCCATAATAGGTTTTTCTTCCTCCAAGCTGATTGAAATTTGGTGGGGAGGTTCCCTTGGGCCAAGAGTGCAATCCCTAGATTTTTTGGAGGAAAATGGGTATAATCACAGCTGAATTTTTTAAAAAGTGCTTCATTATCTCCCATTCAAATAAATTATTTACAGTTGTTGAAATTTGGTGAGTTGTGGCCTTGTGACATCAGGTACAACTTGTTTTATTCTTTGAAAAAGAGTGCCATTGCTGAGCTACCAATGCTAAGAAAGCTGATATGTAAAAGCGTCCTCATTGAGCATCTCATAAAATCTGGTGACATGATGGAGACAGATCAAAAGCATGATAAATTAGATGGTGCCCGATTTTGAAACTTGGAATAGATTTTGTCCTCATTCAGTCAAAAAACAACAACTAGTTCATCCACTATGAAACTGATGTTCTATGAGAAATTAAAAGTTAGTACAAATACAATGGCTAAATAGGATAAAGTAGAACTTCCATAATAGCTCACTTTGGTCCCCAACCACCGGGCCGCGAAGGCCTTGGCACTGGGCCGCGGCTCCCTCTCCCTGCCGCCCCCCGCAGTGAGAAGCTCACCAAGCCGTGAGCAAATCTGCTGCTGAAGTGGCCGATTAGCTTGTGGCCTGGCAAGGCTTATTCTGTGTGTGTGTGGGGGGGGGGGGGTAGGAGAGGGAAGCACGGCACCCAGTGGGGCCACAAATGTGCGTGCGCAGCAGTTTCTGTGTGGGCCTGTCGCGCATGTACGTTTGTACCCCAGCCGGGAGTGCAAACGTGACAGGCCCGCGCATGCGCAAAACTGCCGCACGTGCGTGTTTGCGGGCGCATGCGCGTGGCCCCGGGTTGCCCCTACCCCACTCCTTGGTAGCAGTCCGCAACTGAAAAAAGGTTGTGGACCGCTGCTCTAAAGGAAGTCTGTGGCAAGGCCTATAGTCTGCTGTTGCTGTATAGTGGTGGTCAATTTTAGCAATCCTGATCACAAAGGTGAAAGATTCAAGCAAAGGTCAGCATGTAATTGACCCAAATGATGAACTTTTCAAGCTTCTGTTTTCATTGATAATAGTGATATTTCAGAAAATAATTCTGATTATTCTTGCCAACATTTTCTGTTCTTATTTTGCACTTAGAATAATACGAATAAATTTTGCACTTAGAATAATAATAAATATTTTTGTAAATGGGAAGCACATTTCCAGCTATGACTTCTCCCCACATAATTGGGATGAAATTCTAAGGGATTACTAATTCAAGGAAGAATACCCTTTCTATTTAATGCACAGGCAATTAAAATAATTGTTTGTGATGAAGTACAAAGAAATATAAAAACTTTGGTATGTGAGTTTTTTTCTCCTCTTCTGAGATCTTTGTATATGTATTTTTCCACTAAACTAGAACGTGCAGGTAAATGGAAATAAACTCTGTTCTCTTCCGATTTACCTCAATATACCATTCTGGTGTGTTCAGTATTCTTTTCTTCCCTTTCCCTCCCCCACACATTGTAACCTCAGTGCTATGGCTGCTTTTAAATAAATTTAAATATGATGTGAGCTCAGAAATGTGATCTTTGCCAATTTGTCTGCTAAAGAGACCTCAGATCCATTGTGTCAGGTCTGTCCTAAGCTGCTTGTTTTATTGGCCTTGCCTTTCATGACAAGGGTGGTGGTGGTGGTGGTGGACATTTGCCTCTGTCCTCCTTCCCAGTAGCCTGCCTGTTTACCTTCCAGAAAACTGTCAGAAGTGAAACATGTTTGTAGGTATGTAGAATTTCTTCCCCTTAATCAGCCATTCAGGTTCTGCTGCTATACTTCTTTGCTACCCAATACTTCCTACAGGTGTTGAAACTGTTGTGATGTCCAGCATATTTCTCCCTATTCACAGCCCCGCCTCAAAGTATATTTTGTGGTGAGTAATAAAATACTATGCCACAAACAGTGGAAACAAACTACCAGGTCTAGAAAACTCTTAATACTAACATACTGGGAGTTATCTGTTGTAAGCGTTCCTGGCTCTGAGTCCTTTTGCGATCCTTCTGGTACCCTGAGGTTATGTGTTGTGTTTCCTTCATCAAGGAAATGTGTGACTATTATCTCTAATATTGTTGGAGGTAAACTGATGTGGTCTTCCAAAACTCTCTAGAGAAAGCCATTGCATTATTTGTGGCATGACATTTTGTTATCTGGTGATGTTTAGCACTGAAACAGATGATGAACTAGAGAGAAGAGGACTCCGTAATGATGAGTCATCAAATCAACAAGCAGCTGAAGAGAGATGCAAGGTACAGTCTTGTAAAAACCAGGAAATGTACAGTGATACCCATTCATTTTCAAAATATACAAGGGAGTTTGACATTTTCTTTCTCCAGCCATCACAGAAAGCACTGCTGTAGAAAAGAAAGATGAGGTTCTCACAGCTTCTTGTGGTCTCTTTATGTTCTTCAGTTTTCAGCACAGCAAAAGTCTTCCCCTCTCCACAACAGCTTGTAAGATCTTCTCTAAACAGTTTGTCTCCTGAGGTTGGAAGTGACAGATTCTGGTTTTGGCATGTGTTTCTTCCCAGTGGGGAGGAAAAACAGCATTATGGCTGTTGTCATCCCTAATCCGGGGATGCTCAGTTAGAAGAACATAGTAACACGTAACCCAATTCTCTAATGGCTGAATTATAATTTTGAAAACAGTCCTTCTTCCTGAAGGTGCTTTTAGGACTATTATAAAAATTTCAGTGGATTTTCACCAAATGTATTTTCTGTCTTTTGTCCTATCTTCTAAGAGTACTTCTAAAGGATTAAATATTTTTGATCTCTTCATACTTGCCAACATTTCCTGCTTTCCTGAACAGTGCTGTGATAATGTAGAAATAATCAAGGCATGTTTTAAAATCTGCTGATTTACTTCCAGGCACATTTCAAAATACTAGTTCTTACCTAGAGTTCTAAAACATCTGTCATGGATCTATGATGCCAGATGACCAGTCCACAACAACTCTTCTTATGGACCAGGGTTGCTTTCAGGCCCATCATCCACAAGAAATATGATTATGTGTGCGTGTGCGTGTGCGTGTGTGTGAGGGAGAGGGGGGAGAGAGAGTGATGGGAGAGAGAGTGATGGGAGAGGTAGGGAAACTCCATTCTCCTTTACATAGCATAAGACCCTGGTTTGTATCTAAAGGGCTACCTTTTTGTCAGCTAAGATCTGCAAGTAAATGTGTGTTCACCCTCTAAAGATTTAGCATGACAGAAAGGATATTCCTTTTGGCTGTGGAACAGTCTTCTCTCCGCAGTTCACATGATGCTGAGCTTTGTGAATATTTAGCTTCTTGTTGCTGAGGCAAGAAAGATACAAGGGTTAGAAATGAAATGAATAAAATAGAAACTATCACAATGTTTTTGATCAGATTGGTGATGATGAAGATATACTTGTGGCCGAAGAAATGAATGGAGAGTGTTTTGTTGGGAAGAGGATGCTTCAAAAGGGAACAGCACAGAGTTTCACACAGCACTTCCTAGAAAAAGATAAAAATTGTAAGTATCTGGATGGTTCTTTAATTTGCACTCCTTAGTACTGAATTCAGTGCTGCTTGCTTAGTAGTCCTTGCTTCAGGGCTCTTCCAGCCCTGCTAATGTATGTCTACTCAGAAATGAATTACAGTTCAATTTGATCTCCATGTAAGGCTACAATTGCTTCAATGGATGTGGTGTAATCATAAGCGGAGTTATATACCCATTGACTGAAGTAGAATGAGAAGGGTTTAATTCTGCTTAGGACTGTACTTTTAATCAATCTCTCCCTAACTACAAATAATGGAGGAGATATTTTTGTCTTAATTTCTTACCTTAATTTTTGATTTTGATATGCTATTGTGAAAGCTAGTACAGCTGAAGTGCAGCATTGAAGGACCTCTGCCCTGTCTTGATTAAGAGGGAGCCCACACTCCCTGTAAGCCTCAGCTCCCCCTACTACCATGCGGGCTTCCTTAAGTTGCGTTGTAATTGTTATGACAACTATTGCAGGCCAAGATGCCTCTATTTCCTGGGTATTAATCTTGTGACATACCTGCACTCCACACAGAAGAGCACCCAATCCTAATTTCTTCTTCTGTAGGCCTTGAGAAGAAATTTTCCCACCAGTAGATAGTAAGGCCTACAGCAGTCAGGTATTTGCAGCAGTGGCTAATTGGTGAAAGGGCACGTGGGAAGAGTCTTCCCACTTATGCGTTTTCCTATCTTGCTTTCCTTCTCTACCCCCCCCCCATATGTTAAATTTTGGGTAAACAAACTTTTGCAGGAACGTCTTGATTTATTAAGTAAAAACAGCAGATACTAGAGCCAAATTAAGAGGCATTCCCTTCCTCAACATGAGAAATGGAAGAAAAATTATTCTCTTTTGAAAGATGGTGTCTGATGTGAAAATATTTGTACATTTACATTTTTTTCTCATATACAAAATTTATACTGTTTTACCCAGAAACTAAGATTTCTTTATAATAAACATTTATTTATGAGGTTTCTTATAAACATTCCAAGGAGAACATGGAGCTTGCAGAAATACAAGGAAAGTATTTGACTGGGGCACCAGAAGCTTCGTGCCTGGCTGCAGGCTGGAGTTTGAGCTGAGGCAAGTTGCCCCGCTTCTTTCTGCTCCCACACGGGGGAGCAATTGGCTCATGCACCGTGTCCACCTCAGATTTGTGCTCCCACATGGGAGCCAGGGCAGCGAAGTTCCCAGTGTGGAAACGACCGTTATCTGTGAGATTTAGGTGATCAGTTAAGAATATAACAAGACATTGTTTTCTAAATTATTCTGCACCCATGCTGAGCAAAGGCTTGAGCTTGTCCTGTCACTCAAATAGCATCTAAATTCTTAAATGTGCATGTTGAGCAGAGATTGTAAACATGAGCTATTCTGCAGTTTCAGATGGGTATGTGTGCCTGGAAGCTTTGAAAGTCAGTGATGAATCAGCTGCTCTGGACTCCATACCAGCGGAAGCTCTGGAGGAGTTGTATGACGATGTAGAAGGACTAGAGAGAGGATTGTAAGTAAGCCACAGATGAGAAGCCTTCATCTATAGATTTGAATAAAACTCGAATCAAACTTTGTTGGTTTTAAAGGTGCTACTGGACTCAAAATTTGTTCGGTAGATTTAAACTTGTTACAAACTGGAAGATCTTACATATATGGCATATGTATTGAAATGAACAATCTAAAATTGTTTGTGTTGCAGTCAGGCCTCTGATAACTTCAGTCCATTTGCTTCTGACAGTGGTAAGTGTGAAACTAATACAACACTTTATAAAGGCCTCTTTAAGAAAAATATTCATAAAGTGCAGGTTATGTTATGTCTGAGACGTGTCCAAAGCCTGGCTAGCAATTCTTGCAACAGGTCATACTTCTGTCAATGAAGTTTTAGTTCTGCCTGAATTATAGAAATGACTAGCTATGAAGTGGGAAATGAAACAGGAGCTAGCAGCCTCCATGAGTAGGTGGTGGCGTGGGCCCTCTGAGCAGCAGGCCACCTCCGAGTGGCGAAGGCCCTACTTTGGAGGCAGAGGCATCCTGACAGCTGTAGCTGCGGCTCCCTGTGCTTGTGGAGGGCATTTTGCAACAATGGGCAATACTGCTGCCTCCTCAGAGTGCTGGGCATGTGGGGCACCACCATGTACCCTGGCCCTGTAAAGGCCCTCCATGAGCGGCAGCATTGGAGAGTGTGTTGCGGTGGTGGTGGGCCTCTGGGGGAGTGGCGCAGCCTGGAAGTGGGTGCGGCGGGCAGGCTGGGTGTTGGCCCTGCAGCATCCGCCACCTCGTTGTCCCCTCCAAGGGCTCTGCATGGGTGTGGGTGGTGGGCCGGAGTGTGGCAGTGCCTCATAGGCAGCCAGGCACGTCTGGAAGGTGAACACAGAGCAGACAGCGACATAGGGTGGGAGCTTTTCCACTTTTTCTTTAACCTCACTGTGATCTTTGCCAAAGAAGTTTGGACATTTCTTCTTGAAAGATCATGATCAAAACATGTTTTATGCCATAGGGATAGAAGATCACATTTTTGCAGATTCCTGCCTCAGTCCTCCCACCATTTTCAGCCATCTACCCCAATACCAAAGGGATTTGGGGGGCTTTTGTAAAAACCAATTCTCCCCCCCCCCCAAAAAAAAAACCATCAACTGGCACACTGCTATAGTGTTATAATGTTCTATCTAAACAGCATGGTGTAGTGGTTAAGACAAGTGGGGTTGAATCTGAGAAGCTGGGTTTGATTTCCGACTTCTCCACATGCAGCAAGTTAGGTGACCGTGGTCCACTCACAGCCTTGCTGGTGCTATTCTGACTGAACAGTCCTGTCAGAGCTCTCTCAGCCCCACCTACCTCGTAGCATGTCTATTGTGGGGAAAACGAAGGGGAGGCAATTGTAAGCCACTTTGAGACTTTCTCAGGCAGTGAAAAGTGGGGTATAAAAACCAGCTTCTTTTAATCCTCTGGATTTCCAGCTTTTGTGTGTTTGCAATTCTTTGTCCCTGTACATTGTCTTTCCCCTTATCTCTGCAATGAAGTGGCTACAGGTTTTTTTTTTTTTTTAATGAAAGGTATAATTCAAAGGACCTTCATATTATTATAACTCTATAGTGAATATATTCATTGCTATTTAAAACAAGCAAATCAACAAGCACAAAACGACAACTCACCAAGTGGCGGCGGGCGGGGGGGGTGGCAGCCATGGAGTGGGGCTGTGTGTGATGCAGTTAAAGCCACACAGAGTATCATGGTCATATGGGAGACGGCTGAAAGTCTTGTCTCCTCCCTTGATATATGCCGTATCTGCCATACCAGCCTTGGAGCCTCTTGATAATCCACTAATTTGTAGCTATTCCAGTGGATGGGAATTGCTTTTTTTATCAGTTTTCTAATGGAAAAGGATACGTTCCTTTACAAATCAGGAATAGAAGGTAAATTTTTGTACGGGGTTGCTATGGCAGGTCCCCAGAGCCTGAGGCATGTTCTCTTGGATAAGAGGCACAGTGCTTTCTGCCTGCCTGGATGTTTTGGTTCCCCACCTTCTTTCTGAATCTAGCTTCAGGCTTGTTGGAATTGCGTATGGGCTTCTTGTGTGTTCACCTCCCCTTAAGCTACTTACAGTCCTTTCTTTGAAGTAACCACTGTTAAAATTGCCAGGCTATCAAACAGGTATTGCCAGGGGCTATAATCATACTGTCAAAGGAATAAATGGCTCTCTTATGAGAAACTGATTAGCCCGCAATAATACTTAATAGTGGCAATTCTGTGTGTGATGGCTAAAGTCCTGGTAATCCCCATTTTAATGTAATTTAATGTTAACATTTCACTGCAAGAACAGTGATAGTTTTTAATCTGCTCTTCTGGCTCAGTTATTTTATAGAGTTTTGGCCTAAGAATATACGGATTTTTCAATATTAGCAAACCTCGTTAAAAGAATTTGGTATTCTTAAAGAAACCTGTTAAACGTACCATACAGGCATAGCTCATTTAACATGTCCTCATGACAAGTTTTATAGATATGACTGATTTGAAACTTATTGACCTTCCAATAGTCCCTTACTTTTATTTGTAATAATCTTGTAGTTATTTCTCCTTGTAAGAGGCTAATGGTTTATTTTCCTATCACATAACTTTTTAAGAATCCTTCCTCCTTTGCAAGGTTCAAAAAGTCAGTATTGCTAATGATTGTGAGAATATTAAATACTTTCAAGCTTGAGACAGAAATACAGATTCAACTTTTCTGTTTCCATACCACAAGAATGGATAACCTATCATGGAGTGTACTGAAGAAGGATTTCATTTTAAGGAAATGTATTTATTGTTAGAATCTGCAAATTTTACTTATCTAGCAAAGTTATATCCTCTCCCCTGAATGGGACGCGAGGTGGCTAACAACATATAAAATATATCATATAAAAAGTACAAAAGATACACAATAAATAAACTTTTAAAAGTCCAGTTAAAATTTCTCCACTGTCAAGCAGGATATATGGATGGTAAAGACACAGCTGGAGTATAATTTACCAGTTGCCTGGCAGATCACAAGCACCCAAAGCTTGCCTGAAAAAGAGCAGCCTTCAATGCCCTATGAAACCTAGGGAGGTCCTGCAAGGCATGCACCTCTTCAGGCAGCTGGTTCCATGGGACTGGGGCAACTAGTGAGAAGGTCCTTGCTCTTCTTGACACAAGACAGACAGCTGCTGGGACATTCCTGTCAGCAATCTGGCAACTGCATTCTGAGCCATTCGCAATTTCTGAAGCTTCATAGGTTAATGCTGCATAGAGTGCATTAAAGGTGATTGTTGCATGAATTATCATGGCAGATAGGGGCCCAGTTAGCAGCCCCAGTGTAGATGATAAAATGCAGTCTCCATCACCAAGGACATACGTTTGTCCATGGAAAGCAAAGAATTGAGCCATACCCCCAGACTCCTGACAGCCATCAGTAGAAAATCTGACCACATCAAGTGGTAAAAGTGGCCACCCAGCAGTCTGGCTTCCCCAGCCACATGATCTCTGTCTTAAATGGAATTGGCTTCAACAAACTCTCACTTAGCCATTCTACCACTTCATCTAGGCAGAAGGCCAAAGCCAGGATTCCAGCCACCCGTTGCTCTTGAAAGAAGAGGTAGAGTCTGGTGTCATCTGCATATTGATGGCACCCCACAAATCAAACTGATTTAATATATTCATTCTGGTGGTATATTGTTGCACAGAAAACATTTTGGGTTAGATTTCTATTTTAAAAATGTGTGTGCAATGGGGCAATGTTACCTATTCCCCACCTTTAATGACAGTTTACTCTCATGCTGCCTAGGCTCCCAGGAGCAGTGTTTGTGGGGCTCTTCAGGTTGCAGTGGAAATGAGGACCTAGGAAGTCACTGTGGCTCAGTGTCAGAGTATCTGCTTAACATGCAGAAGGTTCCAGGTTCAATCTCTGGCTTCTCCAGTTAAAAGGATGTGGGAGTGGGTGATACAAAGGACCTCAGTCTGAGAAACTGGAGAGCCGCTGTCAGTCTGAGTAAATAATATTGACTGTGATGTACCAATATGACCCATTATGCACGGGGGATTTAGTGCGCGTTTGGGGTGGAATGGCGGCGACTAAAATCACCGATAATGCATGGAATCGGTTGCAACCGGCCGCAGATTTGGTGCACACCGCTGAAAAAGCCGCGTTAGCGGAACGCGGAAGAAAGCGCAGTTTCCCGGGCGACCAGGGCGCAACCGGAGGCGGTGCCGAATTGACCATGTGCATAATCGGGGAGGCCGGAGGGTCGGAGGCGGTGCGACCGCTCAAGCGGCTGCCAGAACGAACGGTGGCGCAGGCCGGGGGGAACCCAAGGGAACACGGACGGAAAGGTGGCCAGAGAGCTCACAGTGGAGGGGGGCGAGGGGATCGCCGCGGCTAAGGACGGCAGAGAGGCCGGCCACCCACCCTCCCACCCATTCCCAAACACACACCCCAACCACAAACGAGAACGGAGGCGAGGTCTCTACGAAAATACAAACACTTTATAAAACAGTGTGAATGAACAAAGCGCAAATATACAATACAAAGCTTAAAGTAGGGAAAACAATATAAAGGGGAAACCTATGGGACAGAGGAACCGGGGCAGCAAAGAAGGGGAGAGGCGAACTGGGAGTAAACTAAGGGGAAGGGGAAACATGCTCCCTCGCCCTCTATGCCTGACAAACCCATAAGGGCTGCGCATGCGCAGGCTGCTTCCGCCCTTCCTGGCCTCTGCCTCTGATGCTCGCCAACACAGTGGCACGCTCGCTTCGCTTCCCCTTGGCTCCGCATCGATACCTCGACAACCGCCGCTCCGGGTTTTGCTGCCGTCGCACCCCGTCCCGTGCATAACCGGTTTACTTCGCGTCTTTCCCCTCCGCGTTTTCCATGTGACCCGAAATTGCCGTTTCGGTGGCCGTGCATAATGGGCTTATACTTTCATCTGTTAATCTCTATGCACAGAAGTGCTTGATGGAATCTAGCCCTTTGAGTTATCTATATAAGTGTTCTGCATCTTTGATTCTTAATGCTTTGATGTCTTATTTACTGGCCACTCTGACAACATTAAAACTCATTTTGATGTTTCTGCTTAATGCTAAAAATCTGTTTCAATGAGTGATTAACTTAAAAAAACTGATCTCCTGGACAACTAAATTTTCTTTAATGGAATTCCAAATTCTTGATAGTCAGTTGTTTTCTAATGATAGTTACTTTTGTATGTTTAAGTTCTGGACAATGCCTTTGAAGAAACATACGAGGATGTTCAAAGTGAAGATTATAAGTCAACAAAATCAGAGTGAGTTTCTTGTCTTTATCTTTATGTTAAAATAATGTATCAGAGCTCTTTTTCTGTTCATTGATTAGGTGCCTCATAGTTATGCAGTATATTTTCCACTATATACAGCATGAATAGGCACCTGGATTTCCAACTGAGTCCACACTCAACAGGAAATTATGCTGTATCATAGCTCCTTGTAAATGTTATATTCACATAGGTTTAAGTTTCTTCATATGATGAATGGAAAGACTCTAGAAATAGACTGTAAAATCCTGTACCTAAATCAGTGTTCTTCCTAAACTATTGTTTTAGATGAATCCATAGGTTTGGATTCCATAAAATTTATGTGGATGATGGTTGGAGGAGGGGGGCGTTTATATATTCTGCCTGGTAGGGAATAAACCGTCGGGTGGCAAGATAATGAGACACATGTGGGTGCTGGCCTTTACATGGTCCCTCTGTCACCTAGTGTATAAGCCTGATGGCAACCCCCATTTTGGCACTCAGATGTGTGGTTCCACATGCCCAAGGCCCCTTACAGGAGCCCCATATAGATCCATCCCCCCCCCCAAGGATCCACCACAATTCCCAAACTGCCAAGCCATGTAAAAGTAAATAAATCCAAATATATTAACAACACCAAAGGTTGGGTGGGAAAACCAGAGAACCAAGGCAGAGGCTGAAGGCCAGTGTGGGACTTGCTTAAAAAGCCCCTTGGGCTTTTACAGCTCATGCCCATCAGCTGACACGCTGCTAGACATGGTAGGCTGCAGGAGAAACAGCCAGCCCTACCTTACTTTGCCTAGAGAAAGCTTCCTCCCACCCTGCCTCTCCCACCTTCTGAACTCCAAACTACAAGAGGCAAGTCTTGGCCATGCTTTCTCAACAACTAATTACACTGTGGAATTCAATGCCAGTGGAGGCAGTGTTGGCCATGAACATAGATAGCTTTAAAAGTGGTAAGACAGATTGATTGAGAAGAGGTCCATCTACAGAGGCAGCAAACTTGTAAGCACCTGTTCTCTGCCTGAATGTTTTCCTTTCTATATTCAAAATGCAGTTCAAGCTGCAGTCACTAGGGAAGCAGGAAAGACTGAACATAGCAAAAAAGAAATCTAGGATTGGCTAAGCTTCCCTTTTCTCCAAGATTCAAGCAGATTTCCTTAACAGATCATTCTGATAACTGCTACAGTAATTGCTAGCCTGCACGTAATTTTATCCAATAACCAAGGATTTCTCTCTCCCTGTTCTTACACCCAGCTTTGCCAGATCTTGCAAAGCTGTAGTTAGGTTGATGCAGCAAGATAACCCTGTTTATTCCCCTATGCCCCCCCCCCCCAGGACTTTGTGCTCTGTGGGCCCAAATATGTTAGAGGTCCCTGGCCCTCGTGAAGTTCACCTAGCCTCAACCAGGGCCAGGGCCTTTTCTATTGTGGCCACTACCTAGCAGAATGACCTCCCAGAAGAACTGATGGCCCTTGCTGGAGCTTCTTCAGTTCCACAGGGCCTGCAAAATGGAGCTCTTCTACCAGGTGTTTGGTGGAGGCCAGGCTGAGGAAGATCTGGCTGCTCCTCTACTGCCCCTGGTATTTTTGGCACCCTGTCCTTGACATCTCTCTGGATATATATGGCAGAAATTTGGCAGCTTGGTAACGGGGGGTTGTGTCTATTGAACACAGGATTGGGGTGAGTGGGAAGGGGATATTTTACTGTATTTTCAATTTTATTATTTAATTATGTTTTGAGCTGCCACGGGCTAGCTGGCTAAGAGCGGTGGCATAAAAGGATGGATGGATGGACAAATAGAACAACCTTTCCATCTTTCTCACACATTTCTCATTCATTTGCCTCCCTTCACCTAATTTTTCTGTGTTCTCTCCAGACCCCCTTTATTGCCACTTCTTTATTGCCACTTCTCAAGACCTTCTCATTCCTATCCTGCTTGGTGACAGAATGCATTTACGAGTAGTATAGTACCAAACCTTTAATATTATGCTGGGTACTGTAAGCTTTGCACTGGTTTTGATGAGGTGCAACAGTATTCCCCTTTCAGTTTCTACTGCGGAGCTTCTCCTGTTTGACTTTAGTAATTTGGAAACAATTGAGGATGGGGGCAGCTTCTTTGGGGGATAGTGTGTTTCTTAACATCCAAGCTGGTGAAACTTCTGATCACTATTCTGGGATGCTTTTGCTAGGGTTAGTTAGTAAAAGAGAGCCAGTTTAGTGTGGTGGTTAGGAGTGCGGACTTCTAATCTGGCATGCCGAGTTTGATTCTGTGCTCCCCTAAATGCAGTCAGCTGAGTGACCTTGGGCTCACCACAGCACTGATAAAGCTGTTCTGACCAAGCAGTAATATCAGGGCTCTCTCAGCCTCACCTCCCTCACAGGGTGTCTGTTGTGGGGAAAGGAAAGGGAAGGCGACTGTAAGTCACTTTGAGCCCCCTTCAGGTAGAGAAAAGTGACTTATAAGGACCAACTCTTCTTCTTCTTTGTCTTCTTCCTCCTCCTCCTCCTAGCTCTCAAAAATGCCTTGTTTGGGATGGTCATTTCTTGTGCTTCAAAATGGAGAACAGAATCCCTCCCAAGTGCCTGCTCAGGACACAAGTGGTGTGATGGATTTCCCCCCCTGCCAAGTCACAGCTAATTTATGGCAACTCTGTAGGGTTTTCTAGGCAAGAGGCATTTGGAGGTGCTTTCCACTGCCTGCCTCCATATGGGCCTTGAGCTCCAATGAAATCAGAGTATCCTGCGTTATCCAGATCAGGGCTAGGCTGAGAGGAATGCAACTGGCCCAAGGCCACCCTGCAAGCTTCCATGGGATGAGTGGGGATTCAAACCTGGATTTCCCAGATACTTCTCCAACACTTAGTTTAAGCACCAAATGGGCTAGGTACACCATTGGCAAGCTCACATATGTTCTTAATCTATTGCATGCTTGCGTCTTTGACTGATCCTTTACTACACCATTGCTTTAGTTTTGCTATTCTTACCTAATGTCACTCAGAGTAGTAAAAATGCATACTGTGGCCACTACAGTAGTTTAGTAATAACTCATTTCATTTAGCTCTGAAAGTATTAACCAGACTTTAGAAGGTTCCATTGCTTTACTGCAGAATCAGCAGATCATTTCATCAGGAATTACTTTTCTGTAAAGTCTACTTAATTAAAAGTCAAGCCTTGATGAATACCTTTAAAATATCAACCATAACATTTTAATATGTGCAATTGAGGGTTTAAAATTGTTAAAGGTTATCTGTAGACATTTCACAGTTCTCTCCTGTCTGTAAGCCGATTGTCTCTTTTTACTGACAGTGAAAGACTATGGAGCAGGCCACATTTATCCATGTAAAGTTGCAGGGAATGGCATGATCCTGAAACAGAGAAAGCCTTCATTACCTACAGCCATGACTTACATAAACTGAACACCTCCAGATATATATCTTCATGGATACTCATTGGGTTTGGGAGGGTGATTGTGTTCTCCCTGCACTTTTGTCAAGAAGAGAGCTGAGGAAATAGCTACTGCTTGTTTGTCCAGTTTCCTGTACATGGATTTGGGAAGAATTCAGAAAAATCCTGTTTTCTTCTTCTAATGGTAATAAGGACTTAATAGCATGGAGTGGTCTTATAGCTGGTACTTGGAAGCAACCTGCATATAGATGTTCCATTTAAACCTCTACTTCATGGATTTCTCTAATCCCATTTAAACATGATAAACTAGAGGCAGTTTTTAAATCTTGTTGAATGAATTTGATGTGAAGGAATTATTTTTTTGGACAGCCATAAACTTATTCTAAATCATGGGTACTTTGATAAATAGAACTTTGATAAAAATTTAGTATTGATCACATTCAATCTTTGTTTTAAGTTAATGACTTGTATTTTTCTTTGTACCCAGCAATGACAAAGTAGAAAAACTAAAGAAATTTGGCAGATTTTTCAAGAAAGAAAAGTTTAAAATGAAGAACATTCAGCTAAAAGAGAATACCTGGTAGGTAATTCTTCTGGCATGGGGCAGCTATGAGTTGTCTTCTCTTTGCTAGTTTATTTCATGATGAAATTAAAAGGAATTCCATCTGATGTCCACCAGATAAACTTGAGATGGGCATTATATTTAATTCTAATGCATCTCTTAGAGCAGTGGTCCCCAACCTTTTTATCACCAGGGACCATTCAATGCCGCGGACCACTCAACGCCTTTTACTGAGGCCCGGTGGGGGGGGGTAGTTTACTCCTCTACTCTCAACCACTGCCCTAGCGCTCTCT
Source organism: Paroedura picta (assembly GCF_049243985.1). Taxonomy (NCBI): domain Eukaryota; kingdom Metazoa; phylum Chordata; class Lepidosauria; order Squamata; family Gekkonidae; genus Paroedura; species Paroedura picta. The sequence continues at coordinate 79,059,763 of NC_135372.1, forward strand.
GATTGCTATGGTAATGTTTAAACATCTCTTCAAAATAAGATACAGACACACCACAACAATGAAGTGTGTTGTAAAGGGCTGGGGGGGATGAAGTAAAGGGCCGGGAGGAGGGGGGAGAAGGCGTCCTTCGGGGCCCACCTCCAATTAGTTGAAGGACCACATGTGGTCCGCAGCCCACAGGTTGGGGACCGCTATCATAGAGGATAAGGTAGAGGAAAGGAGATCTATGTACATTACACTTTGGAGTAAAATCAAGACAAAAGTAACATTTATCATTTCAAGCAGCTGCAAAACATGTGGTACAATTTTGATATCAGATCACAGTATACTAAATATGTTAGAACCAGAATGGCATGATAAGATGTATGTGGGATAACAACAAAAACAGTCTATGAAACTTTAGGAAGGCAAAATGGGAGTTATACATCCATCCTATAACCTTTGAGCAGAAGGAAAGGAGTGTGGAACAGGGGACCCTGTGAATTAATCGTAAATAATATTTAAGCCAAAAGAAAGAGGTGGCATGAACATATACTCTAGTATATTTTCTACCTTGCTATTGTTGTACCTCAGCTATATACTTGTTGGCAGTGGGTGGTTTGTGGTGAGGTGCTGGAGGACTTGCAAGTGGCACTGAAGTAGGATTCTGCCCTAGATAATTGTTAGGAAGAGTGTCATCATCATTATACATATAGGAAAGTAGGGATGCTATATGGCCACATTGTTCAACAGTTTATGTGGCCTACAGTCTAAGGCCATTCTAGGGTTGAGGGGTCCCAGGCAGAGTGAGCCTGTTCCTGGCCTTCATCTCCATTTCCATTTCACCTGTGCGTTCTTCTTAGAAGTCTTCCCATCTCCCATACGTAGTTGCCTGTAGCACATGCATACATGTTGGCATGCTTTCAGCATGGTTTCACTTTCTTGCCACTCCAGGTTTCCCCTAACATGCAGGTTGGAAAAGGGTTCCATTAGATGACAGTTGGGTTGCCTGAAGTCCTGGATCTATGCCCTATGTGCTCCTTCAGCTGCAATCAATAAAGCTGTGGCCTGTTTTACTCCACTATGTTCTCTAGGTGTTTTTGTGCCTCTTCAATCCCTCCCACTGCCCTTAGGACCTGAGGTTTGAACTTCCATTGGAATTGTTTCATGCTCAGCTACTCACTACTGCTTTCAGCTGCGGCAGTAACTAACAAGCCATAGATTTACTGATATAAAGAAAAGCTGAGCTGGTCTGTCCTGCTTTCCACCTAACTGACCCCAAGTTTGTTTGTTTGGTTGTTTTTTTGCTATTTTAAATCCATAGATGCTTAATTGGACAGAATTACACCATCTGTTTCATAAACAGTAGTGTATTATTTCTGTGTAAGAACCTCTTGTGGCGCAGGGTGGTAAGGCAGCCAACATGCTGTCTGAAGCTCTGACCATGAGGCTGGGAGTTCAACCCCAGCAGCCAACTCAAGGTTGACTCAGCCTTCCATCTGAGGTCGGTAAAATGAGTTTGCTGGGGGGTAAAACGGTAATGACTGGGGAAGGGAATGGTAAACCACCCTGTATTGAGTCTGCCAAGAAAACGCTAGAGGGCGTCAACCCAAGGGTCAGACACAACCCCGTGCTTGCACAGGGGATACCTTTACCTTATCATTTCTGTATAATAAAAATGGTGGCACAGGTGATAGCGGTGATCTAGAAGATAATTGACATGAGTGGAGATGGAAAGAATTCCTTGAAGTATGATCACTCAGGCATACCCTCCACTTGATTATTGTAGAACTTTTAATGATCAGTCTGTTCAATAGACAAAGCCCAAACTAAGGCTGGTGTCCCAAGCAGCACAAGCAAAATAGCACTGAAGAAAGGCAACAGTCCTGCCTCCTCCCTCACAGCAGTCTTAGAATCACTGAATAACCTACAGTTATGTTGATGAAATGATGCCTCAGGGTCCAACCAAAGTGTCAGCTCTAAGCTGCCTTAATTAAGAATGGGGATACCCTGAATAAAAGCCATCTACCAAATCAAAGTCTTTCACAATACTGATGTTTCCCCCTAACCCCCAACAAAAGGTAACTGATAAAATCATACCAAAAAGAACAGCATGAATTTCATATCTAGACCTACTATTCCCAAATACATACAAGAACTTTTTGGGGAAGGGGGGTCATAAGCCATTGACTACAATGATTTATACTGCAGGTTAATAATACATATAAATAATAATGGGCAATTGCTGTAATCAGCTCATTTAACATTTTTTTCTTTCTAGAACCCCTAGATTAAGAAATGTAACAGTAATTGTGTCTGTGATGGGGAGAAGGGGATGTAGAGAGTAATCCCTTCTTAAAGCCTTGATTGCAGTTGCTATGCAACCAATATTGCTATTTATAAATAATGTTGAAATTTATGCAATTTGTTCCCCCCCCCCCAGCAACATCTCCAGTTCTGTGCCAAATCTAGGTAAGGATATTTGCTTAATAGTACAAATCTTTTCACTTGAAAGGGTGGGGTAAGTGGATGTTTAAACAATGCTGGTCCTCTGGGCAAAATTATCCTTGTAAATGTCAAATTGCATTGTCTCATTAAAAAAAAATATTGACTGATTTCCACTGCCAATTTTATAGGAGATTGTGACCCAGGGAAGTGTTTGGTATACTTGTTATCACCTATTTGGTTATTGACAAAGTCATATATCAACCACCTAATACAAACTTAATTATAGTGTATCATTTTCAAAAAGTACTTTGATCGCTTATTTCACAGGCATTATTCCTGAGTAAAGTGGATTACTGGCTCATTTTCCTATATAGTAGAAAATTCTTACGAGGTCAAAGAACATTATACTGGGTATTCAGTCAAATTTCCTTAGCTTTCTGAGGCAATTATTTTTCCTGTATAAAAATAATATATCAATATTCTGGAACTCAAGGTAGTGGGTGTTTAATTTTATAACAGTTTTGTCCTTCTTAGGTAATTCTTAGGGTTTTTTTTAAAATCACTGGCATTTTAGTGAGCCTGGATCAATGTGAACCTTATATGTTTTTATTTTCTATGTTTATCAAATGAATGGCCTGTATTATTGTGTTTAACCTTTGAATGGTTTTGATGGTAGATGTTATGACCCAAGAAAACATGGTGTATGATGATGTCAACATGGAAGAAAAGGATAGGTAATGTTTTTGTTTCGAATCATAAAAACTGTATTATTAATAATGGTATTATTTCAGGCCCCTAATGTGTAATGTCTTATAATAGTTAATTTAAAAAGCAAGTCAGTGGATTTCACATATCCTACAGCTAAGCAGTTACATATCTATTAGATGAAGCAAAGGAGAACATGATTAGGATGGAGAGTTCAGACTAAAGTTCAAGAGAAGGGGAAGCAAAATTATCACAGTTGAGATCAGTAGCTTAACTGTGGGATCAGTAGCTAAATTAAACAGCAGCTTAATTGTGGTGCTTCCAAGATTGGGGGGGTGTGTGTGCAACACCTCATGCTTAGTTTGTCATTTTTTAAAATCTGTGGAGGTTTTGTGTAAATTTCAACAGAACCCCACTGCAAAAACCTGCCACCCCTTTGGTGTGGCTTCTTGCTTTCATCGCTTGACTTTTCCTTCCATTTTTAACTTGTTTTACATATAGCTATAGTGGGAGCTAAGGAACTAAGACTTCATTCTGCCTCTATTTACTTATGGTCAGTGTCTGACTTTTTTGATATGGTTCTGGCCTTGCAAATCTCATTTATCAAGACTTAACGCTTCTCCCAGTACAGTATCTGTGGCCCTCATTACCCCCCTTTTTTTGGGGGGGGGATCTGTTATACCACTGTGCTGTTCTTAAAACACAGTATGTCCATTCTACATGGTAACACAGATGGTTCAGTGTCTTAATCTGAGCCAAGACTGAGCAACCTTTCAAATGGACAGGGGAACAACTGCTTGGAACTAGGGTTGCCAGATGCCTCATAGCTGCTGATAGGGGTTGGGGAATGCACATTCTTGGGAGTGGAGAGAAGAATTGAAAATTAACGTGACATGCTGATGTCACCTGGTAGTGATGTCAGCATGTCAGTGGTGATGCTCTGGTCTTTGGCCCCAAACTTGAGTGTCGCCCCTTGACATCATCAACGTTCCTGCATTGCTTTGGGGTGATGTTAGTATGACACGTTTACTTCCTGCTTCTTCCCTCCCTGAAAATGGGTCAAGAGGCTCCAAATTGGGGGATTCCCAGGCCCCAACTGGGACTGGCAAACCCACTTGGAATATAATCTGCTTTATGTGTGCATGTAAAAAAAAAAAAAAAGGATGCTCAGCATTCTGTTTGCAACCTATTGAGCCACATATCTGTGTACTGCTGTAACTACATGATTCCTATTTGAAAATGTTTTTGTGATTCAGTGGTGCATGAAATGAGGTCTGTTGTGTGGTATCGTATTTGATCTCAACCAATACCCCATTGTCTGTTTGGACCGTCAGCATTTTGCAGCATCCATGACATTCAGAAGCCTATCCCCCCCCCCTCTCTACTCTCTAGAGAGAAGAACGAGATGCATAAAAACTGGAAGTTAAGATTCCTCGTGTCAAAAGATAAAGATCGAAGGAGAAGCAGTGAAGATACTGATATGTAATTAGCAAATGCTGACTTCCTTAAAACAGAACAATCTCCCTGCCCCTTTGTTGGTTGTTTTATTTTGGACATTTCTATACTGCACTTCTTTGCTGCAAGCGGCAACCAAAGCAGTGTAAAAATTTACAAGTTTGATGTGGGTTGGATTCAACCAGCTTTTCCATGATGAAAAAAGGAAGAGGGGTACACTGACTACCAAGAAAAGGCTATACTGGAGACCTTGGAGGCTGCATAAATTAAAGCCTTGTCCCCTTGGATACTTTTGGAAAGTGAAAACTGGCCCTTAACCTCACTCCATCTAGGTATGATGGCATCCTCATTTTTGCCACAAAAACACTGCTACCATGTAAAAGTTCTCAAAAATGGTCATCAGGGCAGAACATGAATTCCATGCTGTGGGCCTGATGAGGCCATTGTGGCATTTTGAAGTGGCTTGTAGCTGCCACAAGGATGCAGTCGTACCTAATTTGAACTTCAATTAAAAAGCTAGTGGAATCTAACCCTTTATGCTGTTTGTAAGAACCTTTTCGTACTTGGTTCATTTTAACAAACTCTTTCAAAATCTAGTAATACTAGATTTAAAGCCCGTTGTACTTGTAAATACAACGGGAGCTAGAAAGGGTGGATGGGAGGAGAAAGTTGCATGAATGCAGAAGACAGATCTTCAAGGAGGGAGAAAAGAAGGGAAGAATGCAGAGGGGGTGGAAGGCAAGTGTAGGGTAAGGATGTGGGCCAGAGGTGGCCGAGTTAAAGAGTGAATGGAAAAGAGAGGGAGGAAGGTAGCAGCAGATGGAGAGGAGTGAGGGCACAAAAGAAAGATAAGGGTTTGAGAGGGCTCCTTGCCCCCACCCAGCCCTGGCAGTAGCGCGGCCTTCTCCCCGGGGCCCCCCTCTCCCCCCCCCGCCAAGGTGTGGGCCCAGAAGCACACCTGGGGCTTTTTCAAGCCCCTGGGTGTGCATCTAGGCCCGGCGGGAGGCCTCCTTCCCCCTGGCGGTGGCGCAGCCTTTCCACTGGGCCTAGAGGCTTCTGGGCCCGGTTGGAAGGCCTCCCCCCCCCCCTCTGCACTGGTGATGGCATGGCCTTCCCACCGGGCCTAGAAGGTCTCCCTCTGTACTCATGCTGTCATGCCTGGCTGGAACTCTGTCCTGTCCTGGTGAAGGCCTAATCGGAAGGTGCTTTGCCCCACCCACTCTCTGCCCACTTAGCCCTTAACCAACACAGATGTTCTAAGTTAGGTCTAGATTAATTTGCCCATGGCAAAAGTGAACTTTCATTTCCCCACTTTCACTGTAGCCTACTGATCTCCACAAAATAATGCTTGAGGATGATAGGGGCCCTGAAAGTCTATAGGGAGAAGTGGTAATCAGTGGAAACTGCCATATTAGTTTGGATCCAACCCTCTGTGAGAAGTAGCAATTTCTTTCAAGGTCCTAAATTGCAACTAGCTATCACTGATGTACTCAAAGTCAGTCTACATATGGAGAACATCTAAAGTAGTGAGCTAGAGTCTAGAGGTCTAGTTATGTCCCATTCGTCGTCTCTTCTGTTCATCCCGTTTTATTCTATGAGCAGAGCTCTAGTCCTACTGTTACGATGGTATGCAAGTGTGGAGTTTTGGATTCTTGCCTGAGATGAGAAAAGTAGAACAATTTGCGCTTCTTTGTTTCAGGACTTTATAGCTAACATATAAATGTTGAGATGAATGATTTACTCTGGACTGTAATGCAAAATGTTATGGCAATTAAGAGTCATGTTCCTATATGATTTGGAGCTTACCCAGGTTTGATGTGATATTTCTATTCTAAGGCTAGTCCAAGTAGTTCTTCTTTATCCTACTGTAGCTCCAGGCTCCTATGCTACTTATAAACATAGAACAATTCTAAGTCAGAAATAAATCCTATATTATTAAATGCAGCTTACTCCTGCGAGAATGTCCTTTTGGATGGTCACTGAAACATACCATAAGTATGTTTATGGAGCCTGCAGAATGGAAGATATCCTGAGAGGAAAAGGGATACAGGCTCCTTCTGCTCACATAAATTTAGACCCAACCCCATACACCCAAGAGATGTTTGGTGCTGATCTTTTCAAGGAACATCTCCATGCTGCTTATCTATCCTCTTTGGGAACTGAACAACTGTGAAAAGCAGCTTGTGGTGGCATGAAGGAAGGGCAACAAAGGGAAAGAAAAATTACACCTCTGCAGTTAGATTAAAAGAACCCTTAGCATAAGTAGAAAGCTTGTGCAAAGGACGGTTGTTTCCCCTTACCCGCACGAATACCTCCTTCAGCCTCAAGCGTTGAATCGCAATCCACCCCAGTGTGGGTCCATTAACCTTAAGAAACAACTTTTCCACAAAAAATAAGCAGCAGCTAGAGGAGACAGGAAATTCCTGTTGCCTTTAGGGCTCTTGTAAAAAGAGCGTTAACAATTAGGTGAATCAGCTGCCTTTTGTATTAAAATGTTTATGTTTATTTGCCAGAAACTATCATGTGTATATTCTTTGTTAGTAACCTGTCTTCCAGAAACTTATTCAAAGTCAAGAAATATAATGTTGGAAAGCATAACAAGATGACAAAAGAAGAAAAACTATTTAGAGAGAAGTTTATGGTATGTATCATCCATTAAAAAACACAGCTTGTGGGGGTGTCTGGTTATCTGTATTTTAAAGTTGTGTGTGTGTATATGTGCATTTGCAGTACATAAAAATTAACTGGCCAACAGCTTCCAGTCTTCCAATCTATTCAGTTTTATGTAAATGTTATCTTGTTGTTGGGCTTGCATTCTCTAGTTGCCCCACCATCCTTCAATAAAGATGCCCTACAATAAATGGGCTGACTGGGATGTATTTATTAAGCTAAACTGAGCCCAACCCTCAGTGTGGGGCCTGTGTACCTAATAGCCTGCCAGAGGCATTCCAGCATTAATAGGCAATCTCACCTTGGCTCCTAGTCTGAAGGAGCCTTCATCTGCCAATCACGTTTCCTGGCCTGCTCCACTCCACCACCACCACCAACTTGTGCTAGCAACACTAGGGTTAGTACTAGTGGAGCCACAACCCCAACACGGGCCCATAGCAGGCCATGAGAGGCTAGCTCAGGAAGTCTCCCACCATCATAAAATGCCTCAGGTGCACCCTAGACTCGGAATTTAAGCAGAAACCTGCACTGTTCCAGCCAGCACTCACCACTTAACCAGGCCTCACCAGAAGCATACCCTGAGGAAGTGAAGGAGGTGAAAGAGTACACTTTCTCAGTCAGTCTAGGAGGACAAAACACATTCTCGTGTGAGAATGTTGTTGTTAGGCAAACTGGTGGCAGTTTCCTATGTAATTCTGACAAAATTCCTAGTGATTATTTTGAACATTAGTTTTCTACCACATAGGATGCAGGCATAGAGTATTTTCACCTTATTAGTTAAGTGAAGCCTGTGGTTAGTCACAGATAATAAAGAAATATTATCAGTGATTATATCCTTAACATCTGGATATTCTCTGAAAGTGTTAATATGATGCTTGTAATTGAGGATCAGGATTTAAAGCAAGAGTAGCCAACCTTCTGAAAGTCATGTAAAATGTTCCAAGCAATCAGTGAATGTAAAAAAAAACCCTGAAATAAGAGCCTTAAGAAAACAACCTAGAGCAGATCTTTTGCAATCTACTCTTCTGAGGGATACATGAAGTATTCTGTGTAGTTCATGAGATACTTGTTGGTTTTGTGAGACCCGAAGATGATACTAGTGTTCCTTTGAAATTTTTCATATTTTTTTCAAATCTTGTTTGCTTTTTAAGCTAGTGTTGCTTGCTTTAAACCTTTAGACCACATGTGATCCTTCGACTAATTGGAGGTGGGCCCCGAAGGATGCCTTCTCCCCTCCCCCGGCCTTTTACTTCATCCCTCCCCGGCCCTTTACAACACACTTCGGGTGTCATTGTCTCCCATCACTCCCAGATGGGACTATCTCGTTGCAGAGAAACAAGTTCAGGGTTCCCATTGATTTGTCATTGTCATGAGTTAAAATTTCCATGAAAATAAAATGTTCCTTATGTTCATTGTTGTGGCGTGTCTGTATCTTATTTTGAAGGGATGTTTAAACATTACCATAGTGATCAGAGCGTTAGGGCAGTGGTTGAGAGTAGAGGAGTAAACTACCCCCCCCCCCACCGGGCCTCAGTAAAAGGCGTTGAGTGGTCCCTGGTGAGTGGTCCCCGGTGATAAAAAGGTTGGGGACCACTGTTTTAGACCACGTGGTAAATAACATGGATAGCCTATGCTATGCTGACTGACCATAATAGCAACTAGATAGTTCAATGTCAAGATACAAACTGGGATTCAAAGATCTGCACAACTAGTTCTGCATGCCCAAGGAGGCTTTGTTCTCAAACATTAGCATTTTCACACTTAAAATTATGAGCATTAAGGATTGCCAACTCTGGGTTGGGAAATACCTGGAGATTTTGGGGTGGAGTTGGGGTGGAAAGGGACCTAAGTGTAGTATAATGCTATGGAATCCACCCTCCAAAGCAGCCATTTTCACCAGGGGAACTGATCTTGTTCACCTGGAAATGAGCTATAATTTCAGGAGATCCCCTGGTGTCCCTAGGGGCATCCTATTTCTCAGAGAAACTTCCCCAAACACAGTGTGATATAACACAGGACCCAGGGGTTTTGCTTGTTTGTTTTTATATCCTTACTGGGCATGACCATCTTCTTGAGCTTTGCTAAATCAGCTTTTTATATTTATCTGAAATGGATTTATTTTTCTTTCTCAGTATACAAAAGAAATCACAGTAATAAATACTGCTGTTGCACACTGTTCAAATACTTTAACCAAAAGAAAACTTGATTTACGGATTACGGCTGGAGAACAACTTGAGGTCATTGATGTCACTGAAGGAAATCATCTTATTTGTCGGAATGCTGAAGGCGTGTGTAAGTGTCTGGGTGCTGGTTAAATCAAGGGGCATGGGTGAAGCATGGTGGCAGGGGGGAAATGGCGAACTCTGATTACTGCAGTTACTGCAAAGTGTCCCCTTCAGATGCAGTACTTGGAAGTGGGATATAAATGTAACTACTTTGAGCTGGAAGGGAAAGGTCAAAAGCCCTCAATACACAAATCCAGACTGGAAAGAAAATGTTTTAGCTACAGTTCCTGAACCACTTCCAAAGCTGAGAAACTGTAGCATTGTTGCTACTTATTTAACACATATATTTAAAATAAAGAATTGCTTTGCTTCCATGAGCCTGAATTCTGCCACCTGTAAATGAACTATGCTTTATCCGTTGCAATTTGTATGACACAACTTAGAAACAATGGATTACCTATTTTTCAGATTCTTACCTGAATGCTAAAGCAAATATACTCCCTAAATTTCTATACTTAAATAAGAGATCCATGTAAACAATTTCTTTCTTTCTTTTTTTCTTTCTTTCTAGATGGATATGTGCTATTAGAACACTTGAATTTCAGGTAAATTTTACAGTTTATTCTTTTAGCCACCCATGGTTGCAATTTGCAAATATCTAAATCTCCAGATTGTGGTCAAACAGAGGGTAAAGAGATCTTTCTGTACACTTGGGGGACTCTTGGGTGTGTAGAAAAATCTGGCATGTCTAAAGAATACACAGGGGGGTTAAACATGCTTACCTTTGGCAGTGGAAAAAAGCCAGGAGCCATGCTGGGTCCAGCAGCAGCAGAGCCCAAGAGCCACACAGGGCATGCCACCAGCAGTGGTACAAACCAGGAGTTGGGTTGCACAGCTGTTGCCAAGCCCAGTGGGGCTCCTGGTCTGCACTGCTGCAGCTGGCCCAGCCGTGGCAGTAGTAATGCCAGAAGCCACACTGGGGCAAACAGTGGCAGCAGTGCAGCCTGGAAACCCTGCTGGACCCACAGCAGCACAGCCTGTGAGCAATGGGGTATGCTGCCAGCAGCGGCAAAGCTGCTGGGTTGCAAGGGGGGAGGGAATGTCTGCTGGCTTGCTTGAAGCAGCTCCAGGTGAATCAGCAGATGCCTCCCCCCAGGTCTCCAGCAAGCTGCAGAAACGTGGGGAAGAAGGAAGAAACTGTGCTGGCCTGCTCTGAGCTGCACCAATTGAGCCGCAGAGCGTGGCAGCAGGGTGGAGGTCTCTGCTGCTGGGCTCCCTGGGGCTCCTTCCATGAGTCTAGCAGGCTCCTACTTGTAAATATTTTTGTGCATAAAGAAAACACGATGTCTGATGAGCCCATCCAAATGTGAAATGGTAACTCTGCCCTCATCTCTCCTTTTGTGGTCCCCCACTGTACTGTATGAGTTCCCTGAGCAAAGTTCAGGAGTAGTTGAAGGTACAGGTGCCCTTGGCTACATGAATGCAATGTTTGCAAGTAGGCAGTATTTCAGCTGCTATGCCATGGGAGTAGGATCTCCATTTTTAGGTGGTTCATGTTTAGTGGCTTCAATGTCTCATTTTGCAGATGTCGTTCAGTTAGTCTGAACTTCTTGTTCTAGTATAAAAATCAGACGTTTGGGCTGTACAATTCTATTCATGATGTTTAAGTAACTATGTTTTGTGTATTCTCTCCCCGAACAGTCATTAATGTTGTGAGAAGTGCTTCAGGCATACATCTATGTATCACTTTGTAGGAAACAAATGCTGAAAATGAGGAACAATAAGAAGCTTCTTCGTGTGCAATGGAACAGAGTGATAGCATTTAGGTTGGTACTAAATGCTATGTGAAATTTGAATTTGATTTTTTTTTTAATTCCCTGTGTACACAGTTAAAGCAACTTTAAACACACAGAGGCCCCAACCAAAGTTTTTGCCATGTATGTCAGGCTGTATTTGGGTTTGGGTTGCTTCCGTCATGAGGGAACACTAGACAAAGTCACGAATTTGTAGAAACCATCTTACAGTTCTCTGTATCACTGCGTCAACTTTTGTGTACAAGAATTTGTCTTGTTGATGTAACTCTGGGTATTTATACACATGTGTATGTTAAGCCTGCATGAATGTTGTATATACTGGATGAGCTGTGATAAATCCGACACTACTTTAAAATGCAGATAGAAACAGAATTTATTGTGAAGTGGCATTTGTTTTTCTAGATGCTAGAGCTAAATGTCCATTTCTGAATATAAATCTGTAGATAAGCAATACTATTCAAAGCATTCTCTTGATTTGCCTTTTTGTCCTAGTCAAAAATTATGAAGGATTTTGAATGTAGTTCTGGTCAATTTCAAAGGTTAATGGTAAAGAATGGGTCTGTGCCAGAAGCATGCAAAGGAATGGTTTTCTCCAGACTTTTAAGATTTTGTACATCAGTTTTAGTACATGCAGAATAAATCTTCCAGAGTCCACACACAATTATCTGAGCATTGTGAAAGTGTCATGTGATCTCTATCACAATTAAAAAAAAATAAAGCCAGTGGACTTGAAAAAAGAACAAGAACCACCTTTTCCAAAGTTGTATTAACAGTTAAGAGCTAATCAATCATAGTTAGAAAAGATTATCTCCTCTGGAAAGCTTCATCTTAGAAATGGGGAAAAATCAATAAAAAGAACTGTGAACAAATACTTGACTTATATTTTAAAATCGATACACATGGATTCCTGTTACATGACTCTAACTGCATATTTCCATGGTTGCTTGCAAAAAGCTCTGTTGTTGCTACTGTAATTAATGGCACTCTATGATCTCAAAAAATAGCATATAATATGGAACCACTAATGGTTGTTGAATAAATGTAAATTTGTGTCCACTCAACTACTAACAGCTTGGAATAGATGCTTATTTTTTTAGGACTGGTCTCAATATTAATGATAATTCAAAATGCTTTCTTGAAGGTGCTTGTCAAAGTGGCATTCACTATATCATTGACCCTTTGAAAAACTTACAGAAGCCCCAGTACATGAGGGCTTGGAAGGTTGTGTTGGGAAAGAGACACAATTATATGGCAGAATGAAATCTGTTGTGTTGTGCTATCCTTCAACTCATGCTTCAAGTATGTGTGATTTGGATTCGGGTATTGCAGAGTTATAGCTGACATGTCTATGCCACCATATGACTTAACCTTTTTGCTATTTAAAGTAAATTTCCTGGACGCGTTCTCTTCATCTTTCAACATTACCTATAGTTTACAAAGTTGCCACCATATCCTTGAAATTTGAATCCATGCTTCCTTGTATATGTGTGAAAATATCTAAAAGGTAAGATCCACAGTGGTAGCTTTAGCATTTGAAGTCTTGTAAGGTTATAATTTGTTTATTTTTGCTGAAAAGCAATTTTTTCTCATGAAACAACCAGCACATACAGTGTAAAACAAACCTTTTAAACACAAGCAGGTAAACTACAATCTGATTTGCAGTTACTTAGCCTTCATTTTATGCATAAAAACAATTTGAAGGGAGGAACAGTGTGTACCTTTTTCAATGCTGATGTACATAAAGCAGCAATTAATTAAAATAGTTACATGTTGCCTTTCTATAAACCTAAAACTGAAGCTTAATCTGAAGCATTTTTATGAAGCAGTCTGTAAAGCATTGTATTTCACTTCCACTTGTTGCTAGCACAGTAATTGACATAACATAGATCTCTCCATTATTAAGTAACAGGAAATACAAATATACAGCTTTTTCAAGCTTCTCTTGGGCAGAAATGGGTGATACTCTTAATCCAACAAATTACAGTAGTTTTCAAGGTCATACCTGTGACCATGTGGCTTTCAGTTTTGTTTCACACACAAAAGAAAAAAAACTGCTAGATTTACAAAACATCCATATGTGAAAAACAATGCAAAGTGACTGTTTCCAGCAACAAAAATAAATACTAGTGTATTTACGGTAGCTGTGTTAGAACTTTGGGCGATGAGGATAAACAAACTCCATTCAACCAAAAATGCACAGTGGAACACAAGAAGTCTTGAGACAAATACCTTACATAAATAAGTTTGAACAAGTAAGGCAGCTTCAACAGATGATTCAAGGCATTTGAGAATCAAGTATAACTGACAAAATAGCAGAAGGGTAGCATAGTTTAGCTGATTATCAGTTTCCTTGTCCATTAAACTTGTATATAAAGAAATATTGCTGTCTAAATGCATAGAAAACTGCATTTACTAGCGTTATGAATGCCTGCTTTTTCAGTTATCTTTGACCTTCCATAATATGTTTTGCAATTAGAGCATGGCTTACTTGCATGCACATGAAAACCTGTGTGCACAGCTGCAACTTCAGATTTGTATCCAAAGCAGCTCTCACTTCAAAAGAGGCAAGGCGCTTCTTCAGCTGAGAAGTTACTTGCTTTTTCTGATATGGAAGCTGTTGTAAGGAAAATGCCAAAGAGAGGTCTAAGAGTATTTACCATCATCCCTATTTATATACTATCTGCTTGTCTTATTGTGTTCATAGTCTATTATGCGATCCAGCGCTGTGCAAATATGAAAGTCTTCTATGCACAAATTCTTTAAGTGCAAAGGTCAGTGCCTGTGGAGCTGCTATCTTCTTATGAAATGAAGGATATGCTGCATGGACATATTTCTGAATTGGAACATACTGTTTTTAATACAAAGATATGTGAAAGCTCTGGATTGGGCTGATAAGAAAGAATTATAGATGAAATCCTGGAGAATAAAATCAAGCCCCAAAGTAACCGTATACCATTTGGCATAGGGCTGGGCAAAGGAGAGAGAATAAAATGCAGTGCTAAATTTTAATGGGATAAATTCAGACTGATTGTATTGAAAGTGTAACCTTGACAGAACTGCCACTTGTGGCATTAGTCATCCATCTACTGAAAGATTAGTTTTTTTTGACACGCAAATTTAAATGTTAAGGCAGAGTAAGAACACAGCAAGCCCTTCAAGTTTCACAGAGAATCCCTGTCCGTGGGTTACTGAAAGCTGCACAGTAGCTGCGGAAACAATGGAAATAAATCATTTACGACTTTAAGCAGCTGATGCAAACTCAAGGCACTGTCTTCGTTTCTCTAGTACAGGCCAGGCTTTTTCTCAAATCGATACACTGCCACTATTATGAGCAACAAACAGTCACTAAGCTACAGCTGTAAACTAAATTACATCAACCTGTAACAGAACGTTCAACAAAACATACAATGATTCTACTAAAGCTGCAGCAATGATCAGAAAATGGAACTGTTTTTCTTCCACCGGCAGGGTCCCTGCCTGAAATCTTGTTAAAGGCCTACACAGGATCATATGGGCCGTAATGAATGACCCACCCCCAAATGATGACCAAGCTATTCATTGTGCCATCTTAAATCTTTACAAAGCCAGAACTGCTTTTATGACCTCTCTTGCAGCACATCAATAAAAAAAAAAAACAGTGGCTGGAAATTATACTTTGGCTTCAAGCCCAACATGCTTCTTTGAACCCTTACACTAGAACAAAATGTAGGTGATGGCTACTGGGACTGTGAACTATCGGGACTATAAACTCTTTGACCAAATTCTGAAGCCAAAAGGCTGTTTAAAAGATTCCAAACTCTACACTGGCACAGGCCTAGCCTAGGAGCAACTATTTTGGCAGAGGTTTAAATACCTGATGGCTAGACATTTCTAAATTCTACCATTAAATGTTTGTTCCACAATTATGTAAGTATAGAAGGTCATGAACGATGATGAACCCGCATGGGTAGCTCAGCAGACAAATGAAGCTTTCATTATTTCTAATGGCCTCCCGCAATTTGGACAGATCACTAAAGCTACATGTAAGAACCTTCCAGTCTGCAGGACTTTAAAAGGTTTTACTGAGTTACCAGACGTTATTGTGAATATCTTTTATCATTAGTGCATCAGTGTTAAAAAGAGGTGTAGTGCAATGCAAGTGCTAAAACTTAATGCGCCTTATATCTGTCCTGCAGGTAAGGATGACAACTGGTCAAGAGAAACTTGTTGCTTTTTATGTTTCAGGCAACCTTAAAGACGATGAGATACAATTTCAGCATTATTGGTACTAGCAAATGAGATGGTTTTATGAATGGAGCAAGTAAGACTTTTCTTTTTAAAAATTCTGTTCGTGACAGACAACCTGATGCTAATTTGTTCCTCCGATTTAGGATATTTAAAAACTCTTGAACACAAACAACATAAAACTCTTTATCTGGCAGGTGGAAAATAGAGAATACCTCAGAAGAAAGAGGAAATAGAACAGCTTTGTTCTTTCTGTAGCAGTATAGTGCACCAAATATCTTAAAATGGCAATGTTTTAACGAAGGCCTTACCTAAAACTTCAGCACCTATGGTGATTGTTTTCTGCTCATCTTATTCGCCTTGACTTTACTTCAGCCTGTTTTTCCCCTTCCCTCAGACAACAATTAATTAAGCCTAACTGTTAGATGAAAAGATGATTATATTAACACATCATTAACTGAATCTTGACACTATCCACACAATCTACCCTTTCGTAAAAGAATTTTAAATTATGTGTTTGGAAATATGTTAAGGAAAACTCATTCCTTCAGCGAATAGTTACAAAAAAAAGAATGAACCAGATGTTATCCCTGCTTTATCAGTACACTGGTGAAGGTCTGAATCAATTAAGGTTTAGAAGTATAGAAATGCCATATAGCCTGGAACAGTATTGCCAAATTTATTTTTGCACCTAAAATGAAATAAAATCCATTCTGTGTGCTATCTGCTCTTTTACCAGAAAGGTAAATTTGGCTGCGGTCCTCTCAGAGAGGATATAATTGGTAGAGACTCAAGTTCTGGAAGAGTATTTGAATTGAAATGCAAAGCTCTCTGCACTCCCAAGACCTCAAGGGCATAAGTTTGAATCGCATAAGAAGTACGAAGGGCAGATGACTCTGCCAAGGCTGCGTTTTGTTATATATTCTGGACAACGTAAATGGCAATTTGGCCATGTGTCACCTCCTCTGTTCTGGAAATTCACATTCAGTTTGCCACATTCAGTGTGGCGTGAAAAGATTGCCTTGAACTTCTGCGGCTTGCAGTTAGATGGAATGGTGGTGACATGGCTTTCATTGATGTCTGCGGTACCTTCATCAGGGCAGAAGGTCAATATTTTTACAATTATCACTTCAAAGAGTCAATAGTATACCACTTCATGAAAAAAGCATACCCTAAAAGTGGACTATGTGTGATATTTTGAGAAGTACTTATGTTGCTCTTAGAAAATATTCATGATGCAAAGTTCTAGAGCAGTCAAATATTTCTGGATCTCTGGGAAGAGGAAAGAGTGAAGCTGAAGTGTCTATAATATAACCCTGTCCATTGCCCTGTAACAGATGAGACTCAATTCCAGATCCTTATACTGCTGTGGCTATTAATATTTGACCTTGGGCCAGTCACTGGTCAACCTCATCTACTTCATGAGGGCTTCATGATAATGGAGTAAGGGTGAAAGGGGATTATACATGCTATCCTGAGCTCAATGGAGAAAGGACAGGATTTAAAAAAAATCAACCATATTTTAAAAAGGTGCAAAAAGAAATGAGTTGGGAATGAGGAGAGGATAGCATGAAATGCATGATCTTATTCCCTTTAACAGATGTTAGCAGATCTACAAGTTGCTTGCAAGCAAAACACGTGAATGAAAAAATGGTGATACATGATACAACTGGGGGGCGAGGAGAGGTGTGTCAGAAAGTAAAAGAGAAGATACAACAAGAGATAAAGAGGAACAAGATCATTACATTCTTAGCTCTGGGAAGCGAACTAAGTTATTTTCTACTTGACTCCTTTAGTCTCTCTAATCATCTCCATCACCCTCATGTCCCTTGAAATAACCTGGGCTTTTCCACAATTCTTTTGCTTTGAGCAGGTTGTGAGTTACTTTCTGAATTGGAGAAATTCTCCACGCTCTCACTAATGGACAGTCACAGAATGTTTGATCTTCAGCACCAAAGGAGTTAATTTCTTATTTAAATAGAGAGCTGTATTTGGATATATTCAGTGCAAAGCATGGCCTGCAGTGATTGATGGAGGGCTAATAATGTGATTAAGAGCAGGCTTTGAGTATGGCTTATGAGCTCTAGTAGGTGGTCTGAACTTAACAAGCCCAGGCCAATGAACAGCTGTGAGCACAAGGCAGTTATGAAAGGCTGTGTGTGTGGGGGGAGCCCTTTAGAGGGAACATAAACTTCTTAATGCAAAACTTTAATTAAACTGTGAAAATGTTATCGTGGGATGTTTACAAAATGAGCCAATAACCCTGGTGCTGCTACCATTCCACAAAAGGCTTGTTTAGTACTCAAGTAATTGCTGATTTTCTGATGAGATAGCAGGGAGGGTTACTTGGCCTCCACTGTCACTACAGAGCAGCAAACATGGACCTAGTCCACACATTACAAGCATAGGCGATGCCTGGGAGGTGTTGCAAAGAAGACCGACAAGTATGATCCTGCAACTCTGGCAGCACCCTTGTATGCCAGATCTGTGCTGCTACTAGTTTATTATGGGCAAACATTGGTAAGAGAATATACCCATCCATTTCTTTTTTAACTCTTCAGTTCACAGATCTGAAACTTTCCACTGGAATTAAACTAAATGTGGTAGCCAAACACGAAGTAATCAAAATTCTGTTCCATATGTAACACTTGGGAAAGGACTAGAAAGAACAGGCTTATTTGTGCACCTGGTATTCCATAAATTGTGCATCATTCCTTGCTTGCTGCCATTAGAAATAAGGTACTGATTTTATCATAGCATAACAAGGCTTTGGGAGAACTGCCTTAGAATGAGTAACCTAGTGCCTTCAGCTACACTGATTGGCATGTGTCAGAAAATGGAGGGAGGATCCCTCTTAGCATTTTTGGTGTGATTTCAGTCTTCCACAGAAGTGGGGTTTTGGAAGAGTCCCATAGAAGGACTATGGACTGCAACAGGTCACTTAATACACAAGATCTACTTTCAATGAGGCCCATTGTATCCAATGGGGCCTAATCCCAGGAAAGTGTTCTTAAAATCACACCATTCCAAAAGCACTCTAGCAAAGAAAAACATTGCACTACAACAGACTGCCAGGCCTGCCAACAGAAGGTTTCAAGTGGAAGATTCTTAGGATTAAACTTGCAAATATCTGTAATCAGGGCTACATATATAAGCAAAAGGTACCTTTCAAATTGAGTTATGGGCTTACTAAATAGGTGCATTCTGAAATCAAATACATTTACTGAATTCTTTGAAGGAATAATCAAGTCTTCGGGAACATTATTGCACTGATCTATGCACAATGCCAGGGCCACTGGGTTCTGCAATAGCAAGCATTTAAATATTTTGGCAGCTGTTGCATTTTCTGTAGACTCTAATTTGGGAGTGGCAACCAACAGCACCATCAGCTACCAGTAGCTGGATAGGGCCCCGGTCCTCCTCCTCCTTAGACTACCAGTCTCTCCACTGCTTCAGCTCATCCTCCAGCAGAAACATTCCAAACTTCCTGCAAAAATAAGGCAAGCTCTGCCACTAGAATTACATACATGGAGCCATATTTGCATATTTCCCATATTATACATAATACATTCCAGCTATAGAAATTGTTTCTACTTTCAGAAATAGGCTTTCTTTGCTACTGATGCTCCATGTTTTTCTTTTGTGCACCTTTTGCAAAGGTCTGACCCTACCAAAGAAATCAAGCTTCTTAATTATACCTTTCAGCGAGCGAGCGCCATGATGAGACTGGCACACATTTCAAAGAAATCCATGGTGTGGCTACCAAGACGTGGTGTTACAGAGGGCATGCTCCCAGTCAAGGAGCCAGTGAGGGATCCTGGGAGCGACTGGCAATCGATAGTGGCAGAATCAAAACTCAGTCTTGGTCTGTGCAAACGAGCTGCAGAGCATGAACGCTGAGGTGTGGAAGAACCTGATCTTTGCTCCATGACATCATCTTTAAAGGCATAAACAGATGACATTAAAACATCCTGTCACATTGATATAAGGCTGACACCAGTTCTGTTCCTCTTTCCCACTGACCATTCCTCTGCCAGCAAGCAAAACATAATTTGTTATGTCCACATTCAGGCACTTTAACAAGCAGAGGTTTGTTCCTTGCCATCAAATATTCTACATTTTTCGGCAAAAAATAAGCTCAAATTTGTAGAAGTGCCCGAATATATAAACAGTGGTGCCCGAATATATAAACAGTGATATAAACAGTGTTGGGGTCCCAGACTTCCTAAACTAGGATTTTAGTTCTGTACATGGAGGAGAAAGGGGGACAGTAAACACATTAACCCAAAGAATTCAACTAGTAATTCCTTTTCTATTCTTTTTACTTTGAGTTCACTCTCACTTGACTCCCTATTTTTATCAAGTCCAGTCCCCTCTATTCTAGAGCAACTTCCTTGTTTTGTCTGAAATGCCCCCTGAACTCTTGTTCCTAGGAACAAGGCTGAGGAGGGTGTTTCCAGAGCTGCCAAGAGCCACCATGGTCCCCCAGACAAAGATTCTACTAGGGCCCTTCCATATGACCTTGATCCAAGCCAAATATCATAGTGACAAAAATCACGTGGCGTGTTGTTACCATGAATTTATACCAGGGGTTGCCAATGCGGTGCCCAGGGACACCAGGGCGCCCACCGACACCTTGTCTTGTGCCCACCAAGTATTTTTAGGAAATGGGTAGGATCAGATAGTGCTTTTGCCCAGCAAGGCTTCCAATTAACTAAGGAAACTTTATTGGCTTTGCTGATTTTTTAAAATATGGCTTTGGCAGCAGCTGTAATGACAACACGATGATCTCCACATTGTGTGGCTGGCTCTGCCTCCTGCAGCAGCCATTTTGTTACTGTGCCCACAATGCAATGCCAGAATTCCAAATATGCCTGCAGTCTCAAAACGCTTGGGGATCCCTAAAGCATAGTAAGAGAATAGGCCTGTCTATCCATCTTGTATTTATTTATTTTCTTTATTATTGATGTTCTGCCTTTCCCCCATTGAGAACCCAAAGCAGCTTACATGGTCCCCCTTCTCCTTTATTTTATCCTCACAATCCTGTGAGGTAGTTTCAGCTGTATATGACTATCATCCACTAAGCTTCCATTGCAGAGCTGGAATTTGAACCTAGGATTTTCCAGATTCCAGCCCAACACTTTAACAACTACGCCATGCCAGACATAACTCATCAGACGATAAAGTACAGGTGTGCATTTGGCATAAACCAAGCTGAAAAAAATACCTAAAACATGCCTTACTGGTATTTTTCAGGTATTATTGAAGTTGAATACAGATCAGAGAATCTGACTGGCTGCTAGTATAGCTGAGCCAGAATAAAGCCAGTTTTTCCCCCAGCTTTTACTTGGGTATATTCAGCTACACCAAAGATCATCTGGGGCCCTCCAGGTGGCTTTGCCCCCTTCCAGTTTTGTCCCCACAGTCGCATTCTGTCAGCACTCTGGGTATTTCAGGCTGCCATGGGAGAGCGAGGAGAAGAAGCTGCACTCCATGGGTGGAAGCCATGAAAAATCTCCAGGAGATCTAAACCTGTGTAACCTCTGGGCTCTATGACATAAGATATCAATGACAATAAGTACAAGGTACTGTTAGTGAGGTGAACTACTGTGTGTTTTATGTTGAAATTTGCTTTTTTGTGTGAAGTTAACCAAAGAGCATGCAAATCCAAAGTTTTTCTCTGCATTCTCCTTGAACACCCTGCCCCCCAGAATTCTAAAAAGAAAAACAGAGATGAAAAATATTTGACCACAGTACAAATGAAATTGAAACTGAAAAGGTTTGTTCTGGTTCAGTTGAAGCAGTAAAAAATCATAAACTTTCAAGGGCGGGAACGAAAACGGGCTGCTGAAAAAGTCTGATAATAGACAGGAATGCTAAAATGGTCTACAATAAAGTTACCAGAATTATCACCTGCTTCCAAATTATTGTCAGTCTTTCCAGGATGCAAATTCCATTGTTCCAGCATTTCATAGGCCAAAACTGGGCTCTCCTTATTATATTCCAAGTTGTCTGTGATTATGGCCTGAGTAGAATGCATCCCCACATTGTACATTATTCAGAAGTATACTATTTCCGTTGCATGCTTCTTTCAATTACTTCAAATTTTTGAAGAGTTAACATTTACAATCTATCAAACAAGAAAGGGGGCAGGAAATGTCCAAGAAGGTGCCTTAAGGATGAAAATATGCTAGAAACAGCATGGTTCTAATTAGTTAATGATTGTTCAAAATTTACCCTAACATGCATGTGAAATAGCTGCTTGTGCAGTGTGTGCTGTGCCACATGATCATGCACATCCATGTAAATGCACGTGCATCAGCCATGATCCACCACATACCAGTCACAGCCTTAACTTATAGAGGTAGGTGAACTCTAGAGAGAATGCTGAACCTCAGCAATTCCCATGAATGACATTTAAACAAGGCATTCCCCTCCTCCCCTGTTGACAATGGGGGAAAAGATTTAGCAGAAGACATTTCCAGGCAACAGAGTCTGTCCCTGGTAAACAGGGACAGTAGGAACACATTTTTAAACGTTATCGTCTTAAACTCTAAGGTAACACAAGATAATAAATAGTTTTAAGTACTATTTTGAGAACAGCAAAAGCCATAAAAAAGCCATGGGGGAGAGGGGCTACGGTGATGGCTAAGGGAAGAGATGGCAACATTGATAAATGTCTTGATTTTATGCCACAGTATTCTCTGTCCTCTATTATATTATATGCATATGCTGCCTCTCCAGAAACCTGCTTACCATCAATGCTTTTAAAGTCCAAAAGATAGCTGCGATTGTCAACCTGATAGAGCTGCACACTCATTTTCACATAATTTCCCGTTACTGGATTCTTCCGACGGACTCTAAGATGATAGGCGTTCACCACCTAAAACATGTAACTGGCTTTCAGGGGAAATGGAATTTTGGCATAAGAGAAACAGCAGCCTTTTATTTATACATCAGTATTACACATTTCAAGAAGAAAACGCTACATGACTGTACTTTACGTACTGTCAATATCCTAGCTTTAAAAAAAGAGCAAATTTTCCAAAGCTGTTCAATTAGTATATTTCAAAGTATATTTCGTACTTCTGACACAATCATTTTTTCCCATTTCTTGGTCACCAACATTTTTAGTCCATATGTATAGACTTCAAGAAGCCAGTGTCTAGCCTCTCCATTCTGGTGACATTTTCGGTCCTGTTCTGTAATGAACAATTATTCCTGCACATCCCCCCTCAAAGCAATGGCTTTAATCTTCTGCAAAATCACTCTTTGCTAGTCTACCTGAAGTTATAAGCTTCAACCAATAAATGAAAAATTGGCTTCAATTATATTTGTGTCCACTTGACTCTAAAATATTATCTGGGAATTGACTGTGCATTATATTAAAATATATGTGGCAAAAGAAACTACAGTGTTTGTTCTTGTGTCAGGGCTGAATCTTACAGCTCATGTTTCATTTTTCACCATGTCACTGATCTACTACAGGAATGATGGGTACATCAAGCTACTGAGTCTTTCCCATTGCCTGCTGCCATACCAGTCTCTAAATCCCAAATAGACTTCTGCACAATTGGAGGGAAGGGCTTCAGCATCTCACACTGCTTTTTAAACAAGGTCTCCAATGAGTGTCAAGCCCATCTAGATCCAGGGTCTACTACATTTGTGGCAAGAACAAGCCTAGTTTATTCCAGGGATCTTGTGCTTGTCTCCCCATTGAACACAGAGCTGAGTTCACAGTATTCCTGATTTGAAAGAAATCAAAATTTGAAATGGAGCAGTTTTAAAAAATTATTTCTTGTCTAAATGCTGGGAATCTAAGGCTGCAACCCTAAGCTCGTTTGCTGAAGAATAAGCCCCATTGAATAAAATGGAACTTCCTTTTGAGGAAATATGCATATGATTGCATTGTAAATCCTGGTTTACATCCTGTTACTAAATCCTGGTTTAGTAACATTAAATGACACGATTCAACCATCACAACAAACTCTGTGAGCTTGTGGGGAGGGTGATAAGCCTAAACCTAGGCACATTTGTGCCATGTCTCTGTAAGAAAGGCAGAACAACAAATCAAAATGAATCCAGTGCTGGGGTGATACTAGCTCTTCCTCATAAATATCTAGCTCCTTGGAGGTGGCAATAAATGCATGTCACTGACAACTTGAAGATGTTTTATGTATTGCTCAAAACAGTGCATGAAGCAACTATCCTGTGGCAAAAAGATGAACCAACTGGAAAGTACAACATTTTTACAGTGAGATTTAAAGGATAGTGTTGCATGATTTTATCTGGCCTTCATTATTCCTGCTAATCATGTGCAATTCAGAATTGGCATGGACCTTGCAAGACAAGTGCTCTGGACAAACAGCCACAACACAGTGGCATTCCGTACCTTCCATTCGAACTCCAGATGCTTCATAGCACGGTAGACTTCGGCCATGATGTCATAAGGCTTGCTTTGGCTCCGTATTCCTAAGTGCCACTTGGCTTTCTTCACAGTCAGTGGTTTTGGCTTAGTGGTATTCAGTGCATCTAAGGGACATTTTGCCTTGGGACTATCTGCTACGAGAGGAGGCATCCGCTCTGGGTGGGGTTTCACCCCTGGGGGGATGTGCATAGTGTCGTCCATAAAAGAGCCAGTGGGAGGGCTGGAAGCGAGGTAGAACTCACTGGCTTGGTTCATGATTCTCCGATTGTCAATAATGAGGTGGTATGCTACTGCAAGCTGGTCTTGGGGATCCCCACTATACAAGCTGGCCATCACCTCAGATTCAGGGCACTCAAATTTCTCACATACTTCTCGCACAGCATCATCGTCGATGATATTCGCATCATAAGAAGGATCCTCTGGGAATAAGTAACTTGGTAGTTCCTGTTTGAACCATTCATGTTCTCTAGAAAGGGGTGAAAAAGCCTATGACTATCTAATGACAGAACCAGTATCAGTCATCATGAGAACCAAGCCATAGCATTAAATGACAACAACTACATTGTCCACTGATGTAAAATATCAGCTGATGTACGCCACTGTGACACTAAAGGCTGTGATTTAGATTACTGACTCAGCATTGTTTTTGATAAGGTTCTGGATGTGACCCATAATGGTGTGCAGTCACAATAAACAACTGAGACAAAGAACTAAGTGTTAATAATTTAGTATAACATCGTTAACACCAACAAAGCCCCCTTGTGCACATGTCACAGTCTTATTAATCATATGCTATGACAGTGTGTTGTATCCCTGAAGGCAGGGACTCAGGATATATTCCCAAGGACCATAAAGCTGAGCAAGAATCAGTAGAAGAAAGACAAGCAGCAGTATGGAGGATTATGGATTCAGGTGGGTAGCTAAGGATGCGTGTTTCGGACTGTTTCAAGCCAAATTTGACCCGAAAACGGCTCGTTTGGGGCACAAAACAGCCCGAAACATTCTGAAATGCTGGTTGCCAGCATTGTAAATGGCAGAAGTACAGCCCTCCGAAATAGCCAGAATGCATTCTGGAGCATTCCAGCTGTTTTCGGCGGGTGGCCATTTAAAATTTAAAGAGACCACAGGGAGCCAGGAGCTCTCTACTGTTGCAGGTGGGGCTCGCTCTGCTGCTTTTAGCAGGTGCCAGAAAACACTGAGGATAGCATTTCTTCCCTCCTTCTCCCTGGAACAGGAACTTTGGCTCAGAAGGGATCCAAATCTGGCTCTTTCTGGTTAAAATCCAATAGTCTAAGCATGACACCATGAACGAAAAGGATCTTGTAATGTGAAGCCTACCTTTTTTCTTCCCATGACTTGCCTCTGAAAAAACTAATGGCTTAATGTAGCATTGTGCTTATCTCTAGCCTAACAGTTCTTTTCCAAAATCAACGGAATTCTGAAATTTTTTTGAGGATGTCAGCTAACACGATCCTCTTCATCACTTCCAAAAGCAATTATGACACCAAAACTTACCGTATGTCCTTAATGGTTGCTCGTTTAAGTGGGTCAACCTGTAGCATATGCATAAGCAAGGTAGCAACTGAACGGTTGAGGTATTCAGGAATGTAAAAGACACCTCCACGGATTTTTTTAAAGAGTGTTGGGACATGCTCATCATCAAAAGGAAGAGTCCCACACAGAAGAGCATAGAGAATTACACCACAACTCCAAATATCAACCTCTGGACCAGCATACAACCTGAAGAAAAGGAGGACATTGTTTCTTTAGATCATGTGGATACCACAACATCTTGCATGAAGCCCCCATGTTCTCCTAGGATCTCTGGAAGAGCAAGAGGAGAGGAATGGCAAACACTCATCCTTTCTCAGAATGACATTATAAAGAGTAGCTGTTTATTGTAACATCCACCCTCCTCTTGTTCACTGTCTGGAGCTCCCTAGACATTTTTCTTTTGATTTCCTTGTCTCACATTCTCCATATGTCTCCAATACATTTTTTGCCACTCAAGTTCTTTAGGATATCTGCTAACCAAGATATGTCCAGTCTCCCTGCATGCCTTGGTGCAGTGACTAGAAATAAACAGTTCCTGGAATGGCCTAGGATAAATCACAATCTCCATCTCTTGCCAAATCTTGGAATCTCCCCTAAATACTTTTTGTTCTATGTTTATGTCATTAGATTTTTAACAGGCCTCCCAGTGATTGGGCTTAGGGTGGTGCACACAGATATAGAAATACAATAACAGTAGAAAAATTAGACTTAAAATTAATTTAAATAAACAATAACAAGTTAAAGCAAGTTTAAAAAATGGCAGTAATTATGTATTATTAATACTGATGATGATGATGAAGTCTTCCGGAAAATTCAAGACGATCAATATGTAAATAGATGGCCCGAAGAGTGGGTGGGGCCATAAGTAGGTTTCTACTGTTTATTTATGGAAACCTAAATTATACATCCTGCAGCTTAGAAAGCTGCCAAGAGAACACTGACTAAATACATTCATGAACACCAGTTTCTCAACCATTGGAATAAATAGTCTTTTCAAAACCATGTTATTGATTTTTTTAAAGGGTATCCAGTGGTTTGATATCCTACCTTCCAGAGATAACTTCAGGTGCTGCATAGTTGGGTGATCCACAACTTGTTCGCAGAAATTCACCATCAGACATCATGTTGGATAATCCTAAAAAAAAGATACTCCCATGTCGGCATACTCAAATGCACCCAAAAGGTAAGGTTAGGAAACTTTGGACACTAATACAATGAAAAAACAGAGAAGGCAGAAAGCACTACAGAAAGAACAAGGTAAATCATACAGTAGCAAAACAACAAAACAAAAAATGAAGCCATAAAACAGGATTCTTGGAAATGTGGCAAATCTGCCTAATCAGAATAGTGGTACAATATCTCGTGTCACACAGTAGCCAGTTTGGTGTAATGGTTAGGAGTGCGGATTTCTAATCTGGCATGCCGGGTTCGATTCTGCACTCCTGCACATGCAGCCAGCTGGGTGGCCTTGGGCTCACCACAGCCCTGATAAAACTGTTCTGACTGGGCAGTGATATCAGGGCTCTCTCAGCCTCACCCACCTCACAGGGTGTCTGTTGTGGGAAGAGGAAAGGGAAAGTGACTGTAAGCCACTTTGAGCCTCCTTTGGGTAGAAAAAAGCGGCATATAAGAACCAACTCTTCTTCCTCTTCTTCTAACCAGTTACTCTGGAGGCCAACAACAGGACACATGGGCTGTCCTGAATCCCAAACTGAATCACATTTTTAGGTCCGTGCCCATCCCTAGTTATTAAAATAACTATCCCTAGTTATTATAATAACTAGCCTGGCATATTGTTGTGTATCTTCAGAGTAGCTCAGGATAATATGGTGGATCAAAATTTTGCCATCTCTGCTTGAAAGCACATGATCATACTTGGTGGCACAGAGCAATGAGAAAAAAATAGACTTATTTCAAATGAAATAAAAGGAAATCAAATATTGGTCAGGATTAAATACAGAAAGAAACTACTACCATAGACAAATCTTTAACTCTTCTTCAAGAGGGCCTTTTTGTACATGTAATAGGATTGCACTGTACAGAACAGTTTACAAACTTACCTGAATAAATTGTTCAGGACTGTGGTTTATACTGCCGTGTAAAATTTACTGTAAATAGGATCCTATTATGTCTTTTCTGTATCTTTTAATGTGTCGAGTTAATAGTTATCCTGTGCTTCACTTCTATCTTACAGAGTGTCTGCCTCGTTCCAGACTTCTACAATTCTAGGGCATTATTTACTGAATGTCTCATTTTATTTCTTGTACTGACTCACTATGTGTAATCCACCTCGAGTCCCTGTGAGAAAAGCAGACCATAAATAATATAAATAGAGAGTTAATGGCGGACATTTTGGTGGTAACTCTTCATCACAAATGGGCTGTTTCAGACTACAGTTGGGGACAACATACAAAAAGCAGTTCTCCCCACACAGAAAACCAGATGTGAAGAAGAAGCTTTCACCTTGCCATGGTCATTTCTTCACCAAATGTTATGAATGGAGTGGTAGTCAATCCTAGCCCAGCTAAATTTACTAGCCCAGCTAAAACTAGGCCAATGTTTATAAGGAGTGAAGATTTTCACAGTAGGAAAGAAACTGCTAACAGTGATGAAAATTGACTCCGGGTTCTTTGAAGGATGTGAGCATTGACGCACTGTAGCAAGTAGTTTATAGTTGATTGCATTTTTGGAATGCTGCTGGGGTCACATACCAAAATCAGCTATCTTGGCATTCATGTGTGCATCCAGCAGCACATTCTCTGGTTTCAGGTCTCTGTGAACCACCATATGCCGATGACAGTAATCCACAGCCGACAGAATTTGCTGAAAAAGGCGCCTAGCTTCAGCCTCTTCAACCTACAAAATGTGCAGGATGAGAAAGAATACTCAAGGATTTTTGAAAGGTGTCACAGCAAAGAAGGTTGTGTCACTAACGAGTCATAAGAGACAGAATTACAGTGAACAACACTAAGCAGATGTGGGGCGGGGGGAATCTGAAGATGACACTTCCAGGCACAAGTCTTGGAATCAAAAATGCTAAGTCATTAAAGACTTGTAAGCTACCGTCACAAGTTAACTAGTGGCTTTGAAAATATTCAGTTACCACTACCATATGCATGGACATTCTTTCCTCCCAAACCTCCACAACATGGAGGAACCTGCCAGAGGTCACTCCTCTTCTTTCAAAAATCTTCCTCATAGCCTTTCATTCTCATCCTGAGCTACAGTGCCAGGCAGGCCAAAAGGACAAGGAATGCTTTATCTCCCCACTGTTTTGATATGACTCAGGGAATAGGAGAACTAAGGGGAATGATGTGGTAGCATTTAAAATTGATATCCTTCCCATTATACTATTAAGTCATGCTGTCCACTCTGCCACCTCATGCTACTCTCCATATGCATTAAAATGAGGTAGTGAGGAAGTGCAAGCTGGCGAGGTCTGTTAACGGAAACGCTAACAGTTTTCAGGCCATTAACTGATGAACCCCACCCATTAATCATAACGCTACAGTCATGAAGATTATACAGTATATTCTATAACTAAGAATAATTATACAGTTCATTACAATATATTTTTTGTTGGATGAATTAGGAACAATAGATCAAATTAGGAAAATTTAAGACTGCTATGAGGAAAAAACATATTGTTCATTACAATATATTTTTTGTTGGATGAATTAGGAAAATTTAAGGCTGCTATGAGGGGAGAAAAAAACACCCTTATACTAAATGTTACCAAGAGGCAGGCAATGACAACCCCCCTTAACGTCACCTGTCTTAAAAATCCTACAGAGTTGTTACTAGTCAGTTGTGACTTGACAGCCATTTTTTTTTCTTTTACAGAGTTCACTTGGTAAGTTTTCAGTTATCTAATGTATTTGGTAGGAAGCATTTCAACTCTGCTAGTGGCTTTATAAGGATTAAAGAGAACAACTTCATGTTCTTCTAACCTGTGAACTGATGCAATGAAAATATTTTTTATCATTATTGTTGCTACAGAGAATTTCTCATTATAACCGTTTGCCTCAGTTTTAGGAAAAATTCAGAAAAACAGGAATATTCAGTTTCAGGAAAATTAGAATAAATAATAAGATTTTTTTTTAAGATCATCAATGAATAGAGCTGGTTGCCTGTAACATATGCATTTACAGAGTACAGCTATGGTCTGCTTAGCCTGAACTTTTGCCTAAATTCTAGGTAATTCTATGGCTCATTGTTATTGCTGAGCAATTATATCACTAACTGATGATCACCAAGATATACTGAAAAGAACAAACAGGTACTTTGGATTGCCCAAAGCAACCAGCGCAGTGTCACAAAACACTATACTGTTGGTTATACAGTTATGTACAGGCATATTTCTGCACACTTTTATGACTACATACTATCCCAACTGAGTTTCACTGTAGAATTTCCACATGTAGTACATATTTTTAAATAGGCCCTTCTCCACAATAAACAGTTCTGAGTAGTATAGGTTAAAAAAAAAAACAGCAAGTTTGGAAATGCTGGTATGTTCCTAATTTCATGAAAATGGTATGCAACCTGAAGCACAATGAACTGGAAGAATGTTTTCACAAAATATTACCGAAAATAGCTGCAAATGAGAAAATGGCATGGTAGTGATAGGTCAGCTGCACATCATTACAATGAGACTGTGATAAAACCAGGCCTATGTTTAGCCTTAATATCCTTAAAAGAGTCTCATTAAACAAAACTCTCTTGTTACTTGCTCTATTGTCTTCCTATGGCTGCCCGCAACATATTAACCAATGTAAGAAAATCTACTTACACGTCCATTTTTACAGATGTAATCAAACAATTCCCCGCCAGACACATATTCCATAACCATGAAAAAATCTGTTGGTGTGCTGATGACTTGATACCTAAAAAAAAGATAATTTCTTGACTGAAAAGCTTTCATCAGTAAGAAAATAGTAAGATCTTAAGATATTTCACTAACCTAATGTTTTCCTCAAAATAACCAAATTTCACTTTCCACATAATAATTGCTTTCTATTTCTGAAAGTGAAACTGACATTTTCAAGATGTAAGCACTTATAATGTCTTTTGGGGGCTGTAGCCAAAGGATGTTATTTATTTCTTTACTCTTTAGATAATCCTTTGGAATGTTTGCTTGATAAACCCACCTCATTTAGAACTAACTCTCTTTTTTCAGATTTCCATTTTTGCTAGAGATGTGCAAGAATGTCTAAAATGCCAAGGCAATGCTCAAAGTGTAAAGAAGGTACAGTAAACCCGAATTCTGGTATCAACAGAAGCCAGAAAAGTTATGTTACAATAGCAAAAGCACTTCAGTGCAGAACTCACTTTTGCATATAGAATCTGCCGCCTGACTAGTTAACTAGGATAGCGGTATAAACAGACAACATTTTATTAACTGCCGGCATCAAAAGACAGATGAAAAAAGCTTCATAAAGAATAGCAGCAACTGGATGGAGAAAGACACTGGTTATCCTTACACTGTGTTTGTAAAGTTGTCCTCTTCTTCTTCATCCTCACAAATCTGTGAGGTAGACTGGATTCCTGTCCAGACCAGAAAATCCAGGATGGAAATGATTACAACAATACGGATCTAACAATGCGCAAATGCAGCTCTGGTGACTCTTTCTCTCCAACTAGAAGATGTCAATCTATCTGGGCTTATGGTTAATATGTCAAGTTTTGGTTAAGATTTATAGAACAATGTTTAAACATATGTACAAAGCACATGATAAAAATGTGTTATATCAATGCACTGTTCTCTTTTCTGTATGTTAACTTGGATTAATCTATAAAAATATTTTTTAAATGCATCCACAAAAAGATGTAAATTCATAGATTCCCCACTGTGCACTTAAACCATGTCTCAACATAGAAAGTACCTTGCTGGATCATATCCAGGTCTATCTACTTCATTGATGTGTCTAAGAGTGTCCAGTAAGATGCCCATAGAAAGATAATGAACAGGAAATAGAAAAAAGCCGTTTCTTCTTGTTTGTTCCCAGATCTATTTGCCAAAGTATACTGTTCAACTTGGGTAATAAAAGGGTTGTCTCAGTTTATGTAGACATAGAAGTCTTATAGCGACCCATGTCACTCTGAGTAAGCCAAACTACAATACCAGCCTAAGATGTTGAAAAAACGTACTGCATAATTTGGTTTCTTTAAGTTGTAATGTGAGTCCTGAGAAGAATGGAGTACTAATGCCCAAATAAATAATACAGTTTCTTTCCTCATATGAATAGTCCATCATTACTGAAAGGAACTCAGGGTGGCATACTGAATGGGATTTCTTCATTTACCCCTCACAATGACTGTGCAAGGTTAGGTTAGGGCACTTGCAACATAATCCTAAACTGTTGTGTACCCTTAGGTTTACCAACAATGTGAGAAATGTTTGGGATTGCACTGCTAGTGTGCTTCATCCCATAATCCACATCTATATCCCTCTAAATCCTATCTTCAAATACACTAGAAACACACAGGAAGACCAGAAGAGCAACTTGTTATAACATCCCTTCACACAAATAATGTACCAAATCTAGCTGTTCTAAATCAACTGTATTCTAATACAGATCCTGTTTATTTTGATTCAGAACAATAATATAATCTTTGAAACTATTAATTAGAGGTTCACTCAAAATACCTGGAATGCAGAAATGACATTATGATATCTCTTTTTTTGCTCTTTGCATGTGACACAACAGCAAAACCAGAGGGAATGGCAACAGGAAGACTTACAATTTGATAATATGAGGATGCCGGAAAAGTTTTAGGTTTTGGATTTCTCGTTTGATCTTCCCAACCACATCCAAACTGCGGATTTTTTGTCTGTTCAAAATTTTGACTGCCACTTTGTGTCCTGTGAGCTGGTGTTCTCCAACTAAATTTTTTTAAAGTGGAAAGTGAAAGAAATGTCAATGCTGAAAGAAAAAATTAAGTAGCTGAAATGTGATTTCTATGACTCATCTAATTATCACAAGAAAACTCAGCTTTTTGAGATTTCTGGCTCAAAGCTAGCCCAGACCGTACCCAAAGAGTAGTTGTCAATGCTATTTCATCACATTGGAGGGAGGTGAGCAGTGGGGTGCTACAGGGCTTGGTACCAGGTCCGGAATTTTTCAACATTTTTATCATGATCTGGATGATGGGGTAGAGGGACCACACCTTAAATTTGTAGATTACTCTAAATTGGGAGAAATAACAAACACCTGAGAAGATAGAGATGTTCAACAAAATCTAAACATACTGGAAAAGTGGGCAAATGAGAACAAGCTACAATTCAATAAGAAGTGCAGAGTTCTACATCTGGATAGCAAAAATGAGAAGCATGCATACTGGATGAGAGATGCACCTCTGGGAAGCAGTATGTGTGAACATGATCTTGGGGTACTTGTGGAATGTATGCTAAATTGATCTGACAGTGTGATGTGGCAGTAAATAAGGCAAATGCAGTCTTGGGCTGTATAAACAGAAGTGTCACATCAAAATCACAAAATGTTGTAATCCCACTGTATACTGCAATGGTCAGCTCATGCCTTGAGTACTGTGTGCAGTTCTGGAGGCCTCACTTTAAAAGGATGGTGCCTCGGGGGCTGCCCTGCCACTCTGGCGCTGGCTCACCTTCAGTGCTCTCCGGCAACCACCATGGCTAGGGCTCCCCCTTGGCATGGCACTGAACAGCTGCTTCTGGCAGTGCCCCCCAGTGGGTAGCGGAAAGTCAGGGGCACCGGCGGGAAAGCAAATGAAGCAGGGGCTCAGGCGGCAGCGATGTCCCTTGGCAAAGGACTACCGCCCCCCCCCCCCCCAGGTCTCAGTAAAACTGTCAAGCGTTCTGGTCCTCGATGATGAAAAGGTTGGGGACCACTGATCTACAGTGCCTGAGGTCTCTCTCTCTATTAACCTTTCCTGACCTTTACTTGTTCTCAGTCTATCTTAAGGCTTTGAGGTAACAACATTTTGGCTCTTTTGAATTCAGCCTTGATGATTCCCCAAGTTAGAGCTGTAGTTCCCTTGACTCTGTGGACTTCAAGCTTGAACAGGACCTGGTTAGAGCCAGGAGCTGTTTCCAGAGTTGCAGCTTACCTGAGGAATCTGGAGCTCTACTTTTTACTAGAGTATGGTAAAACCCACTCCTCTGAGCTGCCCAGCCATTTTCTAAACTGTCACTGGCTTTCTACAAGTAAGTTTCTATTTGGATACTTTTATAAGTTTCCATGATCAGGAGATGGCCACAGCTAGCCCCAAGCACACAGTTGGTTCATACTGTTCTTTTTGCATAAACATATCAATTGAGCTGTGTCTCTGCTTACGGCGTATACAACTGAAAAAGGAAAAAAATCCTAAATATGCACAAGCTCTTGCTTATTTGTCTAGCAAAACTTATTTTCAAATAAATATGCATAGCCCTGCACACTTCTTTTCTTAAGGTTCATAACTAAAATGAAAACCAGCCAGATGCAGATAGAAATTTGGAGGGAGAAAGACAAAAAGTGAGTATGTGTAAGAGGTCTTTTGGGGAAAATGACCCAGAATATAATCCAAGATTTAGTAAAATTAAGTATTTTAAAACAGAGCAGCATCAACAGTCATTACAGTTAATGTGTAATAATTAAGATTGGCTGCTGCTGTTATTGTTTGTAAGCAGATATTTCAAAATTTGTTACTAAAGAAACTTCACAAGATTTTTGTCTTTATTTAGGAACAGTCTGATCCTCCTCCTAGAAATTACCCATCAGCAGCTCCTTGTGCTTTACCAACTAGCACCGGGTAATATTCCTGCTAATTTCCTGTCTGCAGACATCCAGTAGCTCTCAAGGAGAATTGGTTTCAGTTTAGCATTTTTGAAAAAACTGTGTTGTAAAATGCAGTTTCATTTAGGAAAAAAGCTGATCCCAATAAACTCCAGCTACAATAATTACATTACAGGCGGAAATGATTAGTTTTATAAAACACACCAAGGCAGAAAGCCTTACATTTATTTTCAGCAAACACTGGAATGGCACTATGTTAAGAATCCAAGAATGTTTATGGAAGCCTAAATTAAGGTGAGGGAGCAGTAAGAGTACAGAGTTTAACATTTCACTTCAAAATCACTGGATTTTATAACAAAGTGGAATTGCAGCCACGGCCCAACTACAGCAAGGGGCAGAGTGACGAAGCAGGAGCTGTGTAAAGGGTGAGCAAGTCACTATTATTAGCAGAGATAAGAGCTGCCTGAATTCCTTCCTCCATAAGAGTGTTCCAAAAATAAAATGCCTCACCATGCTTCCAATCAAAAGCCTTCTGGCTTGCCCTTTTTATGTGCTTTGATACATTCTGAAAAGGTAACTGAATAGTTAAAAAAATCCTCTGCTATATAATTTACATGTGCAGTCTACAGATTAACTATGACCTGAGGTCAAGTAAAATCCTGTGCTTCTACGTGTTAGAGGAGCATGCATGACCTTGCAGTCAGAAAAGTTGTGATTTCAATTAAATTCTCTCTAGGAATGCTTCAAATGACAGTGCCCCAAAACAGGAGGCAGCCTAAAGCATTAACATTTTTTCACAGCCTAGAAACACTCAATCCTCAGGTTATCTGCTGCTACCACCATACACAAAAATAGTGCTTTTTATACCCAGCATGTCCAGATACAAAGGAAACTGCTCTACATCTAATAACTGTGGCAGAGGAAGATATCCTAGCAGATGAGTTTTTCTTACCTCTGCAGCATATAAGCTATCCTTTTTCTGTATCTGGTCATCACATTAATGCACTTCACAGGTTAGATTCTAAGATGACGCCCAAGTTCCCTTCAGGGCCCCTGCTTCCAGTAGTCAAGGTTACAATGCTTCTTCCGCTAAAAGCGGGTCTCAGGCAATGGAATCTTGACGCTTCATGTTTGGATGTTAGTGCTGTCAGTTTTTTGACTCCTGCACCTTTACTAGCAGCTTGATCTGCTGATATTTATAGGTGATAGTGTTTATCTCTACAATGTTTAAAAAAAAAAACAACAACCCTGCACCAACCATTTCTTACATCAGGAAGACAATTATGTTAGGCCTTTTATTTCTGGACAGTTGGCAGCCATGTATTTCCTTAATAGATGGACACATCACACATGCC
This sequence comes from Paroedura picta, assembly GCF_049243985.1. Taxonomy (NCBI): domain Eukaryota; kingdom Metazoa; phylum Chordata; class Lepidosauria; order Squamata; family Gekkonidae; genus Paroedura; species Paroedura picta. Next base: position 79,095,376 of record NC_135372.1, read on the forward strand.
AGCTGTACATACACACTGAAGAAGAGAGAGGCATAGACATTGGGAAAGGACATTGCTGAATAATGTAGGCAGTTAGCTATTGCAGCTGTACCTGCACATACTACATGCTGTGAGAGATCTGTGGCTGCAGCAACAGCTTCTTCTTCTTCTTTCCATTAGGGAATCAAGGATATATACCCTATAATCCATTTTGCCAAGACACCACAAGAAGCAACAAATAGTGTAATCCTAAGGACACTTTTCCTCAGGGTGAGCTCAATTGAAAAGCCTTGAATATACCTGTTTAGAGTTGCTCTCTAGGTGGGGGAACAGACCTACATGCAAAAGTAACACAACACATTATTGACTTAATGGGCAGAAAAAGTTTGGGCAGTTCTTCAGCTTTCTCTCTCCTGTTGTCTACTGCTATTAGGAGTCCTGATTCCATCATTTATCTGGAATCTCATTCTCCCAGCCTAACAATACAAAAACAGTTTCAGCTTCTCACAAACACAGTCAGGAATTAAAGGATGTTTTGATAGACTCTAGTCCCCTAACGTTAAGAGTGATAATTTGTGTTTTATTTCATATATATATAAAACTTATCTCAACCTTTTCCTTACCACAATTCATGAGGGGATAAAAAGAGATCAACCCACCCCAACCAACAAAGCAAAAACATGCTAAAGGTGCTGAGTAAACCACCTTCTCCTCATCTCTCCAACCCTTTGTATGTGGGTTTCTTAGTGATGATACATCAATTAATAATTAATAATAAACAGCCTGTTTGAATTATCTATCATTTGCTTACTGTAAGCAACAGAGATACACAGCTATAACTGTTTCATTCCCTTGGGAGCAGTTAAGACTGCTTGAATGTCTTAAGAGGTGGAGATGAGAGGGTTGTTTGTTTTGTAGCATAGTAACCCGGGCCCCTGTTATGCTGGTGCCTATTGCCAGAAAGCTAAGCAGACAGAGATGGTGTTCCACACAGTCGTTTAACATAATACAATGTCTAAAAAAGCATCTGCATTGAAAAACAGTATCTCTCTGAACTCCTAGGTTTACCTGGAAGAATAGTAATACATAGTTCAACTGAATTTTGAGAAGTTAGGGACTAGCACTCTTCCCTAACTATAAAAAGCATGGTCAGTCTGGCAGGCAACACCCCCACCCCCTGAAGTTACCGACTCCCAATACATTTTGGTAAGTCTGCTTCATCTCTCTGTATCTGCAGCTCAAACAACACCCCCCCCCCAAGATAAAACAAGACACTCAAGTATTTCGATAACATGCTTGTTTGGTTGCCTGGAGATGACTCTTGGTTGCCATAGGTGAACAGGAAATATTGATTTACACGCATGGGTATTTTTTAAAGTGTTAGTAATATTATTAATAGAAAAGATACAATGTAAGGGGGTGGTCTTGGTTGGAGGAAAGATACTGAATGCTTTAAAAAAAATTCACTACAAACCATACTTGCAGACATTTCCAAACAACCATGGAAATCCTGAAATAGATGTCATCAATTTTTGGAGAAACAAAGTGATTTACACATGCACAACCCCTCCCCCCCATTAAACAGTAGCAGGCAATGACAACTTCCTACATCTTCCCATCTGGAAACATGACTCCTCAGAGTCATCATATGAATGTTGTTTGCTCTAAAGGTCCATGGCAGCTATTGGGAATTATGCAATTAGCAGGGTTATGCTTTGAGCCGCAAATATCATTCAAATATGACAGGAGCCCAGCAACACTAAGGGACAACAACCTATTCAAGCATATGCTGGAATACAGGTTCCACTTGACTCCCGTTTTATTTTGTAGTTAAAAACCAACCCATCATAAGATGTAATGAATGATGATAGCCTGGGGAAAAGTTGAGATCTGTCCTTTTTCATGACCACATTATGCCAAGTGAGTCATTAAATGCATTTATCTCACCTTCCCCCCCCCCCCCGAGCTTCTCACCAGGGGTTCCTCAGGTGGTATAAGCAGCGGGCAGGGGAGGTCAGGCGCTTGTATGGCCACTCTGGGCTTTGAAGTGCCTGCTGTCCTTCCCTAAACCCCATCACAGCCCCTCGCCAGCCAAACCCTTGCCAAGTCTCTGGAGCATCCCTTTGTCTTTCTGAACGCGAAAAACGGGTGGTGGTAGGGGGGGGGGATGCTACGGGATGCATGCGGCGTGTTAGGCGAAGCGCCCGGCGTCTGCACGGGGTGGGGTGGGGGGTGTTCAGCCTGGCCCCCACGGGCATCGGCATCCCCTGAAGAAGGGCTAGGACGAAGAGGGCGGCAGGGCTCGGGACGAAGCCTCCCCGCCTCTCCCCCTCCTCCCCCGCATGCGCGCTCCTGTGGCGCCCCGACATGCCTGCCCTGCCCAGCCCCATACTCAGCTCTTGACTTTGCCGAAGGTGCCGACCCCCAGCGTGTCCCCCAGCACGTAGTGGCCGATCTTCACCCGCCCGTCATGCTTCTGCGGCTGCTTCTCAGCCATCTTCGCGCCGCTTGACGCCGCCGCCGGCCGGGCGGGACCACAATGCAGCAGGGCCGCCGGGTGGGGGGGGGGGGGAGACGAGACGGGCGGCGACAAGACAGCGCCTGGCGAGAGGGCGGACAGGTAAGGGGCGGCGGAGGCCGAGCTAGCCGGGCCGAGGGCTCCGCAGGGCAGAAAGCGGGGCCGAGAAGCCGTCTCTTCTACCTCCTAGTCCTGCGATGTGGTTCCGCGAAAACACTCTGCATATGCTCAGGGATTCTCTTTTCGTATCTCTAGCCCGCTCCTTTCCCTTAATATTGACCGAGATCACGTTTAGTGACACAAACCTGACTCAGCTGAGGCTCCGATTTGGTTGTTGAACCGGACTTGCGGTTCTTTTGGGGACAGGGTAAAAACTGGAATGGCTTGGAACGGGCTGGAACATGCATTAAACAAACAACAAAAACCAGAGACACTTGATAACAGTACTTTGGGAATGAAAACTTGGAACTCTCACCCCTTTATTAACCTGTTCCGGGCTACAATGCCAATGGAACACACTTGAACAGGCATTAAACAAGCTAAAGGTAAAGGTCTCTCCTGTGCAAGCATCGGGTCATGTCTGACTCTTGGGGTGATGCCCTCTAGCGTTTTCATGGCAGACTCAATACGGGGTGGTTTGCCAGTGCCTTCCCCAGTCATGACCGTTTACCCCCCAGCAAGCTGGGTACTCATTTTACCGACCTCGGAAGGATGGAAGTCAACCTTGAGCCGGCTGCTGGCATCGAACTCCCAGCCTCATGGTCAGAGTTTTCAGACTGCATGTCTGCTGCCTTACCACTCTGCGCCACAAGAGGCTCTTAAACAAGCTAGAGTACCATAAAAATTAGGGGAATGTATTAGGACAATATTTTCAAAATGAAAAAGTGGAGCTCCCACACCATTGTTAGCCCTTTCCAGGGCAAAATGCCTCTGAATGCGGCTGGAACAGGCATTAAACAAATAATAGTACCTCAAAAAGCAGTGGGATGTATTTAAGGCATGCCAAAATAATATATGGGAACAATGGGAAACATGCTTGACCATAGGAAACAAGGCAAAGCACTCCTGCCCATAGGGAATAATGGGGATCACACTTGACTGTAGGAAACAAGGCAAAGCACACCTGCCCATAGGGAATAATGGGAATCACGCTTGACCATAGGAAACAAAGCAAAGCATACCTGCCCGTAGGGAATAATGGGGAGCATGCTTGCCCATAGGAAATAACAGGAAGCACACTTGCCCATAGAAAACAAGGGAAAACATGCTTGCCCATCCTTATCCATTGTTCCTGTTAATATTTGTGAAACAGCCTGGGGGGTGGAACATGTCTGGGGTGTCGGGGTTAGAATAGAAAAAATGATAAATTAAGAGGGGTAGGTCCCAGTGAAGGATCAAATACAAATTATGTATAGAGGCACTGGGATACCAAGGTGGCAAGCACAATATCCAAAATAAACTTATGTAGAGTCTTGAATCTTCTATTATTTCTTTATTCTTTACTGTACAAAGCAGTCCCAACGCGTTTCGCCCACTGGCTTTGTCAAGGGACATTAAATTTATAGTGTTTCAGACAAACCTCAGATAAGTCAATATATGTCACTTAGACAGAGTATAAGGTCGTTATAACTGCAGTTACTCCTAGCTTATGGCATTCGCGTCTGGAACCCAGACTGCAAAAATAATTATTTTCAAATATTTAGTACATAAAGTGCACTAATTCAACATCTTAAAAACATAGTAATCAAGATTTTAAAACATCACATTTCTAACTAGACATGGAATAGACCAATATGGAATGGACCGAACATGTTTCAACCCCTAGGGGTCTTCCTCAGTGGTCAAATTATTGTGAGGAATGCACTCATGTATAAAATCAAAGAGCTTGCTGGGTGGCAAAGAAAAATCTGTTGGGTGCTGGTCCAACTAGTCTTTCTAATCTAAAGGTATCTGATTTGGAGCCCACCTTCTAAAATATGCACTTCCAGAGTCCACCACTCTCTGCTTTTGCCCAGCTCTCAGTCTTCAGTGCGTTCCCATGTATGTCAGAAAAAGCTTTGTCAATTTGAACATGTGCTCACTTTCTGTGGATAGCCAAATCTGTGGATTGATGCCACACAGAGGCTAAACAGATTTTTCAGCCAACTTCGGTACTGCTAAGAAAACTCTGATTAAAAAAATATACCTGCACTGAGTGCAGGCCTGGCAAGGAAGTGGGGGTGAGGGAATCTTCCCTTTGAGTACCAGAGGTCTACACTTGTTCAATACTATTTCATTGATTTTGTGATGATAAATTCAGTTCTGTTGCTTGTAAACTTGTTTCCAATAGACTAGTTCTTATTTTGTTAGTTGGAGCTTCTTTACACAGCTGTGACACTTTTCTATATTTATTTTAATAAATGATTAATAATTTCTCTTGACTCCCTTTAAGTATTATTCTATCAAACCCTCTCCGCATCAGTAGTAAATGAAAAAAAAACATTCACCCTTAGTCAGTGAAGTGAAAAAGGATTTATGAATTGAATAAAAATAACATGCATTCCTGCTGGAAAGAAACAGTCCCCCCTTTCCCCCTTTTGCTCAATAAAAGCATCCTTTTACGGCAGAATGCCAGCAAGTTTATGAATAGGGCTCTTACTTTCCTTAACTACTAGGAACTGCTCTGAAATATTAATTAAAATAAAAACCCTGCATTAGGCACTCAAAGATGTGCTATTTTTAGTAAGGGCATTTTTGCAATGTGACTGTTGCTTTGAGTGCATATGAGGAAACCCATGCGTAAGTTTTTAAATTATCTCTTTAGATCCAATATACTGTTCTTTCTACAGCTGATATCAGCAATATTAGTTACCTGTTTCAATCGTCAGTGTATATTTCATAGATGATGCTATTAAGGTAGGAATCAGGCAATAAATATGTCAGTCTGGAATACCATGTTTATATGCTAGACTGAATAAAGTGACATTCAAACTGAGGACTGTTGACAGTATGACTGTTTCATAACTCATCATTAAAGAGAACAATTCACAACTATGTTTATACTGAGAGCCAGTATGCTCATTTGCTTAGGCTAAAAAACCAGTGGGAAGAGTTCTTTGTAAGTCAGATCCAAGAAACTACACTGGTCAAGAGTGATAGGGTTGGGCACAAACCAGCTCACAAAAGTTCATGATGAATTTTGGCCTGTTTGGAGTTTGCAAACTGAGGTTCATGGCAGGTCAACCAGCATAAACTTCCCACTAATTTTCACGTGGTTCATGGTGGTTCATGAATGGACACATTTCCAAACTCTCCACTCAAACAAAATGTTTACCAAACTTCAAAAAAACTAACAACAAGGCAACTTCAAAGCAATAGGATGGGGGCAGAATTCTACAACCTTGGAAATACCCCTGTAGAGGACCCCTGCACAGGGTCTTTTCTATACACTCCTTAATCTCCTGAACCTGTACCTGTCAAAATGACTGCCTCTCATTTCCCCAGAAAGGACTTTCCGAGGGGGGGGGGGGAACGACACCTTATTTTAGGGGTGGCATAACTTGGACTCAGTAAATTTAATCCTCAACAAACTTTCAGGGCAGATAGTGGAGAGTCAGACAGAGATCCTGTCTGAGTTTGGTGTGTCTTTACTGGTGGGGAAGCATTATACTGCATTACAAACCTCACAAGCTGAATCAGTTCATTTGGCAGCTAAAAGTTCATGATGACCTGTGGTTAGTTAACTGTGCACATCATAAACCAAATCACATTTTCTCAGTTCATGCCCATCCTTAGTGAGGAACGTTCATCATACAAGAACCTTCATCCTTGTATTATGTGCAGTATTTCTTCTTGATCAGTTCAGAAAGGACATAATTGCATGTCTTTTTATTGGTGTTATTCAAAAAGAGTTATAGGATCTAAAGCATGTGGTATCAAATGAAAATCACCCTGGCAACAGTAATAAAGGCCTTTTGGTGTGGTGACAAAAATACCACAATAGGTAGGAATTTGTTTGGATTTTGAATGCCTAATAATCCTAACTGAATCCCGCGGGAATTTAGATTTTTATTTTGTTCGAAGCAGGTTGTGACCTTGAATAAGCTTTGTTACCATTGGTGAGATCTGGGAGCAATTCTTTTGTTGGTACTTCTCCCCCACCCCCACCCCCATTTTATGAATCAGGAAACTCAGCAAAAACCCTTTGAGCTTTCATTTCAATCAGTTCTGAAAATTAGTATTCTCCACATTGTGCTGCTTTCCTTCCTATTGCCTCTTTGGGTTTCAAATCTCGGTTTATTGTTTTCTGAAGGCATCATTATTCTAAGAAAAACTATTTTTCTTTCAAGTTCTAAAACATGATGGTAATCGATAGAAACATCTGCCATAGTAATTTAAATGGAAGAATCAGCTGTGATATTCTGCATAAGAAGTATCTAATATATGTGTGTGTGTGTCTGTCTATACACACACACACACACACACAAACGAAAATCACTAGAGCAAGAGCTAGTCAGCAAATGTTGAGGAAAATGTAAATAAAGACAAAACCTTTATTTTTATGCCAATAGGAAATCTTTTACAATAAAGTTAGATTAAACAGAAATAATTTGCCAAAATCAGATGTTATTAATTCATTCATTTGTGGGCTTTTACATTATCTCCTTGTTAGATATGCTCCCACATATCAGACTTGGTTCTGTCCAAGACCGCTGGATCATTAGAGGTTAAGCAGCAGAATATACTAAATGTTAAAATACAAATATTCACTATTGATGTATATATTTAAGATTTTAAAAACATCAATATTAATCATACAGTATTGCACAGATCCAATACATATTGACACATGGATAAAGTGACCTAATACAAAGGACCAAACTCATTTCAACACCTCTTGGGGGTCTTCCTTAGTGGTCTGATATTAAAATGTTGCTAGGCTCTGAGTCTAAATGTATTATTATGACACACAAAATGTACATAGTGCAGGCAGGTGGAATTTTGGCAAATAAATAGTTTTTGTGGGGAGCTTTTAGAGAGATGTATCTAGAGACATTTTATACTAGTACAATTCTTTTTACTACCCTACAGTCCATGTTTCAACATTGTATCAGTGCATTTTAATATCAGACCACTAAGGAAGACCCCAAGAGGGGCTGAAACACATTTAAATTAAAGCATTGCTTATATTTATATACACACATCATCCAACCTGCTTTACTGTTAGTAAATGCTAAAAGACTGCCATGTTTTTACAAATAACTGCATAGCCTTATCTTTCCAGATGTGCATGTGATAGAGCATGGATACATAACCTGCCAATTCCTTGAAAGCATCCTTTTGCTCAAGGGTACGTTTTTGTTTCTCTTCATCTTTACTATAAGCATCTTTTTTGCTCTTTCTAATATGTTCTATGCTATCTCTCAAGGAACACAACTTTTAGTATAATTCAAGAATACAGGTTGAGATGTAGAAGTCAGTTATCCCCCAGTATTACCAAACTCTTCTGATGCCTAATTTTTTGTACACTCTTGTGGTGCCAAAAATATGATTGCTTGGTGCTGGAAAATGAGTTTCCTCTGCCCTTATGTGATGCATTTCCTCTTATGCAGATAGATTTTGAATTGCTGATAAAATTATACACACTCTGTTTTCCAACATACTTCTCCATTGCTTAGTCAAGTGATGAGGCACATGTGAACAAGCCTTACAGACTTCTGGAACATCAATTCTAAGACTGAAATATCCTAACTGTGCAGTCTGATCCCTCATTTAGATTTACGATTTTCCTTTCCCATGTATGGAGGTAGCTTAACAGATAATAAGCCTATATCCATTAGTAAACAGTTACTTGCTGGTGAAATCTCTCTGTCATGAGCATAGTCAAAATATGCCAAGTATGGCACCAGACCATTTCTTGTGTGCCTTCTCTAAGATTATTTTAAATTGCTTATTGTTGTGAATTCTTTCCATGTTATACTGACCCCGGCTAGTTTCCACTGGCCTTGTAGAGGCCCCAGTACACTAAATGCAGTTTGAAAGCTGGCAAGATGAGATTGAAGTAAGCATTGTCAAAATTAATGTGGAACAGTCAGTCTGTTATCAGTTTAGATTCCAGAACTGCATGCAAGTTTGTGTGTGTATGGATGCTCAAACACCTGCTGCTTTAGCTCATAGCCTGTTCACTAGTTGGAAACAGGAAGCCAGTATTTCATCTGGCCGCTTGGCTGTTCCCAAGTAGAGTTGTTTTTTAGACCCTGCCTTTCACTGCCCAAAAGAGCCTCAAGGCAATTACAGGGAAAGAATAGTGAAACCCAGGACCATTCTGCACGACTTAAATGTAGCAGAAGTCTTACCTTTGGTAAATACTACTAATTGAACGTTCCGCATGACGTCACACACAATCTGCAACACTACTGCAACACTCTTGCAAAAAGCGCTTCATTGTAGCGCTTTTTGGGAAATCCAGAAAAGTGGATTCCCCCTGAGAAAACCGCTACACTTCTGCGCACAAGCTGCAACACATCAGCGAAAGGCATGTATATTCTCAATGTCCCTCAATGCAGAAAGAATGTCCCTCCCCCGCTCTCACCGCCAAACGTCCGGTGAAACGATCGCCATTTTTTTTCCTTAGATGGGGAAAGTAACGAACGAGCGAGGCTTCTCAGAGGTTTCTCCGGCTAAAGTCCCTCCACAGAAGTGATTAAAAGTTAAACAAAGTTCCCTACTGCAAGTGTCTTTAAAATTCCCAAGCACAATACAGCCCCTTGTTCGACACTGCCCATAATTTCGGCCGGAAATCTTGCCCATGGGGGGGGGGGGTTTAACTTGAGGAGCCTGTAAACGATTAAGCGCCAGATCCTACGCCTGCGGAAAAGGTCTTTCTGATACATTGAAGGAACAAATATGCGTTGCTACAGGTGTTTTCAGGTTTTTAAAAAAGAGTTCTTAAAGGGAAACACGAACACAACAGTTAATTGGCTATTAAGGGGCAGGAAGAAGCGTGGAAAAATATCGCCTCCCCTATTGCAATTTTGGTAAGACCGGAAACTTGTGCGTTACGAGAACAGCGCTAGTGGGAGAGCCTTTTTCGCTAGAAACGGCTGTGTGCATTACCGCGATCTGCCGCTTTTGCCTGCAGCACTTTTCAATAGCGCACAGATTTAGCCACACTGCCCTTTGTGCGGAATGGCCCCCAGTGAAATATACAGAATAAGTAAATCAGAGGACACTAGGACACCTATACAAAATCACTGAATCCAGCATAGTAAGTAGATACACAAGGAATCTTCAGTCTTCAAAATACAATTCCTTTAATGAGAAGTATGCTTTAATGATTTTGTATGCATTTCGCTCAACAGCACTTTTATCAAGGGATTCCAGAATCCCTTGATAAAGCGAAGTAGCCAAACAAAGGCTTATGAAAACAGTTTCAAAGACAGCTACACAAAAATTGGCCTGCAAGCTTTGAGTAACTGCTTTGGGAACTGCTGAAATAGTCCAGGTTGTAAAGGTAAAGGTAAAGGTATCCCCTGTGCAAGCACCGAGTCATGTCTGACCCTTGGGGTGAGGCCCTCTAGCGTTTTCATGGCAGACTCAATACGGGGTGGTTTGCCAGTGCCTTCCCCAGTCATGACCGTTACCCCCCAGCAAGCTGGGTACTCATTTTACCGACCTCGGAAGGATGGAAGGCTGAGTCAACCTAGAGCCGGTTGCTGGGATTGAACTCCCAGCCTTATGGGCAAAGCTTTCAGACGGCTGCCTTACCACTCTGTGCCACAAGAGGCTCTGTAGGTTGTAGCCTAATATATATCAGATTTTGGAATCCCTTGATAAAGTGCTGTTTAGCAAAACTCTTTTGGAATCATTAAAGAACACTTCTCATAAAATAAATTGTATTTTGAAGATTGAAGACTCTTTGTATATCTACTTGCTATGCTGGATTCAGCGATCTTGTATTACCATATAGGTAGTGTCCTCATACCTCATGGGAGTCTTAAAGCAGCTTACAGTTGGCCTCCCTTGCTCCCCCAACAACAGACACCCTGTGAGGTAGGTGGGGCTGAGAGAGGCCTGATATCACTGCTCTGTGAGAACAGCACCTTCAAAGTTGTGGCGAACCCAGGGTCATCCAGCATTCTGCGTGTGGAAGAGTGGGGAATCAAACCTGGTTCCCTAGATTTGAAGCTGCCTCTCTTAACCACTACACCACACTGGCGCTATATGTACTGAAACAAGTGTGTGTGTGGGATTTTTTGAAACAAACATTTATATGCTGCCATTCTCCACCATGAATTGTGTGACTTACATGGTTCTCTACATTTATTTAGGTTTGGCTGAGAGTATGTGACTAGCCAAAGGCCATCCAGAAAGCTTCCATAGCATAGTGGGGATTTTGGCATATAGAATCATAGAGTTGGAAGGAGCCATACAGGCCATCTAGTCCAACCCCTTGCTTAATGCAGGATGAGCCTAAAGCATCCCTGATCAGCATCTGTCCAGCCATTCCCTGAAGACTGCCAGTGAGTCTTCTCCACCATATCGACTGGATGCCTTTTAGGCACCCATTAAAAGCCTTTTTATTTCTTCAGGCCTTTAGGTATTGGCTTTCCTTTCAGCGTTTTAGTTGTTCGATGTTTATGGGCCGCTGGGTCTGTTTATATATTTTTTTTCTCTCTTCATTTTATCATAATGAATTTTTGAACCATTGGTTCTTAGCCACCTTGGAAACTGATACTTGGCAGAAAGGTAGGATTATAAATCTTTCATATTAACATATGCTCTCCTAGCTGGATCAAAATAACTATTTATTAATATGTCTCGAAGCCTCCCTATTGCACTCCTAGATGGCTCATGATAACAAACACTTCATTATCATATTAATCCTAGGAGGAGTAACTTAGGCTGAGAGACTTCACATCTATTGTCGCCAAGTGAGCTTCATGGCTTGATCAGCTCTTGAATCCTGCATTGAATCCACTGCTTATCCAGTGACTCTAAGGAAGTTGCTTCTTTCCACAAACTGTGTGGCTGAAAGAATGCGTGTTCAAATGCATTCCTAATACTTACAGTAACCCCCTTAAAGGAAAAGTAAGGCATTGCATTACCCCTCGACCTGATAGGCCAGGAATGTCAAATCTAGACTAGTGTACCACAAATCTTCCCTTTTTCTCTAACAATGCAATCCTATGCAGAGTTACTCAAGTCTGGAGGTTTGTACTGCATATGTAGCAAGATTTTGTTCAAAAACTTTCAAGTCAGCAAAGCGCAAACGAACACTTTTTGTCCATAAAATTGCAATAGCTAAGCTGGTAGGATGGCAGGTATTCAGACCAGCAAGTAGAACAGAGAAAGGAGGCTGCGCTTGGTGGGGGAGACAGTAGCTAAATGTTTTGTTGTATGCTGGGTAGGAACAAAACGGGTCTCAATGGATGTGGTGGAGTCTACAATGGCAATCCCCAGATGGATGAGATTGGGTGTTTGTGTGTTTGTGTATTGGATTCCAGATTTTGTTACTATGAAGTTCAAATTCTACAGCTAGAAAAAAATAATAAATTATAAAAATTCTATGGTATGGACTGACGCACGGCCAAAGGCTTTATTTAAAGCAGAACTTTTTGTGTGTTTAGAACTGTATGTAATTAGGCATTAGTACTGTGCAAAAGGAGAAGGACGAGAGGTAAATATGGGAACAGGATGTACAAGGCCAGGGGCTGGTGCAGAGAGAAAGATTCGAAAACATTAGTCAAACTTAAAAAAAAAAAGCCAACAACATGGCTACTGAAAGGTTTTCTCATTCCTTTTCTACTCTCTAAATTTTTGCAAAAACTGTCAGTATATTTTTCTGTAAAGCCGAGAGGGCTAGACATACCCTTATTTAAGAGAAAGACAAATAAGGAACTGTGGATTCTTGAGTATGAAGTAGAACATGTCATACAGTGTACCTTGATTGCAGACATTCTGTTGGTACATTCGGTGTGTTGCTTTGTCATAATAATACATTTAGACTTGGACTAAATGTCCAAGCATTTCCACTAACAGAATGGCCTTTTCTGTTTGCAGAGGAGGAGAGGCCCATTTTAGCCACATATGTCCCACTGCAGTCTCCCAGTTCCTTCCTGAAATACAGGTTGGCGGTGAGGGGGCAAAGAAGGCTATCAGTTCTCTCCTTGCACTGCTTAGGATTCAGGTCAAAATATTTGATTAAGAATCTTCTTACATTGTTGAAGCGTCATGGTGCAGCATTTTGTTTTCTTTGAAGGTTGATGGCTATTGATTTTGGAACCAGGCTGCCTGTCTCGCCACCAGCTCATAAATCATAATATGGGATTTGCCCAGAGTAGTAATTGTACTTAATAGGAAAGAGGAGAGCCTATTATCTCCCACACCTCATGTGCTCAAACATACATGGAAAAAGAGGATGGGGTGTAAGTAAACAAGTGCAATTGTAGAGGACTTTCCTCTTGCAGATTCAAGGACAGCTGCTTCACTCAGGATCTGCAAGCTCAAGGCTGCATGTCATTTATCATCTGACACATGTCAGAGACAAATTAGTCAAACCCAGATGATCTGGTTTGTAAGTTTAAAGCATCAAGACGAAACAGAGTGTACAGACACCCAGGACAGATGTTGTTGCCTTGTCCTAGCTGCTGTCCTCTGTAACATTGGCCTGTATGCTATTTGTTTCCTTTTCTATTTTTTATTTTTGTGTAACTGCCAGCCTGATAAAGGGTTTTACTAACTCAAAAGCTTGCACACTATTATGTGTTATTTGGCTGGCCCCAATAAAAGGTATTATGGGGACTGGTTTCTGATATCTTTTTTGGATTTTTCTGTGGGACCCCCTTCCCCATCTTCTATGTATTTCCTTTATCTTACCTATGCACCTAGGTATATACCCTTCCTCCCACTTACATAGCTCTGGATGGTGGAGGAAGAGCCACAAGTTAGAGGGAGATTCCTTAGGATGAAGGAAAGCCTTAAACTCTCTAGAGGGGAGTGGTAGGATGCATTGCAGGTCATTGAATCTTGCACAGATGGCCTAACCGTAAATGTACACTAGATGGCATACATCTCACAACATTATTTAGAACATAGAAGATTCAGGTGGGTAGCGGTGTTCATCTGAAGAAGCAGAAAAAAGCTTGAATTCAGTGGCATCTTTAAGAACAAGTTGTATCAAGGGGTGAGCTTTTGTGTGCGCATACACTTCCTCGGATGCAATGAAGTGCGACTGCCAGGCCTTTCATATAGTTAGAGAGCACCACCAAGGCAGGTCCCAAGCCCAGATGCAAAAGGGAGAGGGTGGTCACTCTGCCAATGTGACCAGAACTGGGAAACCAGGGAAACTAGGCAAGAAACCATATGGAAATTCAAATAAATGAAATCAGTAATGCTACAGCATACAGGGCAGCCAATGTACTAGCAATAGGGAACCAGGGTGCAGGTGAGAAGTGAACTACTGGCTAAAGATTAAACTTATGACATCCAAATAAGAAATTTGTATTTCCACCTGGAATGAATGAACTGGATATCATGTTGGACAAAAGGAAATTATAACTATGGAATTGTCAAAATGCAAAATTTCATTTGCCACACTATCTGAACTGTGCCTTGCTGCAGTGGTCCCCAACCACAGGGCTGCGGCTCAGTGCTGGGCCGCAAAGGTCTCGGCACTGGGCCGCGGTTCCCTCTCCCCGCCCCCCGCGCAGCAAAAAAACTCGCCAGGCCGATTAGTTTGTGGCCTGGCAAGCTTCTTTCTGCAGGAGGGGGGAGGGGAAGGAAGCGCGGCTGCCGGCACACCCACATCCTGTCTACCTATGCCCCTACTGAAACCAGCAGAGATGCAGCTTTGGACAACTTTTACATCCAGCTCCAAGATACACTAGATTCAATACCACAGACAGATTTGACGATCCTGTCTGGAGATTTCAACGCCCATATTGGTACTGACAGGTCCGGTTGGGAGGAAATAATGGGCAAATTTGGCCCTGGGAAGATAAATGACAATGACTGTGCCTCATGTCTTTTGCCACATCAAATAATTTTATCATTGGGCACAGCCACTTTCAACATCTCGCAAAATACCAAGTAACATGGAGAAATGTAAAAAAAATACTCTGAGCAAATAGAGGATGCTATCTAGAAACTCGTATGCTCTAGCAGAGGATTTTCACAGACAAGCAATTTTTTTTTTTCTGATTCAGCTATCCCCCAGCACAGCGGTCAGCAACCTTTTGCAGGCCGCAAACCGCTGCACCGGGGTGTGAGGAGAAGGCAACCTGGGGCCCCGCACACTCGCGGCAGCCCCGGCGCAAATGCGCATGCGCGGACTTGCCGCACATGTGCGTTTGCGTCCGGCAGGGGAGCAAAAGCGCACGCGTGGACTTGCCGCACATGTGCGTTTGTGTCCGGCAGGGGCGCAAATGCGCACGCGTGGCAGCACTGTGCATGCATGGACTTGCCGTGTGTGCTCGTTTGCGCCCCTGCTGGACGCAAACACGGATGCACGGCAAGTCCGCGCAAGTGCGTTTGCACCACCGGCATGCCGGCGGCCGCAGATCCCTCTCCCCGCCCCTCCAGGCCGCAAGGAAATCGGCCACGAAAGCGGCCGATTAGCTTGCAGCCCGGCAAGCTTCTCTCCCCCCCCAAAGCAAGATGTTTGCTGGGCCGCAAGTTAATCAGCCGCTTTGGCAGCCAATTTGCTCGCAGCCAGGCGAGCTTCTTGCTGCGGGGGGGGGCAGGAAGAGGGAGCCGCGGCCAGGCGTCAAGGCCATTGTGGCCCGGCCCGGGGCCGCGGCCCGGGTGTTGGGGACCACTGCCCTAGCAGACCTCCAAACTTCCATTTATACTGTTCCTGGTGGTTTGCTGCCCCCAGGTGCAAAATCTGACAGGCAGGTGCAAAATTTGAGCTACAGTAATCTCCTCTATCAGTGGAAATTTCAGGTGGATCCAAGCCAATGGGTCTGTTGGAGAAGATTATTGCTAGTCACAGGGGGATCAGGACAACTCATTGCCTTGCAAACAGATATATTTTCTGCAGACTTCTAGAAGAAGAGACCCAGACATGACCCAAACTTAGACGGCACTTCCATGTAGATTTCTTAGCCCATTAATTTGATGGACTTCATCTGGAATAACTTTGCATAGTGTTATGATGACAAAAGAACATTGACAAGCAGTTGTGCTCATAAGAAGAAAAACTGTTTTTTTGTGTCACACTTTTTACTAAGTAAAGGAATCTCAAAGCGGCTTATAAACACGTACCTTTCCTCTCCCCACAACAGGCACCCTGTAAGGTAGGTAAGGCTAAGAGATTGAGAGAACTGTGATTGGCCCAAGGCCACCCAGCTGGCTGCATTTGGAGGAGTGGAGAATCAAACCCAGTTCTCCAGGTTAGAGGCTGCCGCTCCTAAATACTATACCAAGCTGGCTCTCCCAACAGTGCAGACCTTAGTATTAAGAACACATCCCTTGACGAAAGGTCCAGGCTTTCTCAACCAGAGTTTCATGAAATCCTGGGGTTTCTTGATGGCCCTAATGATGGGAGTTAATTTTTAACATTTTTAAAGAAAAAGTTAAGCATTCATCAGGTGACATGACCATAACTAGACACATTAACCCTCCAAGTGGCCAATGATGGGCCTGGAGGACGGTGGGAAGAGTAGGGTCCCAGGTGGGTGTGTACACAGCTATGTTTCCCAGCTGTATTCTGCATAGTCCTGCCATTTATGTGGCTTCATTAAGCCTAAAGGGGATTTTCAATGGTAAATGTTGAGAAAGGCTGGCATAGAGCTTAGTAGAATACTGAATGTACTTGCTTAGCTCTTGTGTCTATCCAGGATTATGTGGAATTGATAACCATCTTAACCTATTCTCCATATTACAAGTAAAAGCACATAATTTGGCCTTCACCATGGTGGGTTTTCATACAAAGCCCTCCTAAAAAGTCAGCATTTATGTACTTGTGGCTCTAGGCTATGATAATTAGCTGTCACTATTTCTTACATTTATTCACTGTTGCATTCATTGTGAGCTCTAATGACAGGGACAGCAGAATCCAATAACTTAGTAAAAAGCAAAGTATCCATTGTACTACCATAATAAATATCAGTTCGGTACAGCAGTATGGAATATGTCACCCATCCGTAAAATAAAGGCCTGACACACGGCACTATAGTTTGTTTATTTGTTTATATATTTAATTTATAGCTCACCACTCCCAGGCAAGCTGGCTCATGGTGGGTAACACAATAAAATCCCCACAATAAAACCCCGTTAAAAGAGAATCAGAAATTATCCCTCCCCAATGGCAAAAACTAACCTTCTTCCACCGCACTCCATGGGCTTCTTGGGACAGATGGTTGGGGAGTGAGCTGATGGTCTAGCCAATTTGGTGGGTGCAGATCGAACTATCCTAGCCTCAACCAAAGACCTGGCAGATGAGCTCCGTGGAAAATTAAATATTCCATGTTAATATACTATAGCCATTATGATTGTGATACTATTCTCAAGAAAACATTATTTTGTGAATTCAGTTTATAGTT
Source organism: Paroedura picta (assembly GCF_049243985.1). NCBI lineage: Eukaryota > Metazoa > Chordata > Lepidosauria > Squamata > Gekkonidae > Paroedura > Paroedura picta. Next base: position 79,112,398 of record NC_135372.1, read on the forward strand.
ACATACATCCGTATCTGCTGTCAAATTGTAACCAGTTTATGACAGCCCAGCAAGGGGCTTTCAAGGCAAGTGAGAAGCAGAGGTGGTTTGCCATTGTCGTCTACTCCAGAGCCTTCCTTGGTGGTTTCCCTTCCAGGTACCCTGCTTAGCTTCCATGAGATATACCATGCCATCTTCCCTCTCAGCATGTAGTTAACCTACCACTATTCCTGGAAAAACAAGACAATATAAGGTATGCAATTAAATCTTCCAGAGTGAAAGTGCTTTTAAGTACTAGTTTTCTTCAGGCATACCCTTAATGGCTGCCTGCGCTTTGATTGCATATTGGATAAAAGGTATCTACTACTGAATCTGCCCTTTAAGGATTAGGACAAGTCCAGCATTCTAGTCTAGCTCGCCACAATACTAGACGCCATTCCTGAGGCCTAAATACCCCCCACCAAGTTCCATTCTATTTTTCTCAGGGACTATCCAGGAAATATTGTGACTATCTTCATCTTTTTTTCCTCCATTCTCTTGTGTCTAGTTTTTAAGAACTGTGTGCCTGAAGAAGAGGGGCAATCTCTTTTTAGCAACTTAAGCTGCTTTAGGAAATTATTTCTGGAAAAGGAAATGGAATGAAATGATATTGGGGAAACGGAACATGTAAATGATGATGTCAACATTTATTTTTTTTAAACCATGCTGCTAAATGGAAAAGTAAGATGCTTTTGTATGTATAATGTTATGTTAAACCCCCATAGAACTATATTTATAAGTACATTTATATCACTCTAGGTAGTACATAAATTAATTTAAAATATACACTTAAACTCAAATTATCAAAATTTGTATCCAATGGCATCTTTAAGACCAACAAAGTTTTTTTTCAAGGTGTGAGCTTTCATGTGCATGCACACTTCCTTAGACAACGGAACAGGGATAATAAGAGTACAGATATAAGCAGAAAGTAATTTAGTAGCAAATTAATAATCAGCATCATGTCCAAATATGCTGTCTGCTAATTATTTGCTAGAAAAACCAATCCGTCCTGTGGGTTTAATTGTTCACAAAAACATTGGGACAATAAAAATGTAAAGCTAGTGATTAATGGCAGACACTTTCCCAGTTGTTAAAACAAGTAATTAAAAGCAACTTGTTGTTAGCCCCATCCATCTCCAACCAAGCATGGGAGGAATCCCCACAAATAACAAGCCATTCTGAGTATGTTATCCTGTTCTGAGAACAGAGTTAAATTCTAAATAGCATTACATACTTACATTACATAACAGTCTCATTGCCCCAATTAAAAATTAAAAGAAGAGGGGATTGTAAGGAATGTGGATAGAAGAGTTGAATGAGGTCAGCAAACATAGTGAGATAAGAAACCAATGCCCTTGTTGAGTCCTGGGTATTCCATTGTTTTGAGCATTGTAATACCTTGCATTTCTGCAATCTCCCTTTCTAGTCTGTTGAAGTGGAATGCAGAATTCCAGAGAAAAGCTAGAAGAGATAAGAATGCCTTCTTAAATGAACAGTGCAAACAAATAGAAGAAAACAATAGAATGGGGAGGACCAGAGATCTTTTCAAGAAAATTGGAGATATGAAGAGAACGTTTCATGCAAAGTTGGGTATGATAAGGGACCAAAATGGTAGGGACCTCACAGAAGCAGAAGAGATTAAACAAAGGTGGCAAAATTATACAGAACAACTATACAAGAGCGAGCTTAACATCCCTGATGACCACAGTGGGGTAGTTACTGACCTGGAGCCAGACATCCTGGAATGTGAAGTCAAATGGGCCTTAGGAAATCTGAGCAATAATAAAGCTAGTGGTGGTGACAGCATTCCAGTTGAACTATTCAAAATCTTAAAGGATGATGCAGTAAAAGTGCTACACTCAATATGCCAGCAAATTTGGAAAACTCAACAATGGCCACAGGATTGGAAAAGGTCAGTTTACATTCCAATCCCAAAGAAGGGCAATGCCAAAGAATGTTCAAACTACCGCACCATTGCACTAATTTCTCATGCTAGCAAAGTTATGCTCAAAATCCTACAAGCTAGGCTCCAGCAATATGTGGACCGAGAACTTCCAGAAGTACAGGCAGGATTTCGAAGAGGCAGAGGAACTAGAGATCAAATTGCCAACATACGCTGGATCATGGAGAAAGCTAGGGAGTACCAGAAGAACGTCTACTTCTGCTTCATTGACTATGCTAAAGCTTTTGATTGTGTGGAGCACAACAAATTGTGGCAAGTTCTTAAAGAGATGGGAATACCAGAGCATCTTATTTGTCTCTTGAGAAATTTATATGCAGGTCAAGAAGCAACAGTGAGAACTGAACATGGGATCACTGACTGGTTCAAAATTGAGAAAGGAGTTCGGCAAGGCTGTATACTGTCGCCTTGCCTATTTAACTTGTATGCAGAGCACATCATGAGAAATGCGGGATTAGAGGAGTCACAAATTGGGATCAAGATTGCAGGGAGAAATATCAACAACCTCAGATACGCAGATGATACCACTCTAATGGCAGAAAGTGAAGAGGAACTAAAGAGCCTGTTGATGCGGGTGAAGGAGGAGAGTGCAAAAGTTGGCTTGAAACTCAACATCAAGAAAACAAAGATCATGGCATCCGGCCCTCTCAATTCCTGGCAAATAGATGGGGAAGAAATGGAGATAGTGAAAGATTTTATTTTCCTGGGCTCCAAGATCACTGCAGATGGGGACTGCAGCAAAGAAATTAAAAGACACTTGCTCCTGGGGAGGAAAGCTATGGCAAATCTAGACAGCATCCTAAAAAGCAGAGACATCACCCTGCCAACAAAAGTGCGTTTAGTCAAGGCTATGGTATTCCCAGTAGCAATGTATGGCTGTGAAAGTTGGACCATAAGGAAGGCCGAGCGTCAAAGAATTGAGGCTTTTGAACTCTGGTGCTGGAGAAGACTCTTGCGAGTCCCTTGGACTGCAAGGCGAACAAACCGGTCAGTCCTAGAGGAGATCAACCCTGACTGCTCTTTAGAAGGCCAGATCCTGAAGATGAAACTCAAATACTTTGGCCACCTCATGAGAAGGAAGGACTCCCTGGAGAAGAGCCTAATGCTGGGAGCGATCGAGGGCAAAAGAAGAAGGGGACGACAGAGAATGAGGTGGCTGGATGGAGTCACTGAAGCAGTAGGTGCAAACTTAAATGGACTCCGGGGAATGGTAGAGGACAGGAAGGCCTGGAGGATCATTGTCCATGGGGTCGCGATGGGTCGGACACGACTTCGCACATAACAACAATAACAAGTCTGTTGAAGTTTCTTTTCAATAAAACAGCTACTTTGAGGTCCTTTATTAAATGTCCTGGAAGATTGAAGTGTTCCCTTGCAGGTTTCACAGTCCTGTGATTTTTTTAATGTCAGATTTGTGTCCATTTATTCTTTGGCAGGGGTTTGACTTGTTTGTCCTATGTAGAGAACTGAGGGGCATTGTTGACATTTAATGGAATAAAACAGTATTAGAAGATAAGCATGTAAATACTTCTTTGATGAAGTTCTGTGACTGAAACCCTATATGTCTAAACATGTATCAGAAGGGAGGGAGTATGGATAACAGTCATTAGACTGGGGAAGAGTATAAACTCAGTTAGATATTCCCCCGGCCTACCCACACACCATTTTAAGGGTAAAACGGCAAGCACAAAATCCTAGGGTAGCCATTTCCAGCTGGGGAACTTGTACCAGAGGAGAATGAGTGGGAAGAATTAACTCCTCCTTTTCTGGAGCTGCAGTCCTGATGCAGATTGCCCTAATCCACCCTGTGGCTGTTTAGGTCCAAAGTATACCTCTGTAGTTCCAGCCACTGAATACCAGTGTCACTTGTAGATTTCTCCTCTTAATTTGCCAACTGCATATAAAATCACTGACCAAGAGTTCTATAGGAAGAGTCCTTCACTTCAATCCAGTGATCTCTTTTGTGTACAGGGAAGATGAAGAAATCTGATTTGCATACTGAGTTTTCAAGAGTTTCTCCCTTTATTCCAACCAGTGGGGATCTCCACATGTACCTTCCCTTTAAAGGCACACTGTACTCTTGTTAGGAATGAATGGGAAACCCTGTGGTTGTAGGAGCTCCAGGTGCACTTTGGTGCTCACACGGGGCCTCTAGTACTAATACTATTATATCTAAACATTGCAAACAGTGATGCATTCTGTTTTGAAACACTTCTGTGAGATTCCCATGTGCAGGGCTATCCCTGAAGTGACCTGAAAATGCAGTCTCAGCATACCACATTACTTGACTGCCAAACGATTTTCTGGATGTTGGCCAGCATATAAGCACAAAGTCAGAATTTACCAGCCTTTATTTAGACCCTTGCACACATACTATTTCTTTCATTCCCAACTTACTGCAAAAATGCCTGCTTTGTGTACATAACACATAACATCGTCTACACATAGCTCTATAAGTTTAGCCATAACCACATGAAACAGAGTTTGAAATATATATACATGGAAATGCTGTGATTTTGAAATATTGTTGTTGATCTTGTGCTGGAATGTCTAACAATTACCCTTCTTTTTGCCTTACTTAATAACTTTCCATAATTATTTTAATTTTGTTCCAGGCATCATATATGACAGCCAAAAATCTCGGAAACCACATAATGCCCGTTTTCTTTTTTTTTTGAAAAAGAATATTTCATTGCAAATACAACTTTAGGATTTTGCGCTTGCACAAAAGACTGGATCAAAAGATCCTCTTCCACCAACATAGGGGCACTTCGCATTGATAGATGGATTGACTTTTACAGACTTGCCCCTCACTGCAATCTGCAATTTGTCACCTATCCTGTTTGCAAGGGTCCACTAAACCCTCAGAAGCATAATTCTGTGATGCTGGGAGTTGCAGACGGTGGGAAAGTTCTATTCCTCAAGATTTACTCTCCTTGTGGTACGTCAGATGCAACCGCAGGTTAACTGTACACTGAAAAAGTTGCATCAACATAAATCCAGCACCTCCAACAAGCATGCAAATTTTCTGCACAAAATAAATTATAGTTGCCCACAAGCCATGCATTTGAACAGTAATTTAGTCCAGTTTCAGTATTTCAGTTTGGTTATGTGTATGTGTATATTTCACTTGTTTTCAAGTGTGAGGCTCACCTTTCTTAAGTGCTGGCAGGCTCCAAACCAAAAGACTACCTGGTCCTTTACAGCTTGTAGCCATGAAAGAAAGTGCAATGATTGCTTCTCCAATATTATAGTCTCTTCTGATCTCAGCACCGCTCTGATGAGCTAAAACAATCAAGAATGTCATGCCCCCCTCACACACAGAGAGGCCAGTCTGAGGTTCAATAACAGGAAGGGGGAAGCAATGGGACTGTGTTTTTTTCCACCAGGGAGGTTATTAGACAGTCAAAATAGTTTTCTGGGTTAGCCTAGGAACTCTGCTTCCTATGGAAATGTAATCCCTGATTCTTTCAAGTCTTGTCTTTTCAATAGACAAAGGCCTTTGTCTAAGCACTGCCACTTGGGCATCACGTACATACCCAGCTGAATCCCAAATATAGCTTTTCCTGCCTTCATTTCTTTCTCATGCACCCAACTACAGTGTGAACTGTATTGTGTCATACATAGTCATTTGAATAATCACCAGAGAGATTTTTAATGATTTATGACCGTTTATGCTAGAATAAACTTTGTTAGTCTCAAAGGTGCCATGATTTCTGTTTGACTTTGCTGGAAAAAAAACACAATTTGGTATCTGATAATATGTAAAACTTCAGTATGTGTGTTGCTATGGTATCACAGGGGAATTGGAGAGATGTGCAAATCTGCTGTTATAGTCTGACACTTACCTAGTATGCTCAAGCTTGCAGTTTTTCCTTGGGTTGCTCTTCCCCTTAAAGGCACTAGATGGTAGCATTTACTTTTGTTGGTAAAAGGCTTAATCACCTTTCCCTGACTTGAAGAAAAGTGCTGATCTGAAAAGTAACTTTATCTTCCACCCCCACACAAAGGAACAACCAGGAGTAACTCTATCAACTACATAGTAATCCACTAAATAACCTTTTACAATTCTCTAACTATTTATGAAGAGTCATTTTTCACATAGCTGCCCCACAGTTAGCTTCATTAACTTGATAAGAGCAGCCATGCTAGCAAACATGGAACAAAGCAAAACAAGGAGCCCAATAGAAATGATATTTCAGCTGCTGGGTTGGGGGGTTGGCCGGGGAATCATGAGATACATGGCTTTGGAATGGGCAAGCAAAGGTATCTTTGACAACAAGGGTTTCTCTAGACAATGTGACATCTTATGCATGGCTTCACAATATATGAATATACTAGAAATATAGCCCGCTGTATAAGGGATACAGCGGGCGCGAGGCACTCACAGTTTGGTGTGTCCCGCGGCGACGGCTCTCCGTGGCGGCTCCCTCCCTGTGGCGTCGTGTCTAAGCGGCGGCGGGGGAGGCCCCGGCAGCCGCGCTCCGCGCGACTGCCAGGGGCTTCGTCTGGCAGCGGCCTGACGCAGCGGCGCAGCCTCTCACCGCGCCAGGCTGCTGGGCAGGGAGCCCCCGGCAGCCGCACTCCGCGCGACTGCCAGGGACTCCCTCGGGCAGCGGCCTGACGCGGTGAGAGGCGTGAAACGCGTCAGGCCGGGAGCAGTTGCTGGGGCTGGGAATCGGAGGGACCAATCAGCAGGCGCAAAGTGCCTGCCGATTGGTCCCTCCGATTGTCTGTCCACAGGAAGTGTCCAATCTGGACCCTTCCTCATCACGGACAGATCCCACCCCAGAAGCCCTTAGCAAATTATTTAGTCCGCGGCGCCCACGGCGCCGCGGGCAGTGTTTAGATAAAAATGCAGCTTAATGAACCAGAGGATTGTGAATCTCAGCCGAATTCCTTCAACACCATATGAATACAAAGCAGTGCCTCATTATTCAGAAATGTCCTACTTTATTAAAAAGAAGTTACTTCAAAAGCAAGTGTACACAGGATGGCAGCTATGCAGACCCCCCCCCCCCAGTATTTATTTGGAAGTAAGTCCAACTTATTCGGAGTAAAGTGGGTCAGACCAGTGATACTTGTAGTTTTTCTGAAATAGTAACAGGACTGAATGCTACAGAGGACACATAATACAACAGGTATATTGAAAGGAAATGTGAACTTGCAGTTATGTGTGTTTCGGATTTTTAGTCAAGTTATTACAGCTCTTTCACCTGGTGCTTCTCCCTGCTTCATTGACACAACTTCTTATTTTCATTTAGTACTTTCCTTTGCCAATGAAAAACAAAGTCAGTTGTGAATTGTAATGTTCTGTGAACTCCATGAAAAGCACGTTTTAAAGTGGCACATTCTCAATTCATATATATTGCATTCTTAAGGAGAACAACATGCTGTCTCTCCCCACTTTGATATCAGGCTTTGCATAGGAAGATTGAGCTCCCATTAACTTCAAAGAGAATGCAAGCACAGCAGAAAGTCAAAGACCTCTGGATGCATTAGAAAGCAGGAATTTCATGTACAAACGTGCCATAACACAACAGGTTGCCTTCTCATCCTAAAGACTGTTTAGTGAAGTGCTTGCCAAACCTTGTTGGCAGGATTACTGTCTTAGAGCAGAGGCTGTTCTTTTCCACTACCTCCTTTCCTATGTTCACAATCATACTAGCACCGTGTTAAATATAAGAACTAACTGTGCCATCTTAAGCAGTTACACCCAATTCTGTTGAAGCTGAAGTACTTGGAAGGGTGTAACTCTGCTTAGGAATGCACTGCAAGTAACTAAAATACAGTAATAGGATGAAAAGGAGTTTAGCTGGGCAGAGCGGGGCCTATGGCAGGGATTCCCATCTCACATTTTTGTCAGGGTTCGAGGGGTCCGCTCCTCTTCTTTGCTCTGTCACGGTGTCGGCAGACGGGAAGGCAGGTCGGAATAGCACTTGAGGCAGATAGTCGACGTCTCAGAATGGAGTCCACCGGGAAACCCGGGCTGAAACTCCCGGGTTCGTGATAGTTTCTTGCACTATCCCAAACCCCACCTCCTCACTGACGCCGACCTCTCCCATTAAGTAGCTTTCCTCCCTAGCACCCCCCGCCCACCGAACCCTTAAAGGAGAAGCTCCGGCGTCTTGCATCCGTCGTTTCAATCTTGGGCGGCTCCTTGCCCGGCCAAGACCACTCCTCACTCCTCTCCGGTCCTCCAAGCGCAAACACTGCTCCTCGTTGAGGACTCCCCCACCGAGGACTCCCCCAGACCCGACTCTGCAGGGTTGGATAAAGGTCCAGGTGATACGCCTCTCGTTGGTGAGTCCCCGGGTAGGAGCGGCGAAGTCGGAGAAACCCCGACACATTTTTTAACAAATACCGCAGCAGAGAAAGATTCAAAGTTATGAAGAACACTCAGATATGGCAGTGAAATTTATACTTGGAAGGTCACAATGGCTGATGGAAAAGTTCACTGGATAAGCTGAACTCTACCGTAGAGTTCAGGCATGATTCTTTACCGAAATCAAAACAAAAGTTGTCTTGGAGAACTTTTGGGTAAGTGAAGGAAAAGTTGTCTTGGAGAACCTCTCCTTGCATTTACTTTCATCTAATCTACTTAGTGATGCCTGAAATAAGAAGATGGGAGGGCTCCAAGCCCTGACTCTAAGTCCCTTGCACTTGTGGCAATAATTAAAAACCCTGGGAGGGTGGTCTTCCAGAGGTCCTTCCTACCTTCTTGTTGTCACAGGTGCAACCCATTCCAGGTAAAAGGGAAGGGGCCATTGGAGAGAGGGTTCATGACCTCATATGAGGACTGGGGAAGAGATGTCCAAACCCTTTCTCATCAGAAGCATGACAGACTCTGAAATGAGTCACTTTGGGTCCCCAATGGGGAGAGAGGTGGCATATAAAGGAAGTAAATAAATAAGTACCCAGTTTACAGGATACCTAAGCTAGAATGAAACATTGCACCACATGCTTAGCTGCCACTGAAAACAGCCACCCTTCAGTTTGTTCTTTCTCCCTACGATGTCATGTAGTCAAGCTAAAAAAGCAGTGGGTACCTCAGCAGCAAACAAGATGAAGGCTAGCAGATCAACTGGAAGCAGCCATGAAGGTTTTTGGGGAACAGGCCAAAGAAAGCTGGTGTACCGCTCTTCCTATTGCAAATGACCCAAATGCAAGAAATCAGAGAATCTACTAGCGTTTACATCAGCCAGTTACATCTGGTTGGCCTTTTGATCTTGACTGGCTTTCCAGGTCAGTTCCTGGATCAATTCCTGGCTGGACTAGCCTGTCATTTCGTTCTCCAAACCACAATCCCAATACAGTGGGGAGTCCATGCCCTGATCCACAGGACTCCTGGCCACGAACCCACAGTGCCTGCCACACCTTCTCAGTGCTAATTTCCCTGCCTCCCTCAAAAAGCCAAGTACATGAGTGTCTTGTGGTACAGTGATGTGTTTTGTATGACAAAGCAACATTGCATGGGTGGAGCAGAAGTCACAAGGCTGTTTTTTAGGGCAGCTACGTGTCTATATGACCTCCAGTCCTCGCCTCAGCACAGATTTAATATGATAGGAGAATTAGCCTTGTAGGAGGTAGGGAAATGAACATTTGTGACACTAAGGAGAAAGCACAGCCTGAAAACTGAATTTTCAAACTTTTTCCTGATATTAGTCTTTGCTGCAGGAGGAAGAGAGTGGCTTGTCAATGCTGGGACTCTTCCCCAACTTTCACATTGTGTTTAAACAGAAGATTTCCCCTGTGAATTGATATCAGGATAGATAACCCTGGACAGAAGGGAAAGAGCAAACAGCTAGAGTATTCTGCTGTTGCACAATACCCTTTCATATCCCTGGGGCTTACTGGAGGCACAAGCAGTATTTCTTGACCCTGGACTGCATAGAACTAGTTTTTGGTGAATTGTAGAGTATGTCAGTTTAACAGTGTATTTTATTTTCAAATCAGTTTTACAAGTGTACATATTCCTACTTGCTGTCTGGTTTCTCTTTTTAAGTACCAATATGCCTTCAGGTGCTGCTATCTTGTACTTCCCACCCTCCCCTTGTCTAAACAAAAGGCTACTTGAAAGCAACTCCTGGGATTCGGCCAGGACAATCTCGCTTTGAGTGGAGAGCAGTATGGGTCTGCTTCTGCACTGGAGGGTGTCACTAATCTCCTGGAAGTGAAAAGCAGAAATACCCTTGCGAGCCCAACAGACTTCTTGGGTGGAAACAAAAGGAAGGGGACATCAGCTCTTAGTTCAGTCACCCTGTTTCCACATACCACTTCCTTACCTTAGTCCCCTGTGAGACTGATTCATTTTCCCATGATAATCTGATAGGGTGGCAGACGGTGTGTCCCTGTGGCAGGGATTCCCTAAGGCCAGGTAAAGAAACATCTAGCTAAGCATAGGGTAGCTTCTGTCTTTGTATGTTTTACTCTGTCAAACTTGCTTCACTGCTTCTCGAGAAAATCGATGTGCAAAATCTGTAAACTGCTCTGTTTGTGTTGGAACTTCTGTCAGTCTCTTAAATCTATAGAGGATTGGAGCTTATTGTCTTCAGGGTCAGTACAACTAATCTCTTTGGTACTGAGTATCCCAAGTGTGATTGCTGCTTTCCTACTTCTTTGGTCTGCATTCTCTTGAAAAACAGCTCTCCATGGGCAAATAACTGTCACAACCTTGATTTAGGGTTGCCAGTCTCCAGGTGGCACCTAGCGATCTCTCACTTTTACGGTTGCTCTGCCAGCAAACAAAATCAGTCCCCCTTGAGAAAATGGCCGCTTTGGAGGGTGGACCCTCTGGCCTTCTACCCTGATGAGGTGTCCCCCTTTCCAAACCCAACCCTCCCCAGGCTCTACCCCCAAATCTCCAGGTACTTTCCAACTCAGAGCAGGCAACCCTACCTTGGCTAGTCCTTTAAGAAAAGAAAAGAAACAAAGTGTGAGAAAGACTGAAGTATATTTCTTAAGAAAACATATCTGCTAACTGAGCTAGGAAATGAAGGTAAAATAAAAGCAGTGCTTGTTCAGTATATGGATTTTGGCTCAGAATTTTGGTATCTGTGATGTGATTCAGACAGTGAATTTTATCCTTGATATCAAGGTATCAGTTCTCCAGCCATATACCACAGAGTTACATTTTAAAACATGCAAACCTTCATCTTGATCCAGTACTACCTTACAGGCACAGGTGTTAGTCTCATAAGAGATACTCTATTCAGTTCAGTGGAAGAAATAGATCCATATATGCATTCCTTTATATACACAGATCTGCCCCTTCAGGTGATGACAAGATCTGAATCAGGATTAATATTTCCAAAAGGGAACTAATAACAGGAATGAAAGCATCTGTGTAACTCTGACTTGTAGACCTGTTATTTTCCTATGATCTGTTTCTTACTATCACTGTAACTGTCAATAATTGGAGGGGGGAATAAAATATCAGCTTCAAAATAACCACTATGTGCAGCAGCATGTATCCTTTATTCATCAAGATGTTATTCTGGTTCTCGAATTCCACATGTTCTGATCAAACTAAGATTTTTCAGGCTAGATACAGATGCGTCTGTTAAAACCATTGAAGAAACACACTGAAATTCAGAACCCTGTTAACAATGTCATCATCCTAGAATTACCTTCATGCTAGTCACTTGCTGGGCGAATGTCCATAATACTAAAGTAATTTAATAGTGTGACTAAAGGATCACAATTTTGAGATTGATCTTGTCCAAATTGATGTTACATCGAGCATTCGGATCCATGAAGTTGGAACAACTAAACATTGGTTAAGGGATAATGCCAAATATCCAGCAAGGCTCAATTAATCTTTCCCTTACATACAGTCCAGAGGAAAAGGGTCTAAGACCCAAAGATAGCAGTGTTACCCTAACATCCTTAGAGTACTCTAATCCAGCATTGGCCCTCCTCGCTCCAAAATTGTATGCATTTCAATGGGGGTAGTGATCTGGATTCATTCATTTGTACATGCATACCTATTCTCTCTACTGAAATATGATCTCCAGTTGCACAAGAGAACTGGCACATATGGTTCTCTGAATCAGGATACTGTATAGAAACAACAGGAAAGTCTCTTTTATAGGCACAACATTTTGCACATTATGCTAACTGCATAATTCATTGTGAAGTATCTATATCAACAGAATATCTGGCTGGTGCTTCTTCGGTGTGTGATGAATATTTTCGGAGTTTTAGTATTTTGGAAATGTGATAACATCTGAGAAGCAGTTTATACAACAAACTGGGGAAGATGAGAAACGAGTCCTCAAAACTCAGGTAACAGACACATATTTCTATGAATTCATCTTTCTAAAGGAGCTAAAAGATAATTTACTGTATTGGTTGAACCAAACCAACAGCTGCCCCATGGAATCTATTGATAATTAACGCGGGAAGGGCTGGTTCACACGAGACAGCCCCAATACAGCAACTGCAACTGGTATACGAAGCTTAGCCCCTTGCTGCTGTCATCTCTAAATCCACATGAGCAGCTATGTGCATGCAGTGGCTGCCATGTGTATCAGGGATCCTGTCCCACATAACTGAAGAACTATTTCTTTGGAAGTTCATCATAAAAAACTTCCCAAACCACATAATGATCTGCTGCACATAAATATCCTCTGGCATATCAGGAGATTTTCTTTTAAGAAGCTTGCAGTGGTGGGAACAGTATTTGTCAAATGTGTGCAAGCAGCCTACAGTTGCCACAGGAGACTAATGTACAATCACCATGCAGTAACTGTTTTGTGTGCATTGCTCCTGAAGTAAGTGTGCTGGTGGGTTAGCAGCAATTTGGATAATATGAGCATTTCTGGAAGGGACATTTTATACTTCTGGATTGCCTCTGGAATTTCACAAGACTGGTTACAGATCGTTCCAGGACACTCAGAACAGATGGATTTCTAAAGCACATTTGAGCATTCTAAAGCTACAGCAGCATACCATATGTTCCTTTGAATCACCTTATACTAGATTATTATTGCCAATTTCTTATTACATAGAATCTATTATAATTTTACCTATAGCGTATTATGCATAGTACACTCCTGTTAACAGGCATATTTGTCCGCTCACTGAGGGGCAGTTTATAGAAAGAAAGCATAAACACCCATGTACAATATCATTTCAGATATCATAAAGCAACATACTGCTGGGCCTAAAGTGACATAAAATAGATATCAACCAGCACCAGTTTGAACAATGTAGTTTAGATTGTATGGGAAAGAGCACCTGACCTCCTGTCAGCCTCCTCAACCACACCCTAGGAGGACACAAAACCTAGGACAATTGTCCCCCCCCCCCCAAAAAAAAAACCCTACCTCACCGTGGATTAAGCTCATAAAATACCTCTCTCATTTGCCTTCATACATTTACCCTAATATTTAACACCATTCACCCAAACCTGATAGTTTGCCCATCCAGAATTGAAGGGGTAATCAAGAACCATTTATACCTCAGGAAGTCTATGTCCATCTCTGGAGATCCTATCAAGTTATTGTTTTTGGATGCTAATATGTCAGACAGCCTCAGGAAGCATTTTGCCCTTTGAGTCTGGTAATATAACCTTTTCTGAAATATTTCCCCTCATTTCCTCCCTGCATTCCTCTTAGATAGCCTTGTGTTTTCAGTGTTTTGTGTTGTACCCCCTTATTTTCCTTTAATAAAACCCTTTCTGGTCAAACATCCAGAGCTTTCTCTGAGGGAACAATCCCCGTAAACATTAGAGGAGATCCCAGTTTCCCCCTTTCATGATGTCTCCTTTAAACTAATTTTCTCCCAATTAATTAGGAGACCGTATATTTGGGCAACATTACTTGGAGGCCAGCCTGTTAGCTGTCAGTCACAGCCATTGTGGTCAGAGCACTGGACTAGGATTTGAGGAGACCTAGATTTGAATTCCCACTATACTATCAAAGCTTGCTGGGTGAGCTTGGGTCACTCACACATTCTCAGTCTAACTTACTTCACAGGGTTATTGTCATTTATTTATGTTGCTTTTTTTAAATGGAGAGAAGAGTGGTGTAAGCCATTGAGTCCTTATCAGGGAGTATAAATGAAATGAAATAAATAAAATAATGGCAGACTGAGTATCTGGCTCTATCGGCCTTCATTGTACCCCACTGGCTCTTTTGCTTTCTGGTCCATACTATAAGCCTCTAGCCATTCACTTGTTGCCTTTGTCATCAGGCTAGGTCATCAGGCTGTGTTAATTGGCAGATTGCCCCATCAGGTTCTAGAGTCCCTCCACCTCTAAAACTGGTCACACAGCCTAAATCTTGCTCATAATACCACACAGCCCACTCTTGTATTTTCCTTGGCTCCTCCTTTCTTCAACTATTTGTACCACCTTCAATTGTTTTCCCCAGTTTCCCCTGTTTTTCAGGCCACTGCCCACTTGTCCTGGATCCATAAGCCACCCTGTCCCTTGAACAGTTCTTCCCCTTTCTTTGCTCACTGCCACAAGCACAATGTAGACAGACATGTTCATTCTGTTTTTACTGCAGGGCTGTTAATTCCCATTTTATAGTTGGGGAACAGATACACTTAGAAGGAATTTGCCAAGATCACACAGGCATTCCTAACTGCAATGGGATTTCACCCCAAGTGGTTCTAAAACTAACACTGAGAGCCATCTTGGTACAGTGGTTAAGAGTGACAGCCTGTAATCTGGAGAACTGGGTTTGATTTCCCACTCCTCTACATGCAGCCAGCTGACCTTGGGCGAGTCACAGTTTTCTCAGAGCTCTCTCTGCCCAGCAGGGTGTCTGTTGTATGGAGAGAAAGGGAAGGTGATTGTCAGCCACTTTGAGACTCCTTTGGGTATTAAAAAGCGAGGTACATAAACAACTGCTTCTAAAGACTGGAACTTTGCCACCCTAAGCCTTCTAACTTCTTTGAAGCCAACAGTTTTCAAAGGTCATGACTACTTAGGATGGCATTGTAAATGACTGACGGTAGCAAATGGCCTTGGTCAAGGCAGATTCTTGGAAAACTTTAACAGACTGAAATAGAGTTCAATGTTGCCTTATTGCGATTAGGACCAAGGGGCTTGCAAATGGGCACCTAAAAGGCAAATGCTTCTGTCTTCTTCTTCTGGAAAGAGACAAAACCACTGCCTCCCCTGGCACTTCTCTAATCTAATTTTCTAAAAAAAAAAAAAAAAAGCCTGGGGGTTTTGTGTTGCATGTGATTTTAGAAGACAGGCTGTAGTTGGCCAGTCTTCACCCAGAGACTGTTAGTGCTGTAAAAGTAGGATGGGGTTATGCCTTCTCCTTTAAACCTTACATCTCAGATGTTCAGAGGCTGTCTCCACATGCCCAGAAACACAGGGCTTCAGCACTGAAAAGGCTGATCCAAGAAAACCTCAGATGCTTGCATATGGAGTGCAAACTATATCAAATGCTAGATTCAAGTGGGTAGCCTTGTTGGTTTGAAGCAGCTTTTTATGCAGATCAAAATTTGAGTCCAGTGGCACCTTTAGGACCAACAAAGTTTTATTCAAGGCACAAGCTTTCAAAGGGGACCCCTGGACTCACACTTTGTTCTGTATCAAAAGCTGTACTCAAAGCTGTAATCATCTCTATTCAGGCCATCCCTAAAAGAGAGCAGAAAACAAAACTAAAGCCAAATTTGAATCCCCAATGGAGATGAAGGGAGAGGGGAGGAGGGGGCTTACGAGAGTGTGGATGTGCCTGTGCCCTCCGGGAGAAGGGTTGAACGCTGGGGGCTCTCTTGCTTGCTTTTCATGAAACCTTTCTCTCTCTCTCTCTCTCCGTTTCTCTTCTCTGGGAAAAAAATGTGGAGTTAATTATCATATGTACATGTCAGCTTCAGGAAGGGGACTGTACTTGGATAGCCCGTAAGAGCCTTTTTCGAAAAGGGGGTGGCGGAAAGGAGCTGAGGAAATAAAAGTGCGGGACCAGCCCGCTGGATCACACAACATCGCGCTGCGCTGCTCGGCTGGCTGCTGCGGCTCCCATTCATTGTGCAAGGGCATTGCAGCGCTCGCTGGCTTGGCTGGCTGCTCCGCTAAACTCCTGTGGCCGGAAAGCCCAGCCGGGATTGGTCGAATTCCAGATCACGCTGGGCAAAAAGGCTTGATTTCCACCTTTGATTTCCACCAACAATATTTGCGAGGACTCTCTGACCAGCTGGAGGGAATCGCACACTTTCTTCCCTTCTCCTTTTTCACCTCGGGAGGGGGGAGGAAAACCCACCTCGGTCCCAGATTTAAAGGGCCCACGGCAAGTTAGCGACAACAACAAAAGTCTGCGGAACAGCCAGCCCCTTCCTCCTCCTCCTCCTGCTCTCTCTCTCTCTCTCGGAGCACGAAGATCCTCGCTCGGCCAGCAGCCGGCAGGCAGCCCCGCTCCATCGCCTGGATTTGCCTCCGCTCCGAGCCGCCGTTCGGAAGGGCCTTTCTCCCCGCACGATGCAGAATTACAAATACGACAAAGCGATTGCTCCCGAGAGCAAGAATGGGGGCAGCCCTGCCCTGAACAACAACCCGACCAAAAGCAACAGCAAGAAAGTGTTGCTTATTTGCCTCGATCTCTTCTGCCTTTTCATGGGTGAGATTTGAAACCGGCCGGCTCCCCCTCCCTCCGTCTAATCCACTCTCCTCGGACGCTGCGTTTTGGTTGTCGTTGTTGGTTTTTTAAATGCCAGCCTTTGGCGTTCCGCAAACTTCTCCTCTCTCCACAGTCTCCTCCTGCCCAAACTAACCAGTCTCGCCCTCCTCGGGCCCCGCGCCTCCAAACTTTGGCTGCTCTCGCGCGCTCTCTTTTCCTGCTTTTGCTAAACTGTGCGACGAAGATCGACCTTCTCGAGCCAATCCGTTTTCCAAGGACTCCTCTGAACTTGCCTTTGTCGGGCAAGCGCCAGTTTTTGCCTGCTCTGTTTTCATGGGTTATACCTAAGCAGGGGGTGAGCGCGGGGGGGGGGGGAAAGACCACAACCTTCCCCGGCTAGTCTGGGCTGGAGTGCTCCAAATAGCGAGACCGTGAAGTGAATGTCCGACCTGCTGGCCCCGGGACACTCGCGACAGCCAGGGGCTGTGAGTGCCAAGGAATCATTAAAAGGAGGCTTTATTTGACTCTAGGAAAGCACCCGGCGAAACCGCAGGAACCTATGGGAAACCCCTCGCCCTTCTGGTGTCAGTCCAAATAAAATGGATGTCCCACCCCTGAGCAGAGCCTCGAATGTAAACACAGCATCCCCCACGCCTGCTCGCTCCGCAGGAACAGCCGGGGAAACAGGCATGCTTTTTATCTGGCTGCCCCTGCCCGAAGAATAGGTTAGGAAAGGTGGCCTCCCCCAGTTTGGTCGTGTGCCTGTATGCAGGGAAAACAGAGCAGAGATGGCTTTGTGTGCATTTTTAAAACCCAGAGGAGGAAACCAGTCCCAAGGAAAGGTGTCCTTGCTAGGTTGTCCTGAAGCTGTGTGATTGCCTCAGTGTGGTTTGTGATGGAAAGCTGTTAGTTTTAAAGCTACTTAGAAAGAAAGGAAGAAAGGAAGAAAGAAAAGTGGGTGGCTTCTCAAAAAACTTGGAAGAAGAGTTTGGCTCTAGATTTAGTCTGGTACATACTGTGGACCACCCATGGTAAGGGAGAAGGGGTGGCCATGGTAGATATTGATAGGAATGTCTACACACTACACAGTAGCCTGCAGCACACTGGATCTGATGTGACTGTTTTAGGGAGTTCCTTGGAATTGGGATTTGGAAAAAAGACTTTAAAAGAACATTAAATACAAGTCCACAGCTCTGACTAACAGCAAAAGAAAAAAGGGGAGGGGAAGGAAGCTCTGTATGATGTAGGTCTCCAGTGTGCCTGGTCAGGATCAGCTGTGCGTCAGGTGGCAACTCAGCAAAGGGATATTCCCCCATCATTTTACTTCTCTGCCTGAAAAAGTCCCACTTGCGCATTTCTACTTGCCTCTCCTCCCTCACACAAGATCCCTGGCAGGGAAAAACAGGTGGCAATGGTATGCTTGTGATCTTTCTGGGCTAAGGGCTTTTGTGGGCAACCAACCACTGGAGCATTCTGAAGATGTAGTGGGCATAGACAAGCTTGGATTGAACAGCTAAGTGTCAGCAAGAGAGCTCTGGAAATCCTCTCCACTGCTGGCTGATGTTTGCATATTATAGGACATACTGCAATGGATAGCAAAGTAACCTGTGTCACAATAGTCTCTTATTTCAGACTATCAATGTTCCAAAGAACTTTACTGAAGAAATGACTGCCATGGTGTATTTTTTAGAACCTCGTACTATAGATGACACTGAGTGGTTCATTTAAACAGTTTACTCTGGTGAAGGGGGCAGATTCAGACTGGCCTGGGAGATATTTCCTTAAACTGCATACTCTAAAGTAGTTCTGTAGACATGAATGGACTTAATCTGGTTGAAGTCCACCTGAGTTTATTTCCTTCACTTGAAGGGTTATTTTTTTTTCAGGGAAACACTCCATATGATGAAATAAGCTAGTGTCCATTACCCAATCAGGATAAGACCAATTCCACACATTGTACAGGAAGAATCCCAAGTTCGATCCCAAGTGTGCACCCAAGAGAAAGCTGCAGCCAGCTAGTGAGTCTTCATGACACTGGTGTCACAGACCATCTTCATGTTTCCTGGTATGCACTTCAAAAGTCAGTGTGTGAAGCAGCTCAGCCATTGGTATTAAGAGATTGCAGACTGGCGTCCAAGCATAGACAGATCTTGCTTCTGCTACCTGAGAATCTGGCATTGTCAAGATCTAATTTGCTTGCTGCTTTCAGTGTCACATCTTGAGGTGTATAGCAGTGTTTACTAACTGAATCCTAAAAATAGCTCCATCATATGCCTATATCCTGGCAATCTCTGCGCACACATAAAGAGATGCTGCATTTTATATCATCCTGTGATTTGGACATCTTCTCTTGTTACTGTATTATGTATCATATATATATATAGATAGATGTAGATGTAGATGTAGATGTAGATGTAGATGTAGATGTAGATGTAGATGTAGATGTAGATATAGATATAGATATAGATATAGATATGATGACCAACACTTGTAACTGAGAATTGTAATCTCCAAAAATCTCTGTGTCTGCTATTCATTTCTCATAAAAGGTAGGTAGAAAACCAATCTATTTGCTGGCAAACCACTATCAGTCAGTCTCTACCAGTTGTCATATCAATACAAAAGTGGTTGACTGTGTATTTTTAGGGGTTCACAGCTGTTGGAATTTTCTGATGAGTATCAGAATCATTAATATAAAAGCTTGGTGGGGGTAGTGGTTAGGAGGAAGTGGAGGAACTTGTACTTAGCTGAATACCTGAGCAAATAAAATTAACAATTTAGAAGTGCCTTCCTTTGGCTTTCTTCAGCAGTGGAATGATATAGGTAAGCTTATCCAGCACAGGTGGATTGTGTGGTCTTCTTAAAAATGTGAACAAAGGAAAACCAAACCATGTTCCAAGAGTTTCAAACAAAAACAATTGATTTCAGGGTCTGACATTTTTTGTTTTGCTCCACTTTAATATGATCTAGTATAGTGCTTGTTCAGTGTTTTTTAAATAATCTAAATAAAGGGTATGATGGAAAACCAAAACTAGGGGGCAGTGTGGTCTAGTAAATGGTACTATTAACCATTTGTTCAAAGGGGCTTGGGTTCTAGTTCTGTTAACTATGGGCTATTGGGAGTGAATGGGTGGTGAAATCTAATATCAATATTGAGCTGTAAACAATAATATTTGCCAATCACATGGAACTTATGTTTTGAAGCATAGCACAATAGCAGCATTACTGAAGGAAAGTGGACAGTCAGAAATATATGCCCAGAGAACAATAATCTGTGTTTAGCATCTGAGGAGCAGCATTTGCAGTAATCTAAGGTCAGCCTAAAAATACAGCACTTTATGGCCACATAACTTGATTACACGGTTGTAAGAAACATGAAGACTGTTCGTGCAAGTGAACCTATGATGGGATGCAAAATGCTCTGGCACCTTAAAACTAACACATTTGTTTCAACATGAGCTTTTACAAATATCTCTGAAGAATAGATAGGCTGTGGAAACCCTAGAGAAGTACACACCTGCATGCTCACACACCCTGAAAATGAAATTAGCAAGATGGGAGATAAAGATAACCCTTTTGAACATCTGAACCAGTGGACTCTAGTTCACAAAAGTTTATGCTGGGAGAATGTTTGATTAGTCTTTAATGTGTCTCAAGACTCTTGTTTATTTTAGAACTCTACATGTGGCTATTCAAGTTTCTAGTGCTCTAACAATTGTATTGTGTTGTTTTGTTACTTCAGACTGCTGTCTTATGCACACTTCTTTGGAAATAAATCCAGTTGAATCCAACAAGAATGAGATCACTGACTGCAAAACATGTATAGGAGTGAGCTGTGAAATAAATGTCAAATAAATAGACTTGGCGGTTTCTCTTTTGTTGTAAACTAAACGAGAAAGCTCATGTCACTGTAAACCAGCTACAGTCCAATCCTATGCAGCATTCCTGTAGTCTAAGCCTATTGGCTTCACACATAACATTGCACTGTATGTCTCTTAGAGTGCTATAGCACATTTTGTCTCTTGCTCTCTTCTAGTGTAGCTGCCCATCTGGAATATAATGTCTAGTATGCACATGTAGTGCAGCCTAGTATTTAATAAAGTTACAGAATTGCAAACAGCTTTCTCGAGAATTGCTGGCAGGCGGAAGACCCCAGCAGTTTTTTGTTTTCATTTTTAAGTTGTGTGTAACCTTCAACATTTGGTTGCTATAGGCAAGCAGGAAAAATCCATTGGCTTCCAAGAAAGAACTGAATAATGTAACAGCATGTGATTTTAATAGTCAAACACTGCCATATTTAAATGGATTGGGTCTGCTTAGAGCACATTTTTCTAAAAACTATTTGTTTGGTTTAATGGGGAAGTGTTATTCATCTGGCCCTATTAGTAGTCATCACTGTAAGAAATAGGGAGAGATTGTTGCTGTTCCTTCATATTCCTTGGCTGTAGGCAAGAGATGGTCTTGAGCAGGGGTAGTCAACCTGTGGTCCTCCAGATGTTCATGGACTACAATTCCCATGAGCCCCTGCCAGCAAATGCTGGCAGGGGCTCATGGGAATTGTAGTCCATGAACAACTGGAGGACCACAGGTTGACTACCCCTGGTCTTGAGAACACTTTCACATATTTGTGTACTGGCTAGGATTACCTTTCAGTCAGAGAGATTTTGGGAAGAGTAACCCTGTGAGTGCTCACCTGGATGCAGTCCTATGGAGTTCACTGGGATTTGCTTCTGAATAAACATAAGTGGGCTCAAGTTGTTAGACTGCCATCCTATGTATAATTTACCTGGAAACAGAAATTAGTGTGATTTCTCAGGTAGTGATTGCGACTCTGTTGTGTTAAATCTGTTCATTCTAGCCCCCAATTTGTTGTCTGTTATAAGGTGTACTTAAAATGAGGCATGTTTTTTGAAGCCACAAGTGATTTTTAAGGAAGGAAAATGTGAGCTTGTTGTTGGAGAATATGAAACTTCACATAAAAGGAATTTTGTTTACAGCCAGTAATTCTATGGCTAGTAAGTAAAGGTGATTAAAATTCCTGTTGAGCCTGAGTGCCAATTTCTCACCCCCTTCTAATTTTAAGTCAGGAATAATATTATGAGAGCATGTGAGGTAAGGCTGATTAAAATATTTTGAATAGTAAATATGTTCTTTATCACTTCTAGTTTAGGATAAAAACTGTTTGAAGGCTCCACTCTATATTGACATTAAAAATAATGGTTATAAAAAACTCCAAACCTATGTTATTACTATTGTTTGGCACAGACTACCTGGAGCCAGTTAACAGCAGAAAAATGATCCCAGCAATTTCTTATGACACAAAGAATTATGTACAATTACTATTTTGAAACTCCTCCCTTCCACTGCCCTTATCTTGTAACTGGTGTGAATAATTTTATTTTTAACGTTGTCTCTAATAATTAAGAAACCTGTTTTTTTCTAGTGATGAAAGAACAGTGGACTCTTGAAGTAACAAAGATGAGAGTCATGTTTTTAGTGAAAGATGAATGAAAATAAAGTAATTGTTTAAACTAGCAGGCAAGAAATTGCATGGTTTATATGTGCTTAAAGGTTGAATGGGCTTCATTTTTCAGTATTTTGTTTCCTACCAGGAACATCCTTTGTAATGTGATTGTGTTTACCCATTTAGATTAGGTTTGTTTACATTCCTGTGAGAATATTAAGACTTGGTTCCTAAAGAAGTTATGGCAGAGGCATGGTCCATCTGACTGCCAACTAAGATTAACTTTATTCTTTCAAAAGCTTTGTTTTTATTTACATCTGGAGTAAGGACACTAGGCAGCCTCCATGCTTTGTATACCTCTTTTCCATGAAGGCAATCGAGTATGTGCTTAAGGTCTGATGAGGTGTTTTCAGTGTTTTAGGAAGACAGTATTTAGTCTGAAAAGCTGGAGCAAGCACATGTCAAGGTCCAAGGCCAACATGCAAGGCTCTTTTGCTCTAATTACACCAGCCAGGTAGTCAACAGCAGCAAGTCCAATCCTATGCAGCATTCCTGGAGAACTGGTAATGTGGCTAAGTGAGAGGTTTCTCAAAGTGCTGAAAGTGCCTGAATCAGGGGACAACTGCAGTGTCTCATGAGTGATTTCTGAAATTAAGGATATTCCCTTAGATAAGAGACATTTAACAACTGATCATTTCGGAATGATAAATGGATGCAATTGTGTGTATGCTTACTAGAAAGCGTGTCTCATTTGATTCATAGCTCACTCTGCATGTTCATTAGTGTAGAACAAGCATACCTAAATTTTATGGTCAGTTAAAGGAAGATATTGAGCATTATACAGAACTGGTTATCCATTTGTAGCTCTAGCTTGCATGAGATCTTCTGCTGAGCTGGTGCATTGAGCCATCTATTATTCTGGTTTCATAGAAGCTGAAATCTCAAACAAGAGCCTAGCTCTGCTGTTCACAATCCTTTCATAAGACATGCCAAAGACTGAATTGGAGAACTATATGCAAAATAGATTTTTCTGTCACTGAGTTGCATGCAAATACTAGAGCTAAATCCATTTGCTGCTCAGGAGACAAATCACTATATACAATTCAGGGATCCTTCTACATTGCCAATGCAATCTTAATCAGATTTGCACCTTCCAAGGTCCATTGAAATCAAAGGGATTGGAAGGGTATAGCGCATTTAGGATTGCACTTCAGTGTAGGGGCTTCGAGTTTTCAAGCAGTCACCCAGTTAAAAAGGACAAAAACAGGTAGCTGCTTCTCCATCTCCAGAAGAGGCTTCAAGGCATAAGAGAGAGAGGAAACAGAGAGGTGGATACTGCCGGGTACTGAGCCCCGCCAGTCTGTAAATTCTATCTAACCTCTTGAATTTCATACCTTCATCTCTTGCCCTGGGCAAAATAAGTGACACATCTATTGAAATCTAGATAGGGCACGAAGAATTGATTCCCTTCTCTTGTGTGCTGCTTGTCAGATGCATAACAGGATGGAAGCAGTTGCTATAGATCCTGGGTATAATCTGATGTGAACCCTTTCTGAGCATGTTACATTGAAATGGCTATAATCTTGCACACTATTTGTTCGCTTCAGTGTCAACTATCATAACAGGAATTCTGTACAGATAATCAGTAATCCACTATACTTTAACATCTGAAGCACATGGGGGTACACTGCTAGCTAGCTATAGGGGACACTAAGGTGCTCTTGGTTACAGAAACGTATCTTGGGGATTAGCAACTCTATTGTGTGTCGGTCTTGCTTTGCTAAATGAAAGGAGCATTGGTAGTAGCTGTCTAGAATTCTTACTGTGTTCGCCTGCCAAGTCTGCTTTCGGTTAATGATGGATTGACATATAGTCCTGTCAATGCTGAACATGCTTGGACTTAGTAGAATGGAAACCGATACGGGAGAGTAGCATGGACTTCTGTGGTCCATGGAAATCCTATCCAGTTTTTCTTTGCCTTACTGTAGTCTGCTCACACATTACCCATCTTGTCCTTTGCAACAGTGAAACTTAGAATTTCTTTGTAAATGGCCAGTCTGATTTGTGGTATGCCAAATTCTGTATTGGGCATCATGGAACTATGGATTATTCTCCCATGCATTGACATTGTCCCAGGTAAAAAGTTGCCCAAATACTTGCAGCTGCTGTGTACCATACCTGTCTGGCAACATGTATCATTAGCCCTACTAATATCCCTAGCCATTACTGTCAACTACATTTCCATTTCTGATGAATGGGAGCTTAGTAGGGGAAGGGAGGGAGGAATGGCCATGAGGTACACACATGAGGTAAGATTTGAACATGGACCATTTAGCTCCATGCTCTACACATTTAAGCTTGCCATCTTTGAATCCCTAACCCTGCATAGATAAGGTTGCTATCTCCAGGAACAAAATGCTTCTGATCTAATCTTTTAAAGCTTGTGGTCTTGCCAATGAATTTAACATTTGAATCACTCATTGAGCAAAGTACTTTCTTTTGTCTGTCCTGAATTTATTGGTCTATCAACTTTGTGTGGTGTCTTAGAGTTCTAGTTTTCATCTGCCTGCCTGTCTAATTTTTCTAGATGGATCACACAATTTCTATGTACCTTACCGATAAAATGGCTTCACCAAGGGCTTGAACTGCAGAGCTGCTACATCACACTGTGCTAGAGACATGCTTTGATTTCCTTCTGTTTTTCTTAATACCTTGCCTATTTTTTAGTTTTCAGCATACCAGAGTTTATATGTTCTCACAATGTGTAGATTTTTTTGCTGGTGGGAAACTTAAGTCTCTAAAGCAGGCTTCTGTGTGAGGGTTTTGTTTTGACAGCTGTCAAAAGGTATTGGAAAGGTATACCTTTTCCTTGATTAGTAGGTGATTCTACTAACTACAAGTCTCTAACTGGTAGAAGCGCTTGTGAAATCACATGAAGTTGTCATCACTAAAAAAAAAAGACAGGTTTGAAAATGGAGAGTTTAGTCCCATTTGAATAGATCTGATTGGTGGTTTTGCCGCTCCATTGAGAACAAAATTGCTAAGGACAACTGTTTTTTAGAAAACAAATAGTTTTCTAATTACTTAATTAAATAAACCAGATTGCTTCTGAAAAATGATAGTCTGGATATTAAATCTGCCATTGGGAACTAGCCATGATAGTAGCAAAGCCTCCATTCTCAAAAGGTCAGGGGTCTGGGGATGCTGGGGATGATATCTGTTGTGTATGCAGACTTTAGAAGAAGACTTGAGACTGGGATCGTGAGCCCTCGCTTGGGTATTGCTGGCCCTTGGCTCTTAGCCAGTAATAAAAGAGACTTACAGACCAATTAAGAGCCAAACGTAAGGTCCAAACATGGGCCTTTATTAAGGGCCAATCATGTGCCTTGGCAGGATTTCTGAATTGTATAGAAGTTCCACTGCTGCTTGTCTGTTGTTCAGTATTTCTGGCTCCAGTAAAGTTGGATGTTGGAGCTGAGGGTCTGTGTCTTACTGTACCCATGGATTTAATGGTATCACCTTCTTGTAAAGCTCAATAAGCATCTATTTGGCCTTTGTCAGTCAAAAATTGATGAGCTACATGTCAGTATGGCATTTTGACAGGTTTTGCTTTCATTGAATCTAATTGACTAATAATTCTACCTGCAAAATAAAGAATTTTAGATACACATTGTTTGTGATTTCTTCTCACAGTGTGTTTGGTTAAACAAGAACCCAGTGGACGAAATAGACATGGGTGTTCAAGTGTGTGTAATTTCCCCATTAACAGAGCCTATAGTCCCTAAACCACGATGGTGCCATGGACAAGGCCACAGATGCCAGTAGTACTGATGCCTTACCATTGCTTTAGAAGTTGTTGCACAATATGAGTGCTTTGCAATAGTCTGATGAATTTTCTGTGCCTGTCATCAGGTTATGATGTACACCTCTTCCCTTTATGTTACAGTAATTCAAACCAGACACCAAAGTCCAGGTCTCTAGACCTTTAGTGATCTTACATAGCTTCTGATCTAGGACTAGAATGATTCAGACCTGAAGGTAATATAGTGACAAGCCTGTAAAGAAGGAAGAGTTTCCAACTTTGGGTTGGGATATTCCTAGAGAACTGGAGTGGAACTGGGAAGGGTGCAGTTTGGGAAGTGGAGGGAGTTCAGAAGGTATGTGTTGGCATAGAGACCTGCCATTATCTCCAGAGGAACTAATCTCTGTGGTCTGGAGTTCAGTTGTAATTCTTAGAACTCCAGGCCTCACCTGGAGGTTGGCAGCCCATGCGTGGGCATAAGAAAAAAGGACTACATTCTTTTTAAGGCACTGGCTGATGGAAGCCTTTTCATTTTGGAGATTTTCTCAATTGCTTGCTGTAAGCTTGAGAGGCTCCTAAAATGTGAAAGAGATGACAGAGACTCTGGGCAGATCTCCCAGTATTCTCCGGTGGTAGTCTGTTCTTGCCAACAGCATGAAGTCATGGTTGCCTGTCAAGTTTCAGAAATTACTACAGCCACACATGTGCAGATTAGCTCTTACCCTAGGCTGTTTCACCTGACGCAGGGGAGTAAGATTTCTTGGGCATGTTATGTCAAGCAAGAAAATTGTACAGGAAAGAGATGGCTTGACTGGAAAGCTCAGGAATTCATCCCATGGTAGGGAAACTACTGTCTGCTCCTTCCATCATCTTTCCCTCCTTGGACTGCAACATAAGAGGATGAAATCTCAGCTTTTGATGATGTTCTGTCAAGTAGCAAATCTCTTTACTATCTCCTCACTTCTTGGATAACCTGGCTTTACTACACCAAGAGCCAGCTTGGTGTAGTGGTTAGGAGTGCGGACTTCTAAACTGGTGAGCCGAGTTTGAATCTGCACTCCCCCACATGCAACCTGCTGGGTGACCTTGGGCTCATCACAGCACTGAGAAAACTGCTCTGACCGAACAGTAATATCAGGGCTCTCTCAGCCTCACCCACCTCACAGAGTGTCTGTGTAGGGAGAGGAAAGGGAAGTCAATTGTAAGCCACTTTGAGACTCCTTGGGTAGAGAAAAGCAGCATCTAAGAACCAACTCTTCTTCTTCTTCTTCTTCTTCTTCTTCTTCCAATACTACTTTTAATAAATAGCTATGGTACATAAGGTCTTTCTGCTTCTAGAATCAGACTGGAATATAGTCATGTTTGAATAGCTGTGGATATACCAGTTGTGGGTGCAGATTAGCAATTTTCAGATTTGGAAGAGGGATCTCTACTAGTTTGGCCACAGAATACTTGACAAGGGCTGAACCTGCATGGAGCTTTTATTCCAATCCCAGGTCGATTCAATCCCTGCCATCCACACTGAATGCGATTTCCATTTTGATTTTGGCCAATTTAAATTTTCCCTCTGCAACAAGTATGGTTGATCTGGAGTGACCCTACCATTTCCCTGCAATATCCTGGAGTGGATATAACCCTCAATATATGAAAGGTCAGCATGACTAAAGATGCAACTCTCTGCTTGTCCTGAACTAACTAGCTGCCTCGAGCCTCCAACATTGTAGTAAAGCCCTGATTGACCAGGGCATCAGTTCAAAGGTTTCCTCGTTCCCAAGCTGCAAGGTTTCTCTTAAAGGGGAAGCCCTAACTTCTCTCAGCAGAAGTTCTGCTGTAGATAGAGAATGCTTCATTGAATTACCTTTGGTTTCCTTTACTCTTAAAAAGCTGTTATTTTGATGTTTATGCTTATGCTGACCAGATGGAGCTCTGAAGAAAAATAACAAACATGAACTTCAAGATGGAGCTAATTTCTATAGTTGTCAAAGATAACAATTGCCCAAGTCATTGTATAAGCTCACCAATCTGAGATTGCCTAGGTAATGCTTTTAGTTGTTTTTCTTCTAGAATGCACTATTCTTTGGACAAATTGCTGGGGTAAGTAATTGGTTGCAAAAGGAGACGCAAAATTACACCACACCTTCATCTAACAGATCTCAACATGCTTTTATTGTCCACTGGACTCTATTGTAGTTGTTTTGCAAAGGCTTTTGTAAAGAAAAAAATTGTTATTGAGTAGCCCAAGGGATCTGACTGTGCCTATGCTAGTCCGCAGAGTGCATAATAATTTCATTCCAAGCTTTTTATAATGGACTTATTCAGTTTAGACTGAATCGGAGTAGATTCTCTCTCCTTTAGTGAATTGCTTAAACTTGAATTCAAAAGAGCAGAAAACGCAAAGAACGTGGAGCATGTGTGTGTCCCAGCTCTTTCTAATCTTTGAAAGCTTTTCCAGTCCCTGGGCGGGGGGCATTTTCCCTACCATCCCCCTCTCCTTCTAAAGCTGTTGGTCGAGGTCAGTTCCTGCTGCACAGAATTTGCACAGAAGCCAGAGCTAGCAGCCTTTCCCACTGTCGCTTTCAGTGTAGGCATTGTGTAAGCCTGGTATCCATGGCAGCTGGCCAAGAACTCCAAGCTAAGATCTTCTCAGCAAAAGCATTTCTGTCTCCATGGTTTTTGAGTAAAGCACTGAGGAAAGAATAACATAATCCCCACCCCCACCCCTAAGCTTTTTGTTAACTGGTAGTTTTAATGCAGTTTAACTATATTTCTCAATGGAACAAGCCCAGCAGATGCCCAATGATACGTTCTTTGCAACTCTTTTTCTTGGTATAGGACCTGATTTGTTTCATTGATGTTACTCATCATACTATTTGAGAGTAGATTCTTGGGTACCATAACATGACATTGTCCCACATGTGTCACTGGATCTAAATCCAGTATGTGCTGTTTTTGTAGATATTATCAACACCGTAACTTGGTGGAACGATATGTGCCAATTCTGAGAACAACGACAGGGACCAAATAGACCTACTGATCAAAGAGACTTATCTGCCCTCAGTGTTCATGAGAATATAATAGGGAATTCAGAGTTTGCATGCTGGTGCTATGTTGGGATGACTTCCTAGTGAAATAGAAAGGTCAATGAGGATTCCTTGAAAGTGTGGAGCATGTAAGTTTACTTAAAAATAGAAGTAAAATCACTTTTTAAAACAAGCCAAAAAATCTCAGGTCTTCTCTGGTTATGCACTCAGGTAGAAGTAGAACATTTATAGTGACAGCAAGCCAGGGATCTAGGGCAACCATTAATGATTCCATGAAAAAGGCTGGGTCTCCTGAGCCACCCCACAATGAAAGGCTGACAGATGTCTAATCAAGAAGTACTGTCTTGTTTCTTCAAGCCACACATGTCTTGGTGTAGAGGTTAAAAACAGTGGCCTCTAATCTGGAGAACTGAGTTTGAATCTCCACTCTTCCACATGCAGCCAGCTGGGTGACTTTGGGCTAGTCACAGTTCTCAGAGCTCTCTCAGTCTTTCCTACCTTACAGAGTGTCTACCATGGGGAGAGGAAGCGAAGGTAATTGTAAGCCACTTTGAGACTTCTTTGTGCAATGAAAAGTGAGATATAAAAACCAAATCTTTGTCATTATCTTCTGGTGAGGATCAGAATCAGCTCCAAGGTAAGATGCCCCCCTTTACTTTCCCTCAAGGTTGCCAAGTTTCTAGATGACTGTTCCCTCTAGGTCCCTCTCACACCACTCCTGCCCAACTTAATAACTACTTTAAAGCAGATTGCATGGTCCCCAAAGGACCCCTGGAATTTTATCCTTCTCCTATCAGCAGATACACCTTCCTCACTAAATATGTTGGCCCTTTATATACAGGCAGCAGAGTGGAAGGAGCGGATAATGAATAGGGAGTGAAGCACAGTAGTGCTAGCAAGGCTGAAGGGAGCACAATGAGTGGGCTGTGTTCATTCCAGATGTTTCCCTCATCTCTCAACATAAAATAGAAGCTGGCTCTAAAGACCCATGGTCTTGTCTGTGATCCATAGCAGATGCCCAGTGATTCTGGCCCATAATGGCAGCCCTCAAGAAGTTAACAAGACCAAAACTCTTTGGCAAACAGAGACCCTTACAGTAGCACGAGGACACACTAGTACAGTGGTTCTCAACCTACCTGATGGTGCGACCCCCTTTGGGTTGCTGAGGCTGCGGCCACCGCGGCTGCCTTGACAACCCAAAGGGGGTTGTAGGGTTGTGCACTCTTGCCGCTATGGCAGTCACGGAAGCCTGAGGTGGCCAGTGGCACAGAGAGGAGGGGTAGTGCTGGCACACCAACCAGCACCCACACGCAGGTGCAGAGTTCTGTGCCTGCACGCGGGCACTGGCTGGTGTGCCGCCGGCATTCCTCCCTTCTATGCCGCGGCGCTGGCCATCTTGGTCTTCGTGATAACCGAAGCAGCCAGAGCACACAACCCTATGCAGTGGTGGTGGTCTTGGCCACCAAAAGGGGGTTGTGCTTTCAGGTAGGTTGAGAATCACTGTGCTAGTGTGTTCCCATGCTGCTGTAAGGGTCCGTTGGGGTCACCGAGGCTGCCATGCCGCTGCTGGCATCCCCCCTGAAAGGGTCTATCGACCCCCCCCCCGAGGGGCCGTGACTCCCACATTGAGAACCACTGCAGTAGAAGGAGGCCTGCCTGTGGTGAAGTAGCCACTTGTGGACAAGGATGGTTAAAGAGGACAGGGTTGTGAACTTAGTGGACAGCTGAGGCATGCTTCTTTTAAATCACTGTTGCAATTAAGTTGTGATCCAAATCATACTTGCAGAACATAGGAAATTCACAATGCAATAAAAATTTCCCTCTGAATAAACCATACATTGGACTGTGAACATCAGTGTGATTTTTGAAAAAGTATTGGGTAGGGGGGAAGAAAAACATGTAGACGTTCCATTGAAAGAAGGCTGGCCAGCTCTTGGCCTGTTTATTCAAACAATCTATACAGGAAAACTGGGACAGAAATCTTACTTTTGTTTTCCCTGTCAATCACATCTTCTTTGACAGATGTCCTTCTGTAACCTCCACATCTAAAATGATGCAACACCTGCATCTAAACTGGTGTGCGTATTCCAAGGATGCAGCAGGATATATCAAGCCATCTTTGTGTTTGATCCTAAAATCACCTTATTCATGTTATAGACCAAAAAAAGGATCAAAATCAAAAAGTAGTATGAGGTGTAAGGATTTAGAGTTCTGTGGTCCAATTGAAAGTGCATACCATAAGGCAGGGGTAGTCAACCTGTGGTCCTCCAGATGTCCATGGACTACAATTCCCATGAGCCCCCTGCCAGCATTTTCTGGCAGGGGCTCATGGGAATTGTAGTCCATGAACATCTGGAGGCCCACAGGTTGACTACCCCTGCCATAAGGTACAGCTCCCTCCTTAGTATGGAATGTTGAAGACACCAGCAAGGCAAGGTGGTTAGTCAGAGTAAGCAAGCAATGTCCCAGCTCTCTGCATGGCAGAAACATCAACTGACATCAAGGCTGATGTTCTGCTAAACTTAGACCGTCCTTCTTCCCCAGTCCCAAAGAAGGGGGAGAATAACTAATGCACTTTCCCCCCTCTATCTGTGTTCTGACAAACACTCTTTTTGGGTCACATGTTGTCATTGTGCAAGACGGCAGCACATGGACATGAATCACGTCTTCTGCAATGGGCTTTCAAAAAGGAAGGAAGAAGGAGCCCAGACAGTCTGTGCCTTCATTCATGCTTTCACCTCTGCCTACTAAATTACCGTGGTAAACAGACAAAAAGTCTCTGTGTTATCATGAAGTACCTCGGGCACAGAGAAGCTTCTGGTAAACTTCTTCAGGGTGAGACTTGTTATCTGTTCATCTTTCCCTGAGGAAGAGGACAGATCCATGAGCTGAAAAAAATGGGCAGGCCAGAGCAGGTTTCTAACAGAAGGCTGGTGGATTCAGAACAAATGATTGAAAACTCACTAGCAAGAACCACAATTGCCACAGAAGTCCTCACCCGACTAGGGTTGGTTGTGAACTTGGTGGATTCACTTATTTGGCATAAAGTGATTCAGTTGACAAGTTAGGCTGTATTCAACTAATTGGCACCTGTGTCCCTATGCCACTTACAGTTACGCCCTTTTAAATCTATTGAAGTCTTAGAAAGATTTAACTCTGTTTGGTATCGCAGCGTGTGTGTGTCTTTTGCAGTTTGATTATATCAGTAGCTTGACAAGAAGTACTTGTATTTCAGACATCTATCAGTGGCAGGAGGTGTATTTAACTCAGTTATTAATAGCTGGATTGTGGTGCTAACCCATCTGATGCATACTGAGATCCTTTGCAGACTACATCTCATTAGGCTTGATTTTGGTGGGAATTGTGCACTTCTGTCACATGCACTACCTCTTGGCTGCAAAAACTAATGTCTGAGTAATCAAGAATTCTGAAATCTGACAACTTTATTGTGATGCTTAGACATTTTCAAAGATTCCCAAGACAGCAAACTAAGGACTGTTTGATGAAATGCAAATATCAAAGTTTGACTGTCAGACTAGAAGGGGGCTGTGTGGAGCTGATTTCTAACATCAGAAAGGGTGCGCTGATAAGGGGTGGAGGAGCCTTCGTTTGCTTGAGACGTGCCTCTTCATAGCCCCTCTCCCCAAGCACTTTTGTTTTGTTCAGCAGAGCTGCAGAAGATCCCAGATTCAAACCATGGCATCTCCATTTAAAAGGATTAGGTAGTAAGTGGTAGAAAATACTTCTACCTGAGGCCCTGGAGAACCCCCAATAGTTGAAATAGACATTGGTGAACCAGTGCTCTCATTCAATGTCAGACAGCTTCATGTGTTTATGAGCTACACCAGAGAATATGGGAAAACAAATATTTGACTACATTTAAGCTTGAGAGCATTTAAAATGTGTGAATGTGTTTTCAGTCTTGATTTTATACTTTGCAAAACTGGTCTCAATGTTGCAACATTTATTTAATCTTTTAAATCAATTGTTTTTTAACTATTTGATTTAAAAAGCTGGCAATGATAATAAATAAATGTAATAAAATAATAATAAAAATGAGTATTTCACTTTTGTAAAAGTACAGTTTGTTAAACAAAACATGTTTGGGTTAAGAGAAGTGTCTTAGGAGAAACATCCCCTTTGTCCCACACAGAAGGAAATGCGTCTTCTGAGATGGCACTTGTTGAGGCATATGCATGCATCGTCATCTGATATGATGCAAAAACTCATATGATTAGATGACTTTCTTCAGTTGAGCAATAGTGATGCTGCTGACCTCAGAGGTCAGCATCATTAGGTACCTGCCAAGCCCTAACCCCCTGGAGGGCCTACTGCCACCTTCTGCACTCCTTGGCCCTGAACCTTCGCTATGCTGTCATTGGTTACCTGTGGGTGGCAGCGTGGACTGGGTTCAATGGGAGAGATGAAAGACTGGGCAACTCTAAGGCCTACTCTAAGGAGGGGGAGCACAAAGAAATTTTT
The DNA here is from genome assembly GCF_049243985.1 of Paroedura picta. Lineage (NCBI taxonomy): Eukaryota > Metazoa > Chordata > Lepidosauria > Squamata > Gekkonidae > Paroedura > Paroedura picta. Next base: position 79,145,750 of record NC_135372.1, read on the forward strand.
ATGAAAGGGCCTCCAAAACCTGGGGCCTGCACTAGTTAACAGTCCTCCTTGTTCTGTTACGAGTAGATTCTTTCTTGGATTGATTTTAAAAAATTGTCAGTAGCATCTACTTGTGTTTGATGTGGTATTTCAGTAATATCTTTGGTCTTTAATATGGTAATGTTGAAAATAAAATATCTGAATGAGACCGTTTTCACTTGGGGAAACTCATCAGATAGCATTTCAAAGTTTCAAATCTGAATGAATGCCATACAGGATTTTGAAAGGCCTTTCCCTCTAGTTCATATTAGTGAGTGGCCCTCTCTGTCTGTGTGTCTGTGGGGGCAGATTTCTCCCTTTTTATGTTTGCTTCTTTAGAAATGTAAATGTTCACAGGTTTGGTTTATTCTTTGCTCTTACCCTACAGTCCAAGTCTGCAGCTAATTTAAAATGAGGAGGCAGTATATTTTGATACCAAAATGGTTTGGAGGGTCAGCAACATGGTCTGTGTTCTGGGCACTAACTTCACTGCCATGCTAGCCAAGAGACAGGCAGAGTGCTCTTCTGCTGTTCTTTTAATTGGGAACAACAGAGAGATGCTGGAATTTTCTTCTGTATGCATCTCACATCTTCACCCCCATGTACTTATTTCTTAGGCTTGCCATTTGCCTTCCTCCAGCAGGTAAGCGGCCATCCATATACAAACATTCCCAAAGAGCAGCAACATTTTATTTACTAGGTTGTGACATTTAGTTTGCACCCGAGCATCTGTTTTGCCATGAGCCATGTGCATGTGCTCACCCTGAGCATTTTTTCCCTGAATGGCTGTAGAGTTGTACAATTTTCTTCCCCTAATTTGGAATTGGTATCTGTTAACATATAAATATCTTATGTGAAGCAGCCCTTGAGTCTACGTATTTCAGAGCCATTGTTATGATGCCATTCAGAGTTAAATTTGTGTGTGAAAGAATAGTCTCCCTCACAATCTTTTCTCTTTAGAAGAAGTTTTGTGACAGTCTATTTTAATGGGGGGGAGTTACTAACTTGGCATGAATCTTTTACAAACACAAACCTGTGGAAAAGTCAAATAGAGTTTTGGAGAGGGAAATATTCAAGGGAGAGGTTACAAACAAGCTTTCTAAAGACTTGGCTCTGCAAGTTCTTGGGAACACCTGCCAATTCCCAGCTTTTTATTTTTGTGGCACCATAGAGCAGAAAATATACCAGCATCTATAGACCTCTGCTAATTCAGTAGCATCTTTATGACCATGCTGAACTGAACCACCGAATGCATGCTTATTTTTGATACTGCAGTTTTCACCTTGTTTGCATACCTGTTTCCCTTGACTTCACAGTCAATAAATAATGTTTCTGGAAAAGTGTGCTTGCGCACTAAAACTTGTACCTTGAATAAACTTTTGTTCATCATAAAAGTGACACTGGGCTCAAACCTTGTTCTGCTGCTTCAGCCCAACATAGTTACCTAATTGAATAAAATGAACAGTAAGCTGTGGAAACCAAATTAGGAAATTCGATTTCAATTTCTGATATATTTTATTCCATTATCCTGAATATCTTTTGCCTATTTCTCTGTGGTTGAGGGTTTCAAAGACAGAATGTTTTCATTGATGTGAACTAATATGGTAATTTTATATCAGCTGACAATTTAGTACCAATGCTCTTGATGAAGAAATGGCTGCACAAGTATTGCTAGGAGTGGAGGGGCTACGATAAATTGATTCAGCATATTTGGTCATGTAGCATCCATGCATAGCTTGTGTTGAACTGGACAGGTTAAATAGCTAGGTGGGAGATTTATGGGATCAGCTTGGTGATACAAACTTACTTGTCTTTAGACTTCAGATATGTGACTGATCTGTTTATGAACTTTTAAAACCCTAAAGGTAAAGGTAAAGATATCCCCTGTGCAAGCACTGGGTCATGTTTGACTCTTGGGGTGACGCCCTCTAGCGTTTTCATGGCAGACTCAATATGGGGTGGTTTGCCAGTGCCTTCCTCAGTCATTACCTTTTACCCCCCAGCAAGCTGGGTACTCATTTTACCGACCTTGGAAGGATGGAAGGCTGAGTCAACCTTGAGCCGGCTGCTGGGATCGAACTCCCAGCCTCATGGGCAGAGCTTCAGACAGCATGTCTGCTGCCTTACCACTTTGCACCACAAGAGGGTCTTTTAAAACCCTAGCTTAGCTTTAAAAACTAAATATTTGTCTTGGATGCTCAGTACAAATGATGTCAAGTTCCGTGTGTTTTTTGTTTACAAGAATTGCCCTCTTCTCAGTGACTCCTCACAATATCAGTCTTCAACTTGTGTCAGTGGCATCTAATACATCACAGTGCTCACATGATGCATTAGTTCACTCCCAGATAGAAGAGTGGTTGCCCTTTCAGCAGCAACTGTGTTTTCCATCTAGTGTAGTTTACCTTCTAAGTCATTACTCAAACTCAGAGAAGGAAAAATTAGCTTCAACAAGGGTTCCAGAAATGAATAACACTGGACCTTGCAATCTGTTTATACCAGGGTGGATCTTGGTGGAAACGGCAAGATAAAATTATGAAGAAAGAGTGATTATAAACACAAATGTATTGTATACAAAATAAAAAGAGTAAAAATGTAAAGAACCTACGCTAGGCACCTGAGACCTAACTCCGTAAGTAACAGATGCACACACCAACAAGACAGTACACTTATAAAAAGGTAAAAGGGAAGAAATTGAGAAGTTTTAGGGAAGGGACATACAACCTTAAGCCGAGGGCTTAGGGTCTAGAGGAGTCCAGAGTGAGATGCAGGTGAGGTCCAAGGAGCAGAGGAGGAGAGAAGCCAACAAAGCAGTTGCAGGGATGTTTGGGCAGCGATAAAACCTGGAACACTTTACAGTGATTTGGGATGGTCTTTTTATCGGGAAGAGTCCCATAGGTAGACATGAGAATCCACTTTATCAGAAACATGATTGTTCAAATATATGAAGCTTTTATTTGATTGGGCAGTTTGAAGATTACTGCTGTCAAAAGGGAGAGAATAATTGCAGGAAAATACCTGACTTCCAAGGTGGGATGATAGTTGGATAGTTTTAGCATTTTGACGAATTGGGTTTAAATGTCCTCTTGATGGCACTTCATGAGTTTATTGGGTGTCAAGAAGATTTATCAATGGCTAGATTGATTTAGTGATTCTTGCTCAACTGTCTACAACTGGAAGTGGTTCACATTGCCTTAATTAAGTGTCAGTCGGAGCCAGGGATTTGATTGTATTAGGCATACCGTGGAGCTAGGTGGATACTTCCAGAATGTGCCAGGATATTTGGTGATGTTCTTAGCATTGAAAGATTTTTGTGTTCTTGAGCAAGATACATCACAGAACTGATGGGGGCTGTGTTAAATCCTAGCATACCCTTTGTCTTCTTTCCTGGGATTTTCCAGTGCCTATATGTGACATCCCAAGTTTCAGATCCCCTTGATATTTAGCCTGCAAAGGAGGTGCATATTAAAACACAAAGTCCAAAATAAAAGAGGACCCTACTATCCAAGGATGTCTCAGCTGGAGGAAGGGGGTGGGATCTTTACCAGGTGACAGAACTCTCTTATTGCACAGCACTAAAGGAAAACCTTGATCATGTTGAGATTACGGGAGTCAGATAGCATCTACGCAAATATCTCTTATGAACCTGTGAACTTGAGTTTTTGGATTTTAAGCATAGTACTGCCATTAAGAAGAGCCTCTTGTGGCGCAGAGTGGTAAGGCAGCCATCTGAAAGCTTTGCCCATGAGGCTGGGAGTTCAATCCCAGTAGCCGGCTCAGGGTTGACTCAGCCTTCCATCCTTCTGAGGTCGGTAAAATGAGTACCCAGATTGCTGGGGGGTAAACGGTAATGACTGGGGAAGGCACTGGCAAACCACCCCGTATTGAGTCTGCCAAGAAAACGCTGGAGGGCATCACCCCAAGGGTCAGACATGACCTGGTGCTTGCACAGGGGATACCTTTACCTTTTTACTGCCATTAAGGCAAATCCATTATGCAGTGCAAATCAGACCTTCAGATAAGGGACATCTTTGATGGATCTGAAACATATATTGTTTGAGGCATATTAAATCTATATTTTAACCTGTGGTAGCTTGAGTTTAGATCTCTGGTACTTAGTGACAGAATTTTCATTTAAAGTCATTTTGTAATATTGCCTTCTTTCCTATTTGTTTATTTTTTCCTTTTCTGCAATGGCACAAGTTCATTTAGAAATTAATAAGGTTCAGCACTGAAATTTGGAAAGCTATTATGGGAAATGTAAACCTGCTGGCAGATCCTACAGCTGCTGAAGCTTGCAAGGACTGCGCAGTGCTAGCGGTTCAGTCATAGGATAAACTGATGGAAGGAGATGTAAAACAAAGGGGCTTTTCAGTGGCAAGGTTGTGGTTTGGATTTACTAAAGAGCAATTTCAGGTCGGAGAAGCATCCGGAGGTCTTGGGGAGGAGCAGAAAAATATGGGATAGATGCAAAGTAGTAGAAAAGTTCCCAGCACATAATTCTTATTTTCTTTTTTAAGAATGAAGGGAATTAGCTCCCCCCGTCTACTTTTTCCAGTATAACTTCTTGCCTCTTTTATTTCTGGTGCGCTTTTCCTGATGTTAGTTCCCATAAATTTTGTTGTTTATTTAGTGCATATTTATACATATATCCACTTTGTAGAACTACAAATATGCTAAGGAAAGAAATTCAGTTGTGCCAAATTATGGTATATGGTTTATGAAAAAGCACAGTTTTATTTTTATTTAAGCAATATTCCTGTTGTTTTTGGCTTGCAGAACAAAAAATGGCTTCAGGAACATTCCACAATCTATCTAGAGCTCCTCCTCTCACTTTGCACTTTCATTACAAATTCATCACAGTGTGACACTTGGCTTTAAAAGAATTAGTAAGAAGGCAAATTGTAGAAAGCCCCTAGTTATCTAGGAGACCAAGCAATACAGTGCCAGGGACATATTTTCCCATTCCTTCCTAGTTTATTTTAGCAAATTCTCATGGTGAGCAAAAAGCTTCCACAAATGGTTAAAACCTACCTCCATTCAATCAAGTAGAAATGTTTATTTATGCAGCACAAGCTGTTTCTACAAATAATAATAATAATAATAATAATAATAATAATAATAATAATAATGTCTGAATTTTGCAGACTGACATTTGGATGTTGTGCTGTTTCTACCTATTGAAAATAATGGGATATGTACAGTACAAACACAGGCACCATTCTAAACCCATCAACCAGTGCATTAAGATGGGTAAGAATGCACTACAGGTTGGAGAGTACAGGTAACCTCACGGGTCCAAAGACAAAGCCATATAATATTTATTTTTCAAGAGAAACCCACATCACACAAAACAGCATGGGGCAGCCTTTTTCAATTTTTTGACTGTGGAGTAACCCCTGCTGCCTATCAGGTGACTGGCGAGGAGGGGAGGTGGGAAAACTTGCCCTGAAAAAGATGAAAAATCCTTCAATGTGCAGTGATGTGTCTACATAACTGCTCATGTGACCTGGAAGTGATACTATCACTTCTAGGATGTCAGGGATGATACTCTGGCATTTGGGCAAAACCTCTATGATAGAAGCCAAATTGACCACAGAGTTTTTGCCCAAATAACAGAGTATTGCCCCAGCATCCTGGAAGTGGTAGTGTAACTTCTAGGACATGTGGGCAGTAACATAGATGTGTCAAAGTGGTTAAATAGGCCTTGTGCTGCTCCCAATAAGTCCCTTCACTATCCTCTACTGGTACCAACCCTAGACAAATTTGTGAGGCATGGAAAAGGAATACCCTGTGATAAACTGCTGCTAGAGAGCCAGTTTGGTGTCGTGGTCAGGAGTGCGGACATCTAATCTGGTGAGCCGGGTTCGATTCTGCACTCCCCCACATCCAACCAGCTGGGTGACCTTGGGCTTGCCAAGGCACTGATAAATCTGCTGAAACCAAGCAGTGATATCAGGGCTCTCTCAGCCTCACCTACCTCAAAGGGTATCTGTTGTGGGGAGAGGAAAGGGAAGGTGACTGTAAGCCGCTTTGAGCCTCCTTTGAGAAAAGCAGCATATAAGAACCAACTCTTCTAGCCTCACCCACCTCACAGGGTGTCTGTTGTGGGGAGAGGAATGGGAAGGTGACTGTAAGCCGCTTTGAGCCTCCTTCAGGTAGGGAAAAGCGGCATATAAGAACCAACTCTTCTTCTTCTTCTTCTTCTTCTTCTTCTTCTTCTTCTTCTTCTTCTTCTTCTTCTTCTTCTTCTTCTTCTTCTTCTTCTTCTTCTTCTTCTTCTTCTAGAACAGAAAGTTTTTGGAAGAAATATTTTTACTTTTTGATTGTTGTTTTTAAAAGCAACTGGAAATGTCCCCTGACCCCTGGGGTGACGCCCTCTAGCGTTTTCATGGCAGACTCAATACGGGGTGGTTTGCCAGTGCCTTCCCCAGTCATTACCGTTTACCCCCCAGCAAGCTGGGTACTCATTTACCGACAAGTCACAAATCATCCTTGAAAAGGTTACAGGGTCTCTAGTCCATCTGTTTGTTTTCTCCATCTGACTTCTGGTATTGGGCTTTCCTCCTGCTGTGTTGGGCCTGTCCTCTTGCTAAATTGACCACCTACTCAATGCCTGCCTGTGTGTGTGTGTCTTACTTTTGTGTGATGGACATTGATAAAAGTAGTAGGAAGGAAAATGTTAACTATGGGGCCTGGGGAGGGCTGCCAGTCTTTATGTGGCCCTGGAGTTCTCTAGGGATTGTGACTTGATCTTTGGACTGCAGAGATCAATTCCCCTGCAGGAAATGGAAGCACTGGAGTTGTAGACTCTACAGCAGTGGTCCCCAATCTTTTTGAGGCTGGGGACCGGCAGGGCAACTGCCCGCCTGCGCATGCCGTGCATGTGCGGCCGGGGCCGCACATGCGCCATGCATAGCCAAAATTGCGCATGCGCGGCACTTTCGCGCGTGTGCGCATGCGCGGCACTTTCGCATGTGTGGCACTTTCGCGCATGTGCGAATTTGGCTGTGCATGGCGCATGTGCGCATGTACGCATGCGCAGCCGCGGACCTGATTCCCTCTCCCCCCCTCCCGCAGTAAGAAGCTTCCCGGGCTGCAAGCTTGCAGCCTGGGAAGTTTTTTACTGCGGGGGGGCGGGGAGTGGGAGCCGCAGCCCAGCGCCATGGCCTTCGCGGCCCGGCACCGGGCCGCGGCCCGCAGGTTGGGGACCACTGCTCTATAGCATTACATCTTTAAGTATTTGAAAGGTTGTCACTTGGAGGAGGGCAGGATGCTGTTTCTGCTGGCTGCAGAGGAGAGGACACGCAGTAAGGGGTTTAAACTTCAAGTACAACGATATAGGCTAGATATCAGGAAAAAGTTTTTCACAGTCAGAGTAGTTCAGCCGTGGAATAGGCTGCCTAAGGAGGTGGTGAGCTCCCCCTCACTGGCAGTCTTCAAGCAAAGGTTGGATACACACTTTTCTTGGATGCTTTTGGATGCTTTGGGCTGATCCTGCGTTGAGCAGGGGGTTGGACTAGATGGCCTGTATGGCCCCTTCCAACTCTATGATTCTATGCTCTCCACTGAGCTTCTTCCCCTCCCCAAACTCTGCCATCACCCCTGTATCTCCAGGAGTTTTGCATTCAGGAACTGGAAACCCTGGGCCTTGGTCGCAGCACCAAAAGCCATTCTTCATTCATTCTAACTGACAGATGATGTAGAAGTAGTAGTAGAAGAAGAGTCTTAGATGCCACTTCTCCCCACAACAGACACCCTGTGAGGTAGGTGAGGCTGAGAGAGCCCTTATATCACTGCTCGGTCAGTGCTTTATCACTGCTGTGGGAGCCCAAGGTCACCCAGCTGGCTGCATATGGAAGAGCACGGAATCAAACCCGATTGCCAGATTAGAAGTCTGCACTCCTAACCATTACACGAAGCTGGAGAAAGAATTAGAAACATTCTTCCTGTACCAGTATATTTTAAACTCTGGCTTCTGATAGGAAGTTCTATTTTCTAACTTCATTGCCTTTCCAAGACAACAGGAGAATGCAGACAGTCAAAACAAATAAATTAAATCAGAGCAGCTCCGCGTCTCCTGCTGCCAGACGCCATCTTGGATCCACCTCCATTGCCTTTCCTCAGTTTCCTATTGTGTGACAATTGTGACTTCAGACTAAGGATCAGCTAGAAATAATTGTTCTTTTTAGGGTTAAAGGCAGCCATAGGTGTGTGTATGTATGGGGGAAGTTGACTGAGGAAAGTGGAATTTATACCTTTCTCTCAAGCCTGTTTGTTTTTCCTTTAAGGAGCAAATACAGCTGCAAGAATAAGATTTCTATTGGGAAAAGGTTTAAGGAAAACACCAAACCAAACTTGCCTCAGTGCTGTAGGCCTAATGCCCCACTTCCCTGTGGTTGCTTTTAAGCCTTAAAAAACAGAAACACCAATGGAAAATTTTGTTGTAGATCTTCCGCTGTCATGTCTAGTTAGTTCCTGAAGAATGATTTAATAGAAGTTCACTGTGCTCTTTCCATACCAGCATATTTGAATAAACTTCTATTGAAGTAAATAATTAATTCTGACAAAGCCTGGTTTTCAGGATATGCGTAGTATAAGCATAGGTCAGTGGTCTAACAGGCAAATGTGAAAATTAGGGTTGCCAAATCCCTGCAGGCTACTGGTGGGATTGCCAGATCTGAGTTGGGAAACACCTGGAGATTTGGGAATGGTGTCTGGGGAGGACAGAGACCTTACTGGGGTATAATGCCACAGAGTCCACCTCCAAAGAATCCCTTTTCTCCAGGAAAACTGCTCTCTGTAGTCTGGAGATGACTGGTAATTCCAAGGACTCCCCAGGTCCTACTTAGAAGCTGGCATCAAAAATATGATTAGCTGTTGTTCTCATGTATATACGTATTTGAACCCCCCCCCCCTTTTGGGGGGGCATTAAAGAATATTCCCTCACATAATTTTGTTGAGACAGATAATAGACAAATAGATTTTATATAAAATTAAATAGTTTCTGCTTCTTAAAATTTAATGACCCCATATGGTTTGACTCATATTGTACCAAGGATCCCTTTCCATACCAGCCCACTGATTTTCCTTTTTGGAGCATCAAAACTATGTTCAGTATGCTGTGGTTTATATGATATACCTATATTTCCGGAAAACAAATCTGTTGCTGAAAAATTCAGATATAAGATTTTTGTTGGGCATAATTTATGCCTATACTCAGCCACTGACACTGACTATGCACTAAGCAAAATAATGCTTTAGCAAAGAGTGAAAGGCAGCTATTGATATTGCAGGTAACCTGCCTGATTTGCATCAGTAGCTGATTAGTGAGCTGGAAGTTGCAAGATTGTGTAAATTACTTGAAACCATTTTGGAGAACGGTCCTAATAATGAAGGCATTGATGCAGATGCTGTAGACATTTGCAAATGATATATGGAATACTGCTGCAACCATTAAGGAGAAGAGGAATTTGTGCTTATTATTTCTTTGACCCTGATACAAAAGACATTGTTCTAGGGCAAGTTTTCTGAACTAGGGATTTGTGAAACCCTGGGGTATCTTGCTGGCTCTGGGTTTCCTGCATGGGTGAGAGTTAATTGTTTTTATATATTTTACTTTGTTAAACATTTATTGGGTTGATATGGCCATATATGGTCATGCCAACCTGCCCCCCCCCCAAATGGCCAATGATAGACCTGGAGGGGGTAGGAAGGGTAGAGCATTTCCACAGCTATGCTTCCCAACCATATTCTGGATGATCATGCCACTTCTGGGGTTTCTTGAAGCCTGAAGACTGTTTCAGGGATTTCTCAACAGTAAAAATGTTGAGAAAGGCTGTTCTAGGGACTGCTGCCATGAGGCTGCAGCCCTTCATGGTTGCCTGCATGCACTTGTGAGAAGGTAGACCCTAAGGCGTTTCTTCATGCAGCAGTGGCCACAAGGGAGATGTATTGGACTATACTGCTCTTGTGATGACACTTATTTTCTTGGCTGTGTCTGTATTGTAGTAGATGCACACTGATCAGTCCACAAGCCTACCAACAGTAGTATTCCTGTCATGTCTACCTTAAGGGAAAAATAGATAACTTGGAATATTTGCAAATTTTTGGAATACTTGCATATATTTACTAATACTACTTTAGCATTCACACCTTTGGCAGATGACCCAATGGCAAATGTCACAGGCACTTTGGCTGTTTTTTGATGACTGTTGAAATAATGTGAACCAAGCAACAATGTGAGGAAATTGTTGTTTGTTGAAAGATGGTTAATGATTTACCAGTCGCTGTGTACCCACTGGAACCATAATGTTTGGTGTGCATCTATATTTTTTAACCTAATATCCATCATGAAAATGTGTAGGCAACTGAAATTAAGCCTTGTAGGTTTTTCTCAGGTATACACAAAAGTAAAGTAAGTTGTATATGCACTGTTTTAATTATGTATGCATTGTTTTAGCAAGTTCATAATATGGGCATATCATATTTACCCTTTATTATCATAATGCATGAAGCTGACTAGAGATATTTAGTGTGCCAAATTTCTGTCATTTATTGTTGGAATTTCACCAGTTCATATTGTCTTTGCAACCACAGGGGTTAGAAACTTGTTCCAGTTTTTAAGAAAGCAAGCATGAATTTAAATGACCTAGATAAAATGTTATATAGAAGACCATTTGTGGGTGTATAGATTTCCTGCAGGACTATCTCTATAATGAGATTTCATCTGCCACTGACTGCCCCAAATACCAATCTGTCTGGAAGCCAGCAGTTGTTCTCCTTACCCCTCTGGTTCCCTAGACCTCTTTAAAAATTGTATGACAAGCTGAGTATGCCCTCATGAGATTGGCTCTTCCTGATAGTCTGACTTGCCAGCATAACAAAAATAGTGTGCAAAGTCTTGCAAGAGGCAGTAACCCATAATGTCTACTTGACTTCATCTAGTGATGAAAAGTTACCATAGATGTTCTGCACATATGGGAGAATGCAAGACAAAATCCCAAGTAACCTTTCAATTCCAACAGGAATTACTAGGCTGTACATGACTTCCTTCAAATGGAAGACTTGTCTTCATTCAGGATAGCCATTACTTTACCATTAAGTTTACCACTGATAGATCATATCTATCAAAGTTGGTTGAAAGGGCTGCTGCGGACCAAATATCAGCATTCCTGGAGTAAACTTCAGCCCTTGACCCATTTCAGTCGGGCTTCCGGCCTGGACATGGGGTGGAGACAGCGCTAGTCGCCCTGATGGACAACCTCCGACGTCAGCTAGACCGGGGCGGGTCAGCGCTGCTCATACTATTAGACCTATCGGCAGCGTTTGACACAGTAGACAATGAGCTCCTAGCTCGCTGCCTCGCCGACACCGGAATACGGGGAACAGCCCTCAAATGGCTGAATTCCTTCCTCCGGGGCCGCGGACAGAGGATAGTGATAGGAGAGAGATCATCTAAACAACATCAGCTCACATGTGGAGTCCCATAAGGAGCAGTCCTCTCTCCTATTTTATTCAACATCTTTATGTGCCCTCTGACTCAGCTGGTGCGGAGGTTTGGGCTGGGTTGCCACCAATATGCGGATGACACCCAGCTCTATCTCCTGATGGATGACCGCCCTGACTCTCCCCCAGAACCCTTAGCCAGATGTCTGGAAGCAGTGACAAAATGGATCAAGCAGAGTTGCCTGAAGCTCAATCCTGCAAAGATAGAGGTCCTGTGGTTGGGTAGGAAAGGACCATGGGAGGAAGCGCTCCTGCCCACCCTGGACGGGGTGCAGCTCTCACCAATGCACACTGCCAGGAACCTGGGCGTGACCCTGGACGCTTCCCTTACAAAGGTAGCGCGGCTAGCATTCTACCACCTCCGCCAAGCCAAGCTACTAGCGCCCTACCTGGACCCAGAGCACCTAGCCACAGTGATCCATGCGATGGTCACCTCTAGGCTGGATTTCTGCAACTCGCTCTACGCAGGCCTACCCTTATCCTTGATCTGGAAACTACAACTGGTGCAGAATGCTGCAGCCAGGATTCTCACGAAAACATCATGGAGATCCCACATCCGGCTGGTACTCCAACAACTTGGCTGGCTCCCAATTGAATTCCGGATCAAGCTTAAGGTTCTGGTAATCACCTTTAAGGCCATACGTGGTTTGGGCCCAGTGTATTTGAGAGACCGCCTCCCTGCCTATACCCCCAGAAGAGCCCTACTCTCCGCCACCTCCAACTGGCTGCGGATCCCTGGCCCCAGAGAAGCAGGTCGGTCCTCAACAAGGGCCAAAGCCTTCTCTGTCCTGGCCCCCACTTGGTGGAAATAAATCTAAATAAATAAAAATAAAAATATCCTAGGATTTCTAGCCCGAGAACTAAACCACAGTTTAGTCAGGGGTCTCTTACAACTGAAATATATATTTCCCTCTGAAACTCCAGTTGGACTCTCCAGTTATTTTAAATTTTAAAATAAATTTATGCTTTGAATAGACGGGGTCCATATTTTTGACATTTATTTGACATGTACGTACCTATGAGTCTTTTAGCATCTGATTTAATTGGTATCCCTTTGTAGGTCTAGACTTAATTACAAGCCATCCATAGAAAGACATTGACAGTAATAAACTTCTACCAAATCCTCATTCAGGTTGCAAAGGTTGGCAAACCTTTGGAAAAACTTTGTATAAAACATATAATGAAAATCATCAATCATTCCTTTTGACAAACTTCAATAAGGAACAGTTTATGAAATTATTACGCTTTCCAAAATTGCTCTCTGAGAACTAGATTATCTTATTTGCTTGTTCCTAAGTGAGGCAGTTTTTCTGGAAAAAAAATAGATGATAATTAGGTGATAGTTCTCAAAATTCTTGGTATTTCAAGGGAGCTAGAAAGACACCCTGAGTTTTAAAGAGTATGGTAATACAGTTAATAGAGTGAGTTAAAACAAGTTCCTAGCATGGAGAATGTGCTTTGATTCAGTTGCAGAAAAACACGTGAAGAAGTTATTTACAGTTACTACTCTATGATAAATTGATAATAGAGAATGTTACTGTCTATGAAAGGATGAACATTGAGAGCTGCTGTTTGGGCTGTCTCAGAAACTGTGATTGGTCACTTTGCTCTCAATGATTAAATTTCATCCAAGTGCTTCTGCTCTTTTCATGTCTAATTTGACAAAAGGGAGTTGTTGGGGGAAAGCAATTTTCATGAAAAACCTTCGATTTTCAGGCAAACATACCAGTCTGCTCTCATGGCACTACCATGGTGAAGAGCAATAACTTTATTTAACACTGAGCTTTCACAAAAAAAGTGTAGAGAACAGGGGTCCCTTTGTCCATAATTTACCACAATGAAACACACATACACACACACCCCAAAAAAGAGGGAAAAGAGACTGCTATTCTCCTTAGGCTTCTTTAACACCCCCCCCCCCCCAATTCATTCACACATTTCCTGACATCAGGGCAGGGCATTGTTACAAGAAGTCTGAAAAGGGAAGTTGGGATGTATCCATTTTTATTTGTAAAAGAACACTATACATACTGTGCCCCAAGAGGACAAGTAAACTGTAGCTCTGCTATTGCTGTTCCATTGGGGATTAGGAATAAATAGACTCCAGATTTAGAGTGAGTATCTGAAAAAGCTCAAGTAGGGAATAGCCTGCTACCTAATAAGCTGCAAAACCCAATCTGGTGAAGATGGTTATAAATGTTTCCCAGACATGAGTAACATTGCAATATGTTATTCTGTTGCTGAAGATCTATAAACTAGAATAATTTACCTTCCCAACTGTTAGTTGTGATATGTACAATTTAATTAACAGGGATCTTTGTTCAACATTCATGGATCTTTGCAGGGAGGGCTAGTTAGGGAAAGTGTTTGGGAATTTAAGAACCTTGTTATTATTGAAAGACTAGCTAGGGATAGGAGATGAGGGAGTAGCATTTTGGAGTTCTGTGCAACCTCTGTCCCCCTAAAATAGGGATGCCAATATCTAGGTGGGGCCCTGAGGATCCCTTGGAATTACAGCTCATCTCTAAACTACAGAGATCAGGTCCCCTGGACACAATAGATGCATTGAAAGGTGAACTCCCCATGCTCCACACCCAAATCTTCAGGAGTTCCCAAACCTGGATCTGGCAACCCTACCTCCCATTCCCTGCCTGGCAACTCTAGACTAAGAAGAAATGGCCTTAAATCACCCTTGCCTTGCTCCACCTAAAGCGGAGTCATTGCCAGCCCCTTGACAAAGATTGTGGAATCCCCCACCCCTAGTTTGAATGGCAGCTGGAAATGGTTTTTGAATGGCTGTGACTGCCTACTCATAGGCTACTGCCTACTCTGCCCCCTGCCTACCACAGTCTCTGGCTTACTGGTTCAGGGATACAGGTATGTCAGGTCAGTTGTCTCGCCACTTTTTAATATATAGGGGTACCACAGGGATACCATCAGAATGAACAGCCCAGTTCCTTTTATCAGCCACTCCTCACTTCACAGAGCTGCTGTGATTGGGGCTCAAACACTGTTTAAATCACCCGCAGATGGTTGTCTTCTTCCATTTGAGTGTGACAAATGCTAATGTTGCTAATGTACTTTTGTGTGTGACCAAAACTGAATTAGAAATTGTCTGTGAAAAGTATCTTTAATCTCTCAATCACATTTTTATCCAGAACTTTCTTCAAGCTCAGGTAATACAGATGATTCTCTCCCCCTCCATTTTATCTTCATAGCAACCTGTGGTCAATCTGAGGGAGAAAGTTACTGGCCCAAAGTTATCCAGTGATCATAATATGCATGTAGACATTTGCGTCCAAGTTTCCCCCCATTCAAATCCAATAGAACACTTGCATTTTGGAACGTTATTACAGTCATTATAGAAGTTGAATAAAAGGTGGCCAGGACGTATGTGGGCTGCTATTGATACGGCGACAGGGTATCAGGCCGCTATTGATACGGCGGTGGAAGATGCGGTGGGGGAGGAGCAGGCTCGTGGCTTTAAAAGGAGCTACATGCTTGAAGCTTGCTCTTCTCCCAGCAGTTGCATTTCCCGCTCACCTACACTGTTATATTGTTTGGGTTCTTAATGTTAAAGGTTGAAGATAATTTACAGTTATTATTATGTACTCTTGGCACAGCTGGTGGAATGGGACATGGGGAGGAGCCTGCTTTTGAAGGGGAAGTCAGGACAGGGGTACCTGACTCAACCTTGTAGGGGCTTCCTTATGAGGTGACTGGCTGAAAACAGGGTCAACTCCAGCTGGGGAAGGCAAAGCAGTTTGCAGGGCTACTTAGCTTGGGGTGGGGCAAAGGAGGTATATGTCTCCTGTGGCACCCAGGTGGGATATCTCCTTTGATGAAGAACCCAATGGCAAGGGGATCTGTGGGCTCGGCAGGAGACCAGCACAGACTCTGCTGGGCTGACCACGATACGCGGGCTCTCACCCCCATGCCTGGCCAACACTCTTTGTGTTATTGTTGTTAATAAAGCTGTGGACTGTTGTTAAAGCCAAGGACAAGTGTCCGCATCATTCTGGAGCCCACGATGCCCAGCCTGCAAATCAGTGCTATTTCTTAAGGTACAGTTTTCAACGCCTCACCTGTTTCAAAGTAAAATCAACAACAACTATAAGAAGAAATATGTTCTAAGTTAAGAATCAGATATGTTAGTTGAAATTCAAAGATTATTTATACTTCTTTCCTCAATGTATTTCTTGTTTGCCTATAGTACAAGGTCAGGGTACATGATTCTGGCATCCATTTTATTCCTATAATAACAGCCCTGTAAGATAGTTTACCCTGAGAGAGTGGGACCAGAATGAGGTCACTCATTAGGTTTTATGGCAAATGGGAAACTGAACTGGTTTCCCTAGTCGTTGTACAACACTTTAACCTCTGTGTTACAATGGCTGTTTAACCTGCAAACGTTCTGAATATTTTTTTTAAGTGGCTCGTGCATTGTTTGTGTGGGTAGTTGAAAGAGCCACAAAAATATCCCACAATTAAAGCAGTTACTTTGATTACCTGAATTAATAGATTTACAGCAAGAGCTGCTGACACCACATTTTGTAAAAGCCTAAGTGGGCCTGGAGATCACATACCCCAAACATCATCAGTTATCCTGTTTGGTCTATTTGACATTTATAAAGTGCAAGCAAAGCACTGTACAGAGGTAGCAGATGTAGTCAGGGGACATGTTACAAAGAGAAAGGAGAAAATAAGGACACTTCATAAGGCAGTTTCATCATAATTTCAATTTAGCAGTGAAAGTGGAAGTACAGAATGTCCATCTAAGTAAAAGATCAGTGTAGTAGCACCATTCTTTCCTCTATTAGAGGTAAATTTGAGCTCAGATTTACCTAGAGCCTAGCCCCAGATCCACTTTATGACTTAATTCTGCATCTATATGATGAGAGGTTTTGCTTCTATTGTTGGTGTAATGTGGGCATCCTCCAAATGAAAGATTTATTCATGGAATGACATGGTATAAATATATATTTAGATAGTCAAAGCAAAGATTAAATCTGTTTCCACCATACATTTTTTTCTATCAAGGAGAAATTCATTTAAAAAAATTCAAGGTAGGCTCCCTTTAAACTATAATGCCTTTTTATTGGCAGGGTTTTCAGAGCAAGAATTAAACAGACGTGCCCGTTACTTGCCACTGTGTAATAACCCTCCTCTTCTCTCCCATCTACATTCTAAACAGGGCCAAACTTGCTTAGCTTCTGAGATCTGATGAGATTCGGCTAGCTCAGACCATCCCGGTCAGAGCTATTTACGATAAGGAAGCTCATACCCAAGTCGAAAGAGGCTGTAATGAAATGAAGCTTCATAAAACTACCTCTTTATTCCATTTCCAGCACCTATGAATATGCAGTGCTTTGCAAAAATATTTCAGGATTACACATTTCTCATCCCTGCTGGGTCATCAAGATCAGTCACTTCTGCTTCTGGAGTTTTCCATATGCTTAATTGTATAATATGCTATGAAACCAGCGACATCCTTGACATTTCTTGGAACACCTGCTTGTATTAGGGTTGGTATAAATGACTTCCAGGACCCTCAAAAACCTAGAGCTTTTAAAGAGTTATAATCAGTGTTTCATGTGGGATCAGAAATTATTTGAGAAATCTGGCAGCATGATTTTACGGAAAAGTAGGACTGGAATGGAGTTTTTGTATGCTTATGGGAGCTAGTTGAATATCTGTGATAAGGTCACGGTAATAGTTATCTAAATTAGCAGTTTCCTTGACAAACTTGGGGGTGGGGGAGCTATGATAGGAACTTAGTTTAGTCATAACTGGATTATATGCAACCTGAAAGAAACTGAAGAAATACTGTAAAACAAATAAGGCTCAGGCGCAGGCATTTCCAAGGCCTGTAGTCATGTGCAAATTACACATCACTCAAATATTTGCAATACCTGCAATGTGTATGTTGCTGGCATTATATATATATATATTTAAAAAACTGTTAGTTCAGAGTTCTGCTGGATACCTTCCAAATGAAGCTGGAAAAGTATTTTAAATTCTTTAGAACCAGCATCACAGTTTTAGTATTTTGTCTGGCAAATATTTCAAAACTTATGAAACTGTGAGACATGCCTTTTTTTTAAATGAGGGGGGTTTGGACAGCCAGCCATAATTTGGCAGTTATCCGTTTTAATCAATTAGGAAGCTACTATCTCAGTGCTGGTACAGAATGAATTGGTATATCTTGCTGGACCAATGTGGCACTATAATTTCTCTGGCTGGTAGAATTATTATCTTATCTCTATGACCTGGTTGGATATTATACCTCCAACATGAACTATATCAGAGATATGCCAGGTATAAATCATTTTAAATAAACAATACTTGCAAGCTTTATGGAGAACATATTCAGCCAGTGAACACATTGTTTCAACAGCCAGGATTCTTGTGATCCAAGCCTTGGATCTCATTGTCATTGTCGAAGTCAAGCAACAGCAAGACAGCTTCAGAGCTGTGCAGTAGGTGTGAGGGTGGAGTTTAATTTCTTTTTGCCTTGCAGCTGTTTTTATATCTGCAGGGGTAGGTAAAATTGCCTTTCTCCCATGGTCATAGATGGTCACACTAGGTAATTTAACAAGGTGGCCGGGAACTAAGAAACACCACATGTAAGACATTTTAAAGAATGCAGTATTTACAACCACTAGCTGTATTGCTCTTTATTTAAATGATTAGCTGTATAGTGGCATGCAGTGACAAGAAGTCTGCGAAGGAGAAGTAAAGTAGGACTCCAATGGAGATGAGTGGGGACACGCATGAATGGGGTGCAGCTGATCACACTGGGATGAACTGTTGCTTCCAGTGGCAAGATGTTCTGTGGCAGTCTAATCGCCTACACTTCATAATGGTTTTGATTGTTCTATGCATGCTTTAAACAGTAACCTTCACTTAGCCTATTTCTTTGAAAATCAATTACCACAAGTTGAAACAAGAGATCAGGCTGCACGAAGCAGTTATCCTGTTGAATGCTCATTCTCAGATTTGGCTCATGAGTGACCCTTGACAAAACAATCCATATTCAAAGCAATGTAAGAGAATCTTATTTATTCTAATTTAAGATTTAATGTTTGGGTAAACAGTCCCTTACAATCTTTAAATAGGACAGGGTCCTATTAAATAAAAGAGTAAGGCCACCTGGGGAGGAGTTAGGGCGGGCCCTGTCCAGGATAAAAACTCAGAGCCGCGAAGCGGCTCCTGATTGGGCCCTCCGAGTGTCCATCCAGGGCCAAGCAGCCAATGGGGAGGCACGCAAAGTGCCTTCCTATTGGCCCCTCACCAGGACAGACCAAAATTCCATTCACCCAGCCCAGTCTGGCTGCCAGTCTGCTCCTGACCACCGCAGGGAGAGGAGGTCATTAGGGCTGCCAAGGGGGATGAGAACAGAGGCTTGGACAGGCTGTGCCCCCTTCAGGCATGCTGCGAAGGAGCCTCTGACAGGCCCTGACTGAGGGAAGGAGGCCTTTCCAAGAGCAACGCAGGGGAGACTGAGGGCCTTCCTTTTGAGGGAGGGGGACTTTCCCCTTCTGCCAAACAGTTGGCTGACAGGGAGGCCACAGAAAAGCCCCTTCTCACTTAAAATACCGCTCTGGCCGGGGGTTAGACACAGCCAAGCCATGTGTCTTTCTTCTTTGCAACTCTCTGCAGATTTGAGGCCACTGCACAGCGTTATTCTGCAGAGGAAGCTGGCTCTTTTGTCTCCTGTTTCATCTGCACAACAACCCTGTGCAGTAGGCCTCAAGTCTTTCAATTCAACAACAACCTGTGTGGGAAGCCTTAAATGTTTCTTCTCTACCACAACCCTGTCCAAAGTAGCCCTTTTTGCCTGGGGAGCTGATCTTTATACTCTGCAGGTGAGCTGTAATTCCAGGAGCTCTCCAGGCCTGTAGGTTGGCTACCCCTGGGTTGGAAATATTCCTGGAGGTTTGGAGGTGGGACTTCAAAATCGTACAACGCCTCAGAGTCCAGCCTTCAAATGAGCCATTTTTGCCTGCAGTTGGTAGGGAGTGGTGCAGGTGTGTCCCTCCTGGCCTATGGGTTATGGCCAGCCCTTATCAGCAACTGTTTGTATTCTGGGGTGCAGACAGGCAGACCAGCATCAGTCCTGTGAGTCTGGAAAGTGCAGGAAGATCTAAATAAATATTTACAGCCTGAAACTAAATAGAGAACAAGTAAATGTCTGGAGACACATCGTAACTGAAATAGTAACTGGCAAATAACCTTGGCCTGGCAAATAAAAAAACAGTATTAAAAACCTTACTAAGGTCAAGACTGCTGTGCACAGACAGTCTTCCTCTTAGGGTTGCCAGCTTCCCTGTGAGGCTCTCTACCCCACCTCCCTAATGGGGAGTCTGCTATGGGGAGAGAAGGGGAAGACGATTGGAAAATGCTTTGAGACACCTGAGGCCTGCTGGGTCACTGCGGCCCATTCCCAGTTCTCTCAGATCTCTCACAACCCTACATACCTCACAGATTGACTATTGTGGAGAGACAAATGGAAAAGGTGTTTGTCAACCGCTTTGAGACTCCTTTGGGTAGTAAGCAATAGGGTACAAAAATCTGTTCTTCTAAGGAGCAACCATGAAAGAAGCATGTGGGCACATAACATTTTACCAACAGTGAAAATATGGGTGACAGAAGGAACAGGGTGGACACCTGTGTACTGTGACTACCCTATGTGTATTAGGGCAGAGGGGCATTTCGGTGAATGTGGCCTAATTCACACAAGAAGGGAAATGACGCAGAACTGGGGGGAATTGGTTGCCATGTAATCTTCTCCTAAGAAGAGTCTGCAGTCTGATTTTCCCTTCACATATCTGAGGACTTGGCTCTGGAAAGCTCATCTGTAACCACTATGCCACAATTCCCAAAGGTCAGTCCTCTCCCACAATCAACGAACATTCCACACCACAGGTTCTTGACACCCATATCTCCACACCCATGGCCTCATTTGCCACCATGCCACCACAACCTCCCACACACATGACAACCCCATGCCCTTACAGACTGGACAACTCCTCCCCTTCCTCTTCCCACTGCCAAGCTCTAGCGCCCGTTGTATTCTTGGAAACAACGGGCTTTGCCCCTAGTAAAGGTAATATAGCACAGAGGAAGTTTATGCAGTAATCACTAAAATGTCTGAGATACTCTTGCTGGATTAAAATTCTTGAGTATCTGCAGAGAGCTAAAGAGGATGTTTCTTTCATTGCTTAAACTGGTACTGGGAGAAGCCACTGTGTTTAATTAGGTGTAAAGGTGAAACTTTAGCTGAGAAGATCAGAGCTATGTGGCTAGGTCACCACAGTAACATATCCCTCATGATTTTATCAATGGGTGGCCAATGAAAGCTTATCCTGTCCTGTGCTTTCCCATCAGCCTGTTAGGTTTTCAAATGTGCACTGTTTCAGAGGATTAAATCTGCCCTTTGATTTTCTACCCAGTGCAAGCTGCTTAATAAGTGCACACCGCTTGTTTCTGATTGTCAGCATTCCCAGTAGGTACAGAAAAAATAATTGTTAAGAAAGATGTAGTACAATTTTACTTGGCAAACTCTGCTTATATTGAGCTGTAAAGGTATCCCAATACAGGGTGGCCTTGCCAGTGCCTTCCCCAGTCATTACCGTTTTACCCCCCAGCAAGCTGGGTACTCATTTTACCAACCTCGGAAGGATGGAAGGCTGAGTCAACCTTGAGCCGGCTGCTGGGATCGAATTCCCAACCTCATGGACATCGTTTCAGACAGCATTTCTGCTGCTTACCACTCTGTGCCATTCTATTGAGCTGTAGTATCCCTTATTAAAATGCAAAGCCCTTAAAGGCAACTTTGCCCAGGGGTCTAGCAGTGTGAAGTCAGAAAGTCTCTGCGACTTTTCACCCAACAAAAGGATCCTAATTCCACCCCCATACAAGGCAGCACAGACTGAGTTGAATTCATTAACATCCACAACTGTTTTGTCTGAAATCCTTAGCAAAACACTTAGGGGATTTCCGCTCCTCTTAAATGTAGCCAGTTGAATGTAGGTGTTATATTCTGGCCCCTTCACATGACGTCACCCATATTCAGCGTCTGGCTAGATTGCTACATCCTCCATTTTAAAACACTTCTTTTGGAATCGCATAAAGTGGATTCACCACCCTAAAAAACACTAGCTTACAGAGAACAACCATCAGTCAACCAGCAGAAGCAAGGTATGGAGGCTCAAACATGCTAGAGTTGTCTGTATCATCCCGCTCTCGCACCCACCTCTCTCTCCCAGTGACGGGAATTTCTTTTTAAAAATGGCAACATGCCTGGAGCAACAAATAGGCAGACACACTTATAGGTGATGCCAGAAATAAAAGACTTTTTCCAGCAGCAGATGAGGAGGGTAAGACACATGAAAAGATTGCATACCAAGGAAAGACAAGAAAAAAAGTGAGGAGGGCCTGGGAAGTGCGATATAATTTTGCACTTTGCCATTCCGTTGGTCTGATGCTATTTCAGCTAATATGCGGAAATACCCTTCAAATTCTGGGCCATTTTAGAACTTCGGTGATATGGCCTGTTTCCCTGTGCAGGAGATTAATTTGATTAATAACTTATCTTCATTAACCTCCCTAAAATTGTAGTGGGAAAAGATAATAAGGCCATTGATATCTTCCTCTCACCAGATAGCAGTGTCCACACAACTGGCGTCCTCCTCAACCTTTTCCCCAAAATGCATGCAATAAGAATCACAAGCATAATACAGACCCTCAACCAGATTATATGTAGCATTGGCTTTGTAGCCAGTTTGGTGTAGTGGTTAGGAGTGCGGACTTCTAATCTGGCATGCCGGGTTCGATTCTGCGCTCCCCCACATGCAGCCAGCTGGGTGACCTTGGGCTCGCCACAGCACTGATAAAACTGTTCTGACCGAGCAGTGATATCAGGGCTCTCTCAGCCTCACCCACCCCACAGGGTGTCTGTTGTGGGGAGAGGGATGGGAAGGCGACTGTAAGCCGCTTTGAGCCTCCTTCGGGTAGGGAAAAGCGGCATATAAGAACCAACTCTTCTTCTTCTTCTAGATGAAATTTTGGAAGTGAGGGATCACTGAAACACATAGGCCTCATCCCTTTAATTGCTGTGAAACAGAAATATGTGTGGAAAATGCCACTTTAACACTGCATGGCAACAGCAGAAAAATTTCAGTTCACTACCGTTAACTCTTGAAACCATACTTCCTGCTTTGGAAGGAAGGAGAATACATCTGCTTCATGTATTATGTAGGTTACTCAAGCTTTGGTGGCCGTTCCTAGGGGCAAGGGGGACTAGTACTGTGTAAAGTAGTGTCATGGTTTGCTGGGGCTTTGCTTACTGGTTCATACCCAGAAGTGACATAATGGCAGTATATGATGCTGGTCCCCATCCCAGAGACTAGGAGACTCTTTAATATTAATAGTTAAAGTTAAATTTTGCCAATCAAGGACTATTTTATATCTGCAGGAGATACAGGCAGTTCACGTTAATACTACTTGGCTAGATGGACTGCTGGTATGGTTTGGAACAAGTCAATGACTGATAGGCTACCAGATAGGGAGGAATAAATTAGAAAACTGATAAGCTCTACTGTTCCAGCAACATGTTTCATAAAAAAGTAAAATAAGATCCTTGGATGAATATTTTGATATAAATTAAAACATAACCTGGATGTTATCTTGTAATTGTTATTTATACAACTAGTTGCCAGTCTATTGCAGGATCAAGTTCAAGGTATTGTTTTTGACCTTTAAGGCTACACGCAGGTTGGGTCCTACTTACCTACGGGACCACTTGCCTCCTTATGCACTTCGCTCTGCTGGTATGAATTTGCTGATGATTTTTGCTGGGTTTTAATAGTATAATGATGTACACTTTTGCTTTTTACATGGTTTTTAACATTTATTTATTTAAAAGATTTTAGTGCTGCACAAAAAATATGAACAATTAAAAACATTAAAATTATAAAATCTGTTCCACTTAATATTTCTAATAAGGCCTTGGAGGAGGAGTGTGTCTCATGGCTTAAGTGCCACAGCACTTAACACCCACTCAAGGCGGCTGTCCTATCCCTGAGTGCCTCCAACCGCTTGCCTGTCTGCCCAGTGGCCAGCCAATTGCCTTCCGTCTCCCCACCACTGACCATACCCTCCTCCTTCCACTTCCCTCTGAGGCTTGGAGGCTGCAGATCCCTGCCACGTGAGAGCTGCCCTCTACCAGTGAGGTCCCCAACAGCTGCCTGCAGCCTTTCCAGGTCCTAGGGGCAGGGGGAGGCCATCTGCAGAGTTCTTCCACCCCCCCCCCCCAATCTAGGGCCTGTTGTATTTCTGAATGCAATGGGCTTGGCCCCTAGTAATACAATAAAACACATAAAACTTTCACACTAATATAATGGAGTAAGGCCAATAATCAATATTGGAGGTATGCCAAATAAACAAAAAGTCTTCATCCACTGGCAGAAAACCCTGAAGGGAAACAGACAAATCTCCTTGGGCAGGGTGCGTCCCCCCCCCCCCCCCAATTCTTGGTGGTATGACCAAGAAAGCCTTCTGTCTAGTTGCCATCCATCTAGTTTCAGGTGGCAAGTCCAACTGAAGCAGCACCTTCAAAAATTACTGGAGTGAATGGGTAGGCAGCATACTTGGAAAGCACTTTGCTTTCACTTTGTGTGAAATGGCAAAATCTACTTGCAAAAGTTCTGAGAAGTGGATTGAAACTGCATTATTTAACATGTGTAAAAGTTCTCATGTTCTCCTTGACGTACTCCAGTCAACACTTTTGTCTGCAGAATTCTGAACCATATTGAGAGCATTATCCACCTTAAGTCCCAGTTGCCTGGGAAAAGGTAAACTTGTAATATTATAAGTAAATTAAAATAAAGAATTAATCATGCAGCATGTTTCCATTTTTGTAATCCTTCCCTTCTCACTTGATTTGTATCCGTGGCATTTCTTTTTGAAATCTGTTTTCATGGTGGCCATTGGCTGCTCTCCATGCTGGAACCTCCATGCTAACCATTCCCAGAAGACAGAGCTGGAGCCAAAAGCTGTGGGTAGTGACACAATTTCTCAATCTGTGTGCACTCCAAGAGATACTCTCTCGGAAGCAAGTCTGCCTTAGAGAAGGCTCTGGCACCACACCATTACAAGGGCAATGTATGCCTTGGACCAGATAGTGACTATCTTGAGTGTGGCCTCCAGCCCAGGCCACAGAGTCCAGGGCATGTTGTGGGTTTTTGTGAGCAGTATCTATTCAGCTCCTGAGTGTATGTTTACATTTTTCATATGAAAACAGGGAACCTGAGGTTACTGTTGTGCTGGAAAAATGTCAAAACTCAATTGGCAATATCCCACTAAACCACAAATTTGTAGGAGAAAAAAACAAAACCCTCAGATTTTCAAAACCATGTCTGTATGCTTTTAAAGAAAATATATACAATATAGGTCAAGCTATGCTCATATAGTTGTGGCAGGCCTGAAAATAATTCAAATGGGGAAATACTACTCCATGCTGCTCAGTGAATCCAGGAGAAACAAATCTTTATTATTTTAGAGTTCACATAATATACAGGAACACTATTCTCTTTCTGCCCCTCCACTGTCCTTTTTTGCTTCTTTCTTTCTCTTTTTTAAAAGGTCTGATTTAGCTCTCAGATATGTTTTATTGTTTGAGGGAACATGTGTTTTACAGGCCTGTCATGTGAAAGCTATTAAAAAGAGGAATTGGAACAATAACAGTAAGCCACGTAACCATAGTATGGTTACTTTGCAGAGTTTGACTGTTAAAATGCTACTTCTAGTAGATGTGAAACCAGATCGCATAGTCCAGTGCTGGCCTTTTGGCAGCAATGTTTCATTGAGATACTGGAGGATCTAAGAAGCAGGCTATTAATATCCTCTATCCTTGGCTCAGGAGAGAGATTTTTGTGTACAAGCTGGCACTGTTCCAATGCCTTTTAGGTAGTAGAATGAAGATAGTCTGGATCTGCATGATATGTTTAATTTGCAAACACGTGATTGGAAGAGAAATGGCATGCTTATTCACTGTTTTATGAGCATGTTGCCAAACAGGCACTTCTTATACAATTAGCCTTTTTACATAGTTTGCGAAATTACCACTTATTTCCTCTAATCTGTAAGAAAGCAGTCAACATTTAATGATAATAATGTGGTCTGTAATTTTTTACAAACTGGCTTTTATATAATGTCAGACTGATCTGAAAAGCAGCTAGAAATGACAGCACATTTCTTATAATTTCTACAAATGAACTGATAGCATATATAAAAGGTGCCCCCTGCTAAAAAATTTTAAAATCAGGTCAGTAATTGAAATTACCAAGATACTTCAGAAACAGCTCATTACTGGAAGGAAATTCGCTGCATGAAACCCCTGTCCTTGTATTGCTCGAAATCAGGCCAACAGCGAATAACCTAGTTTAGAATGGTAATGTGAAAAACTTCATACAATCCATTTTTTGTTAACACTCTGTTGGTGTTTTGGCACTCTTTTATAAATTTCTCCCCCTCCTCCCTGTAATGCATGTAAATTCTATTTGCCCAAATTATGCTCCCTTCATTTTTTAAATGATGACATCATTTTGAAAATGGTTAATATCTATCCATCCATCTGAACCTGTTACCCTCATACAAATATCTCATGATAACTTACAAAGGAAAAAAACGCTACATATTAAGTCATAAAACAACAATGAATGAACAATCATATGCACAACAAACAAGCCAGAAACTACTAACAGACCCTGCTGAGATTAATGGAATTGCCACATGGATTTTTATGGGTAGAGTTGGTCCTTTAAGGCATGTGGGTCCCAGGTTTGACTTAAACTAGGAAATGAATTGGCAGCCACTATAAAGATTTCAAAACTGGTATTTCCTGAGTAAAGTTTCTGGTTCAGTTAGTAATCAAGCTGCTGATATTTGATTCAATCACAATTTCGGAGTCCTTTTTGAGGACATCCCCATATAAAGTCAGTCGCAACCTTAACATAGTGTTGATCAGCATGACTAAATTGACTAACATTAAAAGGGGAGATAGTTTCTGGATGTAATGGAAAAAATCCTGCTTTAGCCAACATGGTCACTTGTTGCTCTTCAAACATTTTTATTCATATTAAGGTGAAAAGGGAAGTTTTTGTTTTGTTTTTAAATTGTGTAAATGTTTTCTTATGTCTTTTTAGGACAGTATTTCCCATATAATAAAGCTTTTCCCTGCCTCCATTAATATACAAATACAAAAAAATTAATGGCTACCAGCAGTAATTTGGGCTGGATGGATATTACAGATTTTGAAAACATTTGAGAACCATTGAATTAGGGAAATTGCTGAGATTAAATTAATTGAACCTCTAGAGAGGGAGAGACTCTATTATGGTCATAGACCAGCATAAGATAATGTGATACATCTATTCAAACCAGAATTTAAAACTTCCTAAAACACAGTGATACAGAATAAAACATGCAGTAAGAATGTATACAAACACAGTTCTCTGGTTCATTTGGCATAGATCATTCTATTGCGGATTTTCCTATATCTTCCTATTACAGCTGAAGGGAGGATGTTACAGTGTGCTAAACTGAAAGCCCTCCTATGACTAAGTAGTTTACATTTGGTTACGTATGTCATAGGGAAAGACAAATATATTTTGGGTTCACTGAAAGTGATGGACTTATATTGTTGCCAGGTTCTGTGCAGCAGTAATGAAAATTCGCAATAGAATGTGCCAAATGAACCAGAGAACTGTGTTTGTATACATGCTAGTTAGATCTCTGTTTAACAGCTTCTTTGGCCTGATCATATCCCATACTCAGCAGGAGCTCTGGAAAGATCCCCAAGGATGCAATTTAGTTCTCACATTACGC
Source organism: Paroedura picta (assembly GCF_049243985.1). Lineage (NCBI taxonomy): Eukaryota > Metazoa > Chordata > Lepidosauria > Squamata > Gekkonidae > Paroedura > Paroedura picta. Next base: position 79,173,164 of record NC_135372.1, read on the forward strand.
TGCCATATAGATTGGTAATCAGCCTCAATTGTTAGTGGGGCAAGGCCATGAGGGAAAAGGGATAATCAAAGCCAGTAGTTTAAAGCAGCCAGCCATGCCCTAGCCTCCACCCTCATAAATCCTGTCTCAAGTATCAAGGTAGCGTTGGAGACACAGTTTGGCATTTGAAGAGCAGATCTTAAAAAATTAGATTGAACACTCTCCAGTGATGCAGGGACCCAACTGTGTGATGTATAGTAGTTGTGACACTGACCTGGCTTCAGACAATTTGAGTGCTGCAGGTATGTAATATCCACCTCTTAATCTTAGAAATTTAAGAATAGCATTTGTACTTTTCTGTGCCCTACTGGCCACATAGTCCCCATGGGCTTTCCAGCTACCGGAAGTCTGAAAAAACACCACCAGATATTTGAAACAGCAGACCAATTCCATGGCCATCAATAATCCAGGAATATCTCTTAGGTCTTTTGACAAATTACATAATTTTGGTTTTCTGATAATTGAGTTCTAGGTAGCCCTTTTTACACTATAGTGATAAAGCTTTCAGGGCAATTGAACCTCTAAATCTAGCCAGAGTCAACATATCAGTAGCATAATTAAATATTCTTGTTCACCATCTCCCCCACCCCCCACCCCTTTCTAGATCTGGGGCCTGCCTGTAGTTTTGTCACTTGTCTGTTCATGTTTATTTTGCCATTCTTCCTTTGGGATAAGAGATGGGGCTCATCTCTTAATTTATTCTGAGTGCCTCTGAATTTCAATGTGATTTTAGGGACAAGGTCATGCTTCCTCTGCAAGAAAGCATCAAAACAAGAATATCTGTGTTAAATTTATTTTTATTTAGTTATCACATTACTAATGGATGGAATAATGGGAATCATCTTAATGCAGGGAAGTCCCTTTGTTCTGCTCTGGTATTTCGGTAGACCATTTTTAACAAAAATACTTTAACAATCAAGAGTTGGCATTTCAATCTGTTGAAGAAGAAGAAGAAGAAGAAGAAGAAGAAGAAGAAGAAGAAGAGTTGGTTCTTATATGCCACTTTTCACTCCCCAAAAGAGTCTCAAAGCGACTTACAGTTGCCTTCTCTTTCCTCTCCCCATAACAAACACCCTGTGAGGTGGGTGAGGCTGAGAGAGCCCTGATATCACTGCTTGGTCAGAACAGCTTTATCAGTGTACTGGCGAGCCCAAGGTCACCCAGCTGGCTGCATGTAGGGGAGTCCAGAATGGAACCCGGCATGCCAGATTAGAGGTCCGCACTCCTAACCACTACACCAAACTGGCTTCACCAAACTGAACTCTATGGAGAGGGCATTTAATAGTTTGTGATCAAGTAGTAAGTATTGTTTTCAGTTTTGTGTGTGTGTGTGTGTGTGTGTGTGTAATTTCCACTTATCTACTACCTTATTACCATATGATGAAAGAAAATTTGTTAGCGTTGTTGTTTGTTGGATTGAGAGATCTATGGGTACTTAATATATGGATGTTCTTTGGGGAAGGTTGAGCTGCAGATCATCACTGGGTTCTTTCCCATGGAGGAGCCATGGCTTAGAAGTAGACCATCTCCTTGGCATGGAGAAGGTCCCATGTTCAGTCCCTGGTATCTATAGTTAAAGGGTCTGGTGGTAGATGATGTGAAAGACTTCGGCCTGGGCTGCTGCCAGCCTGAGTAGACAATGCTGATCCAGATGGGTTGATTCAGTAGAAGGCAGCTTTCATGCATTCATATGTTCCCAGTGGTCAGGTTTTTCTGTTGCAGACACCATATGTTGTTCAATCCTTGCTTGAGTTTCTGATTACTCTTCTGTTTTTCTCTCACATCTCCCAACTAGCTGGACTACCATTTCTGATCATTGAAACAAGCACAATTGCACCCTATGAACGAGGATTTTACTGTAACGATGAGAGCATCAGCTATCCCTTGAAAAGTGGTGAGACCATCAATGATGCCGTCTTATGTGCTGCAGGCATTCTCATAGCCATACTTGCTGTAAGTAGAACTATACTCTGTGGGTATCTCCTAATCAAGTGACAATATAACAGTTCCTCTATTGAAAGTTATTTCAGAAATGTGCACTTAGTATCACACTGCATATCTGTTTTTCCTACAGTTCATAAATATGTATGGTAGTTTGGTGGCTTATCATTGTTAGTTATTTTAAGCTCATCATTAGAAATTGATCAGGTTCTTTGTAAAGTCCTTGCTAAGACTCAAAGTAGATTACAATTTATAAAAACAATGCAATCTCTCTCCCTCTTTGTGTGCGTGTGTGTGTGCTTGTCTCACACACACAACTAGCAGAACACACAGAAGTAACAGAATTACTTCTGATTAGACCTCAGCTGCCTTGGAGATTCTTGTTATTTTTAAGCATAGAAATAAAGCTATCTCCCAAACTACTTAACAGATCAGATTAATTTTCACATCAGTTGATTCAAAAAGTTGGGATCATATCCAGCTCTGATAATGATATTAGTAGATTAACCAGGAATCTAATCAAAAGAATGCTGATACATGGATATGTAAACATTAGTCAAAAAACCCTCAGAATTGGTTTTCAAAACAGCACGAGCAAGCCAAATCCAGTCAATTTCATAGGACAAACAAGGTAGCAGCCACTTCATATTTCAGCAATTGCAAGTTCCCAGGCAAAATAGAATGTAAAGTTATTAAGGTTTTAGTGTGCTTTGTCCACACTCAGATAATTGTGGTATTTTCTTATTCCATATTTCATGCTTAGTTATGAAGTATGTTCTCTCTTTCAGCCAACAACTGGCTGGAAATGTTTCAGACAATATTAAGTTCTGACATGTACTAAGCCTGGCATGTTTTGAAGAGAAATATGAAACCTAATTGGAAGATGGGAGAAGTTTCTGTGTTTGCCATTTTCCTCATATTATATAAGCTAATTCTGTTTGCATATCCTTTTCTTTTGAATTCATGCTAACATTTTCTCATTACTGAATAAAATGCTGCTGAGGGCCTTGTATTTCTTTTAAGAAAAGATTTACTGCAGTGCTGGTGTGTGGAGTCCATAATTGCATTAGTGAACACTTTAAAAATTGTTATTAATTAGTTTATGACATACTTATTAACTACCTGCTTTCTCCATAATGAGGGCCCAAGCAACTTACATTGCTCTGCTTCACCTAAAATTGCAAGTGAGCAACAAAATTAAACAAAATAATCATAGCCACCATTGCTAAAGTTTGAATCCAGTGCCACCTTTTGGATGGCTCACTTACAATGGCTTTGCTTAAAAATCATAAGGTTGTATAAGAGAAAGGAACCAAAAGTTCACCTGGTTGAGATTAGGGATGCCGGACCCCCGCTGGAGCCTAGGGACCCCCCATTTGGCACCTCTCCTCCCTACTTCATGGGTTCAAGAAGGTGGAGGAAATCCACTGAAAATGTGTAGAGCCATCACCCACCGCTGCCATATCCACCTCCCCATAACTTGTGGAACTGCTGTTTGTGGCTCTGTAGTAATCACTCCATGCCAACAGTGACTCCACAGATTTCAGGTGGGAGGGGGATGCGGGTGCAACAGCAGTGGGCAGCAGAACAGCAAACAGAGGCTCTGCAAGTTTTGCATTGGGGGGAATGGGTGCAATGGCAACAGGTGGTGTCTGTAGGCAACAAAGCTACAAAAGTATGCTCTGGAAGTTTTGGGTGGTCAGAAGTTTTTTGGGGCAGAACTTTACCATAAAGTTTTGTCAAAAGCCAAAGTGTTGCCTCCTAATGTCACCAACATGCTGACATCATTTTCATGTGACATCAGCAGATTGAGGAGCTCTAGGACCATGCCCCTAAATCCCCCCAGTGCCAGCTTGATTCCACGTGGCAACCTTGGTTGAGATATTTCCCCAGAGTTGGTGCCAGTTACTCATAAACCTATTCTCCATGCACACATTCCATTCCCATACCACTATTTCCATTTCAATATATTAAATACAAAGAGAAAATGCTTTAGTGGGAACAGCTGCAGAAGCAGGGTCAGCCTAGGCCACTTTGGTGGATGAGGAGGAAATCCACCTTAGATGACTCCAGTTCCCTCAACATGACTTGTACAGAGAAGTTGTGGGTGTATTGCATTGTGCAAAACCAAAACCAAAAAAGAAACACAACCCAACTTTAACAGGTAGGAACTGAGAAATTGAGCTGTACAATAAAATAATGTAAAAATGTTGATTATTTATTGTAGTGCACAATTAAAAACAGAATAAAAACTACATAAAAACTATACAGAACTAACAGCACATAAGACCAAATGCGTTTCAACCCTACTGGGTCTTCCTCAGTGGTCAGAACTATGACAATACAAGCTATATAAAATATTTATACTAAACTCATTATAAAGTGTAGCTGAGTGGTTGAATATATGTTAATTTTAGACTTTAATTTTAGACTTTTTGGAGACCACCTCCTATGACATATGCCTCACCACTCTTTGCTATTATATAATTCTGTGCTGAGAGTATATCGTATGTGCGTCAGGAAAAAAAGCTATTGTATTGTACCAGGAACATAAGATTGTGCTCCCCGCCTCCGTCTCCTTTAACAGCATCCGAATGCTACATCCAGAAAGGGACTTATCAGTCCAAGAAGACTAAATCACATGCTTTCCTACCTGTAAGCAAAAGGACACCTCTGCTTCAATGACCTTACTGATCTTGGCAGATAATGGTTGTGAGGCTGGCTGGCGTGAAGTAGAGGACAACTCTTTGGGAAGCTGAGATGGATGCTGAAGCTGGGGCTGGAGGCTTTGTGTGGGTGGTGAACCTGTCCCAGCACTGTTACATTCACTGGGTCACTGGTCTATGCTTCTGATTTTGTAGCCATGAGGCAAGAAAGCATTTAAACCCATGATCAAGTCTGGGTAGCCTTTGAACAGCTGAGACACATGGCTGATCACCCCTAGATGGTCATTATAATAAAATATTAAATGCATATTAGAAACGATGGTTTGCGTTACTGGTTATAGCATGAGTGAAGGACTGTATTTGACTATGACAATTTGCAAAGTAAAAGGTCAGATTGTAAACTACCAGAGTTTTGATCCTGGAAAGAAAGATTTCAGATCTTTGTTGTGTTCGTCTCCACTTTTGCTGTCTCTTCTGATCCCCCCAAATTTCCATACATGTATGAGCCATAGGGATTACTAGTCATGTGGGCTGGGTGGCTTCATCGGGGAGGGCATGGGGCAGAATTCCCTATTACCTCTTTCATCACCAGAGGTCTGCTGACAGAAGAGGAAGAAACAGCTACTTGGCCCATTTCCTCTTCCCACAGCAGCCCTACAATCGGCAAAGCTATTAATATATGCAGGTCCTGCAGTTCATTGAAATCACTTTCCAGGGTTGGAAGCAACTGCTGACAGAAGCGAAAGGCAGCAAAGATCAGTTGTTCCACTGGCTGTAGATAGGATCTAATTTTGTAGTGTTTGGCACCAGGGTTTCCCCTTGATAAGGCAACTGAATAAACATGAATAATCAATAAAAGGAGTTCCATAAAGGGCCCACCAGAATTTAGATGGCAGAGAATACGGGGGAACAAAGGGTCCATAATAATATTGATATATTTCTTCAAACTAAGCAGATGTTACTCATGTGAGTGGGAAATACTAGGGGAAAAACCACAAAGGCAAGAAGTGAATAATAAAACTTGGGCTTCTGTGAATGATAATTTTGTGTAATTGAACTGGCCTAAGCCATGCGTGACAAAGGGAGAGGTGATTTTTCACTGATCTCTTACAGCAGACATCTTTCCGGTGTGTATTGACTCTTGAGGGGTGACTTTCAGAAATGGAGCAGGTTGTAGTAATAGTGGGGCTATTGACAGTTCAGTTCTATGGGGTCGCCAACCTCCAGGTGGCAGTAGGAGTTCTTGAGGATTACAATTGATCTCCAGATTACAGAGATCAGTTCCCCTGAAAAAATGGCTGCTTTGTAGGATAGACTATATGGCATTATATCTGCTGAGCTCCTCTTCCTGCCCAAACCCAGCCTCCCTCGGCTCCCTCCTCCCAAACTTTAGGTGTTTTCCAGTCTATGAATATTGCTTTATCTCACAAAATAGGTACTTACCCTAGAAAGGTATGATTGTATTTCCATGCTAGGTTGAGTTATTTCATGGACAGCACTTCCTCCTCTCTCCCTATATGCAGTAGTCTTTCAGAGGGTGAAAAACAAACAGATTCATATGTCTGCTATGAACGCAAATCCTCAATGATCAGTTGCTTTGCATTCAAAATGTGAAAGCTAATGAATAAACCTATAAACAAAAAGGAATTTTACCCTGCAGGGGAACTCCCTGATTATGGAAAAGCCATAAACTAAAGTGAAAAAAGAGTCTAATTTTCGTGTTACATACCGTCATTTTGGCTCCTTGCAGAATCTGCTTCTGATCAGCAGCAAGCCAGTGATGTGTATAAATGCTGGAAATGTGACTGGAAACATAATCAGCTGACTATATAATCTGTCAAATTTTTAACACAAAATGGCAGGCTAATTAAAACCTGAAAAACTGTGTGTGTGTGGGGGGGGGGGGGGATGGACTGTAGCAACTCTGTAGTTGCTGTGTTGGTTTTGTGGTTTCTACAACAAAAACAACCTGGCAAGACATATGAAGAGAAAAAATGAACCTTTTTATTGTGGAAAGTTATAAGGCTCTAACAGGCAAGTGAACAAATAGATTTTTTGTTGTGGCAAAAGATAATGCTTATCTTTCTGACTTTTTTCTTTTAAATATTTTAATAGCAAATATACATATAAACTTACTACACACAAAAAGCTATACCTGAAAAAGAAATATTATATTTAACATATGATGTATTAATTAGATGAAATAACTGTTTAGCAATTACATGGATTTTTCTCATAATGTGTTTTCTGAAGCTCTCTAAACCTCCTAAATGACTTCAGACATATTTAGAGACTGCACGTAACATTCTGGCTATACATTAAGGTTTTCAGGTGTTTCCTGGCCTCTGATGGGCAACTGCACGGGTCTAGGGTAGCCAGCAACACGTTGAGAAACTCCTGGAGATATGGGGATGGAGCCTGGGAAGGGCAATTGCCTCGATAGGATACTGTTTATTAATGTTTGCATTTATACCCCATCCTTCCCCGAAGGCTTAGGAGCAATGTCAGAGAGTCCGCCCTCCAAAGCATCTATTTTCTCCAGGGGAACAGATCTCTGTAGTCTGGAGATTAGTTGTAATTCTGGGGAAATCCCAGGTCCTTCTGGAGACTGGCATCACTATCTTACATGTTAGCTATACCATATTTTATTAAGTGGGGAAAATAGATAGAAATTCCACAGTTATACTAATAAAATGTTAAACATATGTAGCATATTAAAAATTATTATTCCTATTCCTTTTACCAGACCACCATAAATCTAAATACCATCATCTGAAAGATGTTTATAACTTGTTTCCAAAAAGTGTTTACATATGGAAAAACTACTGCATAGTTAATTTGTATTCACAAATATTTTTTCTTTTTTTAAAATACATAGTTCAGATACCAGAATTAATCCTAATATGGATTTCTCCCAAATCTATAAAGCACTGTCTACCCCTGGCCTTTCGCTTTGATGTGTTTGTTTTTCAAACACATGACTAACACAAGGGCACTGGGGGACAGCAAGCCAAGACAATCGTTTTCACGCTGCTAAGTCTTTATTTTAAATAGTGTCATCAATGGAATCTCTGGTCCACAGTGAAAGGTCTAGGTCAGGTTTTATGGGGCTTGAAGAAATCACAAAGTTCTTGTTAGATAAACAGCAAAGACCATGACCTTTGTCTGTATCAGTACATGGGAGGATATAAATGCATAAGACCCTTGAGATACCAGTAGCCTAAGGGGACTATGCTTTCCAGACCTCCCCTAAATATTTCTAAAGTTTAGTGTACAGAGCATTCCATTTACTTTAGAAAATATGGCTTGCCTGACCCTTCAAGAGGCCTCACTTTATCCACAATCATGTTAGTAGCCATGCCAGCTTTTTTCTGACTGGCCGACCAATAAGACTCATAGTTCAAACTGAGCATCCCTCTCATTCTATGTTTGCATGTTCAATCAATTTTCCAGAGAAACGTGTAAATATTTGTTTCCTGTGACAGAAATCCTGTACAGAGGAGAAAACACCCACCTGTTGTCATTTAAGGCTTCAAAATAGGCTTTGTATTCAGTGTTTCTTCTCTACGAAGGGCCTTTATATGGTGGAAGTACAGCAACATGGGAAAGGAAGTGGATAAGCTTTAATGGGGCTTACTGACTCTGGTCTCCAATATCACCAACCATGATATTAAGGACTTACATATATTCATCTCATGCAATTGAGTGTTTGGGATAGGAGGTCGAATGAATAGAATAGGTGGTAAAGAAGGAGTGCCACAAGCTCATACCAGGAACAGTAAAATGCCTGGTGCATTCTTTTGTTCTGGATTTGAACCAGTGACTTAAAGGTGAAAGGATATGTTATCCCTAATGTGCACTCATTTTTGGACCACACCACTGTTCAGCATCTGCCCCCATACACAGACATAACCTGATGTTAAAAAAATTAAAAGTTGCCTATAAGAGAGAAAAACAGAGCAATGCCAAGAGGAAGGAATGTGTGATTTAAATTTAAATCCTATGAGGAAGTGTGCATGCACACTAAAGCTTGAATAAACCTTTGTTGGTCTTAAAGGTGTCACTGGACTCTAAATTTTGTTGGAAAGGAAATGTTCCTGTAAAATAAATAGCAACAACTGAATAATGCAAACTAATTGCACAGAGGCCTTTCAAGGATCTGATGGGAAAAGATTCGCCACTCTCCTTTCCGAAGGCCAAAACACTTTGCTCCCTTTGTCTGTCCGGTTTCCCTCTTCTTTCCAGTGGTTCACATTGTGGCACCATGTGCATATTACTTTCTGGAGACACAAGTCGGAGAGGAGCTTAATATCTTTAAGACTTGTTTATTCTGGATGAAGCTTCAGCTTTTGTACATCTGTGCTGCATTAGTTGCTTAGGCTCGCTTTCGTTTTTCTCCTCCCCCTTCCTAATCAAGGACAGCACTGCCAAAAGGATGAGTTGATCCTCCTTCAGCTTCTCATTAAGGGTCCAGCCATGATTTCAACAAAAGCAGGACAGGTCACAAGGACACAGTAGTGTGCTGGTGGGGGGCTGAAGTCTCCAATTTACAGTCTACTACATCTGTGCAATTACCAAGACCACCAGCAGTGACAGAAAATATGCATTCCTAGATTTGGTTGGCAATGTTTATAATATTCATATGTCTGTCTTGGGCTAATCATCTCTATTGTAAAAGGCCCAATGTATTTGTAAATGCTGAGGATAGAGTGCTGCACCTGTTGTTACACTTTTATCCTAACCCAGGTTATTCCCCCCCTTCCCTTCCATGCTTTGGGTGAAAATCCCAACCTCTGTAAAATAAAGATCATCATTATTATTTCACATTCATCATGCGTATTGATGCATATGGGGAGCATATGGCAATTTGGGCAGTTGACAATTGTGCCATTTACCTATACTTATTTGTATTTTGAATGGGGTGCTCATATAGCAGAAATGCATTCCCAAGTACCCACAAATGCCACAGGGGGATTATAAAAAACTCATATGAACTCATAAACGAGCAACACAAAAAAGAGACTGACGGCTTCACTCCTCGTGAAGAAGGACGTAGATAAAATTGAAAGGGTACAGAGGAGAGCGATGAAGATGATCTGGGGCCAAGGGACTAAGCCCTATGAAGATAGGTTGAGGGACTTGGGAATGTTCAGCCTGGAGAAAAGGAGGTTGAGAGGGGACAAGATAGCCCTCTTTAAGTATTTGAAAGGTTGTCATTTGGAGGAGGGCAGGATGCTGTTTCTGTTGGCTGCAGAGGAAAGGACGTGCAGTAATGGGTTTAAACTACAACAATATAGGCTAGATATCAGGAAAAAAATTTTCACATTCAGAGTAGTTCAGCAGTGGAATAGGCTGCCTAAAGAGGTGGTGAACTCCCCCTTACTGGCAGTCTTCAAGCAAAGGTTGGATACACACTTTTCTTGGATGCTTTAGGATGCTTTGGGCTGATCCTGCATTGAGCAGGGGGTTGGACTAGATAGCCTGTATGGCCCCTTCCAACTCTATGATTCTATGATTCTATGAAGACACTCTGCCTGTAGATATGTATTAGAGGCCATCTGTTGCAACTTAAGCATATGCTGTCAAAAGGAGAGAAAGACTGAGATACAGATGTTTGTTTTCTTCCCACATGCAAATTTAGACTCATTGAATGCATTTGAAGATAGTCCAGCAATTAGATACAGCAGCAGCTGTGCAGCATTTGTGCTGTCCACAATATGCGATTCTGGAACAGGTTACCTCCTAAATTCTAGACAACATTGGTCTAGCCTCAGGGATCTTCATATTAATTTCCTTTGTGACGGCAGCTCTTTAGTGCCAAATAGCATCTGTCTGCCTTTGCAGTCTTGCCATGAAACCTTCTATTGTCTGCTATGAATTGTAGCTGCAGAAGAACTAGTTGCTGTCCTAAATACCTCAGGTTCTCCAAGTATTCTTTTGCATTATCCTAAGGGGATCTCGCATAATTCTGCCAAAGGATATACAGAAGCTACTTGCCACTTTCGTGTCTGTACAAAAAAAAAAAAAAAGCATTTTGTTAGGAAGTTGTGCCATAACCACAAGACAATATAGAATCATGCCAGAAGACATACACCAATAGTCCACCAAAGTTTAATTCTGGATGCACATGAAAGCTTGTGTCCAGAATTAAACTTTGTTGTCATGGGACACAAACTATGTTCTATTACTTCAGCCCAACCCAGCTACCCACCTGAACCAACTTCTGGCCTAGAGGAGAATACTCTTTTCTTGAAGCATCCGCAAGAAATCTGTCCATCTTTTAAATTTTATTTTCTGTACAAGATATTAACAAAAAAGGGGAGAGAAACTAAGTGATGAATGAACAGAAATGTTTCAGCCTGGCACACAATATTCTACAAACTAGAATGTCTGTTGGGTAGCATTCCATGCCTTAACTACCACTAACAAATATACTTTGTCTCCAGTGACCGTCCTCCTGAAATATTGTAGGGCTCTCAAAGATGGTTGAAGTAGTCATGCCGATCCATATGGGAATAAGTGGCCCCACCTGTAAAATTATTCTATTCTTTGGATACACCTAGGGGTGCCAGCTCCAGGTTGGGAAAATACCTGGAGACTGGGGGTGAAACCAGGAGTGGGTAGGATTTGGGGTAGGGAAGGACCTCAGTGGAGCATAATGCTATGGACCCCACCCAAAACAGTTGTTTTTACCCAGTGGAACTGATCTCTGTTGCCTAGGGATAAGCTGTAAATTCAGGAGATCCCCAGGTGCCTCATGGGGACTGGCATTTCAAAATATACCAGCCAATCTTGTGTCTGCATATTTGGTATATGCATAGTATAGCTCGGTAAACTCGGGGGTAGGGGAAGCAATGACACCTTCCAAAGTTCAGGTTTAGCTACACTTTTGAAATACAATTTGGTTATTATTTAGGAATACACTTTCTTATTTTACTTAAATGTAGCACTAGAATGTACTTAATGGCATACATCTTTTTTCTTTACCAGTTCATTGGTGTTCAAAGTTCTTATAGGGCAAAAAAGAATAAGCAGGAGAGGATTTTTTTTCATGTATTTGGCATGCTTCCATATTGAGAGTAATATTATTGGTTGTTACATGAAGGGATTTTCCTGACCATTAAATATATGTGCTACTGACTAGAACAAAACAAGGGTGGAATAGAGAGGGTGGTAGAAGTAACCTACTTTTATTACTTATATATAAAACAATGAAGTAATGGATGAAATCCTAAAATTGTAAAATGGAGCTCAAAAATGCAGCTGTAACTGGGTAATACACACAAACCAATTTAAGCCTTTTGCCTCTTCCAGAGAGGTATGACATTTGGAGTTGATTTCACAGTCTGATTTTCATTAAACTGCCTTTTAAGGCTTGGGATTGTAAGAAAACAGACCACCAAATTCATAATGATGATGGATAGCATTACTGTCAAGTTTAAAATACTCCAACTATAATGTGACTTACAAAAAATACTTAATATGGAACAAGGGTTATTGGGCACAACAAAAACAAGCTGCATTGTAGGAACTGCAATAGAGAAGGACATGTATCTATCTCAAACCATGCTTTAAACAGCTGTTTATCCCCTTTGTTAAACAGGTAATTTAAAACCTGAAACAGAAGTTTTCACTTCTAGATGGCATTGTTATATGTATGTGGATTTTATCCATGTCCTAAAGGCTACTTTAAAACTTGCATATGATACCATCTGCTCTTCATCTAGGTCTGGGGAACTTAACAGTGAAATCAAAGGGATCTAATTTCTCTTTCATAGACCTATTAATGATGAAAACAAATTAGATTACATAGAATATCACCAGAAAAATGAAGAAACAGTCTGGTCATCAGTTTCCCTAATGATTGTAGATATTTTGACATGTTTTTGCTTTTTGATATAAAATATAAGAACCCAAATGTCAAGAATGCTTCAGGTTGTGGTAACACAATCTTACCACATGGAGTATTTTTGCAAGCCCATTTTGAATATCAAGGGAGAAAGTATTGTAGACTGTTTCCGCAAGACTGATTAGGGTCTGATTTCTATTTGTTTGTGTCTGTGTTTCCTCCCCTGCTCTGCATGAAATCGTGTCCCTTCAGGGGTGGTCTCCTGGCTGTCCTGACTTGCCTCCTTAGTTGGCCCACATCAAAGGAACACTCAGAAATCAACATTCTGTTTTTTGATGCAGGGTCCAATGGGGTATATGTCGAGGATGGGCCATGGAGAAGTGGGAAAACCCGGACTGTCCTCAGTCAGACATTCCCAGCTATTGCTCCCCCCCCCCCTGTCTGAGTGTCAGTTCCATCATCTACCCTTGCAACCTTCCCCAGCCTTTAAAAAACAAAATAAAAACATGGATGATCATGTTATAATGCAATACAAATATAATGAAATCCCAACTCCTCAACCTGCTGCCATGTTTTGTTGGCACCTTTCCTTCTTTCTCTTTTTTTCTTTAGGATTCAACTTCATACTTGGTTTTAGTGAGATCAGGGACTGCCTGTGTGTGAGTGTTTGAGGGGGGAATGGCGCAATAAGATAGCCAATCCTTTTGTATCCCCTTGTTTGTATTGTTATGGTTTTGCATTATTATGTGACTGTAGTGATATTTTTAAAAATTATTTTGGACTTTGAGGGGTGGTCTCAAATGCAACAAAGTGGTGCTGGAAGCTGATTGGGAGTTTTTGCCACATGACTGATTGACAAGTAAAAAAAGCGGGAAGTATTCACTTTCTGTCCCTCAGCTATTGAGTGTGGATACAAATCTGGGGGGCAAATGGGGAAAGGGGACAAAGGCTCCCCCATATGGACATGGGAAAAGATCCAGGGAGCCATCTTGAGGCAAAAAACTAGGGGACAGCACAACATAACAACTGGGTGAGTCCTTCATGCAGAAGCCATCTTTGTGGTGACTCCTTCCATTCATAAATGTGCAAACTGATTTACCTTCATTGGAGCTTGGCTATAAATACAATACTAGCATTTTCAGAACTCTCTGTTGATCAGACTTGGTCTGCTCAGGAGGCTGCTATTATTCCCAGATCTTATATCCTGCTGTATCTGAAGAAATATGGAGAAATATGCTTTAATTTCCAGGCAATATGCAGTAGATAGGATCACCAAATGAAGCAACTATACCAGTTTTGTTAATGATATATTTAAGTTTGTTGCCATTGCTGCAGGCTGAGACGCAGAATGAGAGATAATTTTCATTTTACAGCACATACAAGAGGTTCCCCCAATGGCTTCTAATACTGCGTACCAAGTTATACTTATAGTATAATCTAGTCATTTCAGAATGGGTAAACTGGTTTGAAAATGCTATCTGTCTATATACTAATAAGCACCTTAACTCTTTAATTGGAAGCAGCCTTAGAGGAGTAGTATGGGCCAGACAAGTGTCATTTCTCTCAAATATACTATGTCTGTTATAAAAAAAATCACAAAACATTAGATTTCATAAAATAAAGCAGATTTTGAAACTTCAGCCAATGGATGGAATGAGACATAAGTACACACGTCAAAGGTACCCATAACTGGAAAGTCACTGCAATATAGCGTCATGCCAGTCAAAGGCAAGCTGAATATTCCCGCCCCTTCACATGACATTTCCCACATCCAGCGTCTAGCCTGCTGACTGCTCGCTACATCCTCCATTTTAAAGCGCTTCTCTGGGAATCCTAAAAAGTGGATTCACCACCCTAAAAGCACTAGTGACTGGAGAGCAACTAGTAGGCAAACAGCAGAAGGAAGTTATAGAGGCTCAAAAGGACGAAAGTCATCTGCAACATTCTGCCCTTGTTCCCTCCCTCCTCTCCCATGTTCCCGGGGATGAGAATTACTTTATTAAAAATGGCAGACTTCCTGGAGCAAAGGATAGGCGGACATGTGATGCCAGAAATAAAACAATATTCCATTCAACAAAGCATGCCTCCTGAAAGTTTTCTCCCCCACCCCCAATCAGAAATGATATTAATTTACTCACTTATTAAAGGACTTGGCCTCTTCGGCTTCAGCGCCCATGGTAGTCAATGGCACTGTAGACTGTAAGGGGAATGTTGGTGTTCCTGCCTGGGGAGGGGGGGGTTGAGGTACAGCCTCAAACCAGTGGTTCCCAAACCTATCTGGCCTACCGCCCCCTTTCCAGGAAAATATTAATTTTTGGAAATTAATTTTTTTAAAATTTTAATAGTTATTCATCGCCCCCAAATGCACCTGTGGCCCATCGCCGCCCCCTGGATCGCTGCAGCACCCACCAGGGGGCGGTAGCGCCCACTTTGGGAATCACTGCTCTAAACTTTCAGGTTAGCTCCAGGCTCTTCTCTGACTCCCCTCCCCTCAAAATGATTGGTCCAAGGGATCCATGTCTAGGGGCTCCCAAAGAGGGTGCCCCAATCCCTCCATTATATCCAATGGAGAGTCATCTCCATTGGATATAAGATGTGCAAAAAGAAGGCAGACGAAGGCGAGACAGCAAAAAGGTGAGGAGGGCCTGGGGGGTGTAATATAATGTCACGCTTTGCCATTCCGCAGGCAAGATGTTATTTTTACTAATGTGCAGAAATGGGTTTGAATCCGCACTCAGGCCATGGAAGTCACTAGATGACCTTGGACCAATCACTCTTTTTCAGCCTAATCTGTTTTACTGAATTGTTCTGAGGGTAGGCTCATCCATGTGCACCATCTAAAACTCCTTGGAGGAAAAATTGATGTAACCTTTTGCTCTTTTCAGAGACCTCTGTTATGTAAAACCTGCAAAGGGACCTCTTCAGTATTCTGAAGTGTTTTATACTTCCTTGGCATTACTTTTTTTTTTGCTGCCATCAGTGTGTCTGCCTTAACATTCTTAATTGGACCCAAAGAACAGGATGGTTAAGTTATATTTGGTATAGATGGACAGAAATGTCAGTGCATGTGGGTGGTTCAGAAATAAAAGGAGATTCTTTTTTTCTAAATAAAAGAGTTGTTTTCTCTTAAATGTAAATAGAGCTTATTTAGAAGTATAACAGTGTAACAGCTTCAATAAATTTCATAAGCAAAATTGTTTCAGGAGTTAATCTTTCAATAAAGTTTTAATTTGAACTGACTACAGAGACCTATATTCTCACCTGCCATTTAGACTTAATAAGTTCCACTTAGGCCAAGTAATTTCCACAAAGAACACAGATTTCTCAGAAAAATCACAGAAATAAAATACACAAAATATTTAAATATTAAAACACCACAGTGGGATACAAATCCGAGGAACGATTTATGTGGGGAATAATAGATGTGAAGAATAATAGTAATAAAGAAATACAGGAGGGAAGAAGGGTCACAGTATGCATAGCATCCATATAATAGCATTGCCAACATCCAGGTAGCACCTGGAGATCTCCTGCCATTATAATGAGTCTCCCAAAGACTAAGATCAGTTCCCCTAGAGAAAAGGGCTGCTTTGGAGGGTAGACTTTATAGTAGCGATCCCCAACCTGTGGGCCGCGGACCACATGTGGTCCTTCGACTAATTGGAGGTGGGCCCCGAAGGACGCCTTCCCCAACCCCCCCGGCCCTTTACTTCATTCCCCCCCCAGCCCTTTACAACACACTTCATTGTTGTGGCGTGTCTGTATCTTATTTTGAAGGGATGTTTAAACATTACCATAGCGATCAGAGAGCGCTAGGGCAGTGGTTGAGAGTAGAGGAGTAAACTATCCCCCCCACTGGGCCTCAGTAAAAAGCGTTGAGTGGTCCCCGGCGTTGAGTGGTCCCCGGTGATAAAAAGGTTGGGGACCACTGCTCTATGGCACTCTGTCTTGCTGGGGTTTCCCCAAACCCTGCTCTCCATATGCTCCATCTCCCAAATCTTCAGGTATTTCCTAAATCAGAGCTGCCAACCCTACATAGGATTTTGTTCAAAAGGCAAACCTGAAGAAAGGAATGATACTTCATCCCACTTAGGCTTCCCGGGTCCCATCTAGCCACCAGCAGGGGATTGGGGGAATTCCTGGAGCTTTGGGGATATAGTCTGGGAAGAGGAGGGGAGGAAACTCCGTGGAGCACAGTACCATAAAATTCCCTCCAAAGCATCCATTTTCTTCAGGGGAACTTATCTCTGTAGTTTGATCTGTAATTTTGAGGGATCCTTTGGTCTCTCCTGGAAGCTGGTATCCCTCATCCCACTACTCAGTTCCTGGAACGCACCATTGGGAAGTATAAAAAGACCCAGCCTTTTAATTCCTTCTGGATCTAAAACGCATAAACATACTCTGAGAATATCTCTAGACCTCCAAAATATTGTGGAAGATGTAACAAGGTTTAAACTGTCTTGGGATCCTTCAGCTTTGCAATGCAATATGGAGTTTTTCTTGTACATTTTTAATTTGGCATTGCTTTAAAACTTTTATACATGAGTATAGATCATGTGAACATGCACCTATTTTTCTAAGGCAATAAAGATGATTAGTTGAAACACTGTAATGTAATGATAATCTCATCACGTGTGCATGGAAGCCTTCGTCTCATTTACAGCTTTTCATCATTGTTTATAGAGCTACCAAATAACGGAAGCCTCAAAAGATCATGCTATGTCTTTCCATGGAAGAGTGGAAACATCTGGCAGAAAGATTTCAGTGGTTTGTGAGAGTGGAAACGGGTTGACTGAGAAAGCAAATGATGATATATTTCTTTTCAAATATGTAGTTACGTATTTGGTACTGTCATGTGACCTAGTCATGGAAGATAAGGAGGGTTTTTGATACTCAAAAATAATTTTAAAATAAATCTTTGTTCTTACAGATCATAATAGGAGAGTTTTATCGGATCCACTGTTTGAAGGAGAAGTCCAGATCCTTCATCCAGAACCCTTACGTGGCAGCTTTGTACAAACAAGTTGGTTGCTTTGCCTTTGGTTGTGCCATCAGCCAATCTTTCACAGACATTGCAAAAGTCTCTGTTGGACGCTTAAGACCCAATTTCCTGGCGGTTTGCAATCCAAATATTACGCTAACCAACTGCTCAAAAGGTTATATTGAAGTTTATCGGTGCCTTAATACAGATGAAAGCAAAGTCCAGGAAGCCAGGTAAGGAGAATTTCATTTCAATAGAAACAGAATTGTGTGATCTGAGCCAAAAAGATACCTCAATTTACCTATATGGTCCTAGAGATTCCATTAAAAATATTTGGGTAATTGACATGTTGAAAAATAAGAATCTTAATTATTTGAGGTTATAAATTGCTGTAGGTTATACATTTGAGGTTATAAATCGCCATCATTGATGGCAGCATTATTTTTAATATTTAGACACTGAACAGAATTATATCAGAGAGTGTCCATGTACAAAAATTTAATTTTCCTCAATGAAGATTAAATTTTCCTCAAAGCCGTGAATGATACCCATATACACATGTTAAAGAATATAATCGTTCTTGGATTCTCTTAGATACTTACATTAAATATTGAAATCCATCTATTTAGAAGACCACAAAGAATACAGTTAATGAATACATTTCTCTTAACATAATTATAAAGTATTGATTACATTGCTCTGAATATAGATATATTCTGTCCTTTTTTTCCTTTTAGTACTTAAAGCTAATTTTGAATTTTAAGCTAACAAAGACTTGGGGATTCAGTTAATAATTTTTGGCAATCTGAACCTACTATTTTATCTGTTCTACATAATATATTTCTGGTAAGGCCTTGGAGGAGGAGCGTGTCTCATGGCTTAAGTGCCACTCACCCTATCAGGGTGGCTGTCTCACCCCTGAGTGCCTCCTCCTCCAACTAGCTTGCCATTCTGTCCAGCAGCCAGCTAATCACCTTCCATTCTCCACCCCTGACCACCTCCTCCTCCTTCCACTTCCCTCCAAGGCTTAGAGGCTACAGATCCCTGCTGCATGAGAGCTGCCCCTGCCGATGAGTTCCCTTCCCGGGGGCCTCCAGCCTTTCCAGGTCCTGGGGGGAGGAAGAGGCCATCCACAGAGTTCTTCCACCCCCCAATTTAGTGCCCATTGTACTTGTGAATACAACGGGCTTGGCCCCTAGTTACTTTATAAAGGTGTTATATGAACAATGTTTGTCCATTCATTTACATTGTGTAATGGTGGCATTACTTTGTGACTTCTTTCTTTCAGGAAATCTTTCTTCTCTGGCCATGCCTCATTCTCCCTCTACACCATGCTTTATTTGGTGGTAAGTGTAATTCTGTTTGGCCTTTAACAAATTATGGATAACATTTACAGAGGGTACGTAATGTACACAGTGGTATATTCACAGAACTATGTGAAACTATCCTCTTCTATGTTTCTAAGATAATGATATGTAGTATATGCTTGTGCAGTGAGTACTTATCAAGAAAAACAAAATAACAATTTGTGAAATTCATTTCTACAAACCTTTTACTTGCCACCTCTCCAAAGAGGTCACATATTGAAGCCTTAAAGAGCGGTGGATTCTAATTTGAAGAACCAGGTTTGATTCCCCACTCCTACACAGGAAGCCTGCTGGGTGACCTTGTACCAGTCACAGTTCTCTTAGAGTAGCGGTCCCCAACCTTTCTCAGGTCAGGGACAGCCTCCGGGGTGAGGGGAGAGCCAACGGCCCGGTTGCTGCGAAAACGCGCAGTTGCCGTGCATCCGTGTTTTGGCCACCAGGGGGCGCTAACGCGCATGCACGGCAACTGTGCGCATGCACGTTTGCGTTGCCGGCAGCTGCGCCTGCCTCTTCCCTTCCTTCTCGCTGCAGGCGGGGGGAGGCAGGTGCAGCTGCTGGCGGCCCAGTACCGTGGCCTTTGCGGCCCTACACCGGGCCGCAGGCCGGGGGTTGATGACCCCTGTCTTAGAGCACTCACACCTTCCTTGTGGGGAGAGGAAGGGAAGGTGATTGTATGTCACTTTGAGCAGGGGATAAAATAGCAGGGGATAAAAAATAACTCCTGTTCTTCTTCCCTTTATGACTGAGAATAGTATGATCGAGGGGTGTTTTATTTAAATCTTCAAATTGGCACACTCTGTCAAACTTAATCCATGTAAGCATTTTGTCTAGCATAGGAATGCCTAACACCCACTGGTTCAGCTCATAACTTGTTCACCTGATTTTTTAAATTATTGGCTTGATAGTTCATTGATGTGTTTGTGGGTGTTCAGTAGGTTGTATCACTGTGTGCCATGCAGTACAGTGCAATGCCCTTTTCTCACACAGGTCAGTTGAATTCTACTACCTTCCCATCTTTGCTACACAATTCCTCTACTCAGAAGGCAATGGTTTAAATAGACAATTATCAATAAATGTAAACAAGTGATTTGCTCACACCACTAACTTTAAACATGGTAAGTTTGACAGTTAAATACATCTGGAACAGCTTTGCTGTATAATATAAACAGCTAAGGCTTAGGTGGGTGGAGAGTGGGCGGGGCCAGTCCTATCTTTGGACCATTTGGAAGGAGTGACGCGCTTCCCCCGGACGTTGGACCAATAGGAAGGCGACACAGCTCGCCCCCCCCCCCAACCCATCCAGGGGCAAGCTGGCAAGCTTGCAGCCAGTTTGCCCCTGGCTGCTAACAGTGACACAGTATGTGGCCCGGGGGGGGGGGGTAGCCTCGTTTCTCCCCTTAGGCCAGAAAGCCCTCACACCACCTCACAGAGCTGGCAGGTAGCTGGTGAGTGTGTTCTCTCCCCCTCCCCCCTCCCTTCAGGCCTGCTGTGAAGGAGTCTCTAACAGCCCCTGACGGAGGCGAGGAAGGCATTTCCGAGAGCAACGCAGGGGAGTCTGTGGAGGTATTTTGCTTTCCTTTTGAGGGGGGGGGAAGCTTTCCCCTTCTGCCTAACCATTGGCTGACAGGAAGGACACAGAAAACCCCCTTCTCACTTAAAATACTTCTCTGGCTGGCCTCACTGCTGGAGGGAAGAGGCAGCCAAGCAACTCTCTGTAGATGAAACTGGATGCTGTTGCGGAGGTTCTTTTGTCTCCTTTGCACAACAAACCTGTGCAGTGGGCCTCAAATCTGCAGAGAATTGAATAGAAGAAATACACATGGCTTGGCTCTTTCTTCCCTCTAGCAGTGAGGCTCGCCAGAGCAGTATTTTAAGTGAGAAGGGGTTTTTTTTGTCAGCCAATGGTTTGGCAGGAGGGGAAAGCTTCCCCCCCTCCTCAAAAGGAAAGAACAAGTACAAACACAGACTCCTCTGCGTTGCTCTTGGAAAAGCCTCCCTTGCATCAGTCAGGGGTTGTTAGATGCTCCTTCACAGCAGGCCTGGGAGGGGGAGGGAGCACACATCAGCCACCTACCAGCTCCATCACCAGTCTGAGGCAAAGTGAGGGAAGTTGTTGGATGTGACAGTTAGGCCTGTGCAGTAGGCCTCAAGTGTTTCAACTCAACAACAACCTGTGTGGGAGGCCTCAAATGGTTTTTCTCCACAACAACCCTGTCCAAACTCCCAAGCAGCCATTTCTGCCTGGGGAGCTGATGTTTATATTCTACAAATGAGCTGTAATTCCAGGAGTTTTCCAGGCCCCACCTGGAGGTTGGCTACCACTAGGTTGGAAATATTCCTGGATGTTTGGAGGTGACACTTCAAAATCGTACAATGCGTCAAAGTCCGGCCTTCAAAGTAGCCATATTTGCCTGCAGAGATAATCATTATAATCTAGAGATGAGGAGCGATCTAGTGACAATGGTAGAGGCTTGCAGACTGCAGTTTGGGTGGAGTGGTGTGGGTGTGTCCCTCCTGGGCTATGGGCTTTAGCCAGCCCTTTCCAGCAACTGTTTGTATTTTGGGGCATAGACAGACAGACCAGCATCAGTCCTGTGAGTCTGGAAAGTGTAGGAATATACAAATAAAGAATATTTTCAGGCTGAAACTGTAAATCGTGAACAAGTTAATGGCTGGAGAGACATGGGAATTGAAGTGACTTTTTTCAAGCTTGGCCTGGTAAATTAAAAAACAGTACTTGCCAGGAAGGTCCTATGAACTCAAAGTCATAAGTGTCCCAAAATTTCAAGTAGAGGTAGCTTTACAAGAAAATAGATAGTGAGACTTTGGGGGAAACTAGGTGATCCACTTTTATTAGGCAACGACTTGGCCTTGCAGACAACAACAGGGACTGCAGTTGCCAGCTGTAGGCCTCAGGCTTCAGAAGGGCAGACATCACCAGCCAAGCAACCAAGGGGTGTCTGGGGTCACATGCATTCCTTTTGAAAGGATGCATGTGAGAGGAGAGAGCTTTCCTTTCAGCCTAACTTCCTGGAAATGAACTGTACTTCCAGGGGATTCTCGGACCCCACTTGGAGACTGGCATCCCTAAATCTCAGTGGGATACAATGCTACACAGTCACCCCTCCAAAGCAGACATTTTTGCCTGGGGACCTGATCTTTATAGTCTGGAGATGAGCAGCAATTCCAGGAGAACTCCAGGCCCCACCTGGAGGTTTGCTGTCCCTGGTCTGAACATATTTCTTGAAGTCTGGAAGTGAGGCCTCTAAAGAGTGTAATGCTCCCACGGCTACCTAGCACCCCTTGACTTATTTCAGGTCAAGAAAACATTACAGAGAGGAGGTAAGATTGGTGTAGGTTCATGTTCTGGAATTCCGCACTACTTAGGTGTGCATAAACCAGACTAAGGTCAAGAGTGCTGTGCACAGAGAGACCTCCTCTTAGGGTTGCCATCTTCCAACTGAGGCTCTCTAATCCACCTCCATTTTCCCTAGTCTGTATATAAACTTCTGCAGTAGGCCTTTTCTTTTTCTTTTTTTCTTTTTTTTTTTTTTGCAGAATAGGGTCAACATTACTTTTTATAATCATCTTGAATCTTACAAAGGTAGGCTATAAGTGCAGGAAGTAAATATATAAAAATAAACATGAAGTTGTTCGGATCAATTATGTCCTCCCTGACATTATGGCTTTCCATTGTATATAAGACTCTTTAGAGCAAAAGTAGCAAATTTGACACATTAGATAACTAATGTAGGCAAGAATGTGGAAAAGGTTTCCTTTCAGTTTCTGGTCATGATTTCCTTTCAAAACAGTGTGCCAGCGAAGCAGCAGAGCTACCTGATGGATGGAATTTTGAGTTTCCTTCTCAGTACGTGAAATTTTTGTCATTTTAATCAGAATTTCTTGAAGAGAGTCATTAGTATTTCCTGACCATGATGAACTTTATCGCTATATGTTAGAGTACCAGAAATATGTCTACTGGAAAGCTGATTTATTGTTAAATCAGCATACATGGGACCATTTTAAAGGGACATAGAACAGAACAGGGGTAGTCAAACTGCGGCCCTCCAGATGTCCATGGACTACGATTCTCATGAGCCCCTGCCAGCATTCACTGGCAGGGGCTCATGGGAATTGTAGTCCATGGACATCTGGAGGGCCGCAGTTTGACTACTCCTGGAATAGAATATTGAAGATAAATAATGTCAGTAGCCCCTCTTATTCATTTTAAATAATTGTATCCATGGAGGAATTTGGATACTAACATAGGAACGTGGCAAGGACTCAGTGTCTTATCCACTTAAAAATGGTTTGATCTACTCATAGTTTCACTCGACAAAGCAAGAATAGAAAAATTTGGGATTGTAAACCTACACATATTTCATTTTACCAGGGGACATAATTGAGATGATGGTAGACTGCTTATCTGATACCTGCATACATTTAGCAAAAATCATAATTATCTACTTCATTAGGTTAAAAAACTGCTTTCTGAGTAGCATTTCAGGAAGTATGGCAGGTGACTGCCCAGCCCACATAGTTTCATCGAAAACTATGGGGCTGATCTTGTTTTTCTTTGTCATTGAAAAATGGCTCTGCCCTTCCTTTCCTCAGCCTGTTACGCCACACTGTTTCCTGACTGTAACTGCTTGAAGCATGCTTGATAGAAGTTGTGAAAGGAACCCAGCACAGGTCAATTATGGGTGGAACTCCCCTAAGCTCTTTGAAAGGAAAAGAGAGAGAGGGAGAGATTTAGGGAGTGATTTGTGGTAAATGTAATTAGGGGAAAGCATTTTTTAAAAAGTCTTTCAAAAGATTTGTAGCCCCCGTATCTCCTGTAACCTTAGATTTGAAATGAGGGGAAAAAGCAGGCCTGAACTTATACAAACATTAAGCATGAACTTTCATATATCTATGAACAGACCTTCCACACCACAACTCCTAGTCTTTGCTGTCCAAAAAGATAGATTAACACATAACTCCCTGCTGTTTTTTCTTCTCCTTTCCCCTCCACTTCTAAAGTTGAAAGTGGCCTCTATAATTTAATTACCATACTTTTCAGACTGTTTGGGGATCTGTATGAATTTACTCCCTCAGATTTTTCTCTCACTTTTCTTCAAATGTTTCAAAGTTATTCCATAACCATTTACACCATTTCCTCTCACTGATGCTAAAATAATATTTCCTATGAACTAGAAGGGAATATGAAACGTGAAAGAAATCAAAACTCCATTTTTGTTCTTTCTTCCCACTCCAGATCCCAAAAATTCCTATCCAGAGTTTGTATAGTAATAGTGCGTTGTTTTTAGTTTTTAAAATAAGTTGTTTGTTTTAATGACCCATATGTCATGAAATGGTACTGCCCTTTTCTAGCACCACGTCTTCCCAAAATCACTTCAGAGGTGATCTCTGTTCACTGGTAACAGAAGAAAAGCAGTAACTGGAAGATAAGAAAATTTGTCTTAGTAAGTCCATGCGATTTCATGAAATTAGAAAACTCAGAGGCTGACTTGCAGAGATCTTGAGATTTGCGCTTGGAAGTCATTGCCAGTGACAGTAGGTGGCCTGAAGGAAGTAGGGAGCTTCTGAACATTTAAAACACGTTGCCTGAAGAACTCATTTTTAAATTCTAGATTCATAAAAGATCAGACAACCAAACAGATATTTCTGCAAACCTGGAAAAGCACATATGGGACTTATTGTAAAATTTGCCCTTGATAAAGGTACATATGCAAAACTGCTGATTCCAAAACTCCAGAGGAATTGCTTTCAGGCTTTGTGGGCCTGGCTGATTATTTCATTAAAAAACTGTTCTGCTGCTTTCTTCATTAAAATGTACAGCATAATATTTGAAGTGCTGACTACAATCAAACACTCCCACAAGGTCTTAATTTTCATCTCTTTGGCTTCAAGTGAAGGAAGCTTTCACTGTGGTGTCAGTCCCTGAAGGGCTCTCCTTCTCCTGCTTTAGCCCTGTAAGGAATGCAATTTGCTAGGTTGCACATTTTTGGTTCCTGCAGATTCAGCATTGCATCCCTGAAAGCGCCTTTAGACATTAGATTTTAAACAAGTTTTCTTTAAAGTATAAAACCATGTTGCATATCAGTTAAAAAGGTAACATTTAAAAATATTTTTAAAAGATTAGTGTCTTCACTGGGGGAAAGTGCTGGGGGAAGCTGTGGTAGTTTTGTGTACCATGACCCAAGCTTCCTTAGACCTTACAAGAAAAGACATAAATATGCTTCACACAATGAGTATACTACAGCATCACTAAAATTATAACTTGCAAAGCAGTCAAGAGAAGAGAAGCTATTCTTTTAAAAAAGGTTTTGTTTGCTTTCTTTTCTTGAATTTCATATTAGCAGAGTCATTCTATTTCATGGGTTTTAAGGGGACTCTTTGCCTCCCATCTGGTTCTGTTCTTGGCTGCTGCCAGAAAGGCTGCCAAACTCATCTACTTAATATATTGATCTACTAGGATGTGGAAATAGATTTGCCTTAATTTTTTCAAATATAGAACTAGATTTCTGCCCAATTTGGCCCTGCTTTTTGCTGTACATCTTAGAACTCCCTAAGGAATAAAATGAGGTGAGGGGAATGTGTTGGATGCCAAATAATTCATCCATGCCTTGTATCTTCTTGGTGGAATATTGAATCTGCTGAAGACGTTCTGGTTTTCCATGTTCTCTGAAGTGAGGTCCTTTGAATTTTACCACCACAGAGCACATGATAGAGAAATTTCAATAGGCTGTTGCCTACTGAGTTAAATTAATTTCTTTTATAACTACTTTGACATTTATTCAGTTGTGCCATATGGGGTTATGAAATAAACCCCTGAGGTAGTTATCCTAAATGCTGTTTGTTTGAGTTCCCAGAACTGCACTATATTTTAACAGCTAGATGAACAGAGTGTTCATGACTCCAGGGACACCAAACAGCAAACATCTCATTATATTTCAGTGGGATCATGGCCAATATGTTAGTCATTAGATAAACATCAGTGATGGTTTCCAAATGCCAGACTCAACAAAGGAAAGGATTTTTGTCTTCTACTCTTTTGTGTGTTTTCAACTTACCTAACTTTTGCAAGGTGAGACTTGGGTCCTCTTTAATCTGAAATGAGTTCAGCTTCTAAAAGTATGGATAATTTGCAAAAGCATTTTCAACCCACAAAGTATTTTACAGCCACTGTCTTATTTACCCCCTGACAATCTTATGACCCCCACCTCCCCCGATACCCTACACTCAATGAGTTGAATCGCTAAGCCCGCATTTGAGTATGGACCTAAAGTGTTCAGGAAAATCTGAATTACTGCTGGTTTTTATGTTTTCAAATGGAAAATGACAGTTGATTGTTTCTCTCTTCCAGTAGTCCTTGATACAATCTGTAATGAGTTTTCACCTAGGTCTAAACATAATCTCCATCCACAGGCTGTTGCAAGAAAACGACATATCTGTGTTTTTTTAACAATCCCAGGAGACTCTTTTTACACTGTCTCCCTCCCTTTTTATTTTTATTTAATATCGACACTAAATGAAAGTTGAGGAAATCGAGAGTTTGCTCATGATTTTAGTTGCTTGTAATAAAAGGTATTATATATTTGCATTTGGATGTTTTCTAGAAGAGTTGGTTCTTATATTCTGCTTTTCTCTACCAGGAGTCTCAAAGTGGCTTACAATTGCTTTCCCTTTCCTCTCCCCACAACAGACAAACAAATGGATAAAAGATTTTATTTACAAAGAGAGAAGGGTAGTTGGAATTGAGGAATTACTGTTACAAACACAGATCGGTTAACTCTTAGTTTCTAACTTTCAGTTAAAGACTTTCCTTTCAGATGTTAAACTTATATAAACAAAGAGATTTCTTTCACTGTGTTTGTTTTAAAACATGTTAGTTTTAGTTTGATCATGGTGATTTCTTCTGACCCACTCTCAGGTTCTTAGAAAGTTGGCGTTCTAAGCATGAATCACAACTTTCTCCCTTTCTGGATAAACCAGATTTCTACTACCTGCTGAGGTGACAAACTCCACCTTACACATGCATACCTTGGGAAATTCAGCCCTGATTTCCCCTTTCAGTTAGGCAGGGTTCCATCTTCTTTTCCTTAGAAAGTTTCACCTCACCCTTTGGCTTAATTTGGGAAATACTCTCCCTGCCAAATCACTGCCCTAGTTGACCAGAAACTATAGATTAGCCCTTGTCAACCAAAACCTCAGTATTCTTACTAGAGTATCTCCTGAGAGGAGTTGTTCAGTTCAGGTTTGAATCAGATTTCTCACTGACCAGTCGCAGATTGAGCTGAACTTCCTTCTAACCCACAGCCAGTGTAACAACTCCCACTCAGCTGTGGCTAGCCAGTCACAGGGCCCAGAGCCCATTGCCCAGGCTCATATACTCTAGAGAGGATATTTGAACCCTCACTACTCGTAGCTGTTGCTGTAACACTCTGAGCCTCATTTTCCAGGTGTTATCCATCATGTCACTGCTTTGAGAAGTCTTCCAACAACCGCTACTACATATGGTCACTGCTTTCTTCTCCCTGCCTTGAGTTTGTCATACCCATCTTCTTTATACTATTGGGTTAATACTTTCATGTTGCTGTTTATCGGCCCATGGTAGAAATTGGTCATTTTATATTACTGTATAAATAAATACCACACAGGCGCCTAGCTGCAGTTCAAGGCTTGAGCACAACCCACTTGTAATTCACTTACTGTCTGCTGTAAAAACAACTTAAATTCAGTTGGATTTTTTTACATTAAATGTTTGTTTTCCTTAGCTTGGTTTTATTTTATAATGAAAGCCGTTTGGAATATAAGGAGCACAGAAGAGGGTAATATCAAGGACAACAATGGTTCATGGATGATGAATGGGGTGGTTTATCAACACAAACACAGGATTAGATTTATTAACCCTTCACACACTGTAACAAACATTTGTTTGCTGACTATGGGGAAAATTTGGCCAAAAGAGGGTTTTACATTCCCTTTTTTCAGTTAAAATGTGATTTTAGTAAACTTTAGACATTTATTTTTTATCTTATTTATTTATTGGATTTATAGCCTGCTGCTCTTGAAAATCTGCTTGTGGCAGGTCACACAAAACAATCCATACAATAAAACCCCAATTACTACAATACAGGACAGATGGCAAGAAAACCTTGGCCATCCTTAAAATAGGAAGGCCCTGGCAGAAGAGCTCCGTTTTGCAGGCTCTCCGAGGGGCTGCAGCTCCTCTTGGAGCTCATTCCACCAGGTACGGGGCAGGACCAAAAAGGACCTGGTCCTGGTCGAGGCCAGGCATGCATCCCTAGGGCCAGGAATAATCAAAAAGTTGGAGCCTGCAGAGTGCAAGGCCCTGCAAGGGACATAGGGCAAAAGGAGATTTAAGGAATCCCCGTACCCTGTTATTATAACAAGGCAAAAGATAGGCAGTGTTTGGAGAAATCCCAGCTTCTGTGCCTTTTTTAAAGGTATAAAAGCCCTTCTTGAATCTCAATAAATCTACCATAGGTATGCATCTCTTTGAAATGCCAATCCTCCTTGGCCACCTGTCAAATCAAGTTTCCTATAATCTTGGAAAATATGGCTTAAACTATTGTGCTAACTTTAAATCTGCATTAATCACAACCAAGAAAGCAGACACAAACACTTGCTTAATCACAAATATAAAATACTATGACATACTGCTCCTCTTTCTACCTACTCTATAGTATTATTTTAATCAAAACTGAACACAATAGAACACTCAGCAATGAAACCATATAAGATATTTAATGGAAATATTGGAGCTTTTCTTTTGGGGATAATTGTGATGATTTTTTAAAAAGTCTGTTCTGTGATCTAAAAATATTATGTTTTGTTTATTTCACTGGAACTCCCCAGCCAGCCTGACTGATGGGAAAGTTAAGCCATTCTACTATTTTCCCCTTTCAAAAATTACTTTTCAAACTTGTTCTGCAGCCAGTCTAACAATCTCTATTTCCATATGTTTTCATCAAACATCAAAGGAGAGTCCTGTGGTCCTTTGAAGACTAGATAATGCAGTAGAAGCTTTGAAGACTTGGGGTCCACTTTGTCAGATGCATATGTAATAAAAAAGAGTATTGGTGGTAGAAAACACCTTTGTATGCAGAGCAACATAAATCACTAGTATTGTTCTGTTGCTTCAGACCAACATGGCTGCTCATCTAAATTACTAGTGTAGAGCCAGGGCTCTCCGGAGCTCAGTACTCAGATTCCCATTCAGTTCTAGAGTGTTCTGCAGTCCTATAATATGCCAGGTAGCCTCACCAAGACAATTTCTGCACTGGGAACTTCGCTGCCATGTGGGAGGACAAATCCGGGGTGGATGAGGTGCACCAGGCCAAATGCACCCTTGTGTGGGACCAGGAAGAGGCGGGGCAACCTGCCCTGGGTCAAACTCCAGCCTGCAGGTCACCATGGAACTTCCAGTGCAAAAACAGTCCAAGTGAACTTTTCACCAGCATGTGAAGGCTACCATCAAATTACTCAAACTGTGAATAGGAAGATACTGACAAGTTGAATACGGAAACTCAACAGTGAGTTTCAGACCCAGACCTTTAGCAATGAATTCCTAATTTGATTGCCTGTTATTTAGACAGCTAGTTTGGGGAATTTGAAAGTCTTGTGGTATGCTTTTTATTCTTAAGAGAACAGCAGACACCTAGGTTATCCCCAACATGTGTGGGTGGCTTTTTGTAGTCTGTATTGTAGAAATAAAAACATGTATTATTTATAAAGGGCTGCAATGGCTAAGTGCCATACATTGATTATATTGAAAGCAAGCAACCCTGCCCGCAGGCTTACAACCGTGAACAGGCATGATACAGCAGGTCTAACATAATAGCTATGGTGCCATGCTTACCTTCCCAGCATATATTATATATTGCTAAAGTAAGATCTTACCCTCTATGTAGAGAAATAGTCTATGTAGTCTGGAGATCAGCTTTGGGTTGATAAGCTTATTCAGGCAGGATTTAGGGGAACAGCTTTGTGGAAGAGAAAGATAGGAAGAGGACAACAATTCCCATTTGACATTATTTTAACAACTTGAATGATTGCTGATTGGTTACTGAGGCCATGGTATTACTAACAAAGTCAGTGGCACACCGCAGAGGGGGGAGGTGTGGGCGGTAGTACGCAACTCAGCGCACGCGCACAGGTCACCCAGTTGGCTGCACGTGGAGGAGTGGAGAATCAAACTTGGTTCTCCAGATTAGAGTCTGCCACTCTTAACCCCTACACCACACTGGCTCTCCCTACACCACACTGGCTCTTCAACAGAATGATAATGCTGTGGCTCTCTTCTTTCTTTTGCAGCTGTATTTGCAGGCCAGGTTCACCTGGAGAGGAGCCCGCCTGCTACGTCCTCTGCTGCAGTTTACCCTGCTTATGATGGCCTTTTACACAGGACTGTCTCGTGTATCAGACCACAAACATCATCCATCGGATGTATTGGCAGGCTTTGCACAAGGAGCCCTGGTGGCTTATTGCATAGTAAGTGGGAAATACTATGTTATTACACTGACTTCCTTATGTAGTATACTATATTTATAAGGTAGATCTATCAAGCTTGTGATAAGATGAAGTTGGATGCCAGTGGCACTGTGACAGTCTGCAATAGACAGTGGACTGGATCTAGGGATGCCAGGCTCCAGGTGGGACTTAGGTATCCCCAGAATTACAGATTGTCTCTAGACTACAATGATCAATCCCTCTGGTGAGAATGGATGCTTTGGGGGGTGGACTTTATGGTCTCTTACCGCACTGAGGTCCCTGCTCTCCTCAGAGTCTACCCACGTATGTCCAGAGTTTCCCAACCTGGATCTGGCATCCCTAACTCCCCCATTCTTTGCCAATGGCCTCTCTGCGCCATAAGAGGCTCTTAGATTCTATGATACTATAGTGCAAAGTTACAGTAAATTGGAATAACTGTGCATAGAGTTGCACTGTTAATGTGCTAAAAACAAAATCATACCATACTTTATTTCAAAATCCAAAAATGCTTAAAAAGTTAAAGAGAATGTCATTGTTTTAATTGAGGTAGATGAAAACATTCTTCATCAGATACTGTGGATGATCATAGGACTGTGATAATACCCCCCATAAACATATGTTCAAAGAAGTATCTAAGGTACAAACAGTCCTGGAGCATATTGTTTCTGGGGTGCTGCCATTTCAGAGTTCTTTTCCCCTGGGGATCATAGAGGCCTTTTGGTGATGCTTCTTGTGCAGCCTCTGTCTTTGTTGCAGCCATTGCCATGTAAATTTGGAGGAAGGTAGTAATAGTCTCATGAATTCACAAATAGTTGAAGCAAGACATTTAGGCCCCTTGTTTGGACCCATTTATGTAATCTGAAGCATGTGGGATGCAAACTTTAAGATGGGCTCAGAAACCAAACAACTCCTTGTTTTGGAAACTTAAGTCAAATTAATCATCAAGCTCATTTTGACACAAAAGGGAAAGAAATACCTGGGTTTTATCTGTTACTAGGTAGGATATTTCAGGAGTTTAAAGCCAAGAGAAGGGGAAGCTTTAAGTACAGAAAATAAGTATGGGATGAAGAAAACTTGAAAGATATCTGCAAAGTACACAGTGGCTTTTGAGGTGTAATATCGACTAAACCATAGTTCATGTGACAGATGTTTTCTGTATTTCCCTCCCAGTATTAGGTTCAGTGTATGGAAAGGAACTTTCCTTGAATCCCTGCCAAAGTGGGCATATTACCATGGTAGTTCACATAGGTGAATGGGTAAATGATTACAGCAGTTTTTCCTGAAAGGCTAAACACTTTCAAAGACAGCAGAATCCCTCCCCCAAACTTCTCCACTGGAGCCTAGCTGGCCAAGCTACTGTCAACATTCTCTGAGCAATGTGGTCTCTGATTTCTCAAGTATAGAGTGAAGCCCTACAGAAACACTTGGAACTTAAAGGAACATGCCCAGATTAATGTATCCTTTTGAATTAAATCAGAAAACTTGAAAATATGAAATGTGAGCCTGTTATTTTGATTGGAAGTACAGATAGTTGTTCCTTTTACTTGTGCAAAGATTTGTGAAAAAATGGTTTATCTGAGTCATTATTGTTTTGTCTGTCACTGACTTTTTCTTATGCAAGACATTTTTCAAAAAGGACCAAGATATCCAGGCATTCTAACTCAAATGACTTAGGCTGAGTAGCCTTTGAAATTAAATGACTGGGTTTTTTTTTCTCCCTTGCTGTCTTGAACTGGGAACAGGAGCCCTGGTCTATGTGAGCTTAAGGACCTTGTAAAACACTGTTCAGTGATGTCATTAGTTGCACCA
This sequence comes from Paroedura picta, assembly GCF_049243985.1. Taxonomy (NCBI): domain Eukaryota; kingdom Metazoa; phylum Chordata; class Lepidosauria; order Squamata; family Gekkonidae; genus Paroedura; species Paroedura picta. The sequence continues at coordinate 79,205,336 of NC_135372.1, forward strand.
GAGCTTACAAAAATGCTGTGGTAAAACTGTTTTTTACCAGAAGTGATACCAGTCCCCCACCCCACCCTAAGCAGCAGGAATTCAGGAGGCCTTCCACTGTAACACCAGGCCAAGACATAGAAGATCATGGTTCAAATCCCCATCCAGTCTCTCTTACTCAGCTTAGTTCCTATCTACAACACAAGAGTATAACAAGGCAAACAGGGTTGGAAAAAAATTCATATTTTGATTTGCGATCTGTAATACAACCCCTGCTTGCTTTATTCCACAGCATAATTGTAAGATATTTCCAATTTACAAACACATCAATTAATGAATACTTCTCAAACCTTCTGTGACCTTTTAAATTATCCCTGCTGCTGGTTAAAGAAACAATACATCACCCCTTAAAGAAGTTTGGGGAGTTTAAGAGGGGAAAGGCCTCAGGCAATTGTTGAAAACAATGAAACTATTATATCATGGGGCTTTGTCTAGACAATATTAGTGCATGTTGCTTTAAGTGCTTGTATATATACCATTTGTTCCCTGTCATTGTAAAATGCTTTGTCAAATGTTGGGGGTTGGGACTATTCAGAAAGGTAGAAAATAGAATTACACAATTCAGGGTGTTGTAATAAGACAACGCCAATGATCTCAGTGCATAAAATCAAAAAGCTTTTAGCAGACAATAAGGTTCCTGACACAAGAGATGGACGTTTGACCATTTCCTGTCTAATGACAATTTGCAAATCTGGCATTTCCCTCCCCCATCCCATGACCCTTAAACAGATGGCAAGTTTTACTAGGCCAGAGGAGGGGTGAGAATTTGGCCACTATAGGCTGACTTTCCTGTGACGAAGTAAAGCTATTGAGGAAGCAGCTGCTTGAGAAACTCCATCCACATCCAAAGTCCTTCCTTTTTAGCCTGGGGCTCTCCCTCCCTGACTGCTGTTCTTTTGTATGCTGTAGTCCTTAGCCAGGATATGGAAGAGGGCATTGGTCACTGTCTGTCCTGCCCTTGTTCAGGCACAGCACTAGAAAAGGAAGCATAGAGGGGGTGGCTAGTGATTTCCTAAGTCTTTACACGATTTCCTTTTCCCAAAGAATGGGTAAAACATTCAGTTATCTGTTGATTCATAAATTTCCTAGTATCAGCTCCTTGACAATTATTTTATACATTTGCACTTTTATCAATTCATTTCCACTCTATGTCCTTTCTGGGTTAAGTACTTTCAGTTACCATTATATAGTTCCCAGTAGCAGGTGCTATTCTTCCAGTCACTTGGAGTGTCCGATCTTCCTCTGTGGCTTCAGCAGTTCTTTTAAAGGCTCTTTGCATCACTCCTCCCATTTGCGTCCAGTCCACATAACTGGTGACTAAACAAAACACAGGCCACAAGTCCTGTATATTGTATATAACACCTGGTCTATATTTTCAGTTCTAGGTTTTTTCTAAGAGTCTCTCAAAATGTAAACCATAACCTTTTTTTTTTTTGGGGGGGGGGGGGGGAGAAGATCTACAAGCCTTGGAACCCCTCAGGTTCTTTTGTGATTTCTTTTTCTGCAAATAGAATGTGAGGTCCTCCGTCACTTTTCTCAAGTATTCAGACTTGAACCTTTCATACAAACCTGCTAAGGCAACTATAAGGTCTAGGAACTTCACAAAAGGGAATATGAACTATCACATTGAAGGGGAAATGCTCAAGGCAGCTTTCCCCCTCCCCTTCCCATACTAAGAATCATAGTTAAACACTAACTCCAGTTACCTGTTGTATACAAATACAGGTACTTGGGTCAACTAGATCTTGTCTCTTATTCTCCAGTAATCATGATTTTAAGCTTGGCTTACTTAGGATCTTGAGAGGCGAGAGGGCAGAGTAACTCTTATTTAATGTGTGTGCTTCCTTTCTGTGTCACAGCTAAATACAATTATTAATGTGAGAAGGGAGGGGATGAGCAAGTCAGACATACGAGCTCACCAACAGACTGGGGTTGTAATTTTTTTTTTCAGAGTTACTTGCTATGGCTTAATACAAGTAACAACTTAGAATTATAACAGAAGTCTGGTAGCTGCAGAGAGCACAGTGTTGTGAAACAACTATTATCTGGATCTCCCTCAGGCTATCAGAGTAACAGCTGCTAACACAAGGGTATCTTACCATATAGGGACTTTGTGAAATGGGAGTTTTCCACTTCCTTTTCCTGCTGCAGTTCCACTGAGCCCCTTCTGACATTTTGTTGCTCATCGTGGGAACTTTTCTGAGGCTGCATGCTGAATCACAGCCATGTCACTAGATCTTTTTTGTGTTACACTGTTAAGTCAACGTGACATCAAAATAGGTCTGGCCTTTGACTCCCATGTTGTCGGAGGCCTAGTGGCTATGTTGCAACCACACATTTGTCATTTGCCACTGGATTTCTGCTCAAGCTATGAATTAACATATTCTAGCTGAAAATTCCATAGGGAGGAAGAGACAATAAAGAAGACCCATTTGTCTCAAACTCAATGACATTCAAGCCAGGGCTGTTAAGTTTACCCATCATTAAGCAGCAGATCTCTTCAAAAGTCATTTGACTTTTCATCTCCAAGGGTTACCAAAGCTATACCCAGGGTTTCACTTGCATTTCCCAGCCTGAAATAACAAGTGCAAGACAGGCATTTCATACTCTCCCAGCTGATGAAACAGTCTTGTTTTGTTTGGAACTGAAATACACAAAGAATTTCTGAAATCAAAATAAGTGAAGTTTTAACATGAACATCCATCCCCTATCGTACAGCTCTGAAGTGGCTGTTTATTAGACCATGACTTTCCCCCACTCCTTTTCACCTGAATGTCAGATGTTCGCTAAAGATTCGGGGCCTAGATCTTTTCTAATATAATAAAGAAAAAGAAATTGATCAGTTGAAATGCCAGACTTCTGGCTTACAACTTTATGCTGCACATTCCTAGTCATCTACTGTCGAGTTTTCTTTATGGGTGGAGAGCACCTTCTACAGGAAATGGAATAAATCCAAGCAAAAACACTCTGTGCAGTTGCCCTCTCTTTTGTGTGTGTTAAGCAGCTGAGGCATTAGTAGGGTTTAACACACTGTTCCAACCTTAGATGATCGTGTTTCATGATTTCTATAAGTGTTTTTATAACCTTAAGTCTTGCTAAAGTGAAATACAGTTTAAAAGTGGAATTAAAGCTACTACCAGGTATCTGATTTAAAGCCACACACACCATGAACTATGGAGCAAAGGGTAAGAAAGCCAAGATGACACTTCATCCATAAGTTATTCATTTAGAAAATAAGTCCACATTTAATCTAATCCTCATCTGTCACTTGGACCATGCAGCCGCCAACTCACTCCTGCCACAAATTGATTTGTCATGGAGATCTTGGTATGGGATGTGGATATCAGTGTGATTGAAACCAGTCCCTGTAAGTAGGCAAGTAAGAGGCGCAGCATCAGAATGGTCTTCCAGCCCTTATTCAAAAGTAGTCCAGATGAGTGACCCGTCAAAGGAAAGTTCACCAGATATTCTGCAGCCAGTCTAGAAGAAGTTAGGTACATCTATAGACTGCTGATATCAAGGAGACTGAATTAAGAATTAACATCGCATTGAGTTTAGTGGGACTCAGGTGCTCTTTAGAGCTTTCCTGAGCTTTGTCAGAGTTGTATATCTGTCTGCTGGCTCATTTAAACATTCTTTAGACCACACAGCAGCTGCTGGTAGATGCATGATTTGTGTGAAGCTGGGACATCTTAAATCCACCTCAATTGAAAAGCCTGCAGATTATGAATTATTGCATAGGTCTGCATGCAAATACTTATAAGTTTGCACCATGAGAAGCATAAATATTTGGCACAATCCAACCAAAGTTAGTCATAATTAAGCTCATTTGAAAACAATGAAAATGTGACAAGACATCATGACTAAGTTAAGTCTCATCAATTTTAACAGACTTCTATCACAAACTGCTGATAGGCTGAGCCAGTAAACCACAGCTCTTTTTCTTGGTGAACCTCACTGTGTGCAACAGGAAATATAACTTTCTTTTTGGGGGGAGGGGTGGAATCTTGAATAGCTATCTGTCTCTAGCGTAGCCCCTCTGAAATCAACAGAGTCATTCCCACTAAAAAGGGAAATGTAGTTTCAGTGCACGGGATTCAGAGAGAACATAAAATCAAAAGAAATAATAAGGAAGAGATTGATCCTGTTTGTTTTTCTTTGCCAAGTATCTATTTTTCTGAGTATAGTTCTGTTTCCACAATGAATTTACTGCTGACCCCAGAGCCAATATTTAGATGTCAGACTAACTGATCTGGGAACATAGCGAGACAATTGGAAGCCTGAATGCAAACATCTGCATCTAGTAAAATAAGCAGTCTCTTTAAACAATCATGTGCTTTGTGGTGTCTCACACTGAAAATCATGTTCGCCTAACTGGTGGAATCCTGCAATGGATGGAATCCCACAACTCCGATCCCAAATTTCCTAATCCTGCTAAATCTTTTGCTTTCAATAATAATAATAATAGCAAGCATTTTCCCTATAATGCTATAAACCTATACAAGGGGAATATTCGGAGCCAGTTATTTGGTTGTTGTGGTTGCAGGACAGAGAGAAGTCTAGATTTAGATTTTCTACAGACTCCCATGCACCATGAACCAAATGTCTTATCCAACTCCTTTCTCAGAAAGGGGCCGGCACTTCACAACTCCTCGCAAAGCAGTAATAGTGTCTGTTGCACTGCTGCAAGATACTCAATAGTAACCCAGTTAATGATGTGTTATATATGTAAGTACATAAATGGCTTGCACACACAAACTGTGTGAATGTATTAAATGTATGTGTGCATATACTGTGTATATCTGGGGTGTGTGTGTTAGTATGTGTTAGTGTATGTGTTAGTAACTTGGGTTGTTTTGTTTTTAGCAGACTTGCAGTTCTGGGTAAGAGAGGTGTCTGCTGCAGGCAAGGCTGTGTCTGATTCTTTTCCTTTCTAGGTCACATTTGGCAAGAGAGAAAGTTCATCAGTCATGCTAGCTTGATAACGCCTAGGCTGTAGCACTGAAGGAGGATGTCCGAGTTTCCTCTCAGAGCTTTCTCATTGTGTGATTGCTTCTCTGAATTGTCAGATGTGGGCATGTTCACATCCGTAAGAGCACATACGTCATTGGGTATTTCAGGGAAAGGAGCTAGGAATATCTCTTCCTAAACACTTAAAACCTGCTAGAAAGTCATTCTGACTAAGCTTGAATTTACTAGTACAGAGGAAAAGCCATTGGGGGAGGGATGGGAAAATAAGGGAAATACCAAGCCATCCATAGTAATAATTCTTCAGAACTGATTTTTAAGGGAAGTTTAATTTTAGGTGCATTTGAACCTACTAGGGAAATTGTACCTACCCATGTGAAGTTTTTTTTTTGTTATTAAAAACTTTATTGATAATTGACAGGAGACAATCTCAATATAAACCTTTTTAAAAGACAGAAAATTGGATATCTTTTCAGTGTTCCTTTCTCTCACAAACTTCCTTATCAAGTAATCTCTTTAAATGAATATATTTGACTTACAATGGTAAAGAAAGCTAATATTAATGGGTAAATAATATAAATCAACAAGGGAACAAAGAAGAAGAAATCAAAAATGTAAAGGAACTTTATATGCATGGGCAAGGATTAAATAATAGCATCCGTTGAGTGTTCATGGATTATGACACATTATCACTCATAGACAAATCTTTCTCAGTCGTAAATGAAGTCTATGACAGTAGTTCTCAATCTTGGGGACAGGACCCCTTTGGGGGTCGAACGACCCTTTCCCAGGGGTCGCGGCAGGCCAAGCAGTTTGGCCGGTGGGGCGCCATCTACACAACAGCTTTGCGGGGTAGATCAAAATAGAGCGTTCATCTGTGTGGAGCGGCAGAAAAGAGCAAGATCAACGTGATGGGACAAGAGGCAGAACTGAACTGAGAAACTCCTGGGGAAAAATAATTTATATACAATCATTAACAATGGATCTTCATGCCATTGGTCAGTTTTGGTTTAAGTTTGGTGAACGAACACTTGCATAATTTTATGGTTGGGGATCACCACAATATGGAAAACTATATATATGGTCATATCACCTGCTAAATTTTTAAGAAATTTAAATATATATATTAAAATTAATTAACACTCACCCATTCAAAAAACCCTTCCAGGGCTGTCAAGAAACTCCAGACTTCATGAAACCCTGGTTAAGAAAGTCTGCTCTATGCTCTTTAACATCTACATGAAACTGCTAAGTGAGATCATCTGGACATTAGGGCTAAACTACCGCCAATATATGGCAACACTCAGCTCTATCTCATGTTTCCAGCTGATCCCAGGGACACTGCAGAACCCTTTAGCTGGTGTATGGAGGCAGTTTTGGAGCTGATGTGGGCTAATAAACTGAAGCTTAATCTTGACAAGATGGAAGTGCTATTAATGGGGACAAGGTTAGACTCAGTATTTAAGGTAGAGTTCTGCATAGGGTTCTACCTGTGTTGGATAGGGTTGTACTACCTTTGAAGGATCAGGTATGTATAAGGTGACCAGATTTTAACATTGCTAAAGCGGGACACCATTGACCGGGGGGGGGGGTTCTTGATTAAAAATTTGGTCTATATGGAGCAACAAAAAGTTTCATAGAACGCATAGAACACAAAAATAGTATTGTAATATATATATATATTTTTAATTTCAACATAAGTACAATTTTCCAGGTGCCCCTAGATATCCCTCCAAAAGTGGAACAATCTTGTCACCTTACGTATGTAGGACTACAGCTGAATAAGAATGTGGCAGCTGTAGCCAGGAGTGCCTGTTACCAGCTTCAACTGGTTAGTTAGCTGTAGTCTTTCATGGGCAGAAAATATCAGATCACTGGTTACATTGAAATTAATTTACTGCACTGTGAGTCTGCCCCTGGGAAATGTTAAGAAACTTTAATCAGTACAGAATGCTGCAACCAGGATGTTGATTGTAGTGAGTCATAAGGACCATATCATATTAGTCTTGGTCTATCTTCACTGGCTACTAATTTGTTTCTGGGCATAACTGAAGGTGCAAGTATTTACTTCTGTTCTGTATGTATTTTTAACTCTGTTTTTCAGTTGTTTTAATAATATGTTTTCAGGAGGAGGGCTGATTTTAATGGTTTTAAAATGTAACTTTATCATGTATGGTTGGCCACCTTGGTGGCCATTGACAAGGCAGAAAGGCAGGGTAAATGAATAAATAAATTTTCAAAATGAATGGAAATGTTTAAAGCAAGAGGGATTGATCTATTTAATGTAATCATCTGTTTTTCATTGTATCCATAGGTGTTTTATGTCTCTGACCTCTTCAAACAGAAAACGAAGGCTCCTCTGCCTCCCCCTCCAATCCGGAAAGAGATACTTTCACCTGTGGATATCATTGACAGGAATAATCATCACAACATGGTGTAAATGACTGACAGATTTTTTTTTAAAAATGTTTTGTTTTTGCAAAATGACTGCTGACAGCAACTACCTGCTGCTCTCAATCTCATCAGACAGTAGAATGTAGGGAGAGACTCTTACCTGACCAATAAGGTCTTCCTTGGTGGCCTTTATATTCTTACAACATTTGCATAAAATGGGTGTTGTTTAACTAAGTCTAAGGCAAAATGACAGAACAATTCAAAACAAGCAGGAATTCTAAATGTGCAATTGGCTGAGTGTTCATGTTGTAGTGAATGCTGAATTGTTCATAGCTTAATGAACACTAAATGATTCTAGGAAACTGGCCATCTCTGCATTTTTTTCTCACTATGATGACTTCCAATTCCTGTTGAGAGCGGGGGGAAAGAAAAGCAGGGGGAAAACCCTCACCATCCTAGACTATAGCACTGCCTATCAGATATAAGCACTGATTCAGGATTTGAGATCACTTTCTAAGACTAATCTCTTTTTTTAATTTACTTCACTCCATACTGTGACTTAATGGTTAAGAAGAAGCTTGCCCAATAAGATGTTGCAAGGGTTTCTAATCCCACTACACAAACCTTGGGGAAACATGGGGACTCAATTCTCCATTTGGTACATAACACAAATCAGGGTGGGTTTCCTGCCCCCCCCCCCCAAAGCTATAAACTTTCTCATTTCCCTTCCCTGTATGACACATTCACATTTTATATTCTCTACATATTAAGAATCAGAGAGCAGGTTAGACCTGTCAAATGCGGAATGCTTGAGAAGTGCTGGACCCATATCTTTACATGTATATCACCATCAGTACTGTATGAAATGTCCACCCAGCATAGAACTTGGTTTATGTCCTGGTAAAATCTTCCTCTTGTTGCCATTGATGTACACAAATTTCTAAAGTGATTTCTGAAGAGTTGAGGGCCAACTCATTTTAAATTCACAGAATGTTCTTTTATTAGCCAGTCTGTCTTGTTGATATATGTTAGCACTATGGGATCTGGGCTTCAGACCTGTTTAACATGGATCCTGCAAATCTGGGACAGACTGCTGGGCGGAACTGTCCTAGTACGGCACTCATTGAAAACCCTCTCCTTCTTTTCCATGACCTGAACAAAAGGGATTGTTATAAACTATTCATTAGACACTAGGCCAAATGCTGCTCTCAGTAGCACCAAGGGCACATGAAGAAGGTAAAGAGGAGTAGCCCTTTGCCCAGCAGCTCTCATTCTAGGCTTTTAGAGAGAATTCTCAAAAGACAGATGTTTTTTAAAATATTTTAAGAACTGAATAGTGAATGCTAATCAAGCAGACTGGCCTTTGCACAATCTTGTCATACAGAATCCGTCCTATCATTTCAATTCTTGCAAGCTATGATTTTATAAATATATATAAATATTATATAAATAATGTATAAAACATTAAAAATTAACTATGTAAAATATTATTTCTGAAACAATTTTAGATATATCCACTATGATTATAAACTGTGTTTTGACCTGTGTTATTTACATTTTGCTGCTTAAGAAAAGCATTGACTTAATTTTTTATAGTCGACTAAAATATTGTAGTTCTGTGGTAGCAATATTTTAATGAAAATAACAACTAAAGACAATTGTATAAAATCATATTAAATTGTCTGTATTTTTGTAATGTTTCTTTTTTTGTAAAAAGAAGAATATGCAAGATTTTTGTAGAGTACAAAATTAAAGTTTGTATTTGCAAAAACATTGCTGTATAAATGTGCTTTATAAATAAATGTTCTGGGCACAATTAATTCATCTACTGTGAGCTCATCTTCTGCGTTCAGTTACTACTTAGAACCTGAAAACAAAAGAAAGTTGTCCTGGAAGGTCTACACAGAAGAGGCATTATACACATATCTTCAGGATCTTGAAAGGGTGTGCACTATACAGCTATATGACGAACTGTTTATCATTTTATTATGTTGTTGACATATTGAATTGGGAAAAAATAACTCAAACGGTCATGTTCAGTAACACGAACATTTGTGGGACACAATGTATGAGCATTCTTCCCTCATTTAGTTTAACTGAACATGGAAGATTGTAGCCAAAAGCATTTCAAGAAAGCTTTCTCTTTTCCTGGACCAGTGGCAGACTATTCCATAGTAGGAATCCTGGGCATTGTGCTGCTGTGGAAGGTATGCCTGCAGCAAAGTCATAGTATTAGTCCACAAAGTCATAGTCCACTAGGTAGCTGAAAGTGCCATCACATTGCAGCTGATCTATGATGGCCCTGTAGGGTTCTTGCAGTAAGATGCATTCAGAATTGGTTTGTCATTGTGAGCCTGTATTGTGACTGTGGACTTCTTTGGTGGTCTCTCATTCAAGTACTAACTAGGGCTGATCTTGTTTGATTTCCAAAATCTGATGAGATTGGGATAGCCTGGGCCTTCCAGGTCAGGGCATAATCTAATTAAGTACATAAAAGAGAGATATCAGTAGAATGCAGAACTTCAGAACAGCACTATTCTGGGTCTTTCTTACTCCTTTTAGACCTAGCTCCACTGATGGGGAAAAAGGGACAGTGAGAAATTAAAATTTGCTCCCTGTAGGGTAGCAGATCACTGTACTTGTCTCTATTGGTGGTCAAAAAAAAAAGGAAGAAAGGAACTGTGACCAAAACAGATCATGGGCCTGTAAAAACTTGCTGCCAAATCTGAGATCATTATTTTAGTTAATTTTAAATAGATTATCATATTATACACATAAAATTGTCATTACTATGGTTGACAAGACATTAATTTTCACTACTACATAGTAGATGTTCACTACTACATCTATGCAGGAGAAAACTGCCAATAACAGTAATGGGTTTTGGGCTACCAAGATGTTGGAAGATATGAAGGTTGAGCCTCTTTCAGTGAAAGCTTATCCAAACAGCACCAACTCACCAGAATTTGAAGACTATCATCACCCTATACATCCAATTCCTGGTTCTAACTTTCTCTGTTCATCAAACCTTCCAACCACAGACAAACACTATGGAAACAAGATTTTAAAGGCATTCAAGAGGAGATGAAATCTGAAAACAAAATCAAACATTGTTTCCTGGCACTGAAGCTTACCTATGGGGTGGTCTCTTCCATCAGCATGCCACATCTGTATGTGTTATATTGAACATGAGGAAGTGCAAATTGAAATGATTTTGGTTTCTTAGGCAGTTTCCAGAAACTACCCATGCAGGAAGCTTGATTTTGACATTAATACATAAAACAGATTTTGTGCCAGGAGCTATACTTAAATCATAGCGAGAAAAAAAACCATTCAGATTACCTGATCACAATCTGAAACAAATGTGATTTAAAAAGCAAACTGTTCTATAAAGATTAACATGTCTTATTCCCTTTTATTCAACTTCTTCACAGTATTAATAAAACCAGTCATAGTGGTTACGAAGGTTGGCACTTCAGGGTTTTTAAAATGGATATTAAGAACATTCATTTTTTCCCCAGTTCATTTTCCTTTTGGAAAGGGTTTAAAGGGTATGGAAAAATGACACACAAATAGAGACCTTTGGGGCAGAGAGCATAGGAAACAAAGAAGAATTAACTGCTTTAAAATGTAAAGTCACTTAGAAATTTAAAAAAAAAAATCCTGCTTGGCCTGGATATTTCCCCCAAAAAGTAATCCCCTCCCCTGGATGGAGTGCAGGTCATAACAGCTCACTCTGCCAGGAATCTGGGCGTGATCCTGGATGCTTCCCTTACAATGGAAACCCAGGTCAAAAAGGTAGTGTGGCAGCGTGGCTGGCATTTCACCACCTCTGCCAAGCCAAGCTACTAGCACCCTACTTGGCCCTGGAACACCCATGTGATTATCACCTCTAGACTGGACTTCTGTAACTCGCTCTACACAGGCCTACCTTTATCCTTGATCCAGAAACTACAACTGTTGCAGAACGACCAGGCTAATACACCATGGAGATCCCACATCCAGCCTGTACTCCCACAACTCGGCTGGCTCCCAGTTGAATTCCAGATTAAGTTTAAGGTTTTGCTAATCACCTTCAAGGCCATATGCAGTCTGGGCCCAGTGTACCTGAGAGACTGCCGCCCTGCCTATACCCCACAAAGAGCCTCATGCTCCGCCATCTCTAACTGGCTGCAGATCTCTGGCCCCAGAGAAGCACATCAGACCTCAACAAGAGCCAGAGGCTTCTCAATCCTGGTCCCCACCTGGTGAAACAAGCTCCCTGAAGAGATCAGGGCCCTGTCTGGACTCTCACAATTTTGCAGAGCCTGCAAGAGGGAGCTCCTCCACCAGGGATTTGCTTGAGGCTGACTGACCCCAAAACACCCACAGACACCCCCCTTCTATGACCAAAGAATCCAACCTACCCAAATCTGTGTTAATGTTCCTGTTAAAATATTGTTCTGGTTGGCATGTTATGTTATGATGGTTAAACTTGTTATATTTGTTACAATGTTCTATGAAGTTACCCTCTGATGTTACATGTAAAGCACCCAGATCTGTATGGAAGGGCAGTATAAAAATCGAAATAAATAAATAATTTCTAAGATTGACATTATATTTTGATTCTGCACACAATTTGAACTGATTGGCCCTCATTGGCAGAATGCAGTTTGAATTTATTGGCCCTCAGTGACAGAGTGGCCCTCATTGGCAGAGTGCTCTCTCCCTATTGGCAGCACATCCCCAGGGAGGCCAATCAGTTAGGGAGGGAGTTGTCTGCATGCAGTTTGAATTGATTGGCCCTCATTGGCAGAGTGCTCTCTCCCTATTAGTGCCACACCCCCAGGGAGGACCAGTCAGGTAGAAATGAGTTGTCTGCATGCCACTTGATCTTTATAATAGTTGGAGGAGGAGGAAGAGGAATAAGAGTTGGTTCTTCTATACTACTTTTCTCTAGGAGTCTCAAAGTGGCTTACATTTGCCTTCCCTTTCCTTTCCTTACAACAGGCACCCTGTGAAGTAGGTGGGGCTGAGAGAGTCCTGATATTACTGCTTGGTAAGAAAAGCTTTATTAGTGCTGTAGTGATCCCAAGGTCACCTAGCTGGTTGCATGTGGGGGAGCGTGAAATCAAACCTGGCTCACCAGATTACACTCCTAACCACTACACCAAGCTGGATCTCTTGCTTTTTATTGCAATGGATTATTGCAAGGGATGGCAGAGTGACCGTCATTGGCAGAGTGCTGAAATTTTAAAGAAAAACCTTTGCTATGCATTGCATAGCATTGTTTGCAAAAGCCAACATTACGGGCAAGTACTTATACCAGACATTGCTTTACCAACCAGGTGTATTAAGTGTATTATTTACCTTAGACATTAGTTTCTGGGAATGCTGGTGATGGATTGATGGATATAACTTTCTAAATATGGGAGTATAAAATGTTCATTTGGTTGTGTGAGAATGTACATGTTTAAAACTCTGCTAACTGCACTGCATGTTTGAATACACAAATGTTCTTCTGATGAATAAGCTTAAACTGCTCAGAAACAGCTGAATGATTGATGAAAAATTGGTGTTCTGTTTACAGATCATGAACAGAAAATGAGCAAAACCAGTAGGTGTTTGAATAGCCCTATATAGCACCCCAAATTCAGGTTGTGTTAACAGTACTTTAGCACTGACTACAAATTGAACTTTTGAACATTCAGCTATAGTTTACAGGAGCTTCCTGCTCATCAGTCTAGTCTCTTAATGTGGTGACCTCTGGAAAGGCAGCAAAAACTGTAATTATGGTTTGTTAAGTCAGACATTACACCAAAATATTTCAAACAATATGTAATTGGCAAACCCACCTCAAACCATATTTTCTGGTTCTGGTTTGCTGCCGCCCTGCCTATACCCCACAAAGAGCCTCATGCCCTAAACTTTCTCACCATCAGTTGGTGTCAGCCAAAGACATTCAGATGTTACCCTGCATTGCAATCTGCTACAATGGACATGAAGATGCTTTGTTTCTTCAGCCTTTAGCTCTCTTGTATTCTCCCTTCTTCCCCTTGTCCCGAGGAGTATGACTATGAATTCCTGCTATAAACATAACTTTGGTTTACAGAGGCTGATTCCAAACTAGCAGTGCCACTCCAGGCTGCTGTCAGTGCGTTGTTGCAGAGCTACATGCTCTGTAGCTTACTGTGTCCCCAAGGGGAGACACATTTCAGCACCAGATCTTGTCCAAACATAGAATCATAGAGTTGGAAGGGGCCATACAGGCCATCTAGTCCAGCCCCCTGCTCAACACAGGATCAGTCCAAAGACATTCTAGGGTTTCTCGATAACCCTAGACGGAGTTTCCAAATGGGTGGGAGTTAAGTAATTTTTTATTATATTTTTATAATAATAATTAAACATTTATTAGATGATATGAATATATATATTCATGTTGATCCATCCCCCTCCCAAAATGGCCAATGATGGACCTAGAGGGGATGGGAAGGGGAGGAGCCCATGGTGGGTACGAACACAGCTCTGTTTCCTAAGCATATTCTGCATGATCACACCACTTCTAGGATTTTTCAAAGCTTGAAGAATGTTTCAGGGATTTCTCAATAGTAAAAAGGTTGATAAAGGCTCACCTACGCCTTGGTTGTGTGATTCTAGGGCAAGTCCACAAACTGCCAATTTGCAGACACTATTAAATATGGGGGAATGTCTCTAAATGATAAATGTGATCAGTGCAAAGTGACTGGTGCCACTTAACCAAACTGGGTTTCTGCATTCAGACAGATTCAAGTGGGTAGCCATATTGGAGCACAACAAAACAAAATTAGAGTCCAGTGGCACCTTTAAGACCAACTCTTCCTCAGTCTGAGGAAGAGTGCTTGCACTCGAAAGCTCACGCCTTGAATAAATCTCTGTTGGTCTTAAAGGTGCCACTGGACTCTGATTTTGTTTTGTTGTGCATTCAGGGAACAAATCACAGGGAGCAGTAAGCAATACAGATATGCATAATAGTTTAACAGCCATCACCTAACCACAGTTTTGGGGGGACATCCTAAACTGGAGTTTAATCACATAATGCCTTTTTTAAACTGTGGTCTTTTGTGACATCTAAATGAAGCCACTTACTGACTGAGTGCTAGTACAGATCAGTTGTCACAGACTGTACTGCTGTGCATCAGCTGTCAAATGGTTACTGCTACTGAATGGCAGCTGTCAAAGAAAGAAAGAAAGAAAGAAAGAAAGAAAGAAAGAAAGAAAGAAAGAAAGAAAGAAAGAAAGAAAGAAAGAAAGAAAGAAAGAAAGAAAGAAAGGAAATGCTTGAGCTTAAAGTCTAAGGTCTAAAAGAGAAGTGATACAGGTCAATTATTTCTGTCAGTCCATCAAAGGTAAATTCTGTACATGCTTAGCTGCAATTTGAATCAAGGCTATGCAGTGAAGGCAGATTAGATGTAATTTTTCATGTACTTAGAATCATAGAATCATAGAGTTGGATTTAACATAAAAATGGGGAAAAGGTTCTGTTAAGAATAGATCTATTAAAAAGTATTAATTATGGAGGAGGAAGTGAAACCAAATAGTGTTTGAAGGGCTAGATCTTTTCTACCTTTCCTTCATGGCCTTGAAAATTCAAAGTATATAACCTATATAGGTTATTTTTTTCTATGTGTAAAATGTTCAATTAAAAATTGTGTGGAGAATCATTCAGTTTAAACCTGATTTCAATTTTAATTTGCATTGAAACTTGAGTCATTCCTTATCATTCCCAGTGCTAAGGACAGAGCATTGACTGTGTATGTGTGGGTAGGGGCAACTACTAAGGAAACAGACTTGCATAGCTTTATAGTGAAATAAAAACAATCATAGCAAGAATGGAAAACTTTCAAAGATCGTGAGGAAACTGCATTTCAAAGGGCAGGGAAAGGTTCTTTGTCAAATGAGGCAATGTAGTGAACAGAAAGCTAAGATTTTATATATATTGGATTTTAAACTCTGAATGCTACATATCTTAGTGTAGCCTTTTCAGAAACAGACAAATCGAGCCTAAAAATTTCAAGCCTTTGTGATTGTCTTGAAGGTATTTAAAAGATATTGAAGACATCATTTCTAACAAGCCTGGATAATAGTTCTCTCCAGCTTTATATGGATTGATATTTCCCTACTCTGGCCTTACCTTCTATTTTAAAAAAATAAGACAAGTTTGCAAAATGTAGTGTCATATGGGCTCCACAAGACACATGATTCCTGAGATCCTGTGAGAGAATTCAGAGATGTTTACTGAGCTGAGACCCCCATTTGAGGTTTTCTAAAAAAGTAAGACAAAAGGAGTTGCCTGTGTTTGGGATCCCGTGACTCTGTTCCATTACTGGATACTCCTCCAGTATGAGGAGCCTTGCACTATGTCACTGGAAGGTTTCTTGCCCTGTAGAAAAGTATTAACATTGGTGGAATAGAGTCACAAAACCTAACCCTATTTAAAAGTTAAATTTGGGAGAAATGAGTGACCAACAGCTGGCAGCTCCCACATGAGTGTCTTAGACGTTTATGGGGGCATCTGGGAAGCACTCGAGCAAAGACCATTTTTTCCACTGCCACCGCTTCAAGGAGTGCTGTTCATTGTATCCCCCTCTGGCCACCTAGAACAGCTGCTCTGATCTATAACATGCAGATGTGACAGTAGTGGGAAGGTGTTGCCTTTTTGCTTCCATCACTGCTGTCACATAGCTTTTACCCATGGCCTATTCTTGCATTGTTGCTCTACCTGGCTTCTGACACTTAAGAGAGGTTCATTGAGAATGATTGTGTTAACTGCCCAGGTCATTTCTTCATTCCAGAGGTCATCCAGGGCATTGACAGGAGTATCAACCATATCAACAGGAATATCCCCTAGAACCATCAGAAAGTCATTTGGATCTGTCTGAGGGAGGTCATTTTAATACATCCCACACCCCTGCAGAATCTTGGTATCCCTGTAATAGTCATCTATCCTTGATAAAGGAGTCCTCATCAGTTCCTCAGATCACATTCCTCCTAATTAAAAGGAGGATTTCATAATTATTTGGAGTTCAGTTAGTTTCCAAAAACAGTTCCATGGGAAGTTTAATTACAGTTATGCCATTTGGGGGGTGACTTAAAAGAATAAAAATTCAAATTATAATTTTCAGACCTGAAAAAGACTGATCAAGAATATTTTTAGAATGACTTATTTATTAAGACATCCAATTTTGTATGTTTAACTTCACAGAAATTAATATGATATTTTTGTTATTACATAATCTCTCTCTCGCTTCAAAATATTAGAGGATTTGTTTAAATGCTAAATGTTAACCTTCCAATTGAATTTGATTTTTTTAAATATGTATTTAAAAATTTTGTATTTAAATATGTATTTAAAAATTTTGTATTTTTAAAAATACAAAAGATGGTTTGGACTAACTGTGTTGAGGTGAACATGCCATACCTACACAGCTATGGGAGAGAATCCGTGAGGATTATATTGTTTAAGTCATGTAGATATATAGTCATGGACCTATTGATTCCTGTTCTGGTAATCTGGTTCTTGTTGTTAGATGGGAAGTTGTGTCCGACCCATCGCGACCCCATGGACAACGATCCTCCAGGCCTTCCTGTCCTCTGCCATTCCCGGAGTCCATTTAAGTTTGCACCTACTGCTTCAGTGACTCCATCCAGCCACCTCATTCTCTGTCATCCCCTTCTTCTTTTGCCCTTGATCGCTCCCAGCATTAGGCTCTTCTCCAGGGAGTCCTTCCTTCTCATAAGGTGCCCAAAGTATTTGAGTTTCATCTTCAGGATCTGGCCTCCTAAGGAGCAGGCAGGACTGACTGGTTTGTTCGCCTTGCAGTCCAAGGGACTCACAAGAGTCTTCTCCAGCACCAGAGTTCAAAAGCCTCAATTCTTTGACGCTTGGCCTTCCTTATGGTCCAACTTTCCCAGCCATACATTGCAACTGGGAATACCATAGCCTTGACTAGACGCACTTTCGTTGGCAGGGTGATGTCTCTGCTTTTTAGGATGCTGTCTAGATTTGCCATCGCTTTCCTCCCCAGGAGTAAGCGTCTTTTAATTTCTTTGCTGCAGTCCCCATCTGCGGTGATCTTGGAGCCCATGAAAATAAAATCTGTCACTATCTCCATTTCTTCCCCATCTATTTTGCCAGGAATTGAGTGGGCCAGATGCCATGATCTTTGTTTTCTTGATGTTGAGTTTCAAGCCAATCTGGTTCTATCTGGCTACAAACCCATCAGGAGCCAATTTACAGAACTTGTTCCCTTTCATAAATCTGTACCATTTTCATTCTATAGTTCATAGCCTATCCGCTTTCTGCTAATCTTTATTTGCAGACCCAGGAACATTACAGCACTTACCAGGAAGCACTAGTTCACAAGTTGTGTCTCCATGCAAATGTTTCTCATCTACAAGTTCAGCAGCAGCAGCAGTAGCCCCACATGTTCTCCTGAGGTGTACATGCAATTCATTGTGGCTGACAGCTGTCATGAAAGAAACTTTGTGTTACCACTCACAATGTACCACTTCACTGTACAATGAATAAAGAAGAACCCTATTTACTCCTAGACACTTTATTATGAGAGATCTGTCGATTTAGCTTCAACCTACATCAGCCACATACCAGCAAGAGTTTGTTGCAGCCCACTTACAGGAATGGAATGTGTCTAATTTAAATCTTACCAACTGCAGTGGAATTTATGTGGCAACACACTTTTCTCACATTATGCCTGTTCTATTTATATACACACATGGATAGTCCAAGGTGGTTACACCTCAGTTTTCCATGTTCCATAAACATTCCTGATTAGTCCAGAGGAAGTTGGGCGTAGTTTGGCATGATTTTTTTAAGCCAACATATCCGATGGCTGGGAAGATTCCTTCTGCCATTTCCATTACTGAGAAAACATACGAGCAAGGAAGTAATATTTATAAAAAGTGAGGAAAACAGTTTCCTTCTTAGGCAGGAAATGGCATTTATTCTTAGGATCAGCCTTTAAGAAGTTGAAGGAGAAATTAAATAAAACTCTGATGGCCTGTATTCAATTTATTCCTGAAGATTTATCCCTTAGAGATCAAACAAACATGATTGTGAGAGCTATAAAACAGTAAAATGGGCATTTGTTGTTTACAGGACCACAGGGAGTACTACAGAAGTACCCGTTACATGTGAGGTCAGCAAACAGCATCAGGGAATGAAATAAAACCATCCAAAACTATCAGGTATGAAAAGGAGATATCATTAGACTGGAGATTAATGTGAATTTGTCATCCCTGCTCATTTGGCTGGAAAATCCCCATTTTTATTATGCTACTTCCTTATAAGGGTCAGACCCATAATTCTTTATTGAAACTGACCCAGTATTTGAGGTAGGGTGACCAGCTCTAGTTACAAAATACCTGCTGATTTGTGGGGTGGAGCCTGGGGAAGGCAGGGTTCCAGGATGGGAAGGACTTCAGCCAGCTATAATGCTATGGAGTCCATCCTCCAAAGCAGCCATTTTCTTCAGCCGAATGGATCTTGGTTGTCTGGAGATCAAGTGTAATAGTGGGATCTCTAGATGCTGGCTGAGGGTTGGCAACCCTGCTCTAACCCTGCTCTAAACACCTTCTGTTTTGGATAGGGTTGTTCTCTCCTTCAAAGGGCAGGTTCACAATCTGAGACTGCTCTTGGAGCCAGGCCTCCAGGCCTGCAAGCTACAATCCCGTTTACAATAAGGAAAAAATGGGATATACAGTAGACCATGCCTGAGGATATTTATATATAGTTATTTCCTTGTATCTATGTATCTGTCATACAGATCTTGTGAGATTTGCTGGATGAAATCAGAAGCTGTGTTTGAACAGCAATCTCAAGCAACTTGCCTTCCTGCTGAGCCTCCTAGGTTTATAATACCAAGCACTACAAGCCCTGGAGGAATGGGCAAAGCAAAACAAAATCAGTAGAACAAGAGCTACTACTTCTTATGATAGGATTTCCAGGACCAAAACACATGTAAGTAAGTACTAAAATCGCTCACTGGCTCACACACACACACACACACACACACAGAGACGGAGAGAGACAGAGATAGAATCCATGCTATCATATCTGGTAGTGGCTATAGATACAAATAAGGCAGCCAGAAATGTAAGGGAATAAAAGAAAGAGAATAACAATAAAACAATAAAACTAATCCTCCAGTTTCTCAAATCAGACAAGACCTGTCTGCAATCAGGCACCCATATAGTAAACTAGGGGTGCAGATGAACAAAATCATGATAAAATTATTTCAATATTGCCACCAGGCAATTCCTCATCCAACAAATGTAGTGAATTACTTACCTTTTGCAGATGCCATACTTTAGGCGTTTTCTACGATGTTGCAAACATCCAGCATCCCAGCAGGAAACCGGCAGCTACATCCTCCATTTTGAAGCAGTAGCAGGTGAATCACATAAAGTGGAGCATGAGTTGGAGGAGAGCTCCCAGCAAGCAACACACCAAGGAATTGTGCAAACATAGTTCTATCTCTGCCTCCAGTGCCCACCCCTGCCTCCCTCTCCCTTCTCCCAGGGATGGGGTTTCTGTTTTATTTTTAAAACAAAGTGCATGGAGCAATGAGTATGCATTTAAACAGCCAGGCAAAGCAAAAAAACAAAACCCAACATTTCCCATTCAACACACGAAGCATGCCTCTCTCCCCCCCCCCCCCAATTTGGGAACAAGATCAATTTGTAAAGGCTACAAGGCTCATGAATACAAAATGGGTGGCATTAAAAAGAAGCACTATGCATCTTTGGTTATATGCACAGGTGTCTAAACGGATAAGTTTGAATTTAAAAAAATTAGCTTCCTTTGTGGTCCCTTTAAAACACAGAAAAAGGTGATTGGTTGACATTCCTGACTGACAGGTGGATGAGAAGCATGTGTAGCTTAGCTCTCTTCCACCATTACAGACAGGTGTGTAGAGTGCCAAGAAGCGAGAGAAGGCGACAAAGGGAAGCGAGAGAGCCAGGAGATGAGGAATGGTGGGTGGTGCATTATTTTTTAGCATTATACCATTCTGCTGGCATAACGTTATTTTTTTTCAATGAGCGGAATTGGCCAGAAACTGAGCTTACTGCAACTAAATTTTCAGCAAGTGTTCATAACCCTATGGATTTATTGCACAAAGAAGTTGAAAGTTTTCACCAAGGTGGTGCTCAATGGGAACTAGGAGTTGTACAATGGGGGAAGAATGGTTAAACCACCTAGCTGCTTTGAATACTAGTGTGAATTTGCAAGAGAAATTGAGGGAAGAGGGACTCCATCTCGATCATCTTATGATAAAAGGAAGCAACTGTTTCATATCATCCAACATTTACCATCATACTGATTAGACATTCTGCTAATCCCTTTAGGGGTTACATACCATCTATTAAACATTTTGTACCAGTTCTTCCTCAATATTTAATTAGCTTGACATTTTTCTTTCATAATTGTTCCCAGTCCTCTATAGATGGGTTATGGTTAAAGCTTTGCATCCACAACCATACAATTTATAATCTGTTCACTGTCTCAAATATTAGTAATACCTTGCTTTTTATTTATCTAATTAATTGATTGATTGATTGATTGATTGTTTAAATTTATAGACTGCCACTCTTGGCCCAGCTGGCTCATGGTAGTTTACATTAAATATAAAATTATTAAAAACCCAATATTATAAAGCAATTTACACACAATTGATATAATTAGATGGTGGCAATGCTATTTGTTTGTTTGTTTGTTTAGTTCTATAAACCACCCTCCCTCATGGCTCAAGGCGGTTTACATTGGAACTATCTCAGTATCATATAATGCAACATCTTGGCTTGAATGCATAACATTTTTTAAACAGTAAGTAAACAATAAGAATTTGAACAAACTTGCAAGGTACTGTGATATGAAACAACTAGGGGCCAAGTTTGTTGCATTCAGGAATACAATGGGTACTAGATTGGGGGGGGTCAGGGTGGAAGAACTCTGCAGATGGCCTCTCCCTCCCCCCAGAACCTGGAATAATAAGGGAGATAAGGAACAGTCTTGCCTAGTCCCCTTGGTTATTTGTATTTTTTTTTCCTGTGACCATTCCATTAACTAAAATTCTAGCCTCCTGAGTAAATTTGTTGGATAATTTTTTTAAAGTTCTCTACAGTCCATTTGTAGTGTCACTAGCAAAAAATTCCAGTGAACATTATCAAAAGCTTTTTCAGCATCTAAAAAATAAAGGCCATCTGTTGTTTTGTCTTTTGAGAAAAGTTCATTGCATTCAATGCAATCTGAATATTAGTTTTCATTTCTCTGTTAGGCATAAAACCAGTCTGGTCCTCATGTACCACATCGGTAATACATTCCACCAAAATCATCACAATTATTTTATAGTCCACATTCAATTAAGAAATGGGCCTATAAGATTGTGGAATTCAGGGATTGAAATCTTTTTTATGAATCATGTTTTTAAAAACTTGTTCCCAAGTTTGAGGGAACACTCTATCTTGTCTCTCCACTATTTCATTAATTAGCCACTGAAGTGGGGACATAACAATGTGTATTTTAATTAAAATTTGCAACCATTCCCTCTGGTCCAGGAGCTTTTCTGATTTTCATTGCTGAGATTTGTCATTTATCTCTTAAATAGATACCTTCTGATTTAATGTACACTGATGTGATGAAAACCTTTTCAAAGGAATATCTTTTAAATAATAAAAAATGGAACCCAAGGCTTTGTCTTTATCTTCTGATCAATACAGCTTTTGAAAATAAAGTAAAAAAAATCTCTGAATCTCCTTTTCCGTATGATACTCCATGTCTTCTACATTCATCTTGGAAATTGTTTTCTATGGATTTCTTTCCAAAATCTACAGGCTAGCCATTTTCCTGGTTTATCTGCAAACACAAAGTTTTTTTGTTTTTAAAAATCTGTTTTTTCTTTATTTCTTCTTGTCTAAAAAATCTTGATCTTAAAGACTTAATTTGTTTCCAAATTTACTTAGTTTGGTTCTTTTGATGCTGGTCCTCCAAATTTTGTAATTGTTCCAAAATAAACTTTAATCCTTGTCTTTTTTTCCATATGAAGCTGAATTAGTTTCCCTCTTTTATAAAAGCTTTACTTGCTTCCCATTTGTCTTATAGAACTCTTGCACTTCTGCTTGACATTTTTCCAATCATTGTCATAAAGAATATAATAATTCATTCTTCATCTTCTTTGACAAGTTTTTCTATAATTCAATATTACTTCAAGAGGGTTATGGTCTGCATATACATTGGGTAAAATTTCTGTCCTCTCCACAAAAATTCTTATTCTTGAATAATTCTTGAATTCTTGAATAAGAATTATGCTGTTCTGAGAAGAAGATAGTTCCCAAACTGCTTGATTTAAAAAGCAAAGCTTAAAGGGACTTTAAATATCTTCAAACTAGCATCAGCTACATGTGAAGAAAAAAAGTTCGCCTCTAAAGCCACTTTAATCTCAAGCTGCAGAGGATGAAACACCAGATGCTTGCGTTTCTTCTCTTTCTTCCCTCATAGCCAGCATTATGATTCTGATTAGGCTCCTCAGTCTTCTCAGTCTCTATGGTCTTCCAATCCTGTTTACCAATCTCACAAGAAGGTATAATCAGCATTAAGAATCTTCAGGAAAAACAGAGACCTGCCAGATCGAGCTGGAGCCCCTGGTACTCAGAGAGTTGCTGGGGGAGGTTGTGTGGAGGTTAGTACACACATCCCTCCTACCTACAGAAACCAAATCCTGGGTCTGTCTTAGTCCAGTGTAGAGACTATCCTTGCAGACTTCTGTTCAGACCACCATCTTGGTCCTGCCTCTATACTTTTCCTTATTGAATTACATCTTGTTCTTATTTGCTCACTTTTCCTGTGTGTTCAGATCTGTTGAATCCTGTATATTCTGGGGATGTTGCTACTCCTCCCAATCATGGGTTTTTGGTGGGGTTGAGGTACATTGGACACAACCCCCCCCCAGTATTTAAGATATTTTAGAATTCCAAATAGGGGTATGAGGTTTGGGTTTGGATTTCTTTTCATGTTTCTGAATTTTTTTCTGATTCATTATTTACTATGGGGAAATTTTCTGAATGGCTGATAAAAAAGTTGATGATGTTGATGCTAGCCATTCAGTTGAGTCCACCTTTTAGTGAACCCATGGCTCAAATATTGCCACAATTTTCAATCTTGCACCACTTTTGAAAGTTGTGTAATGTTCTGTCCAGTATCCATTTTGACCTAACTACCACATTCCTTGTCAGCCTGGTTGCTTTTTCCACTGACCATTCCAAGCATAATTGCTTTCTCCATTGAATTGGACTGTATGATATGGCCAATTAAGTGAGCCAGAGTAAACTGCAATGGAGCTGCTGGTACTTGTCATTTAAATAATCCTCAGGTTTCAAGTTCATTTTACCAAGGTGTCCAATTCTATGGGCTCCTGGACAGAATGTCCCCTAGGGGAGGGGACAACCTTGCAAACTGCTTCCGGGGCAAAAAGCCATGCCTGCAAGTAGCAATCAATGAGAACCAACAGCAGGTCCAACAGAACCAGTGCAGAACCCAATAATCATAGCAGAATCACAAGCTAATGCAGCAAGCAAAACAGAACCATAATCAAACCACAAAATCTCTACAGAATAAATTCAAGGGGAGGGGCATTTATGCATGACCAGTAGTAAATTGTGTGTAATTTGCTTTATGATATTGGGATTCAGATTTCCAGCTGAAACCAATGTCACTGTGGTAGGGCAAACTCAACAGGACTAATATAAATCCAGAGAAATGTGAACAGAAGTAATGTGAATGCACAAAAACTCTGCAGTGGAAACTGAAAGTTGAGGGTACTTTTGCAAGTCCATGTTAATGTACAGGTGCACAGCAGAATCCGGGACCACTGTGGCAGTGCAAGCTCAATAGGACTTAATGTAAAACTGGAGAATCACAGGAGAAGAAATCCAAGGCTTGCAAAGAAACAGAAGGAATAAAAATTAAACCAGCAGAACTGCTCAATTCCTACTTCTCCTCAGTCTCCTCTTGTGAGGGAAATCCTGCTTATTGTGGAAAAATCATATCACATGATGAGGGATGGGAACTGCAGCCTAGGTCCACTATAGGGATGGTCCATAAATACCTAGTTTCTTTTAAGGAAAGTGTCCTCTGGGCCAGATGAATTACATCTGAGGGTACTAAGAGAACTTGCAGATGTGATTTCCAAACCTCTGTCCATTATTCTTGACAATTCTTGGAGAACGGGTGAAGTTCACAACACTTCACCTGTTCTTCAAGGATTGTCAAAAATAATGGACAGAGTTTCAAAAATTACATTCTCAAGTTCTTTTTGCAAAGGAAGGCTGTTATTTTTGGCACTCTAGCCTATGTATTCTAACTGTATTCTTCCTGAGAAATTATAAATCAGTATGAAATCCAGTCTAGTTGTTTCCATAATCAGTCAATCTCTACATTCAAATACTAATTTGAAAACAATTTGCATTTTGAATCCTATGAATGGTGTCAATTTTGAGGGCCTCAGTATAGAACATGTAACGTGGCAAAGTTAATGAGAACCACAGCATCTGAGCTTTCATTTTCCTGCATGTTTGAAATTTCAGTCTTTAGGACACATTAATGAATAACAGATATGCACAGTTAATTGGCTTGGAAGCAGCAGGCTTCTCAAAATAAAATAGAAAACAATAATTTGGCTCAAATATGTGTAGAAACATGAGGTAGAATTGTTTTCATAATTACCAATTCCTAGGCTTTATTTTGCATTTATTACAGAATTACAAATATCTTTGAAAACAATGGAAAGTTAGATTTATGGATATATCATTTATCTGTCAATATTTTTTTATTTCTGGAGTTTGGTGTTTTCTCTGAAGCCTCCGCTATCAGTTCAGTTTGCCAATATAAATAAATAAATATTTTATTTCTATACCATCCCATACACTCAGTTCAGGGTGGTTAGCACAGTGTAAAACCATCTGAACCTCTTAATAAAATGGTAAGAGGGTTCTGATAGGAGTTGGGACTTGTCACCTAATCTCCAATCAGGCAGGCTGTCCCAGCTGTTCCATCCGTCCAGTGAATGGCCAATCAGGAGGGATACCCAACCTTGGCCGTGTCCCCCTCCAGCTTCTTCCATATGGAAGAAGTGCTAGCCACCAGTAAGGTAGGCAGGCAGATGGAGCTGGGGGGTGGGGGGGAGGGAGAAGGGAGAGAGCCCCCACGAGCACTCCTGTCAGCTCCAGGCGTGGCTTTGGCAAGGCTGCCCGGGGCGATGTGGGGATCAAAAGTGATCAATTGGCATATGAAATCATACCAGACAGACCATTCTCCAGCTTCATTTTGCATCAGCTAAATTATTTTGTAAGGGCAGCTCTATGTAAAATGTCTGACAAAAATCCACTTTAGTGTTTTTTTGCAAAATGCTACCTGCTTTCACCCTTATTTTGATTGTGCTCCTTAATCTTACCATTCTGTGCCCATGACCACCTCCCTCCTTCCCCTCAAATTGTCCTGAATACAATTTAAAAAAACCTGGATTATAATGTTATAACTCTGGATTATAATGTGCAAGACTGCAAGATTCTTTTTTAAAAAAAAACTTTGAAACAGATTAGTAACGTGATCACCCTTTTAAAAAACAGGCAGATATTTTGGAATGGAAGGGGGGGACAACAATGAGGAAAGGGGTGTGCCCAAATGACTCAAAATGGCAGGCACAGGGTAAAACCTGATTGCATGAGTTTCAGCATTTGGCAGCCCTGAATTAGATTCTGTTAAACCTGGCTTGGAAATATGAAATCTGTTTTTCTGGGGGTTCCTTTGCTGCAGGGCAAGTTAGGAGGTAATTTGGGACTGTGCCTGAAGAAGCAAATTTTAGTGCAGAAATGGACAAAAAAGATGACCCTTTAAAAATGCAAATCTGAACGATATCACTTGTGTTGAAACAGTTTCAGACCCAGAGCTCCAGTGATCTAATAGTCTAACATGAATGTTAAACAATACAGCTGAAATACAAATCCCTAAATATCACCACAGTTAATGAGACAAAAAAAAAACAAAACAAAAAAACAAACCGAACCACACTAAAACCATTAGAAAACGCTTAATGAAAATAAAGCAACAGTCATTCAAAAGAATTGGCTTGCTTTTGCCTATATTAATAAAAAATAACCCTGGATGTTTCTTACAGAAGGAATCTGGAAGCAAAAACATAGGTCAGAAGCAGTACAACCAGGCTGCAGACAATGGGCAAAGAACCAGGAAAAATATTATTAACAATGAAGGTATTAAGAAAAGCAGGAGACAACCTTGCAGTTTCCAATTGTGCTAAATGAGTTTTTAGCTAAACAATGATGGGGTTGGGGGTTGCTTGGTTGGGCTGCAGTAAGCTTTGTTAATAGAATTTTGCCATTCATTGACTTGGGTACTGCAGCTTCCCCCCAAAGTACATTCTTTTACAAAACTCAAAGAATACTTTGTTCTCTTGTTTTAATGTTATTTTCATATGTCTCTGAATTTTCAGGGAATGGACTTGTGAGGAGGAAGGGACAGAGGATATGAACTCCCAAAAGGAAAAGAAGTGTTGTGCATCACAAGTGCAATGGTAATATTTCCCAAGCCAATAGAAAACTGCCAGTGTCAGGGAGGAGAAGGAGGTGTAAATCTTCCTAAGCTGATTAATTACAATGGAAGATGCTGTTTCTCTGCCTTGAATACTAGTATCTGACAGGTAATGCCTACAATGAAGAAATTTATTTGGAATCCAGGCAAGATGGAGGTAATGCTGACTGGGAAGCCTATGGTCTTGAATGACATAGTGCTGCCCAATTTAATGGAATTCAGATGACCCTTGCTGACTCACTTAAGAGTTTACGGGATAATACTGGACCCAGCATTACTGTTGTAGAGGTCTATTATTTCAGTCACAAAAAAGAGGCCTTTTTCCAACTTAGTTTAGCCTAGAAGTTGGTGCTTTACCTTGATGTGGCCAATACAGCTACAATGTTACACTGAGACTACTATAAGGTACTCTACATGAGTCTACCCTTGAAATCAATTCAGAGATGCCCATTGGTGCACAATGCTGCAGCTCAGTCATTATCAGGAACTAGGTGGAGCATGCATATGATGTCCATTCTTCAGTCACTCCAATGGCTGCTCATCAATTATGGAGTTCATTTCTAGGAATTGGCTATCAGATATGAAGCCCTTCATTGCCTTGTACTCTCATTCAAAATTCAAAGTTTTATTTTGATAAAAGATCAAGAGGGACATGATGGTATCTGTCTTATAGGATAACTGAAGGTAGAAAGTTAAAGTCTACCAGGCTTAAGAATCTTGGATATTTGGAGATCTCAAGGGATCTAAGATAATCTACTGGTTGAAAGCATTTGGCATACTGCAGAATAACTGGGATATTTCTGCTTTTGTGCCCTATATGATCCCAGAACTGCTGTTTAATTGTTTCTTTTGCTTTTTTGTACCCAAGATACATTAAGACTTGGGGGTAGATACCATGTTCCTGGAGTTTTTCCTCTGTTGATCTTTGCCAGGTTGAATGGTGGTAATCAGTAAGGATTAAATATTCTAGAGCTACCAGATTGAATAGGTGGATGTAGTAGCCACATACAAGTCTTTAAGGGGATCATCCTGGTGCCTGGTCTAAAAGGGCATTCAGTATATATCCCAGGGCTCCAAGGATAATTTGTGTGTGAATTGTAACCACATCCAGTGAGTGCCTTTCTTTGTATCCTCATTCTCCATGATCACCTATCCAAGTATGTCCTGCCATTTCAAGTTTGCTAATCTGATCAGGACTTTCTGCAGGTGATACCTTGCAAATGGGCAAGAACAACAATGACTCATACACATGCCTTCTGTATATGCCACTCTGTACACCACACACCACTCTGTGGCCACCACTCTATACCAGTCACCACTCTGGCCTACATGAAGAGGCATTTCACCAAACATATAAAACAAAATTATTTAGGAAGGCATTTTTATAAAGGGAAATAGAGCTAGGAGATTTTGATTAAAAAATATACAAGCCCACTGTGATTTCTTTGCAGATAAAATTGTTGCCATCCACCATGACCTTGACACCACTGTTGGATTTACTCAATGTCAGTATGTTATCAGAGTGAAGTCTGTTTCTAATGATATAGTGAGCAATAGACAAGGTACTTCAAAAAGTGTGGCTCACCACTTTCAGTCTTGACCTTTGCCACTTATAGCTAATAATATCATGCTTAGCTGAGACACGATTCAGTAGATAATAAATGCCTCTCTGAAGGCAGGTATAGTTCTGACTACTTTGATTAGACACTTGTGGGACCGCTCCTGAAGAAGGAATACCTGAACCCAAATACCCTCAACAACTACTTCCCATTCTGTTTCTTTCTTCAGCAAGGTACTTGAGCATGTGGTAGCTGCAAAGCTTGAGGAGGTCTTGGAGGTAGTGGATTATGTAGACCCATTTCAATATGGATTCATTCCTGGCTTTGGAATGGAAATAACTAGTTGCCCTGAATAATTCCCTTCATGGGAAAGTTTCCTTGCTGTGACCTACTTGAGATGCTGGGAGAGCTCATCAGAGATCTAGAGTGAGGTGTCACCAATATGTGAATAACACCCAGCTTCCTCTCCTCCTTGAATGGTCTGAGAAACAAAAGGGCTTTTGTGTTGGCCCATCTCAATGCCTTTCCCTCAGCAGTTACTATGTCATGAAGGTACTTTGGTATATCATTCTCTGCCTGTGGAGTTAAGAAAATTGATACTACTGATCATATCATCTTCAAATGCCTTTGTTTTTTAGACGTCAGAAATGAGTTGCTATTTCCGTTGACTGGAAAGAATTTTACTTCTGTGGAGGCCAATGTTTCATGGTTGCTAAGTGACAAAGAACAGCAAATGATGTTGCAAAACATCTGATAGTGAGGATAGTTTGTTGGGCCTTCAAACCCCATTAGCATGTCCTGTCGTGTGCATGTTCCTTCTTTCCCTTCTCTTGCACAATGTTCCAAGGTTGAAGACAAGATCGAACATTATAATAGAGCACATAAGGAAGTTATTGGGAAATAGACACAAGACAATAAAAAAGAAATCATTTTAGTAATGCAACCAGATATTTTCAAAGGAATATTCATGCCAAAGGAAAATTAATCTCCTAAAGGAATTCCTTCAAAGATACCAGAGTGACATTTTGCCAGCTGATGCACTGAGCCGTATAGTTTTCTGGGATGAACAACTCTGTTGCTCACATCTGACTGAGAGAAGATTCTGTTCTAAAAGACTTTCAAAGAGTTTCATGCATATTAATGAAACTCTAATTAAATACCTCTGGTTCGGTTATTCTTCTCACATGGTTTCATCTAGAAAATTGACCCAGATCCTGCATTTCATTTTCCCAATTGAGAGGAAACAAAAAGGGTCTTTCTTTTGTCTAACAATTGACTGTATGGGAATCTATCTGAAGTGTAGAATTCATTAAAATGGTAAGCAGGTGCATTTTCTGCACATAAAGTTGCTGCTTCTGGCTCTGAATACAAGAAAACCCCTTGTGCTTTAAAAAAGGAAGAAAGGAAAATGCTGTTCCAAACTGAGAAAGCAGCATCGAAGACTGTACTGCTGGGAACATTATTCATATTCTGAATAGTTTTTGACCAGATTTAGAGGGACAGCTAATTCTACATAATGTAGACTCTTTCCTCTGCATTGCAAGGTGGCTTATTTTCTTGTAATATATACTTAATAAAATTTGTTCCCATTAGTTCAGGAAGAATGTAGTTTGTAGCTAAATCAGGGAAATGGTGGTTTAAAATAGGAAGATCTATGTTAACAAGCAGATCACGGCTTTACACACTGAGAGATGACAGAAATTCCCAAGAATATTAAAAGAAGGGGGATATGTAAACAATTAACACTGTGTAACTCAGTTTGTGCTTTTTTGATCAAAAGATTAGCTTATGCAAATATTTTGGAAAGGCAGTGATGTACAGGCACTGAAATTCTTTTGCATATTGATAGGAGGGAGGTATATCATAAACAAGGCAACAAATCCAGCAGCGCCTAGAGCAGTATATTGGCTGAGAGGACAACCTTCTCCACCAATCACCAGCTAAAGGATAAAAAGAAGAATAAGGAGGAAGGTATCCATTGGGGTGCCACAGAGCTCAGTTCTGGGCCTGGTACCTTATTGTCGGCGGCAAAAGATAGGACTCACAATAATGGGTTGAAGTTATGGGTGGAAAGGTGCCAAGTGCCAGCTGGATATAAGGGGGGAAAATTACAGTAAGAATAATTCAGCAATGAAATTGTCTATCTAGGAAAGTGGGGACTCTTCCTCATGGGCATTGAGCTGGGAGTTGGGCCAGATGATATCTTCAGCCCCTTCCAACTCTATCATTCCTTGAAAACATTATTTCTTTTCTGCTGGCTGAATAGAAATATGTAATGGAGTCTGTGAAAGCACCTGGAAAGCTGGTGATTTTTAATTTTTGTGTGTGTGGAAGGCTGATATGTGTTTTGGAAATGCTCTAATAGATGATGATGATCAAAGTTCTGCAAAGAACATCTTCAGGTAGCTTCCAATCCTATGATTGTTAGCTCATTACCACAAGCTACATAAAAATTACTTTTTGCATTTACCATCTATAAATATTTGGGATGTTACCAAAGCCTTGGGAAAAATGGTTTCTAATGGTAGATTCTTAAAATACTTCTCAGTGAGATAAGAAATTTTAGGGAATTTAATTCAGTTCTTGTGGTCACATGATATCGCTGGTTCTCTGTTGTGTTTTCAGATTTCCATCCAAGCCTTCCGAAGTTGATTTAGTCCTATCAGATTAATCCTTGGATTAATTTTTTATTAGAATCAACTTGGATTAGTAATTGACTGGAACTGACCTTCTTCTTTGACAATCAGCACCTTCAGCGGCAGAGTGGGGATTCAAACCTTGGTCTCCCAGGTATGTTCTATTGCAACACTTCCAGTCATCTAAGCAAAGCTTTCTAAAGCCTCCTGCAAAGGGAGCAACAATAGCTGACTTTACCTGAGCTCCCAAGATGTAGAATAGCCTGCCTAATAAGGTCAGAAAGACCCTCACATTTCCATTTTTCAACACAATGTGTAAAATGTAACTCTTCAGGGGGCATTGTTATAATTAAAAAAAAAAACTTTAGTAAAGATGATTGTTCAGGATGGCACTTTTTATTAAGAGAATATGCTAATGCCTTTCATTTATCTGAAAACATAAGCAGGGGTTTTCCCATTCCTGTTATATAGAATTGTTTGTTAGATGTATTGTACAATTTATTTCATTGCACTTATTGTATAATCCAGTTTTATTGCATTACATTTGTTTGCATTATATTAAATTGTTATAATTATAATGTTGTAACCTACCTTAAGTCTCAATAAGAAATGTAAAAGATAAATGAAGTAAATAAAAAGTGTGGGGGTATGATAAGCAAGAAAGATAACTTTTATCTTTTGAAAACAATACAAGCAAGGGCTCTTTATTTTTTCAAAATCCTTAGTAATGCCTGTTTTGGATGAATTTTCCACATCCTGTTTAGCAACAGAAATCTTTGTTGCAGCCAGGTATTCTTCTGGATACATGAAAGGTAAACATAAATTGATTTCTGCTACCCTGATCCATTGGTCACACACTGTAACCAAAATGGAGTTGCATAAGGTTACACATCTGCCACAACTAACTTTGGAAGCTTGTGTTAAGAATTCCACAGGACTCTAGCGAAATGAATGAGCTGTACAAAAAACAAGGCCAAGAGAATGACCCCACAGCAGGTGAATGGTTTTTTAATTCTCTAGTTCCAGTAATTGACTGGCACTGCTCTCCAGCAATCCATAGGAGGGAGGTTGGTAATGGCTTTTCAGACCAGAAATCTGGCTTTGTTATAACATTCCCAGAAACAAAATAGTTTTAGTGGAATTGGAGTTGACTTGGTCTCTTATTCATCATGGCTGCAGGAAGAGTACAGCTATAGTTGGGTGACTCACACTCTTCTTTAATTAAATCTACAGCAAAAAATAAGGGGTAGTTTGGTGAGTTAATTGTAAAAAAATAAACAGCCTCTGGAGGACGAAGCTTTTAAGAAAACTGCCTTTATATGAAACAAACAAATATGGGGAACTCTTTCAGTCGGCAATATTTTGTTTAGAGGGGGTCTATCACTTGTGGTTCTACAAAAAGTAGCTCGCTGGATGTGCAGCTATACTAATGTGCATGTAATCTGTATTGACATAGGATCTGTTTTCACCATCCACTGAATTCAGATTAGCTGCAGGTTGGATTTGCTACTGTAATCTCTCTCCCTCTCGTGTGTGCTTCCTCACTGCAGATCGATAGCCTGAAAAATGATGTCCCTTTCCTTGCTACCCTTCTGCTTATCTGCATGTCCAGGTTCCACTGGGATGAGCAGGGACAGAGACATGCCCACAGAGAGGCCCCTGGAGGCGTTAGGCAGTTGGTGCATGGGGGAAGCCATTACCACAAAAGTGGGGCTGCCATTGTCATAGCCAAATAACTCATATAAATTAACAAATTGCCATACAAATACAAATTTCAAAAGTCCAATGAAAGTTTGAAAAAGTATTAGACCATATTAATTGACCTTTTGTGATATTAGTAAAATAATAAAGGTCTATTAAGATAAAACAGCCCTAAAATTGAGAGCCTCACAGCATGGCTATATATCAGGTCACAATCTTGACTCCTTCATAGCAGAATGGCACCAAATGCTGTACTACTGTGGCAACAAACATTCAGCATTAGCGAGGGGTAGTATTTAGTGATATAAGGCAAGCTGGCTGAGGTTGATGGGCTAGATGACACCATTTACATGGTAGCAGAGATTCTGGTAACCATGGATTGGAAGCTAGAAAGGGGGCAATGACCTCAGAATGAGGCTATATCAAAAGTTGAGTCCAATGGCACCTCTCAGACCAACAAAGAGGAAGGGTGCATACACATGAAGGCTCACACCTTGAATAAATCTTGGTTGGTCTTAAAGGTCTCATTGGACTCAAATTTTGTTGTGCTCCTTCAGACCAACATGGCTATCTACTTGATACTATATAAATATAGCTTGAGGAAAGCTAGGCTGGATGCTGACAATACAGCATGAAACTAGGCACTGGCAACCTCCTCTTCCCATTGCTTGAAGCCCCTCTGTTAGCTGTAAGTATCCACATCTCTTTGGGGAAAGGAGGGACACTGGGAAGAGGTGTGGCCCCACTTACAGACAAAAGGGCTCCCATTTCATCCTGTCATGTGCTACCCGTACATATTAAAGTCCCTGTTTTCATTCACTTCTGCAGTTTATGCCCTATCGATTCCATTATGCATTGTGTCCCATGACACTACTCCATGTCTCTGTTTGGGCACCATTGTTCATTCTGTCCTCTTTGTCAACTGCTTGGATAGCCCAGGCAAGCCCAATCCTGTCAGATCTTGGAAGCTAAGTAGAGTCGGCCCTTGCTAGCACTTGGAAGAGTGACCTTCAAGGAATAATAGAGTTGTGACATGGGGGCAAGCAACGGCAAATGACCTCTGAACATTTCTTGCTTGGCAGTCAGATAATCTTAGGATGCCCTGGCTATTCTACCCATATGCTATAAACAAACAAATCTTGTCACAAGAAAGCATTACAGATCCCCTTTTTAAAATATCTTAAAAGGTTGCTGTTGGGCTCCAACTAGCTTTTTGTAGCAATTCTCTCAATCAAGAAGTATCTTATATTTATAACCTGATCCTCAAAGTGATTGAGATGTAGAAAAATACCCCTCCTAATTAAAAAAATGATAAAAATAATCAGCAGGGGGAAGAATATGTTGCCAATATTTCTCTTTCCATGGCAGTCTACAGTGCATGAAGAGCAATGCGTGGCAATAATTTGCACAAAACTATAACTTGTCCAGTTAGCTGAGACACTGGGGCACCCGTTGTAGATGTTTTCCGCAAACATCACAACACATATTTTATTTACATAACCTTCTACTTAATAGAAAATGGTAGTGAGTAGGCTTTCTGCAAGTTTCATCTCTAATCTTAAACAGTGTTCTGAGAGAGAATTCCTCCCACCCCCAGCTCTGGCCCCAGTCCTGACCTCCTGCTGTGGCAAAACTTTTAACACACCTATAGGTAACATCCTGGGGGGAAAGGGGCACTGTACATCTGAATGCTTCTGGCACAGGTTGGTTATTTTTGATGGAGCCTCATCAAAGATTAAGATTGCCACCAGCAAAAGGTTGCACCTGAACCCAGGGAAGCTGAGACAATCTGGCAAAATGTAACATAGTGTGAACATTTAGGGTAAATATTTTTAAAGGCTTCATCTTTTACTGGCTCTCCCACTGTGCATTTTATTTTCTGTAAGTTTATTCTGCCACTTTTTATTTTACTCTGTGGGTCTAGTCCTGCCAGCATTCTGATCTTACATTTTACTGTGTTGTTCAGAACTCTGAGACAGTTGGCATGAATTAGTATTGTCAGAGAATTAAAGGCAATGGAGTATTATGCAAAACATGTCTCTGTGTAGACTATGGATCCAAGCCACTAAACTTGAATCCAGAAGATTCCAGGATTCTAGGGTACACTCATTGCTATTTCTAGCTTTTACTAGTTACCATAGGTTCCAGTGGGACCAGTATATAGGAACATGAAGTTACCACTGTTAGTACTGAGGTTCAGATTGCAGTGTAGCCTACTGTAGCAACCGACTTATTCTAGGCAGGAAACGGTCTGGGGGACAGCATGAGCAATAGGAGGGGAGTGCAGTGGTCTTCTGAGAAAGGCTGAGTCGACTAGATGGGTGGAGGAGAGGGGGAGGTTGCAACTTTCCCCCCACCTCTTGTCGCTTGGGGATCTTATTCTGCCTCCCCAGGCATCTGGAAACATTTCCAGAGAATGAAGGATTCCCATGTCACACATGTGCAACTGTGCAATGCTAGGATCAGTCCACTTGTGAAAGGCAGAATATAGAAGCAGTTGCTGTTACCCAGCTCTTCTGATTCCAACCACCTATGAACACTCCTCACTCAGGCTCAAATAGAGCCCAACCCTGCCACCCCCCACCTTAATAGGTTACAGTACTGCAGTTCAGAGGAATCTGAGCCAGCAAGTTAATGTGTGGGAAAACTGTGTCACATGATTCAGAGCACAGGTGGAACAACTACTTTGTACAGAGAGAAAAGTGCAGAGAAACCTGTGAAGGAGGCAAGAAGAGTGAAGGCAACTCTCTCTCACATTGCAAGAAGATTTGCAATAATTCCTAGTGTTGTTTGGAGGGGCAGGGGCCCCTCACCTTTGTGCTCCACCATGGCTATACAGGTCTCCTTTGAGAAGCAGGCAGGGATGTCTCCATGAGGCCTTTCTGGACCCAGGCACAAGATGTGTAGATATTCTTCAAGCAGTGTGTGTGCTGGAGCAAAGGCTACAAAGGGGCATCAAGAGGGCTTGTAACTTCACACCAAGCAGAAGGTCTGTATGTTGGCAACTATGTATGACCTTCTAAAATCTGAAGGTATTGGTTATTGAACACCCCATTTCCTTGATTGCATTGCCTCAATATTTGTAGTATGCCTTGAGTCCTTGTGAGAAAGCCAGACTATAAATAAAATAAATAAATGAAATAAATACTGCAGCTTTGTCAAGCATGCCAGGGAGCTCATTTGCTGGAGAGATGCCCTCTCTTGACTGATGGAGTATTTGCAGGCCAAGCAGAGAATGTTGCCTTAAGGAGAAAGGGGGGGGGGAGCTCTGCAAAACTCAAGAAAACTCATATGCCATCCTCCAAAGTAAAAAGATATAGATCTGGCACAGGGCTTTGGTTTTAAACACCATAATGAGATGTGACATCAGTAATGGCAGAAGGCTTAAATCACTTGGTACTCTAGTTCCAGTAACAGTTAAAAGTAGACCATATGAGCAGATAAGTGTCTGTAGCTTGGCAATTCTGTTCTCCTTTAAGACCCTATTATCCAGCTCTGTAGTGGTGAGTGTCCTGCATAGTGCAGGGGGTTGGACTATATGAAACTGGAGGTCCCTTCCAACTCTATGATTCTATGTATCCTACAATAGACAGACAGACAGATAGAAAGGTAATCTGTATCATCCCTTGGAGCTGTTGCCTATGGAAAAACTTAAATACAGCAGTCTCCTGAGACCAAGCTTGAGCTTCCTGCCTATTTCTGTATCCCATACAAAATTGTTTTCAACACTGTGAAATGAAATTTTCTTTCTGCAAGTGATTGGTTCATTCTACAGTGCTCACTTAAGAATATGCCGTTCAGCTCAGATTGAGGGTACTCTTTACCAGCATTTACATACAGCAGTTAATATGCATTGTTGGTTATAAACTACTATATTAACAATAACGAAATACAAAACTCATGATTCATGGGAAACAACAATTGTTTATGGCTTATGGAAAATGAAACAATTTTTAGGAATGTGAAAGAATTTCTTGTATTCACTAACTCCACTCGAATTCTGATTATTCAAATTATTTCTGTTAAACCAGTCTTGTAACATGTTCACACTTAAACATAAAGAAAATTGATATTGATGTCCATTTATTCACGGGTCTGTGATTAATTAGTTTCCCCTCTCCTCAACTTAACTTCAGGAAGAAAGGAAATTATCTAATAAAAGAACCCAAAGACTCTTCATCATAATGAAAAAGACCTGTTAAAAAAGGACATTGAATGGATTTTAAGATTATCTCTGCAAAATCAGTTGTTTGTCAGGCATTTAAATGGATCTTGGTCCCTTTAATTGCCTGGGAGCCAGAAAAAAAACCTGGTTTTCCCCATTATTTATTAATTTGAAAATATCAGGAAATACAGATATCTTTTGGGTTCAATATCCCCAACCTCCCAACTAATACTAAGCAGGTATTCTCAGAAATGACCCATTGAAGTCAGTAATGCTTCCTTCCAGGAAAATGTTCTTATGGTTTTATCCTAAGGACAGTTAACAGAGGATTTTCAGCCGCCTCACAGATTCACAGTTCTTGGAGTTCATTAGAGAAGCCCTGACAATTACAGCCACTCACAAAGGGACTAAAACGGACTAGTCCAGAGGCTCGGGTGACTCAAGAAAAGCACTGGGGAAGTTAGGAATCAAGCAGACATTCAACTTAGGTAGAGAAATCACAGACAAGCTTCTCCCAAGTGGCCGTCACTCCATTGTCCAGTGTCATGAATGCTTTTATTATTTCACTACTTTGGAGAAATTGCTAGAAACAAATCAGAGAAAAAAATTGCAGAAAGGCTCCAGGAACTGGTCTGATTTGTTTTGCCACTTACTTACCTAAACAAGCCATGAAATGCTTCTGCCTTTCAGCTTAGCCTTTCTATAAAAACAGTAGAGTGGGAGAGGTGGGAAAGGAAACCTTGCTGTTATTACGTGTTGTTTTTCTAAACATTTGCTCCAGTAAGCAGGCAGCCTTTTCATGCAGTATGGTCCCAATGAGATCTTTAAAGTGCATTGCAAGAATTTCTCTGAAATAAGAAGTTCACACTTCCAGATTAAAAGGCATTGGGAAAATATTTCTTGTTTCCATGACTTTCTGAAGAGCTCAGGCTCCTTTTTTCACTTTGGTAAAAAAAAAAAAAAAAACTGATGGCATCCGCTGAATTCTAAATTCTTGGAGTCGGTTGAGGGAAAAAGAAAAAATAGGATGAGGGTGAAAGCAAAATATTCTGGAAAAATCCTGGGATGCTATAAATGGACACTCCTCACAGTTCAGATCATCTGATGCAAAATGAAAATATCGGGCATCCAAGAAACATATGTACGCATGGCTTTCAGCCCAGTCTTCCTGCTAGAACTCTGTGTTAAATAACAGACACTGGGTCGGGTTGCCACAGATAGTTTGGAAGGAGGAAGGCCATGCAGTACTGTTTTGAAACAATTACGAATGCAATCTTTGTTCATGGGTTTCCAGTGGAGAAGAATTGTGTTTTTTTCTGATACTGCACTTTCAGAAGCACCCTCCCCATGCTAACTTTAAGAATGCTCTTGACCATTATGGTCAATGTTTTCAAATGAAGATATTAATCAATCCAGAATATTTGGCAAGAGTTTGCATCTAAGGCCTGCACCATAAGCCAATGTCAATTATGTCACTCCTGAGCCTGCAGAAGCTATTACTAACATTACTTTTACAGTTCACTGCCAACCAGAGAAAAGAGTTTTTCACACTGTTGTCGTTTTGTTGGAGCAAAGCTATAAGAATCACAGATGGCTTCCTTGCCATATGGAACTTTGCAGGAGCCTGGAGTTTATAAGAGGTTTAATGAAAACTTGGCACCCTTCCAGCTTACAGGCAAAGAAAGTCTTGAGCTATGAACTCACGCAAACAAATCAAGATCACCCCATGCTCCCAAAGGCTTCTTCCTGGCTCACTAGGAAAGCAATGCTTGACTG
The DNA here is from genome assembly GCF_049243985.1 of Paroedura picta. NCBI lineage: Eukaryota > Metazoa > Chordata > Lepidosauria > Squamata > Gekkonidae > Paroedura > Paroedura picta. Next base: position 79,244,210 of record NC_135372.1, read on the forward strand.
GAGAAGACAATTGGATGGTATAAAACAGCCTATTGTTGATTGACTAGATCAATAAAAGGCTTAGACGTCCACATTCAATGTGAATAATTCTCTTTCTAGCATCCAATCTGGTCATTATAAACTGTTTTAGCTGATAGCCAAAACACAATTTTTATCTAAATTAAAAACTGGGATCTTTATTCTCATACTTCACAATTATTTTTTACGGATGTGTCATAATAGATATTTATGAAAATTCCTCATACCTGCTTGGGCCACCTAGTATAGTACTATGTCAACTGACAGTGGCAGAAATTGTCTTTCCTCACACACTCTATCCAAGCACCTTTAGCTGGAGATCCTAGATACATATGAAGTGTGTGCTCTAGCACTCAGTTTTTTGCCTTCAAAGGAATCTACTTTTTTAGTGAATAATTCTTTTCAGTATGCCTCCTAATTGTAAATACGATGATCACCTTCTCACTTGCAGACATGGCTCATGACTAGAACAGTCGTTTCTGTCTACGTGTGGATGAATGGCGAGGTCTATTGAGTAAGAATCTTTGGTTAAAGTCAGGGCCTTTTAAATAAGAACAAGATCTTTATTCACTAAGGAACAGATCTAATTTCTAGGAGCATATAAACAAAGGAAACTCATATCAGAACATCAGCAGGAGTGTTACAGAAACTAATCAAAAGAAACAAAGCCAGAAGCTAACTAGATTGTACAGGTTTTACTTTGGGATTCCATTCTGAGGAATAGAAGCAAACAAAGCTTGAATGTTTATTTTATTTTATTTTAATCTATCAGATTTTTGGCCCACAGCTCTCAAGAATCATCTTGTGGCAGGTTACAAGTAAAAACTAAAAAACCCAGTGCAACATTAAAACCATAAAAGATAGTTAACTACATACTCTGGTGACAAGAGGTATAAACCCTTACCCAATCTTCACATATCTTACCCTCCCCTATCCAGCACCTCAGGGCTCCAATTGAAATAGGGGTTAGCCAAGACAGACTTTATTCCATTTCTCCACATTCCCTGTTTCTTGGGTTGCACACCTTTCATAAATTGTGTTATCCTTTTAACTCTTTCCTTTCCACCTTGGAAGGTTTCCTCCCTGGCCTATCCTGGAATTTTGTGCATGCTCTCACGTGGGCTGCATTGCCCTTTTCCCCAATCATAACAAGTCATACATCCTCAACTCTGATGGCCCTAACTCAGGATCTACATCATATATACAGGCAGCTATCCATCATGCTTCTACCAGTCATCTTCATCTTGCCTCCCTACCAACACCCTGAAATTCTAGGAGCTTATAGCTTCTTCCCTAGGAAAGGAAGAGGGTAGCCATGGGCTTAAAGGTCCTAATAAGACTTGAAACTTTGTTCTAACTTGTATGTGAATCAAGATACCCTACATTTGTTTATCACAAAAGGAAGCATGCCATTTCAGAATGCTAGATCATACAGAGACACTATTCCTCCAAGTGTGGGTGATACAGCTGAATGTTGCAACAATATACAATACAGAGATGGAGCAGAAAGACCTGCTGTCCTGTTATTTCGAAGAAAACAAGCCAGAATAGTAAATCATGCTGGGATTTTGCAAGAATGCAAATGGCTCCCCTGAAAGCCACATCCAGAGCTGTCGATTAGAGGCAGGGGAAAATGGGAGCTTGGCTTCCCTATATGTGTAGATGTGGGAAGTTGCAGCTGTGTGTGCTCTGGGATTTTTGGACCTGCACTGATTCTCTTTTGGAAATAGCACAGCAGTTCATGCTGGACCCAGCACAATTCATTTCTTTTCCATTTGTGCACTTGATTTTTTTTTCTGAAAAAAGGAAAACACTGTAGGCCTCCAGTGATCACTCTCCCGAGGAAACTGACCCTGCATAGGCTGTTCATGAGTTTTCCCACTGCTTGGAGAGGGGAAGAAAGTATTATAGCACAGGATGATCTGAATGATTTATGTGCATCTGACTTGCAATTATACTAGCTCTGAGCTTGGGAGGCTTTTTGTGATACCTCAAGAGATTGAAGCAAATATTGTTTTAGCAGAGTGTGACGTATACCTTGCAAGGGCAAATGGAAATAAAAACCATAGGATTCACCCGGCCAGCACTATTTTACAACAGCAATATGGCATAATGGCATGTAAAATCGTCTGAAGGACAGCATACAATTATAAGTCACATATGTAATGCTCTAGAATCACTTGTGATATATCAAATCAAAGGTGCATATAAAATTTTATCTCTGGGTCTATTCTAAGCTTAAAAATATTTAAGAAGGAGGCACTTTGGCATTTGCAATGGTATCTCAAAAGACTGATTTTGGGCCTTGTGCGTGACTATGGATAAAGCCCAGACCAGCTTGACAGGATCTGTTTTGGGTCCAAAATGTGAAGCTCCCATTCTACTTGCAAGGCCATTTTAGAAATTCAGGATCTTTTTTCAACAGCTGCCTGCCCTACCTCACAAATCACTACCTCCATTTTATGTGTTACACGTAATACATGGTATCAAAATGGCTGTAAAACTAATGTGTACTCACATGGCAGCTTTCATCAGGGCCAAAAACAATAGAGTTAAAAACATAATCAATATATCATAAAAACCCATTAATTAAGATCTAAGCTTATTAAGTAACAGGCATCTTATAGGAACAGCAGTGCTGAAAGCGGCAGGCTAAAGCAGAAAATAGGTTTTACAAAACAGTAAAGTTCAAAACAGTCAAATAAAGATAGTTATCACAAATTCAAAGTGGCGGACTGAACATATTCCAGATGATTGCTAATTAAGAGCAGCGTGAAATAGAATGAAGCCATTCTAACATCTGCACATCTATAAATTACCTCTCTGATGCACATTGTGGCAGCAATCCATTGATGACAGCAAGCATTGACAGTAGCGGTGGGTTCAGAATAACTCCTGTCCAGTCTCACAAATTCAATGGGCTTGGTTTCAGACACATTATCAGCACCCTCAAGGAAATACATGCATGTGCCTCCACGGTCAGTAACAACTCATCAAGTGAGGAAGTGAGGGTCACCTAAGGCACTCTTCAAATCTTTTCTCATGAGAGTTTGTGAAGTCCAGTTGGACATGTATTGCTTGCCATGTTGTGTTTTGAGATGCCTGGGGTACAATGAGGGAAGCAGTGTTAGCTGCTGTGATTCTAGAAGAGGCCTGGCCATGAGGAAGGTGGAGCCAAGATGGCAGTGAGGGCAGAAAAAGTGAATTTGCCTTATTACAAAGCTGCCTACTTTAGCAGACTAATTATAACAAGGTCAGTGAAGAAACAGAGGGCTTGAGTGCCCAAGTTAGGATCTGTTGAGTTAACTGGGGAGAGAAATGGGTGCTTAGATTTAAATGGACTGTATTCAATGTTGCTGTTGATTCATTCATGGATTAACCTACTATTCCCCTCCTGGAGTGCATGGATTGACTATCATCTTATTGCTTATAGAATTAGTACCTTAGAATATTATAGCTGATATTCTATGGGATTATATTGCAGTGAAATCCTTCGAAGTTTTGTAGCCTTGAATGGTAAAGTAAGAAACAAAACACATTGAAAGCTCATGCCTGACTCTCAAGTGGAGCCAAATTTCATAAGAAAAAGAAGACTCCAACAATCTTGAACTGCCCATTAAAACATGCATAGAGGCTTTAAAAAACCCACAGGAGAATTTCCCTTAACAGTAATATCATCTGTCCTTTTTTTGTATTAAATGAGGTCAGGGCATATTTACTAGAACCAGAGGGGGGAAATCCCTAGACATAGTTAAATATTCAAAGCTAGCAGATGAAAATACTAAAATTCTGAAGCAATTTCTTAGAAGGTTTTCTAAAATGGTCATCAGTTTTTAATAACAAAGAGGAAGAAGGGTGTGAAACATCTTGTAAAATGCAGTGCCTGGCATGAGAGTTTGTTTCACTTTTGGTATATATTAGGCAGTGACTGAAAAATAACTGGGTCAGCTCAACACACAGGAGGTTTCTAAAACAAGGGAGACATAACAACCGAGGAGGAGGAAACAAGACTACACAGCATAAATGAAAACAATCTAGCATTAAAAAGCTATGAACATGCAGTATGGAAATGGATGGCCAAAGCTCTTTTGATGCATTCATATTACTTTCAAAGCTTGAGGTGGCAATGTTCATACCAGGATATAGCAGTGGTTTGGCAAGGGTATGATACCAAATGCTTATGGTTCCCATTTTATGTTTCCTTAGCATCTTTGTACATGGTGCCAGATTTCAACATCACAGTGTCCAGATGGAGAGGATTCCTTTTCTTCTCTTTTTCCCATTTAGCTTCTGTAAAATTAATGGGGTTAACATTGATATTGTTTGTCTGTGTGAAACTAAAAGGAGCTGACTAATGCAGAGTACATTTGCCTGTCAAATGGGACATTTTGTAATAGTCTCTGATCCAACGTGAAAGGAATACAGACAAGAAGTTTTGAATTACCTGACTTATTAGAGAACATAGAGCCTGGCTATTGACTAAGTATGTGTTGCTAAAGCTGTCCCTCTATATTCCACTAGTACATCTAGCTCAGCTTCCCTGTAGGATTATTACAGGATGCCTTTAGCATAACCTAAGCACAGTAGACACCCCCCCACCTCAAACTACTTTGAAATGACTATACCTTTAGCTCATGTGGAAAGAGCCTATGGACATAACTGTAGACTGCATATGTTATATGTTATCAAGTTGTTTCCAACATTAATGATCTCCATTACATCCTGTCAGATACTGCCAACTCAGGTCTTGCAAACTGAAGAACTGTACTGGGATGACCAAGGAGAACCTAGGGATCCCTTGGAATTACAGCTCCATACTAAAGAGATCACTTCCCCTGGAAAAAATGGCTGCTTTGGAGGGTGGCCTCCATGGCATTTTACTCCACTCAGGTTCCTCCCCACTCCAAATTCCCCCTCCCAGCTCCATTCCCAAAGTCTCCAGGTATTTCCCAATCCAGAGCTGGCACTAGTAAAAGCTAGAAATAGAACTATATATTACACTGTCCTAAAGTATCCCACATGTCCACCCTTGTTACATTTACCATACATGCTGGTCACCATTTCTGAGGGTTCTCAAACCATGCAGCAAACAGGGTTTGCATTCGTATTTCCTCCTTAAGATCCATATTTTTGTTTGTTATTTCAGAGAACTTTACGAAGGCGACCGTGGCATTTTTCATGACTGCAGAAACAGTGAGGGCTTTTCTTCGTGCCATAAATATAGTGAAATGCTTACCTGGTGAAGACACTACATTTCTGGCATTTTGCCTGACATTGCCAACATCCAGTGTCCAAGCAACAAACCGCTAGCTACATCCTCCCTTTTAAAGGGCTAGCTGGGGAATCACACAAAGTAGATTCCCCAACCTAAAAAGCACCAGCTAGAGGAGGGCAACCAGTAGGCCACATGCTAAAGAAATGTATGGAGGTGAAAAAACACTGTCTCTAACTAAAATGTCCCACCCTCAAACCTGCCTCCCTCTCCTTTCTCCTGGAGACAGGTTTTTTTTTTAAAGTAAATTGCCTGGAGCAACGAATAGACATTCAAGTGGTCAGGCAAAGCAAAAAAACAATTATTTCCCAAGTTGTCACACAACGCATGCATCTTTAAAGTTTTCTCCCTTCCCAATCAGGAGCAATTATTCCCCCTCTCCCCCAATCAAAGGACTCAAGTCACTAAGGGCCTGATCTGGCCGCCTGGGCTTTGGCATCCATGAAAGTTTATGCGCCAAAGAAAATAATGGGAATTTCAGCATCCCTGCATTTCCCAGGGCCTGTGGGGGTGGAGGTTTGAGGTAGAGCCTCCAAACTTTCAGGGTAGCTTCAGGAGGCTCTTCCATGACTCCCCTCAAACTTCCATAATGATTTGACAAAGAGGTCCATGTCTAGGGGCTCCTGAACAGAATGCCCCCATCCTCCCTTGATATCCTAAGGGGAGAGTCCATCCCATAGGATATAATGGGTGTATGGGGGCATCTTCTTCAGGAGCCCAAAGACATGGATCCCTTGGACCAGTCATTCTGAAATTTGGAGGGGAGTCAGGGAATGGCCTTTGGAAGCTACCCTGAAAGTTTGGAGGCTCTACCTCAAACCCCCATGCCCCAAGAAAGGTGGGAATGCCAAAAATCCCCATTATTTAATGGAGGAAGGGATTGGTTGCTGGACTGATTGACAGGCGAAACAGAGTTGCGTATAAGGCACGTTGCTCTTTTCTGCCATTTCCAGCAGCACATGTGGAGTGTAAAAAGCATTAAATGGCGGCATACAAGGTGGGACAGCAGAAGAGGTGAGAAATGGCTGAGAAGCATCTTCAATAGTACTAAATGCCAAATAAGCATAGCTCCTTGGTTGCTTTTGGCTCCAAAAGCTGAGAAAAAAAGAGACTGCTGAGCTGTGAAGACACTTCAAACCATGAGGAAAGAAAAATACTATTTCCCAGAATAAATGAAGAGAGCTAAGAAATACTGTGAGAGGCAATAATCACTTATCGTCTGTACCCTTGTGGGGACCTCCATGGGGAATCACTGGATACGACTGAACCTTGCTTTAATATAGGTCTTATTAAGAGAGCAGGGGGGGTATTAGTTCAGTGGCTTTGGATGCAGGAGATCCTTGATACCTCTATCTTACTCTAGATAGCTATATTGCAGTGGGATTGAGATTCTTCTTGTTGGGGGAGCAGGTCAAGTTCAAGAAGATTCAAATTTTACAAGTGTAAAATTTATGTGCACAAAAGCCATTGTTACCCTGCACTTTCTCCTTATCTGAGCTGTAAGACTTCATTACATATTTCCTTCACAGGAAAAATAGTTGATGAATCCATGTTGAGCTTCTCAGGAGCATGATATTATCTAATATTCAGACTGACTATGGGATCAGGTGCTTATATAATGTGCACAGGAGTAGCAGAAACAGGATAAGTAAGTCCAGGTGGTCCCTGTGCAGATATTTTCCCTTTACAGTTCATTCTAGTAAACTCTCTGTAGGATCAGGAAAGTTTGATAAATCAAAATGCATTTGGATAATGAAATTTTCAAATTTTCCTAATCTACTTTTTGAGTAAAGCATCCAACAATTATTTATTGCTTGCTCATAGCTGCTCATGGATATCTTCTTCTCATACGCTGTTTGCATTCTGCCTAAAATGTATGTGCACAAAAGCATACCTTCTTTCTTCCCTCCCCACCGCTTCTCCAAATATACCCTGAAACCTTGTTCTTGGGGAACAGGGGATATCCCTGGGTCAGCATTTCAGTGGAAGCTGAAGGGCTGCTGAGGGAGGGGGAATAAGCAACCCTCCATCCCCATGAGCAGATCTTTTTGATGGACCCCACCCATGGTTTCACATGTCCAGTCCTAAACAATTACATATGATACACCAGTTGTTTTTTGTAAGGTTTGAATACAAGAAAAGTAACCCATCAGATAGGCTCAGACTGAGCAAACAGCTGAACAGTCTGAGAAAAAAAAATCCAGCTCCTTGTTGCAACTAGTGACTACAATGACTGATTCTGCATGAGAAATTTACCCCTGGACATCATCTCATTGTTTGCCGGTTTTAGTGCTACTTCCACATGACTTCGGCAGCAACCCAGAGCTCTCCAGTGGGTAGTGTGAGTTTTCTTCAGATTTGCTTCATGATGAAGGAAATCACAAAATCACGATTTGCCACTTCTTCACGCTTCCAATCAGAGCAAAAACAGGGGCAAGCCTGTCTGGAGGGAGAAATGTGTGACAGCCTCAGTAGCATTTTTCCCATGCCCTCCCCTCTCCACTTCCTGCTAAAAAAATTTTTTTTAATGGCGTGGTCCACATAGCTATGGGACTTCCAGGTGATGTGCTCTCACTTAAACTAAAATGTTCATTGTGCATGGTAATTTTGGGATCAGGCAGCTAAAACACATTCCAGATTGTGGTTTTTGGCGGTGGATTATGAATGGGGTAAAAAGGGGTCGTGTGATGCAGCAGCCCTCTCCCTATTAGCTTGGCATCCATGTTCTTCATTTTAAATCTTTACCATGAACACACCATCATCAGGGCCCAGTTACCATGGCCAACCTATCATAAATCGACCTGAACATGAAGATAGACCATTATACAAAGAATTCAGAAAAGAGATATAAGGAAATGTTTTATTGTTGTGGCATGATCCAAAAGCAATGTGGAAGTCCAAGTTTAAAAAAATAAATATCTTACTGTTGTGGCATTTCCCCATAGCAACATGGAGACATGAAGCTGCAATGAAGTGGCTGGATAACATGGGAGGGGTCTCCAACCAGGAAGCGTACTAACACGTGTTTCCTTTTGCGCGCTTACAAGTTGGAGGCAGTGCACATTTTATACCTCTGTGCAGAATCAGTCAATGTATGTCCAAGTGGTTAGTGTCACTGGTTCTTCTAAGCAGCTTAAATGCTTATTGCAGAATTTGTCCTCATTGATAGACTCATGTTGCCTTCCTGCGTCAATTTGGTCTCATTGACTGAGTCATTTATTGACTCATGTTGTGGGTCATTGGTCTGCGTTTGAACACTGCAACTGAATGTTTTAGGAAGGGAAATACTTAGGAAGGATTGGAACAAATCATCCAATTGCACATATGCATATTCATATATATGTTTATGTTTTAGTATTTAGCAAGACAAGAATTTATGCCTACCATGTATTATACACAAGCCTGTTACATTTATAAGCAAACAGAAGATGCAGCTGCCATTTAGACGCACCCTCTCAGAAAGGACCATCTGCCAACCACTTAATCTCTAAGTATGAAAGCAAACATGATGCTATCATCACTGAACAGACATCTTTCAGAGAGTTCTGCACCAATTTCTATTCTGTATCTCAAGCAGTGTTTATGATATGCCTCTCTCTATAAGAATAAAGCAGAATGCCACCCAGAGAAAAAGTTACAATCAAGGAAATGTTTGATGGGTGAAATTAGAAACTATTGATTCAACAAATATGTGACAGGATGAAAGGGAAGATACAAATTCGTGCCATGTCTGTTGTATTAGCAACAACTTTAAAAGGGCAACAACCGAGTGCATGTCCTAAAAGGCAGTTTTGTGATCTTCTGTTTATCAATAGCATCAGGGGAAACATTTTGTTTTTATAGTTTTTACCTGCCCAGGCACCTTTGCTTTGTACCTTTCCTTTCCTTTCCTTTCCTTCCTTCCTTCCTTCCTTCCTTCCTTCCTTCCTTCCTTCCTTCCTTCCTTCCTTCCTTCCTTCCTTCCTTCCTTCCTTCCTTCCTCCCTCCCTCCTTCCCCCCCTCCCTCCCTCCTTTCCTTCCTTGTCTCTAGTGGTTGCAGAATTATAAGGAGAAATGTTTAGTAAATAGATTGGATTGGATTGGATTGGATGAGATGAGATGAGATTATTTATTACGGTCATTGACCAGCATCAAAGTACAGACCTCATACATTGTTATAGCGTTTTAACAGGACACTCGGCATCAGGGAGTAAACAAAGGCACAAACATTAATACAGCATTTTGTCAGTCAGGTCACTCAGCATCAACAGTAACCAAAGATTTCTGCACTCTGGTGGCAGTGTAGCAAAAATTCGCCACCATGTAAGAAACAATTATCTCTATCAGCAAGCAAGATGTTAATTAGATGATCATCTGTAAATCCAGGGAACCTACAGAGCAAGGGCAAGATTAAACGGCTTCTGGCAACCTTATAAAAGTCACAGTATTATTTAATATATATATATAGTTTTAAGGAACTACTTATTGAGGAGGAGGATAAAAATATACTTACTAAACGGATTGTAAGCCATTTAGTAAGTATATTTTTATCCTCCTCCTCAATAAGTAGTTCCTTAAAAAGAGGCTATTTTATTTTTATTAAGCAATAGCATGTTAATTTCTGCAGGAAAGTTTCATGATAACGTGGAATTATAAGTAAAGTTGCATTCAGGGAAATGAGTTTCCACAGAATTTGATGGCTGTAATCAAATTCTTATACGAATTACTCTAGCAGTATGGAGGCTGTTAAATTAAAAAACAACACCACCAAATTGTGGGGAATATGTGCTGAAACAGATGTCTGAATTTTGCATGATGTAGCAACTCTCCCCCCCCCCCCACGGATCATCATTTTTTAAAAAAACAAGCATGCAGAGCTCTGCTGTAATTAAATTGTTGTATATGGAGCAGGGGACACAATGGATTTACATGCAAAGAACCCATGTTTGAGGAGGGAGGAGAGTGAGAATCATTGCACACAACTCCTAGCCTCTACTTTGCAGACTTTTTGCTAAGCACTGAGTATCCCTGAATGGGAAAAATGCATGCTTTAAAGGAATTAATCCCTGGAAAATTGTAACATTTAGAACTTCTGGGTGGGTTGCAGTTCTGTGGGGGGAAAGATATCTCCATTCCTTTCAATCTTCACTGAGTGGGAAGGATGTTAAATGCTTATATGAAACAGCTGATATCAGTTTGGAATATTTGTTGTTGTTCCTGTGATTTAAAGTATGAAACAAGAACTGTATAATGCTGCATAAATAAACAAAGGCCCACTAATCTGCTCAGCTGAGAGGGCTGGATCCTTTTATTCACACATCTAAGCACAGACTTGGGTTCAGCATGCCAGACTGGGGGAAGATACCATTTGACAGTCCTCTGTTCGAGGGAGAGATTTTCTTGGCCATTGCTTGAAAATAACACAACTGCACAATGATGACAAGTTAGGTGGGCCACAGATGTTTCCAATGGACCCAAACAATCGAGTGGAGGTTGTAGTATGGGATGCTGTTTAGAAAGGGCAAGAGTAAAACTACTTTGTAGCCTGCTCCACTGGACTCAGCAGGACCATGGCCATATGAGCCATGTAATAGCTCTTGTTTGGCTCAAACCTCTGGCCATGCCCAGATTTAAGAAGGAAAAAACCCAGAGTCAACACAGGTGGTACTCTGCTGCTGCTAGCAAGCTAACAGGTTCTTCCCAACTTGCCTGTCCATCATATCATTATGGTTGGAATGGACATGAAGATAAGCGGATTCGGATATGATATGGTCCTAGATGGGAATACCTCATGTATTGAGCTCCATAGATAATGGGCAGAGAGAAAGATGGAGGGACGGATAATGAAGCATAAAACTATGCTGGTCCGCTCTATCATACTTGAAATTTAGAATGATAGAAATGATGGGTGAAGCAATTAACCTTTATGCGCAATCTGCACTGTTCGGAAGTGCCTTTTGCTTTCTATCCTTTGTACCTAGCCTTGTGTTTGACTTCCAGACCAGCAGGGCTCCGGCGCTCCGCCGGCCGGGAGAAGGCTCGAGAGAGCCACGGGTGGGGGGTGGGCCGCGCTGCCTTCTCCCGGCCCATCTAGCGCCCATTTCATTTGCATCTGAAATGGGCTTTAAATCTAGTATTCTAATATTCTTCTCCATTGAAACAGCTGTTGATTTTCCTAGGAAACCAAAATTATTCAGGGGTACTGTGGATATTTTTTAATACTGTAAGGGTACTGCCTGTCTGTTCCCTCATTCTAATGGTGCCTGAACTACAAGCGTACAGGAAAAATTACTTTTGAAAAATATTGTAGATAAAAATCATGCAGAGGAAAGTAAAATTTGAATGATCAAGATGAATGTTTTATGGCCATTGATTTTATAGTCAGTGAATACATTGCAAAATGTATTGAATTCCTTCAACTTCAGTGTTTATTTTCAAAAGTATCACACTCAGGAATCCATTTGTATTGCAATGAATTGGTAAAGGGGTTGCATCTTACATGAATTTGACACACTGCTATTTTTTTTACAGTGTACCTCATAAATGGGAAATTTCTTGGATGATTGTGAAGTGAATCAATAGCAAATGTAACACAGCAATGCAGGAAGAAACTGAAAAGGAATGGGTGCCCTTTTTTGCCTCTCTACTTGAAATAGTTTGAGAGGTTGTCTGAAAGATTGCCTAGGGAGTATTAGTGAAGCTCACTTGGTCACATTGTGTGATTCTAGCTGTTTGGCTCAGCAAGGGATACATTCAAATTACAGGAAAAGAATAGGTTCTCTGTGCACTAGATTGCTATTCGTATAATCTATGGACATTAAAAAATGACCTGAAATGGAATTCCTTTGGCTTTGGCAGCTAGCAAATTGCTGAGCAGCTTCTTAAAGCCAAAACATGTGATTGTGTAGATCAGAATTAATGATTTGGAATAGGGCTGCAAAAATGATTAAGAGTTGGGGAAATTAAAATGAGAAGAACTTCCAAATGCTTGTAGGATTCTTTATTTTACCACAGGTTTGGAAATAGTAGATTGGGAGTCACTAATGAGTAGTGAAGGCCTGAGGGTCAACCTGCCAGCAGGTTGCATCATGAAGCATAAGGTACTGGCAGAGATTAAAAGACCAGTGGGAAAGTCCAGTACAATTCTCCCCCCTCCCTGTATTTCAAACTTTTCTATTTGCAGAGTGGCACTAGTGCATTCATATATTGCATTCTCTCTGCTTGGAGTTCTCAATTTAAAAAAAACCCTCAATAAACAAAGCATATAAATACATGTGAACACTGCCATCTCAGGGAGGTCTTTTGCCCAACCACTGGTACATCAAATAGGTGGCAAACTCCACAATACTTGATTTACCTACAGCTACCTAGCATCTTTAAGGAATGCCACTTTAAAATTAATAGGAACCCAGTTCAAATCAGAATTGCAACATTGGAGGAGGGGCTCTGTACCATTTTCCTGAAATGAAACAACCCAGTTGACAACAGACACAACTCACCAAAAATGTGTCATGTAGTTCAGCCCCAATAGAGAGAGAGACAAACACAGGTGCTGTGGAAAAACAAGGACATCAAAGTGTATATGTACCTAGTCATCATAGTATAAGAAAAAACTAACAAAGGGCAGGAGAGGCAGAGGATGGCTTTAGGTCCCAGTGAATTAATCTCTGCTGCAGATCGCCTCATTCTAATAAACTAAGGGCCACAATAAATAATACTGCAGCTCCAAGTCTGCCACAGGGATGTGGTGCCTGTTTAGAATCTGCTTTTAACTTCTAAAATTACCACAGGGGCCAGATTGTGGCCTATGGGGTAAGGGGCTCATGTCCCCCCCTGCACCATTTTCAAGAGCCAAAACAGATGGGTCAGATGGGTTCTCCCCCACTTGGTCTTGTTTTGAATCTCATTTTGGAATGGAGGCAAAAGCAAAACCTGGTCCTCTGTGCAGGAGGGAAAATCGATAGTAAAAAAAGGTAAACGTAAAGGTATCCCCTGTGCAAGCACCGAGTCATATCTGACCCTTGGGGTGACGCCCTCCGGCGTTTTCATGGCAGACTCAATACGGGGTGGTTTGCCAGTGCCTTCCCCAGTCATTACCGTTTACCCCCCAGCAAGCTGGGTACTCATTTTACCGACCTCGGAAGGATGGAAGGCTGAGTCAACCTTGAGCCGGCTGCTGGGATTGAACTCCCAGCCTCATGGGCAAAGCTTTCAGACGGCTGCCTTACCACTCTGCGCCACAAGAGGATCAATAGTATCAAGGATAAACTGGGGAAGTTTGTGCCCTTCTTTTGTGCTTATAGGGATTGATGTATTCAGGAAAGTTTCATACTCCCAAACTGGGTTCATCCAGAAGTATGGAGATATTGTGGTACAAGGGACATTCCATCTGTCACTCAGACACACATCATTAGTGTGAAGCAAGCCTCAGTGAGTCTGAGCTGTAAGCACCACAGATTTTCAAATCCAATAAATTCCATAGTTTATAACCCTTCAAGATAATTCCTCTGAAGTCAGACATTGGCTGTGCATTGGTGGTATCTGGATGCCTAAGTGCAAGATTTAGACTGTTTACTCTAGTTTTGCAACTAACAACTCAACCATTCCTCATTAAGTCTTACAAGCATCTAGAGGAAATAAGGGGAGGGGGAATCTCTTATCACTGACTAATTCCATGATTTCAGGGAACTAGACATTCCATGTGTTTTCTCAATAAGCACTTCTCCTCTTGACAGGGCTCGATCTTTCATAAACACAGGCAAGAATAACCTCTGGATGCTAGCCTGCAGCAGTGAAGTATGAAATTTTGAATTCTACGGGTCACTGTTTTTGCTGCAGCCAGATGTGGATAAAAGGCAAAGGGTGTTTTATTGTTGTTTTCTCAAGAAACAGAGAAAGGTTTGTACTGAGACTCTTTTCTCTTTTTTGTGAAAAGAAGGAAAAAACAGCAAGTGACCAACATGTGGTTTGAATATGACCATTTGCCATTTCAAAAGATGAAACTTTAAAAAATATTTTGAATTTAAATATTCTTGTCTTCAGGTAATAAAACATATTTTGAGTGTAAATTGGATTTAGGAAAATACATAAAGCTACTGCTAAATTCTTGACAATCTGAGTGTTAACAATATGACTGACTTTTCTAATTAGGTATGGACTAGATTATCAGGTTGTAACTAGGAACCATCATTATTGTTATCAGCAGAAATTGTTAAAAATATCAAGATATCATTGAATTGCCTTGCTCAGTCCCAACTGTTATTGATCTTTTAGTGGTAACAGAGCTGGGAAAACAGGATTTATACGCAATGGGATCGGTTCCTAAATCTAAGAGTACATTGGCTTGAATCTTAATCCTAATTCTAAAATGAAGGATGTCTGTAAACCAATGTCTAGATACCTCTATCACTGTGTTCTTCAGGAAGTGGTAAAATTGCCAGTGAAACATTCAGCCAGTGTTTTCAGGCTCACAGTTTATAGACTGCAATCAAACAACTTCACTATGCTGTATACCAATTTGCTGCTAATTTGGATGCTAATTTACTGCTCACCCTCTTCCTATTTCAATGTTCAATGCACACAAAAGCTTATACCTAGAGTAAAACTTTGTTGGTCTTAAAGGTGCCACTGGTCTCAAACTTTGTTCAAATGTGACATTATTATGTTGAAAGACAAAGCAATCAGATAGTGGAGAACTGAACACTTTTTCCCAGTGCAACATGATTGAGATTTCATTTTACAAATGTAAAACTTAATCAAGTGTTCTACTTATGCCAAGTCAGAGTGTTGGTCCATCCAGTCAATTATTAGATGACTAGCAGTGATGCCTGTTGCATGCTGGAATGAAATGGGCACAAGAACAGGCTAGAAAGAGAGATTGTAGGAATGCAAGTTATTACAACACTCAAAACAATGACATACCCTGGACTCAACAAGGACATAGGTCTTTTATCTCACTATGTATGTTAACCTTGTTTAACTCGTGTATCCACATTCCTCACATTTTATTTTATTTGGGACAATGTGACTGTAAGGTGATGTTAGTAATATGTAATATAATTTTGAATTTAACTCTCTGGTCTCAGGACAAGATAGTTGCCAACACAGCTTTTCAGTTGCAGGAATCTTTCACACTTGGGTAGAGACGGATGGGGCAGCAACAAATGGTAAAGTGACAGCCGTTAATCACTAACATAGAAAGTTTTATTTCTCCTATGTTTTTCTGAACTACAACTGAATTTGAGGAGACTGATTGACTGTTTTAGCAAAGAATTATCATATGGTTGTATTTTGATGTTGTGACACAGTTTACTAATTTAACAGAATTAACTTTTGCTTTATATTCTCATTGTCATGATGGTAGTTCATAGTCTGAGGAAGAGTGCTTGCATTCAAAAGCTCATGTCTTGAATAAATCTTTGTTGGTCTTAAAGATGCTACTGGACTCTGATTTTGTTATCCCTCTTGACACTTCACAGTACAATCCGACAGACGGTTATGCCAGTCTTGGGCTTGGAACTTCCTGTGCTAACTCTCTGAAAAGTACTCAGGGCCCTTGCCTGGTGCTGCATTTTGCCTGGAATGACTCTCCATCTAGGATTTAGTTCTGCTATTTACTCAGACCTTTAAAAGCTTTTGTTACCACTTGAACTACTTAATGTTTATATTTGATTTGGAGGTTTTGTTTTTTGTTAGCTGCCTTAGTTGTTTCTTTTGAACAAACTCTCATACCCAGTGAAATAATTAATTAATAAATACATAACTTGACATCTGTATCCATATTCCTCAAGCAGTATATGTATGTTTCTCTCACTTGTTCTCTTTCAGGTTGGGAAAGTGGCTTGGGGGGAGAGGGGAGGCTTTTGCCCCCTTTCCTCATATTACAGCCCAAAGTAGAACCAGGCCCCCATGACTGTTTTCTAAAAAGAAAAAAAACAGAAAAACAAAATATCATCAAGCGTTCCATTCACAGACCTCCTGGTATCTTGTAGAGTTCAGTAATTTAGATATATTAAAAAAACTGATCTAGTCCCCATCTAGCTTGTCTTACACCAGTGGTCCCCAACCTGTGGGCCGTGGCCCGGTGCCGGGCCGCGAAGGCCATGGCGCCAGGCCGCAACTCCCTCTCCTCGCCCCCCCCCGCAGTAAAAAACTTCCCAAGCCGCAAGCTTGCGGCCCGGGAAACTTCTTACTGCGGGAGGGCGGGGAGAGGGAATCAGGGCCGGGCCGCGCATCGCGCATGCGCGGCCCGTGCGAGTGCGGCCTGCGGGCGCGGCCCGATGCGCGGAGGTGGTCCGCGTGGGCCCGGCCCGATGCCCTGCCAGTCCCTAGCCTCAGAAAGGTTGGGGACCACTGTCTTACACCTTCATTAATTGGACACCAGGCCTGTTTCAGGCTTCTATTCTCATTTCTCTGGTTCCAAAACAGTAGTTGCACAAGCTATCCTCATTCATTTATTCTATTATAGCTATACTTTAATTTATATCCCACCACTTTCACCAGGTGACTCACAATGGGTAATGATCGGTAATAATAAAATCCCATAAAACAATATTAAATCTGTGTGTAACCCTTGGCTTCAGCGATGACTATTCCCACCCCTTCCCTTGGCTCAACGGACCTTATTAGATAAAACGGTGCCTCAGGGTACCTCTGCAGGGGAGATGTGTAGGTGGTTCCTGGGGAGGACAGGATATAGCTTCGATGCAGTGACAGACGAGCAAAAAGAAAAAAGTACTAGCTGCACTTCCAATTGCACAAGCAACAAAACAAAGGCTATAGCCACGCATGGAACTTCAATATGACTTTGAACAAAATAACAATGTGTCTGTGGATGTTCAACAGATGGCTTGCATGATTTTATTTCATTTGTTTTTGAAATTGTATCAGAAGAAATAACTAATGCTGTGTAGAAAAATAGTGGGAATAGAATTGTTTTGACTTCACATAAGCAGAGAAATGTGATTTCAGGGATTCCACTTGCACAAGGACTGTTGCAGACATGGAAGCCTTTTGTGGGATCCAACCCAATTTGTGCTTATTGTGCAGAATATGTATCGCTTATTCCATCTATTTAGCTTCTTGACACAGGGGAGTGGCTTTTTACAGTGTACTTTAGTCTCATTGCATAGAATCTGTGTTACACTTGGAAGCTGGCAACTGGAGTCCCCAATCATGTAACTAGAACTCCTCTTTATAATCTTTAAACAGAATTTAGAGAAGCAAACAGACCTTGGCTTAGCTACATGGCCAAATATTACTGTTCCACACGTGGCAATGAGTGCTGTGCAGCATATTTGCCAACCCCTAAATAGTTTCCAGTTTTCTAAATACATTCAAATGATTTTTCTAAGGGTCAGGTTCTACCCATCAGCTTTCTTCTAATTTTCCCAGACTGAAAGTTAACCTGAAGGACAAATGTCAGAGGATAAGCGGTTTGTATTCTCTGGCAAGTAAAATCCCTGTCAAAATATGTGACACCCAATGTATGCCACACTTCTTCTGGCTATTTAACTGCTTGATGCAGTGGAGTGGCTTTTGACAGTATACTTCAATCTATAAATAAACTGAACATGGTATAGTTCATACGTACATTGTGAATTCTCATTGTGCATGAGAGGGGATCTGATAACCATCTTCAAGTATTTAAAAGGCTGCCATATAGAGGCTGGAGCAGTTCTCTCTTGCCCCAGGGGGACAGACCAGAACCAATGGGATGAAATTAATTCAAAATAAATTCCATCTAAACATCTGGAAGAAGTTCCTGACAGAGCTGTTTCTCAGTGGAACAGGTTTCCTCGGTAGGTGGTGGGTTCTCCATCTTTGGAAATTTTTTAACAGAGGCTGGATAGCCATCTGACGGAGAGGCTGATTCTGTGAAGAGTCAAGGGAGTGGCAGGTTACAGTGGATGAGCGATAGGGTTGTGAGTATCCTGCGTAGTGCAGGAGTTGGACTAGATGACCCAGGAGGTCCCTTCCAACTCTATTATCCTATGATTCTATGTTGGAATCCTGGTCAGATGTTGTTTCAGCTTATCTCTTATGGAACTTTCCTGCTTATTTCTGTTCTGGGGATGTTTGGCAAAAGAGATTAAGCACATAGAGATTATTTTGTTTAAAAACAACAACACTACCTTTTGCTGATCCACATTTATAGTTTACTAAATGCTTTTACTGCATCATCTAGCATACCAGGGGTTTGTGAACAAACTTCAAGCTTCAAGTTATTCTGTTGTGAAAATGAGTTTGTTTTTGACATGATGGGAGGCCTTTTCTGTATAAAGAAATGTTAAATCCCACAATCCAGCAATATTGAGCAACTCTAGAATGCCATTATTCTTGCATTCAATCACACTAGCCATTGTTCCTAACTGTTCTGAATCTTTTTATAAACAAAACTTTTTTGGGGGTAATTAGACATAGAGATTAGACATCTCTGATGAGATTTATAGAGAATTGAAATTCTGTAAAATTCTGTAAAATTCTTTTTGAACTGGTTACATTTTTATCCCTATTCTAAATGTCCAAATTGCTCTAACTCAAAAAGCTTAATCATTTGTCACATGACAAATATGCTTGTAGTACTGTAAAAATTACACGTTAACTGAGCTTCTTGATCCCCATACAGGTTTAAGTAATTTTGCTAAAATGTATATTGTGATCTGCAGGGCATAATATCTGATCATTTTGTAAGGCTTTTCTAGGGGCACAGAGGTCTCAGTGCGCAAGAAAAGTAGGACCAACACACAAAATGTCAAAATCAAGAATGATGTATCTGATATATTCTTAGCTTCCAGAGGAACATAAATGCATTCTTTCCATTACTGTCAATTGAGCAGGGTATTAGAGTTTGTTACCAACATGGCTATTGTAAAGCTCATTGCCACTGCGTGAGTCAAAAATAAGTGGGGGTTAAAACTGGATATCTCCTTGTCAGCCAAGAGCAAGTTTTTGAATGTTCTTTTTATTTCCATATGACATTTAGCTATCAATGATATGATTGTTTCATTCTGTTAGCTCACTTTCTCTTTTAGTGAGCTTCCAATGTGAATCACTGGATGAGTTTCCAGTTTGTTAAGGACTGCAGTGGAATAGGGCAGAGCTGCAGTCTTCTGGCCACTGAGTCGACTTCCTGCCACAAATTTCCTGAATGTGATGATCATAGAACAGAGGCCACAGAAGAGGAAGAAATCCTTTATGTGAAGGTTCCTGGCTGATGCTCATATGGAAGAACATGAGAAGAGTCTTGCTGGACCAGACTGTGTTCCTCTAGTCTCATGTCTCCAAAAGTAGCAAGCTGAATGCTTTTTAGAAGCCTATAAACACGTCTTGAAGGAAACAACGCTACACCATTATGTCCCCAGCATCTTACACTCAGAGGAATACCAACTCCTCTGTAGTAAACCTTTAATAAGTATGTAAACTCTTTTGCTCTGGCAATATTTTAAACCAAGAGACTTGTTATGCACTTTATATACTTTGTTTATCATAAAAAGAAATAGGTCACAACCTATTTTTCTGAGAAGTTTACCTGTTAAACTCATCCTGTAATAAAGTTTATATTCATCATTCTTCAGGCTAGTCTTAAATGTGTCATTAAACACACATACATGCAAACACTCATCCACATATACGTTCTGTTCATGAGAGCTTAGAAACTAGGGGAGGTAAGAGTGGGATCTGGAAAATGTTACAGCTCCCAAAGCATGTCAATAAAAGCTAGAGGATCATATTTTGAAAGCACATTGCTCTTTTGCAGACTGTAATCCTATGCTTGTTTTATTTACTTCTCTGTAAACTTTCCTAAGATTGGGTGGCATGCTTCTTTTGTGGGACAGCTAATAAATGCATAGGATGTTGATCTGATTTATGACTGCCAACCTCCAGGTGGACCCTGGAGTTCTCCTGTAATTACAATTAATCTCCAGAACATACTGTTCAGTTCCTAATGGCTGCTTTGAGGGGCAGACTCAAGAGCATTATAACTTATTGAAGTCCCTCCCCTCCCCCCTCCTTAGGCTCCACCTCCCACCTCCAGGAATTTCATCTCAAGAAATTAGAGTATGCTATATTATATTTTATCTTATTTTATCCCCCAAATTACCCTGTGTGTTAGGCTACGCTCATGTCCTATCTGGACTTTCCGCTTTTCCAAGTATATGGTCCCTTCACCTTTGCTCCTCTGGCTTTTATGGCTGAAGGTAACAGATGATGAACAGGAATTATACATTGCATCTAAGAAGTCTGCACTTTCTTCACCATGCCAGCAAACTGAGCGTGATTCTAAAGATTTCATTGGGGGAAATATTTATTGATTTATTTAATTAGGTTTATTACCCGCTGCTATCTCACAGCATCTCGCAGCGGGTTACAATAAAACATTAAAAACCCCAATCTTTAAACTGTCCTAAATAATTCAGTAAGGGCTGTTGGGGAGGAGTTAGGGCGGGACCTGTCCGGGATAAAAACTCGGAGAGGGCCAATCAGGAGCCGCTTTGCGGCTCCTGATTGGGCCCCTCCGAGTGCCACTCAGGGGCCAAGTGGCCAATTGGGAGGCATGCAAAGCGCACCTCCCTATTGGCCACTTGGCTTGTCTCCAGGACAGCCTGCCGCTAACTCCACACTCCTCCCAACCGCCATCCTTGCCGGATGGCAGCCGGACAGAAGCCTTGCCCCACAGCGCTGGCCTCTGTGGAAAACACTTCCCCTAGGCACACCGCCCGCCCTAACCCGCCTACGCACCTCCAGAAGCCACCGCACCCCTTTGCGCACCCACCCCGACCATCCGTTCACGCCCGCCACAGCCCTCGGCCTTCCCACCCTGCTCCGCGGTTGCCATCCCCGGCCCCCGATGCCCGTGCCCTTCCAACACCCCCCCACTTACCGATCCCCAGTTGCCCGCCTTCTCACAAAATTCCCCGCTGCCACCGCCTGAACCCTTGTGGCCACACCTCACCGCTTCACATGCCGTTCCCCGCCGCCCCCGCCCACACACTACATGCACACACAAAATGGTGCTGCTACCTACCCAGCTGACGCCGAGCTGCTCCACAGTCCGCGGCAAGCCGCCTCCACCGCCGCGGCTGCGCCGCCAACCCCACAAGACTCCACGTGGCCGCCCGCCTCTGGCCTGCCCGCCGAGCACTGTCGACGCACCTCCCCGCCACTCAGGAGCCACCGCCGACACACCAAGGTAGGCCGCTTCCCCCCAATCCGGCCCCGGCCCCGCTAAGATCTTCCGCGCTCCGCAGGAGGCCGGTGAGGAAAGACTTCTGCGGCCCCGTGGACGCGGCCCCCAGCCTCGCTGACCCCTGCCACGCCGTCCATGGCTATGAAGAAGCCTTGGGGTGTCCGCCGCCGCTACACGATACCATCTAGCGCCCATTTTATGCAGACTTAAAATGGGCTTTAAATCTAGTTACATATAAAACCAAAAACCAGCTCTAACAATGAGACAATCAATTAAGAAAAATCCATGTTAAACATGTTTAACTTTTCCAATGAAATAACTTTTAAGTAAGGATGGCATAACATGTTCCTAAGGCACTTTATGCTTTGAAATAAAGAGCAGCCCATTAAATGAAACAAATTTTTGAAGTATGGGGTAGAATTGTGGTGGGCTAATCTGATGAGAATATTTTCATAAGGAGCATCACTGGCAATTTGGCAAAGATTCTTAAAGGTCAATGGGACTAGCTCAGAATATTAACAAGCAGCACATTTGAAAAATAATTGGAAGCCCACTGCTCACAGTTAAAACTACAGCAATGGAAGGGCTTGTTTGGATAGGCATATTCAAGGAATGACACAATATATGTACATTATTCCAGGAGGGCAAACATCACAGGTTTATTTTTGATTGGGAATCCAGTGTGGAAAGATTCCCCTCTCCTCTCACCATGGTCCCAATTTGAATCAGGCTCCCATACAGTTTGTAGGAGACTGAAGAAACATTAACACAGAACTCCCATTGTATCTTCTAGTTAAGCCCTGTATTTGTAACAGACTTTGTTAACATAGTGTCTCTAGGGAGGTTAGGTCTCCTGGTTTGGTAGGAAACATCCTGCCCACCCCCCTACTGGGGGAAACGGTGGTGGTGGTGCTGGTAGAAGGTGTGTGTGTGATTTGCATCACACCAATGCCATGAAATACAAAAGTGACATCATAGTGCTCAGCAATGCTCTAGTATTTGCACAAAACTTAACGGCTAAAGCATATAGTTTGGGATGAATATTAAGATGTTGACATCACTTCTAGATTGCGCTGGAAGAGACATCACTCTGTTGCCTGAACATGATGTAAGTCTTCCATCAATTACCAATCTTGAGGTGGTAACTGTAAGCTACTTCATTCATAAGCACTGTGATATAGGTTTATATATATATTTATTTCAATATAGGGAACAAATATTCTTGACCTAGAAGACAAATTGTGCAGTGTGCAAAAAAGCAACAGAGATTGTCACATCATTATGATTTCTCACAAGGTTAAGATTTCTTACATGGTTCTATTACAGCCAAATGACTTTTTCCAAATAACTTGACTGGCTCATATCACCCAATACCTTTGTTTTTTGGAGAAACCCTATATAAATGTTTCTCTTAACATCTCTTAAACACTCTGCACCTACCCACCCCCACCCCAAATATCACAGCTTCATTTAATGAAGCAAGTTTTGATGTGGCTACTTCAAATCAAAACCATGAGTGTTTTCCCAGTGCATATACCCCCTAATACGCCCTGAACACCAGTGATTCAGAACTATCTAAACAAATCAGTTTCTTTAACAGCTGTTTGCCTTTTCCTCTCAGCTTCTTTCTCCTTACTCAAAATTATTTGTGAAAAAAATTTCTTTGGGTGGATCATCGGATTTGTTAAAATGTTGTTTTCAAGGTTCTATGTAAAAGGAAAACATGTCTAAAGGGCACTGAAAACATAGATGGATTTTTTTCTCCAGAAATCATGGGTGTTACATTTTTCCTGTCATGACTTCCTCCTCAAAAATGCAGCTGCACCCAACAGCAACAGAACAAAATCTCTGTTTTACCACACAAAACCAAATCCTTCTCACACATATTACAGGCTATTCCTATGTGCATTTACTCAGAAGTAAGCTTTAAGCTCAAATGGATTTATTTCCAAGTAACTGAAGATGGGCATGACAGACTGGGTTTTAAAAGCTTAGAAGTGCTGTGTAAACAGATAAAGGAGTGAGAAGGGATAATCCTTAGCAGAGTAAGAGAGTCTTGAATGACAGGCTGTTCCAGGGGATCTGATTGGTTAACATCAGCTGAGGAGAGAAAGATTTTTAAACTGGATGTTGAGGAGAATTCAGTCCTAGTTGAGAAGAGGCGAGTACTGACAGTTTGGAATTCAGCCCTGCCTGAGAGTAGTTTAACACAGACAGGAGAACTGAGGAAAGTTGGCAAGGATGAGTAGGTAGCTAGACAAAGACTCACATTCAGGCCAAGGAAAAGGAATAGAGAGAGAAGACTGCCTGTAGAAAGAATAAGTTAAAAACTCAAGATGAGTACTGGCATTTGGCTTTGTGTTCTGGAAAGAGTGCACCAGCCTTCTGGAAACCAAAGCACTCAGAGAATACTCAAAGAAAGTGTGCTGGAGTGTTTGGAAAAAAGTAGAACAAAATATTTTGTTAATTTGAAGTATAAAAACTTCTTGACTGCCATTTAAGTTGCATAATTTAAAGGGGTCTCCCATTCCTTTCTTCAGGTTCCTGGACTGAGCAAACAACCAAAATATTATACTGTCACAGGATGGGAGAGCCAGAATTCTACAAAAAAGGAGAAAACAGATAATTAGGATCACTCAATCACAGAAGGGAAAGGAGAATGGAGGGAGAATCTTGCTCTGAGCAAGGGAAGTGGACAGGACTGTCATACTTGGTGGCAGCATTGTGATATGAATATAAACCAACAGCAAGTTTTTTTCCACCACAGACACAAACTAAAATAAGAAAATATTTTAGAAATTGGTGAGGAATTGCCACAGAATTTCTGTCAGAAATGGCACTATGACATAGACTTGGACATTGAGGTGAAGGAGAGGAACCACTCACTGAAGAGAATCCTAGTCAGGAGTTAGAACTTATGAGAATGGAAATTGAACTGGCAAAAACAGAAGTTGATAAAGAGAAAGCCAAAACTGAAGTGGAAAAAGAATTAACCCTTCTTTATATGTTAACATAGCACCTCTAAGCTTTTAAAAATGCAGTCTCTAACAATGAGTCTTAGCATATATTTATCTTCGTTCCTGAAAGTACAACAGTTGTAGTAGGGGAAATAAAGATTTTTGCCATATGATTTTATCACATTTTTTTAAATTGAAGGATAGAAAACTCTGTCAAAATGTACAGAAAAGGGCCAAGAGGTAGTAAAACAGCTTTGTCATAGAAGGATTGGAACGAAAGAAAGGTTGGTGCTAATTCAGTGCTAATTTCTCCCACTTTTATTTTTGGCCTTTAAGTAGTGCTTTACTTCAAAAGTTCCCCCTCCCCTTTCAGAAGTCCCCAACATGGTGCAATGGCACCCACAGACAACTTTTCTGGTGCCTACCAAGTGGGGTTGTTTTTTTTTTAAGTGGGAGGGGTCAGATGGGGCTTTTGCCCAGCAGAGCTACTGATTGGGCATTGGAGTTAAGACTCTGGCGACTATAATGGTTACCTCTGGGTCTTTGTCAGAGAGCAGAAATTGCAAGGTCATAGACTTACTTACAGAAGGCTTGTTTCCTAGCAAAGCAACAAAACTGTCATCCCGGCATTGCTCATATAAGGGGCAATCTAACAAAATGTGTGAGACAGAGTCAGGGCAGCCAGAACCACACGGACAGAGTCTCGCATGGTATGGGATACGGTTAAACCTTCCCTCTGGTTTGTCATCAGATCGCATGGAGCTTTAGCCGTAGTTGACATTGAATCATGGAATTTGTAGTCTTGAAGATGTGTATGCTTTTACAATTCTTACGTATGCATATTTTATTCTAGCTAGTAATTGAAATGACTGAATTAGATAAGTTATATGATGTGGTTTGAAATGAAAAGATTAAAATATCTCAA
Source organism: Paroedura picta (assembly GCF_049243985.1). Taxonomy (NCBI): domain Eukaryota; kingdom Metazoa; phylum Chordata; class Lepidosauria; order Squamata; family Gekkonidae; genus Paroedura; species Paroedura picta. The sequence continues at coordinate 79,269,550 of NC_135372.1, forward strand.
GAATTAAAATGGCCTGTCAGAAACCTGTCAAACTATCATGCCAGATCTGAAATATCACTGTAATATATCTTTGGTGAACATGACAAAATAAAAGCTTTCTCCTGAGCCATAAAAAGATACAAAATAATTTGCCCAAAGTACTACATATCTAGGTATGTCTTCTAAACGTTTTAGAACAGGATTCAGAAAGTCATAAGCTACAGAGATTGTTCTGGCCTACTTTTTTTCAAATGTTACTGATGATGTCTTCTATCAGTCCTGAACAGCATATTATTTATTCATTGTTCTAGGTTATATTCAAGTATGAGGAGATACAAAATCTTGCAATTAAAGCTGCATTCATTTTTCCTGGCTGGCCTCTGTTTTTAAAGAAAAAACTTTGTGTTCTTTTAATGCTATTTAAAAAGCAGCCATTCCTGCCCCACATCTTACTCGAAAGCAAATTCAGTCAACTTAAGCAAACACTTGTATGAGACACTTTTCTAGTGTGGCATGCGCCCTTCATGCCAAAAATGGCCTTAATGTATTCAGTTTGCTGTGGTTTGGGAATGATGTGTGCATAATGCCCGTATGTGTTGCCCTTCTCAGTATTCTGTTTTCGCTTCTTGAATTTGATTCTATGCAGCTGCAGACCAGAGTTTCACAGGTGCTTGCTGATCCTTATTAGATTATTCATAACTGTTTTTACTTTCTTTAAGAGGCAATTAAAACCATGTGGAAAGGAGGGATTGTGATGACTGGAAGTTCTGCTGACACCTATTTCCAGGTTATGCTTGTCTGTTTTCACTCAAATTATACAAAGTGGCAGTGGTACATGTGTAGCCTGCTGCCTAAAAATGTGAGAGGGGCTTCACAATTGCCACCACCAGGGGAAAAAACAAAACAAAACAGCCAGGAGGCAATTATTTGCTTGGTGGTTTGCTGGAACCTAACGTGAAAATTATCTCTCATTTCCGAATAATTATCAACAGTAAAAATAATTATTAATATTACTGCTGATGATGTACTATGCGACTTGGCTTTTCCACCAAAGATTTCAAATCATTGGATATCAATGCACTCTGCTCAAAGATTTCTATCACACCAGGGAGCCACAGAGAACTGCTAAATACTTATTCAAGTCATAAGGCATGGGTTCAAAATATTTAATTATATTTAAAAACTTATTTCCCATCTTTTGCTAATAAGAATTCAAGGTGATGTTCAAAGTGGTAGATATACCCCCTGCTGCCTTAGCACAGTTAATAATTGTCACTGTTCTAAAGATCATATTTTTAAAAATGATTTTGATTTATTTTTCACTGAAGTCAAATTTTTAGAAACACAGACCACAGTAACATAATAAGGATTTTTAAACAACTTTATTGTAAGCTAAATGTTAGCAGAGATGCCTGTAGTACCCTTCAAAACTCCACTTTATGGATGGACTGGAGAGAAATGACAAGTTGCTTAGTGCATAGCTATTACAGTGGAGATGAATTTGCCCTTCTTGGGCATGGAACTTGCTGGTGTCACTGCAGAGGTTAACTAGTTCTGAACTAGACAATGGAGTGTGAAATTGCATAATTCTTCCTTTCTTCTCATTAAGCAAATGATTGTTGTGTTTGGTTAAAACTGATTATTTATTATCTAAGAATGTCTCTTAAGAAATTATGGTGAAATTAATACTTTAAGATCTACAATGATACTAGCAGAACAATTTTTTTTCAGTGCAAGATGCATGTCTTCATCTTTAAACTTCCTAAAACGTTGAATCCAAACCTTAAACTAATAAAAAAGTAGAAGTAGAAACAAAATGTAACAACTATGGTGGCAGCTTCTGCATTTCTGTAAAAGATTACCAAGCATCTCAAATGAACTTTTTCTTCTTTTTTTGGAAACAAGCAATTTTAAAAAATGCTGAGCCCTGTAACCTGTCATTCCAAGTGGAGTAATTGTTGTCTACCCTTGATGCTATCTGTCTATTCACTTTCTTATGTGGTAGGTGGTCAGGTAAGCATTTAAATATCCACTTATGCAATGACCAATAATCCTGTGAAAACAGAATTGGAGTGCTTTGCATTCTTGTCTGATAGTTAACAGGCTCTGTTGCCAGAGTTTCAGAAATGAGATTGTATCAATAGATTACCCTCTGCTTCCTTTCTTTGATTTTTTTTTGTCAGCCCCTCTCCCTTTTCAGAATGAGGCTCTATTAGACATTGTCCAGAAAAAAAGACTGCTTTGGCCAACCTGACCAAATTGAATTTGGCCACCCAGACCAATTATAATTCAAAAACTGTGACTTTACTCCTTGACCTGTTTCCATAAATTATACAAGTCCAGCATTTTCTGAGGGACTTTGTATACTATTGACTACTTAGGTGTTCCTTAAGAAATAAGTGTTGTGAAGCACAATGACTCAATTATCCTAAATGTTTGTAGATGGATTATAGAATCCACAAGTTTGTGTCCTTTTAGGGGAGGTCTAGGGAACTGCTGGATGACTTATCTTTCAGCAACCAGCTGTTTGTTTGGGTTTTTTTTTTACACGATATCATTCTGATTCTTAAGCTGGACAGCATTTCTCTTTTCCAATGTGTCATCCTTTTTTTGTATATCTGTCCCCTGCTATTTGATAACCTTTCAACCAAGACCAAAGGAAGACCACACAGAAGTTTCCAGGAGATTATTTCATCTTTTATTTGTAAAGAACATAAATCAATCATGGGTACTATTCTTTTGTGCACTACATTCAACCAAACATGATCTGCTGTTACTGCTGGAAGGTGGGAACTGTAGGCCTTTGAACTGTAAGGCTCCTCCTAGGCAGAGGTGCAAAGTGAAGGACAAGAGTCAAAGGCCCCTGAGGACCCTGTATCACTATAAAGACATTTAAACCACTAACCGGCAGGGGAATTTGTGCTATCCAGTGTTTTGCAAAAAGTGAAACTGCCATATGTACTATTATCTACTCAATGGATGGAGATAATGGGTTTGTGTCCACTGCTTGTAGCTCAAGGTTCTCAGAAAGCAGGTTTGTTACCTTGAGTTTGCTGACCTGGAGAAGCTGAGGCAGAGAGAGAGGTTTGGAGAAAAGACTCTCCGGGATTTACCAATACAAATCTACCCTCTCTCTCCTACTGTTGTGAAGAGAGAGAATCTTGAGGTTGAAAGCTGTCAATCTGAGGAGAAGGGATATGATCGCTTAGAAGGTACCCCCTTCCATGGGCAATGCCCTCTCATAGACCCATTATGCACAGGGGTTTTAGTGCACATTCGGGGTGGAATTGCGGTGACTAAAATCACCGATAACGCACGGTGCCGGCTGCAACCGGCCGCAGCTTCGGTGCGTCAGTGAAACGCGGAAGAAAGCGCAGCTTCCGGGTGACCGGGGCGCAACCAGAAGCGGCGCCCGGATCGCCGCGTGCATAATCGGTTACTCTGGGTTTTGCCGCCATCGCGCCCCGCCCCGTACATAACCGGTATGCGTCGCGTCTTCCCCCTCTGCGTTTTCCATGTGACCCGAAATCGCCGTTTCGGTAGCCGTGCATAATGGGCCATAGTGAGAATATCCCTTCGGACCTAGGGGAAGGTGGGCTTTTGGTAGTTTGTGATTCAGTCATTAGGAATATAGAGGATATGGTCTGTGACAGGCATTGTGACTGCATGGTGACTTGCCTGCCTGACATGAAGGTTGTAGACACCATGTGCTTTCTAGATAAACACTGCTGGGGAGGAGTCAGCCATCATGGAACACAATGATATTGGGAAATGCAGTTGTGTGATCCTGGAGGGGGGAAAATTAAGTTAGTAGGCAAAAAGTGAAAGGTCTCAACCTCAAAGGTAGTATTCTCAGAAGTGTTGTCAGTTCGGCATGCAGAGCCAGCCAGAGAGGCACCGATCGGGGTCTCAACATGTGGATGAGAAAGTGATGCTGGGAGGAAGGGTTGAGCATTGTCAAGCACTGGGGAACTTGCTGGGACAAAACAAACCTATACAAAAGAGACAGCTTTGCTTGAACCAAAAGGTAACTAGGCACAGCAGCTTTTAAACTAATCACAGGGGGGAAGCCAACAGGAGCAGGGAATCCTCCAGTTTGAGAAAAGTCAGTCCAAAAGGATGGTTGTGTAAACACGCAAGGTAACACTGATTGGAGTATAATAGAGCTTGGGAGTGAGGGTAGCTTGGTGAATGAGCTCTGTCTGTCCTCCGATTCTGGTCCTGGAACAATCAGAAGATGCACAACAAGCTGTGCACCTTCTTATTGGACAGTACCCCTAAGGCCCACCCATCACAAACCCGGCAAGGCCAGTGGCTGCCATTTGGTCACTAGACATCACTGGGGAGCATCTGGGCACCTTAGTGGACATCAGGGTACATGGTCTGGGGGAGGAGGGGCCTGCCTACCACAGGGGGTGGTGGCTATATTTGCCCCCTTGCCCTAGGAACCTTAAAGAGGCAGCATGAGTGCTTTCTGGAGTGAAGGGAGCCTCGGGGGGAGGGGGTGGTTAGCTTTGCCCCTCACCCCAGGAACCGTGCATGCTGAGGCGGCAGAAGCACTTCCCAGTGTGATGGGGAAAAGTAACCCAACCCGGTGGATCTCCCACCACCTCCTCCCGCCTCCTCCAGCTCTGTGGCCATGGGCCAACCTGAAGGAGGTGGCCGGAGCCAGCGCCAGTTTTTGAGGAGGAGGGAGGGGGATCTCCTGCAGCCTCTGACCACTTCCTCCAGCCCCACCACCAGCTCCGCAGCCTGCGACAGGGCTCCATGAGGCAGGTGGAGGCACCACTGTTCTTGCTCACAGTTTCCTTCCTTCCTTCCTCTATCCTTCCTCCCTTCCTTTTTCCCTGCCTAGTTTCCAATCTCCTTCCTTCTTTCCTTCCTACCTTCTTCCCTTCATTCCTCCTTTCCTCCCTCCTTTTCCCCTCCCTCCCTCCCTCCCTCCCTCCCCTGACTGCCTTCCTTCAGTCCTTTCTGCCCTGCTTCTTTCTTCCCTTCTTCTCACCCTTTCCTCCCTTTGTTTCTTCTTTCCTTCCTTCATTCCTGCCTTCCTCCCTTCTTTACCCCTTCCTCCCTTTCCCCCTTCCATCCTCCATCCCTTCCCCAACCAAGAGATCCTAGCTCCCATTGTATTCCACAATACCACAGGCTTTCGTTCTAGTTAATAAATAATACAGTAAAATTATTCTGAATTAAAATAATTAAATGGCTTTCTAGAGTCTGTATGGTTAGAGTGTTGTACTATGCAAATTCCTTCTCTGCTATGGAAGTTCACCAGGAGCCCTCGGGCCCTTCACATACCTTCTTGCCTGACCTACTTGACAACGATGAAATGTTGATTTTATGAATATAGGCAGAGTGTGTATGAGTGTTCAGGAAGGGATGTATCACTATTTGTTTCTTGTGGTCCTTCCTTGAATAACCAGGGAATTGCTAATCACCTCCATGGGATTGTAGGTGAATTTCTTCCAGGCCAGGCATGAAATTGGGGACTCTGTGGGTGGGCAGATAGTTGTGAGTTCCTGCTTTGCGCTGGGGCTGGACTAGATGATCCTTCCAACTCTATGTTGCTGTGAATTCTATGTTGCTGTGAATTAGAAATTGAGGAGGGGAGAAAGATTTGATAAGTTGCTCTGAGTTCCAGTTAGGAAGAACACTAGGATATAAATAAAAATATTTCTCAAAAATAATGGCCACAAATTCTCAACTGCAAGGAAATAAATCAGTTCTATATAAGTAAGGAAACTTCTATATAAGCAGCTGTTAATGTACCAGCAATAAAAACAGATAATTCTGGCCATGGAATATTTATGATATGGAAGTAAAATTCCAATGAAATGTTTTAAATACAGAATATCAGTCCTATGTACACTCTGACTAAAGTTATATATCTGAAATGCAAATGGAATGAAAATAAAGGTAAAAGGTAAAGGTATCCCCTGTGCAAGCACCGAGTCATGTCTGACCCTTGGGGTGACGCCCTCTAGCGTTTTCATGGCAGACTCAATACGGGGTGGTTTGCCAGTGCCTTCCCCAGTCATTACCGTTTACCCCCCAGCAAGCTGGGTACTCATTTTACCGACCTCGGAAGGATGGAAGGCTGAGTCAACCTTGAGCCGGCTGCTGGGATCGAACTCCCAGCCTCATGGGCAAAGCTTTCAGACGGCTGCCTTACCACTCTGCGCCACAAGAGGCTCTGGAATGAAAATAATAGGCATTGAAAGAAAGAAAGAAAGAAAGAAAGAAAGAAAGAAAGAAAGAAAGAAAGAAAGAAAGAAAGAAAGAAAGAAAGAAAGAGATTTCTCATGCACTGCTTTGGAAAATGCTAGAAGGATTAAAAGAGATAGAAAGCCTGGAAACTAGTATGCCATAATGGTAGGTAAATAGCAGTCTATCTGCAGCAGTCTTGAAATTTGCAGCAGCCCCCAGGCAAGCAGTGGTCAGCAGAAGTACCATCAAGATATCAGGCCATAATTGAAGAGGGTGTAGTTGTATTTTTCTTCACTGAGGATATATATTTAGGCAGACCTTAGACAGATTAAAACAAAGGCAGAAAGATTCAGATATATCTTAGTAGCTGCACAAATGCACCATTTGTGTGATTTAGATTTTTTTAAATAAATAAGTATTTATTCTGCCATAAAAATTATCTGAATCATTACTTCCCTCCCACCCCAGGCACTTGCTATTTGCACATCATTAATGCTCATTTTGTGGTTATACTTAATACCTTGATCCAGCTTTTTTGAAAAGCACTCAACATATTTTCTAGTCCATTTTATGCCTATATTTGGATTTGGATACAAAATCTTTTTCAGAATGGGAGTGTTTGCCAAACACTTAATGATCTTTCTTTGCTAATGGCCATTTTGGAACAGGGAAAGAGTTTATAGTGCTCATTTAAGCAATTAAGAGAACTTCATGTTAATTGTTTTGTAATGTAAAAGGAGAAAATGTTTATTGTTTGCAGATGATGCTTGTCCTTAATAAGAGCAGAGCACAATTAGCAACGTGACTTCAGAACAACATATACTATTATTTCCTTTGGTTCCAAAGCACAAAATACAAACAACTACAGCAAAATGAATGAATGAGTTAAAACATTTAAAGCTAGAAGGCTATTGAAAACTTTTTTTTTTTTTTTTGCACTGAGCTTCATCCAGGTCATGCTTTCAGTATGATCAAAGCAAGATTATGTTGAGTTGGACTGGGGCACTGGTCACTGCAAAAGAAAGACTAGCATTTTTCATTTAAAGGATAAATGAATTCCTAGCAAGATACACAAGGCCTCATAAATAACATATGGCTGCTAGCCTTTATATTTTGTTGCTCACTCTTCACACACACAAGCAGTTCTTTAAGAGCAGATTTATTTTCATATTCTATTTGTAGAAATGAGAAGTCATGTAGGAAATATGGTTTTAATAGTAATGTCACTGATAAATGTGTAGGATCGAAAAACTGGCTATTAAGCAAAACAAGGCAACGTTGGAATGAGCATAATTTGTCTATTGTCAGTTTCTTTCGACTGGCTTTGGTTTACTTGACTGGGGGTTGGTGGGTGGGAGAATCCAACTCCTGGCAATTCAGGTAAGGGTGAAAAACATTTACTGTCGGCAATAGGTCAATGGATAGAAATATTTTATTTTCAAAGAACTGAATCCATATCTTCTGTACTATGAACACCATACTTGTTCTTTTTGCGGAATCTCCTTTTCTAAATTATTCACATATGTTTTTGGGTTCAATTATATCCCATCTGTTGTCCCTAAAAGAAAACTTGTGATTTACAGACTCTATTTCATTTTATTGGAGTCTTTACATCTGCCTGTTGCCATTCCAGACATTGATCCATAATGTCATGAGTAGAGCAATAGCGAAGTTACTGGGAGATTTCTAAAGGGCAATATTTGGTGAGGAATTAAAGTACACGAGAGTTAAATAATGCATTGTATGTGAACCCCCTAAAGCCTTCACTTTACAATTGCATAGCAAAATAAGCTTGATTGCCTCAGGCTACTAAGGAATGGATATTTTTCTACACCATAAAAGCTCTCTGTTGTCTGGAAACAGTCTCTGTTGTCAGACATGTCTGCTAAGAAGCAAATTGGCATCATATCCTTTGCCCCCCACTGCAAATTGCGCAAATCAACACACCATATGGTGAGGTTTGTTGTTCAGAAAGTGCTTTCGTACCTTTGATGTATACAACCTGTCCTATGACAGCTGGATTGTCATAGTAAACAAATGTACATTGTGGATTGAATAAGAGGGTGGTAACAGCCACACACATAAGGAAATACAACAGGATTCCACTACCAGCTACCAGGGACTTAAGGAATGGGAACAGAATCATTGAATCATAGAGTTGGAAGGTATCTCCAGGGTCATCTAGTCTAATCTCCTGCAGAATGTAGGAAACTCACAACTACCTGCCTACCCACAGTGACCCCAATTCCATGATGAGATGATGCCCCCTCAAAACTAGAATCTCTGATCAGTCTGGCCTGAAAGAAATATGCCTCCCAATCCCAAGGTTAAACAATTTTCCAATAAATATCAATAGACGTTTCTTATCTCTTCCTTTATATATATATATATTAGAACAACCAGAATGGCCTCTAGATTAAACCGTTTTCAAATGGGTTTTCCTCAGTGGTTGTTTTTCAACTTATTGCTCCCAAGTTCAGGGAGGTCTAGTGAGAAGACTCTTTAGGGAAGAATCTTCTCACTAGACCTCTCCGAACTTGGGAGCCAAAGGGCACACATATATGATTTAAATTCTGAGAGGAAAACTTGATCCCTTTGAAGGACTCCATTAACAATACAATAAGTTGAAAAACAACCATTGAGGAAAACCCATTTGAAAACGGTTTAATCTAGAGGCTGTTCTGGTTGTTCTAATATACATATATATATAAAGGAAGAGATAAGAAACGTCTATTGATATTTATTGGGAAATTGTTTAGCCTAGGATAGGTTCTGTTTTCTGTTACATTAACTTTGAACCGTCCTTTTTTTCGTGGTGTACTCCCAATCCCAAGGTGGCAGTTGGCATTTCCCTAAACATGTAAGAAGGGGCCACAAGAGCCAAACACCAACACAATCCCTTCTGCCCACCCTCTCACGGTCTGCCTAAAACTTGGTCCATGCTTTAATTAACACTGAGAATCTGGCATGGCCAATTGGGGGATGAATTTTTGTCTCCTCCCCGATCTACAGCTTAACATATGATCCAAGTAGGGCTGTGGGTAAGAAAATGGTGGGGACACAATGCTGGTTGCTATAATGTTGTTGTCTTTTTTAATGTTTCCAGAGGCAATGAGAAGCAGGAGTGGAGGGTGTAGTATCCTCCCCACTGGGGTATGGTAGCCCTAGATGCATGGAGTATATTCATATGCCTATTTCAACTATGCTCCTACTCACATAAGAAAGGAAGATATGAATCAGGTGAATGTGGTATATTGTACATACAGTATAGCATCATACATTGTCTTGAATATACAGTAGGATTTGTGGACATGTCTTCTATACCCTCACTTGGTTGGGAAATTTCTCTAAATTTGGGGGTGGAGCCCAGGGAAGCTAAAGTATGGGACAGGAGGGAGCTGTACAAGGATGCCACAGAGTCCACCTGCAGTAGCTGCTCTTTTCTCCAGGTACAACAAAATCCAAGTCCAATGGCACCTTTAAGACCAACAAAGACTTATTTAAGGTGTCAGCTTTTGTGTGCATGCCATGCACACTTCACAGACAATAGAACAGGGATCATAAGAATCTGTTCCACATAATATATTACAGTAAGGCCTTGGAGGAGGAGCGTGTCTCATGGCTGTCACGCTCCTGAGTGCCTCCTCCTCCTACTGGCTTGCCTGTGTGTCTAGCAGCCAGCCAATCGCCTTCCATCCCTCACCCCTGACCAGCCCTCTTCCTTCCATTTCCTTCCAAGGTTCAAAGGCTGCAGATCCCTGCTGCGTGAGAACTGCCCCTGCTGGTGAGTTCCTTTCCTGGGGGCCTGCAGCCTGCAGCCTTTCCTGGTGGAAGGGAGAGGCTGTCCACAGAGTTCTCCTACCCCACCCTCTCAATCTAGCACCCGTTGTATTCCTGAATGCAACAGGCTTGGCCCCAAGAACAGATATAAGGAGAAAGTAAATTAGTAGCAAATTAGTAAACATCATCACAACATCTGAAATATGCAGTATGATCATTCTTTGCTAGAAAAAGCAAATCAGTCATTTGGGTTAATTGTTGTTCAAGTTAGTGATTCATGGCAGACATTTTCCTGGTTGTGAAAAGAAGTAATTGAAAGAGACTTGTTGCAAGCTCCATCCATTTCCCCCTTGTTCTGAACTGCCATGAGCCAACTGGTCCTGGGAATGGTGGTCAATAAATTTAAACAACAAGAAGAACAACAAGAACAACAATAATAAACAAGTGATCAGCCATGCTGAGTTCATTCTTCCAAAAATGAATTTTAAAATCAGTAAATAACAGGTGTCAGCAATCACATTTTATCATTAATAGCAGCTGGACATTTGTATTCTAAGAAGGTAAATTCTCAGATAAATGTGCTATTGGAGTTAAAGATTCCCCATTCTACATGCTGAAGAACAGACTAGCTGAAGAACAGATATTGGAATCCCCTAAAACAATGAACAATGGTACTATATTAGCTCTGCAAATACTATACCCCTCTGGAAAGACACTTAGATTGACCTTTATAATTCACGCGTTTAACTCAAAAAACATATTACAAATGTAATGAGAAGAGGAACATCATCTAGGAAGCTTCATAGCAACTATATAAGCCTGTACCGTTCAGTTCTCTTTGCCAGTAAAGCCATTAGCTGAGCAGGCCACTGATCCAAATACAGCTGGTGAGACAGAACAGCACTTGGCATCTGGGTTCTGCGACACCTGCAGCCAGAAACAGCTGGCTGTATATGGAAATATACAAAAAGGCACAACAATGAACAAGAACGAAGCTCTTACCATGTTTGTCAACAGATCTCCAGGGTGCAGACTGGTTGGTGATGAAAGAACACCTAAACAATTAGTTTTTATGAAATTTTATTAAGAAGTTAAATTAAGAATAATTAATACTGCTGGTAAGGACACTCACAAACATAGCATGGAAAACCAGTGGTGTACCAAGACTGAAGCTTGAGGATAGCCCTTGAAACCAGCTGAACATCTTTCCTTTTATTTTTAAATGCTGATCTGGCTGCAGCCAACGGGTACCCAGGGAAGTCTCAGCATAGCTAAAAGCTCTTTAGGATCAGCGAGGACAGAGTCTGCACTTACTTTGTTTATTCCATTGTCAATCCTGTTGAATTCAGATTGATTTGAACTCGGGTCTTCCTCTCCCCCCCCCTCATTGAAACAGAAAAGTGTTCTGCACGAAGTTAGGGTAGTTCAGAAGGGGGGGAGCCAATCACAGTCTCTGTCTTTTCTTGAAGGGTGGGGGGAGAGGATTGGAAAACAGCAGAGGAGAGAGAAAAAATCCAAGACCGACAGAAGTTGAGAGAAATTAGGGGCTTCTGCTTTAAGGCAAGCTTGTCACATGGGCACCTTTGGCCAATCAGGGTGTCTCTACCATGAAGGAGAGCCCAGATTCAAAACAGCCTGCTTTCTCAATCCGAATCTTAAAATGTTGAGGTTTAAAAGCACTGTGAGGTATCGCACAATAAACATAGGGTCACTCCGGATCAATCCTGCTTGTTGCAGAAGGAAAATTTAAATCGCCCCAAATCTAAATGGAAATCGCGTTCTGTGTAGATGGCAGGGACTGAATCGACCTGGGATTGGAATAAGCGCTCCATGCAGTTTACACCTAGATCAGCCATTATCAACCTTTTAATGGCCACAGACCTTTTTGGAGCTCTTCTTAGGTTCCAGGCCGTCCTCGGTAAGTTGGCTGCTTGTGCAATGAACTAGGCTAAAAAAGGCCTAAGCTAAGAGTGACATAACTAACTTGGTGTACCTTGTCTTATAACAATACAATACCATTATTGGCATAAAACAAGTTAGGAGTGAGGGAAACAGAAATAGAGTAATCATAATATACCTTCCATCAGCCTTCCATCCTTCCGAGGTTGGTAAAATGAGTACCCAGCTTGCTGGGGGGTAAAACGGTAATGACTGGGGAAGGCACTGGCAAGGCCACCCTGTATTGAGTCTGCCATAAAAACGCTGGAGGGCATCACCAAAAGGGTCAGACATGACTCGGTGCTGAAAGGGAAGGCGGAGCCATGGCACTTGGATAGCTCGAATACTTCGAGCTCCTGTTCCACTGAGGGTCAATCACTGCTGTGATTGACAGAATCGGGTTTTGGGTACGCAAACCCACCTACCATCTTCTCAGGAATTCCTTGTGAATCTCTGGGGCCTTTCTGTTCCGCAGGGAATTTAATACTCCCTGGAACATAAGCTCAGTGTGCACAGGGTCCAGCAAGTGCCGTTCGCCATTTTAAAACTTTCGTCTTTTCTTAAAACTCTGCAATCTACACAGCTTTTACTTTAATCTTCAAAGCTAATTGGATTCTTCCTTGCAAGACTTCTGACTCATCACAACTCCGGAGTGAAAACAACTGGCAGATATCGGATCGAGCCTACAAACAGTGAGTAGGGGTTTCCCCCGGCACCTTCTCCCTTTGGAACAAACTCTCGGCGTGAAGAGCTGCTCTCCTTAATTTAAGCAGCTAGAGTGACAAGGAGATAAGGAGATAAGTGGGAGAAGGTAGAGAAAGGGGCTAAGACAGCCAGAACACCCCCTCACCATTGTTTATAAACCGGAGATTGAAAAAGCAGATATAAGGACTTCGCGAGAGTTCTGCGAGAGTTCTGTGCCAGAACGAGATTTCAGGCTTGGAAAAGCTTCAACAGGTCATCAAAGCGACGAACGACAGCTGGTGAAGAAAATAGTTTCGGTTTCCCATTGGCAACTACAGGGACTAGTGTGTGCAAAGAGACAAAATTTTATCTGGAGTGCTATTTTTGGTCTTGTCTTTCTGTTTTGCTCTACAATCGCTCCTTGTTTTTTAACTGTCTTTTGGCTGATTTCCCAGGACTCTGAGTTTTATAAGGAGGGACCTCTACTGGTTATTTGCAAAATTGCAAATATATTTTGGAAACAACATATGCATAATTGATTAAGTCTAACAAAACTCCAAACCTGGAACATGTTTTCGTTTAAAAAATTTGCATATCTTCTAGAGAAACAAACACAAGACCTGAAAGAATCTATAAATGGCTCACTTAAAAATATGCTCATGGAGTTTAAAGGTATTAAGGAAGAAGTCTCCAACAGGAATGATGAACCAATAGTAGTGGCTGATGATAGCTCTAAACAAGGTGGAAAATTATCAGCAGAAGAGGAATCTGAAATTATGGAGATGGAAAAGGGGATGTCAGAGTCTTGCAGCTCAGATAAGGACACCCTACCTGAGAAGATATATAGCCACTCCAAAGCAACAATACACAAGAATCAATTAAAAGACATATGGATCTGCGGTGAAAGCAATCGACTGAAAGGAGCTTCATGGAAAAACATCGGTACTGATATTGGAGTCCAGGAGGTACAACTGGTTCAAGATTTATCGATGTGTACTCCGAGGGAAAGACTACAACTGTACTTTCCTAGCGAAAGACCAATAGGACAGAACATTAGTCAACGGGAGCCACAAGACGTAATAAGCCTCGATATGAGACCCCCTTAAGAAGCTTGGGGAATGGAAATGTAACACAGTGGTTGAAATTCTTTTCCTCTTTTCCCTCCTTTATGTAGCCATATAGGCAATATAACTAGTTAAGAAGTTAATCTGGGGTCTAAGATCTTTTAAGTAAGCTGAATTTGTATTATTAAACCTAATTTCGCAGTGTCTACCAGCCCAAAATCAAAGCATAACTAAAAGAAGACACCTAATGGAATGGGCTTATATTACAGTGTGGGGTTTTAGATTTCCTATGATAGCTGAATTTGAATTATCTAACATATCTCTGTAGTGACTTTCAGCCTAAATTTAAAGCATAACTAAAAGGAGGTTTCTAACTGAGGAGGTGTAAATATATCTATTCTACTAATTAATGAAGACTCCATTTTATTATTTCTGGTATTAACAATGTACACTTATATATATTTGTTTCTCTTCTTTCCGTACAACTAAGCAGGCTTATTTTTTTTTTTTTCCTTTTTCCCTTTCTCTAGTGGAACTGTGGAGGGCTCTAGGAATACGTTAAGTATAAACTGTTTATGATTGTTATGATTGTTTATGATTGTTAAAACTATCAGAAACTATGCAAACAAATGTTGAAATGATGGTAACAAGGTAGATTTCTCTTTTTAAATGTGGTGCAAACGTGAAAAAGTCTATAAAAAGTCTATAAGCTTTGGGTAAAAGTCCATAATATTGTAGCCAGTCTTATAATCTTAAATGGAGAGAAGAGGGTTTTTAAGATTGAAACGGAGAACCAAAATGTTTTTCCACAGTGCTTCCTAACCCACATACAGAGCTTCTTCTTCTATGCGACGACGGCAGCAAAACTAGAATTGGCCAAGAAATGGAAAACACAAGAACTACCCTCGACAGAAGACTGGCTGAATAAACTAGCTGATCTTGCCAAGATAGCCAAACTGACACTAATAGTTAACGGAAGAATAGAAGAGGCCTTTCAAGAACAATGGGGCCCTTACCTGAACTATTTACAAAAGGGATTAAAATGGGGAACCAAGTGTATCAAATGAAGAGCATAGCTCTCCTTTTCTGTATTAACAATGTAGATTGCATGTATCTCACTGTCTTCAACTTTGGAAAAATAAAATAAAAACTTTCTATAAAAAAAAAAGACATGACTCGGTGCTTGCACAGGGGATACCTTTACCTTTTAATATACCTTGTAACACTTTGGATGGAAAAGCATTGAGCTGTGCAAGCGTAAACACTCTGTAGTAAAAGGGTATTGCCAAGTTACAGAAATAATCCAGCATTAACCCATGCTACATTTGGAGACTATGCACACAAGGAGAACAAATTGCCAGAACAGTCAGATGGATTTTTTTAAATTCTTGATCATGAAGCCTTTGTTTAATTAGATGCATTATGGAAGTCTTATCCGGAGATAAAATGTAATCATAGTCAATGCCAATTTGTTTGAGTTAGAATGGTAGAGAACCATTTGAATTTAAAGGAGACCCTCAGTAAACAGGCCAGTCGAGAATCTGATTGAACCCTAAAATGCAGCACAAGAAAAGGAATGTATTAAATTACAAGTGCCAGCTAGAAGCACAGACTTCTAATCTGGTGAATCGGGTTTGACTCTGCGCTCTCCTCCACATGCAGCCAGCTGGCTGACCTTGGGCTTGCCACAGCACTGATAAAGCTGTTCTGACCGGGCAGTAATATCAGGGGCATTTCTGCACATCGCTACAAATATTGTTACACCAGCTGAGTGGCATAGCGCTTGAGATTATCGCGCCTCTGGCCAATCCTCATCTTTTTGCTGTCTTGCTGCAGTCTCCTGCCTTTTCATGCTTCTTACATTCTGCATGTTTGCTTGAAATGGCAAAGAGAGCAACACATTTTACAAGCAACTTTCTTCTGCCTGTCAATCAAGTCAGGCAGCCAATCCACTCCATTGACGAAAATGGGATTTTTTTTTGGCTTTTCCACTTTTCCAGGGGCCTGGAGGAGTGGAGGTTTGAGTTACAACCTCCAAGATTTCAGGGTAGCTCTGGGAGGTTCTTCCCTGACTCCCTTCCAAACTTCAAAAGGATTAGTTCACAGGGTTGGTTTCCAGGGGTTCTCAAGATGGGTGCCCCTGGGATAAAGGAGAGAGAGGTGGGTACGAGGGCGGGAACTGGAGGCAGAAATAGAACTACTTCGACTCCACACATTTCCTTGCTGTGTGGCCTGCTGGTTGCTCCTTAATTAACCTTTTGAGTGACCCTTATTCTTTCAGCTGGCTGGGCAAAATGTCAAAAAAACCCTTCAAATTATGGGTCTGGACATCTCATCCCTTAGCATGCAAGACGAAAGGACGATGCTAAAGCTAATATCACAGAGACTAGAAGATCAGGATAGATTCTGGGCTCCTCTAACAACAGTGTATGTTCTCCCCAGTGCATGGGATACATTTGAAGGGTTATTTAGAGATGTGTGTTATGGTAAAATGTATAAGAAAATGTCAGTCAGAAAGGCCTATGACAGGGTTCCTCACATGAACACTGAGTTTTGTTCTAAAACACTACATTTTGTGCAAGCTGTCATTTTGTGGCTAACAGTCAGAGTAGTTCAGCAGTGGAATAGGCTGCCTAAGGAGGTGGTGAGCTCCCCCCTCACTAGCAGTCTTGGATACACACTTCTCTTGGATGCTTTAGGATGCTTCGGGCTGATCCTGCGTTGAGCAGGGGGTTGGACTAGATGGCCTGTATGGCCCCTTCCAACTCTATAATTCTATGATTCTAACTTCAGCTACTACAACACCATTTTTGACAAATAAATCTCAAGGTATTGGGGGGGGGAGACTCATACCCCCCCTCCAATCTACAGGAACTATGCCCAGAGTCTTTAACTGGGCAGGAATCTTTGACTGCATCATTCCTTTTTGTCCTGGATCTTCTAGATTTGTTTTTTTTTAAACTATATCTCTTCCAGTTAGATACCACTTTTTCATGTGTATTGTTGCCATGAAATAATATACATTTTGTACTTTGAAATGGTGTACAAACTGGACCTGTTGTCTAAGAAAGGGGAACTTAGCATATGCTTTGAATTCTTGTATTCCACACAAGTAGAAAAATACTATTCCAAACTAATGCATGAGATGGCAGCTTCAAGTTGTGAGCCCTGACAGCATCAATCCTGGCTAAACATAAATTATGAAGCAATTTTCCCCTAGTTCTTCCATGAATTGTGCTAGCAATAACTGAGTGTCTAGTTTCCCCTAGTTTGTAATATTTATGCAAATACATTGATACTTCACTTCATATGTTCTGAGACTGAGTTTAGGAAAGCAGTAGTTCAGATGAAGCCTTTCTTGGTGCCAAAAGCAATATAAAGAAGGAAGATCTATTTCCTTGGACAGACATTTGGCTCAATTTGTGGGGCAAAACATAATTAATGTTAAAGGTTCCACTATATCTGCATTGGACAATGTTTTTTAGCTCTCTGGCAGTGTTGAATAAATAACAATCTGACCATTGTCTGCTAATACTAAACTGATCTCTCCCCCCCCCCCCCACCTTTCCCCTAAGTTTTACTCGGCAGACTCAGACAATTGTTTTAACACACCTCATTTTGATCTTTTAATTAGCAAAAGGGTTCCCTGCTATACTCAAAACTACCTTGTTCAGTCTAGAAGTCTGAATTTGCTTCCTTAAAGCTTTTAATAGCTTTAGTGCTGGGATAGTCTGCCCATGTGCAAAATCTGGACAGAAACACAGCACCAGTTTTGATCATGTACATCTGTCTTGTATCTTACTCACTTTAATTAATTGCCACTCAGTCATTCCTGAAAATGCTGGAGGGGATACAAATTAAGGATGCTTTGGTAAGGATGCTTACTTTTTGTTTTTTAAAAAGAATCTTTCACTGATATTTCTTTTATTTCTTTATTTCTTTTATTACATTTTTATACCGCCCTCCCTTGTGGCTCAGGGCGGTTTACACTGAATTCATGGAACAATACACAATTCTTGTGCAGATTAATTAGGTGCTGAGAGATGCTAACAATTACAACCCAAATCCGACTTGATTATTCAGTAAAAAGATCTTGATGCTTGAAAATAGATCTTTAAAGTAATTGAGAAACTAGCCCTTTGATGAATAAAATCACTTCATTGAAGGTTTGTGTTCTGCCTTATCTGCCTTTGGTAAGGGAGTTTGCTTTTAGTTCTACTGGTGACTCTCTCTGCATCCCTTGCCTATCCTGTGCTTGGCTAAAGTAAAAACAACACTGGATTTTGGCAGAATGCCTTGGTAATAATAACTGAAATGAGGACAATATGGCAGTCCTACAAAAACCAGTGAAAAGACACCCACAGACAGACTTAAGTGGTGCTTGATTTAAGCTCCAAATAAGTATGTAACAGCTTGGACTAAGCTCTCTGTCAGTAGTTGCAAAGTGATATTGTGCAGCTCTGGGCTGTAATCAATTATTTATACCCACCCTTTCCTAAGGTTCTAAGTAGTTAAAACATTCATGCATGGTGGGAAGGGAGCAGAATTGCAGTGGTAAGCTCCACCCTGCAACCTCTATGCATGAATCTGGAGAATGTGCATAGAGTCTGTGTTCATAGCTCTCCCTATACATTTAGGAATCATGTACATGTACACAGTATTCTACTCATGTGACCAGGGTTCTGATCTCATGAAAAGAGTCATACATACTGTTTGTAATAAAAGGTCAATGTGTATTCAGTCTACAAATGAAACCAGAGATCAGTAACTAGATAAATGTGGGGTCTCAATCACATGTTTATTGTGAATTACAAAGCTATTAAGAAAAGTCATATGTGTATTATATACCAATTGTATGTGTGTTTAGAGTGTAACTCTGGGACAAGGCTGTCCATTTCAGTGATCATACACAGGTTGGGGGCTGAACTCTCCTCTTTCTCCCCAGTGCATATTCATTCTCCCTGTATAGAATATCTGAAAACAAATATTCCACTGTGGAGGAATGGTCCCTGGGTCCCTGTTCTCTGTCTCTAATTCTGAACATCAGTTCCAGAATGACACTGAAGATGATCTCAACATAACATTCTAGAATTAACCCAAATCTTTATGGTTTACCCATTGTTTTGAATGAATCCTACAACATTGCACTAATGTGATGATCAACTTTTGTTTTTCTCCTGGAAGAGATGTCCTCCCCCCCGAGGTGCCAACTAGGGTTAGCAACTCTATAAGCCAAAATGAAAACGGGTTAGGCCCACTCACAATAGGTGTCTCATTAACCAGCAGGAGGACCAGTGAAACATTTGATTTCCACTTTAGAAGCTGTAGTGAACAAGATAATCAAAATTTGTGATTTTACCCACCCCCTATTAATTTTTTGCCCTGAAAACCCTATGGGGTCACCATAGGTTGGCAGCAACTAGACAGCATTTTACACTCACAATTCAGGAAACGATTTTAACTGAGTACTTTCTACTTCAGCTAGGGTTAGCTTCTAGTTATGGGAGTACGGGATAGGATGCCTTCCACTGGATCTTTCACTAGGTGCATCTCTTTTCCTTTCTCATTGTTTCTACCTACTTCTGTAGGAATGGTGCTGAAAAAACCAAAGGAAACCCAAGAGAGTCATCACTCATATCTCTGGTCTCACTCTAATCAGAGACTGTCTCAGGATCCCTGTGGCATTGCAGGGATATCAGGTCAGTTTTCAGGTTCCTAGTGGGAGTAGATAAATCAAATGCTTCAGTAGGCCCTAGGGGTGTGCGCTGGGGGGGAAATCTTATTTTAATTTTGTATTATGAATTAAGAAAGGGAAGGTTTATTGTTTTAAGAATTCTTGAAAATGTTATTGTTTCATTATGGAGACTTGTTGGGTTCCATTTCTGTTAAGATTGAACCAGATGTCTGCCCATGACATATTTTCCTGAGCAGTTTTTTCATCATCCTCTCTTCTAAATACTACCCAAGTTTTAAGTAAATTGGACAAAGGGGTCTGATTTTACAACCCCTTGAATAAGGTGCTGCCAGCCAGTCTCTCTGCATAGTAGGAAAAGGCATGAAAATGCCACAGGTTTTCTGGAGCAGCTTTTGTTTGTTTGCTTTAAAGATAGTGAGTAGTAAAAGTAGTTTTTCCAGTGTCTGTCTTATGAGGCACCCGCCCGCTCCACTACCTATTCAAAACTAAGCAATGAAAAATATAAATTTACCCTGAATCATCCATTAATCTGTTAAGAGGAACAAAACAGGTAACTCCTCTGAAGCATAGAAAATAAAAGCACAGAAAATGAAGCACAGAAAATAAAAGGCAGAAGATAAAAACAAACTGACTGATGAAGAGTGCTTGCACTCGAAAACTCACGCCTTGAATAAATCTTTTGTTGGTCTTAAAGGTGCTACTGGACTCTGATTTTATTGTGCTACTTCAGACCAACACGGCTACTCATTTGAATCTTGCCTAATAAACTGTACAGAATACCAAATAACAACAAAAGTAATACCTTTCCCAAACACCTTCCTCCTAGTGATCAAGTGTAGCTTCATCTTATTAACCCTCCCCAAGGGAAAAGAGTGGAGAAAAGGCTGCCAAGTAGTAATAATAAATGAATTAGACCCATCTGTCAAGAAGCACTGTGCAGGCAGAATCCATCCAGCTGGGGTCTAGAGTTATCTTTCGGGATGAACACAAACAGTGAAAATTCAGTTTGGTTTGTGGTGAGCTCAGTTTGCAAATCATTGACCATTGAAAACTTTTAGGGCCATTCCGCACCAGGATCTATGTAGCAAATTGGTTGCGGAATGAAAAAACGCCATTTTAAATAGTGGAGTTTGTCGTTATGCATACCTGCCTTTGTAGTGGAATCCAGTTGCGTTTCTATCGTTTCCCACAGGTTTCCGGTCTCGGCAGACAGGAAGCGATATTGCCAAGCTTTGTCCCACCCCTGGCCGTCAATCAAACGAGCAGCCAATGGGCAGCCGTTATCATGCTCCCGAAAAGCCCCTTTCCCTTTAAGGAATGTTTTTTAAAAAACACACGTTGCAACAAATCTGCGTTGATTCGTTGCAACGGAGAGACCCATCTAGCTAGCAGGTGGTGTTTGAGCTGCCGTTTCATCTTTGCCACACTCCCCCCGAGTGAAAAAAAAATACCCCCACACACACGGGCACGATTTTCGGCCAAAAATAGAATGGAAAATAAATGGAAAATAAACCAGCAAATGGGGCTGTGTGGTGCTTGGTGCTTGGTGACTTAAAACAGCTCTGGGGAGGGACTGTAGCCGGGGAAGCCTCGCTGGGTAAACGAAGGCTCACAGGTGCGTTGATCTCCGCTCGCTTGGAGAAAAAAAAATGGTGATCGCTTCGCCGGAAGATCAGAGGAGAGAGCCAGGGGGAGGGACTTTGCAGAAACCGCAACAATGGTAACACACAGAACTTTCCCGCTAGTGTTGCAGATTGGTTGCAAGAGTGTAGCGCTTTCCGGTGGGTGAATCCACTTTTTGGGATTTTCCTGAAAGCACTATAACAAAGCGTTTTTTGCGGATTGGTTTCAGGAGTGTTGCAGATTGTCAACGACGTTGTGCGTAACAGCAAATTAGTAGCGATTTCAATTTGGACCATTGTGCAATTTTGAACGAGTGCGGAATGGCCCTTAGCCTTCATATGAATTCATTTCATTTGTAGGATTCACAACCCAGTAGGAAGCCCCCCAGTGTGCTAGAGAGAACTAACTCATAAAGAATATCCAGCTGACTCTTCTCTACCTGTCCACCAAGTTTGGTTAGGATTTGATTTATGGGATCCAAGTTACCATTGAAAGTTTCCCCAGGAAAGTGGTTTTTGGGGAGATGGCAGGTGTAGGTCCCTATCTTGGAGTTTCCTATCTTGGAGTTTCTCCACTGCTCTTGTCAGTTTAAAAAAAAACTCTTCTGAATTTCAATAGAGTGTTTCCCCACTTTTGCTGGTGTTCCTTTGTGTTCCTATTTATTGCACAGACCTTGCAAAATTCCTACTTACTTGGATTTCTTGTGACAGTGTACTTTGAGATTAATCAATCCTTTAAGACTGCATTGCCACAGTGGTACTAGAATCTGCTGGGCATTCTGGAAACTGAACTAGTTGTGCTCGACTTGCAAAATCCATAATGAACCGCCACAAATAGCTTCAGGGTTTGTGGAAAGTCCATTAAAGACACACACTGGCCAAAATTCACCATGAACTCAAGTCTGTCCATTCCTAGTAATCAAAGCAAGGTGCCTCTCCCAGGAGGCAAGGATCTACAGTAGCTGATAGGAATGCTGCTTCCTTGGGAATGGGAAGAAACATTTTTTTAATGGAAAGGTATGCTCTATTAAATTTCAGATAATGGAATAATGATGTTGCTCTGGGAAGCCTTTGAGTGCCTCATATATAGCCTACAGAATCCAATGGTGACTTTTGGGGTTGGCAATATTTGACTGCTATAGGCCTCAGCAGATGTCCAACCCATCCCACTTGCCTCACTTTTAGTTCTTGGAAAACCTAAAAAGTGATGTACCACTTGGTGATATGCATGTTTATTTGGAAGTAAATCTCATTGAATTCAGTGAGGCCTTCTCCCAAATGTGTATGGATGGTACTACAACTTTTTATATTTCATAAATAAATGATAATTCCTAACTAGAATCCTGCCTTATAATACAGATCTACTATTCATTTATTTTGTTAAGTTATAAAATATATACCCTCAACTTTCTGCCCTTATCAGGAACACTAAGGTAGCTAACATACTTAAAAATATACATAATAGAAACATATCTTTAAAAACATTAAGGCCAAACAAAAACACAAAATAATTAAATTCAAAGCTAACATACACGTAAAAAACATGAAAACAACAATTAATACATTGGGCAAAAAGGATGAGCTTCTAAATGAAACAAAAAAGATGAGTCTCCCTGGGAGAGAGTTCCAGAGCTTTGGCCTCTAAGGGTGAGTTTCTGCTTTGTATACACTGCAGAGATCCTGCATGCAAATGACTGGCTAAATAAGATGATTGAGAGGCCAACTGAAAGAAGGCCCAACCACAGAGAGAATGAGTCAGACCTTTACCTCATGGAGGACATTGTGTCGGGCTGCCGCCTGGTGTTTCAGCTGGGGCAGGTTGCCCCATCTCTTCCTGGTCCTGCATAGAGGAGCATTTGGTCCACTGTACCTGTCTGCCCAGGGTTTGTGCTCCTGCACAGCAGTCGGGGCAGCAAAATTCCACTGTGTGGCAAGATGGTGTGGGCTTTCTTTTAATTTTTAAGAGTGTGGTATTGCATACTTGTTTTTTTTTAATTAAATACCTCATGTGACTCTGCTGTACCATGCAGTATGGCAGAGCTACCTGGGGCATTTTTTGTTCCTTCCAGGATGCTGTACTTTGGGCAAGGGTGGGAAGAAGCTGGACCAGGTTGGCTGATTCTTCCACAGCTGTGTTCCTTTGCCACGGGGCAAATGAGGGCCTGAGTTGCACCAGGTCTGGTACTAGAAGTGGGAATTAGCCCTGCGACTGGCCATTCAGTGAGTCAGGCCAAATTCCTGGTGCAGAAAAGGTCTCAGAGGGCTAAATAAAAATACAAAACAAATCACCCTTCTTATATTGAAGCAAGGCTGCCATGTCCTGCTACTTATATGGCAATGAGGATAAACTAAAGACATCCTGTCATAGTAGAAACCACAGAAGAGTGTACTTTTGCTTTGTAAGTATTCCTAAAGCTGGGAGAAAGTGGCTACCATGGTAGGAATTTGCTCCACAATTTGATCAGGAAAAAATGGATTAGGAGAGTTACTCTTACTCATTTGAAAGACTATTTAATATTATGTTCTCCATATTCATCTAATTGATATTATTGTTAGTGTATTCTGGTTTGGAAGTTCAGTTAAAACTTAATGTGGTGGTGGGGGGAGAATATTTTAATATATACAAACGGATTCTAGGAGTAAGTTTCTGCCTTGTTAGTCCTTTCTTTTTTGGCCCTGTTTGGCTCCTGTATACAAGAGAATGCTGTTCAAGAGGCTGAGTGAAAGAAGAATGGGTCAGAGAGCTAATTAAAAAAAAAACACCTTCTCAAGTCAAAACAAAGCTGATGTGTCCTGTTGTTTATAGTCCTACAGGTACCATGGTTGAGAAGGCCCTCTCCTGTGTTGCCATTTATTTAATCTGATGATGGAAGCAGGAGTACTCAAAGTAAGGCCTCTCAACATGACTGTAGTGGCTGGATATGTTCATAAAGTGAATTTCCCCCCATAAACTTGTAGGTAGCCCTTCTACAGAGTGTTTTCCATTAATGCATTGATAGTCAACTCTTCTTGCCCTCACTAGAATCATCAAGGTATTCTTGCAATGTCATGGCTATTTTATCATCATCATGGCTGTTTCCTAAAGAGCTACTTCAGTGATTATAACCCTCAACAATAGCCCACATTTGTTAAGATGTAACAGTATTTGCCTTCTTTCCTTATCTCACCCATTCAAGCATTACTCCTTCATTTTCACATGCCCTGGTGCTGCATTCCTCTACACTATGCAGAAGAAGGTATATTTTACTTTACAAAGAGTTTGCTTATTCAAAGCATGAGTAGTTAACTGAAAGAAACTCACTTCATATATGGTGAGGGATTTAAAATGGAGATGAGGAGGCACAGAGAAAATTGTATGGACTTGACATACCACAACACTGCCTTCATTCCCATTAGTCCCAGTTATCTTTAGGTATGCCATCTGTCTGTTTTATCCACCAACAGCCAACGTAGCATGAGGCTCAGCCATTCTGAGCATTTTGACATTTTGGTTTGAAGCCTAGCTTTGCAATGTGGGAATGGGCTGTGGTTCAATGGTAGAGCATTGGCTTGGCATACAGATGGTTCCAGGTTCAATTTCCAAAATATCCTATTAAAAATATCAGGCATTGGGTGATGTGAAAGACCTTTGCCTGTAGCCCTAGAGATCCACTGCCAGTCTGAATAGGCAATACTAACTTTGATGGATCAGTGTTCTGATTTAGTATAAGGCAGCTTCATGTGTCCATGTATATCCTTCTAGATACATACATTGTTTTCTTGTTGTACATCTTCTGAGTGTCCTTTGACAATCCAGGATCTTCAGCACATGGTCAAGATACATAATCCAACTAGACAAACCCTTCTCTATCTTCCCAAGAAGTCACAGAGACAAGATTCTCACCCTATACTTTTAATTTATCCTTTAAAGGCTCCTATCTGAAGTGAATACCTGCTTGGGATCCATATGTGACTCTTCAATGGATCTTTTCACTGCTGAGATTAACCAGATAGCAACTGCATCAATTTTTACCACTTAGGTCTCTGCTTCATGGCCTCTGTTTCTGAGTGAAAATGAGTCTCTGCTTAATTCATTGACTGATACTGCCATATGACCTTTGAACTCAAGCAAACCCTTGGAGCCTAAAAATTAGACTTTAGCTCATATGGGCCCATGATCTGACAGATGATCTGTTATTTTATCATGAGCAGCAGCAAGGGAGTGATGGTGGATGGCATTTTAGAGCTCATAATTCTTTCAATGTATATACATCAGGCTGTCTGTTCAACCCTTTATCTCTGCCCTGATCTGAACTTTGTTTTGTGCTTGGTTCAGGTCTACTTTTCCCCCTTTTCTGACAGAATGGCCAATGCTGCCTGACAGTTCTGAGAACATTCCATGCACTAAGCCTTCCTCCTGTGGCCTGCTTCATTTCAGCCCTCTGCTCCTTTGCTGCACTCTCTGGGCTTTGTCCTGCTTCACCTCAGTTCCTGTCACTGTTGCCACAGACACAAAATCTTATTTTCAGTGGAAACCTAATTCCTGCCTCCCCCTTGCTCCCACCTTAATCTTCAGTGCTGGGCTTGTACTTTCCTCTTTTGCCCTTCTACCTTAGAAATTTCAGAGTGCTATAATAAACGTGCATGTTCCTTTTCTCTCTGTATATCCTGTACCCTAAGAGCAAGGAACAAAAATCATAGGGTTAAAAATATAAATAGATGAACTATTTAAAATATAAATAGGTCCCACAGCACAAGCTTAAATAGTTTAACCTGTATCAAGAACAGTGAAGACAAAGTGAAACTTTCAAAAAGCCAATCTGAATCAGGATACATTTCAGACCACTCCTGTAAACAATGATTGTAATTGTACAGACAATAGATCAAAATAGTCAGAAACTGGTCAGAATGTGCCCTAAAGTGCAATGATTAAAATAACAGACAATGCCAGTGATAAAATATTAAACAAGGGATTTATTAATCTGGAACAAGAATTTGATTTTCCTGCTATGAAGCAGGAAGAGTGGCCAACAACACAATATTTTCCAAATAATTCTGCATTCCAAATTTTGCCTTTCAGGTTTACACCTGTATGTTCTTGTATATTTCATTCTTTTCAACCCATTTAAGAAAACAACATGCCCTAGGAATACTTGAAAATGAAATTAGTGACACCCAGGCTCTTACAGGTATGTGGGACAGGTATGTTGAGGCAGATAGTCCAGCTCTGTGGCCAGGGATGGGGTGGGGTGTCCTTGGAAATAGTGCACATGATGCATATTCATTTTAGTCTTGCATTGTCTCTGTGGGTGAGGTATGCTGACTGGTCCCTGGTAACTGAGCATGCTTCATGGCAGAGTGTGAATCAGAACTCAGGTCTCCAAGATTCTAGTTTGACACTCTAATCACTGTACCAGCTCTAAACATTAGATATTCAAATGTTGAATAAGTAGAAATGCCATTTTGGCTTTTGCCACATATTAAAGACATGTGCATGAGACTATGTGTGTTACAGGGATTGCATGCACTCTGGGGATGCGTTTGATATGTGACTTCTCCACCCATCTCGCCAAATCATTATGACCTAAGCTTTGCAGGCCATCATCAACTAAGCCAGAAGTGATTTAGTGACAAAGTCATTTGGTGTTTATTTTGGAATGCTAAGTTGCACTTTGGCTGCAGACTGTACTGACGTTCATACACATTCTTGGTCTCTTGCGAAGCACTGAACTCAGAACAGATTTCCTATGGGCATGTAGATGAAGAGTTTTCACTGTATGCTCTGTAGCCAGAGTGCAACAGGATGCAAGGTGGGAGGCTGAGGCACCCAGAGCTATTTATTAGTTATGCCCCACTGTGCTGAGGTAAACTATGGCTTGAAAGGGTGGGACAAAAATAATTTGGCCATGTGGAAACAACCTACCTATTTAAAAAGATTTTTGCTTGAATAGCCCCATTATAAAAGCTGCCCACAAGTCATAATTTTTTTGGCCTTTTTGTATATTATCCCATGAACTGCTTTTTGTCACTCTCACCCGTTCAGCACTTTCAGAGAGCCACCTTGGTTGAAGCCCATCAGTGGTTTCCTTAGAAACGTCTTCCTTCCTAGATGCTAAGCTACAGTGACTGAGGCCGCTAAAACCCAGGCTGGGCCTTGATTAAACAGGAAAGAGTAGACAGTTTAATGGCTGGCTTTGCAGCTCTGTTCCTCCATGGTTTACAGTAGTTGAGAGCAATAAAAAAAATTATAATGAATGCTTATTTTACAACCAACATTTCTGTTGTTGTCTCAGCACATTACTGGGGGGCATGTAGAATTTGTAGCTGCCTGTTTATGGGTGCTGCATCTCAGAATGAGAAGACTATGGACAAAATATTATCCAGTGGTTAAATGTTTGCTACAAGCAAATAGGTGTTTATTGCAGACAGAATAATATGTAAATAGGAAAAGGAAAGACATCTGAAATTTTTATTTAAAGTATGCATATACCTGCCTTTCTCTTGAGCATTTTCAAACCAAAGGCATTTACAATATAAGAATAAAAACAAACACAAATATAATCCCCCCTACAAAAAAATTAAAGACTCTTTGTGCCTGCCCCCTACCAGCAATGTATTTCCCCCTTTCCCATGTTCAGGCTACCACCAAATCTCCTTGGAATCACTCTATTTTACAACCTCATAGAAAAGTTTGGAGAGAAGGACCTGCCCCTGCTCTCTTCTGAGAGACTATTCCAGAGGCAGGGGGCAGTCACCAAAAAAGACTGGGCCTGGTCCGTTGACAAGTTAGCTTTAGACAAAGCAGGGACTGCTATGAAGCTGCCTCATAGGAACATGTTATGAAGGGCAGTCTTTCAACTGCAAGGGCCCCACATCATGAAGGGATTTAAAGGTCAACACCAAACCTTGCACAAGACCCAGAAACCCATTGACAGCAAGTGAAAAGACCTCAGAATTGGAGTGAAATTGTCCCATTGGCCCGGCTCTGACAACAAACAGGTTGCTGTATTTGTCATGAGTTGGAGTTTCTGGGTTATCTTTTAAAAGTTTTATATTTCTTTAGCACCATTTCTCCAAAGAGCTCAGGGTGGCCTACATGTTTCACCATCCTCACAACCCTGCAAGATGGGCTAGGCAGACAAAGAGAAAGAGAGACTGGCCCAGAGTCACCTTCATGGCTGAATGGAAATTTGAACATGGGTCTCCCAAGTCCTAGTCCAACAATCAAAATATTATGTCATACTAAAACATGCTGTGAGTCCCCTGTTGATATGTTTCAATAAGTCCATAACTGCAGAGTATTTGGGAATTAATAAACCAGATATGAATACAAAAACTTGAAGAAGAGATATGCAATGATCCCTGATCTCTCAAAACTCTTCTTCCAATTATATATAGGCTAGGCATGTACCCTGCCAACAAAAGTGTGTTTAGTCAAGACTATGGTCTTCTCAGTTGCGATGTATGGCTGTGAAAATTGGACCATTAGGAAGGCCAAGCGTCAAAGAATTGAGGCTTTTGAACTCTGGTACTGGAGAAGACTCTTGTGAGTCCCTTGGACTGCAAGGCGAACAAACCGGTCAGTCCTAGAGGAGATCAGCCCTGACTGCTCCTTAGAAGGCCAGATCCTGAAGATGAAACTCAAATACTTTGGCCACCTCATGAGAAGGAAGGACTCTCTGGAGAAGAGCCTAATACTGGGAGCAATTGAGGGCAAAAGAAGAAGGGGACGACAGAGAATGAGGTGGCTGGATGGAGTCACTGAAGCAGTTGGTGCAAACTTAAATGGACTCCAGGGAATGGTAGAGGACAGGAAGGCCTGGAGGATCATTGTCCATGGGGTCGCAATGGGTCGGACACGACTTCGCACCTAACAACAACAACAGGCATGTACAGTCAGATATTTCTGATCTGTATATGTATTCAAAAATACCTTGCTGGTGTTTTCATGTATATTTTGGTTTTGGGATGGTATTTAGGATTTTTTAGGATACCAGTAAATCAGATTCTAAAAATCCTAGAAATATTTGGGAGTATCCAGGAATATTTGGGGTACCATTTTAAAGCCTGTTATTCTTATGCTTTTGTTTAATTTAATAGGACTCTTCGACAATGAGTGGAAGGGAGTAAGTGGGCAGCTCTTCTATGCAATGGTGGTTGATGTCCCTGAGACCCCCTACTCTCTTGGATCACCATTTTGTAATGGCTTGTTCCCCTTTTTTGCACATGTGTACATCTGAGTGTGGGCCTAGAACAGACTGAAGGAGCCTGAATTAAAGTCATATCAAAGGACAGTGAGTCATGCTGAAAGAGGAAAGGAATGCACGGCAGCTCTTCTATCAATAATGCAAAAACCTACCCAAAGAGGGATTCAGTTGAGGGTCATTTTCTCCAAGAACCACAGAGCCTCCTCCCAAAAAATTTGAGCTCAACAAATGACCCAGATTTCCAGAAAAACAAATGATGGGCCAATTCCAACAATTTATTCTATATCTAAACAACCAGGCAGGAAGGTTCCATATCAGATACCCAGCTATAGAGCTAATTTCCCAATCTCCCCAAGGGAACATTTTTTATATTTGCCATACATAAGAGGAAAACTCCCCTCTACTACATAGACAAAGGGTTTTTTTTCAGGCTGGCGCAGCCTCAAAATATCACATTTTTATTATTCCTACATTCTAGTGTCAATACCCCTCCTCATCCCAGGCAAAATGGTATAAAAGCCCTCCTTTCAGCCCCATTTTTGTAGCCAGATTTAAGCATATTAAATGGCCCATCCTCATGGCTGTACCCTCATCTCTCAGATCTCAACTCACCACTCAACAGACCTCGCCCTGCACTCCCCTCCCCAGCCTAGTTAGTTTCAGTTCCTGAAGCACTTCCTTCACTGCAGAAAACAACCCCATTCTTCTCCTGTATTTCTTCAGAAACAGGCCCATAACCAAAATGGCACAAAAGCATCTAGACCCCATCAATCATTTGTCACACCCGTCCACTTGGGGGGATGGGTGTGAAATCTGTCACAAGTCTTTCAAGTGTAAATTCTCTGTGTAAGGAAGGAAGGAGTTGAGGTAAAAATGTATGAATCCTTTCATCAATCTTTCAGATGGGAATTCTTTATGCAATTGACTAGAACAGAATTGCCCATGTACTCATTTGTCCCCTCCCAATTAAAAAAAAAAGTATGGATAAAGGCCTCCTTGTATGTATCCTTCCTTTTAATAGTTTTATCCCCCACATGCTGTTTTTAGACAGGCAGGTTTTCCAGGGCAAGTTTTTTGAGCTTCATTTGCTGGTTTGTGTTTTTCCATCCTGTAGCTTTCACTTGCGCTATATTTTGCATAAATTAATTGTGTTTCTCTTATGTTTGTAACATAAAACCCCTTTCCCCCCCCCTCATTTTCTGAAATGTTGACCTCAATCTGGATCCCAAGTACCCAAAATGCACATGTTTATTCCATGTAAGCAAGGGAATGTCTGACATATGTATATTGATTTGGGTGACAAATTAGTCATTAGGGGGAGGACTTGAACTTTTTTGCCAGTCATGTTGGTTCTCTCACCTCTCCATGGCTCTGTCTCTGAGCACTATGGGCAAACAAGGTCAAAAGCCAGAAGGTGGATTCAATTTCATGGCTAGACTTTTTGTAATAATACTCTTGATGCTTTTGCTGCTGCTGTTCTTCACTGTATCTGAAGACATTTACAACTTGAATACACAAAATATAACTTGAATAAAACTTTATTGGTCTTAAAGATGCCATTGGACTCAAAGTTTATTCTCCTACTTCAGATCAACACAGCTACCTCCTTGAATCAAATTACTTAAATTTGTTTCTTGAATAACATTTTGATTGACAATGCTATTTTCTTGCCTTGTGTTTATTTTTGACCAGAGAAGTTTTGACATAAACCTAGAAATTACTTCAAACATGCACTGAGTAAACAGGCATTCTTTGGTTGTTGTTGTTGTATTTTAGAAATAGGTAAGGTAGCTGTTGAAAGGTGAAGGGCATTGGGGCTCCTGTTTATTTCATCAAGAATCAAAAGATGGGAAACATCTGCCGCTTACCCACCATGTAAACCTTGAAAACAAAGAAGCCTCAGGTCTAGTCTGGCTGGGATAAAAGCAAATTACAAGTTGCTTATTTTAGAGGATCATAATGCCAAACAGTGATAAGGGAAACAGGCATTTGAGACTTGAAATGGAAGGTGTATGGTTCAGTTTCATAATATCTTAGGGGTCAGGTTTAATCTTTTATTTGATTAATTATTCCTTCATGCAGCATGCAACTTCCCCACCCCCAAATCCAGCAGACTTTGTAGTAGGCCTTTATTTAACACTGGAATACATCTTGCATTCAAAATATACATTGATGTTGAAGCAAGCAAGTAGCCTGATAAAGGTTTTTTTCAAGCTGAATATTTGGGTATATTAGCGCAGATTTGAATACTTCATTTTGAGGATAGTAAAAGGGGACTATTTGTCCTAAGCATAATCTTTGAAAACATCCTTATACATTGGTGTTTTCACACTCAAATAATGAATTCAAAATCTGGCTCCAGTTTTGTAAAAGAGATTTTCTTTTTTTGTTACACAACCTTCTAAAGAAGAGTTTTTGACAACATCAATTTTAACAAAACATCACTTTTGTCAAAATATCACTTTAACCTACTGCCATATCAGTAGGACTATCATGTGAGTTTGTTGGATGGAGGAGGGACACAGAAAGTGCATGAAAGCTATGCATGTGTGAAGTGTTTACACCACCGTTTAGAGCAAATTCAAGTGCCCATTAATAAGCAAGCATATTTCAGGATGCTCCTTGCAAAATTGGGATTCCACTGCAGTTGATGTAACCATACATCTCTGTCCAATAAACGTTTATGCAGAAAAAAAAGAGCTGAAAATAATGCAAAACTAAGAAAGGATGGGGGTATACCGAACACACTGGCTTATCCACACACCTCTTACATACAAATAAGAACTCTCACATAACCCCTCAAATTCAGCAAATACAACAATATATTCTTCTATTCAACTAACAGGCAAACTATAATAACTCTCTTGCAAAAATGCCTCCACCCTCAGCCTTCACTGCAGATCTTCTCTGGGCCATTCTGCTGGGCTTGTATGTAGGAGACAATGGAGAATGAAGGCACCTTCTTTGGGTACCAATGGAATTTGATCCCCTGATCCAATATTTTTGAAATCTGGGGTTTCTTTTGAGGAGAATACACAGGCTAGATATGCCATCGACTTTATATGTTTGTTCAATTTTCATACCGCACCTAATAGCCCCATAGGGTAAAATGGAGCTGAAAATAATTGGTATTACCAAATATTTTAGGGTTTTTTTCCCAGGGCCATTCTGCATGAGTTTAATGTAGCAGGAGTGTGGCAAATTGTAAACACTACTAATTTGCAGTTGTGCACGACGTCGCACACAATCTGCCACACTCCTGAAACCGATCAGCAAAAAGCAATTCGTTGTAGCGCTTAAAGGGGAACCCTCCGAAAAGCGCTACACTCTTGCAAGCAATCTGCAACACTAGCGAAAAAGACCTGTGCAGTAACATTGTTGCGGTTTCAGCAAAGTCCCTCCCCCTGGCTCTCTCCTCTGAACTTCCGCAAAGCAATTGCCTTTTTTTTTCTCGGAGCGAGCGGAGAGCAACGAGCTGGTGAGCCTTCATTCACCCAGCGAGGCTTCTCCAGCTGCAGTCCCTCCACAGAGCTGCTTTAAAGCTCCCCTAAGTCACTAAGCACAACACAGCCCCATTTTCAAGTTCCCTTTATTTTCAGCTGAAAATCGCGCCCGTACCTGGCAGGGGCAGGATTTTTTTTTCACTCGGGGGAGCGTGGCAACGATGAATCGGCAGCTCACACGCCAGCTGCCAGCTAGATGGGTCTCTACATTAGGAGGAAGCAAGGAATCAAGGAATCAAGGCATATTGGTTGCAATGTGTGTTTTTCTTTTTTTTTAAAACCTGCTCTTAAAGGGAAAGGGGCTTCTCCGGAGCATGATAACACCCGCCCATTGGTTGTTTGTTTGATTGACAGCCAGGGGCGGGACAAAGCATGGAAAAAATCACTTCCTTTCTAGCGATTTTTGGCGAGACCGGAAACCTGTGGGAAACAATTGAAACGCTACTGGATTCCACTACAAAGGCAGGTATGCGTTACGCCGAATTCCACTATTTTAAATTCCGTTATTTCTTTCTGTAAGCAATCTGCCACATTGATCCTTGTGCGGAATGGACCCCAGTATTGACTTTATTGGTAGCTGAATACAGAACAGAGAATCTGAATCTGGCATAGAAAAATACCAAAAAAATACCAGTGAGGTATTTTTTTTTCCCAGTTCAGGCAAACTGAATGCAGATGCCTACTAATGACCTGAGTTTTTCATGTAAGAGAAAGGAGGGCAGATGTGCCGAATCCACATCCCACTGGATCTACACATCACCATCCCCCATTAGGGTTTTGCTGATGAATAGTTAATTGATTCCAGAATGCAGTATCCATTGTGTGGATCCAGATCAAATGGCAGAGAGAATGAGATTGTTGCCCTTGTAATCTGATTCATTAGGCCATTTTTAGGGAATTGTTTTACACTCCTAGAAACATCTGTATATATGTTTGTATATATATATTAATATATAATATAAATATTATCATTTTTGGCTTCAGAAAGCTGGGGTTTTGTTTCTGTTATTTGTTACAGGGTATACTTATTATACATTTTCATTATTTCATGTCTTTTCATCCCTACTCTCTCTCTCCTTCCTCTTGGCCTATGGGTGATGGGAGAAAAGAACAGTATGTGCTGTTCGGAACTCCTTGGAGGGAAAGCAGGGCACTGCAACATTGTTATATTGAGATAACATAACAACCTCCATTATGATGTTGGCCATATGTATACATTGCTTGGAGCATGCATCCTATAGTATATGGCAACTCTCACACTTCAGAAAAGCCTCTGAGATGGTGGGGGTGTAGGTACAGATCCTGGCTGGCCATATATTAACCGTTGCAAATCTAGCACTGCCACTCCAGTTCAATGGAAGGAGAAGGAGCAGGAGGATCTCTTGGAACTCATTGTTTGGCTCAGGATAAATGTAAGGATTAATGACATTTGCTGAGTTGTCATCATCCTCCCAATTTTCATTATCAAAACAAGTTAATCAAAAAGCGATGTTTTGGTCCCAACCACAAAAGTATTAAAAAGATAATATTTTTAATTTATACTTAACAAGTCTGAGACTTCCTTTTCTCTCACATTGTTATGTAGCCAATGGAGGAGAGGAAGAGGAAGGAGGATGTGATCACCATACCCATTCGCCATGGTTTGGTATTTTGTCTAAATTAGGTCATAAGTCTTCTGTGTTATCTCTCTCATCCATGACAAAAACAAACCAACCACTAAATTCTGCAGTGATGCTGTGGCTTCTCACCATTTGAGAAGCAGACAGTGCTTAACATTGTTCTGGGATATTGAATGGAGAGAAAAGACATTCAGAGACTCTTGCCCAACGTCAGCCTTAGAGCTAAAGCTCTGATATCCTTGGCTTTTGGGAAGCTAATCTTGCAGGCGAAGTCACTTGTCTGGTGCTTCAAGCAATTTATATACACAGCATTTGGCACTCCAACAGGAAATTAAGGACCATAGCAAAGCAACCTGTGACCTTTAAATACACTTTTTAATAAAATCATTAAAGAAACATACTCCCTGTCTGACATTATGGGAAATGCTCTTAATGATTATTGTACGTTCTTCTGCATCTGTGGCTTGTTCAGTTGTGCAGAAATTCATTCTTGATGTTTGGAAATGTCATGATGGTTTTCATTAGAGGAATATTTCTGAAAATGATCCTCAAGGAATGGAGATTCTCAACCACATGCCCAGTGGGAGGGAACATATAGCCATATTCAAAGCTATTATATTAGTTCTCTAAAAGGAAATACACCAGTCCTGTTCATAAAACTTGATCGCAAAGTCTAGTGGAATAGTGCATGTGACTACTTGTGATACACTGAGTGTTTTTTTCTGTGTAGATTGCATGTCATTTAGGGCAAATATTTCATCTAAATTACTGATAATTAATTCAGTATGCAAATTTATATGCCACCCAGATCAGGTTGTTTTGTAGAGCCTCCCTTTCCCTGGTCAATCCCCCCCCCTTTTTAAATATCAGCTCTGCAACATCGTTATATTGAGATAACTTTATAACAATATGTATATTTAAGTTTTCCAAATTCTCAGCTTTAATTTTTAAGCAAGACTCTGTGCCCTTTCATTGTAGAGAAAAAGGCATATATCTATAATGAAAGGAGCAGGAAATTTAATTTTTGTAGAAAACGAAAACAGGGAATTCAGAGGACCCGATACATGTATTGTTACAATGTTATAGCAATATCCAGTGCTTAAAAAAAAACATCCCATTGGCCTGCGGAGGCAGGTAGCCACAGTAAAACTTTGTGAAGTTGGTGGCATATACATTTAATTGCAGAGACATGCTTTCCCATTGTTTTTACACAATGAAAGGTGCTAGATACTTTTTAAATAAATAAATAAACTACTATGCTGTGGAGAAGCAGTTGGAAAAACTTCCACTTCCCAACAGCAGTGAAACTTTTGTGCTGAGATTGCCTTGATGTTTCCCAGACTGCAATTCCACATGCACATGACAAATAAGGATATTTCAGTTTCTCACCCTGGCTGTTTGAGTCAATAATCCCTCTTTTTATTTAACTTCTTTATTTTCACTCCATTTTCTATTTCTTTATACTGAATTTTTCCATAAAATGTACAGTTTCCCTGTGCTACTCACGCATCAATTGCCAAGAAAGGTCACTCAATCAATGAATTTATCCCAATCCAAATATTCCCTCAGTGAAGTGTGCAAAATATAGAGGTTGACTGAAAATACTCCTGCCCAAAATGTGTTCCTATGTTTTATGAAGCCTGAGCAATTTTTACCAAATGAAAAATGTCTGTTGAAAACAAATCCCTCAGTGTGTTTTTATAATATATAAATATGTATTAAAGTGGCACATACAGTAGTTGGTATGTCCAAAGCTGTAAAAGTAAATTTACGTTGTATGACAAACATTACACATATGGGTGCAAAAAAACTCCAACATTGCCTTGGGCCCTAAAAGATATATATGTATTTCCTCAAAGTCAGCAAACTGTGTCATTCACAGAAGTGTTGGGGGCAAGAGCATATCTGCCATAGCCCATTCCATTGAGTCACAAGCATATGATTTACAAGTGGCTCAAGGAGGCACTGGGGTTTTAAGCAGTTTTAATTCCTGCTCATAGATTTACAGAGGAAATAAAAGTTTGGGTCCATTAATTCTATACACTAGAATTACCAGTGACATCATACATGGGACTTTGATTATATTATACACGTGTGTTGGCAGCCCATTTAGGATACCTTTTACTCAGCTAGACCATTTATGCACTGGGAACTTCACTGCCCCAGCTCCTGTGCAGGAGCACAAATCGGGGGCAGATGAAGTGCACTGGGCCAAACGCTCCCCCATGTGGGTGCAGGAAGAGGTGGGGCAACCTGCCACGACTAAAACTCCAGCCTGCAGCCTGGTATGAAACCTCCAGTGCATAAACGGTCTAAGTTCCCCTTTATATATAAGTCTGCTTTGACTTCTTAGGGTAAATTGTAGGGATCCATAAGCACCTAGAGGAAAAAATATAGGCAATAGGCAAAACAGGTTTTGATCTTACTACTAAGCTCAACCTCTCACACAGTCTAAAAGAACCGACGCCCCTCCCCCCAACAAAGGTCGATCTCAAATAAGTCAGCCATTGTGAAGGCACTTGGAGACTAGTAGTGCAACCCTTATTAATGGCCCTTTTAAGGCCACTGACTACAATAGATTGAGAAGAATATAATCCTGTTTCCACTTTTCAAACATTCTGTTTGCACCATAGCATGTTTTCATATGAACTGACAATGGAAGCTCCAGATATTATACTAGAAAGTGGCACAAATAAACTGTGATTTCAGATTCTCAAATGGCTTGCTCTGTGCTATCCTGCTGCAGGGAGGGCTTTGTAATGTGTTTTGGATCCCATCTAAAACTTCTCTACCCAAAAGGATTTCTATACATGGAAACATGATCTCCCATCACCCCCCGCCCCTGCAGCAGCCTGAAATGCCTTCCAAAATGCCATTCCTGGCAGACAGCCCCCCACCCCTCCAAGCAGCATGAAGGGAGAGATGGAGGGCTGCTGCAGTAGGGAGGGGGGCAGAAGCAAAAACGACTCCCTTGCACATGCAGATTGTTTCTGTGGACTCCAACTTATAATACCACTTTTCTTAGCTTCAGCACTTTACATGTGGTCAGATTAACTTTACAACTTGGCAAGATGGTGAATGGCTTCCTACACTCACAGCCATAGCATCACAAATCTGTTTCCTTTTGATGCTATTGTACATGCCTGTGGCGTATGAGCAATGCAACCACATGGGTGGGCTAATAAGCTTCCCTGAAGGGGTGGGAAAAAACTATGTGTTTGACCCTGTTTATGTGGTTATGACATTAATACACCTGGGAAAACACCATGGGCAAGTGGCTTTCATGCTGCTACAGCTGTGTGTGGAGGAGACCAAATGGGAGAAGGTACCCAAAATACAGAAATAAACAAATGAAGATTTGAGCATCTGGGGCTCTTTAATGAATTAGAATATAAAACAGTTCTAGCACGGGTTCTGTTTACTATAGTCTTTATTCAAGAGGGGGGGGGGGGTTTAAACTCTGGAAATAAAAGATCCCGAGGTTGAAACACATCTTGCTATTGAAACAGAGCATGGGTATTTTCTGAAATACTGAAAGTCTTTTTCAGCAGACTATGAACACTGTTTTCTGGTGCTATATTGTGTTGAAATATGCAATATCTGTAGCGTGCATGATGCAAGAGGATATGAAGAATATTCTAGAGGGAGTATTGGGGGTATGCATCATTAATATATTTAGATCAAGAACTTACTGGCATTTTGAAAATGATTTGTTCCTTTGTCTTTTTTTGCCCTAATGCAGACTTTCTGCTCCTTACTTGCCATCAGAACAGACTGAATGAAGAGAGTAGAACAGACTTCTCTCTTTCTATTCAAAGTTGATTCTCTTCTTAATAAAACTATTTTATTCTTTTAAGCAGCCTGGTGCTCTGTCCTCTTTGCATATTTAAATTCTGCCAACATTAGGGACTGAAGTCATGATTGTTGATAATGAATGTGGTGCTTGTGTGATTGGCAGTCATAAACTACTAGCAAAGCTATGTCATGAAGGGCTAATAATTTAATTTAGAAGGAAACTGGAAGTCTGGAACTAAGATCCTATTTCATAACTAACCTGATTTTATTTGATGATATCCAATTGTTTGGGGGAATCTTTCTGGCTTAAACACTATAAGGACTTATATTGTAATAAGGTAACAAAAAAAGCTGAAACAAATTGCAAGTTTTGCCATACAGTGATTTGCAAATGCAAAGTGCTTTTAATATCAATGCAATTTTATTACCTTTTATTGTTATAATCATCATCATCATCATATTTCTTATTGGAGTCTTTAAAATTGTTATTGACATATATTATTAATCTTATGTAGCTTTGCCTTATTGATTTAATCCCTAAATGTATAGATTTGGCAATGTTTAGCATTATGTTTAAATGCTGATGGTGTAATTGTATCCATTTGTTGGAAATTGTTGGTCAAAGGGCCGTAAATAAATGAATTGAATTGGTTGAAACAAAGAAAAAGTACAAAGTACAAAATATATAATATATAATTTAATAATTTAATAATACAATTATGAGTGCTAACATATCATTTAAAAACAACAATCTTGTGGCTTCTACTGGAGAACCGGGTTTTTAATCTGGAGAACCAGGTTTGATTCCCAATTCCTCCACATACAACCAGCTGGGTGACCTTGGCCAGGACCAGTTCTGCACCCATAGGATAATGCACTTTCAATGTACTTTAGAAGTAGATTTTCCTGTTCTGCACAGGAAAATCCAACTGCCAAAGCACATTGAAAGTGCATTATCCTATGTGTGCAGAATGGACCCAGGTCTCTCTGTCTCACCGCATAGGGTGTCTGTTTTGGGGGAAAGAAGAGTGGAATCATACCAGCTAATAACTTTGAGATTCCTTTGGGTAGTAAAAAGCAGGGCACAAAAAAAACAGCTTCTCTTCTTGAGCTGTTCTTAAGCATAATCCCTATATAAAGACAAATGTTAGAAGGTACATAGGATCTCTAGATGAATATTTCAAGTTCAACCTTTTTGGTTAACTTTTTTGTTCAAACTGATGCAGTCACTCTACGAAAACCAAGAAGCCATTGTATGTACACCATTTGGTGACACTGACAGGTTCAAAATAAAGAAAGGAGTGTGCCAAGGTTGTATTATTTCCACCTTCCTGTTTAACTTGTATGCTAATATTATTATGAGAGAGAGCGAACTCAAAGAATCAAACATTGGAATTAAGAGTGGAGGAAGGAATATAAATAATCTTTGGTATGCTGATAACACTACCCTCTTATCAGAAACTAAGGAAGGCCTGGAACAGTTATTTACAAAGGTCAATGAAGTAAGCAAGAAATCTGGCCTTTTCTTAAACAACAAAAAGACAAAAATAATGAGCAGTGCAAAACACAGACATGTCACAATAACAATTGATGGTGAAGAGAATGAATGCATTCAATAATTCATTTTTCTTGGAGCACAAATTGATGAGACTAGAGAATGTAGTATGGAAATAAAATGTCAAATTGCTCTGGGTCACTCAGCAATGATGAGCTTGAACCGAACATAGAAAAACAAGGACATAATCCTGATTACCAAATGCAGATTAGCTACATCTATTATATTTCCAGTAGTCACTTATGGCCGTGAAAGCACAAATCATTGGTAGGCAAAATCACGAAACTCCGGCTCACTCACTTTGGCCATATCATGTGATCTAACTCAATGAAAAAAGCAATTATGATAGGATTGCTCAGTGGAAAAAGGAAAGCAGACAGACTAAAAGCACAGTGGTAAGATATAATCAAAATGGACACTGGTCAGAATGTTGCACAACTAAAAGAAGCGGTGCAGGATCAGAATTTGTGGCAGCAGTTGTGCCACAGGATTGCCAAGAGTTGGACTCAACTGAATGGTCAATATCATCATCAGTTGGCAGTGCTAGGCTAGCTCAGGCTTATGGCAACCAACCTTCCACAAGACAGTCCTGGAAGCTTGTCAGACTCTCAGTTCACAGTAGTCACCCTATTTGTGGCCACCTGGGCCACTACAAAGGGTGCAACTGCAGGAATCTGTAGAGAACCACCTCTGTCTTTTTTTCTTGCAATCAGGGATTCCAAAGGAATGGGGCCCTCCTGTCTGTCTGGCAGCAACTCTTTTCATTCTTCCAGGTTGCTCATAGTGCTCATAATGTAAGTGTGGCCTTCAGACTTAGCTAGAAATTATGTATTTCTATATTCAGTCTTGCTGGTTGGAACACATTTTCCTCTCTGCACCATGTGGTTGTGATATTTAGCTGTATATCTGTGGCAGATTACTTAAGCAAGTAAATGTAAAATAAGACCCAGCGATGAAGAACAGAAAATTGTTCCATAACTGTTAACCATCAGAATCACTACACAATGGAAAGGTGAAACTATCAACAATTATATAAAAAACAGAGGTTCCATTTGTCAGGTTGTCCAGGGTCTCCTGCCTAATTATTAATGCAATAAACTACCAGTTTAGATGTTTAAAAAGCAATTGCTCAGCTGCACACTCTCATGTTTCATGTCTTTAACAGATGTAGCAGGGGTGGTGTGCTGTAGAAACTGATATGAAGCAGGAAGTTTGGGTCAGCAGATTTAATTTAAACATTTTGGCACAGCCATTTTTAACAGAAAGTAAAAACTGAACATATGAATGCCTGCCCCCTCCTCCACAAGAGGCTAATGCTGAAGAGAAAAAATAGTCTTAATGGGGAGTGGAGTGGGGGGGACTTCATGCCCTGCCTATGGCTTCCCAGCCACATCTAGATGGTCACTGTTGGAAACAGCCCAGTATGTTGGCCCAGAAGGACTTTTGATCTGATATGACAAGGCAGTCATCTTGTGGTCTAACGTCCATGGGAGAATACTAATAGCTGATGAGAAGAACAATTCATTTATGATAATTGCATCCTCTTTTTGTATAGTCTAACAGAACTGCTAACACTTAAACTTCCCCTCCTCTGATATATCACTATGATAAAGAGAATGGCATAATGAAGAACAGAGTGGCAAGCTACTTAGCAAGTGATCTGTTCTGTGATTGGCTGGTAGTGCTTCAAAAACATATTTTCCAAGTGGGATCTTGCAGGGAAAGATTGTACAGGCAAATGAAGTCCAAGGGCTTTCAAACGGAAATTCATCTTTATTTGTACAAAAAGAAGTGCAGGTAGCCAACTGCAAAGGAAGCCACTGGTGGTATTGTTTGTAATGGCTGAAGTGATCCTGAATGGCAGTTGTCCTCATCCTCACATATCCCTAGAGGCTAGATTGATGTCAGCATTAACTGTTCACGTAGCCACCCAGGAGGCAAAGACTTGCAATGTTAGGTTAGGGTTTATTTCTTTCACTGAACTATCAGGTAGCTGAAGCCTTAGCCTGGCCCTGTAACTCAGGGCCTATTTTACTGAAGGAAGATACCCAAGAGATTAACAATGACAAGCATGTGACAGAAGAGCCGTGATAATGGCACAGAGGAACTCACTTTTTTACCTTCTTCTTCTGACCTCTCCAAAGGAAAGGAGGGTTGGGCACACAGACTTTGGTGCCTCCCATTCTCACATATCTACTTGTCTTGGCTGAGAGGCAGGATTTCTGGGGCTTCATAGAAGAAGCTGTCTCTATTTTGCCATTGCCACTTGTATTGCTGCATACAATGCATTGCTCTGTTACTTTAGATGAAGATAGCTACTGAATGAAAAGACTGGCCCTTCTCTGATGACTCTGAACATTTCAGCTTATCTGGCCTTCATAGACAGTTCTATTGTCTCAGGAAAGATGATGTATTGATCAGTTATGGTAGCTTGGAAGAATCTATCGCCAAAAGTAACAGTTGAAAAAGTCCCAGGAATAAGCTCTGTTGAAGAACACTGGCAGACACCAGCAGGGTCTGTATGGCGTATTCTGAGGATGAAGCAGGAGAAATGATATACATTGCTACAATGGTACATGAGACATTTCCCCCATGGCTTCTTTTCATTAAGTATAATAAACTTGGAGGTAGTTTTTCTCCATGTAGATACTGCCTACCCAACAACTGACATATTCCTAGAACCCTGGGCAAAGAGCATATCCTGCTCTGATATAGCCATGTGTGAATTGCCCCCAGTATTCCATAGGTGAACAGGTTCAAGTTGGAATAATCAAGCATGACGGCTTGAGTTGCATCCTGTACGTCAGTTGCAGAAACTATCAGACCCTTTTCTTCCTTTTGTCTGGGAGGAAAATGGTGGGAAAATGTCAGATTTTATCTCCAGTGTATGTTCTTAGCAGAGAAGAATAGAAAATATTGAACTCTGGAAATGGGTAATTATTTTTGGTTACAGGTCATGGCTCTTTCCTTGAAAAAACTGTAAATAGTGTGATAGGAATGAATTGTGTGCAAGGTATTTCACAATATAATCTTAAGGAAATGAATTGTTCTTATCAAGTGCTTAAATTATACTGAACAATAAATACCTGCTTTTCTGGGACTAGCATACAAAATAGCATAGTTCTTGAAGCTGTAGTCTTGGGACAGCCTCTCATGGCAAAAGAAGGTGTGATGTGTCTAGTTTCTTACCATCACTACCATACTGACTTCCAATTTCTCATGATGAACAAGTATCATGGGAGCTTCCCCAAAGACTGTCAACTTGGTTGGTTCTATTGTTGCTTGAACTTTTTTGGGAATACGTGCCTTTGTACACCCAAGTAATTTTAAGGCCTGCTGCAGAGTCCACACGAATTTCGTAGAACTCAAGCTGAGTATACAAAGTTCATCACACCTATGAGAAAAGGCATCTGATTTAAAGATCATGTGGTGAATACAGAGGAAAGTTTCTGCTGTTGGGAGAAGGTGGAGATTTTAATTGATTTCTGGATCCCACAGAAGACCTCTAACTCCTCTCGCTTGTCACTCCTGATATTGTCCTGTCCCCCAGGAGCAGTATTTCAGGTGGGCATTTGGGGTACAATGGTAAGAAGGAGGAAAAATCCCACTTGGATGATGGAAATTCCTTTGGTCAGTGAAAATTAATTTGTATTTGGCAATGCTCTATTCTTTTCATGAACATGATCTGAAGAATTAATCTGCACATTAAGGTTTGTGGGGGTATTGTATGGAGATGCAAGGTGCTTTAGAAAGCATCAGGAGGTACCTAGGACTCTGACAGTCAATTGTTTTCCCAGGGAAGAGAGCCATAAAATGCACCAAGAATTTAGAGAGCAGAGATGAGTTTCTGCAGAGAGATAACCATTTTCTACCTGCCAAGATGGGTAGCTGTTGTCAAACATAATCTGGATATCTTGGAACATGCACCCTGGATTGACTAGGAAGTCAGGGTTCACTTTCCCACATAGGAGTGAATCCCCTAAATTTGCACTGGCTTTCTTCTAGCAGAAGGAGGAAGGGTTAAGAAGAAGAAGAAGAGTTGGTTCTTATATGCTGCCTTTCTCCATCTGAAGGAGTCTCAAAGTGGTTTATATTCGCCTTCCCTTTCCTCTCCCCACAACAGACACCTTGTGAGGTGGGTGAGGTTGAGAGAGCCCTGATATTACTGCTCTGTCAGAACAGCTTTATCAGGGCCATGGCGAGCCCAAGATCACCCAGCTGGCTGCATTTGGAGGAGTGGGGAAACAAACTTGGCTCACCAGATTAGAAGTTCACACTCCTAACCACTACACCAAGCTGGCTCTCTTAAAAGGTTGGAAATGTTGGTTAGTCTTTGTTCAGTGCTGAGAGTCAGATGAGGGTCAAGAAGTGCATTTGTT
This sequence comes from Paroedura picta, assembly GCF_049243985.1. NCBI lineage: Eukaryota > Metazoa > Chordata > Lepidosauria > Squamata > Gekkonidae > Paroedura > Paroedura picta. The sequence goes on from NC_135372.1 coordinate 79,313,559, forward strand.
CCAAGGACATCCAGGGGGGTTGTCAGTAAATATCCCATACTGTTACATTTAGCTTAGTGTTATATTTTTCCTGTTATTTTCCTTAGCTCTCCAAATCAGTAGACATAATAGTATTTTCCCTTTCTTGTGATCTATCTTAATCTGTAGCAATACAGTTTTCCTGTTCAGGAGAGCAGGCTGGGATTCAAACTTCTCACACACCTTAGGCCCTCACTTGCATTCAATCCTCCATGCACAGGAGAAGGGCTGGAGTAATTAGGAAACTCTGCCCTTTGCCACTAGTGTTCCTAAAATCACTGATGACATGGGAAAAATTTTAACTTGGGGTGGTGGAATGAAGAAGGGGAACATGCTTTACATACACACAAACATGTAAGCAGACATGGACCCAGGATGGGTTTATAACAAGGTATACCGCATTTCCCCCCGTATACCATTCCCCACACGAATCCCTCTTGCCTTTCTCCTGAGAATCTCCTTTCCCTGTTTTCTTTTGTCCTTCATCATCAGTGCCTTCTGTTGCCAGATCATTAGATCCACCCAATGGTTGCAACATATCGGTACAGGAGGCTAAGGAGAAGGTTACGGCTGGATTTGGATTCAGGAGATAATTTACTTTGATGCCATGCTTGTAAGCATCCAGAGGTACCAGGAAGATAGCTGCAATGATAAATCTCAACTATTAAGAATTTTTGTTTCATAGATTATAGATTTAGGAAATGATTTAGGATAAATAAAATTATTCCATTAAAAATATTACTTGCTTGCTGAAACAATAATACTATGTATATATTTTATGCCAATAAAGGTATTGTGTGTGTGTATATATATTTTTATTTACAACAGCACAATAAGCTACCAATTCTACTTTCTTGACCAGGCAGTTGCAGAGCTGATCTATAAACTAACATTTTCATTTAATGTGGTTTCCAACAAACTATAAAATTTATTAGCTGTAGCTCACACCTACAAACCATGCCTTTTCTTTTATGTCCTTTCCAAAACATTTTTCTTGTTTCCTTGACAAGCAATGTACAGATGGAAAATGTGTAAAATAAAGCAAGATGTTTAAAATCATTTTCATACTATCATACTTGGGAAGCCTTTGGTGGAGTCTGGTCATGGGGCAACTTTCTATGTGATATATAGCTTACAGTTTTAGATCACTGTATGGACTTGTCCATTGTACAAAGCAGTGAGTTCACTAAAATTCATGGTTCCTTAGCTTGGAGTATGAGCTTATACCCCTCCGGTTTCAGTGTGATGGAAATAGCCCCACAGTTCTCCTCTGGTTTGATGCATTGGCTCAGATGATGCAGTTTAATTATCTTCTTGCCACTCGATGCCCAATTATGCATGGGGAGGAATGGCTGGACTGGTGGCAGCATGGCAGCAGGGCTAATCCCTGCATACACATGAGGTTGCTGCCATCCTGGCCCCCTCCCAGCTCCAACTCACTGTAGGGCCTCCAATGACCTATGGCAAGAGAACACTGATTTTTTCAGCATTCCCCTTTTTGCCACAGGCACCACTGGAGGCTAGGCTGGGGCAGGCCTGTGCACACAGGAAAAGCCGTGCCTGGTAGGACTGGCTCCTCCCTGTGCTATGGTGGCCGGGTGGGGGGAATATGCCCCACTCAGCTCTGTGGCATTGCACAGCACTGCAGGGACAACTGGGGCTTTGTGCTCTGTTTTGCAGGAAGGTGGGATTGTGGTCTCACACAATCCCACCTTCCTGTAAAATTAAGCTCACCACCACCCCTCCCACAGCAGAACCATTTTGCTACTGCGGCATTCCTGGGGGGATGCATTTCAGTGTGGAGCTGGTCTGTCACCGAAATGTGTCCCCTGCAGTGATGCAGAAAGCAACATGCCAGCTTGCGCTGCTTTACTGCATCCCCTGTACACAGCAAAGCATGCTGCTCCACCACAATGCTCCAGCAGCGGCCCAATGTGGCTACTGCCATGCATAATCGGTCCATGATATAAAAGCCCCTACTACTTTTTGGTGATTTTAACACTCCATCTGAAAGAGCTGAAAGCATTTGCAAAATGGACCGTATTCCTATGGCTCAGGTCACTGGGCCAACAATTGGTCATGCAAAACAAGTCATGCTTAAGTGACTAGCTGGGAGCACAATATGGAAGTGAAGTGAATCTGATTGTTGTACATCCATATTGCATTATTTTCAATGGGATGCACAGTTAACTGCACAGTCCCATTTCCATTCTTCTCCAAATAGTGATCCATAGTCATGTGCAATTTGAGAAAAATCATAACTAAAGTTTGTGGGCAATGAAGTTATTGAAGTGTGGCAAGAGAGGGAATATTCCCCTAAAATGCAGTTATTCTTTCTCACCACTCAGAATGAGGATGGTAAAAATGTTTTATTTGTCTTAAGTGATGACACACTGAGAAACCTGACTGGCTACATCGTACCAATCATTATATCCAAAAATGACCTCTGATTGGCTGTGATCACACAGTGAAAGTAAACACAATGCTCTTAAAGATGCATCAGATGAATGGAAATAAGTATGGAAAGATGAAATATAGAGGGAGGGTCAAATCTTTTCACCCTCTTCTCCCATGCAGCTTTCATGTCTGTGATTGAACCTCATGAAAATTCAGCATTGGGGGTGATCACAAACTGGGAAATGTGTTTCATTTTGATTCATGATTCATGGCATACCAAGAATGTGCTCTCAAGAAAGTACCTTCTGGGGAAATGACAAGCTCAGGTTTAAGAGGTTCAGGGGTGCATAGAATAGGCCTTGTGTAATCTAGAGACATCAAAACTGGAGGGGATTTTCCACTGATTCTCCTCTGTGTCCACTCCAAATTAAACACAGATTGAATTTAGGGGATCCAGGTTATGCCCCCCAAAGAAGATGCCCCCACAAAAGCGCTTTTGGAGAAAATGTCAGGAGCAGTGTATATAAATGGATACAAAATTGTATACAAAATTATATAGAATTGGATCTCCAGCAAGCTACAAACACCAAATATTTCACCCTTCCATGTTGCTTTAAAGTTTAGTAAACATGGATTGAGAAAAGACTTGTCTGTCTGGAAATGTATCCATTCACAAACTAAACGAAAAGGGGAAAATGCCAGGTGATGGATGACTGATTGATTACATATAGTCCCTACGCAGTGATCAGTTCCAGTACTAGGTAAATGTTCTGATTCGCACCTGATGAAGCCTGCATAGTGAATGTTCTGATTCGCACCTGATGAAGCCTGCATAGTGAAAAGCATAGGGATTTTGTATAATAAATCAGTCATCTATCACCTGGCATTTTTTCCTTTTTCTTCTGTTGGCACATTGCTGGGTGCAGACCAGTTTTTCTTTATCAATTCATGAACTAGCATAAGCTGCTTGAAAGTATGTGAAAAGTTTGTGAGGGTTGACCTGCCATGAACTTCAGTTTGAGAATCATGAACTGGCCCAAATTCATCATGAATTTTAGCTAATAAACTGGTCCATGCCCATCCCTATTCAGTAAAGGATTGGTATATCATAAAAACACTGCTGTGCTACATTTACAGATAGTGGGTGATAAAGTAGGAAGTCATGAGTCGAAGTTTCATGTTTGGTCTGGTTACGAACATTTAAGTTATTTTGTTTCAAAGTCACCCATTTTACTGGTCCAGACCAATGTAGCAATTCACTCATTCATGAACTAGGTTAACAAGTGGAATGAGCAGATGGCTTCTGATTGTATAATTGCCTTTGTGGTGAGGTTACACAATGAGCCAAATGTCTGGGAAAGTATGATTTTTGGTCATGTTGAGCTCACTACATGAATACAGCAAATACAAGTGGTTAGTACAGTCATTGGGAAAGTCTTCACTTTTGAAAATGAAACTGAGTAGCATTTGCCTGTTTTAGCTAAGGCCTGGACACAAAAGGCAAAATTAATGAGTGTGAATTGAGTTCATGCAGAAATAAAACCTGCTTCACTACATGTAAATTATAGGTTTTTATCATAGTAAAAACATCAGCCATATTGAAATATGTCAGAATAGTCAAATTTTAGAATAATGTTGATAGATAAATCAAGATACATCAACATATTAACATTTGTCATTTTTCTTTTTTCTTATTTTGTGATAGACTAATACTTTAACCCTTAAGAACACTTTCCTGGAAATGTTCCATTTAATAGATCTGAGTTAGATTTTGAGTTGACATGCTTAGGACTTCTCTCTGTTATCTTTTATGATAAAGAAAATGAATAACAAATAAATACAAACATTTTAGCATGACAGAGTTACCATGCAATTTTGGCATTGAGGCAAATTGTGAGTATAGGACAAGTGATTCATTAATTAATCCCACGGGAATTTTGTTGGACAAAATATCATTCCACCTACTATCTTATATCTAATTATGGAGTATTCAGATAGAAGAAGAAGAAGAAGAAGAAGAAGAAGAAGAGTTGGTTCTTATATGCCGCTTTTCTCTAGCTGAAGGAGTTTCAAAGCGGCTTACATTCGCCTTCCCTTTCCTCTCCCCACAACAGACACCCTGTGAGGGAAGTAAGGCTGAGAGAGCCCTTATATTACTGAAGAAGAAGAAGAGTTGGTTCTTTCATGCCACTTTTCTCTATCTGAAGGAGTCTCAAAGCGGCTTCCAATCACCTTCCCTTTCCTCTCCCTACAACAGACACCCTGTGAGGTGGGTGAGGCTGAGAGAGCCCTGCGATTACGGCTTGGTCAGAACAGCTTTATCAATGCTGTGGTGAGCCCAAGGTCACCCAGCTGGTTGGATGTGGGGGAAAGTGGAATCAAACCCAGCTCACCAGATTAGGAGTCCACATTTATTCAATTTGTTCTAGAATCTGATATGTTTCTTTGCTACCACAGTTGTTCTGGCAAAACAGAATATTCTGTCATGAATATTGTCCAGTGACTGGATGTCAACTCTATCCCATAGTTTTCAAAGTCTATAGTAGTAAGCAAAAGTTTCCAAGAAATGGTCAATTACATAGATTTTTTTTAAAGCATAGCTTAAACAAAGTAACAAATGTGCAGTTAGATTGCATGAATGGTTGAAATTTTTAGAAATGAGATTTTGTATTAGTATTAATATATCTCATGAGGAAGATATAGGCTTGCATATTTAATAATTATATATTTTAAATTAATAGATCCTATAGGTCAATATAGGATCAACCTATATAGGATCATATGGCCACCTCATGAGAAGGAAGGATTCCCTGGAGAAGAGCCTAATGCTGGGAACGATCGAGGGCAAAAGAAAAAAGGGACGACAGAGAATGAGGTGGATGGATGGAGTCACTGAAGCAGTCGGTGCGAACTTAAATGAACTCCGGGGAATGGTAGAGGACAGGAAGGCCTGGAGGATCATTGTTCATGGGGTTGTGATGTGTTGGACATGACTTCACACCTAACATCAACAATAGGTTGATATTCACAAATTAATCAATGTCAGAGACATTAACAGTTACTGACAAAATGCATTAAGGAAGTGACCTCTGTTTCTACAGAAAAAAAAACTTCTGTCAATTGTCATGAACAGTTATTACCAATTTAGTCCTTAATTTCTTGCATTTGTAAGTAGACTGTATTTAATATGGGATCGAATGTGAAATGTATTTCATTTCATTTATTATTAAAATGGGTCAAAGAAAATAAACCACAGGTCATATTCCTTAAAAATATGAGTTTAGCCAAACTCAAACAGAGCAATTGCTGATCATATCTGCAGTGGTTACTGGATTCATAGATCTCCAGAGAGCTGAAGAAATATGAGGCTACACAAGCAACCAAGTAGAATTTCTTTTGGTATCCCTTCCCAAATTCTCATATGGCCTTTAACTAAATATGTGAATGTTTCACTAGAATTTCAAAACTCTCCACTTCCCAGGTGATGTTTACAATAGTTCCTTTTAATGTTACTCTTTATTTAAAATGCATTAAAACAGTCAGTTGTTGCGCACCTTTCCAAATGAAATCAAGTGGAATCTTGTGGAAAACAAAACAAATTTTCCTCTAAGTATGATATGGGCCCAAACTAAATCATGGTGAAAACAAAGCACTTCTTATACTTTATCACATACTTCAGGATTTTATAAGAAACTTGACACTACTGCGGTGAATGAGTACCCCACCCCTAACAATACTTGTTTTACTCCCCATTTCAAACCTGTCAAATCAGAAAACTCTATCAGGCACTTGGGGAATAATACTGGAAACTGAAAAATCTACAGACCAAGCAGTTAAAGTACCTTGTTCTAATATTTAATCTTCCTGTTTGTGATATCTTGACATCATAGTTATAAAATGATTGATAACTGTAGAAATCACAAAGTAAATATTTCTCCCCCTCCCCATAGGGATCAAATGATAGGCTGATATAATGGGGATAATCATCTGATTCCTCAGAACTCATGAGACACCCTGTAAATCACCTCAGGCATCACCAGTGGCATGGATATGGCCTCTATGCAGAAAATAGAAGGACGCAAGGCAAGGATTATTTTGTACTAATAAAGAAAGGGAACACACATGTACTACAGGAAGTTGAACTAAAAAAGGCCTTCATATAGTAGCCTCTGGACAGTCTTCTCCTTATACCTGTTTAACCATTAACATTGTGTTTGATGTTCCATGAAGGACATCTAGTTAAATATTAAAATCCTGGTTGTTTCTCAGGAATGTAATGATCATACCACTGAAAGTGGATAATCAATTATTTCATGACAAACTATGTTATGCACGTACATTTAAGCTACTTTGAAATGTCTGATCAAATATATGCTGTGTGAGAAGGGGGGATAAGGTTGCAGATCAAACTTGGGAAACTCCTGGGGATTTCAGGATAGAGCCTAGGGAGGACAGGGACATTGGTGGGATACAATGCCATAATGTCCTTCCAGGGCTAGATTAAGGCCAAATGATGCCCTAGGCTATTCCGTTGCTTAACTGACAAGGCTTTAATTACTGAAGGTGAAATAAGAGACTAATTCAGAAATTCAGTTTTCCTCCAAGCCATTTACCAGACTTTACCACCTGTGTTGCCTGGGTGTGGGAAGCAATTTCTGGTAAACTTTTAAGCTACTACTGAACTCTTTCTCTTTTCTACCACTACAGATGGACTATCATGGCTATCAATCTTGATCTATCTCCATGGGAGGCACCAAATTTAGTTTTACAAAATGGAAATTCATCAACCTTGTGAACAAACATGCACAAGTACAAACAAATAGTCATCATATTTCTCACCAAATGCAGAACACTTAGCATTATATCAAAGGGACGGAGGTTTAAAAAAAAATCCACTACAATCCACTTGCCCCACAGACCATAGAGAAAATTTGTGTCATGCATTCTCCAAGAAGCTACTGAAACATTTGGTCAGCATCTTGTACCAGTAACACAAACCGAATAAGTTAAAGTGCACTGAACTTGACTCCTATCTACAGAATCAACCTTTTGCAGAGGAATTTCACAGCGGGAGACATCTACAATATGCAACTAACTTATCTACAAAAGCATAAGGATAAAAAATTTCCCAACCTTTTCCAAACCACAATTATTCACAGCCTTACTGGCAATATTGTTAACCTGTCCCAACATAACCTCAGTTTAGCAGAGGAGTCTGTCCTTCTGCCCCACTAAAGCCACACAAACAATACAGTTCTGTGGAGCTTGGAGGCCTTCTGCTGCCGCCTATGCTTGAAGGAATACTTTCACCACTGCAAAGAACAAAACCCTTGTGGACAGATAGCCTCCTTACAGCTTCAACGATCTACCACTGAACGATCTACCACTCCACACCCTTCCACCAGTGACCAATATAAGAGTGACCAATCAAAAGTACAGAAAGAAGGATTCCATGCAGACCCCATCCAAAGGCTGCAATGCCACAATGGACCTATATATAGAACACTTCCACTGCTGGACATAAACGGAAATAATCTACAAAATGCACTGCTTGAAATCCAGTCTCAGCTGTACAGAGAAGAATGCCATAATCAGCCTGAAAAATAATCCAAATCCAAATGCTGATGACACCTAGCTCTATCTCCTGATGGGTAGCTGGCTGAACTCCAACACGAAAACATTTGCCAGTTGTTTGGAAGCAGTGTCTGGATGGCTCATGCAGAGTTGCCTGAAACTCAACCCCTCCAAGACAGAAGTCCTTGGTTGGGTAGAAGGGGGCAGGACCAGGAAGTGTACCTCTCCTGCCTGGATGGGGTGCAGCTTATGGCTGTGCCTGTGGCCAGGAACTTGGGGGTGATCGTTGATGCCTCTTTGTCTATGGAGGCTCAGATCATGAAGGTAGGCCAAATGGCATTTTACTATCTACTCCAAGCTAGGCTACTAGCTCCCTACTTGTCCCCATAACACAAGCCGCTTTCGGGATAAGAAGCCCCGGAGAATTAACAGAGGGGCCATTGCTGCCGCGGGGAAGAAGAGCGGCCCGAAGAACAGGCCGGGGGCGGGTACTACAAGCCCCAGCATTCATCGGGGCAGGGCTGCGCACAGGCGCAGTCGAAGAGAAGCGGGGCTGAGCGGGCGCCTTTTAAGGAGCCGTTTGTCCTGGCTCAGCCTCTTCCCGCTCAGTCGGCCCCGGGAGCGCGTCGCGAGGCAGCGGGAGTGATTGAGAGGCCTGCTCTCCTCGCGACGTCGGGGACGCTCGGCAGCGATCGCAAGGCCGGGAAAGGGGAGCGTTTGGAGCCCCTTTCACCCTTGGCGATCCGGAAGAGTTCGGGATCGGGCCGCGGCTAATTCAAAAAAAAAAAAAAAAAAAAAAACCTCTTTAAACCACCGGGGCTTTTGATCTAGGAAATGGCCCCAAAGGATCCCCGGGGGGGAAAGCCCGGTGGAAAAGGGAAACAGCCGGCGGCGCGATCCCGCGGTGGGGGAAATCCGCCCAGACGGGCGGCCGGGCCTGGTTCACAGAGGCCTGAGAGGGGAATGGAGACAGCCCCTTCCGCGTTGCCAGGCCCCGGCGCGGCCTATGGGACGCGTGGCGCGTCTAGGCGGGAGGCTGGAATGGCTGCTGCTAGTGCAGTCACTCAGGGTGAAGGCAGGCAGATGAGGGGGAATGAGTGTTCTCCTCATCCGCAGGTCAGTCAGCCCATAGTGGGTAGTGAATTGCATCCACCATTGAGTGGATCTGTAGGGGGGAATGGATTGCCCCTCGTGCAGGCGCTGGATCCCCATCAGTTTAGGGATGGGGGTTTTGGATTACCCGCTTCAGGGACAGGGCCCGCAAGAGTGGGTAACACAGGGCCAGCGTTGGGCACCCCTGTAAGAGGGCCGACGCCCGGATATGACCCCAGGTTCCCCCAGGGACCTGGAGGGGCAAGAGCGCAAGGTCAGGATGGTACAGGGTTGGCTTGGTGGCATGACCCCCAGGTCCCAGCCAATCTGTATCCATCACAAAATATTATGCTTTCAGGCTCTCTGGCCAGGAGGGATCTGGCACCCTGGGGGTCAGTAGCCCAGGGAGGAGAGAACTATGCACCTGGATATGCTACTGGTGCAGTTGGGGCCCCAATGTCACCTCACTCAGTGGGTCTGATACCCGGTGGACATGTTCAAGGTAGTGGCTCTTATTGGTTGCCTATGGCTTCTGCAAATTCAGTTAACAGACAAGGGGTACAGACTGGTTACAGTTCTCACCGTTTGTCTGATTTTCAGTCTTGGGGCAATATCCCGGGGTTGCAGATGCATTCTGCTACGGGGAATGCTTATCCTTTACCCCAAGGACCTTCTGGTTCTTTCAGTCAGGTGGCCATGCCAGGGGATACCTGGCGACCCCAGGGCATGGGGATGTCAAGGGTATATACGAGTCTGGGAGCGGGCCAACAATGGCACACGCCGAATTTAGGGGTACAACACGTTCCTCCAAGTCAGAGTCCAGCAAGGTGCACTTCAGCTGAGGTCCCAGCTGCGACTCAACAGCGGGCACAGGCTGCCGGTAACGCAGTCGGCTCTGCAACAGTGCAGCAGGCTCAGGTTAGTGCGAGCAGCAATGGCTCTATTCCGGGTCATCAGAATCAGGCTACTGTGTCGACCACAAGTAATGTTATCCCTCTACAGGGTATGGCTAATGCAGTTGCTACAGGCACTATTACTTCCCTGCAGGGCTCGAGTAATACTATACCTCAGCAGGGTGGGGTTAATACGGTTGCTACAAGCACCATTCCATCCCTGCAGAGTCAGGTGGGTCAGGTTGGCACAGTTGCTATAAGCACCATTCCCTCCCAGCAGGGCCAGACTGGTACGAGTCTTGCGGGTGCTTTGGCTGCGGGTACTTTGGCTGCTCCTGGGGAGGCGCAAGCTGCAGGTTCAGAGCGAAATGATGCAGACGCGCATCAGAACAAAAAGAAGAAGGGGAAGAAACGCTCTAAGGCTCGGCATACGTCCAGTACTTCGGGTGAGTCTTCTTCTTCAGAAGATGAAACTTCTGAAGGACAGAGGGATGGTTCCTACTGGCTTCAGGGTTCGTTGGTCCCGGGTGTACCTATTTGGTTGATGAGCAGGCGTGATTCTTCTGACACCTACTATGCTGAGAAGCTGGGGACTGGCCCATCACCAAAACCTCCATTGGGTTACCCCACAGGCGAACACCCCCCAGGCACCCATTTAACCAGGAAGGTGCGGGAGCGAGCTCTGGACGGTTATTATGTTGACGTGTTCGACATGGTACCTCCAGAGGGCGATTCCCCAAGAACGGGTCCAAAAAAGAAAAAGAGGGGTTCTGTACAAACTGAAAGATCCTTCACCAATTGGATGAGGGGCTATACAGAGTTCATGCGTCTTGTTGTAGGGGCCTACCCGGAGAGGGGTTGGCACCTGGTTAGCCATTTAGCGCATGTTTTGGAAGCAAAGTCGCTATCTGGTGATGATGCAGCCATAGCATACGACTTGTTGGCTAGGGAGCGAGCATCGGGCAACATCCAGGCACGGTGGGACCTTAAGGATCACGATGCCTGGATTGTTAAGGTGGGCCCATATGTTCGCAGAGCCGAGCCGGATAGACGCAGGCAGGCAGGCAGACGTGAATTTAGAGGCACTTGCTGGGAATATAATCGGGGCAATTGTCAACGCCGCAGGTGTCGTTTTGATCATTCCTGTGAGGCATGCGGTGGGTCACACGCAAAGAGAGATTGTGACAGGTCTACAGGTAGCAAGAACCCCTTTCGAGGGGGCCGGCCCTCTGCCAAAAAAGGGGGAGGGTCGGGATCAAAGCCTGATGACACCACCAATTGAAGTTCCTCCGGAGTTACGGTCCTTGGCGGCGACCCCCATTCGGCTTCCAGTGTTACTGGCACTCCTGACGCGGTACCCGAATAGAGAAGCAGCGGACTATCTTGCCAGAGGATTCTCTGAAGGCTTTAGGATTCCCTTTACCGGTCAGAGGGTGGCCACAACCTGTAGGAATCTGAAGTCTGCAGTCCAATTGCCGGGTGTCCTTGCTGCTAAGATAGGTAAGGAGTGTGCTGCTGGGCGTATGGCGGGTCCGTTCACTGAGCCACCACTGCCGAATTTGAGGGTGTCCCCTTTAGGGGTTGTGCCAAAAAAGGCACCAGGGCAATATAGACTGATTCAGCACTTGTCATATCCCAAGGGGTCATCAGTGAACGATGCAATTGATCCAAGCTTGTGTACGGTGAGATATGCATCTTTGGACCATGCAATTTCTATAGTTAGGGCATGTGGAAAAGGGGCACTGTTAGCGAAATGTGATATTCAATCTGCATTTCGATTGCTCCCAGTTCATCCTGATGATTTTTGTCTTCTTGGTTGTTGTGTTGATGGTAATTGGTATGTGGATAAGGCCATGCCTATGGGTTGCTCCATATCATGCGCGGCCTTTGAAACATTCAGTACCTTTCTTGAATGGGTGACTAAGGATAGAATAGGTTCTCCCCACATCACACACTACCTTGATGATTTTTTGCTAGTGGGCCCTTCGGGCTCTTCTGCATGTGCAGAACGCTTGCAGATTTTCAAGGACTTGGCTAAGGAACTGGGTGTTCCTTTGGCAGATGAAAAAACGGAGGGGCCAATCGTTAGGTTAACATATTTGGGTATTCTTTTAGATTCGGAGGCAGGTTTATCTCGTCTCCCACCAGACAAGCTATGCAAACTGGGGCAGTTGCTGGGTGAGGCACTTTGCAAGAAAAAATGTACACTAAAGGAGATGCAGACCTTATTGGGTCATCTCAATTTTGCTTGCAAAGCGATTTCACCTGGCAGGGCCTTTTGTGCACGCATGGCGAGGTCCATGTCTGGAACTAGATTACCCCATCACCACATTCGTTTGACCCAGGCTATCAAAGACGATTTGCAGGTATGGGTCGACTTCTTGCATCAATTCAATGGTGTGTCAATGTGGCAGACACCCATTTCACCTGAGAACTCCCTGCAGGTGCATTCAGATGCCGCAGGTAGTCTTGGATTTGGGGTTTATTACAACAACAGGTGGTGTGCTAGGCGATGGCCAACAAATTGGATCGACACTGATATTGTAAGGGACCTAACATTTTTAGAAATGTTTCCCATAGTGGTTGCGGTAGTACTATGGAGTGATCTGTTTAAGGATCATAGAGTCCTTTTCTGGTGTGACAACCAAGCGGTTGTTCGCATCATCAACAGACAATCCAGCCGCTCGGATAGAGTCATGCGCCTAGTGAGAGCATTGGTGTGTACCTGCCTTAAGCATAACATCACCTTTGCTGCAAAGCATGTCCCGGGGGTGAGCAACGATGTAGCAGATGCTTTGTCTCGGTTCCAGGAACATCGGTTTTGTGCTCTGGCTCCATCAGCGAACCTGGCGCCGGACCCATTTCCGGAGGAACTGTGGACACTTGGCAGCGAACCCTCCGGCAGGCGGTGACTGCATCATTGGCACCTGCTACTCGACGAGCATATTCTAGGGCAGTGCAGGGATACATGCAATTTTCTGTGTCCTGGGGTTGCGTTCAACCCCTTCCACCACTAGAGGAATTCGTACTTCGTTATTTGGTTCATTTACAGTCGCTAGGAGCGGCTCCAAAGTCTTTACAGGTGCAATTGGCAGCATTGTCATTTTTCTGTAAAGCTCAGAACTGGTGGGACCCAGCTTCATCATTTACTGCCCGCCGGGCCATTGCAGGTTGGAAACGTCTGGCCCCAGCTAGGGTGGATTGCAGAAGACCAATTTCTCTGCAAGTATTAAGAGACTTGTTAAAAGAACTTCCATCTATTTGTGAGAGCGAATTCGAGTCTTTGCTCTTCTCAGCGGCCTTCACTGTAACTTTTTTCGGAGCATTCCGGTGCAGTGAAGTGGTACCTGCTTCTAAAGCAGAGCCGGGGGACAGAGCTTTGACTTTACAAGATGTTACGGTCACTGATCAAGCCCTTTACATTTGTTTGCGTCGTTCAAAAACGGACCAATTGGGAAAAGGGGCTACGATATATTTACCTGCTATGCCTGAAGGGCCATGCCCGGTTGTATCAGTAAGAAGATACCTAGAGTTTCGCCCACCCGTGCAAGGACCATTGTTCTTACATGCTGATGGCACGTGCCTGTCCCGCTATCAGTTGACGGCCATCATGCGTTTGGCACTGGGTAGATTAGGACTCCCGGCGGAACAATACGGAGTTCACTCATTCCGGATTGGGGCTGCTACTCAAGCTGAGTTGGTGGGGGTTCCCAGTGCTGACATCAAAGCTCTGGGGCGGTGGAAGTCTGATGCCTATAAGCGGTATGTTAGGAGGGATCTTCTTCTCTGAATTTTATCTTACAGATTTGCATCCTCCTAAGCCAGTTATATGGATAATCGGGCACAGTATCGTATATTGGGCTGCGCAGTACGCCTCTACATCAGGCTGGGATGACTGTTTGGGTCTTGGAAGTCGGGCTCGATTCGTGTGGAAAGGCCGTGGAGGAATGCGATGGAGTTCTTTCGTGAACATGCTGTGGAAAGCCGTGCGACGGGAAGGAGTGCCGGACCTGCTGGTGATACAGCTCGGAGAAAACGACTTACCTGAAACATCTGGCCGTATCCTGAAACAAATGATCCTTCGGGATTTGGAAGACGTCCGGTCGTTTTGTCCATGGATGACAATTTGTTGGTCATCCTTGTTGGAGCGTCGCACTTGGCGAGCAGCAGTTCACCCTGACAAGGTTGATCTGGCAAGACGACGTGTAGACAAAGCAATTGTTCAGTTTATTAAGAGTTCGATTGGCTTCGTTGTGCAACACCATGACATATCGCATCGGCAGGCCACACTGTACAAGAGCGATGGGGTGCACCTGTCCGAGTGGGGCATGGACATTTGGCTCCATGGAATTCGTCATGGTGTTTTGAATTGGCTACAGGGATGAGCTATGGCGGAAGCCATTAAGGCATTGTGCCTTTTCTGGCTTAGTGGCGGAATTTGAGCAAGGGGAGGGTCAATTGCGGGGCGGCCAAGCTTGCGCGCTGGCCTCCCCTAGTGTTGGGGGTCCCCTTAAGGGACCGTGTGCATGTGGAGCCTGATTTAAGGCTCACATTTCCGGGGGGCCGGATGACCCAACAGAGGCGGACGCCCAGTAGGGTTACTCCACAGGCTTCCTCCCATTTTCCCATCCTGCCTTTATGTCCGGGTTTATATGGGCTGCACGGCCAGGAAGACCCGTTGAGGGGCAGGATGCGAGCGAGCTAACTGGCGGTCGGATGACCACCAGGGGGCAGACCCTCTCCCATGCTAGCCATGCTCAATCGTTGATTAAAGGCTGTGGCCAAATTTATGCCAATCAGTTGTATGTGTTCTTATTAAGCGAGTTTATTCACCTGCAAAGCAAGAAGCCCCGGAGAATTAACAGAGGGGCCATTGCTGCCGCGGGGAAGAAGAGCGGCCCGAAGAACAGGCCGGGGGCGGGTACTACAAGCCCCAGCATTCATCGGGGCAGGGCTGCGCACAGGCACAGTCGAAGAGAAGCGGGGCTGAGCGGGCGCCTTTTAAGGAGCCGTTTGTCCTGGCTCAGCCTCTTCCCGCTCAGTCGGCCCCGGGAGCGCGTATCCCACCCTCCCTCCCTGGTTTTTGGATTTGGAGTTATTTGTGTTAATGTATTAATTGTCACAGTCTGCGGAATTTGAGCAAGGGGAGGGTCAATTGCGGGGCGGCCAAGCTTGCGCGCTGGCCTCCCCTAGTGTTGGGGGTCCCCTTAAGGGACCGTGTGCATGTGGAGCCTGATTTAAGGCTCACATTTCCGGGGGGCCGGATGACCCAACAGAGGCGGATGCCCAGTAGGGTTACTCCAAAGGCTTCCTCCCATTTTCCCATCCTGCCTTTATGTCCGGGTTTATATGGGCTGCACGGCCAGAAAGACCCGTTGAGGGGCAGGATGCGAGCGAGCTAACTGGCGGTCGGATGACCACCAGGGGGCAGACCCTCTCCCATGCTAGCCATGCTCAATCGTTGATTAAAGGCTGTGGCCAAATTTATGCCAATCAGTTGTATGTGTTCTTATTAAGCGAGTTTATTCACCTGCAAAGCAAATCCAAATATAGACAGACAGACAGATATAATAAAATAAGCTGACAAGGAAGAACCCATTGTCATAACGGTTCTCAGGCTGGTTCTCAGTTGTAGAGGTTAGTGTTTAAGGTAACACAGGACTCTTTTCTACTGCTTCAGGCAGACTAACATGGTTACCCATCTTGGTCAATAACTTGTTGTTTATTAGACTACCCAAAGTAATTAAAGCCAAGTCAACATAGAAGATGTTTGTAACAGTCAAACAGACACTTGTATTAAATTCACTGCATATCAGGGTTTTTTTTTGCATATTAATCTTTGTATTAGTTGATTTATTTAAAGTATTTATATCCCATACACTCAGTTCAAAGAATAGTTGAAGCGGCACATAAGAGCACTTCTATTCAGCAGCTATGGCTGCATGTTAAAAGAGTCCTTGGACAAAGATCATATATACATGGAAAATGAAATGAAATATATATTGTTGAGTTACTTGCTGGGGAAAAGAACCTTCAATATATTATATGCACACAATAGAAGGGTTTGTCTCCAGTCAAATCTGATACTGAGCTTTCCTCAAGCTTGCTTTAAAGAAAAGTCCCTCAGGATGCTGTGAAGAGCCTGACATCCCAAAAGAGGTTTGTTTATTGGCATGAACTGGTGCCCTCCCCCTGTTCCCAACAGCTGGCTTAGTCAAACGGCTTCTGTCCAGGCCTGTGAACCACTAATAAACTTCAGGAACACATGTGAAGTTTGAAGCTCTGTTTAGAAATTTGACTTTCCCCAATGACAGACTGCTGAAATAAAATGTGAAGAGTAAGTCCTTTGAAGACCTCATTTACCTTGTTATTTGAGAATGAGATCCCAATGGCAGCACAGAGGCCCTGGTAGATAGACCCACAGTACTCCTCCAGGACTCTTAAAGCAACAGGAATATTGACAATAAAGACCTCTTGCTTATTGGAAACAGGAATGAAGGAACATTCTTTATGACAGGTTCCATTTATAGGACAAGATTTTAATTGTTTTAATTATGAATAATAACACTGCATTCTAATTGTGCTTGTTCATCTTCTAATCTCACTTGCAAAATAGTTTTCTCTGCATATCCCATGTGTCTGTCTGAAAACACATATGAAGGATTTTCACCATTTTGTTCAATGTAATTGCTCTGCCTACTGTTAATTCTCCTGAATGCTGGTCTTACAGCACTATGTGTTTTCTGCTTACACAAAGTGCTGTGTCTTGTGTGTGTAGATAGCTCCTAGTGCCAAAGGAAAAAACTCCTCAATGGAAGACTATGTTGAATAAGTAGAACAGAATTAATTTTGGAGTTGGAATATTGGAATTGAATTTCTAACCCAAGATTAGAATTGAAATTCTAAACCAAAGGTAATTCAGAACTTGGTTTGTAGGCAAGAAACAAACTGCCCTTTAGAATTCAGACATTACACCAATTGTGGTTAGTTAACTTCAAAGGCTCTTGTGTATGAGCCTCTTGTGGCGCAGAGTAGTAAGGCAACAGACATGCAGTCTGAAAGCTCTGCCCATGAGGTTGGGAGTTCAATCCCAGCAGCCATCTCAAGGTTGACTCATCCTTCTGAGGTCGGTAAAATGAGTACCCAGCTTGCTGGGGGGTAAACGGTAATGACTGGGGAAGGCACTGGCAAACCACCCCGTATTGAGTCTGCCATGAAAATGTTAGAGGGCATCACCCCAAGGGTCAGACATGACTCGATGCTTGCACAGGGGATACCTTTACCTTTACCTTTAACTTCAAAGGCTCAACTAGGAACTCTTTCATCTCAGCACTTAAAAATATGTAGAGAAAGGTGCAGCAAAGCCCAAGTTCATTCTCATAGTAAGCAATTTTCTTTATGATGCTTAGAAACCATCTATGAATTCCTAGGGATTACCTGAAACTTTGGTGTCTTTGGTGTTGACCTGGACCAGGGTCTTTTCGGTCCTGGCCCCAACCTGGTGGAATGAGCTCCCAGAAGAGCTGAGGGCCCTGCCAGAGTTATCAACTTTCTGCAGGGCCTGCAAAACGGAGCTCTTCTGCCAGGCATACGGTTAAGGTCAGGGTGGAATCCCAGTGTTTCCATCAGAGGACCCCCCCCCCTTTGATGCATATTAGATAAGACTCCTCGCTCCCAGTGGAAGAAAACTTGACCCTCTGGTTGAACGGGGGAAGAAGGAGGGAAAGAGAGGACTGGAAATGCTGAGCAAGAGGTTGCCATCTATTTTTCCATCTTTTTATTGTTGTAAAGATTGTTTTAATGGGGTTTTATTGTTGTACATTGTGTGAACTGCTGCAAGACCACTGAAAGAGCAACGGTATGAAAATAAATTTAAAAAAATAAAATAAATAAATATTACTTTTGAAATTACTGGGCATGCTCAAAAGGGAGAGGGATATAGCTTATGAAGGAGAGTCACACTCAAAGCATAAAAGACAGTGATTCCCCATGGGCCCTGCCAGAAAGCAGAACTGTCCCTGGTCAGTTGAGACCTTCATGTGTATTGAGGCCATGATCACATAACATGGAACGGATTCTACATCCATGGGAGCTGGAACAAAATATCGAAACTATTAGTATAGCCTGTTTGTAGAGTTTCATTGTTGCCAACCTAAGTCACATATGCTTGGGTACATCATAGAGTACATGTTTGTCATGATGGCTTTTGCCTTCTTACATGGTTTCCTGCTTGTTTGAATCACATGCTATCTTTTGCCACCATGATAGTGTTTCCCATAATGCAACACAATAAACAATTTTTCTGTCACAAACTAATCTCCACATTTCACTCTTACAGATCATGTATCCTGAAAAGTATACTTGTGTACATTAAACTAGATTAGAGTCTGTCACACTTTAACCACTACACTAGAAGAAGAAGAAGAGTTGGTTCTTATATGGCGCTTTTCTCTACCCGAAGGAGTCTCAAAGTGGCTTACAGTTGCCTTCCCTTTCCTCTCCCCACAAAAGACACCCTGTGAGGTGGGTGAGGCTGAGAGAGCCCTGACATCAGTGCTCAGTAAGAACAGTTTTATAAGTGCCATGGCGAGCCCAAGTTCACCCAGCTGGCTGTATGTGGGAGAGTGCAGAATTGAACCCGGCAATCCAGATTAGAAGTCCACACTCCTAACCACTACACCAAAATGGCTCTCACTAGGCTGGTTCTCAGTTGTAGAGGTAACTTTTTTTTCTAGGAGATATCAAAGTTCCACCTGGAGATCAGTAAACGCTCATGTTTCAAGTGATGACACTCACTGTGTGTTTATGAAACAGAAGAAATACAACCATTCACAATCTTTTGCTCTATATATACAGTCTGTTAGCTGCATGTAGTTGCTTTAAATATGTGCAATATCCATGGCATATAAAGCAGCCATGAATGAGATTAATATTTTTGTATTTTGAAGTCATCAAAGTCATTCAGAGCAACTTTCATGTTAGTGTCTGCTCAAGTGTGTATCACCTTTTCTGGGTGACTTTCAGAAATCAGGCTTTTTCAGTGGTGACACCTTCTCTCTGAAACCCTTTCCCAACAGAAATTTGCTGGAGGCTTAGAGGATGTTTGTTTTTATACCCTCCTTTTATCTACTCTAAGGAGTTTCAAAAGAGCCTCTTGTGGCGCAGAGTGGTAAGGCAGCAAACATGCAGTCTGAAAACTCTACCCATGAGGCTGGGAGTTCAATCCCAGCAGCCGGCTCAAGGTTGACTCAGCCTTCCATCCTTCTGAGGTCAGTAAAATGAGTACCCAGCTTGCTGGGGCGTAAACAGTAATGACTGGGGAAGGCACTGGCAAACCACCCTGTATTAAGTCTGCCATGAAAACGCTGGAGGGCGTCACCCCAACGGTCAGACATGACCCGGTGCTTGCACAGGGTATACCTTTACCTTTAAGGAGTTTCAAGACAGGTTACAATCACCTTCCTTTCCTTCCTCCACAACAGACACCCGGTGAGGTGGGTGGGATGTTCTGTGTGACTGGCCCAAGGTCACTCAGCAAGTTTCATGTGGAGGAGTGGGGAATCAAATCCGTTTCTCCAGATTAGAGTCTGCTGCTCTAAACCACAATACCACACAGGCTCTCAGCGTAGCCTGTCTTAGTTTTAGGTGCCGGATAAATCTCCCCCTTTTCTCCTCAGGCTGTTGTTTTCTTCCTAGGATTTGCACACTTCATATTATCATGATTGTCTGTTTTTATTAGCTTTTATTGTTTCTTTATTATCGACTGCTATTATAGTAGTGCCGTTATTGATTATTGTTTCTATTGAAGGCTTCACTGTGTTTAAGCTCTATATTATATATATATATATATATATATATATATATATATATATATATATTGAATTTTTCTGAAAAGCCTTTTAGGCTAAAACATGGCTCACACTAGCAAATAAGGATGCTGCCTAACTAATGAAACACTTGTCAGACTTTACAACCACCAATAACTCAGAGGGAGCATGAGGAGTTTGTGAAATGCAAACATTTGTATTGTTAGAATTCAATAAATCTGGTATTATAAGAAACTAGTATCAAAGCCCATTTTAAAAATGGGCTTTGAAAGGGGCAGCAGGCAGGAGGGTGTGAGAGGGTGGCCGTGGTTCCTTTTGGTCTGCAAAGCAAGCTAAAGGGAGTGGAAAGCCCCCCCCCACTGGTAGGGACAGGGCTTTGGGGCCCGCAGGGTGGCTGCAAACTCCTCACCCCCAGCTCCCTCCCAGCAAGAGAGTACCTGATGGCCGCAAATCCCTGGCTCTCTCCTTGTGGGTAACAATGGAGGCTGCAGCCACAAGGCTTCTAGCAGGCAAGGAGGGAGTATGGGAGCTGGAGGAGGAGGGCCAATCAGGGTGGACCTGGATGGACAGGGCCCTGGACAGTCTCCTCCCAGGAGGCTGTTCCCCAGATATATAAGGGAGCGAAATAGTGTTAAGGATGAACACGGCTCAAGATCATTGCTTTGGACTGATGCTGACAGACACAGGCACTACTCTTGTTGACCTCTGAAATGGGAACATAATCTGGGCATTTGACATGATTGCACCTAAGAACCCTCTATCAGGTCAAAGAGCCTCAGCAACCCCTTTACTGAGAGGAGGGGTACTGAGAGGAGGGGTAGGTACCGAAAGACTCAGAATGAATCTGAAAAGACAGGGGCTACATCTCATTTGAAAGGTTACTCTGGGATGGTGATGGTAGCAAAGAAGCAATATTTTTCTACCAGCATTGGATATGCATGTTATAGAACTGCAGAACTCTCCAGAATGGTCCTCCTATTGGGTTATGGTCAGAAGGAGAAGGCAGCCTGCTTTCTTTTGTAGCTTACTCTGTTAAATTTGTTAAGTACTTTGGGAATAAAATCTCTTGCTTCCATTCCAATTTGCATTTTGTATTGGTAGTAACAGGATAGGATGGTCCCAGGATGCCCATTTTTCTACTTGTGTGGGGTTCTTTTCAGCTTATGCAGCCTGAGGATGTGGACAGGATTCATATTCATTCATTCATTCATTCATTCATTCATTCATTCATTCATTCATTCATGTCTCACCACTCCCAGGACCAACTCGTGACAGGTTACAAATAGTCCATCAATTAAAAACCCCCAATAAAAGCCCATTAAAATATCAAACAGGGCATAAAAAGACATTAAATAAGAAACATGGTGGTATAATCCCCTATCCCCCTCATGATAGCATCCAATCTAATAGGGGAAATGGTAATAATTCTTTAGAGTTTGATACCTCATTTGTTCAACCCTTGTTCCTCCTGGCTGCTTAAAACTGATGAGGGAGGGGCTAGCAGACTGGATCCAGAAGGTAGTAAATGCTCCTAAAGAAATTCACTCTGGAACCAGGAATGTTGAGTGACTACTGTTCTGTCTTAATTGTACAATTCTTGAGCAAGATGATTAAAGAAGCAGTGGCTGGCCAGCTTCAGAGATTCCTGAATGAAGTAGATTGTTTAGATCCACTTCAATCTGGTTTCAGGCCTGGTTATGGGATTAAAACATGTGAAAGACATGCTCCAGAAAATGGAAAGGGGAGCATGACCCGTTGATTCTCCTGGACATCTCAGTGATTTTCATTGCCATATATCATAGTATCTGTCTGACTCATCTTTAGGCACTGGAACACTGCCTAGGCACTGGAACAGTGTTCTGCCATGGTTCTGGTGCTTCCTTGACATTAGGTTTCAGAGTGTGGTGTTCTGGGCTGCTGCTCTGCCCCTTGGCATTTGACCCCCCAGGTTCCATTTTGTCTACCATACTTTTCAATATCTATGTGAACCCACTAGGAGATGTGACCATGAGCTTTGGGCTGAATTGCTACTAGCATGTAGATGACATTTAACTCTACCAGCAGATCCTGAGGAAGATGTGGAAACTATCAACAGGTGTCTGGAGGCAGTTTTGGAATGGATGTTGGCTAACAAGCTGAAACTTACTCCTGATAAATGGAAGTGCTACTGTTGAAGGGAGGGCCCTGATGCCCCCCCAGTGTGCAGAGTGCCCCCCAGTGTGCTAGAGAGACATCCAGATGAATCTCCTCTACCTGCCCTCCCAAGTTTATGAGAATTGTATTTATGGGTCCAAGTTATGCCCCTCAAAGAATGTGCTCCCAGGAGAGTGGCAGGTGCAGGTTCAGGAGGTTTTAGGAGTGTATTGATAGACCCCATGCAAGTGCCTAGCATGGAATGATATCCCCAGGGAGGAGCATAAGAGTTCTGGGATAGGAGCACTGGAGGCTGTCATTCCAGCTCAAGTACATGCCTGTTACTCCTAAGGGCTGTCATTTCATTCTGGCACACTCCCAGTAATGGTTACTGGCACTCCTTCTGGAGTTGTTTATGTGTTTCTAATTGAATTGTCATTTTAAATTGAAAAAATGTTGCAATTTTTAAATGTTTTCTGTCTTGTGAACACTGTTCACCCAAACACTGTTTGGGTAGAAAGGTGACATAAAAATGCTTTGAATAGACAAATCTTCAGTGCTACTTCTTCATCAAGCAGCCCCATGGTCATCAAGTAGACCCCTGTCAGCTATTCCACCACTTCGGGTTGTCCTTTTCCATCATGGCTCCAAGTCCGTGGAACGGGCTCCCTGAAGAGGTGAGGGGGTCTCCTCCTTGGAGAGGTTCTGCAAGGCCTGCTTCTTTGCTAAGGAGCAGGAAATATTTGTATTTGTTATTTTATTTTTGTTTTTAATCAAAAAATTTTTAACTATTATTGTAAGCCCCCTTGAACAACAAAGAAAAATGGGATAAAATATTCTTAAAAGTAAATATATAAATCAAGAGGGATTAATAATATCAAAAAACATTAAAATACCTTGAAACCAACTGGATCATACTCATCCCATCTCTCAAACTCTTTTCACAGTCACAAAAAAGCTGCAGTGGTCTTCACAATAATAGGGTTCTGAAGCAGATCTGAGTGCAATCCCTACTTGCCTTGTGGTTTGAGAATCCTCAGAAACTGCGATTTCTCCCCCTCCCCTTGGAAGGCAATTTGCAATTATCCAATGAGGAAGCTCAGACATTGAGTCTGATTCCTCCTCCTCCTCCTCATCCCCTTCTCCTCCTTCTCCTCAGCTCCACCTACTATCTGCCTCTCCTCCCACCCTCTGCCTGCCATATTTTTAAAATTTTTTAACATGATCACATTACAGTGTGAATTTCCAATAACAATAGCACTTGCTTTCTTAACCTTAAGTCAAAAACTAGGACTCCAAAATGCTTCCCCTACCTCCCTCATCATCTAAACACACTTTATTTTCATGATTTAAGGCAGCCTTTCTCAACTTTTTTACTATTGAGAAACCCCTGAAACATTCTTCAGGCTTTGGGAAACCCCAGAAGTGGTACAATCATGCAGAATATAGTTGAGAAACATAGCTGTGTACATGTCCACATGGGCCCGCTCCTCTTCCCACCCACTCCAGGAACATCATTGACCATTTTGGTAGGGGGTGTATGTCACAACATGGCCATATATGGTAATATCAACTGATAAATGTTTAGCACATTTAATATATATATTAATTAATTAACTCCCACTGATTCAGGAAACCCATGCAGGATTGTCAAGAAACCCCAGGGTTTCATGAAATCCTGGTTGAGAAAGCCTGGCTTAAGATGAAATGGAGCATTTTGTAACTTCGTGCAGATAAACAGTTGTGTAATGGTGGCCGATGTGCCTTGTCTTCATGCATGCATGCTGACTGTGTGCAGATTTTGTGTTGATAACACCCCCTATTGCTTGGGTGATTTGAGTGTCATGGGAATTAAGGGACAGGAGGATGATTTTTTAAGTTTTAGATTGCATTAAGGCATGAGTGTGTTATTACATATGCTCAGACTAAAAAAAGGGGGAGGCAGGATGTGGGACTGCCTACTTTCCCAATGAAAATGTAAAACATATACCACAATTGGAGTCCTGATCAGTGACAGGAGAAAACCACAGACTCAGAATGCCAGGTGCAAATTTGAAGGCAAATCCTAACTGCACAATTAGCATCTGTCTCATTGTAGAATGTCAGCCATAGCAAAAATGAATTGGGGGGGGGAGTGTTCAAACCAGACCAAACCTTAATGTAAACTAACTGCACCCAGTAATAGGAAAGATGGTTGTCAATGTGTGACATCTTAATGTGTATAAGTGTAATTTCACAACAATAAAAAGTTTTTATACTGTATATTTTTATACACAGTTTTTAACAATTACAATTTGATTAAAGGTTCTCTGATTCTATATAAGTTTAGCTTTTTTGGACATGACCTTGCTATTTCTACATACAAGAGTTTTTTGCTTTCCCTCCCAACCTATTTAGTTACCAGTCAAACATAGCAACCAAAAACATTTCAGTTTCAAATACAGCCTGAAATTAATCCTTAAAACTAGCTTTATTCCAAATTGCCTTGAATCGTCCGGTTACTGTCTGCTGGATCATTTTACTCCACACAGTAACATTTGAGATTGGCCTTTCATTGCCCAGGTCAACAGTAGCTAACAGTGGGATTTTTCTTTTTCTTTTTCTTTTTTGTGACAATACTTCAAAGCAGCCAACAAATGTGCATTGCAGAATAACTGATCAACAAAGTGGGATACAGGTACTCTGAAAAAAAGATTTTAAAATATTATAATGCTGGAGGAAGTTATTTAAATAAAATTAAATCCATTGATTATTATCACTAAAGTAGCATATGGAAAAGAGATTGCATAATCTAATTTCTAAAACTATACCCTTAAAGGTAAAGGTATCCCCTGTGCAAGCACCGAGTCATGTCTGACCCTTGGGGTGACTCCCTCTAGCATTTTCATGGCAGACTCAATACGGGGTGGTTTGCCAGTGCCTTCCCCAGTCGTTACCATTTACCCCCCAGCAAGCTGGGTACTCATTATACTGACGTCGGAAGGATGGAAGGCTGAGTCAACCTTGAGCCGGCTGCTGGGATTGAACTCCCAGCCTCATGGGCAAAGCTTTCAGACAGCTGCCTTACCACTCTGCACTACAAGAGGCTCATTACTATTGTAACTATACCCTTTCCTATCTTTTATCTCCTCCATTTTCCTATAAAAGAGTCAAATAGAACCAGAAATCTAAAGATGTTCTAGCTCATGAATGCTACTACAGAGGGGGGATCTGATCTGAGAGCCCCTGCATGGGAATGAACAGAACTGACCAATGCCAGATAAAAAAAAATGATAGTCTATGGTTTAAGACACTTCAGATAGCATATTTGACAAGGAACGGATTAATCTGATAGCTTTCATTTGAACCTGGGCTGCAACAAGATATCCTACCTACATTCTTGAAACCAAGGCTTGCTTTGAACTACATTAATTACCATACTGTCTGTAAGATGTGAAGTAGTAATAAGTAGAAGAATTTGTCCACATGCAGAAGGCTTTTCCCACTAAGTAGAATTATTTTGACACATTTGAGATTAGGAAAGAGGCACAAACAGTCATGAGCTCTGACACCTTCAATTTTAGAAACTAAAGGCAAAATAGAAATGCTACAAAAGAAAGATGAACTAAATAAGCAGACTGACTATGGGAAAAAAATAAAATAACGTTATATCCTCTGCCTATATAATTGATCAAGTCCTGAGCCATGGAATTAAAGGGTGTTTCCTGCAGGAAGTGGCTTCATTTAAAAGGAGACCAGACCTATACATGATTCTCCCCAGGTTTTTGGAGTGAGACAATGTATTTGCAGCTGCAGTGCACTGAAGATTCCCAGCACTACACAGTCTCTCCTTTGAGGCTACACACTTAGGCTTCTCAATAGTTTCCATTGTAAGGTTCTGGCTCCCTGCTTCCGCTGTTACCACTGATGTACTGATTCCTTGAACCTCGACAATCACTCAAACGACTATTATGCAAAAGAACAGGCGAGTGATCCAGAGCAAACTTATTAATCATTGATTTATTTCCTTTCCTGACTTCACATGGCAGTGTTCCAAATGAAAAACCATGGACCATTATTTCTTATTCTGAACTCATCCATTTACTCTATCCATGCATTTCTTTTAGTCCTGTTGTGTTCTAGGAGCACTGGGTGCGGATTTCAAAATAGATCTGCCGTGTGTTTGGGGGGGAATTGAAACAACAAGGGCACACTCAATTTTCCATTGTGCAAGAAGAACTATACTGGAACTGGTGACCACTTTGTTTCATCTAATTGTCTTTCCATTGGTGATGGGAGTCCAGTGATGGGAGTGGATTGAATCTTTTACCAGACTCCCCACAACTGATATAGGAAACTGGTATTCTAAACAGAGAAAGAAAGGCATATGAAATATATTACTGTATTCATACTGGTTTTTCTCCCTGTATTCTATGCCTGTCTATTTTTGGTGACTTTTACTACTGAAGGTAGCCAATTACTATCTCCGTTCTGGTGATACTGGACTCTGATTTTATTAAACATTGAGCATATTACTGTAGCCCAATTTAGAGCTTATGTAGCAGATATCAACAGGCATTAGTGGCTACTATTTACTGTCATGTATTTTTTTATTTACATATAGCAAATCTATTAAAAATTATGTCACGTTTTTATCTAACTTTTGAGAAGTTCAGGTTACTGGTATCCACTCTTCTGTTCCATTCTCATAACAACTCTGGAAGTAGGCTGTGATTCCAAACCTTAGAGCAGGGGTAGACAACCTGCGGTCCTCCAGATGTTCATGAACTACAACTCCCATGAGCCCCTGCCAGCAAACACTGGCAGGGGCTCATGGGAATTGTAGTCCATGGACATCTGGAGGACCACAGGTTGACTACCGCTGCCATAGAGATACCAATAACCCCCCCCCCCCAATTTCAGTAAACTTCAAATGGGGCTCCAGCAGGGCATTCCTCCCAGCATGACAATAGGGAAGCAGCTTGAATACTCTACCAAAAGTACCTCCTTAGATAACAAAGGGGTAACAGCCAGAATAGGAGTTAAATTATGATGGACATAATTTATTTTATTTTGTTTATTTTGACTTTCCAAAGTTCAGCCAACCAATTATTGTAGAAAGGGGAGGTGATATGAAGACAGGAAGATGTATGCAGGGTGAGGAAGGAGCAGAGCTCAGAAGGATCATTAAAGTTTTGAAACATTTCACTAGCTATTTAGAAAATTCAGTGAAAAAAACATTCTCAATATTTCTCAAAAACCTTTGACTAATGTCAATCTGTCCAGAGGCCCAATTCTTTGCAATGCCATGATTGCTATCCAACCAGCTTTTTACTGATCTTTAGTAAGTGGAAGAGAATCTGGCTGTTTTGGATGCTCACATCTTGTCTTTGTGACATAAACTAATAGCTTTGAAAATTGTTTTAACAAGGAGTTAGCTAACTTCACATTTGCAAGGAATGTTGTAGTGGAAACTGGAGAAAGTCTGTTTAAATATCTTCTAGCAAGGTAACCAAACTTAGCTTTCAGCTCTGTTGACATATGGGAGTTAGCATTTACTTGGTATTTTAGCACAGGGAACTGTTTAGTTGTATTATTAAGTAGATGTCAAAGATATTTATGGCACCACTATCCAACTTCCCTCCCTCAGAAGCAAGATTTTCCCTCCCTTTTTCTTTCCCTTTACTGACTGAGCCACCCTAGTAATGTGTTTTCTTCTTTCCTGAAGAATTCTAGCTGTCCCACACTGTCAAAGTATAATATTTTGGCTGTTTGCTTAGCCAAAGAACCTGAGGGAAGGATTGGGTGCCCTCTTTAACTTTATTGGCACTCAAGAGGTTTTTATTATTCCAAATCAACAAAACATTTTATTCAACATAGAGGGGAAAGGCCAGGTAATAAGAGTTTCTTAAGTTCTTCAGACTTACTTTGGAATAAAGCTTCTAAGATTTCAGCATGCTCTCCTCAAGTATTCTCAGACTCTTTTGGTTTCCTGAAGACTGATACACTCTTTCCAATACCCAAACCCCTTCTCTTGAAACACCAGTACTTGTTTTGAGTTTTTAACTGACTCTTAAGGTCTCTGAAGGTAGCTTCTAACCACACCAAGGATCTTTGCACTCTTCAGACCTAATGTCCTGTTTGACTTGGCAGGGATATTCTCATCTTACTATATCTATTCCCTTTCTTTGGTCTGAATAGGAGTCTACGCACTCATCCTCGTCAAGTTTCCCCAGTTCTCCTATCTGTGTTAAATTGCTCTCAGTCAGCACTGAATTAAAATGAATTCTCTTCCTCACCATTCAGC
This sequence comes from Paroedura picta, assembly GCF_049243985.1. NCBI lineage: Eukaryota > Metazoa > Chordata > Lepidosauria > Squamata > Gekkonidae > Paroedura > Paroedura picta. Next base: position 79,341,779 of record NC_135372.1, read on the forward strand.
TCCAAAGTATCTCTCTGCTCAGATGATGCTAACCAATCAGATTGATTAGGACAGTCTGTCAGTTTTGTCTCTCTATTTCTGTGAAGAATTCGCCCTTCACAGTCCTTCAGTAGTCCATCACAATATTATACACATTTGACACAAAGCTATGGTTGACTTATCTTGTTGACACTATGCCTTACAAGGACATCTTGTCATGAAGATCATTTTGTATCTCTCATATATTCATTGCCAGCTTAAAATGTGCTATGTGACTCCATTTAGAAATGTTTCCATACCTTTTCCTCTCTTACATGTTGTGCTAGGGCTTGATAAGTATGTTTTCTGAGGCACAGTCTACCTGGTTATCTGGTGCAAGGTCTGTTGGGATTAGATGTTCTTTGGAGGAGAATATAATAGATATGGTAAGAAGGTTGCCAGAAAAACATTGTCTTGCTAAATAATCACAGTGACTTCAGAAAGCCAAAACTATGATAAAATTGCAGTGTCCCCATAATTATCTTTTGAAAAGCACAGGTCAGTCATCACATCAATCATCACATCACATAAGATTCACATCATATTGATCTTTAATGAAGCAATGTTGTTAAACAAGAGCATATTTGGGTTATGTATAAATTAACACTGGCAAATAATATTTTTGTATCTGCTAGTAGCATGAAGTAGAGAATTCAATATTTCATGTTTAACAAATGGTCCAAATGAGCCAATATTCCATAATACGTCCCATGTTCAAGGACTCAGAGTCCAATAATACCTTACAGACCAACTAGATTTTGGGGGTGGAAGCTTTTTAGAGTCAATGTTCACTTTATCAGATCAAAAGGGAACATTGACTCTTGAACGTTTATATCCTGGAAATCGTGTTGGCCTCTAAGGTGCTACCATACTAGAATTTTGCTGTTCTACTATACACCAACATGGCTACACTCTGAAACGAAACTCTTTCAAGGTAAGAGAGATACTAGAATGAAAGACATATTTTTACACTCACTAACACCAGGATGAGAAAAGTCTGTCATATAAAGGAAATACTGGAATTATTACTTCAGGCTACCCAAAGGTTGAACTGAATTCCAGCAGAGCTCTGATCATGCTCAACATGGAAATGGAGCTAAAGGCTCATGTCTTGGGGAAAGGGCTTGAGTGATCCAAAATCAACAAAGCAAATTGCTTTCAAGATTTGAACTAAGATATTGATAGAGATCTACTGAAAGACTTGACTGATGACTGGAAATGGGTACAAAGGAAACTTGGAATGTTCTTGTAGAAATCCCACTCCCTGGTACACATCATAGATGCTACAAAAAGTCAGCACACTCATAGTCACATTAGGCCAGTAGAAGGACTGGGTGATTTTAGTATGTTATGCACCACATTAAGAATCCCCTCTCTGTATCCTCAGGGAAGTATGAGCTGAGAAACCCTTCAGGTGATTCTTAGGCAAATACACCCGATACCAGAGTCCATCACACCACTCAAACCAGGCAGTTATAACTCCATTCATCTTTGACAGTGAATCCTCTGCTTGCAAATGGTAGTCCTTTAAGTTTTTGTAATTAAGCCACGCTTCCTTAAAAGCTGTTGAAAGACATATGCTTACTGCTGTATCCATCTGCAAGGCCATAGCAACCAAGCTGCACCTACTTTAAAAAGTGGTTACTCTTGTTGGGCCTCCATCTTCAGCCAGCCCCCCCTTGAGGAGCTACTCTCTCTGCTATAGCCAATTCATGCTTTGGGTGATGGCTTTCTGTTGAGCCAGGTTGCAAGCACTGTCCTTACAATGAGCCTGCCTGCTCAGTAGGTCCCCTCCAATAAAAGAATTTGTCTCTGTTAGAACAAACAATCACAATCTTACCTTCCCAATCATGAAACTTTACAGGCTGATTGGAGATTTCTGTATTGTAGGTCTGAATGGGCATTTCTCCCACCCCCTGGAATTAATATTGCCCTGTCCTGCCTTGTTTTAAGAGAGCATCCTGGGTTGAACCTTTTGACCATTGCTCCTCCTTTTTCTCCACCATCAGTTTAAAGAATTTAGGACCACTGTTCTCTGGATAGGATTGTGCGGTTAACTGGTCTGCACAAAGTGCATTGTCATAACATATAAATATGTGCTAATATAAAGGCAGGTTGCTTATAAGGCATTCCAAGTATTCTGTGTGGCAAAATACTTAGGTTGCATAAAAATTTTCTTAGACTTATGATCACACACATCCAGGGAATTCAGATTTAATAACTTCTGACCATGACTATTAAAACTCTCATAGTCTGTCTGTCTGTCTGTCTGTCTGTCTGTCTGTCTGTCTGTCTGTCTGTCTCAACCTTTAACTGACAGTGTTGCTTGCATGGAACAACTGAGTTTATATGACACAAATTGACCTCAAAAAATAACATCAAAAACCATCAGGGAACAATATAGTCAAGAACTCTAACTGAACCAGGTGTGGAGCTTATGATAAATGCTGAGAAATAAACAGTCTGATTCTAGCAGGCTTGGGTGTTGAAGATCCATAGTGTTGTAACCCTTCTGCTTCATATTGTGGCTTAGAATAACCACTGTGGTTTGTTGAGATGAGTATTCTCAGCCCTTTCCATTCAGGAAATGCAATATAAAGGAAAATGTTCACAGTCTTCAAGAGTTTTTCCTCCTTCAAGTTTTTTTCCTCCCTAAATATGGGTGATTATGTACAATTTTTGCTCTATTGCGCTTTCATTGCAGTGTCCTGTTACATGGCAAACAGTATGGTGTAAATATACCTTATTTATTTATTCATATATCTGTTTAGCCTGCCTTCCTCTCAAGGCAGTTTCAACATGCTTATACCAGACCTTGAGAAAGTTGGAATTCTCTGCCTGATTGAGTAGACTATTGGGGAGCAAAAACAATCAATAGTTCTGTGGCTTCGTGAAGGCTGTCACCATTCTGCAGGGTTTACTGCTGCAGTACTAGTAATAAATTAGTTTTATGTATAGAGTTCTATCTACGTACAGAGTTCAGAACTATGTACAGAACTCTATGTATAGAGTTCTATCTTGCAGAGTTCATTAAACAAAAAATAATAAGTGCAAGGAGTTTACAGTATACATTTTGAAAAAGAGGAAAGACAACGCTTACAGGACAGGAAGAAAAAAGGGCAAGAAGTGATGGATTGGTTCCCATTATGAAGAAACACCATAAATTTCCTAGGAAGAGGCTAGAGGTGAGGGACAGAAAGCTGAAGACCGAGGTGCAGGTATTTTCAAAGTGTGCCTCCTATCTTCAGATATCTAACCCTGCAGATAGGGAGCACAGTTACTCCAAGCAGGTTTTCCTGCAAACTGTTTGCATAACAGTTGAAAAGTAAAACACACACACGCACACACATTGGGAAGAATTAAATTCCTCCCAAATAAAAGGCATTGCCTGTGCATGTGTAGACCATGCACTTACTTTCCCTTCAAATCTGTTGGTGCTCCACTCCTACAGCAGCTCCCAGATGCCATAAATGGGCCTGGTAGCCTGGATCCTCACCTAGAATGGGCTGTGTTGGGGCTGAGGCTTTAGAGATCAGGAGCTGTGCAGTTCTCAACCTCCAACATCAGTGGATTTATACATTTGGTGGTGGTGGGGGGGGGAGAAGTCATGGAGATTGGGAGACATGCAGCTCAGTCTCCCAGGCCAGTATACAAAGTGAAGGTTTAGAGGTCAGAAATTGTGCAGCTCTTGTCCTCCAAGTCTTGTCTGTGGGTCCTGTGTGTGGGCAAGGAAAAGAAGCCTCAGAGATTGGGAGCCTCTATCTTCCAGGCCTGCAAAAGGGGTTAAGAGTAAAGGCTCAGAGGTCAGGAATAGTACAGTTCTCAAGCTCCAAGGCCAGTGTTTGTGTGTGTGAACGAGTGTGGGGAAGAAGACTCAGAGATTGGGAGCCTTGCAGCTCTCAATCTTTCAATCCAGCGTAAGGAGCAGGCCTGTAGCCATGATGGTTTTAAAGGGGTGAGTCCGCACCAATCATTTGTCATGTCCCTCCAATCACAAGTCTCCCATCAATGAGAAAGGATTTTTTTCCTTCCTCCCTCCTGTTTCCCTCCCGGGCTTTGCCAATGAAGGGGAAATTCTCCTTCCCTCTATCTGCCTCCTTTTTAGGCTTTGTCAGAGAGAGAGTCTCTTTTCCTCCTCCCATCTCCCTTTCTAGCCTTGAGTTCACAATTTGCTTCCTGTACAGAGTAGTTGCTTTTACTGTACTCAGAAGCCTCAGAGATTGGGAGCCATACAGCTCTCAACCTCTGACAACATTGTGTGTATCTGTATGCACGGAAATGCCTTGGACATTGGGGATCAGCTCTCAATCTCCCAGGCCAGTGTCAGGAGAGAAGGTTTGGAGGTTGGAAACTGCAGAGCTCTCAGCCTCAGAGGCCAGTGCGCGCGTGTGTGCGTGTGAACCATCAGAAATTGGAAGCCATGCAGCTCCGAACCTCCCAGGCCAGTGTGTATGTGTGAGGAGAAAGCTTGGCTATCAGACTCCAATGCCGGGGGTGGGGACCAGAACCTTGGAGACTGGGATTGGAGTAGTGACAGAAAGGGAGGGGATGAGAAAGAGAGGGGAGTCTGTTTGAGAAGGGGAAGAGGGAAATCAGTTAAAAGGGTGGTAGGATGCACCCTCCTCCCAAGTTTCTTGCAAATCTCTACTTGTGACACTATAATCCACTATGGAACTAAGAGAGCTGCTTCAAATCAGGTATGTGCAAAACAAAAATTTGAACCATTCTGGATTTGGACCAAATAGATTCAGTCCAAATCCAAAGAGTACAAAGCACCATTTCCTGGCTCAGATTCAGCCAAATCAATGCAGCCAAATTCAAAGCAATTTGCTGCCATTAAAGTCGATGGAAAATTTCCCCTTTCTGTGTATCTGGGAGGGGATTGCAATAGAGGAACCAAATGTGCAGCATAGCTGCAAGAGTTCCTCTTCAAAAGAACCCCCAAGATTCAAAAAGATTAGACCAGGGGGTCCAATTCTAGGGGCACCCAAAGAGGGCACTCCTTTTTAGGCTTTGTCAGAGAGAGAGTCTCTTTTCCTCTTTTCCTTGGAGCTTCTTTTGAGGAGAGGCTCCTGCAACTATGCTGCAAATTTGGTGCCTACATCAAACTAGACAGAAAAGGGAAATTTTGGTCCCTTTCAAGTGCCTGATCTCTGCATGGCCGAATCGTGCCTGAATGATGGTTCAGTTTCCATTTAATAGTTTCCATGGTTTCCACGCTCATGTATTTCACAGAGATTAATTGTACTTGTAGAATAGTGAATCACTGCATCACTGTGAATAACATACACATATTATATAAGGAGACATATTGTGTGTATGTGTGTGTTCAATGGCTGACACATCAGAAACAATATGATTGCATTTTCCCCCACAGAGATCACCTTTGGAATGAGGGGGAAGCTGTATGCCTTGTAGGCTTCAATTATGGTCGTACATACAGTTATATCTGTGTAAAAAAGATCCAGGACATACCTTGTTGTTATCTTTCTGGCTATTCTTTCAGCTAGAAATAGTCAGAAATAGATCTGGAATGTTTTTTGCTATCCCAAATGACCAAGCTCCAAGAATTCTGAAAATATTCAGGATTTTTCAGAACTACCAGATAGTCAATTTAAAGAATATTTAAAGGGATTATTGTCCATTTTGGGTGAACTTGCACCTTGGAGCAGGTGTTTAAAGGAACTGCACACCATTTAAAATCCCTTTGGAGTTTATTTGCAACTGAGAGAAGGCAAGAAATAAATACATAAATGTAAAGGGACTATGATCTCTTTAAACACCTTTCTCCATTGTCAGCACCTCCTTTGGAGGCCCATATAACCTGGTCCAATCTTTATGAAACTTAAATGGTCTTTTGAGGAAAGGCAGAAGCAGCTATGCTGCAAATTTGGTATATGTACCCCAGAGCCCCCCATTTTATCCCATGAGGACCATTGACTATAATGGTCCCCATAGGATATAATGGAGCTGAAAAATCCAGTACTGGGATTCAGGAACATCAGATGATACCAATATTTTGAGGGTTTAATAAACTCAAACCAGTGTGTGTAGTAGTTAAGAGCAGCAGTTTCTAATCTAACGAGTTGGATTTGATTCCCCACTCCTCCACATGCAGGGCTGTGACCTTGGGCTCGTCACAGCCTGGATAGTGCTGTTCTCACTGAGCAGTCCTGTCAGAAGCTCTCTCAACTTTACCTACCTCACGGCAAGTTTATTGTGGGGAGAGAAAGGGAAGGTGATTATAAGCTGCTTTGAGACTCCTTCAGGCAGTGAAAAGCAGGGTATAAAAACAAACTCTTCTTCTTACTGCCCTCCCCCCCCCCCCATACACTCCTGCTCAGGGCTAACTGAGTAGCATTCTGTGGTATCTGTGATAATGGAGTACTGGTTGTGAAACCTACCACCAAGAAGACTTAGCACTATTGGTTTGGAAGAATTCTTGATTTGAACATATTAAACGATAGTGTATCTAAACACATTATCTACATTATGATAATTTCAATAAATTATAAAAATGGCTTGATCCTGAGGCAAATGAGCCTACCCTTTGATTTATACAAAATGGAAAATTAAAAACCATTGGTTAAAACCATTAAAAACCTGTCCAACATCAATTGGTACTCTTAAAAAATCTTGGGAGCAGTTATTCATGTTTAAACACTGAAGGTCTTCTGATTGGCACTGCCCAGTCATTTGTTTAAGCCACCTTCAGTAAAGCCTTTACGATCTGGGACTCTTGCAGGAAGAGAGTGAAGGCAACTGTCCACACAACAAAAGAGATGTCCCCAGACAAAGATATAAAAAGGCACTTTTTGTACTTCAGCCCAACACCACAGTGCTTTTCTTGAAAGAAGCTTAAAACAGTTGAAGTGGTCCCATGCACTTTACCGGGATTGTAAGATGTTCTTGATCCCCTTTTGTTTCTGTAAAAAGGTAAAGGTAAAGGTATCCCCTTTGCAAGCACCGAGTCATGTCTGACCCTTGGGGTGACGCCCTCTAGCGTTTTCATGGCAGACTCAATACGGGGTGGTTTGCCAGTGCCTTCCCCAGTCATGACCGTTTACCCCCCAGCAAGCTGGGTACTCATTTTACCGACCTCGGAAGGATGGAAGGCTGAGTCAACCCTGAGCCGGCTGCTGGGATTGAACTCCCAGCCTCATGGGCAAAGCTTTCAGATGGCTGCCTTACCACTCTGCGCCACAAGAGGCTCATTTTTGTTTATGTAGTCACCTGTTAGTCTAGCACAAACCTGGTAAGATGTGTTACTAAAGCATAGTAGATAATTCCCTATGGTTTTCCCATGCAAAGACATTGTGAGTGGGAAACAGTGAGGTAAGATTGCAAGTAAACAGAACAAACACCAACTGTTTATGCAATAAACTCTTTATTGCTAGGACAGCAAACCATTGCTAGGAAAAAAACATCAGGTTTTGCAATGTTACAGCTACACTGCTTTTTCCATCTATGTTGGGAAAATGTTATTCCATGGCTACTTTTTCATTTGCCACTCTTTATTATTTAGATTGTGTTTTTTAAATTTGCAAAGTGTTTTACAGACTACCATGTAGTGTAATGGAGGAACTTCTCCATGAGAGAAACATGGGTGATTATTTATTAAAACAGCCTGACATTCTAAGCAGTTACGACAAACATGTTAATGCATGCCAGTAGTGTTTCTTATGCCCCCCTCCTTTATGGGGCAAAAAGAAAACACAAGTAATTCTTATTTGTATTTTTAACGTCACACATTGCAAAGGTGGGCCAAATCTGGTTTCTCAGATCCATTTCTAGCTCTCTGGTTACTGGACTGTACAAGCTGGAACCTTTTGCTTTGTTCCCTGTTATAGTTGGATTTTGAGCATTTACTATTGAATTGATGGCAAATTTGCTAATCTAAGGACTACAAGTGGTTTTGCTGCTTGAACTGTTACCCTTTAACCTTAAGAATGCATGCCTTCATACAGTAGAGGAAATAAGGAGCTCCCTTAACCTGAGTCAGGCCACCAATCTCTCTAGCTCACTACCGCCAGCCTCTCTCCAGGGTGTCAGGCATGGTTCCCAAGAGAGCTTTTAAAAACCAAAGAAATTACTAGGAATACAGACTGTGTAAACAGCCCACTATAGAGCATCAGAGATTTGCACAGAGTTATAGGACAAAATATGTCTGTACTTTACCATCTAAACAGAGACGAGAGAATGTTTATTTCCTAATAGCTAGGGGTAAAATACCAAAGCTTGAAAAAGAAACCACATTTCTAAAAGCAAGCTGCTAGCTTGTATATAATAGTCTCTTATAGTAATAGTGACATTTTTTTGCAATGTGGAATTGAAGAGGAGGAATAGCCTACTGGATACATTGTCCAAGTAAAGCAGCTGATAGACCAAATAAAGTCAAATCCCAAACAACACAAACCTCAACAATGTAAATATGAGAGGCTCTTGGAAAAGCACTCTTTGGGATATGAGAAATCCTAGAAAACATAGCTTAAGAGGCCACAAGATTAAATAAAAAAAAAGAGGTCAGCTGTTTACATGTTGTGTAATAGCAACTCTGTCCCTCGATTTTGACCAAAGATATTCCTGGGGAACTGAGGGACTGGTGGGCTATTGTACAACACAGTTTGTGGTCTTCAAATAAGACATTTATATAGGACTGTAGGTTTATCACCATGATTTTGAGTTTATATTGAGTTCACCCAACACCATAATGGTGACACATACCAGAAACAGAAGGAAAAGGAATCAAATGGCTGCTTGAAAATGCTTCCAGACAAAAGTTTCAGCAATAGGCATGTGACTGTCAAGGCATCTGAAGTGAGAAAAACAGATGATGTAAATTTCAGGGTGGAAACTTCCCCCTTCACCCCACACCCGCCTTGAGTACTTTAAACAATATCCTCTTCTCTTCCAGATGATTTTAATAAGCCCAGGCACATGTGTTGTAGCCCCTTGTTGCAGTACAATATGAATAACCAAATAAAAGGTCTCTCCAGATTTGCAAGATTTACTGTTTGCAGTGGGAAAAGGCCAACCAGATGACATCACTCTACTTCAAATATGTGTTTCTGCCAAGTTCGGTAATGCAAAAGTGTAGAAATTGATCCTTTCTCTTTTTTTAAAAAAAGGGATACTGTTTCCAACAGTGGTTTTGTTCAAGGTATTTATGTTAAGTAGCAGTATGTATGTTAAGCAACCTTATGGTAAGAACATATATTTTCAGCTTTTTGTTTACTGACATTTGTTCATGATGGAATCACTGAATACTGTAAATAAATGGTAAACATTCAGGGCGCCAATTCTGGTGGCCCAAGGCACGCCGCGATGTAGGTAAATACGAAGCGGGTTGCCCTGTTTGTTTATCCCATAAACGCGGGGCGGGAAAACCTCAAGGTTTGCTAAAGCCTCTGGAGGTCCCGGAACGCCCCTGGGAGATCATCTCCATGGATTTCATCACGGACTTGCCCCTTAGTCAGGGGAAGACGGTGATTTGGGTCGTGGTCGACCCATTTTCGAAGCAAGCCCACTTCGTGCCCTGCCCAGGCCTGCCCACGGCGCAGCACCTGGCGGAGTTGTTCGTGACCCACGTCATGAGACTCCACGGGTTCCCCCGCAAGATAATCAGCGATCGGGGGGCCCAGGTCGTCGCCAAATTCTGGAGGGCCCTGACGAGCCTGGCGGGTGTGTCCCAGGGGCTCAGCTCCGCTTACCACCCCACCACAAATGGGCAAACCGAAAGGGTGAACCAAGTGCTGGAGCAGTACCTGCGCTGCTTCCTGAACTACCACCAGGACGATTGGGTTTCCCTCCTGCCCCTGGCCCAGTACGCATACAACAACGCCCTGCACTCCAGCACAGGGAAATCCCCATTTGAGGTGGTGCATGGCTACACCTCCCCCCCATTTCCCACTTTGGTAAAGCCTCCGGGGGATTCCACCCCATCCCTCCTGGGGTGGATGAGTGGGCCGCCAGGGTCCGTGAAGCCTGGGGGGAAGTAACTGAGTCCTTGGGGAAGGCAAAGGTCAACTTCAAAAAATGGGCAGATCGCAAGCAGCAAAAAACGTCGGCCTATGCGGTGGGGGACGAAGTCTACATTTCCACCAAGCACCTAAAGAATAGACGGCCCTGCAAAAAGCTGAGCTACCAATACGTGGGCCCTTTCAAGGTTGTGGCTGTACTGAACGAGGTCGCCATAAAGGTGGATCTCCCCAAAGCCTACCGTAAGGTGCACCCCGTGTTCCATGTCAGCCTGGTAAAAAAGGCTCCCCCGTCGGACCCCTGGCATCCCCCGTCCCGTCCTCCGCCCCCGGTCATGGTAGGCGAGGACACCCACTACGAGCTGGCCGACATCGTGGACTCCTGCTTCTTTCGCAAACAACCCCAGTACTTGGTGTCCTGGAAAGGCTTCCCAGATTCTGACAACGAGTGGGTTAGCGCCGAGGATGTCGCCGCCCCCCTTCTCCTCCGGAAGTTCCACTCTCGCTTCCCCAACAAGCCTGGCCCCACCCCGGTCACCGCGGGTGCGTAAGGGGGGGCCCTTAGGAGGAGGCGAGTGTCATGAACCCCGATTCATGCCATCCTGGCTCCATCCGTCCCTGCATATTCTCACACTTCCATGCCCCCTCGGGCCGGCTCTGGCCAAGGCCGTAAAGCAATAAACCTGTCCTTTGAGAACTCCACTCCCTTCCTTTCCCAGCGGGAGAGGCTCTGTCTGAATGTATCAATCTTACTGTAAGTGTCCTTGCGGAGACAGCTGAAAGTCCCAACAAAGTGCCAACCGCTTGATAAGGTTCCTGGCCATCTGGCCGCTTGGGAACCGGCTTTCTCTTGCCACCTCTATGCTCTCCCGCCGAAATATCTCCGGCCCCCCTCCCCTACCTAGTGAGCCCTATAACTACCCCGCTTGTTCTCCCTGGACTTTGTTATTATCAAGATCTTTGCTTAGGAAGATCTTGGCATGCTTAAGCGTACTGTGGACTTTGCCTAATAAAGCTACTTTTGAAATTTGCAACCGGCTGTTGGATTTTGAATGCGCTCCCAGGCTGGGCTCAGCCTGATTCCTGACAATTATGTTACTGTTGGCCACAAAGAGATGAATCCAAATCTCAATTCAATTTAAAAAGTTGTTCCCAAATACTTTTCAAAGCACAGATCAGTGTAAATTCTTAATTCTAGATCTACCATAGGCTTGAATGTTAGTGGTGCCACCTACTCTCTTAAATTAGAGCTCAGATGATACTGGGGCCCAGATTATAAAGGGTTTCCCTCCATAAATTTATTCTCTCTCATGGTGATACCTTTCAGCAGGACTCAGAATCTCATGGAAATGTTCACAGGGATGTCATTAAGATACTCCAAGTATTTCATCGTCAATGACTGTGAATTGGCCATTTTGTTGGAAACTGACTGATGATAGAAAATGATGAGCTGGCTATAATCTTCCTAATTTTCACATCATCCACCTAATTACAGAATTTGAGAACATGGGGTAACCAAAGGAGTATCTCCTCCCAGAGTCTACAGTGGAACAAATAGTGTTATTTCAGGTGCCTGGGATCCATACAATGTACATCTTTAAAGGTCAGTACAGTGCTTCAGAGGAGCCTCTTGTGGCGCAGAGTGGTAAGGCAGCGATATGCTGTCTGAATCTGTCTGCCCATGAGGTTGGGAGTTCGATCCCAGCAGCCGGCTCAAGGTTGACTCAGCCTTCCATCCTTCCGAGGTCGGTAAAATGAGTACCCAGCTTGCTGGGGGGGTAAACGGTGATGACTGGGGAAGGCACTGGCAAACCACCCCGTATTGAGTCTGCCAAGAAAACGCTAGAGGGCGTCACCCCAAGGGTCAGACATGACTCGGTGCTTGCACAGGGGATACCTTTACCTTTACCTTACAGTGCTTCAGATCTTTGCCAGAAGTGAACTGGAAGCCAGTGCAGTTCTTTAGGGCAGTGGTCCCCAACCACCGGGCCACGGCCTGGTGCTGGGCCACGAAGGCCCTGGCACTGGGCTGCGGCTCCCTCTCCCCACCCCCCCACCCCCACAGTAGGAAACTTCCCAGGCCGCAAACAAATCGGCTGCAAAAGCGGCCGGTTAGCTTGCGGCCCAGCAAGCTTCTTTTTGTGGGAGGGGGGGGGAGAGGGAAGCAGGGCCGCCCATGCGCTTTTGCAGCTGCATATGGTGCAAACGCACATGCACGGCCACACATGCATGGCATGCGCAGCCAGGCGATCGCCCTTCCCACTGCCGCCGGTCCACAGCCTTAAAAAGGTTGCAGATCACTGCTCTACTTCGTCCCAGGAGTTTAGTTATGATGAAGCTGCCCTCTAGTTCTTGCTAAATGATCTCTCTGTAGAGACCACATCGTATGTAGCTGAATTTTTAATGGTTGTTTATCAAGTCAAAACTAAGATGTTTTAGATCAGCCTATTTTACCCTGTTTTAGTTTATAATATTAGCCTATTTTACCCTATTATATTACCCTGATTTGCTGTATTTGCCTCTTGTTGTTTCATGCCAATTAAGGTTTATTATAATGATTATGATTATGATTGTTGTTGTCATAGTTGTCATAGTTGTCATTATTATTATTATTATTATTATTATTATTATTATTATTATTATTATTATTATAGGCCAGTTGATCTGAATCAGGAGAAGGCATGGAATAGAGTGTTCTATATGAGGGTCCCCTGAAGACTTTAAAAAATAACCCCCAAAAGCTGTTACATGCCCCCAAATTTGAGTTGCTAGATCCCTCCTAGCAATTGATGAGGTGGGGGTGGGAAAATTATAAAAGGAAAAGAAAAAGCCTAGGAAGTGATGTTGTCACACCAGTAGTGTCAGGACAATGGTATGGTATTTGGCAAAAACTCTTTGGCAGCAGTATGTTTTACCAGAGTTTTCCCAATATACCAGAGTGTCCTCCAAATGTCACTAGACTGGTGATATCACTTCCTGTGCAATGCTGGCCGTGAGGTCTAGGCCTTCTCTTTTCTCATCATACATTCCCCTCCCCAGCCAGCTAATTAGTCGCTTGGAATAGGACCTGGGGATGAGTAACCCCTGCCTCTCCCAAAGGGGAGGGGGTTTCGCAACCATACACAAAATCCAGCTGCTATATTTTAAGGAGAAAATTTCACTTAATCTGTATCACCTTTATTCCCTAAAGCAGTGGTCCCCAACCTTTTTATCACCAGGGAATGGTCAATGCTTGACAATTTTACTGAGGCCCCGTGGGGGGTAGTCTTTTGCTGAGGGATGCTGCCGCCACTGCCTGAGCTCCTGCTCCATTTGCTTTCCCGTCAGCACCCCTGACTTCTCACCGCCCGCTGGGAGGCGCTGCCAGCAGCAGCTGCGCAGTGCCATGTCGAGGGGGAGCCCTAGCCATGGCGGCCGCTGGAGAGCACCAAAGGTGAGCTGGCAGCAGAGTGGCAAGGCAGCCCCCAAGTCAGCAGCCGGGGAGGAGGATAAGGAAGAGCCGTAGCCCAGTACCGACTGATTCACGGACCGGTACCAGTCTCCGGACCGGGGGTTGAGGACCACTGCTCTAAAAGAACCAGGAGAAGGGGGGAGAAGATGCACCTATCAATTTAAATAATTTGGGACTTCATTAATTTCTCGGAAATGTTATTTAATCCTTCCTTAGTTCTTGTTCCAAGAATATGAGTCTGAAAAGTTCTGTACTTTAGAATGAAATTTCTTTTACCCATGCATTTTTATTGTCTTAAAAAAATCTGCTTATTTGCCATTTTTTAAATATATTGATTGAAATATTTTCTATTATGAGACATATTTTAAATTTCTTTACTGGGCTATTTCTGTTTTCCTTCCTATGGCCCACTAGAAAAAGGAATGTGAATCACTACTTTGAAATTAATGGGGCTTAAATTCTAAATATTGATTCTGCCATAGAAACATATTCTCTGACCTACACCAGAGGGCTATCTTCAGTATTATATTTGTCCATTATCCAAAAAGGGGCTCCATCTAAGTGATCACGATACTTCTTCTCAACCTGATGCCCTCTAACACGGAAAATAATTGTATTGAACAGAAGGGGGGTTAAACAAAATGGTCATACATGCTCCCATTATCAGCATCCAAGTATAACAAATTTTATCAACATTTAAAGGAACCATCTGCCAGTATAGTCATTAAAAATTATAACTATCCCACTCCTAATCCATTGCTTGAACAAGTATTCCACACCGGCACAAATCCAATTGCTATTTGTTTCACCTTAAAAAAAAACTTTGTTCAGTTGCATCTGTGGCCCAGTTCCCTTGGTTACAGAACAGTTCAGATCCACAAGAGTACCTCCCTATGTCCAAATATGACCTGGAGCTCTAGTGATTATACCAGGTACATGAGAAACACAAAATTCTTTTGTCTCTGAAATGACCTATGCCATTGATTTGCCATTAATTTGTTTGAACAAGTAGATTGTAATGTAACTATGGACAATTCTGCACCCGTTAAATGTAGTGAAATGCTTACCTTAGGTAGCCGTTATATTCCAGCCACTCCACATGACGTTGCCAACATCCAGCATCCAGGCAGCAACTGCTCGCTACATCCTCCATTTTAAAGCGCTAGTTGGAGAATCGCATAAAGTGGATTCCCCAACCTAAAAAGTGCAAGCTACAGGAGAGCAACCAGCAGGCCACCAGCAAAAGAAATGTATGGAGGCAAAGCACTACTCCACCTCCAATGTCCCACCTTCACACCTGCCTCCCTCTCCCTTCTTCCAGTGGACAGGAAGTGCTTTTTAAAATGTGCAGGCAATGCCAGAAATAATTTTCTCCCAAAGTTGCTACACAAAGCATTCCTCTTTAAAGTCCCCTCCCCCAAAATCAGGAACAAGATTATTTGTTAAAGTATCAAACCTTGTGATTCCATTCAAAGAGCACTATGCATCTATGATTAGATGCACAGGTGTTTAAACGGAGAAGTATTTAATTAAAAAAATAGCTGGCATAGCAGGACCTTTAAAAAATGGAGAAAGGGGATTGACTGCCTGGATTGATTGACAGAAGAGAGTCACGTGTAAAGCACGTCGCTCTCTTCCGCATTTTCCAGCAGCACTTGAGTGTAAGAAGTATTAAAAGGTGGCAGACAAGTATGAGACAGCAAGAAGATGAGGAAGGCATGATAATATTTAGCGCTATGCCATTCAATGTGGTGTAACAATATTTTTAATGATGTGCAGAAATGCCCTGTGACTAGTATAATGCAATGTAGTTTGTAATGGTATATACATGCATTTCTCTGGTCTGCAAAGAGAGACAGCCAAATGCTCAACTTCAAAGGAGATGATGCTCCAAGATGCTTCAGTGCTCGAGAGGACAAGCAGGGGGCAGAAGGGCAAGATCTCAGCTAACTGTTGTCAGCAACGGGTTATCATACCTGGGTGTAAACTGCACAGAGCTTTTATTCCAATCCCAGGGCGATTCAGTCCCTGCCCTCTACACAGAATGCGATTTCTGTTTTGATTTGGGGCGATTTTAATTTTCCCTCTGCACCAAGGAGGATTGATCCGGAGTCACCCTACCATTTCTTCGCCATATCCAGGAGTCCTTTTAATCCTTGATATTGGAATATTGCAAATCAGAAAGCATGAGAAAGCACTCCCTCCGTGGTAGAGCAGTCCTGATTGGCCAGCTGATTCCGTGGTAGAGCAGTTCTGATTGGCCAGCTGACTCCGTGATACAGAAGCTCTGATTGGCCAAACCTGCAAAGCCAGCCAAGGCTGTTAGCTTTTCTTAAAGAGGAAGCCCTAATTTTCTTTCAGTAGAAACTGTAGAAGCCCTTACTTCTGTGGGTAGAGATTTGCCTCGTGTTTTTTTTTTCTCCCTTCTCTGTTGTCTTCAAGCCCCCCCCCCATTCAAAAAAAGAAAGAAAGAAATAGGCTCTGTCTGGGCTTGGCTCCTCCCCCCCTTCTGAGTTTTCCCAATCAAGTGCAGAACACTTTTCTGTTTCAATGGGGAGGGGGGGGGAGAGGAAGACCCGAGTTCAAATTGATCTGAATTCAGCAGGATCCACACAAAAAAAAAACGAAGTAAGTGCAGAATCAGCCCTGGTCCCAGTGAAGTGCGCTTGGCCTCGACCAGGGTCAGAGCCTTTTTGGTCCTGGCGCCTACCTGGTGGAATGAGCTCCTGGAATAGCATAGGGCCCTGCAGGATCTTTCATCGCTTTGCAGGGCCTGCAATACAGAGCTTTTCCGCTAGGTCTATGGTTGCTGACTACTTCTAATTCAGTCTATGGCCGGCGCGCTAAGGAAAAACTGGACCTCCCTTCTTTCTTTTAACATCTTATTGATGGCTGGAGATTTCATATCCTCCCCTGCAGGTCGTGGTTAGGGGGGATTTTTTAGCTGTTTTAACGCTACATTGTACCTTGAATCTTTGTATGGGTATTGTGTGATTTATACTGTTTTTAGGGGGGGGGGTTATTGGTTTTTTAAAAATATTGTAACCCACCACGAGCCTTTCAGGAGTGGTGGGATAAAATGGAATAAATAATAATAATAATAATAATAATAATAATAATAATAATAATAATAATAAATAATCTATTTGCCCATTATTCTCTTAATGTGAACATAAATATCGAAACCAAGATGTCCCCATGCAGTTCAATCTCAAGTGAATACAAACAAATTCAAATTGCTGTTTTTTCATATTTATCTCTAGAATCTGTTAACCATTTTTGTTAGGCTTTATGTTAATTTACCCTCACACTTCACCTATAAGTATGAACTGATTACTTCCATTCCATGACATTGTATTTGAGGAAGCGTGCCTGCACATGAAAGCTCATACCTTGAATAAAACTTAGTTGGTCTTAGAGGTGACAGAGGACTCTAAATTTGTTCCCTATGCCATTTTAGAATAAGTACATCTGCCCCGTCTGCTGATGTGAACTGTACCCCAGGAACTCTTGTTCCTTTTTCAGGTTCAGTATTTGAAAAGGCACAGAGCACCAGCAACCACTGCATGGCCTATTGGGGCCTTGAGGTAATTTTTAAAAAAACTGAATGTACCAGTGACCACCATCACATTTATTTTGGCAGTTAGGAATGTGACTAAGCCCTACACTAGCATAGACCAGTGATATACCAGAGTATCTGGAGATACATGAGTAGCAATCTCCATCGGTGCTATACCAGCACCATGTTTGTATCCTTTACAGTAGGGTATATAACTGGACAGCATCAATGACATGCTGTGGGTGGAACAAGACTGGGCTTCCGAAGACCAGGCATTCTCCCAACATTGGTGCAATAGCATGCCACCAAAGCACATGTCAGAAACATCCCCTTACACACCCATGTGACAAAAAAATCTCTAAACACCTCCAACTGTATCCCAAGCACCAGTGGAACTTAGGGTACTTTCTAAATATACAGTCAATCACAGTGCTCTGAAGCACTATAAAATCCATAGCCCAGACACCCATAGCTCAACAGATAAAGCACAAAACACACAACCATATTATTCTGGTCTCATGTTGTGAATACGTATTGCAAAGGAGGAGGTGGAGATGGAAACTCTACAGAAGGGGTTTTAGCACAAGAAAAGAAGCCCTAAACCCAAGCTGCCAATGGAGAGAACAAATATTGTTCTATATGTTTGACACTGCTCTGCTCATGTACTCCCTCTCAGGACACAGGAGCCCAAAGGGAGCCTCTACTCAACCAACCAGTGGTGCAAAGGAAATACATGCCACCCAGGTAAGTAAGGGATAGAGGGTCCTATGCCAAGATGGGCCTCTGCAACTGTTTCTCCATGTACCCATTCCCATTCTATGTATTGCCTCACCAGCCACAATGGTTACTAGCAGTACGTATGAGGTGATAGCACATATGGTGATAGCAAATATGCTGTTATTCCTTTACTTGCTGTAAGCATGATGCTCAGCTGGTGTAGTCCCCTCCCTTCTCCTGTATGTCTAGGGAACACAACCAGAGTGATTACCAACCACTTGACTCCTGCCTGTGCAGTTCAGAGCCCCATGGAGAAGACCCAGCAGAATCTGCAGGGAACAAAACCAAAGATTTTAATTTGCCTCAAGGGTTTCCCCCCTTAAATATGCTAATAAAGTGGAGAGAAGTTAGACAGAAATATTTTCTGTGAATGTGAAGTAATATATCTATATTCCCATTGCCTGGAAAACAGAACCTGGCTGTAGGCAGATACATAGGATATGAAACTATATAGGTGCAGAATTCCTAGAGGTAAGTTTGCTCCAGGTCCTTGGCTAGTACCTTCCAAAGAATGGTGCTTTTCCTTTCCCTGATATATTACACAAATAGGTGGCAGCACTTAATGTCAGGGTTTGCCTGTCACATGGGCATAAATGCCGGACCATAATTAGAGGATGTTGATGGTGTTGCTGTGGGTTCCTGTGCCATAATTTGGGCTGTAGGTCAACACAGGATATCCCTGTTGACTGTTTCTTTTCTGCAGAATGATCATATTGTTGGTATAAGGTGATTCGGCCTGCCTAGACATTGGATGCTACATTGCTCTAGGTTAAGATGACCAGAATTTAACATTGGTAAAGCAGGACACCATTGACCGGGGGGGGGGGGGGGAGGGTTCTTGATTAAAAATTTGGTCTATATGGAGCAACAAAAAGTTTCATAGAATGCATAGAATGCAAAAATAGTATTGTAATATATATGTTTTAATTTCAACATAAGTATAATTAATCAGGTACCCCCCAGATGTCCCTCCAAAAGTGGGACAATCTGGTCACCTTACTCTAGGTATGATCTTCTCAACAAGTGAGATATTGCACTTGGGAGCTTCCCTCTGACTCCTCCTCCTTGACCTTTTACGCACTGGAGGTTTCATGCCAGGCTGCAGGCTGGAGTTTTAGTTGTGTCAGGTTGCCCCAGCTCTTCCTGCACCCACATGGGGGAGCATTTGGCCTGGTGCACCTCATCCGCCCCCGATTCCTGATTTGTGCTCCTACACGGGGCAGTGAAGTTCCCAGTGCGTAAACAGTCAGTAAACCTTGTCTTCAGGTGTCCTTTGTCTCTCTTCTCAAGGCTATGTGGGGAACAAGATGCATCTACAGGTCTCTCTTGTGAAGGCCATGAAATCTTACCTGCATACACATGCTGCTGGAGTAGCTGGCCATTTATGATAGGGCAGAGTATTTGTTAAATTCAGCTTCCTCTCTCTCCTTTCAACTGAAACATGGAGGTGAACTAAACCTATCTCAAGAAATGCAAGTTTTATTTTCTTGCAATATCTGTCTTTTGAGTTTATTTTACTGCATGGAATACCAAACTTCTATGAGTATTCCCAATATATAGGATATTGACTAGCGACCAAGTTCAAATCAGATATGTCTCAGCACCATCTTATGATGGGACTGTTCAACTTGAACTGCTGACTTTAAGAGCATATTCATGAACCAGATCAGTAAATGTGTTAATTATTGGATAGCCAATTTATGTTCAGCTCCTGCAATCCAAATATATAGATTTAAGGAGTAATTATATAACATCTGACTGACTTTTCTGTATCTAGCGTATTCCCCAGCTGTTGTTATTATAAAATTATGAGTTCGTTCTTCTAGTTTGTGTTGAAATGGTTTACACTCCAGATCATCATAGAAGTTTAATTTATTTCAAGGAACCTAGAATTTATTATTGTAAACTGTGGCTTTCTGTGGGTTTGATTATTGTTATTTTTCTAATGTTTTATTAATATTGTAAGTTGTCTCAAGTTCCACAAGGGAGAAAGGCAGCTAATAAAAGCTTTAATCAAACAAACTTTTTTTTTTTTTTGCATAGTACTACAAAGAACGAGAGAGAAATGTGAGCAGATTATGCACTCCAATCTGCCCAGTTTCCTTTTTAGGTCTTTGCAATGTTCTCAAAAGTATTAGAGAAGAGATGATGACTGAAAGATGCCTGAGTATCATTCTTCTTTCCTAATGTTACAAAATATATATGCTCTTTGCTGGACTAAGCTGCAGGGGTGCCAGGCCCCTTAGGCTGAGAGTTCGGAAACTCCTGCAGGTTTATTAGCAAGCACATAGTATTTATCGCAGGCATTCTTAAACGAAGGGGAACATGTAGTTATATATCCCTTTCCCAACATGTAGTTATATATCCCTTTTCCACAGCCACATTTGGCAGAGCTGAAATGTTCCTCTGGGGCAACAAAACGAGAAGTGGTAAAAATAGGAAGCTGATAATCTCAAGCAAACTAGACCACACAACTATAGAAGGGGGGAAGGGATATTTTAGGTGAAGGAAGTTTAGTAAAAGAGTTTCTACAATTGTATTTCTCCTAATGACAAACATTTATATCTGGTAATTACATTCATTTCATGACAGTAAAAACAACACCCAGAGATACTAGTCGGCAGCCTATTATGAGTATGTCATGATTTACAGTTTATTGAAGTGTTGATAGTGATGATGAAGGTTCTGAAATCTTAAATTTCTGAAACACCAAAGAAAAACATAATCATATTAGCTTCCACTGAGTCTTTTGGGCTATTTAAAGAAAGTGGTGACATTTCAAGGTCTTGGGACATCAAGACTGCTACTCTGGTCCCTTGGGATGGTGTTATATTCCTAACAATTAAGACTAGGAAGTTCTGGATAGGACACTTATGGTGCAGTTGTGGGAAGGGAAAGTGGTTTGGATGCAAATTATGTGCACAGGCTTTTGGTTTTCACTGTGCTAGAGTTTGCAGAGGGTTAATAGTTCTTGTCCCCAAATTTCTAGCAGGAGATTATTATTCTTATTCACCAAATTTCTCTTTTGCCTCCATTCTCCCTCACCTTGAGGGGGAGAGGGAATCCAGCACTCTTGGGATTTTTTCAGCCTTGGCACATGACTGGCAACCGCATCTGAGCAATGAAAGAAAAAGGATACTAGGGATTTAAATTCTTTATTAGCATTTTATTGCTAGTCTTTTACCTCTAAATTAAAACAAAATTAAATGGTTGTATAGCAATGAGGGCGGTAATGACAGAAGGTGGTTGAATTGGTAGAACAACTTTGAAGTGGGTGGGGGAGTAGGTGTCAAGGGGTAGCAAAGGACTGGAGGGAGGAAATTAGATGAAATCATTATGTTCTTGCATTTGCTTTGATTTTGAAGCACACAGCAACAAAAACACCACAAAAGTGTCCTCAGAAAATATAGGAAAAAACCAAACAGGAAGCTCAAAGAATTTTCCAGAGAACTTGCACAGCCCTTGTCCATCATCTTCGGAATCTCTTTAAGGACTGGAGATGTCCCGGAGGACTGGAAGAGGGCAAATGTTATTCCGATCTTCAAAAAAGGGAGGAAGGATGACCCGGGAAACTACAGACCAGTGAGTCTGACCTCTGTTGTGGGGAAGATAATGGAGCAGATATTAAAGGGAGCGATCTGCAATCATCTGGAGGATAATTTGGTGATCCAAGGAAGTCAGCATGGATTTGTCTCCAACAGGTCCTGCCAGACCAACCTGGTTTCCTTTTTTGACCAAGTAACAGGTTTGCTGGATCGGGGAAATTCGGTTGATGTCATTTACTTGGATTTTAGTAAACCTTTTGACAAGGTTCCCCATGATGTTCTGATGGATAAATTGAAGGACTGCAATCTGGATTTTCAGATAGTCAGGTGGATAGGGAATTGGTTAGAGAACCGCACTCAAAGAGTTGTTGTCAATGGTGTTTCATCAGACTGGAGAGAGGTGAGTAGCGGGGTACCTCAGGGCTCGGTGCTCGGCCCGGTACTTTTTAACATATTTATTAATGATCTAGATGAGGGGGTGGGGGGACTACTCATCAAGTTTGCAGATGACACCAAATTGGGAGGACTGGCAAATACTCCGGAAGATAGAGACGGAGTTCAACGAGATCTGAACACAATGGAAAAATGGGCAAATGAGAACAAGATGCAATTTAATAAAGATAAGTGTAAAGTTCTGCATCTGTGTCAGAAAAATGAAAAGCATGCATATTGGATGGGGGATACGCTTCTAGGTAGCACTGTGTGTGAACGAGACCTTGGGGTACTTGTGGATTGTAAACTAAACATGAGCAGGCAGTGTGATGCAGCGGTAAAAAAGGCAAATGCCATTTTGGGCTGTATCAACAGAGGCATCACATCAAAATCACAAGATGTCATAGTCCCATTGTATATGGCACTGGTCAGACCACACCTGGAGTACTGTGTGCAGTTCTGGAGGCCTCACTTCAAGAAGGACGTAGATAAAATTGAAAGGGTACAGAGGAGAGCGACGAAGATGATCTGGGGCCAAGGGACCAAGCCCTATGACGATAGGTTGAGGGACTTGGGAATGTTCAGCCTGGAGAAAAGGAGGTTGAGAGGGGACATGATAGCCCTCTTTAAGTATTTGAAAGGTTGTCACTTGGAGGAGGGCAGGATGCTGTTTCTGCTGGCTGCAGAGGAGAGGACACGCAGTAATGGGTTTAAACTTAAAGTACAACGATTTAGGCTAGATATCAGGAAAAAGTTTTTCACAGTCAGAGTAGTTCAGCAGTGGAATAGGCTGCCTAAGGAGGTGGTGAGCTCCCCCTCACTGGAAGTCTTCAAGCAAAGGTTGGATACACACTTTTCTTGGATGCTTTAGGATGCTTAGGGCTAATCCTGCGTTGAGCAGGGGGTTGGACTAGATGGCCTGTATGACCCCTTCCAACTCTATGATTCTATGATTCTATGATTCTATGATTCTATGAAGCAAGGCAAGCACTAAAGGGAGGAAAACGTATGCAGAAAGAGAGAAAGAAACAAAGCAAAAATCCAACAGACATGTATGATGAAAGCAATAGAAAGCACACTGCTTTAGTAGACCTTTGTTGTAGCATCCTATGACATGATTCATTTTATATACAAAGTCTCCCTGATTCTCAGCAGAGGATTTTTGTGAGTCAAAGAAGAGAAGGGAAGAAGAGAACAGAAAGTATGTAGGATCTGGCTCATTAATAGTCAGAATCAGATTCCAGAAGAGAGAAAAGATTGAGAAACAATAGCAACAGCATCATCCTATGGATCATAATGCAGCCCTGTCAATGTCTTAGGTACAGAGACTTAATTGTCACTCTACCACTTGCCTCTACAACTTCAAACTGCAGGTGCAGACTTACATGACTAAATGTTTTTCATGCAAACAAAGTGTCCTCATAGAAAACAGCATATCAGAAAGAAAGGTTCTAGCCAGTTTGGTGTAGTGGTTAGGAGTGCGGACTTCTAATCTGGCATGCCAGGTTCGATTCTGCACTCCCCCACATGCAACCAGCTGGGTGACCTTGGGCTCGCCACAGCACTGATTAAAAACTGTTCTGACTGGGCAGTGATATCATGGCTCTCTCAGCCTCACCCACCCCACAGGGTGTCTGTTGTGGGGAGAGGAATGGGAAGGTGACTGTAAGCCGCTTTGAGCCTCCTTCGGGTAGGGAAAAGCGGCATATAAGAACCAACTCTTCTTCTTCTTCTTCTAAACATCTCCCTGACATGCTAGTTTCCCAAAATGAACTTTAAACAATGAAGCATTTAAGTTATGCAGATCCCTCACTTGGCAATGTCCCAATTACTGTTGTTCCCAACGGCTGTGTTCATCAGATCTTCTGCACAGATCTGACAAGCACACACCTTGTATAGCCCATAGGTAGACCGACAAAGGCCAGGAGCAAGGACAGTGTATACAATGCAAATTCCCCATTCACCACAATCCATGTTTGTTTTAATAGGGTCCTGAATAGTCATCCTATGAGTCCAGGGAACAATCATCCTTTAAATCTTACATTCACAGTCAGTTAATTGCATAATCCTGAAAATCAAATTGATTAACATTTATATTTTTTGAATAATTGTTGCAGGGGAAATTGGCAAACAGGATAGGAACATTGCTGTGGAAGGTTGGAAATGGGATAACCTTTAAGAGTTTAAGAGTTGTGAATAAGCCTCATTCCCTAAAGTTTGGGAAATAAAGACAGTTCAGCAGTGAAGCATTTGTTCTATTTCATTTGAATTTGAACCCAGGCTCTGAATCAAATGGGAAGAATAAGGTAGAATATGAAGGAAAATGTGTGACTAATGGTCTCTCTATACTGCTTGTTCAGCCAAGTCTTCTACAGAAGTTTCGGAATTACAGCAAATGGTAGATTGTTACTAATACTACCTATGTGCTAATGCTCAGGCCAGATGTTCCAGTAAAGAGAAATCTCATGAAGCTATGCAGCTAGGGTAATAAAAAAAATACAAGACGTTCATATTCTAGTTGTGGAAGAGTGATAAATATTGTATTTCAGAGAATCCCGTGCTCTTGCAGTAGTCTGAACTTCTACAGAGCAACACTGTTTAAATACATGATTTGGATCTGCAAGTCTCCAACCCAAACATGTAGTGTGGTCATTAATATGCTTTGTGGAGTTTTAAGAAGAATGCCAAAAGAAAAGTGTTCCCAGCTTTGTTTTTCTGATTGGATGACTTACAATGAAATCCTAAGTAGAGTTACACCCTTCTAAACCCACATATTTCTAATGCTGCTTAAGAGTGCACTGCTGAAATATGTATGAGAATTACTGAGTCAGAATTACTGAGCCCACCTTTGACTGTTTTCCTAGCACTTAAAAATGTTTGTAGTGCTGTAAAAGCTGCATATCTAGCAATGTTCATTCAGCATGAATTCTCTGACAGCTTTTCCAAGGCATATCTTACTGAAATGTCTGAAAACACAAGCCACAGAAACAATCAAGGATGCAAAAAAAGGAAATTGTGCTTCTTATCATTTCAATGGCAGGAGGACTTACTGGTGCATTGTCCTTATGAAAATGAACTGGAACAGTTTACTGTTGAGTCCAGTTGTTGGTGATATTTTTCAGTCTATTCAGTCTGAGGATCTGGACAAGAACCATGTTGGAAGTTTGGGAATTATCAGTTGCTTACATGACACTTGCCCTTTCTGGCTGTTACTTGTCCATTTTTGTTAAAACCTTTCCATCACATGAACATTGATCTACCATAAATTAAGTTCTTCATAGAACTGGCATTCTGCTTAGACAAGCCACAGTGCAATTGTGATCTTCTCCATGCTGACTTCTTCTAATTCAGTGGAAGATTGCGGGCTAAGTGTGTAGTACCAATACTAGTTGGTATCAGTCCCTTCCATTTCTGATTTGGTACTATTGTGCTAAATTACCCATGGTAGGATCTGCCATTCATATCCACTTTAATTCCCTCAAAGTACGAACACTTCCTGGGCATCCATGAACTCCTGTGAGAACCTCTCCCCTTGCAAGAGATCAAAAATAATGTTGGCCAGCCAAAGTTTCCTACTCTTTGGGGGTTCTCCTAGAACACTGCCAGTCAGCTGATAGCATGGTGGTATAAGTCCAGGGATTCTTTCACAGAATGCCAAAGGACCCCAAGAAGCACTGAACTCCTGCCTATGAACACATGAGAAACAAAATGGGATCACAGTGTAAAGCACCTAATAAACAATCACTTTGATTTATACCTCATGGGATAAAATGTTTAAACTGCAGCCGATTAAAAGTGAATATTAGAAAGGTATTAAAATAAGATGACTTAGAATTTCCAGTTACTAAAGGCATTTTTAAATACTTGAGGCAGGCATACATTATGGGTACTATTGATATGAGATCTCCTGGGCAGTGTTTGACCAGGTAAGCTCTGAGGTATCACGAATCTAAGAGGAAGAGGCAGCTATGGGCAATTTCACATTTTCATTTTCCTCCCATGGCCACTGGGAGTTCAGTCAGCTCTTTATTATGATCTCAGCACAGCATAATGGTATAAGAGGTATAACTGAACTGAGAAGCCCCTGAAAAACCCCAACTTATACACAATTGCAAACCATGGATTTTCCCACCACTGCACGCTATTGGTCAGTTTTGGTTTAAGTTGACTGGATCCCAAGATGGGACTGGTAAATTGCATTGCCCACTCCTTTCTTACCTCGGACCTCAAGCTTTGTCCTTGGTAGAATCATTAACAAAACTACATACATAACAGTAGGAATGGACATTTTAAAGAATATTTACATCCATTTATGAATTGTATTTGAATAACTGTTTCCATTTCAAACCACTATGCTTTTTCTGGCTCTGTGTGAGTTTTTTTTAATGGCAAGAAATTGGTGAGAAAATCAAAAGTTGGCTATTTCAGAAACACCACAGAGATTTCAAACATGACTCTGCAGCAATTCATGAGTGCGTTAGATGCTTAGAAATGGGAGACAAGAGTTTTGAGAACTGGAAAGAAGCCCAAACTTGCACATCTGTAATGGTCAAAAAAATCCACTAGCAACTGCCAGCCAAAATAGGCAGTGTGAAAGACCACTGTGATTTTCATTTCTTCACTCATTAATGAGAAACATTATATCCAGCTGGAAAGGGCCTGGATGCAGATGTATGGTTAGGTAAATGAGATATAACATTTTTCCAGATCATATTAGTAACCATATTGAAGATTTATTTATTTATTTATTTATTTATTTATTTATTTATTTATTTATTTGGGTATGGAAAAGAGGAGGGCTTTTTCTTTTATTTCCTCCCCCCTGCAATTTACTTTTTTTTTTTTTTCAAATTGTCACTTTACTAAACTTCTCATGCATGCCCAACTTCATTCCATTGTTGTCATGGTTCATCTCAGTTCATGAAGATTTAAACTCCTGACCCTCATTCAAATGAGCTCCAATTGTGGTTAGGTTTTTAAATGTCTAACCCTTTTATATATCCAACTTTTTCCTGCTGGAGAGAAAATGAGTATGATTTACATGTAAAATTACATGTAGGATTCTTCTGATGGACATTGTGTTAGCAGAATTAATGGTGGGAATTTAAAGGATAGCAATGAGAGGCTTAAAGTTGTGGTTCTGTTGTCTTTAGGAGTTTGTCATTTATGCCATGTAAGGAAAGACAATCTCCAGAAATTCTCTCATTGCCACAATACAAACTGATGCCTGCAATCTCAAAAGTATGTTTAGGAACTTGAACATCCCAGAATTAAATATAATTTCAACTCATATTTTAATGATGGCTTGGCTAAAGCAATCAGGTATACTCTAGTGTAGCGATCCCCAACCTGTGGGCCATGGACCACATGTGATCCTTCGACTAATTGGAGGTCGGCCCCGAAGGACGCCTTCTCCCCCCCCCCCCCGGCACTTTACTTCATCCCCCCCCCGGCACTTTACAACACACTTCGGGTGTCATTGTCTCCCATCACTCCCAGATGGGACTATCTCGTTGCAGAGAAACAAGCTCAGGTTCCCATTGATTTTTCATTGTCATGAGTTAAAATTTCCATGAATATAAAATGTTCATTGTTGTGGCGTGTCTGTATCTTATTTTGAAGGGATGTTTAAACATTACCATAGCAATCAGAGAGCGTTAGGGCAGTGGTTGAGAGTAGAGGAGTAAACTACCCCCCCCCACTGGGCCTCAGTAAAAGGCGGTGAGTGGTCCCCAGTGATAGAAAGGTTGGGGACCACTGTTCTAGTGGGCCTCATTTGACATGTTAGCATTAGGTACATATGTAGGATTAAATATTGTTTGGCCTACTTTTCTGCACATTTCTAAATCCATGGGAGACACCATTCACCCCAAATCCCCTTTCAGGAAATGTCCTAACAAGGGAACTGGATTTTCTTAAATGCGGCTGCCGCCTTAGGCAGCAGACTGCTGATTGCAGCAGCAGAGGACTTTGGCCAGGAGGAAGACACTGCGTGGCTGGCTTTGATGGGGCCTGGCAGAAACTCCCAGGCCATGTGAGGCTGCAGCTGCTTTCCACTGCATGAAGTGGCAGGCAGGGACAGGAGGAAGAGCAGGGGCCACCCTGCTGCCCTATATAAGGGTGTACACAGCAGCAGGAATCCTTTTCACTCCTCTGCACCTGATTTTCCCCATTCTCCCACCCTATTTTGTTATAACATCATATTGTTTGCTTGTTTTATGGGGGGTTTATACCTTTCTTGTCACAACTGGTGGTTATGCTTTGTAGGCTGAACCTTTTGGGGTGAGGCCTACACCTGTGTGTTGGATTCCACAAACTTAAGGGCCTCCATTTGAGGCCGGGTGCATGTGAGGTGCAGCACTTCCTGACTGAGAGGCAGCTGGCTTGCATTGCAGATGGCTGTGGGTACCCTAATAGAGGCCACTGCCCACAGGGAACCTGATTTATACCATCTTTCCATTGCGCTGGTGGTAGGGGGAGCTGACTGGCCTGTGGGATGGCCTGTTGGTGTGAGTGCTCTCTTGTTGTTGACTGGCCACTAGGGAGCAGGATCTGCTGGGGGGCTCATTTGAATAATAATAAAGCTGTGGCCCAATTTAATGCCAAGATCTTGGCGTCTGTGTCTTCTGTACAGTCCAGAATATGTTCCCCTGCCCATGCAATCATGAATATAGTATGATGCTTAACTCTCTCCAGGGAAAGATATCTTCTTTCCAGGAAGAGATATCATTAAACTAAGTTTTTTTATTTAGCTAGTATTTTTAGACTGACATTTGCAACTCTCAAAAAGGGCCTAAAGCACAGTGATAAAGAATATGCTAGGCATGGATATGATCCAGCTCATAGGCCAAAATTCATCAGAAATTTTGGCCAGTCTGTGGTCCATAAAGCTATGTTGTGTCTAGCACACTGTGTTTATGTGGGGAGTATTCCACTGCTTCATAAACTTACTGAACCAGTTCAGTTTATACAATCAAGATGTTGTCCATGAGAGTACATGGTTCAGTCCATGGGTGCTCCACAAACTCAGTTTGTGCCCATCCCTAGAACACGTTATGTATATATAAGGATCAGTCCCTTTAATGTCAAGCTCTTTAGTTAGATCATGAAGAGTCACTGTAAATGAGAGATCTGGAGTAGAGCGAGCAATGATATGACTTACTACAAAGCAGCTTCAATTGGCTGGGCTGTTATGTGTCTATATGCGAGTGTTTTGTATCTTTTAAAACTGACAGTTTTACTTCTAGGTTGTAAGTTCATTAATAGTTGAATAACTAAGGATTATGTTCCAATGATAACAAATGGTTATATTCACAGAGAAGCTATATTACATATATGTCTGTCTATATATACAGTGCCTTGAACCTTTCATTCTTTTCTCAAACCATTCTAGCTGTGTTCATTTTTCATATTTGTTCCACAAAATATATTTCTGTTAAAGCCTTGGGGGAGGAGCGTGTCTCATGGCTTAAATGCCACTCAGAATTTAACACCCACTCAGGGTGGCTGTCCCACCCCTGAGTGCCTGAGTACCTCCTCCAACCGGCTTGCCTGTCTGTCCAGCAGCCAGCCAATCACCTTCTGTTCCCCACCCCTGACCACCCTCCTCCTTCCACTTCCCTCTGTGGCTCGGAGGCTGCAGATTCCTGCAGGGTGAGAGCTGCCCCTGCTGGCGAGTTCCTTAGCGGCTGCCTGGAGCCTTTCCAGGTCCTGGGGGGAGGGGGAGGATGTCCGCAGAATTCTTCCACCCCACCCCCCATCTAGTGCCCTAGTTGTGCATAGTTTCCATCCAAAATTCCAAATAGAAAACTGCTTAACTTAAAGTGCATGCAGGATTAGCCAAACTGATTGGGAAAAGGTTGAAAATAACACAAAGATATATTTTGTATTAAAAGATGATGAATATGTTTATAACGTGCATGGAAACTAAAGGAAACTTCTGCTTCTTGAACACGAGTTAGAAAAAGTTCAGCCTGAAACTTTTGCCACTTCTGATCAGCACAGTTGGTTGCACTGGCTGTTCAGTAACCACTTCCACCAAAGATATTCACAGCCATAAGGATCAAAAATTTAAGTAGCATTATAATAAGCCACAATACAAGAAGCAACAATATCAAAGTACCTTCTGGAAATTGTACCTGATTTTGTAGCTACATTAGATGGTTTACAGTGTATAGCGTGCCATGACATTCCCAGAAACCAAAATAACAAATTTCATATCTGCTACCTGGTAGTAGTGGATAGTGCTGTCAAGTTGCAGCCAACTTATGGGGCCATTCCGCACCGGGATCCATGTAGCAAATTGTTTGCTGAACGAAAAATCGCCATTTTAAATAGTGGAATTCGTCATTATGCATACCTGCCTTTGTAGTGGAATCTAGTTGCGTTTCTATCGTTTCCCACAGGCTTCCGGTCTCGGCAAAAATCGCTAGAAAGGAAGCGCTATTGCCGAGCTCGTCCCGCCCCTGGCCATCAAGCAGCCAATGGGCGGCCGTTAGCATGCTCCCAAACAGCCCCTTTCCCTTTAAGAAAGGTTAAAAAAAAAAAAAACACCCGTTGCAACTAATTTGCGTTGATTCGTTGCAATGGAGAGACCCATCCAGCTGGCAGGTGGTGTTTGAGCTGCCGTTTCATCGTTGCCACGCTCCCCCCGAGTGAAAAAAAAATCCCCCCTCCCTCACGGGCGCGATTTTCAGCCAAAAACAGTGTGAAAAATAAAGGGGAAATAAACCAGCAAACGGGCTTCTGTGTTGCTTGTGCTTAGTGACTTTAAACAGAGGGACTGCAGCCGGGGAAGCCTCCCTGGGTAAACGAAGGCTCACCGGTGCGTTGATCTCCGCTCGCTCGGAGAAAAAAAAATGGCGATCGCTTCGCCGGAAGATCAGAGGAGAGAGCCAGGGGGAGGGACTTTGCAGAAACCACAACAATGGTAACGCACAGAACTTTCCCGCTAGTGTTGCAGATTGGTTGCAGGAGTGTAGCACTTTCCGGAGGGTGAATCCACTTTTTGGGATTTCCCTGAAAGCGCTACAATGAAGCGCTTTTTGCAAATCGGTTTCAGGAGTGTTGCAGATTGTCAGCGACGTTGTGCATAATGGCAAATCAGTAGCGATTTAAATTGGCAACCATTGTGCAATTTTGAAGGAGTACAGAAAGCCCCATGGTGTTCCCTGTAGGGTTTTCAAAGCAAGAGACATTCAGAGATGGTTTACCATTTTTTGCCTCTGTGTAAAAATCTAGGCTTCCATGATGGTCACTCATCCAAATACTATGCAGGGTTGACCCTCTTTAGCTTTTGAGATCTGACACAATCAGGCTAGCCTGAGTTATCCAAGTCAGGGCATCTACTACATAGTATGCAGAAAAGGAGGGATTCCCATAGGCATGTTTGAAATTATTACATGTAAGGAGAACATGCACAAGGTACAGGTAGACTTGAGGGGCCGCTGAACATTTCCTCCATCTGGCAATTCTTCCCTACAAGCTCTCAAACCCTTCTGTTTTCCACCTCTAGGCCCTGAGACACAAATAACCTGATGACATAAAGGAGAAAGGCCCTGATGGAAACTGGATGCAGTCTCTAGAATGATATCTAGCAGAAGGGTTAAGCACCCCATCCTGTGTCCGGTATTATACCCTTCAAATGGGTTTATTTATATGAAAATATGTAGTTCTATGCTTTGTATGAGAAACACATGTGTTTCTTAAAAATAAGTAGCGCATGTGCATGACTAATTATTCTTCAAAATACAAGAAAACTGTGAAAACTGTGAAACTGAATTTTACAGCAAAGTTTTCCTACTCTAAATATAATGTATTGTGAAGCTGCTTTTGCCACTCAGACATTGTGTTTTATGTCATCTCCAGCCCCCATTTGTGTATTTCCATCAACAGAATGACTAATGAATGCAAATATGTCCACAATTATGGGATATGAGGTCTGAAATAATAGATTAGATACCCATGTAACATTCCCAGAGCCAGATAATCCAATCCAAGACAAAACATAATTATAGTTCCTCTACCTAAAATCCCACATCATGGTTGTGTCTGGGTTGCAATACTTTGGTCTCTATGTGTAAATACAACAATCACTATGAGTAAATCTAGTTGTAATCCTTTCACAAGACTGAAAATTGGGCAATTCCTAAAAGAGGAAGAAGCTGATTCTATTTCCAGTCACAAATATCCTGTCACTCAGAATATTATTTTCAGCAAATTTCCTGTCATGGAGAACATTAAGGGTGGTTTTAAATTAATCTGATTTTAAAATGTTTTATAATGAATATTTTAATATTACAAGTATTTTTATTTATTGTTTTTATATGTGTTGTCATGCACCCTAAGCCTTTGGAGAAGGGCTGGTTAAAATTATTATTGCTGATGTTGTTGTTATTATGAGTCTGAGTCTAAATATGATCTTGAACTGTACATAGTGCAATAGAAGCCTATAAATGATGTAGGACCATTTCACAAAGGTGAAGATCGTGGGTTCAGTCTCCAGCATCTCCTGCTTGAAACAGGATCAGGTAGGAGGTGATATGAAAACCTGTGCTTGAGACGCTAGAAACCCAGTGCCAGTCAAAGTAGTCAACACTGAGCTTGATGGACTCAGTATAATCCGGATTCATGTGTTCAGTTAATGATGAAGAAAGACTGTATTTCTGATGCTGTAAGAAATTCACTGTTTACCTGTTGATTACCTGTTGACACGGAACCTTCAAGACATATACGGCGCTCCCTATTCATTTGGTATAAGTCATCCTTTACATGCATTCCTTTTACTCCCCCACATTTGTTGCCTGTCTTTCTATGTATCTAATTGAATAGAGAGAGAATGCATGCCTGAGTGTTCTGTGCACCTGGATGCTGCTTGTCCATAGTACAAAATGAAACATCATGTGTTTGATTATGACACATTAAAGTTGACATACATAAGTGCCTGGCATACAGATACATAAGTACAAAGATCATATAGAGATATGTCCCCATAGCAATATGTCTTGGAATTCCTAGGTTATTTTTTTAAAGAGTCTAGCCTTTTTCATAGTAGAAATAAAATGAAAAAGCTGCAAGCAGTTTTTATCCAGACTGCCTGGGAAAGAATGAAGGAGAGGAAATTGGGTCAGTTACTCCCTTACTGCCAAATTCATTCTTGTTTGCCAAAGCTCATCACTTTTTCTCCCTGAACTCTTTTATTCTTTCACTAGAAATTAAGCCTGCTGTAGAAGAAAGACAGCGGGCGCTAGAGAATGGGGAGGCAGACTGTTGGCAAAGAAGGAAGAAGAGGAAAGGAGGTATGGGAGGGAGAAAGAAGGGAAAGGGGTGGTTGAAAGGATGGGTAGAAGGGAGAAAGAAAGGAAGTAAAGGAGAAAGACAGGAAGCAAGTGTGAGAGAGAGACAGAGAGACAGGAAGGAGATGGAGAAATAGAGGAAGTCATGAAGTAAGAAGGAAGAAAGGAAGGCAGGCAGAGAGGAAGGTGAAATGGGAGGGGACAGGGTGTGTGTGAAGGGTGGGGGGGAATGGGGTGAATCGGAAGGGGGAGGTGGCAAGGGAAGAGGGGGTAGAGAGGAGTGTGAGTGTGGATGTGTGGGATGGGGGAAGGGGTGGGAGAGTGTGGTGAGTGGGTGGCTATGTGTGTGTGTGTGTGTGTGTGTGTGTCTGTGGGGGCGGGGAAGTGGCGGTGGGGTGATCTCACAGGGGGGGTGGCCAGGGGGGGTTTCTCTGTGTGTGTGTATGTGTCTCTGTGGGGGCGGGGATGCGGCTGCAGTGCGATCGTGCGGGGGGATGGCCAGGGGGGGTTGCCTGGTGTGTGTCTCTGTGGGAGTGGTGGCCAGGGGGGGTTTGTGTGTGTGCCTCTGTGGGGGCGGGGAAGCAGCAGCGGTGCGATCGTGCGGGGGCGGCCAGGGGGGTTTTGTGTGTGTGTGTGTGTGTGTGTGTGCACATGTCTCTGGGCGCGGGGAAGCAGCGGTGGCACAATGGGGGCGGGCAGGGGGTTGTGTGTGTCTGGGCGAGGGGAAGGCAGTGTGAGTACTCACCATCGGGGAAGGCTGCTTCTCCTTGTGTGCGGTGAGTCCCCGGCCGTGCAAGGTGAGGCTGGGCCAAGCAGCCAATAGGGAGCCAGGCTTTGCGTGGCTCCCCATTGGCCGCTTGGCCCTGGAGTGACATTCGGAGGGCCCAATCAGAAGCCGCTGATTGGGCCCTCCTAGTTTTTATCCCGGACAGAGCCCGCCCCTTCTCCTCCACCTTAGGGCTTACTCTTTTATTTATTCCGCTCTGCAAGAGTGGTTAAATATGGTTTTTCCTCTTTTTAATCACAGTGGCAAGTGAAAGCATTAAGCAAAAAATTGGAGTGAGATTTTTACTACTTTTGGACTGTCACATGTGTTTATCTCTATTTGCAGTACGAAAGAAGTAGGTAGGGCCATGAGAATGGGAAGAACTCAAAAATGAATGAATTCCCTGTTTCACTCAGTCTAGTATATGCTTTGAATCATTACTGCAACCCTCTTTGATTTAACTTGCTTATCTAAACATTTACCTGAGCACATGCAAAATAGTATGAATAATTTCTTGTCAAGTTCCTGTCATCACTTTTGCAGAATCTTCTCGGGCATGTTTAAGCTCTACAGCCTCTCAGCACTTCAGTGCAGAAGGCCAGAGGGCTGGGGAGGGGTATAATAGGTGGACAAAAGCCCTACCTACGTTCCCAAAGCATCCTATGCAGTACAATGTCAACAATTAGAGACTTTATTTGATCCTTTACTTAGGAATTGCTGTAGTATCCAATATATCCTTTTTTGCTGAATACATTAAAAGAGCAGGTATAAATCCGATCACTTTGGCAAAATGTTTGTGTCTTCCTTATTCCATTCATTTCTAAGACTCTGCATATCATATTTATTAATAATAGCATATATTTATAAAGAAATATTTTAGGTTTGACTTTCAACATCAATTCATTCACAATTTCCATAAACAAAGGAGGCTCTCTAGCATAGGTAGACCCTAAAGCATTCGACTTAGGAAAGGACACCAAACAAGAAGCCTCCAAAAGAATGCAAGATGAATAATTCAAAAGGGATAATGAGGGTGGTAGTAGTAGTAGTAGTAGGAAGAAGAAGAAGAAGAAGAAGAAGAAGAAGAAGAAGAGTTGGTTATTACTTGCTACTTTTCTCTGTAAGGAGTCTCAAAGTGGCTTAGAATAAATAAAAATGCCTGATAATATAATCTAAGATCAGGGAAACTCTTTCACTGAATGTGAGCTGCATCCTTTTTAATGAAATCTGAGGCAGTAAGGAACTCCATATAAATTTCTAAAAAATATTAATTTTCATGATGACTATATCTATACAAGGTATATGAAAAGGAATTGCATGTAAAATACAAATAATAGTTAATATTATATCAATTTTGAGTATATTTTGCCCCATTAATATAAGTTTAAGGTTGCTCATATGTTCATATCCAAAGATATACCGATAATCAGCCTGTTAAAATGTGGCATAATCATATAGATACTATATCTAGGAATTAATATTCCAGTGTAATGACATTTGGGCACCAGCATGAGCGGATATACTCTGTGATATATTGTCTCCCAATGGCATCTACCCAAATTTTGTCCAATTAATAAGCAAATCATTTTCCCTAGATAACTAATGATTCACCTTATCGTGGACAGATGGATTTTTGTAAGATTTGCTTGTGGTAACAGCACTACATGTAAACTGGAGATGAGAAGGAGTAATCTGGCACTAGCAGCCCAACTCAAATATATTTTACATCTAGGACATAGTTAAGATATATTATTTTTAAAAGATTTTCTGCTAAATAATCCATCTTTTCAAAGCTACATGATTGCGTCTACTGTCAGATATCATGTGGTACATACTAGGGGCATACATCGAGCAAACTCCCCCCCCCCTAATTTTTTAATATTAATTCATCCAGTTGTTTGTTTCCTGTTTTTCCTGCTTTCAAAATGGCTAAGGGATCTCAGTCTTTCAGGATCTGTCAGGATCTCGAGTTAGCCAGAGTTCATTTAATGGAAGGGTCCCCATCCTGAGGCAGCCAAGGCACACTACCCTACTCAAAACCATATCACTCATCTACTGTAACCTGCCACCCCTTGAATCTTCACAGGATCAGCCTTTCCATCAGATGGCTATCAGGTCTCTTCAATGGATCCGGCCCCATCCAATGAATCTCATTGTTCTGAATGAAAGGAATGTGGTGAGCCAGCAACCCCCATCTCTTGGTGTTCTCATGCAACTACCATAACATTTCTGATTATGAGCCTGTTTGTGTAGCATATATGTACATGTGAATGAACTGGTCTCAACAGTTTCAGAACTTGTTAAGTAAACTCCCTTCCCAATAGCTTACTCATAAACATTACAGTTTTATGGGGGAAGGTGTTGCGATAAATAGAAGGTATCTTAGCATATTTGGTCACTGGTTGAAAAAATAAAATATACTTCAGCTTTACTGAAGTTAAAACCCAAAAAATATATAGAAGCCAACACATTGTTATATTTCTGCATGGGAAAGCCTATGAGACTTCTGTTCAGTGAATATGAGATGGCCAGAAATTTACAAACATGCAGTAAAATGTATCTTTTAGCTTCATTTGTGATTAATAATGTCTTTTTGTTTATTGGGGCTGGAATAAGCTCAGCCATTGTTTAAAATGGAAATCTGCTAGACAACATCATATTTTTATTTGACTTAAAATATTTGTCCTTTATCCAAAAATTGTATGATGAATTAGGGTCTCCCAGACTGGTGTTTCTGTCACATTTCATGGTAGCATGGAATAGGTTGTCTGGTTATATAGCAATCATAGAATCATAGAATCATGGAAGGGGCCATACAGGCCATCTAGTCCAGCCCCCTGCTCAACGCAGGATCAGCCCTAAGCATCCTAAAGCATCCAAGAAAAGTGTGTATCCAACCTTTGCTTGAAGATTGCCAGTGACTGTTCTTAATTTTAAACCTTCTCAATGCATTTTAATATTTATTATATATCTGGAGCCTGTTTCTCTTCCAGGAAAAAGTAGTTTATGCTTTTTCCTGTGAGATAGATTGGGCAGAGAAATAGTCACCCATCCAGGACTACCCTGTGAATGGCTGGACCTTATCTGAGCCCACTTTTCTCAGATGTATATCTTAAATCTACCATTTACATCTTTATAGAATCATAGAATCATAGAGTTGGAAGGGGCCATACAGGCCATCTAGTCCAACCCCCTGCTCAACTCAGGATCAGCCCTAACCATCCTAAAGCATCCAAGAAAAGTGTGTTTCCAGCCTTTGCTTGGAGACTGCCAGTGACTGTTCTTAATTTTAAACCTTCTCAATGCATTTTAATATTTATTATATATCTGGAGCCTGTTTCTCTTCCAGGAAAAAGTAGTTTATGCTTTTTCCTGTGAGATAGATTGGGCAGAGAAATAGTCACCCATCCAGGACTACCCTGTGAATGGCTGGACCTTATCTCTGCCCACTTTTCTCAGATGTATATCTTAAACCTACCATTTACATCTGTATAGAATCATAGAATCATAGAGTTGGAAGGGGCCATACAGGCCATCTAGTCCAACCCCCTGCTCAACTCAGGATCAGCCCTAACCATCCTAAAGCATCCAAGAAAAGTGTGTATCCAGCCTTTGCTTGGAGACTGCCAGTGAGGGGGAGTTCACCACCTCCTTAGGCAGCCTATTCCACTGCTGAACTACTCTGACTGTGAAAAATTTGTTCCTGATATCTAGCCTATATCGTTGTACTTGAAGTTTAAACCCATTACTGCATGTCCTCTCCTCTGCAGCCAATGGGAACAGCATCCTGCCCTCCTCCAAGTGACAACCTTTCAAATACTTAAAGAGGGCTATCATGTCCCCTCTCAACCTCCTTTTCTCCAGGCTGAACATTCCTAAAATGAGGTTGCCCTGGCAAGACCTGTTGGAGAAAAAATTGTGCTGACTTCCCTGGATCAACAAATTGTTTTTCTGATTATTGTAGATGACCCCCTTTACAAATCTGCTTCATTATCTTCCCTGCAATTGAAGTCAGGCTTACTAGCCTATGGTTTCTTAGGTAATCTCACCTCCCTTTTTTGAAGACTGTGATAACATTTGCCCTCCTCCAGCCTCCTGGCATCTCTCCAGTCCTCTAAGAGGTCCTGAAGGTGATGGACAAGGGTTCTGCAAGCTCATCAGAAAGTTCTTTGAACATTTCTGTTTTGCTCCTTACATTAATGTTAACGTAAGATCAAAATTGTAACAAGACAATGCTTAATAATATCAACGAAAAGGTAATTATCTGATCAAGAGGCTCTGTAGTGCAAAAGATTCCCTTTACACCAAAATTTTGCTATGGAATCCAATTTCTAACTGGCCTGACTGAATGGCTAGATTTCATTTCAATATTTAGATAAACTTGGTTTCAACTTGCTCTTTGAGCATTTTTACAGTATAATTGTTTAGAAAACAGGATCAAGTATAGTACCAAGAACATCTGAAAATAGACATTGAGCAACAGGAATATTATAAAACTTGATTTCAAAAGAATGTGTGCAGCAATTATTCTGGGCTGCATTAAATTACAAAAATTGAGAAAAGCTGTGACCTAGATTCTCTCAGCATACTTACTTTTCATTTCAAGGACCTTTTTCAAATCCCTTTCCCTTGCTCTTTCTAATAGAAAGCATGGCTTTCTTGTTGGTAACGTTTTTATCTATGTAAAACTGTTCTACTATATTAACAAGTTGCAGGGGGTGGTTAAATATTGCAAAGACATATGTAGAACCCAGAGAGAGGAAGAGGAAAAGAGACAAGCAGAATTTTGTGAAGGAGATCCTGCAAACCATTAGAAGTTATACAAAACAGATAATTTTTGGAAAAGTAGCATCATAAAATTAAAGTATTGAAGTTTTAGAACTGAGCATCTCAAAAGACAAACTGCAATATCTGTGAGGTTTTTAAATAGTATGTACAAACTTAGAGGCAAAGGGTAAAATAGTTGTATCACTTTCCCAGGGCTCTGGTGGGTGGGAGTTTGAGGTAGAGGCACCAAACTTGCAGCGTAGTTGCAAGAACCTCTCCTCAAAAAACCCACAAGTTGCAACAAGATCGGCCCATCCAGCCTCCCTTATTTCCTATGTGAGAACAGAGCAGAGAATCTGGGTTTTTCTCATCATAGGAAATAACAGTGATTGGATGGTCCAATCTTTCTGCAACTTGGGGGGTTCTTTTGAGGAGAGGCTCCTGCAGCTATGCTGCAATTTTGGTGCATCTACTTCAAATCTCCACCTCTCCCCCAGAGTCTGGGAAAGACAAAAAGGGGAACTTTCCCCCTTTCTCTTTACCTTTAAAGTTTATAGGACCACTTGCTTGAATCGCCAAATTATCCCAAATCATGATTTAGTGATTTTAGCAAAGTTGATTTGGCCATTTAAAATTATTGCAAAATGGCAATTCAGCCAATTTGTGCCCAAACCAAGGCTGATTTAGGTACTTTTCAGCAGTCTCAAATCATACAAAACATACAAATCAGTTTTCCTTTTGGCCTTTTCCTGAATTGTTAAATAGACTCCTGTAATTGCAGCTGTTTTTTTTTCAGAGAATGCACTGAGGGCTTCCTTGGGGCCAGGGACCACCAGGAGCTTGGATGTAGTAGAGCGCAAGGCTCTTTGAGGAGTGTAGGTGGAGAGGCGGTCCCTCAGGTATACTGGGCCCAGACTGTTTATGGCCTTAAAGGTGATAACCAACACCTTAAGCCTGATCCAGAATTCAACCAGGAGCTAGCGCAACTGCTGGAGGATGGGCCGGATGTGGGACCTCCAAGGTGTTGTTGTGAGGACCCTGGCAGCCGCGTTCTGGACCAGTTGCAGTTTCCGGATCAAGGATAAGGGTAGGCCAGTGTAGAGCGAGTTACAGAAGTCCAGCCTAGAGGTGAAAAAGAAGAACATCTACTTCTGCTTCATTGACTATGCTAAAGCTTTTGATGGTGTGGAGCACAACAAATTGTGGCAAGTTCTTAAAGAGATGGGAATACCAGAGCATCTTATCTGTCTCTTGAGAAACTTATATGCAGGTCAAGAAGCAACAGTGACAACTGAACATGGAATCATTGATTGGTTCAAAATTGAGAAAGGAGTCCGGCAAGGCTGTACACCTTGCCTATTTAACTTGTATGGGGAGCACATCATGAGAAAGGTGGGGTTAGATGAGTCACAAATTGGGATCAAGATTGCAGGGAGAAATATCAACAACCTCAGATATGCAGATGATACCACTCTAATGGCAGAAAGTGAAGAGGAACTAAAGAGCCTTTTGATGCGGGTGAAGGAGGAGAGTAAAAAAGTTGGCTTGAAACTCAACATCAAGAAAACAAAGATCATGGCATCCGGCCCTCTCAATTCCTGGCAAATAGATGGGGAAGAAATAGAGGTTGTGACAGATTTTATTTTCTTGGGCTCCAAGATCACTGCAGATGGGGACTGCAGCAAAGAAATTAAAAGACGCTTGCTCCTGGGGAGGAAAGCTATGGCAAATCTAGACAGCATCCTAAAAAGCAGAGAAATCACCCTGCCAACTAAAGTGTGTCTAGTCAAGGCAATGGTCTTGCCAGTTGCAATGTATGGCTGTGAAAGTTGGACCATGAACAAGGCCGAGCGTCAAACAATTGACTGCAAGGCGAACATACCGGTCAGTCCTAGAGGAGATCAGCCCTGACTGCTCCTTAGAAGGCCAGATCCTGAAGATGAAAACTCAAATACTTTGGCCACCTCATGAGAAGGAAGGACTCCCTGGAGAAGAGCCTAATGCTGGGAGTGATCGAGGGCAAAAGAAGAAGGGGACGACAGAGAATGAGGTGGCTGAACGTCAGTTGGTGCGAACGTAAATGGACTTGGAGGAATGGTAGAGGACAGGAAGGTCTGGAGGATCATTGTCCGTGGGGTTGCGATGGGTCAGACATGACTTCGCACCTAACAATAACAACAACAACTACTACTACTCCTACTACTTACCTACTACTACAACACCTTGAGCAGTATAAAAATCCATAATTTCATTTATAGTCTATATTTGTTTGCCAAAAAATGAAAAGAATAAGTTTTGCAGCATCCAAAGATATGTTAGGATTTTGATCTGAGAGTAGGATGGGGAATACCTTGCTTTGATTAGAATCTTAAATTATAGCAACAACAAAATCAACAGATTTTGTCACATCTGCAAGTGTTGCTACATGGACCTCATGCTCTTTTGATTCTGCTGCTCATTGACCATAGAAATCAGTGTCAATCTTCATGTTAACTGTTACATGGCACAATAGAAGTATAGTATTGCCCTGTGAGTTACTCTGGATGTTTTTTTTTTTTATGACCTTGTTTCCCACAGTCAGGGCCATAGAGTCTGGGCATTAGGAAGACTGTCATTTGAGAACCACAGACAATTTGCTTCCCACAGTATGGAAAGCAGAGCAGTAAACAATAATAGTTTAGTGTTATCATGGCCATGATTGCTAGTATTTAAAAAGAAAATACAAGGCAACAGCTTAAGGAGTGGGAGTGCTATTCTCAGAGCCAATGGAATGTCTGGAAGGCTAATAAAGATGCTTTCATGAACAGAAATCTAGGCTGCCATTTGCCAGTGCTGATTTGTTGTCCCAATCTGTCCTCCAGAGTCATCAGGATAATCCTTTGTCAAAACAGCCAATGAATCCCCTGGAAAAGAGGTGATAGCCTTTGATCTCTCTACCAGCAACATTTTGGTTTCTCTTTGTAAAGTACACTGAATTCTAGGGGATTCATTGGCTGTTTTGACAAAGGATTATCATTGGTTGTATCTGGTTGTGACACATATGTAACAGAACTGATTTTTCTACTGTCATGTAAGAAGATCATAGTCTGACGAAGGGTGCTTGCACTCGAAAACTCACACCTTGAACAACTCTTTGTTGGTCTTAAAGGTGCTACTGGACTCTATTTTAATATTGTATGCATAAATCACATTAATTCAGTTAATGGTGGGAGCAATATGACTGTGGAAGGGAACTGGTTTTGTACAAACTCTTCAGACACTTAAGCAACCAAAGCCCTATCCAGAATCTCAACCATTCACGTAAAATGTATCATCCTGGATAATGTGAGACTAAAGAAGTATGCCACCATTGCATTTCAAAAATCCCTGGTTTGGTTTGATTTCTTCTTTTTGTAAATTGAATTCACAAGTCTATCTCCAGCTTTTGTTTCTAGCCAGCTTGAGCCGTAGCCTCTAGTCTGGAGAGACAGGGCTGTTTCCCCAGTCCTCCACATGTAGACAGTGACCTTGGGCTAGTCACAGTTCTCAGAGGTCTCTCAGCCCCACTTATCTCACCAAGTGTCTGTTGTGCGAGGAGGAAGGGAAGGTGATTATAAGTTGCTTTGAGACTCATTGGGTAGTAAAAAGTGGGGTACAAAAAATCAGCTCTCTTTACAAAAAACAGCTGTATTTCCTGATCTCCCCCCCCCCCTAGCACACTCTAAAATATATCATCATGGTAAACACATGATGTTAAAATGTGGTAAAAGAAACTAGTGGCAGAGAAATATGTGGGAAATATTGGCAATAAATAAAACAAAAAGTGAAAAAATTGAACGGGGTCATATTTGTACTTTCCTGTGTGGAATCAGCATCTTTACTTAATCCAAGATTTCCCAACCTTGTTGAGCCTGTGGGCATTCTTGGAATTTTAAGAAATAATAGTGGGCACCAAAACTAAATAACTACAATGGGGGCAAGGCCAGCCACAAAAGGGTTACAATGGCAGCATGATCAGCTATTTTCTTTGCAGGAAGAAATCCAAACAGTATGCATTTTCAAAGACATGAGCACTTAGGGAGAGGTTGTTAAGGCATAGAAGTCAGACAGGCTGTGTCTATAGCCTGGCTGAAGTATAGGGATGTGCACTTGAAAAAAATCAAAAGTATTTTTATTTGGATTTCAGGAAGGATTTCCATACAAGTATTCAGGATTATTTGGATTCAAAATACCACTGAGAATTTAGTTTCTTTTTATTTATTTATTTATTTATTTATCATACTTTTATACCGCCCTCCCCGGAGGCTCAGGGCGGTTTACATTATAACAGAGAACCATACATAAAACAGTCTGTAGAACATGTACACCAATAACCAACAATTGCAACCAAACACAACACAGTATAACAATAAACAATCATAACACAAACAGGTCCAGGGCTTGTTGATGGGATTCTGAGGGGGGTGGCTTATTGATTGAATTCTGAGGGGGGGGTGGGGGGGGAGCAGGGGCCCTTGGTCGCTGTAGATTACATCTGGTCTCGGCCAAATGCCTGGTGGAGGAGCTCCTTTTTGCAGGCCCTGCGGAACTGTTTAAGCTCCGTCAGGGCCCTGATCTCCTCTGGGAGCTCGTTCCACCAGGTAGGGGCCAGAACAGAGAATGCTCTGGCCCTGGTCGAGACCAGACGGACTTCTTTAGGGCCAGGGATCCTTAGCTGATTGGAGGCAGTAGAGCGCAGAGCTCTTTTGGGGGCATAGGCGGGGAGGCGGTCCCTCAGGTACACTGGGCCCTGACCGCGTATGGCCTTGAAGGTAATTACCAGAACCTTTAGTCTGATCCGGAATTCAACTGGTAACCATTGCAGCTGATGGAGAATAGGCCGGATATGGGACCTCCACGGTGTTGCCGTGAGGATCCTGGCTGCTGCATTTTGAACTAGTTGTAGTTTCCGGGTCAGGGCTAAGGGCAGGCCTGCGTAGAGCGAGTTACAAAAGTCCAGTCTAGAGGTGACCGTCGCATGGATCACTGTGGCTAGGTGTTCCGGGGCCAGGTAGGGCGCTAGTAGTTTGGCTTGGCGGAGATGGTAGAATGCCAGCCGCGCTGCCTTTGTGATCTGGGCCTCCATTGTCAGGGAGGTGTCCAGAATCACGCCTAGGTTCCTGGCAGAGTGAGCCGTAGAGAGCTGCACGCCATCCAGGGTAGGCAGGCGCGCTTCCTCGCATGGGCCCTTCCTACCTAGCCACAGGACCTCCGTCTTTGAAGGATTGAGCTTCAGATGACTCTGCTTGAGCCATCTCGTCACTGCTTCCAGGCAGCTGGCTAATGCTTCTGGGGGAGAGTCAGGGCGGCCATCCATCAGGAGGAAGAGCTGGGTGTCATCTGCATATTGATGGCAACCCAGCCCAAACATCCGTACCAGCTGTGCGAGAGGGCGCATGAAGATGTTGAATAGGATAGGAGAGAGGACCGCTCCTTGTGGGACTCCACAAGTAAGTTGCCAGCGGCCTGATGTTTTCTCTCCTATTGCAACCCTCTGTCC
The DNA here is from genome assembly GCF_049243985.1 of Paroedura picta. Lineage (NCBI taxonomy): Eukaryota > Metazoa > Chordata > Lepidosauria > Squamata > Gekkonidae > Paroedura > Paroedura picta. The sequence goes on from NC_135372.1 coordinate 79,385,883, forward strand.
ACGATCCTGGAGGAAGGAGATCAGCCATTGAAGGGCTGTCCCTTGTATTCCAGCATCGATGAGGCGGCGAGCTAGAAGCTCGTGATCGACTGTGTCGAACGCTGCTGAGAGGTCTAATAATATCAGCAGTGCCGACCCGCCTCGATCCAAATGGCGACCGAGGTCGTCCGTTAGGGCGACTAGCGCTGTCTCTACCCCATGGCCAGGCCGGAAGCCAGACTGGGATGGGTCTAGGACCGAAGCTTCTTCCAGGTATTCTGTCAGTTGGTTTGCGACTGCCCTTTCTATCATCTTGCCCAGAAACGCTAAGTGAGACACGGGCCTGTAGTTGTTAGGCTCTTGTGGGTTTAGTTGTTAGGCTCTTGTGGGTTTTTCCCCAGAGTTTTGAAATGTATGGATCCATTATTCCCTGCTGGGGATGTTTTCCAGGTGGCTGAAGTAGCTATTTTTCAAGCAAATGACACCAAAGTTTCAGGGACCTAATCCTGCCTGTCCACTCAAGATCCTTCCCATAAATTTTCCAGTGAATGCTATCAAAGGGTCCAGTTCTGTAGGCCCCTGAACGTGCTTCCTCTAAGCAAAGAAGCCAGTAGCCGCAAGAGTAACCATTGGCCAAAAGCCTCCAAACGCAAAGACAATCAACATTCCCAATAGAAATCAGCATCAGACCAGAGATTCCCAGCAGACCCAGGGGCCAGTGTGGCAAGGCCAGTGAAACCAATGTTAAGTCAGAAGATCAAAGCCAAACCAACTTGAGCACAGGACACTGGTGCAAGCCCAACTAAACCTATGAAACTGGGGAGAAAAGCAAACCAGTCTTAAAATACCAGTCTAGAAAATTCCTAATTATTTTTAGTTTTTTTCAGGACCTGATTAGCAGTATTATCGGTATTCTGATAAATCCAGATATCAGAATGTATGTATACATACATCAATTAAAATATTTTTGCACAACTGTGACACAATTGTCTGGGTTATGCTTTGCTAGTCTATTAGCTGAATGGAAGCAACCTGAAGTTCCCTGGATTTCTGTTTACTTGTTAGTTTCATTTAAGATCCTTTGGCTCTCCCCCCCTCCCAATTTTCAATAAGCAAGCAACCAAGCATCATGGTTTCCATGAGAACTGTGCTGGGAAACTTCACTGGGAGTTTGAAGAGCCTAAACTTCTTGTAATATTCCTTCCTTCCATCAGCTTATCTTGAGTTCAGAACAGACTTAGCATTAGTATAAGCAGAGAGAATGACATATCCTCAATAGTAAAGACCAATCAAAGATCTCCCCACCCCCAATATTCAGAGGTCTTAATATGCCTTGGCAAATGTTTAGTGATTGCAGATCAGCTCCCCAGTGAATATTAAAGAAAGAGGTCAGGAATCCTAAGTTCTGTGCCACTGACTCTGCTATAGCTGAATAACAAGAGAATTCCACAGAATGTATTACAAAAATGAATAATGAATGTTGCCTTACACAATAGGCCCTTAAAACATACAGAACCCTACAAGAAGTTAAGGACTTAACATTTGTAAAAGCTATTAATGTCCATTAATGCAGACAAATGACCAAAATTCTGACATTAGAGGTGGAGTTCCACAGCTTGTACCATTTATTGGCAGGAAATTAGGAACAATTAGATCTCTGAAAGGGCAGGGAAAAAGTCTCATAACACACATGGTCAAGCAGCAGGAAAGCCCAAGAGGAGAGAGGGTTTTTTAAAGTGGGTATAGTGGACTCCTTTTATATATTGCCTGTGGTTTCAGTGACAATCAACTATAATGGATAAAAACAGATTTCCCAAATTGACAATAATATATTCAATTCAGTTTTCTTTGCTCATTAACAGGCAGAAAAGTGAGTTCTTATGGGTAGTATTGTGTTCCAAGAGAAAAGACACTGCAAAATTAATCTGCCAAAATGTGATCACTAAATTTGGGGCATTCTATCATGTATAGAATGATAATGGTAATGACTGGGGAAGGCACTGGCAAACCACCCCGTATTGAGTCTGCCATGAAAACGCTAGAGGGCGTCACCCCAAGGGTCAGACATGACCCGGTGCTTGCACAGGGGATACCTTTACCTTTTTATCATGTATAGAGCATTTACAATGAAACCATGTTGGGGGGGGGGAGGTGGACTACTCAGGCACTAAACAAACAAAATTAATTCCTGAAATTATCCAGCAATTAGAGCACTATAGTGAAGACAAAAAATTATTAAAGAACCAAAAGAATCCATTTGTTCTCTCAAGCACACAAAAAATGTAAATTCATCCTTGGTGTCACTGCAATAACAGAAATCACAGCAGCAGGAGTGTTTCTGTGGAATATTGGTTCCATACACTTCTCCATGCAGACTCTGTAATGAGTTAGAAAGGATTGTACGATGCATGCCTGTCTGTATTAAGCAACTCAGACAAAACACACCTGAGAATAAGCGAAGGAGCCTTTGCTGCTGTGGGGCTGGAGGTGGTGGGTTCTCCATCTTTGGAAATTTTTAAACAGAGGCTGGATAGCCATCTGACGGGGAAACTGATTCTGTGAAGGCTCAAGGAGATGGCAGGTTACAGTGGATGAGCGATAGGGTTGTGAGTGTCCTGCATAGTGCAGGGGGTTGGACTAGATGACCCAGGAGGAACCTTCCAACTCTATGATTCTATAATTCTATCTGTTTCCCCAAACACATGAGTTTTCAGTCTGATTGAGAGCAAACATTTTTTCAGCTTCTGGTGCACGAACAAAACCTTTCCTGCTGAGTTGGATGCTAGCAAGGAGAGCCTAGGGCTGAACTGTTAGGCTTAAATTTCTGTTATCTTCAGCTATGCAAACATTGATATTAACCAAGATCATTCTTTTTCGGCTCAAAAAAGAATAATTGAACAATCATTTTATCTAATGTGAATTTCATATAAGGAAATCAGGGCAACTTCTGTATTCAAGCTTGCAAATGTAGACCCACTGTTTACAATACTCTATCCACATTGGCACCACTGGCTTGGCACAAGACTGTACAAAAGGCTACAGTTGCTGCTTTGTTTTCACAGTTTCCCTACTGACTTTGCCACTGAAAATAAATACAATTTTGAAGCAATGCTAGGTTACATTATTTTAGGGGTGGTCTCAGACATAGATGACTTGGTTTAATTTTTTTAAACTACAAAGCCCATATAAACACAGCAGATTATCATAGACAAAGAACATTATTTTGCACCGTATGTCTTCCTCTGGTTTCCACCCAATCAGTGAAAAACCTCAGTCATGTTCAATATGCACAATGGCTGGAGAATCACCAGGCTTCAAATGCAATCAGTTGTGGTTTCTCTGCCTAACTGGAATAGGCCCATTGACTTGGCCAGATTTTGTGTAGGATTTGCCCTAAAGAGATCAAGACTAAATTTCAGAATCCTCAGTGGAAAGGAAATGATATTCCATCTAGAAATATGACCATGCAAGTGAAATTCACTTACACACACACAAAATGCAGACACTTTCTTCGTTGAAAACAAACTCCTTCAGTGGAATTTGCCCTAATCCTGTGTGGTGTGTGGATTTGGAAAAGCACAGCTTCCAATCTGTGCAAACCCACAAACTTTCTAGGTGGGCTTGGTTAAGGGCTGTGCTGGGCATGACAATGGAAACATGTTATCAGATCTCCCAATGTACTTTCTAAGGCTTAAAAGTAGCTATGAGGAAGGGGAAATTTGCTTGGGGGCAGAATTGCCACTATATTAATGAGAGAAATAAGTTTTACTTGATGCAAGTAATGAGTTTACTCGGAGGGATGGAGATACTCATATTTAGAAATGGCAAGGGGCAAAGATTTCTCTCCCCTCTGCTGCTGCCCAGAATCAATATGCTATTTGTTTTATGTTGTTTAAAACCTATACAGCCTCCCAGATAGCTAGGCACAATTGCCCCCTCTAAAGAGATAACTTTTTTAGTTGAAGGTATAATATTTAAGTAAGATGTCATTCTTGGATGAGGTTGCCATGTTCAAGTCCCCCAAATGTCTGTAAGCTAATATGCCTGGTATGCAAATTGTATGCTATATATGAAATCAAGAATATCAATTACTGTATTATCTGCTAAGTTTTTTGCCTTGCTTCCCATTGGTTAATAGAAAGACTTTGGGAAAAGATCGTTAAAAACATTTTTATAATTGATCAGGTTATTTTCTAGAAGATTTGTCTGGGACTGTTTCTGCATCAGGAGACCTACCTTGTTTTAGCCTCACTTTGGATTTGATTGGGTGCTGCGAGTTGACATTTGCCTGCTGTATTTGGCCTTTTCTCCCTTTGTTTTCCAGGCTGTAATTTGTCATATGTTTTCCACATTGAGTTTGGAAGGAGGCAGGCTCCCATGATGCTTTGCTTCCTTCCCCTGTTCCAAAAGAGGAGTGTGGTTTGTTTGTTTGTTTGTTTTGCAAAATGGGGCCTGCTTGCACCTTTCTTTCAGTTGTCCCCCTTCCTTTCGGGATTCCATGCCCCTGATCACCTCCCGCCCCTTCTCCTCAGGGTTATCAACAACAGGGTTATCTATCATGTTACTATGCTGCTACATCATAAAGTGAAAGACTGCTTTTGCTGGAAAGCCAGTGGGAAGCAAGGGAGCAGACAGAACACATCTCTTCTCTGCCGCAAGCTGGCAGCTGGCTCCTAATTCACTTATTTTTCCTCCTGGTGTTTATTTCTTCTTTTTTCTCTGCTCTGGTCTGATGGTTTGCTGCTGACAAAGTGCTGTTGTGGCCTCCATTGAATATAATGGAGGTAGGATGGGAGCACCCTCTTTGGGAGCCCCTAGAAATGGACTCCCTGGTCCAAACTTTTTGAAACATGGAGGGGAGTCAGAGAAGTGGCTCCTGAAGCTGCCCTGAAGGTTTGGAGCCCCTAACTCAACCCCCACCCTCTAGGCCATGAAGACAGTGGAAACCTTAAATTCCCCATTAAAGTCAATGGCACCATTGACTTTAATGGCCAAAGTGCTTTGGAGACATCAGGAGTGCCTCAGCTGAAGCCGGATCCAAATCAGCTGATTTGGATGGCCCTTTAAATGATCCGAATTGGGTTCCTCCAAACCCAAAAACAGTCCAAATCTTTTGGGTGGTGCACATGCCTATTTACAATTGCCTTCTTCTGTGTAATACTCACCAGGGTTAGCTGAAATGGCACTGTCATTGTCTATGAAAGATCATTTGCTAATGTTACCCTCTATTGCTGTTGCTGCTGCCCAGTAGCTACTTTTTAAGGATTCATCCATCCCAGTCCCCTTTGGAACTGTCTGTTTTCTTCTGCTGATGTGACCATCGCTTGATGAAGAGATTGGGTGCATCTTAATTTGGTGTCTCAGCTATGACCATTCTACCTTGAGTAATGCTTCTAGGAGTTTAGACCCTTATGATCTTGCTCTCAGCTTTGCTAGCACACACAAACCCCCTCACTATGCATTGAAGGGGTTATTGACATACCCCGTCAGATTAACAGAACACCTAAAAGGCCGTATCTGTTACACTCTTTCAAAGTAATGCCATCTAGTTTGCCCATTTTGACTGACTAATGAACCAGCCAAAATTACTTGATAGTTTTGAAAACCAGTTAAAGCATATGAGGCAGAAAACACAGGCGGAACTTCCAATTGATGCTACAAGCCATCAACCAAGGCAAAATCTGGAGCAGCAGTTCATGTCAATAGAAGGGCAAATCATTCCATCTTGCTCCCATAAATCACAGCCCTGACTTCCCACATTGGTTACAACAAAGGGAAGATAGGATAGGTCTGTTCTGCACACCTGAGGCAAAAAAACTATCTAAGCATTTCCCCTTCTGTCTCTGGATCTAGAAGGCCTGGATACCTGCTGTCTTTTAAAAAGAAAAACAAATGTGAATTTAAGGAAGGTCAAATGAACACTAGTTACTCTGCCCAGATTATGGGTGGAACTCATTCACCTAAACACTATGGTAACCCTCTTCTTGACATATGATTTAAACTGGCCAAACCTCCTTGGAGAGATACAGTAATGAGAATGTAATATGTACTACCTTGTGTAAAGATCAAATCATGGGATGTTTATATCTCTGACTAACGAACAATAGAAAGTCATACATAGTGCCATTACTGAGGGAGAAACTGTGTAGGAACATATGAACAAACACATCAGCACAACAACTACTTGAAGCTATTACACATCTGGTGTTCTATTTCAGAAGAACAGGATAATGGACCTCTAACATAGCACAAAAACAACATCTGCCCAGATTCCAAATCCAAATCCATGCAACATCTCTGGTTGCAAATTGCAGGACTCCAAAGAGACACATCTTGTTCTGCACATAAGGCAGTATTTATGCATTTCATTCTGGAATAAAACTTTATCTCAAGGCAACAATCATAAGTGCACAAAAACAACTAAACTGACACTTAGTAACTTGATTGGAAGAAGGTGACAGACACAACAGTCTGTCAAGTCCTTTGCCCTTTGTCTCCCAAACATTGAGTGAACTAGAGTTGCTGAATGAACTTCACAGGCAGGGATTCCCCAACCCTGACCCTTCTCCAATTTCCTAACAAGCTATAAAGCCATTAAAATGGCTCTGACATTGTGGCTCATTTCTGTAACAAAAGCTTAATGGTAGCTCAGAGTTTTTCTTGCCTTCTTTCCCCTCATAATTGTTTCAAGAACAATTATGTTTTATGAACTGAAGCATGATATTTCAGTCAGGCAAGCACACTCATGTCTTGTACAAAAGAGATGCACATCTTACATCTAAGGGAATTCAGATTTTCAAGGGATTGCCAGTGACTAACAGAGCAATGGGGAGGGGGGATCCAAATAGAAGCTGACTGGCCCTTATGCTGCTATAACTCAGATGTATGCTGCTATATGGGACATTTCCATCAGCACAGGGCATGAGCAGGGCTGTACCATGCACTTCCACTGGTGCAGCTGCACTACAGTTGCACTCTGGCACAAATCCCTGTGCCTGAAGAAATGTGGGCATTCCAGAGGGCATGGTGCTAGTCAGTCTGCTCCCAAAGCATTTTCTGTGTAATATAAGTATTTTATATTTTACTAGAAATAAAGCCTATTTTATTACTGAATATAATGGGTGCTAGAAGCCGGTCTTCTCTCGGCCCCGGGAGCAGGCTCACCATAGCGAGGCAGCTCCCAGGGCCGAGAGAAGGCCGGCTCCGCACCCCCTCCCCAAAGACAGAAACGGCGTTCTGTCGGCCCCGGGAGCGGCCTCGCCGGGCAAGGCCGCTCCCGGGGCCGAGTGAAGGCGGGCTCTGGCCCCCCCACAATCCCCAAAGACATAGACAGCGTTCTGTTGGCCCCGGGAGTGGCCTCACCGGGCGAGGCCGCTCCCGGGGCCGACAGAAGGCCAGCTCCAGCCCCCCCACCCTCCGCCAAGAGTCAAATGGCGTTCTGTCGGCCCCGGGAGTGGCCTCGCCGGGCGAGGCCGCTCCCGGGGCTGACAGAAGTCCGGCTCCCTCCTCCCCACCCTCCCAAAAGACAGAAGAGCGGTCTCGCCGGGCAAGGGGAGCTTACCGGTGGGTGAGGGTCGATGGTGGCCATTTCGATGCGGAGGCAAACGATGCACTGACAGGTAAGCAAGGGCAAGGAACCCAAACCTGCTCCCTTGTTCCTCTCACTTGAAACCAGATCCCACCTTCGCAGTGGTGCCTCCCACAGACCCATTATGCATGGGGGGAATAACGCACATTCGGGGTGGAATGACGGCGACTAAAATCACTGATAACGCACGGTGCCGGCTGCAACCGGCCACAGCTTCGGTGCATGCCACCGAAAAAGCCGCGTTAGCGAAACGCGGAAGAAAGCGCAGCTTCCGGGTGACCGGGGCGAAACCAGAAGCGGCGGCGGGATCGCCACGTGCATAATTGGTCAAGCCCAGCATTGAGTTTATGCTGGGATGGCACAAGCCATGGCTTCCCAGTGCCATGGAGAAAAGCACCAGGATAGTTTCCCAGGAGAACTGCTAGGTAGAGGGCTATAATTGTTTTTTTTAATTGTAATGGGGATTTTTAATTGGGTTTTATTGTATGGATTTTCCTTTTGTGTGACCCGCTGCGAGCTGATTTTCAAGAGCAGCAGGCTATGCATCAAATAAATAAATAAATAAATAAATAAACAAATAAACAAATAAATAGCTTAGACATGTGCCTGTTGCCTCCTCTTGGCAGAGGACAGGGGCCATCAGTGGCTTGGGAGGGGGTCTGGCAGCTCCACATGGTAGACCAGCTTGCCAGGAGACCCTTTGACTAATTTTGTGCAGGATTAGAGCCTTGAGAATCATCTGATGGTGCTGCTGTGGCTAGATCACTACCAGTCCCTGAGCACTTCAGCACAGGACAAGGGAGTATAATTTGGATGCCACCATCATATGCCCAAGGGGAAGCCAGTCAGGACACCACTTCTATAGCTGAATGTGGCATGGTACTCATACCCAATTGCTGTGGCTACACATCTCTCTGCTACCATTTTAAGTAACGTTCATGTTTACCCACAAAATGAGCTTTTTTGATTGATGGGACAGTCAAGAGGGCCTTTCCATGTGATCTTAATTCCTAGGCAGAAACATATAAGAGAAGGTGTTCCTTCTTGAAATTTTGTCAAGCAGTTATTTGACCTCACACCATTTTTTTAAAAGTCTCTACCTCAAGGATGCAGCAAAGGATGAAAAACCTCTGCCCCATCAAGTGCCAATCCAGTTTAATTTCCAAGGTGAGCAGGAAAAAGAACAGACTTGCATAGATTCATGACTCTTACTACTACACAACTTCCCTGGCAACTCATTCCACATGGTGGGAGCTACCATGGAAAAAGTTATGGTACCAGTTAGGGATTCTACATGAATATGTTTGACAATAGAACTTGTGTTTGAAGATGCTGATCATGTACTGATGACACATGAGCTGATCACTTAATCTGTTTGGGGTTTTGCTGAGCAGTCACAGAATTCCATTGAACAGGTTTGCACCCCATTTTTGCTAAACTGTACGTGCATAAGAACACTGCCAATTCCAACCAATCAGCAGCCATGATTATTGCTAAGGTCGAAAGAAAGAAAGAAAGAAAGAAAGAAAGAAAGAAAGAAAGAAAGAAAGAAAGAAAGAAAGAAAGAAAGAAAGAAAGAAAGAAAGAAAGAATGGTAGTACAATTTGTGACTGATTTATTTCCTGCCAAGCAGAGCAGGTATACAGCAAGTTTGGACAGGGGGGAGGGGAGAGGGAAAGGTCTGCATGAGACTGTGCATATACAAAAACCCAGTTACACCTCTAGGTCTAGTTTTGTGTGCATGGTCATACATGCTCTATAAATATATAGACTTGGGTGGATACACAGGATAGGAGGCTATTGCTGCATTCCTATTTTCAAGATTAGAAACATCTCTGTAGGACCAGTGTAATTCAGCCTCAGATGCCCTACATGTTAGTTAGGGTTACCAACCTCCAGGTGTGACCCTGAAGATCTTGCAGGATTAAAACTGATCTCCAGGCTACAGAGATCAGCTAACCTGGAGAAAATGTCTGTTTTGGATGGTAGGGTCTGCATTATACCCTACTGGAGTCTGTCTCCCTTCTCAACACCCACCCTCAGATCTCCAGGAAAGGTTTCATCCCAGATTCAGGAGGAAACTCTTTTACAGTAGTTCATCTCAAATAAATAGGCATACAAAATTTTAAGCAAAATTGGATCTTCTTGCTTCTTCTCTGGTACAGATACCCTCTAATTTGCACATAACACAAAGAGAATTGTGCTGTTCTGGAGATGGCAAAAAGTAATACTGCCTCCGTTTATGGAGTTTACGCTTGCCTCCCTTTAACCCAATCTGACCCTTTTATATGTCCACTGAGTCACTTAGGGAGGCTTTATGAATGTTGAATCACCTGATTATCATGTCATTTGTAAGGCAAATCAACTGCATCACTGCTGATAAATGAACCTCTTGCTGGCCTGTATGCTGTTCTTGCTTCACTCCTTTGGATTTGCCTTAGTTAGATGCTAGGAGTTCCCCAGCAGTTTCCTAGTTCTGATGCAATTCACCCTAGTGAGTCACTGTTAGTCACTTTATCAGCATTGGCTATCATCTGGTCACAGGCTGCCTGGACATGGCATTACCTTTGCAGCTAAGAGGCTAACATTCCAGAAGGATATGCTCTGTCTGTCTGCTTTGTCCCAGTGACCCACGCTCTGCCTATGCAGGGTGCTCTGGTTTCCACTGAGAAGAGTAACAATTACTCATAGCTCACGACTGAGATCTTCTGGGAAAGCAAATTAAAGGAATGATCTGCTGGGGATTTCTCATAATATCCCCACTCTGTTCCGGAGCAGGAAGCTGCTGGCAATTTATTGGGAAAGTTGGCCAAATTCTAATTTAAGATTTTGAATATATGCAACATATATCCTGCAGCCCCTTTTTCACTTTAAGTGGCCACTGTTTAATCAATAATCTATGTAATCTGATCTGCAAACAGCCAAAGCAAACCACTTGGAAGGGAGCGAGTCTCACTGAGTTGACACTAATGGCCTGATCATATGAGGTACTTTGCTGGCACAGGCATGAAGTGGATGCGGCAAAAATGTCTCAGCACCAGCAGAGCACATAGGACCTGAGTCCATTTGCTGGCACCCAGTTATCATGAAGGATCTACCTCTGCTCTGCTTGAAGTGCGGTTATTTCATGCAAGGATACTTGACTCGGGGGGTGGGGGAATTTAACAACAACAAAAAAACCCTCCTCTAGAATAGGTCAGGGTACAAAGCATTGGTACAAACCCCTCAAACTCTTCCCCTCCCTAGATCTAGGGATGCTGGAACACAGGTCACAAACAGGGAACCAGTTCTTTGATGATCAGTTCAACTGTTTGCTGATGCATTTGTGGCTGCCTGCCAGGTTGCCTTATTGCATTCCTTCCCACTCATGCACTGCAGCAGGGTTTTTGTACATGCCAATTCTCATGCATAACTCCCCCCCCCCCATACTTGCTGCCTGACTGCTCTGCTGGCAGGAAAGTAAGTCAGTCACAAATCACATATATCAGTCATCAATAAATGTTCTATTTCTCTGTCCTTCATTTTGTGTCTAAGTGTCCTTAGCAAGAATCATGGCTGCTGATTGGTTTGACTTGGCAATGTCTTTTTGCATGGATAGTTTTGCAAAAACTGGATGCAAACCTGTTCAGTGGGATTTGGCGACTATTTAGTGGAACAATTCATTTAGCATCCCTATTTCTCCTCCCTGGCCATCACCAGGAGATTCCCTTTCATCCTCTGCTTTTCAACTGGCACCCAATCCCATGCCAGGTTCTACCCAGCTGGTACTTTTGACAATCTCTGGCCTAAGTGGTCAGTGACCTTCCTTCCCTCTTCCTGTTGCCTACAACTGTCATTGCCCTGCCCTCCTGGGGCTCTTGTCTCCTCCTTGCAACCAGGAAGGATATTTAGAGGGATACTCAGTCTCCGGGCCATTCCTACTGTATAAGAAGGCCACTTTTTTTGTTGCTTACAGCAAACATGGCCTCCTGGATGTACTCTCCCCCTGCCTTGGGGCATCATCCCCATCCTTGCCAACTGGGGCTTGCCCAACCAGTCCTGGCCTTTCTGGGTGAGGCTGCTCTTGATTGATTTGACCTCTGCCCACCCCCAGGACACCAGAAAGGACATGCCCAGGTTAGGCTTCATCAGTATGAGTGTGGGAGGTAGCCCTTAATCTAGATCTGCATCCAGACATCTATTTTTTTAAGTTATCCCATGACACTGCACCCCCCTCCAACCCTCCTGCCAGTTGTCAGACACTGCCTGTCAACCCCTAAATTCTCACACTTTATCTAAGAAGTTCTAAGGCAGTGTTCATCCCCACCTTATCTTCAATTTTATCCTCAACTTGATACTATGAGGTAAATTAAACTGAGGTAGTAGCTGGATTAAAACCATTCAATGAGATTCATGGCTGAAAGGGAAATTTGAACCCAGGACTTCAAAACTGTGGTCTGACATTTTAACTGCTACCCCAAACTGGCTCTCAGAAAAGTTCCATCAGAGAACTGTGGAGTTTATGACATTTTCTACTTACTCCATCTGGTAAGGCTACTGCAGCCCTTTGTTCATCCATCTTAAAACTTCTGGAAGTCTCAGCTGGTACACAATACAGCAGCCAGTTTTTTTTTTCTCTCTCTCTCAGGACTTTGAAGTTTCCTCTCCCATAAATGTGCTGTGATTTTTTTTTACCTTGTTATTTACAGGAGTTGAGTTTTTTTTCATTGGTAACTGCCAATTTTTTCACACTGAGAACAAACTGAAAAGTAGTTTGAATTACAATTTATAGACCAACTAGAATAATCAGCAGCTAGCTGGTTACAAAGAGGAACTAAATAGCCTTTTGATGCGGGTGAAGGAGGAGAGTGCAAAAGTTGGCTTGAAACTCAACATCAAGAAAACAAAGTTCATGGCATCCGGCCCTCTCAATTCCTGGCAAATAGATGGGGAAGAAATGGAGATAGTGACAGATTTTATTTTCCTGGGCTCCAAGATCACTGCAGATGGAGACTGCAGCAAAGAAATTAAAAGACGCTTGCTCCTGGGGAGGAAAGCTATGGCAAATCTAGACGGCATCCTAAAAAGCAGAGACATCACCCTGCCAACGAAAGTGCGTCTAGTCAAGGCTATGGTCTTCCCAGTTGCAATGTATGGCTGTGAAAGTTGGACAGTAAGGAAGGCCGAGCGTCAAAGAATTGAGGCTTTTGAACTCTGGTGCTGGAGAAGACTCTTGCGAGTCCCTTGGACTGCAAGGCGAACAAACCGGTCAGTCCTAGAGGAGATCAGCCCTGACTGCTCCTTAGAAGGCCAGATCCTGAAGATTAAACTCAAATACTTTGGCCACCTCATGAGAAGGACTCCCTGGAGAAGAGCCTAATGCTGGGAGCGATTGAGGCCAAAAGAAGAAGGGGATGACAGAGAATGAGGTGGCTGGATGGAGTCACTGAAGCAGTAGGTGCAAACTTAAATGGACTCCAGGGAATGGTAGAGGACAGGAAGGCCTGGAGGACCATTGTCCATGGGGTCGCGATGGGTCGGACACGACTCCACACCTCACAACAAGCTGGTTACTTAGCTCAGCATTCATTTCCACTGCTTTAATTTCTTAGTGTTAACTCCCCCCCCCAATAGATCTGGTTGAACCGTGTAGCACATGCTATTGGCTCCACACAGTGCCTCCACCCCCCCCCCCCCCCCATGGATCAGGGTCATAGCCTCTCACATCCCCCTTTTCCCTCTTTAAGGACATTTGGAGTCATACCCCTTTCTACTGTAGGGGTCCTTCTACCCTCAGTCTGGCTCCTCACGCTGCAATTGCATTCTGCTAGGGCCCCACAAATTCTTAAAATGGCTCTGGTTCTATGGGTACTGCAAATCCTTAAACCATTTCTGCTGCCACACATACATCCACTGGTGAAGAAATTCACATGAGCTGTACCCTCACCTTGCCCATTGCAAAAGGTAGAGAAAAGTCTCCATTGTGCAGCCAGTTGAAATCTCCCATTACAAAATGGGCACAGGGAGGTAGTACAACATTAGTAGTACAACATTGTTCCTTTTTCACCAGGATCCTGGAGAAGGACTTTTAACAAACAGCCATTAGTGGGACTGAATTCAGAATCTACACATGCACATTTGTGTTCATTTGATCATTTCTCTTCCAGTTCATTTGACTTCCTAAACAACACTGCTATACTGCCATAAATGTTTCATATTACTTTGAAAGTAATATGAGTTCTATGTAAGCTGAATGAAAGTCCATACACACAGTTTATTTCTGTGTTTAAAATAATACAACCTTTGCACTGTCCACTTCAGATATGAAAAAGTCAACTGGTACCATGTGGCCTATCCCCCCCCCCCCCACACACACACACTTGCCTTCTCTGTGACTGCTTTTAAATAAAATCCAAGACATGGGGGTATCTCATGTCGTCATTCAGCAGTATTCCCACACATAATATGATTAAAACTGAACTGCCTTAAATGTATACTATAGAGCTGAGCCTAAAATGTTTGTCTCTTCCTATACCCAGTTTGCAATACCCATGAGCTGACTATAGCTAAAGGAACAAAGCCTGAGGTTGTACCTCATGTGTACGGCATGAATTGACAGCCAGAGGGTAGAGGCAATGTTTTGTCTATATCCACTGCATTTTAGGCTTGTTACCAGGGATGAAGGGTGGGGATGGATATAATCTGTGAAACCTTGCATGCCTGAGTGTATGTGTGTGTGTGTGTGTACTAGCAAAGGTTTGCCCCTGCCTTGTAGGCAAAGTTCCTGATAATTACAAAGTGCAATTGTAATGCAAACTGAACTGATTGTAATTATTGGCAGAAAGTGGAAATATCTTCTATCTTAACACAAGCCCGCGGCGCCACGGGCACTGCGGACTAAATAAAACAATAAGCCCTTGGAAGGCAGGATGTGTCCGGGATGAGGAAGGGTGCTGATTGGCCCCTTCCTCCAGACAGACTACCGAGCTGGCCCCGCCTTCCCCCGCATCACTGGCCCTTCCGCCAGCCGCGGCAGCGGTGCTACTGCCTTTGCCCGCCGCACCTCAGAGGACGAGACTTCGCCGCCGGCCCGGCAAGCCTCGACCTGCTACCGGCCGCCGCCGTACCTGCACCGCCGGGGCTGCCTCCAATGGCGGCAGCCGCAGCAATGGTGCAGCCAGCTCCTCTGCCGCGAGTGGATGGAGACAGGAGAGGCCGCGGCCGCAACACTGGTGCCAGCCCCACCGCCAGAACACCCACCCCTTCGACTCTGTCCCGCCGCCGAGTATGATCAACACACTTTCTTCAGTACCCTGCAACGCCTCAGGAAGGGCCCACGCCGAGGGAGACACCTGCAGGAGCCGCAAGCCGACGCGGGAGGGTCTCAGACAGGCCCATCCATGGCCTTGGGTGTGTGGCCTCCCCCCGCCAGGCTGCACAGCCACCCCACCCAACTCCAGTGGCCCGCTAGCACCCACTGTATTTAAACTACAGCAGGCTTAATTACTAGTTTCACATAACTGTAGAAAGCAAGGCACCAGTATAGTTAGCTGCCTGTTAACAGGATGATTCAAGAACAGAGTTAAGCATGTTTATCCATTCATTTTCTTCTTCTCAAGCATTTTCTAATGAGTAGACAGTCTGGAAAAAAATACTTCTGCCAAAGTTACTAATCTTTAAACTTTGGGTTTATGTGAAGATACCTGATGACACATCTGAAAGTAAAAGGATGACTGTCAAGACAGAGTTCTAAAGTTGATAGGCAGACCACCCATTATTACACATCCTACTTTCATAAGTTACGACTCATGCTCCTTGACTCTTGCCAGCACATTCATAAGCTCCCACATGGCTAGAAGCAGAACACAATTAAACTATAAATGCAGGAAGATAAATAGTCACACATTGAAACAATGCAAATCTGAAAACAAATCTCACAGTACTGCTGAGGAGTATTAGAATCAATGTGTATTGTATTTCTAGTGAATTTTCAGCCAGAGATTAGCACAAATAGGCCCTGACACATATTCAGTGTTATGGATCAGCCCTGGAACATATGGGAGAATTATGAAGAGTGCCTTTGAGCATAGGCAGAATGCCCCATTCTTTCTACTAATTAGAATCACCACCTGCACATATTAAGTTAGTGAGAAGGGCTTTGAGTTGGGTTAGGAGTTCCAAAAGCTTTAAATCAATCCCCTGATGTAGGAAGTGCCTTACCACCTCTTACCATCGCTGTCTCGGGAAGGCAGCAGGAACAGAAGCAGAGGAAATGAATACATTGTAACGAGAGATGCATTCTTAATGCAATGAAGTGATGCTAGCTAAGGGGAAATGCAATATCAGTTAGTTTATACACTTGGTAGCTGGGGTAAGTTTCGGGATCAAGCATTCGGTAAATTCCTTTGAAGGAGGGCAAAACATTTTGAGTAAAACCAGAGAAAAGATTAATAGAAAGAAATCTGAGAGGTGGGAGGCTACACAAACATTTAGGAAACACACAACATGTTGAAGTTAGTTCAGCTCCAGCTTTTACTTACAAATTGGATAAACATGCACAAACATTGCAACATCCAGTTCCTTAGGACACCCAGGGCAACAATCTACTGGACGTTTGCCTGCGGCTATATTCCCTAATGCATAAACACCATTGCTCTTCCCGTAGCAGTTGCCACATGTGCCTTTGTGAGATTACACAATATTCCAGTCCTGAAAAAAACATAGTCAACCTTGTCAAAAAGCAGTGTGGTCTCAGAATACCTAATTACAAGTGAAGCAATATGTTAAAAGTGGGACGAGTCTGCAAGTTCAGACTAATTACACCTGAAATGCTCTAGTCAGGTATCTGGCATATTTAGCAAAGAAAATTATTTACCTTTGTTTAACTTTTGAACTTTAGCCCTAATACACTCATTACTTACTTACTACTTGTTCAGGTTCCAGTGTTTTCATCCCGTTACAGTTGTCAATGAACCTATCTACCCACCACACCCCACTATATGTCTGGTAACTTCACCGAGGAAAGAAAGTGATTCTGTACATGCTCAGAGGCTCTTTCTTACTATTTCATCTCTATAAAAGGTAAAGGTAAAGGTATCCCCTGTGCAAGCACTGAGTCATGTCTGACCCTTGGGGTGACGCCCTCTAGCGTTTTCATGGCAGACTCAATACGGGGTGGTTTGCCAGTGCCTTCCCCAGTCATTACCGTTTACCCCCCAGCAAGCTGGGTACTCATTTTACCGACCTCAGAAGGATGGAAGGCTGAATCAACCTTGAGCCGGCTGCTGGGATTGAACTCCCAGCCTCATGGGCAAAGCTTTCAGATGGCTGCCTTACTACTCTGCGCCACAAGAGGCTCTTTCATCTCTATAAGAGGTCTAAAAAGGAGTTTTTCTTGGCTAAAGCTCAAGGAAAGATCTTCTGGCCACCTATGTATTTAAAAGAGACAGCCTATTATGCACATTTTAGTGTACCAAAGAAGCACTATTAGTGGAGGCCTATAGCCATGAACTAATTATTACCCGAGGAAGATATTTCAGCTATCTTGACCACTGTTTTGTCGGTGAATAAAACAAATGTAAGTGGAAAAACTGTGTGCCTGGTGTTTGCAGGTATGCATATTCAGCCCATTCTTTTACAACAGAATAATTAATAGAAGAGGTACATTATCATGTCAGTGGCTGCTCTTATGGACCCATGCTGTTGCTTCTTTTACAGATCTAATGCTCCCCACTTTTGATGGGATGAGTTTATCACAATCTGACTTTTAAGAGTTTAGGAGTCTTGCTGGAACTGAATCTGTTACTAGAAAAAGACATAGACTGAGGCAAAAGTGTCTCTTTCCCACTTAAATCTGGTACAGTAATTGCCCTCCTTTGACTGCAGTAAAATGGCCATGCTGAGCCAACCACTGGTCTCTCCCCAAATATTCTGGAGACCAATTAGATGGGGTGGCAATGGAGAAATTTTCCACTCTGCCCTCATCGTGGACTGACCATCACATGGTCCAGTTCAGTTTCACAGAGAATGGGAATCTCTGAAATGGTTGGGGGGGATGTCTCTGGAAAGGAGGGTTTCCAGCCTTCAGGTGGGGCCTGGGCATCTCCCAGAATGACAAGTGATCTTCAGACTACAGAGATCAGTTTCTTTGGAGGAAATGGATGCCTTGGAGGGTGGATTCTTTGTGATCATACCTTGCTGAGATCCCTCTCCAGGTTCTACCCACAAATCGCCAGGAACCTGGCAACTCTGCTGGGAAGGCAGGTATGGCAAAATTACTTATTTTCTATCACTATCGCATCTGTTCAGTGGCATCCAGCTGTGTTTTTCTGGGTTATAAGGGAGCTCTTATTCCAGGTCCTCATAGATTTTGATCTGGAAAATATAAACAGTGACTCCTTTGCAATTTATTTAATGCAGATAAAGTTGCTTACACTGGCCATGCCATTTTGCCCCTCTCATTTCACCACCTCCACTCCATGGAAAGTCAGTGGGAGATAGGGGAGTGCTGTCAGGGGAATCGCTGCAAATGGCAACCCTGAGGCATAGGAGGAATGCCAGAGGGAAGAGATGAAAGCCTAGTGCTGTCTTTAGCCCTCTTCCCTCCTGTTCAGAGATCATACACTTGCCACAGGAGATGCAGTTAGAAAAGGACTTGGGTTGCTATCTCTCCCACCAGGAACACATAAATGCATAAATGGATGACATGAAGAAAATACATTTCTAAGAAATGAAATATTTTACATTCCTTAGATTTTAGCTGTAACCATGTCCCTAGAGTCATATGCGTCTCCTCTAGGATTCATTCTGACTCACTTCCTTTGATTTATTTCCCAAAGAGATATAGCATGATAGCAATTCCTGATGCTGGAACAGTATAATAGGATTCATACCGAGGTCCGGGATTAATTACAGATTAGTAATCAGGTCTTTAGACCTCAATGAATGTTGGGCCTGAAGATCTCTGGGAAGTTCTGTCTCTATTATCATTCAGAGATCATGTCAGACATCCCATGATTTCAATCAGATACCTATAATGAATCTGGAAAAAACAGAGCCTCCCAAGTCCTGCAAAAAAGAGTGGGGAAAAAATAAAACTGTATTTACTAGTGTTGGTTAGCCAATCCAGTCCTTATTGTCCATGAGCATTTCCCCAATGATGGTGAAAATCCACAACAAGGGAGAAATCTCCTAAAGGGAAAAGGTAGAATCATCTTTTTTGTTTGAGCTTGCTGGAGCACATCTTCTATAAAGTTCAACTCCTAAAATAAATGACTGACTGTTTTGCCTGTTATCCCAGATCTATCCACTGTGTTCCAAAATGTATGCAGCAATCAAAACAGATCTCAGAATTCTACTCAGGTCTATTCAATAGGCTTATTCTCAGGAAAATGTTCTTAGAATTCCATTGTTACTTTGGATTTTCAAAAAAATATTTGTTTTGACTTGATCACTGCTATCTTTACTTGTTGTTGCTAAACGGATTGGAGCTTTTTTCAAAAAAAGAGTCATGAACTAGAGTCAGCCTAAATCTGAAACCATGCTGTTTTGCCCAAGAACAGATACATTATTTAGCCAACAGGATTGAAATGAGGATCATCCCTGGTTTTTACAAGATGGCTTTTCGACACCCACTGGACCCATTACAGTTTTAAAAATAAAGAAATGCCTTTGAACCAAAGCAGAAGGTAAATCTTTCATCTTGTAAACGAGCAAGAAATATGGTGTACTTCAAAATAACAGAACAGCATATCATCTGACACCAGAAAGCCTTCCAGGCTTTCACAGAACAGCTGCTTTCATTTCACAACTGTGAACACCAAATAGCCCTGGATTTAAGATTCACCATGCTGATTTGCAAGTTTTGCTACCTAGACATCATTTTTCCTCTGTGGCATAAGCTAATGCATGGCTGTTGGTGGAGATGTAACCAATGCAACTGTTTTGCAACCATACAATTACACTGCACCATGAGATGCAAGGTTCATCCATTCCTACAGTAATACACTCTCCATGAAAGTAAGGACAGTCTTGTATACCTTCAGTTATATATTACTTTAGCCTGGGTCTGTTGTTGACATGATACAAAAGCAGATATGACAGGCTGGGTAGTTCCTTAGTAGGGTTGTCAGGTTGCCCCACCCCATCCCCAGTTTCTGTTTCCATCCATCATTTGGATAAGTGGTAGGGAATTTCTTTTTTAATTGACATCAGGCAAATGGCATCACATAACCTCTGGGAAAACCATTGAGTTGCTAGCAAATCCTAGAAAGGTACAACATCATAGAGAGACATACCATTGCCTATGAATTCCCCCTCTCCCATCTCTGCTCCCCACTCTCCCACTGGATGCTGGATCATGCCTTCAAACCCTATGTGTTAGTGTTTATGTTTGCCAGCATGCTAGATTCAAGATATTTTTTAAACTTCTTTGGGAGGTTAAGAGGTGGAAAAATCCCTGACCTCCTCAGGGAGGTTGTCCCAGAGCACTAGGACCACCACTGAGAAAGCCTGAGCAGCAGCAAGTGCACCCTGCCAAGGGAAGGGATGCCAGGAAGCACTGTTGGGAACAGTAGATTTGTGGCATGTGTCTATGTAAGGAAAGTATGTGGCCATAACTAAGGAACAGCTTTAAGCATAAGCCTCAGCACCAAGCCAGTCAAGGTGTCTCAAAATGTGCTTCCAGTGGTTAAATACTGATGCCAAGTAGTTTGCCATACCAACTGAAGTTTCCAAGTGCAGCCGTTTGTAGAGTGTGCAACAGTAATGGAACTTTGATGTTCCTGTAGCATGCATCAGTGTGGCCAAATCAGTCACCTGCAAAAAGAAAGCAAGTTTCAAAACCCATCTCTCTGTGCCATATTCACCTGCTTCTTCTCATGAACCCCTAGTTCCTGACCCATAGTTCTCTTGATTGCCTTATGATCCTGGATCTCCTGCTGAGTTGTGGCACCTTCCAAAGCCCGCTTGAGAGTGCCCCTCCCATCTCCCATCTCCCATCTCTACCTGCATTTCAAAGGCTCATCTTGCTCTCACTCTCTTATCTCAAGGCTGTTCTCACAGAGAGCTCAGTCTAAATACCAGATGGCCAACTTGGCTCTTTTGGCACCTTGTAGATCAAAGGAAACTATTACTCCTTCTGTGAATCAATGTTCCTGCCAAATGTTGCCCCCCCTTACCTAGCTATGGTATATATGCTTTGCAACCCCCTTGTCCAGCATCTCTGTCAAGATTCCTGTCTAAGAGCTTATGCAATGTGCTGATCTTTGTCCTGATTCTCCAAATAAAGACTTTTACTTAAAGCTTCATCCTGAAGCCCAGGAGTGATGTCTGTGTTGCGAATCTGCTGGGTCTCAACCACTTGGTTCCTGAGACTTCTCTAATATAACTGCAGTAGTTCCTTTGTATTGTGTAGCTGCTTCCTGTATCACTAACACTAAACTATTCTTTGTTAGAACTTATGGTTAGTAGTATTGTTTTCTTGCCCAGTTTTGCTAAAAGCAAAATTTTGCAAAGACTGAGCCAAAAGACGGGGCAATACTTCGTGGACCAGAAAAGAGCAGCTAATGGCACTGAGAAACATTTGTATCACATTTGATTGCTGCATTTATAGAGTTCCTTAGCTTCCTCAAACACATGGTGATTGGGGTATTCTATAGTTTTGGCATGAATGTCTATC
This sequence comes from Paroedura picta, assembly GCF_049243985.1. NCBI lineage: Eukaryota > Metazoa > Chordata > Lepidosauria > Squamata > Gekkonidae > Paroedura > Paroedura picta. The sequence goes on from NC_135372.1 coordinate 79,407,107, forward strand.
CCAGCCAAGGTGCTGTTGGTTGCAAACAGAGCAAGCTCTTCCTGACAACTCTAGGCACCTTCCAGTGTTGTGTACCTATGGGTGAAAATGGAAACGATGTGATTTGTGTTTGTAGCTGTTTTTAGTGCCTCTGCTCTGCTTCTACCCAGCTGAAGCATTGCCCTCTCTTTCCCCATCTGGCTTATTACTATTACATTCAGAGAAATGGTATTCAGCAGAGGCCAATAATATTGTCTCTCTTCCGGAGAGTCCTGCATCCAGCACTTTCTATTTCTGGCTCAAATCTGGCCTGTAGTTAGGAGGAAAGATTGCAAACATTTTATAAGAGAAAAATATAGTCCACAACAGACACCCTGTGAGGTGGGTGAGGCTGAGAGAGCCCTCATATTCCTGCTCGGTCAGAACAGTTTTATCAGTGCCGTGGCGAGCCCAAGGTCACCCAGCTGGCTGCATGTGGGGGAGCGCAGAATCAAACCCGGCATGCCAGATTAGAAGTCTGCACTCCTAACCACTACACCAAACTGGCTCCCAAACTGGCTTTAATGGTACTGGTTAGCATAGTTAACATGTAAAGCTCTTAAACCTTTGCCCACTCATCTCCTCAGTAGTTCTCTGAGGCTTATTCAGATGTGATATTATGCAGACAGAGGCTGTGTGGAAGCCATCGGGAACATGGATCATTCTATTATAAGCAGAGGGAGAAATTTAAAGCAGGAGATGGGGTGCTTTCTAAACTGTGAAAGTTATACTGGCACCCCCTGCTGGAATCCAAATTTATTATATTACTGATTATCCTTCCTTATTTTGATCACAATTTCTGTGTTTTTTGAACTGTCACTGATAGATGCTACTAATTTTCTTATGCAGTCAGTCAGTAACCTTTTATTGGCATAAAATATGTATAATATAAAAATAGGGTTTTAAATTTCAACAAAATAATAAAATAGGCCATGGGGTTACATAACCAAACAGATCTTAAAACGATTAAATAAACTATAAAAGATAAAATACAAGGTAGGCAGCATATTATAAAAGCATCTTAGTTAAAATTCTGGCAACTAAAATGGTTACCTCTGGGTCTTTGTCAGAGTGCACAAATTGCAAGGTCATAGATTTACTTACAGAAGGCTTGTTTCCCAGCAAAGCAACAAAGCTGTCATCCTGACACTGCTCATATAAGGGGCAATCTAACAAAATGTGTGAGACAGAGTCAGGGCAGCCAGAACTACATGGACAGAGTCTCGCATGGTATGGGATACGGTGAGATCTTCTTATGCATTGGGATTTGAAAACTACTTGGAGATTTTCCAGTTAAGGAACCTGTACAAGGAACTGGAATGTGGATGTGCCACACATGGTTTTAGCTGGCTGAGATATTTACACTGAGGAACAGGTGGGGCCTGGGAATCCCCTGGAACACAGTTCATCCCCAGGTTACAGAGATTGGTCCCCCTAGAGAAAATGGATGCTTTGGAAGGTGGATTCTATGGCATTGTACCCCACTGTGGTCCCTTTCCTCCCCAAGTTCCATCCCCAAATCTCCAGGAATTTCCACCCTGGATCTCAAAACCCTACCCCCCCCATCTCCTCCTAGTGGCCAGGGGGGACCTGGCAACCTTAAGAGCAGCCCTGCAGAATCAGGTCAGAGTTCATTTAGCTCAAATTCCATTTCTCATCTGAACAACCAAGTGGTCGCAAAAGGTTATAAACCAGGCATATGCATCAAAGCCTTCCTTGTTGTTTTCCGTCAGCAATAGCATTCAGGTCCTACTTAGACATCATGGCTAATATCCACTGATGAACCTGTGGTCCATGAATTTGTCTAGTTCACTTTTAAAGCTATCTAAACTAGGGATGCTTCAACAATAACCAGCTCAGCTCAAGTCTTCTTCATCAGCTGCAAAAAAGTCGCACATTTTTCAACGACCGGTTCAACTGTTCAATGACCCATTCAGAGAGTTGTTTCCTAACCATGCAGTACAGCACAACTGGCTTTTTCTGCATGCATGATCACACACATCCTGATTAAGACCTGCTCTTCTACCCTGCTGCCTAACTGCTCCTCTCGGTAGCAAATTGTTTAAATAGACAATTACCCCAGCCAGTAATCATATACATCAACCACAAGTAAATGCCATGTTTTAATAAAAAACTATTATTAAAAAAACTAAAAAACCTTCAGTGGTCATCTTAATAGTCCCTAGTGACACTAATGGCTACCAATTGGTTTGAATCAGTAGTGTCTTTGTGCAAAAACCCAACACAGACCTTTTTTGTCAGGCATTTACAGTTCTTTGGCATGAATCAATTAGGCTGGGTGATCAATACCTTTGAACACGTAAGTACAAATGTTAAACATATTTGTGGTGAAATTCTTAGCATTCCTAATTAAACAAGTGTACATCTTTACATTCTTCGCAATGAATTTAATTATTCATTCAGTAAAAAAAAAATCCTTCTGTATGTCCAAGTTGTACTACTAAGGTGGAAGGAGAGAAAAGTTCTATCTATCCCCTTTACCATACTATGCATTTTATATACCACTTTCATATTTCCTTATATTCTTTTCTCAAAATAGAAAAGCATTGAAACTTCTAAGTCTTTTCCCATAAAGTACACTAACCCCCTAACCATTCAAATACTTAGCCAGTTATGCAGCTATCATAGATTCAGGTGCATACTTAAAAATGCATATCTACGTATATGTGCGGAAAGGATCCTAGTAGACCATACATTGAACATGAGTCAGCAGTGTGACTCGATGGCTAAAAGGTCAAATGGGATTTGGGTGGTATAAAACAGAATATCGTGTCTATATCATGGGAGACTTTGCTCTGGTTCGGCCTCACTTGGAGTACTGTGTTCAGTTTTGGGCACCACAGTTGAAGAGGGATGTAGACAAACTGGAGCATGTCCAGGGGAGGGCAACAAAGATGGTGAGGGGTTTGGAGACCAAGATGTATGAGGAAAGGTTGGAGAAGCTTGGTCTATTTAGCCTGTAGAGGAGACGACTGAGAGGGGATGTAGAGGATGGAGCAGAGTGGTTCTCTCTTGCCCCAGAGGGACAGACCACAACTAATGGGATGAAATTAATGCAAAAGAAATTCCATCTAAACATCCAGAAGTTCCTGACAGTTGGGGCGGTTTCTCAGTGCAACAGGCTTACTTGGGAGGTGGTGGCTTCTCCATCTTTGGAAATTTTTAAACAGAGGCTGGATAGGCATCTGACAGAGAGGCTGATTCTGTGAAGGTTCAAGAGGGTGGCAGGTTACAGTGGATGAGCTATAGGTCCTGCAGGGGGTTGGACTAGATGACCCAGGAAGTACCTTCCAACTTTGTGAGTCTATGATTCTATGATACCATGCATATAACGATGTATTTAGCTTATACTCCAGCTTGGTATAGTGGTTAGGGGATTAGAAGCGGCAGCTTCTAATCTGGCAAGTCAGGTTTGATTCCCTACTCCTCCACATGGAGCCATCTGGGTGACCTTGGGCTCGCCACAGCACTGATAAAGCTGTTCTGACTGAGCAGTGATATCAGGGCTCTCTCAGCCTCACCTACTTCACAGGGTGTCTGTTATGGGGGGAGGAAAGGGAAGGCGACTGTAAGCCACTTTGCGACTCTTTCGGGTAGAGAAAAGCAGCATATAAGAACCAACTCTTCTTCTACTCAGATTATCCTTTAAATCTTTTTGTTTACAATGGCTTGTATCCTAAAGATGCATAAGCAGAAGGCACTCATAGTCACATTCTTTTTCCTCCATTAAACCTTTGCAACCCCTAAAAATCATTGCCAGGAGTCACAGGAACACCATAAATTAAAAAGACCACCAGGTACAGGAGGGCTGCAATAAATAGGAATAGGACAAAATCACTCCTACTTCCTCTTGCATCATGAAGTAACATGCTAGAGCAGGGGTAGTCAACCTGTGGTCATCCAGATGTCCATGGACTACAATTCCCATGAACCTCTGCCATGGACATCTGGAGGTCCACAGGTTGACTACCCCTGTGCTAGAGGATATGTGGTGGAGCATGCTTTCCACTGGCACAACTATGGCTGATTTTCTCTCTTCATTGCAATTCCACTTACATGGAAGCTTTTTGGTGCTGGGGTCCAACGACTCCAGGCAACACCTTCTCATCCTGTATATGCTTACAAAATTTCTAGTTCCACATATCCCAGTAGGACCCTCGCCAACGTAGTTTCCTGAATGGTCTATGAAGCTACCTTGTACTGAGTCAGACCACTGTCCATTAGGACTCTCTATGGTTCCACGTACACTATAGATGACTTTCATGTCATTTACTATGAGATTTTTTTTTTTTACTAGAGAAGCTAGGGATTGACTTTTAGGACTTACTGCTTGAAAAACAAATGCATAATATTGAGCTTCAGCTCCTCCCCCCATAGTTTGAGAAAACTCATGGGACATAATATTGTTCTAAACACAACATGTTTCATTTTTGTTTTGCTGGTCTCACAAACCAGAACTATTTTTACTACCTTAGCCATTTAAAATGCTGTAGTAATAAGGTAACAATAGATTTATAGTTTCACTTCTCATGCAATAAGACAATATTGGAACTTTTTTCAATTTCAGAAAATGGAAAGAAAATGGTTCCAAATCCCAATTAGCTAGAAGTGGGAAATGAATGCCATGTGCAGTGATGTAAATATTGGCATGTGTTCGCTTTCTAGGAGGAGAAACAACCCAAACTTTTCATCTGTCTTAATTTGTTCATGTTGTTTAGTCAGAAATCTTCCCAGGTCCAAATCAAATAACCTTTCTTCCATTCCCTTTATAGAATGAAAACATACTGAAAGATATGGAGAATACATAGCTCAACATTTTGGCACCATATCTCTATAATTTAAACATAAGATTCTCCTCTCTCCCTTATTCCCAGTACTGGCATATTGCCCTTTTAAAACTTTGGTTGAAAGATTCAGAATAATTAAAATTAGCAATGAAAATAACTATTAAGTATTCTTGATGTTAATGTAGATGAAGAAGAGTTGCTTAGAACAATGTAAGAAGAAAAAGAGTTGGTTCTTATATGCCACTATTCTCTACCCGAAGGAGTCTCAAAGTGACTTACAATCACCTTCCCTTTCCTCTCCCCACCCCACCCCTGTGGGGTGGGTGAGTCTGAGAGAGCGCTGATATTACTGCTCGGTCAGAAAAGTTTTATCAGTGCCGTGGTGAGCCCAAGGTCACCCAGCTGGCTGCATGTGGGGGAGTGCTGAATCGAACCTGCCATGCCAGATTAGAAGTCCACACTCCTAACCACCACAATCAATACCAAATCAATGCCAAATCAATACCGCCCAGAGCCGTAGAGAATGGTGGTATAAAAATCAAAATAAATAAATAAACAAACTATGTAGGATGAGGCAGAATTAGAAATAATACTGGCAGCTATTTGCTGAGATAACAAGATCATGAGGACAGAAGGGGAGAATGAGTGGGTAGCAAGGATACTGCTGTCACTTGTGATTACCACTTGCAAATAGACTTCTGAACAATTTTCTTGAGTCCAGTGGCACTTTTAAGACCAACAAAGTTTTATTCAAGGTATAAGCTTTTGTGTGCGTGCTTTTATACCTTGGGCAAAACCATGTTGGTCTTAAAGGTGCCACTGGACGCAGACTTTGCTCTGCTGCTTCAGACCAACATGGCTGCCCATCTGAATCTATTTGCTTATTGTTTGGCTCACCTCCCATTTCATTGAGACTGGGAGAAAAAAAATCAGATGTGAAACCATCTGCATGAAAAATAGGATGTGTGGGAGGGTGAAGAAGACACTTTCCCCATTAATTGTCCCCTGCAAGGGTTCTTCCCCATTCTACCCATTAGCATTATGAGAAAAATAATGTTAGACATTTTGAGTATCTGTCCTGTGAGTCTTAGGACATTTAGGACACGTGACCTTAGAATTTCAGAACAGGTTATATTATAATTTATTCTTTTGATTTTGTGTTATATACTTCAAGTGAAGCAGCTAAAGGTTTAGGAATGCAAAGAAGAATTTGTTCTTCGACTAGTACTGACCAATGTTTCAGGATCTATATGGTGGCATTTGTGCTTCAGGCAACAGTTGCCTAGTAGTTCAGTTTTATTTTTTCCAGGAGAAATTCCCTAAACCCACAGGTGTACAGCAATTTAACTATAGCAGTATAGATTTGTGGATATTTTACTTAGATATCCCTGCTGGATTGATAATATAACAGTCTCCTGGGAAAGTGTGACTTCTTAGTTTATAGAAAGCATTGTGACTGGGCAGGGGCAGTTTAACAGTGCATTGCCAAGAAAAGTTAAAGCCTTTTAAGACCATTAATTTAGAAGGATTGTATTCTAGTTAGTCTGTCCATTATCTCTGCCTTTGCCTGGTAGTTTGGCTCAGGATAGTCATTAAATGTCCCCTGCAAGGGTTCTTTAAATGACTATCCTGAGTCATTGGCTCAGGATAGTCATTAAAAAGCTAGTTCTCTTCTTCCCTAGTCTATATTGTTGATGACATATTGATTACTATTCAATAATAACATTTGTTTATACTGCTGCCATTTAAGAGGGGTCATTTTAATTTCAGTTATATCTGCTTTTATATATAACCACTTTTCTTAGGGGATCATCTTCCTTTTGACTAAGTATAATAGCATTTTTATGGAGATGTCCACGAGTACTATAGAAAGTTTGAGCAAACAATACTGGTAACCCTTTAGGGTAGCCTTTCTCAACGTTTTCATCATTGAGAAACCCCTGAAACATTCTTCAGGCTTCGAGAAACTCCAGAAGTAGCACAATCATGCAGAATATTGTTGGGAAGCATAGCTGTGTGCACACCCACTCAGGGCCCCTTCCCTTCCCAGCCCCTTCAGGCCCATCCTGTTTTGGGAGGAGTGGGTGGGTAACATACCATATTTGGTCATATCACCTAATAAACATTCAACACATTTTAAAATATATATTAAAAATTAACTCCCACTCATTTGGGAAACCTAGAACTGTCAAGAAACCCTAGGGTTTCATGAAATCCTAATTGAGAAAGGCTGCTTTAGGGTCTGGACCTTAATTCACCTCAAATCACACTTCCAAGATTCATCATGTCAGGCTTGCTTGTGTTTTGTTCCTGAAGTACATTTTTCATGAATTAAACCATCCTTCCTGTTTATGTGATACCATAAGCACATGCTGCTCGGAGTTTGCATGTAGCAATTTCCTGTAAATATTTATAGAGATATCAGTAATGATCCCTAGCTGATGTAAAAGCTGCTGAAGCAGAGGAGAATAATAGATGCACTATTGCTAGGCTTGCAGATGATGACCCTTTGGCTTGAGAAAATAGGCCTCCCCATGAGTAAATATCAGATAATTGGGGGAGGGGAAGCATATACAAATCTATTTATTCCCAATTTATAAGAATAGTAGCACATTTTGCTCTCAAGCAGACATGTACTTAGTGCTAATATTTCCTGTAGAAGTGAATGCCCATGACTGTCTCTTCCATCCTCTTTATAGAGAGCTGTTCCAGCTCTTTGGTTTGGAGACAAAGAAAGCTAGATTATTAAATCTGTGTTTCTTGCTATATGATATAAGTGTACACCAAAAGAAACATGAATAGGGCTAAAAGATTTAGAAGAGATGGACCAAGTAGGTATTTCCAGACCCAGAGCTTCACCAAAGTTGTCACATTATGTATTTTCAGATCATGCCATAATGTGGCAGGGATGAAATAAAAGGGTGGACTTTGAATGATCAAATTATTGCAGGATCTGAGGTGCAGTTTTTGAGGAATCGCCATAATCTATATGAAGCAATCAATTTGTCAGGTCCTTGAAGTTGCAAGGAAAGGATTCCAGGAAGGCAATGGAATTATTATCGGGGGGGGGGGGACACTAGGAACCATAAAAACAGAATAAGGGATAATAACAAAAAATAACTTTGTCATAAGTGGCAAAAATAATGAATACATGATACATAAAAGATGCAATATAGAAGTGGTGAAGAAGTCACACAATAATATTATGCCAACATGTACAGACATATCTTAATTAATTCAGAGTCATTCTCGAGTAAAAATAGGGTTTTCTGAATTCAAAATAATGGTATTTCTTTTAATCCTGCAATTGGTTCTTTCTAGTCATGTAAAGGAAAGCAGTTTTTTAAATATATATTTCAGTTAGTGCCCAACAATTTTCTGTATGTATATTATGGATTCAGTGTACATTTATGACTATGATGTTTCAAGGCTTATATATTATTACTTTTTAAAGCACATTTTGTCATTTGGTATTCCCATCTTTGTCTTTGGGACAAACCAATATGTTTTTATTTTGTAAATAGCAACCCTATGACCCATTATGCACGGGGGTTTTAGCGCACATTCGGGGTGGAATGGCGGCGACTAAAATCACCGATAACGCACGGAGCCAGCTGCAACCGGCTGCAGCTTCGGTGCATGCCGCCGAAAAAGCCGCGTCAGTGAAACGCGGAAGAAAGCGCAGCTTCCGGGTGAGCGGGGCGCAACCAGAAGCGGCGCCCGGATCGGCGCGTGCATAATCGGTTACTCTGGGTTTTGCCGCCGTCGCGCCCCGCCCCGTGTATAACCGGTATGCGTCGCGTCTTCCCCCTCCGCGTTTTCCATGTGACCCGAAATCGCCGTTTCGGCGGCCGTGCATAATGGGCCCAAGAGGATTGGATTAAGGTTTGGATTATGATACAAGGAGAGAAAAAGTTTGGCTGTTTTCTTCTACACTTTTTAATATTGATCAAGCCATAAGAACTGCCCATAGTGGTTCCTGTATATTCCTGCTAAAAGAAAAAAAGGGGGGGAGGTAAGAAAATGGTTTAGGGGGAAATCAACTTCTCCTATCTGCTCATATCTGCTATAAATGATGGGAAAACATGCTGGAGACTCAACACTGGATTTTCTAGTAATGCATATGTTTTGAAATTTAGAGAAAATGCTGAGGTGTGCAGTCATTTCTTCTCCCCATTAACAGTGTATACAACAATATCTTGAGAGTTTCCCAATGTGAAGTATATTATAAAAATCACTGGCTGTGTCAAATACCTCTGCACACTCCCCCCCCCCACTGTGAGGTAAATTTTCTCTGCAGAGAGAAAAGGTGTTTCCCTCAGAAGACTGAGTTAGCCTTTTTAGCATGGTTTTCTTTGTTAATATATGAAGCTCACTGTCCCATTCTGTCATTCTAGCCAAATGATTTTTGGATGCAGTTGGGACCTTAACCTTGACCAGGAAGGGCATGGGCTCACCTCCTGAGCCTTAGGGGAGGGCGGTATACAAATGTGATAAATAAATAAATTAAATAACCTTGCAGACAGATAGGTGCCTTGCTAGTTCAACACTTTCCACTAACTCAAAAAGAGCTACTCCAGCATCTATCGTTGTGTGCATATGGAGACTCCTGCTCCCAGCTCCAGTCTCAACTTGAGGAACCTATTTCACCCTCGCCATATCTACACCAGCTCTACAGCTTCTTTGCTGCATCCAAGCTCCTTTTCTGTTTTTCCATGTAGAAGACCACTTCACTGCTGCAACCTGCTTGAGACCTTGGGACAGCTGGCCTACACTGTCTGCCAGACCAGGACAGAGACGTTTTGATATCAGACACGTGTAGTTTGTTTTCCAACACAACAGAAAGCTTGTATCTCCTTGCATTAACTATGATAAAAGCTGTCTGATGATGCCCACCGTTGCCACTTTCCTGCCAAATATTACTAGGAAGCAGAGATAGAGAATTTAACAAATATGTTTGACTTAAAACTCCCACTTTCTATCAAGGGTTCTCCCCATTCAGGTGAAATTTTCATGATCTCATTCCCCAACCATAATAACAAAATTCAGTAGGATTGTCACCATTAAAATTGATGTTCCTGGGTCTTTTACATGGTGTAAAAATGCTGTAAAAGAAATAAAAAACCACAAACCACAAAAATTGGCACAACGTATATCAACATATAAAAAATAAAAAATGGCAATGTGCTTCTTTACTAGGCAACAGGATTATGATGTCAATATATTGAGGGGCATTTAAATAGAAAAAATTAACAGAGTTGAGCCACATAGTATCTTCATCCTGGCTCATCTAATTGAGTAGTTTGATGAGCTAAGCATAGCTTCCTTGGTAGAGGTGCAGAGACTGCCTGAATCCAGGGAATTATACCCCCCCACACATACCGCCATCAGACATGGGTTTTGGGGTTAAATGGTGTTTATGGTTATGCCTATTTGTTCAGTCAGTACCCTGGACAGCAGTCCATGTGTTATCTTGGGCAATATAAATAATAACAAAAGACACCTGGAACAAATAACTCCTTTTCTTGATTTCCTGGGGAATCTGCAGAGCATGTGCTGAGAGTTCAGTTAAGAAAAATGAAGCCACCCAAGTACAAGTAGAATGATTTAATCTCAGATATTTGGGGGAGGAGGGAAAATCTTGTATTTTACATTTAAATATTTTGACAACTTACATTGCTTATAAATCATAACCATGAAGAGTCAGCATATTGTACACCACCAAGGAAGAAATATGGGACCCCTTGGCAGATAATACAGTTCTTGGAATCTACTGGATCCTTCAACATTAGCCTTCAAATAGTATAGCAATTGGGCATATTCTTTATTTCTCTGTTCATCTGATGGTCAAAGACTTACTTTGAAACAGTAAACATGCTGATTGTATTATATGATTGTTCATCTCTACTGTAGTCATTCCCTTTTGAGTGGATGGGAAAACTGGAGGTTCCCTGTACATTTATTAGAAATGTCTTTTCTTTTTTGTTGTCGACTTGGCAGTTTGGGGGTTACATTTTTTCACCCCTTGTGATTAGCCCGCTCTGTATATCATTCTTAAAAGCTTGCAGACCAGAACATCACATGGCTTTTCTGAGATAGACATAGCTCATTCTCCCTGGGATTGGGCCAGCTCCAAGAAAATCGATGGGAGGCTTTCCATCAAAGTCAGGGAGAGATGGATTGTGTGGCACAATGCAGAGGGATCCCTTTGAGATATTCTGTTTTTCCTGGCAGTTTCCTAGGCCAGGGTTTGGAAGTGTTTATGGTATGGCTTGATGTTAGTGTAATTTTTTTTCATGGTCATATATTGTTGCATTCTTTATTTCTAATTCCTCCCATGTGTTGGTTAGGTCTGATATTCCCTTTACATTTTCATGATTTCTGCCCCCATCTTTTGCTACACCAGTTCACAATAGGAAGGACCAGGCTAAGGTTCTCTGGTGTTTTTCCATGACACTGCATTAACAGTACAGAATTACAGAACTGGAATGGTCACAGAGGACATCTAGTCAACCCCCCACTTAATGTGGTCTCAGCCAAAAGAATCTCTAACAAGCCACTGTTTGCTGACTGCCAGTGAGGGCAAGTTCACTGTCTCCCTAGGCAGGTGATTCCACTGCCAAACTACTCTTACTGCAAAAAAAAATTCTAATATTCAGCCAGTGGGTTTAATTTAAACCCATTACTGTCAGTTGTATCCTCTGCTGCACTAGCCTTTCAAATACTAAATGAAAGTACTCATGCTGCCCTCAACTTCTTCTTCTCCAGACTTAACAATCCCAGTTCACCCAGCCTTTCCTTGTAGGGCTCGGTCCTCAGGCCTCAGATCATCTTTGTCACTCTTCTGCACCTGCTCCATTCCATTCACATCCATCTTGAGGTGAGGTCTGCAGATCTGTACCCAGTACTCCAGGTGTGGCCTGACCAATGCAGTGTATAGGGGGACTATGACATCTTGTGATTTGGATGTTATGCCTCCATTGATATATCCTAAGACTGCATTTGCCTTTTTTGCTGCTGCATCACACTGACTGTCCATATTTAGCTTAGATTCCACTGTACCCCAAGTTCTCATTCACAAGACTGCTGCCTAAATATCTGCCCCCATGCAATATGCATGTTTCTCATTGTTCATTAACTATGCACTTACCATTGTGGAATTGTACCTTATTCACATCTACCCACAGTTCCAATGATTTCAGATATTGTTGAATTCTGTCTCTATCTCACAGTGTGTTTGTTACTCTTCCCAATTTGGTATCATCAGCAAATTTAATGAATAGCCCTCCACTCTCTCATCTGGATCCTTTATAAAAATACTGAAAAGGCCTGGGCTGAGAACAGCCCTGTGGTGCCCCTGTGGATAATTTCCTCCAATCAGATGACAACTAGCATTGTCCCCGATATCTTCTGCACAAAGGATTTTGCTTGTGTGGGCACAGGTCTAATTCCTGCTTTCAGAAAGAATCAGGACCGGTCTGGGGTGGTCCCAAGCCTGGCCTAATTCAAACCTTTAGTTGGCCCACAGCAAGGGAATGCAGAGAAATCCATGTTCCTATTTTTACTGTGGTGTAAGGTGGCACTAGGCCATCTGGTGGCGTGTTTTCTGGCCCTTGCAACCACCAATGAACATCCCTTCTGCCAGCTACTGCTCGCTGCCTTGCTCATAAGGCTGCCTGTTCAGGCCCTCCCACTTCTGCCATCGCTTCCGCGCCTTCAACTGCAAAAACTCTTTCTAAAAAACTGAAAAAAAGAGTCTTTCTAAGAAAGTGAAAAAATGTTTCTCACCACTCCACAGTGGGGCAGAGCTGCGGGAAGCATCTCCCCCCCCCCCCATTTTTAGGCCTTTTTGCATTATTACACATTAAGATCTTTTTACTTCTGTACGCTCAATAAAGATCAAATCCAGTTAAATCTAACGCTGTTGTCTTTCCCCCTGTGCCCCCTTGGCCCATTATGCACGGCCGCCGAAACGGCGATTTCGGGTCACGTGGAAAATGCGGAGGGGGAAGACGCGACGCATACCGGTTATGCACGGGGCGGGGCGCGACGGCGGCAAAACCCAGAGTAACCGATTATGCACGCGCTGATCCGGGCGCCGCTTCTGGTTGCGCCCCGCTCACCCGGAAGCTGCGCTTTCTTCCGCGTTTCACTGACGCGGCTTTTTCGGCGGCATGCACCGAAGCTGCAGCCGGTTGCAGCCGGCTCCGTGCGTTATCCGTGATTTTAGTCGCCGCCATTCCACCCCGAATGTGCGCTAAAACCCCCGTGCATAATGGGTCCTTGACAACTTCACCCAAAACATTATTCCACAATATTGCATCTGTGTATACACAGACTGGTCCTTTGCCTTGAGGTCAGGAAGTGCTTGCGTAAAGACCATACTCTGGTAGGCCTCTATGTGTCCCTATAAAACAATAAAAGGTTCGATAAACAGATGCTCTATTCAGATAAGACCAAAGCACTGTTAGCTTTACTTGTTTTATTTATCAATTATACTAATGAAAAGTAGTACAAAGCCAGTGGGGGGAGTTAATTCATGTATCTCCATCCACTTTGTGGATGATTTTAGATCTACCTGTGTAGAGGCAGGAAGCCCTTTAAATTACTGTGGTTGACATGAGAACAACGATCTTTCTTTGATGAGTATGATCTGGCCACAATCATTCCTGTTCTAATCACATCCTGTTGGAATGACTGAGGTTTACTGTAGCTGAGGTTATATGTGAAGATCATTTCAATGTGCTGTGTAGCTGCCTCAGAACTGGCTGGATGTGAGCCCTCCACGGTTTAGCTGTGAGGACTCTAGCAGACGCATTTTGGATGAATTGCAGTTCCGGATCAAGCCCAAAGGCAGGCCAGTGTAGAGCGAGTTACAGTAATCTAATCTGGAGGTGACCGTCGCATGGATCACTGTGGCCAGGTGTTTGGAGGACAGATAGGGCGCTAGTAGCTGAGCCTGGCGAAAATATGGGTCTTCATTCAGTTTTTACATGTATTTAAATAGCCTTTCAAAGGAAATAAACTTTTTCACTACTGGGTTTAATTGTTTTTTTTTGTGAGTCTGTTTTCATTGTACTTGATCTTAGCCAAAAGACCGAGAAGTGATTGTATTAATAGTTACCAGTATCTTATCATTTAATATTTTTGGACAGGAAAATGCCTTGAAATCAATATGCTGGGTTGTGGGGTATGAATCTTATAAATAAAAATATATACTCTAAAATAAGAAATGTTTCTGCACTGAAATCTTTCAGAAGTAATCCTTGAGTTAGTCCCATCATACAATCAGTTATGAGGCTCCCAGTGTCCCAGAGCTAAGTGCCTATTCATTTCAGAGGGTTAGAACATACTTAGCTCTGCAGTGGACTGTAAACTAATAAATGACAAGAATGAAAGGTAAAGTATGTGTAATATGTTCTATTTATTGAACACATATTTAAATATCGTTAAACCTTTGTTGAGTCCCCTGCCTGCAAGTCAATTATAAAGTTGCTGTGCTTTTCATTTTTAAAAAAACTGCCAACAGTGTTTCAGTGTTACTTTTTGTTGTTTCTTCTATATGATTGCTAGATTATTATCATACTCAGATTTCCATCCAGCTAAGGGAATTAATTCCCCCCTCCTAAAAATGCTATTAAGTTACCTGCAGGTCCTACTTCTCCTTTTTTTTCATCTGTGTATACTTAATATTCCTTAACTCTAAGCATAATGAGTAATAGCCTTCATGCAGCAAATTCACTTATAGCTTGAGGCCTTTTCCCCTGTCAGCAGAGAAGGAAATTAGCATAACACTGTATTTTACATTGCAGAAATATAACGTGCTTCCATTAATTTCTACAACAGCTTGGTAATTAGAGCCACTCATTCCCATTTCATACTTGAGGAAGTGACTTATGGTGATTGGTGTTTAGGGTGGCACTCTTATCCACTCACTGAGAGCATCCTTAATGTAACATGGTAGAAACCTTGTGTGCCCCTAACATTTCCTTTGTCCAAAAGCATGGCCCTGACTCATCCAGAACAGCTTACCGCAACACATTATAAGTGAGCCCGCATCTCTAGATCCTTCTGAAGATGCAGTTGGTTCAGAATGCCGGTGTCCAACCTCTTGGCTGGTGTAAACTGTAGCAAACATATCAACTGATTTTCAAACATAGCACAAAATTCTGGTACTTCCCTTTCAAAACCAGAACAATTGTTGCCACATTATTTTTACATTTTTGCTGGGGGGGGGGGGCTTGCTTATTTTTATTTCTTTCATTTGTACCTCAGTTTTCTCCATAATGGGGATCCATAGAAGTAGCTTACATAATTTTCCATTTTATCCTTACAACAATCCTGTGAAGTAGGATAGTCTGAGACTGTGTAACTAATCCAAGATAACCCAGCAAGTTCCCATGGCAGAGTGCAATTTGAACTGATTGGCCCTCATTGGCAGAGTGCCCTCTCCCTAGTGGCGGCACACCCCCAGGGAGGGCCTATCAGATAGGGAGTAAGTTGTCTGCATACAATTTGATCTGATTGTCCATCATTGGCAGAGTGCAATTTGAACTGATTGGTACATAATAGTTATTTACAGAAGCCCAGAGCTTCTTGGCATGTCATTTGAGAAGAAAAATAAACAACAATATTTGGGCCAATCAGACA
Organism: Paroedura picta; assembly: GCF_049243985.1. NCBI lineage: Eukaryota > Metazoa > Chordata > Lepidosauria > Squamata > Gekkonidae > Paroedura > Paroedura picta. Next base: position 79,422,583 of record NC_135372.1, read on the forward strand.
AGGGGGCTCAATTCACATAGAAATGAAAAATTCAATCAAAGTACATTTGGCAACCAATCATGTTCACATCAAAGTTCTCAGTATCCATGCACTAGCCCATCTCACCCAGTATTTTCTGCTCTGACTCAAAGCAGATCTCCACAATTTGATACAGATGTGGTGCAACTTAAGATCCCTTCAGCTGGGAATGTTATGGCCTGAACCTGTTATCTTCTCAAAGCATCCAACAAACAAAAAAAGGCATGCTGTATCACTGATGTCTGGTTTGCTTAGCCCTTTTGCTGTGTCTGCTGTAAAGAACCATTTTCCCAATGGAAAGAACAGGAAGTTAGAAAGGGTAGGAATGAGATGTGAAACCACTCCCCCCCCCTCAGAAAACGGTTCCAGTTTTTGGTTAGCTGGCTAGGCAGGAGAGTTGCATCTCATTGTCCAAAACATCATTGCAATACTCTGTATTGCAGACTACTCCAGACTCTTAACTTTTCAAAGCTCTTGGGGCGTGGTGGGGTGTGGCAGGGCGTGGCAGGGTGTGGCGGGGAGTGTTTTAATGCAGGGGAAACAGTTGTTTATTTACTGCAGGTTGAAGATTCCTGGGAAGACAGAAGGAAATATTGTTTTAATCAATAAGAAAAATATCTACACAGCTTGCCTTATTCATGAGTTTATTTGAGAATGTAGACAAACTCAGGTAGAGGCAGTAGAGGATTCTCCCTTTAGTAATTATTTGACTGTTCAGTGCTTAGGGAACTGCTCCTAGACCAATCAGGCATTCAGAACCAACTTCTGCTGTTGATGTTCTTTCTCTTTAAAAGAAGTATTATTACTGGAAATATAAGATATAAAATTAAATCCAGTAACTGGAGAAACGTAGCCTGATTTTATACAATGTGTTCAAAATCACAGAATGACAAAAAAGTCACATACATCCTAAAACATAGCCCATCAACTGCTTCATGAGGGAGAAATTTTTTTCCACTGCTGTAATATGCATTTTCATACAATCTAGTTGGATCATTAGTGTGACAGTTGTGAGAGGGTGAGCAATGCTGGCTGAACTTGTGGGTACCACGAAGGACATCAAAGTCTCTGAAAGGGTTTCAAGCTTGAATTGTGTTCTGTTTATGTGTCACCAAGCTCACTACGGAGGCCAGATTGCCCTGAGGCTATGCAATGCATTCTGGGAGGCTATTGTCAGATCTGATGATGTAGCCCCAACTAGTTGGCTGAAAACAGTGAGGAATCATAAACAATCTGTGATTGACATTGAAGCCTCTGGCTCCTGAAGTGATAAAAGCAATGTCTAGTTCACAAACATGCTTCCTTTCTCTTTCATACTTGAAAACCAGGAACTGTTTTGTAAATATATGATTCGACAGCTACCTAAAGCTACAGAAGTTAATATACCCCATGCAACCCAAGATGGGCAAAATAAAACTACTTTATAGGGAGATGGGATGTGGGACTTTGGAAATTGTAGCCCTATATGAAACTTCCAAGTGGGGTCAAGTGGCTTTCATTTAATTGATCCAAAAAGTGTGTGTATTCACAAACCTTTATAAGCCTGACAACATCTTTATTTGATCTGAGGTGTCAATGAGCTATGCTGCAGGGTTTTGTGGTACCCCTTTGTCAGAAACCTTCCAAGGCAATGCAGCTTTAGGGATATCGGGTTTTTATTGGTGAGGTGTTGAAAATAATAGGAAAACAGTTGACTCATTCTTCAGGCCATCCCCAAATATTACCAATAAAGGCTCTGTCAAGTTTCCACCGTCTGCGGCTTTTCAACTTTTTTTCCCACTTAGGTGATTTATTTCAGCAAAACAGCTCTCAGGTCACCAGCTGCTAAAGTACTTATGCAATGGACCAAGTCATTGCTCAAACAACAGACCATGAGACTGTACTTTACCTTCAGATTTGCAAATATACTAGCAGAGAATTGTTTAATGTGGCAAATCACAGCAGCACTTCAGGACTGCATATAAACTTAACCAGATATGCTGAGAACTTCACAAAAGTAATGATCAACATTTGAACTTAACTTGTTCAAAATGTCCATTTTTGTTGAGCAGAGCTTTTTGATCACCTCAAAGATATACTTACCAGAAGCATCTGAGTTTTGCTGTTGTGCATTGGAAGCATTTGGCATAGTGTCCAAGGCCCATTAAGTACACGTTGGATAATGCACTTTCAATGCACAGGAAAATCCAGCTGCAAAGCACATTGAAAGTGCATTATACCATGTGTGCATAATGGGCCCAAGTTAACTATGCTTGCTTGACTGCTGTGCTCCTGGTCAGCATGGTATGACCTTTTAAAAATCAGCTAAATGAGGATGCATGTGATGGGTTTTTGCCTAGACTGTTGGCAGCAGCAGCTTTCCTTCACAGTTAGGGCTCTTTTCATTTCTTCTGTTTGTTCTTAATATCTAGAACCTCCATGGCCTGTAATGGAGATTAATTTCATATCAGTACCTAAGCCCAGGGCTACAGTCTTGCAAGCAGAGAATGCACTGCCAATGTATGGAAGTTGAAAGTGATCAAACTAGTGTGTTGTGTCTAACCAGTACCAAGATCCCACTTCAAAACCCTGCTCAACCATGAAACTTGTTGGTGAACTGCAGGAGAACTGTCTCCTAACCTATGGCAAAAGGTTGTTATAAGAGCAAAATTGAAGAGAAGTATATACTATAAAACGTGTCATAGGTGGACTAGGGCTTTTGGTGACAAAGGAAGATTTAGTTAAAATAATTTCAGACTCTAGGCTTTGAGATGAACTCCATTAGACTAATGAACTTAGAAAGGTATAAATGGCTTAGGGATGTATTTTCATTACAGTCTCACAGAACCCAACTCCAGAATACTCTAAAAGTCTGAAAAGAAAATGGCCAGGGCTTTTTGAGTTACAGAGGTCTACATCTTCAATAAATGGAGCCTCAAAAAGAAGGAAGGAAGGAAAGTTCACTTGGAGAGACAATCTACTTTGTAAATGGTTTTCTACCCCATGGGCAAAAAATGGTTGGGGTAAAGGATAACTATGGCAAAGTATTTGGTTCTAGATACATTTACCTTGTCTTTCCTGTTGATTAATATCCAGATAGGAAACCAAAAGTGACAGAGACACTTCACAGTTCACACTTCTCACTTACTCACTGTCAACTGAAAGAACCCTGTATGGTTCTTTACAATGAAGGACAATGTTCTTCAGTTCTGCACTTCACTCTTCATTTCTGCAGTTTGCTGCTGCGTTCATTTCCTCTGTATTCCCTCCCCCCCCCCCCCCCCGAATCCATGTGATTGATGTATTTGTGGAAATGTAAAGCACTACATGGTAAAAACAACAAATAAAAGGAATTGTGATATTGCCATATTGAGAGTCACAAATTTTCTCTTGTGCACTAGTTTATCAATGTGCAGATTAACATGCCTGTGCACTAGCACCAAAATTTAGATTTGGCATTTGCTGTCAGGATTCAGGCTCTGCAGATTCAGAATTCAATGTTTAGAAAATCCAGAATTTCTGAATAAGAACTGTCTACAGTCTAGGAATAGACCCTCAACAGTGCAAATGCCACCTGGTTAGCATTAGGCATGGCACAGTGGAGAAGAGAATCACTGGGCAGCACTAGCTGATATACTGGAGCAGACAGACAGTCAACAGATAGATGATGGATGGATAGAATTGATGTAGAAGCTCCACAAAAAGGCAAACCTGTTGTGGAGCATGGCATTTAGTTTGTTGGCCAGGGCCAGCATCATGGGCCAGAAAAAATCTGGGATCTTCCATCTACCTTTAGTATCCTTTAATTATTTTTTCTACTGGGCCCTGGATCATTCCTCAGGATGTCTGTTTCCCCACTAAGGATATTGCACCCTCACAGATTTGGAGGACTTAAAAGGTAAAGGTAAAGGTATCCCCTGTGCAAGCACCGAGTCATGTCTGACCCTTGGGGTGACACCCTCTAGCGTTTTCATGGCAGACTCAATACGGGGTGGTTTGCCAGTGCCTTCCCCAGTCATTACCGTTTGCCCCCAGCAAGCTGGGTACTCATTTTACCGACCTCGGAAGGATGGAAGGCTGAGTCAACCTTGAGCCGGCTGCTGGGACTGAACTCCCAGCCTCATGGGCTCATGGGCAGAGCTTTCAGACTGCATGTATGCTGCCTTACCACTCTGAGCCACAAGAGGCTCATAGACCCTGATTCTAATGTCTCACTCTTCTCTGCCCTGAAAAGCAGTCATCCCAAGCCTGAGTCTCCAGCACTAGGTTACAGAGTGTCTTCTGCATTCTTTCAAGCAGGTAGGAAGTTCCACCTAGGTGCCATATCCATGATTAGGTAATATTGTTATAAACCTAATTCTTCTTGCTTGTGTTGCAGTAGATCGCTGTCTCAACACTTTGACAAAAATGCTCTGTAGCTTTTTGGTTCACTCAATTGCCTGTCTTCCATAACCAGCAAAGCATCCTAAACCACCAGGTTGAAGCTGTGGATCATACACTGCATCCATTTCATCTTCCCAGCCTGGACTTGTGCTGCCATGTTATTCCCATTGTCTATGACAAACAGATCTTGCCTTTCTGCTGCTAGATCCCACTGCTGCAGCATGTCCATGGGAGCTTCTTGAATGTCGGCCCTCCGTCACAGCTACATTTAACAAAATTCACATGTACCCTCTTGTTTCCAGGCCTATGCCTGATGCCTCAGGGACAGAGAGGACTGTACTCTGTTTGCTCCAGAAGTCACTCATATAATGGACCGCCTGTGGCCTGACCAACTGCTGCTGTACCAGATGCTTGACACCCCAATATAGATCTGGCACCACTCTGCACAACCTACAGATTAGCAGTGGTGTAGCTAACCTATTTAGCCCCTGGGGCACATACTTTTTAAACACCCCCTCCTCTGTTCTTCGCTACAATTTACAGCTGACTTATGACAACCCTATAGGCAAGAGACATTTGGAGATGGTTTGCTGTTGTCTACTTCATTGTTGGCCCTGCTTAGCAACTGAATTATTACAAAACTAGATCTAAAGCCCATTTTAATCTCAAATAAAATGGGCGCTAGATGGGCGCGGCCTTCTGCCCCCGCAGCTGTGGGGCCGCAGAAGTCTTTATCCTCCTCCCCCCTCCGGACGGCATAAAGGTTCAGTGGGGCCGGGGCTGCGGGGAAGCGGCCTACCTGTATTGATGGACGGCAGCGGGGCAGTCACAGCGGTAGCGGCGGTAGCAGCTCGGCTGGCGGCGGCGGCGGCTTGCTGGCGGCGGTGGCGGCTTGCTGGCGGCGGCGGCGGCCATTTTGGGCGGTTGGCAATTTTTGGCGGCGGCTGGCTCGCTGGCAGCGGCGGTGGCTGGCTGGTAGGCTGCGGCGGCGGCCATGTTCGGCGGTGGCTGGCTGGCAGGTGGCGGCGGCGGCTGGCTGGCGGCGGTGGCGGCGGCCATTTTCTGCCATTTTCTGCGGCGGCTGGCTGGCGGCGGCCATTTTCAGAGGTCCGTCGGAAGAACGGACGGGAGTCCCCGGCAGCCACGTCAGGCCGCCGGGCAGGGAATAGGGAGCCGCGCCTGCTTGGGCCGGGATGGACACTTGGAGGGGCCAATCAGGAGCCACTTCGTGGCTCCTGATTGACCCCTCCGAGTTTTTATCCCGGACAGGGCCCGCCCTAACTCCTACCACAGTGCCCTTACTCCTTTATACAGTCCGTGGCGCTCCGCGCCACGGGGCTGTTTAAAGATAAGGCTAGGCTGTCACTACGCAGACCAGGGTCCCTCCTCTTTACAACAAAATTATTTTCAGTAATAATTATGAAATAGAAAGAAGAAGAATGGCCAGAATATAGATTCAGGTGGGTAGTCATGTTGGTCTGAAGCAATAGGACAAAGTTTGGTCTTAAAGGTACCACTGGACCTAAATTTTGTTTCAGTGGCCTGAAAGAAACACAGACAGGAAAAAAAATTATTCTATTTAACTTTGTACATATAAGTATGTCAATTAAAAAAAATCAAATATCACAAGAGCCAGCATGACATGGAAGCTTGTTCGGCAACCTTGGGCCAGTCAGATTTCTCTCTGCCTAGTCCTCATCTAGATAATCCCAGGATAATCTGATCTCATCAGATCTCAGAAACTAAGCAGGGCCCTCGTGGAGACAGGCAATGGCAAACCACCTTCAAATATTTCTTCTCTTGAAAATACTAAAGGGTTGTCATAAATTAGCTGTGGCATGACAGCCTCCAAAAAAAATCCATCACTCCACTTGGGAGGACTTCTGTTCTCCATTTTAAAGCCAAAGAGCTGACTATTCCATACATCTACAAGGCATTTTTGATAGCTAGAAGTACTAACTTTCACTAACACTAGCTAAAACATCACAAATTAGTGACTGCAAGCTTTACCGGACTGGATGTTAAGAAACACACAACCCCTCAATGAAGGTGTCCATATCCCCCATTATTTCCAAAGTCAAGCCCAAAAATCTCTGCAGTAGAAATTGCAGGGGAGATATTTTTGCAAGCCCAGCAGAACTAGTGCAATGTACAGAGTACCTAGCAGTACCAGTGCAATCACAGAGTGCCCAGAAGAACGCACTGCCATTGTGGCAATGCCACCTGATGTCAAGCATAGAATCACAGTCCAAGGAGGTATGTGAATGGAAGCCCAACAGAACCAGTGCAATGTGCCATGCCTAACAAACCCAGTGCCTTGTTAATAATATTAACAAACATTTGCTATTATACTACTCTAAAATACATTCTGTTACCAAGCAGGATAGGGATAAGAAGATCTTGAAATCAAGAAGTGAAAATAAAGAGGGGAACATGGAAAAATTAGGTGAAGAGAAACAGAAATGAATGAGAAACATGTGGAAAAGAGGGAGATAAATTAAGAGAAGGAAAGGTTGTTTTATCTTGCTCCAACATCCTAACTACTGATTTGCAATATCTGTCTGAGCTGGGTGTAAGGAAAGGACGAGAGAAAGGCTAGACTATTGGAGAAAATTACCTGCAGGCTGGCAATTTCTGTAGCAGTTATCAGCATGCTGGCTTGGTTGTATGATCTGTTAAGCAATTTTGTTTCAGTCTTGGAGAAAGGGAAGTCTAGCTGATTCTAGTGCGCTAGTTGCTATGCTGAGACTTCCTTGTACCCCTAATGACTGCAACCAGGGTGTAAACTGCATGGAGCTTTTATTCCAACCCCAGATCGATTCAGTCCCTGCCCTCTACACAGAATGTGATTTCCGTTTGGATTTGGGGCAATTTAAATTTTCCTTCTGCAGTAAGAAGGATTGATCCGGAGTGACCCTACCTTAATGGTGCGATATCTCAGACTGCTTTTAATCCTCAATATCCATTTGGGAAAGAAAGCTCGGTGGTAGAGAATCTCTGATAGGCTACACCTGGTCATGTGACACACTTGCCTTAAAGGAGAAGCCCCTAATTTCTCTCAACTTTTGTTGGTCTTGGATTTTTTTTTCTGCCTTCTTCGATCCTCTTACCCCCCACTTCAAGAAAAGAAAGGATTTTTTCCTCCCTCCTCTGACTTCTTGGATCCTCTCCCCCCTTCAAGAAAACAGAGAAAGAGTCTCCATTTGCCTCCCCCCCTTCTGAGCCTCCCTAACCACGTGCAGAAGACTTTCCTGTTTCAATGGGGAGGGGGGGGGAGAAGAAGACCCGAGTTCAAAGCGATCTGAATTCAACAGGATTGACAATGGAATAAAGAAAGTAAGTGCAGACTCTGCCCAGGACTTCATTAAGATATCCAGCTTAATGCAGTATGATACTTACTTCAAGGGGGGCCCTCCAAGAGTCTTCTTTAAACCTCACTTGGGGCAGAGCAGACCTTCCACCTCACCTATGGCACAGCACCTCAGATTAGTAATTCAGTAGCGGAGAAAGACTTCAAGGAAGGAGAAAGGAAGGGAAGCCATGGGGGAGGAGGAACCTCATTCTTTGGATCTAAGTGTCAATCCTAGACCACATGTAGCAAGAGGAGGGAACAAACAGGGCACTCTGCAGTCATTTCTGCTAGCAAAAATGGAATGAGATGGAAGGCTGATGCTCCTCATCCATCCTTGCAGTCATATGGAGCAGCAGAGCCCTTTTAAGGGGTAGGTGTAGATTAGATATAAGAACAGAACAAAGAACATGTGAAAACCATTTGCAATGCAATTTAGTGGTTAATAAAAAGTTATTTTTTTAGTATTTGATGGTGCTGCCTGCAATTTGCAATCAAAGTAATTTGAGTAAAAGGTGTTTAGACATCACTGATTGAAATTCAGATCATTAAAAAATAATTATGATTCCTACACCTCCTGTTTCAGGTATACAGATGGAAAACATTATAATTGATAGGAACACAGGTCTACTATGCATGCTTGATTATACACAATTGCACTGAGAAAGTAGAACTCGGTCCTTTTAAAAATCAATAACGTTCATTGTGCTGTATAGTTCTATTTTCTCAGTTGAGTCCTTGTTTTCACAGATGGAGTCTCAGGAAAGTGATATCAATGTGATATTATGCTTTGTAAAACCACACAAGGTTCAGCTACTGGTGATGACTTCAGGGTCAAAAGATTTTTTTGGAACATGGCACTAAGATTATTTATGAAGATCCTTATCTATGAAAAACAGGAGAGTTGGTCTGGTGGATATTATAAGTCTGGCTGATATCTGCTAATCATCATGACTGTTTGCACATACTGCAAAGGATCACTTCACATGGAGAAACAAAAATGTTATGAGCATGATCCAGCAAAAACTGAGCATTTTCAAGTTGCATTAATTTCAGGGGGTCAGTCGAGCTGTATGTGTGCGTGTGGGTGTACAAACACACACACACACACACATATACACACACACACATATACACATATGAATAACTATCCTATTGAAAAAAATACTCTGAAATTATTTGGATTCTACCACCACATCTGTATGTGTACATGTACATATGCATACTCTGTATGAACTCAGTATCAAAGTACTTACTGGACATGTGTTGAGTGCAGTTGGGAAAGCTGATGTCCAGTTTCCCAAACATACTGGGTAGGCTATTGATGAAAATATTATCATATGCTGTTAGTGCCTGAACTATCAGGGCTTCTTTTGTTCTTGTGTCTATGAGTTTGTCTTCTAGCAGAGCTTGTTTTCTAGTGTTCATTTTCTAGCAGTAAACTCCATTACCTTATCTTTATAAATAGACCTGGTCAACCCAACACTTTTTGGAGCTCATCCATGAAAACCAGAGACACTTCTTTCTGACTCTTCCTCTTTCCATAAATATTGACTAATATTATTCACATGTGAATGGCCCCCAGAAGATCTGCAACAATCGCCATTATTCCATGCAGTTCTGAGAAGTCAAGTCCTCCACTTTTGAAAACACTTGCTCGCATGCAGTCATAAACTGTAATGAGTAGCAGATGCTTTTCTATACCTTAGATTAGGATCTGTGTTTTTCATGATCATTTTTATCTCTCCTATACATAGGGCTAATGTAAAGCTGCAGTGATAAATTAGTTTATTTTTCCTTCTTGGATATTATAACAATATAACTACTTTAAAATTGAGCCAGCTAGACGGCTTTTTAAAAAATGATAAATGACATTGATGAAAATGAGTAAACACAAAAATGGAAAACATTTTTAAGCATGTTGTCAAATGAACATTTTCGCAATAAGGTATGGAACTTGGTATAAACAGGGATGGCTCTAATCACATCATTTCATTTAATCCTATCATTTCTCCATGAAAAGTAATGGAACCTTATTGAGTTTTGGATTATAGCCCATGCTATTAAGTAGGATTATGATACACTCATCTTCCATTTTAAGGAACTCCAATGTGAAATTGTTGATCTACTAATCTGTATGTGTAACCTTTCACTAAATTCAGCCACTGAACCAGAATACTAAAGAATAGCAAACATGGCAATTTTTAAAAGGGAATCCAAAGGGAAACCAGGAAATTACAGACCAGGCATCTGTTCCAGGCATACTAATAGAATCCAATTTTTTGCCCTTTTCACTGCTGCAGCATGCTAGGTTCCCACTCTCATTGATATATCCACAATAATCCCAAGCTCTTTTCCCTCTCAGTGTCAGCAAGTTCACACTCCATTATTGATGGCTGCTAGCCATGATGACTGAGAGGAATCTCCACATTCGGAGCCACTAAACCGCTGAAGCCCAGAACCAGGAGACAACATCAGGGGAAGGCTTCAGCTTCTACACCCTGTTGTTGGCCACAACTGCATATCTACATATCTAGATATCTACATATCTGGGGTATGGCAACAACGGCATGTGCCCTGATGGTCCCACTTGATGGGGGATGCCACGATGTTCATGAGCCTCCACCCTCTGCGTGCTGAGGAAGGTCCAGGCATGCCCATCAGCATAGGCCATACTGGCCCTGATGGGCTGAAGGATTGGTTCAGCAGAAGGCAGCTTATTGTGATCGATAGGAGTTGGGTCTTTGGCATGGTGAGCCTGGGCCATCTGGGAGCCATCCAAATGGAAACATGAAGAAAGCAAAACAGAGAATTGCAGCTGGATGGAAGGGCAAGTTCTGAATAGGACCAAGGGGAAGAGCTGGAAATCATTCTTACCCTATAGAGGTACAAGGGGGGAGGGCAGGCCTGAATGAGGCCTTCTGGAAAGATTTTTTAGAGTGAGCCCAGCAGAGGGCCTGGGACAAACCCTGGCAGCTCCTGGGGGGCACAGCCCAGGAAGAGTCCACACACACACAACAGGGACGGAACCACATGGTGAGTCAGGGAGAAACAGCCCAAGGCAAAGTCCAGAAGGCCCTAGGCCTTGAGCAAGACAGCAGAGCAGCAGACCATCATAGGAGGGAGCTGTTGGATTAGGCTAGGTCCTTCCAGCAGAGGACAGGGAGTGGAATGAGGCAAGGAGGGATGGTGCCAGGATGGAGGATGGCAAGTCCTGGGGAAGGAGGCTGCCAGGCAAGGACACGATGAGATAAGGCTCAGGTAAATCTGCCAGGCAGCAGCATGAAGACTGATAGGGACTTTGTATATGGGGGTGACAGCCAGGGACACTTCACTAGCTGCAGAGTCCACCTGGGCATGTCCCCCACCCTGCCTGCTATCATATTCGCCCTTGGCTTATGCTATTTCAGCTTGATGCCATTCAGGTTCTTACCTGACTCTGCTCCTAAATGGATCCCCCCATTTTCCCAACAGAGGTGTCATGCTTCTGGTTTCCAGGGCTATCTGGCTTCCTTTTCACTCTATGTATGTTTTGTCTATTTTCCTGTTAGAGGTGCTAAGTTGTGAATTGTACTTTCACTTTAATAATAAGGGGTACTTGCTGTAAGATCACAGAGTGTGTGAAACCAGCTGGTATAGAGTGTGGGGGGGGGAGTTGAGCTGAACCTATAATTGCCTTGGATTTTGTATGTTGCCAGGTGGCACCAACATTGCATTGGTGTAGCCATTAGCATGTCATAGTCATTAGCATGTCTCTCCAAATAAACTACTAAAGATACTTATTTTAAGACTTGGAGTTGTCTCATTGGGAAAATTCCCATGGAATATGACACCTGCTCCCACATCACCAAGCTTGGTCACCCTCCTGTCTCAGGCGCCAAATAAACTAGGTACAGTACCAAAGGCAACTGTAGGAAACAGGATGTTGAACCATTGTTCAACATAAGAGCTCTTCTTATGCTCTTCTGTTATATTAATATAATTAAGAGGCTTTGGAGACCTCTATTCTCCTTACTTGACTAGATCCTCCAGAAGCTTTGCATATTTAGGTCACCACCTAGAATCATAGAGTTGGAAGGGGCCATACAGGCCATCAAATTCAGCCCCCTGCTCAATGCAGGATCAGCCTAAAGCATCCAGAATACTAACTTGTAATGTGCACCACCATTTAACAGGGACACTTCTGTGCATGAATGGATATGTCCATGGGCACAGTCCAGTTGCATAACAGGAGACAATGTGCCCTGCTATACCACTGTACCATGCTCAGGGACCTGCCCACTCCTGTATAGGAGTGTCCTGAAATTCATAGCTAAACTACACACTCTTCTGTGAAGGCTAATATGGAAATAAAACTGAACTGAATAAAAGCAGATATCTTCGTATGAAAAAAGCAGTGAGACAAGTCCCGTATAACGCACGTAAGCTCATGTGCACCATATTGTATTTAGACCATCTAGATCAGTTGACCGGAGACCGGGGACTGGTCAATGCTTGACAATTTTATTGAGGCCCGGGAGGGTAGTCTTTTGCTGAGGGACATCACCACCACCTGAGCCCCTGCTCCGCTTGCTTTCCTGCCGGCGCCCCTGACTTCCCGCCGCCCACTGGGGGGGGGGGAACTGCCAGCAGTGCAGTGTCATGGCAAGGGGGAGCCCCAGCCATCATGGCCGCCGGAGAGTACTAAAGGTGAGCTGGCAGCAGAGTGGCAGGGCAGCCCCTGAGGCAGCAGCCAGGGAGGAGGAGGAGGAGGAGGAGGAGGAGCCACGGCCTGGTATCGACTGATCAACGGACTGGTACTGGTCCCCGGACCGGAGGTTGGGGACCACTGATCTAGACAACATTGGTGCTGTGTGATACTGAGGCAGAGCCAGTAGTTCGGCATGATCATGCAGAATTAATTAGTAACACAGATGAGATAATAAAGGAATGGCTTCTGATAATATGTGGAGTGATTTTCCCTTACCACTGAACTAAAACCTTCTCAAACAGAGAGTTTAGGAGGGCTTACAGAATGGTGATATAACTCCCAATGCCCAACACCTTTTTTGAAATTATGCACTGACTCTTTTAGAAAACCAAGACCAGATAACACATATATTCTGCTCTCCTCTACCAGTTATCCAAACCTCACCTCCTCATTTTCTAGCATTTAACAAAAAGTTATTTTCTGGTACTAATTCATTGTTTAATTTGTGCCAAGACATCATAAAAGCATAGCCTACAAGCTTTCTTCAGGGACTGGAGTCATTTCTTCTGCTTTAAGAACCATGGTACACTCCATCTCATCCATTAATCTTGCTGTACCCACCACTCCTGTATAATAAAAAAGAGATTATGTAATATTTACAGTGATATTAATACAATCAATCAGCGTCAGCCGAAGGAGATGTGAGACCTAACCAAGTCCATAAGGGAGAATGGAGAATGGGAAGCACAAAAGCGGTCTCTGTGATGGTCAGGGAGAGATGCCAAATATTTTCACTGTTTTCCAAACTAATAAGCTGCCCGGAGAGGGGGAGAACCACAATCAGCTCTATTCTAGTTCATTAAAAATAATTAAGTTGCTTGAAGAAAAGGCTTTCTCACAATTCAAATATTTGCCCAGCCTTACATATTTCAATATCTGTGCTCTAAAACAGCGGTCCCCAACCTTCTAGTAGTCGGGGACCGCCTCCGAGGGTGGGAGAGAGCCGGCAGCCCAGCCGCCACCGCTGCTTGCAAATGCGCACACGCAGTTGTCGCACATGCGCATTTTACCCACTAGGTGGTGCTAACGCGCATGCGCAGAGCTGCCGCGCGTGCACGTTTTCGCCAGCAGGGGGTGCAAACATGCATGCACGGCAGCTCCGCGCGTGCATCTTTGTGTCGCTGGCGTGCTGGCGGCCGTGCCTGCTTCTCCCCCCTCTCGCTGCGGGGGGAAGAGGGCACGGCCACTGGTGGCCTGGTACCATGGCCTTTGCGGCCCGGTACCGGGCCGCGGACCGGGGATTGAGGACCCCTGCTCTAAAAGAGTGCGACATGACTGTTGAGGGAGATACTAGTTATTTATTTTAAACAATATGCATTTATTTGTTTTAAACTATACCCTACCCCTATGACAGACAATGGTTGGGCTGATAGTGACTTGAGTGCTAAAGGCCAAAGAAGAAGAAGAAGAAGAAGAAGAAGAAGAAGAAGAAGAAGAAGAAGAAGAAGAAGAAGAAGAAGAAGAAGAAGAAGAAGAAGAAGAAGAAGAAGAAGAAGAAGAAGAAGAAGAAGAAGAATTGGTTCTTATATGATGCTTTTCTCTACCCGGAGGAGTCTCAAAGCAGCTTACAGTCGCCTTCCCTTTCCACTCCCCACAACAGACACCCTGTGAGGTGGGTGAGGCTGAAAGAGCCCTGATATCACTGCTTGGTCAGAACAGCTTTATCAGTGCTGTGGTGAGCCCAAGGTCACCCAGTTGGCTGCATGTGGAGAAGGAGCAGGGAATCAAACCTGGCTTCTCAGATTAGAAGTTTGCACTCCTAACCACTACACCAAGCTGGCTCTCTTCATTAACTTCTCACAAGGAAATTTGATTTAGAAATTTCATTACATTTCATTCAGCTGTGCTTGTTTTTTGGGTTCCATAACACAATTCCAGTACTAAGGATGAAACAGAATCTTTTGTTTAAGAAGGCTAGATGAAATGGTAGGTTTGTCATCATTTTGCATTAGGTGTGCTAAAATGGGGAACAATGCATTTGTCAGTTTCATTGAATTCTCTCATTCCCTTACTTTCTAGAGAAAATGGTTTCTTTTTGTCCCTGAAATGGGTTCTTCAGATCTGTGGAAAAAGAAGGTAGAACGAAGTAGCAAAATGTTGCAGTGGTAGAGTGGACTGTGCAGCTCAGACTGAAGGTAGAAGTGTAAGGAGAGTTGAATTTTAGAATGTTCTAGGTCAGTGGTCCCCAACCTTTTTATCACCGGGGACCAGTCAACACTTGACAATTTTACTGAGGCCTGGGGGGGGGGGGTAGTCTTTTGCCAAGGGACATCGGCGCCACCTGAGCCCCTGCTCCACTTGCTTTCCCACTGGTGCCCCTGACTTCCCGCCGCCCACTGGGGGGCGCTGCCAGCAGCAGCTGCACAGTGCCACGCCGAGGGGGAGCCCCAGCATGGCGGCCGCTGGAGAGCACCAATGGTGAGCCAGCGGCAGAGTGACAGGGTAGCCCCCAAGGCAGCAGCCAGGGAGGAGGACGAGGAGAAGCCGTAGCCTGGTACTGACTGATCTACAGACTGCTACTGGTCTTCGGACTGGGGGTTGGGAACCACTGTTCTAGATTATGTTAAAAGTTCACTGCTCATTGAAACAGGACAACAATCAAAGAAAGGTGGTAGAACTTTTCTCCCTGATTTGCTAGTTTTCTATTTGCATTGAGCTTTTAGGGAATAGATTGGGGAATTCACAAATCAATCTACCATCTGGATTAAATAGCCAGCACAATGATGTTATGCCATCACATAGCCTATCATATTTGGCTTCAGAACATTGTTTTGCTTAGTTGTGATTGAGAGAGAATTAAGATAGGCTATTTGGCAACGTTGCATACAAAATCAGAGTGGCCCAGTATTTTGTGCCCATACTTGTAATGAACAAATGCCCCCCCCCCACACACACACACATTAGGTAGGCACTCTTTACAAATCTCAAAATAGTGTTTGCATCACAGTGGGTGAAGTTTTTGCAAATGTATCCCTGTCCCAAACTTGGTTTAAACACAGGCATATTTTAGGCAAATGTTTCTCACTGGATAAACTGCACCTGTGACCTGGATCCTGGCCATAATAACTAGCTTCTCCTAACTAACTGGGTTAAAAACAACAACAACAAAAACTCTGCATGTCTAGAGTACAGAGTAAAAGAATGTTTTCTCCTATGTTTTGGCCAAGCAGATACAAGCAATTAATCTTCAGAATTCCCTCTGACAATTAAGATTTAAGGTCAACATTGCTGACTAATTTAAACAGGACAGGGGAAATTAGCATCTGATTGCCAAGCAATGACCTTGGGCACCTGATCATCCCCTTTTCCCCCTAGCCTGTTCTCATGTATTGTGAAAGCCAGCATTTTCTCTTCATGCAACACCAGGAGTTGAAAATGTCAACCAAGGACTTCATAATCTCTGTGTTGTTCTACAGCAACCTAATGGGAACAAAGATCTAGAGTTTCAATCCAAACCACATCCTTCTATCAAACAGAGCAAAGAAAATGTTATAAAATAGCTGGGTCCTAGCACAATGCTATATAAAGCCATGGGATAATGTTTGAAGTTTGGTGCCAGACCCCCTTTTCTGTATTTAAACGGGCTTAGCAGAAGGAGAGTTAGTGGCCTCCAATGTAGTATAAATTGTGTTTTGAGCTATGACAGAAAGTGAGTGCCTGGTATCTCTACATATCCTTGCACATCACATCTTTAGATGTAAGCAATACAGCTGCCAAACAATTATAATGTTTAGAGAAACTGACGGCCTGCATCTGTTCAAAATACTAAGAGCTTAGACTGATATGATTGAAAACATTCTACAAAGAGTAAGTATAAATTTACAAAAACATGATTTTTTAAAAAGAAAAGAAACTTAACTCCCCCAACCATGGACATAGTCCTTTACCATTAAAATGTCCTTGATTTTTTAATGCTGCTGAAAGCATACAAATCATAGGTCATTCATCCAACATGCTAGTGCAGTCTTACTAGGGATCAAAGATCTGCTTTAAACTATCTGATATTCAATGAGTTCTAAATTTAAGACCCTCCCTCTTTAGCACTTGGTAATTCCTTGTTTGATTTAAAAATGTAAAAGATTAGTAGTGAGACTGTACTGGAGTGGTGTAGCATTTGTATTTGAGCCTCTATTGGTTTTCTTTGAATTTGACTGAAAAGCAAACCCAGTAGGAGAAAACCAGAGCCTTTGTTTGCTCCACAGGCAACAGCAGGCATGGCAGCAACATACAAAAGCAAAAGAAGCCACTAGGACCGATTATGCACGGGGAGGAAAGGCCGCGTTGGCACTTGCATGGCAGCAGGGCTTATTCCAGCTTATACATAACATTGCCACAGGGTGACCCCCTCCTGGTCCTGGCCTGCTTTAAGGCCTTCAATGATCCACAGCAAGGGCACCCTGATTTTTTAGCATTCCCTTTTTTGCCATTGGTGGCCATGTAGGCCAGGCCTGCACACCTAGTGTCCCATCAGGGAAAGAAAATGTTTCATTCGGCTTTCTGGCACCATGGAGCCAGACGGTGCATTTTTAAATCTTCCATGAAGGTAGGATTGCATTAGTATGCAATCCCACCCTCATGGAAGTAAGCCCCCCTTCCCCCTGCCACCATGGCAAAGCATGGTGGAACCTTTCCACCCAAGAGATGTGTGTGCACATCACAATTCCAGGGTGGGCTTTGTGCACTGGGGAAAATCTTCCTCCATTAGCACACAGGAAGTGGTGGGCATGTTGCCCCACCACAAGAAACCGGTGGTAGCACAGTTCTGCCACCACTGTGCATTAAAGGTCTAAGTGGATAGTTAGACCTGGGAGGATTGCATGCCTATTGATAGGATTTGGTTGTGGCTATGGTCGCATAATGTTGATAATATAAATGTCTTATCTGATTCATATATATATAATCTTTCTAATATAGCTCTGGTGAGAACCCTTACAAGTGTTCTTTTTCAGGGTACCAACACCAGCTAGGAGTACAAAGACTATGGGCCATTTCACACCCAATAAATATAGTGAAATATTTACCTTATGAAGACACCATATTTTTGGCATTTTGCATGACATTTCCAACCTCCCATGTCCATCCAGCAAACCTCAAGCAATATCCTCAATTTTAAAGCACTACCTGGAAATGGCACAATGTGGATTCCCTAACTTATGTAGCGTGAGCTACAGGAGAGCAACGAGCAAGCCACACGCTAAGGAAATATATGGAGGCAAAGTAGCGCCACCTCCACCTCCAATGTCCCACCTTCACACCCACCTCCCTCACCCTTCTCCCAGGCAGAGAAAGGGAGTTTTCTTGTAAGATACTAGTCATGTTGAACCTCCAAAAGAAAATAATTGGACAAGCATGAAAAAACGTGTCACTTCTGCTCAGTTGGGGGGATGCATCTGATGGATGAAAAGGTATATAAAAGGTCAAGTCAAAACACAGATTTTACTCTCTGAGGTTTGCTGTGACCCAAACCTAGCCCTCCCCTGCCCTTTCATGCTGCTGACAGGGCCGTCATGCTTTGTTTCTTTCTCTTTTCTTTCTCTCCTTGCATTTTGTTGTACTGCTTTGCTTCTTTTTTATTTTCTTTTAAAGGATAAAGGATTCCATCTGGAATCTTCAGAGGCAGAAAAGGTACCTCTGCAAGCTGCTTTTGACTACTTTAGAGATATAGGATAATTTAGAGGGCTTAACTTAGTCTTACCAGATCAGCTGGGGGTGATTGGGACTTCTGCAAAATATCAAAGGTGTCCTGGGCTGCTTTCCAATTGTGTTTGGAGCCTGAGGGGTCATTGCCTGGGGCCAGGCTGCTGGGAGATGCCTGATGCCCTGTGCTGTGTTCTGTTTCCCATTGAGTGAATGGTTACAAGACTGCTCCTGAGTGTGTGGGGTAAAGAATCAAGTCTGAACTCACATTGTTGTTTTGCTGCTGGTTGGCCTGTTGCTGGCCTAAAGGTTGCTTTCTTGTCAGCAGACCACTTAATTTGATCCAAACTTGTAGTTTCCATTTGCCACATATGTATCTTTCCTGAGTGAGCTATTCTAGAGTAGATAGGTGTACTTTCTGTGACTGTGCAGTTCTGTCTCCCCCCGTTGTCGCTCTAGGGCCTGCACCTCCTTTCCTTGGTGCTTCTGAGTCTTCTGCTCATTCTTAGATCCCAATCCCCACACCAAAGCATCTTTTGTCATTCTGTCAGTGTTGCCTCTGCCAGAAAAGTTCTGGAGACAAGGGTGATTTAAGCTGCCATCTTTGTCTGCCTTGGAGAAGGAAACACGGTTGTGCCAATGTGCACCAACTGACTACCTCCATCTCTGAATCATAGTATCATAGAATCATAGAGTTGGAAGGGACCTCCTGGGTCATCTAGTCCAACCCCCTGCACTATGCAGGAAACTCACAACCCTATCGCTCATCCACTCTGCTGGAACGCATCAGTAGTGCATTGTACCATAGCCTCCATTTTAATTGCTATGTTGTCTGAGTCAGATGTTTACTTTCCTGTCTTCATCTGCCTGAGGGATACAGACTAATGTTAAGAACAAGGTTTGAGTTCAGTGGCATCTTTAAGATCAATGAAGTGTTATTCGAGGTATAAACTGTCGTGTGCAAGCCCACTTCTTCAGGGATCTGCTACTTCAGACTGATACGACTGCCTACTGGGATCAAACTAACATTCAGACAGTGGTGCCTTCTTAGGACAGGGCCGCCTATGACATGATGTGCAAAAATATACAGTAATTTATTTGGTTGTTGTGTGACTTAAACCTAAGTTTGCAAAGGCTACAGAGGTTTAAGGAGGTATATTTTTACCTGCTTAATCTCAGATGTCTTTCTTCTTTAGAAAATAAAAACTGTACTATACATCTCCTTGAAGGTATCACTTCTTTGACAACATTGAGGTTCAAAACAAGATTTATTCATTTGGGGGGGTGTGGCTAAAGATGTCGTCCTGAGAGGGTGGCAGGGCATCTGCTCTGCTATCTCTGAAGCCTGACAGGGGTCAATTGTGCAAGCAATTGGCAGAAAAGAGGAGGGGTACGCAAACCCCACCTCACCTTTCTACCCAGGAAGTTCTTGGGGCCGTCTCCAATCCTTTAGGGAGTATATCTCCCTGGATTATAGGCTGTCAGCGTTCCAGGTCCAGAGGACGACTGCCATTTTCTACCTCGGACTTTCTTTTCTTTCTTCAATCTTAAAGTATCTGCTTCAACCCTACATGATGATTTACCACAAATGAACGCTTTGAACTGAGGGGAGGACATCGGCTGAGTTCCAAAACATCATTTACTGCAAGTATCTCTCGCTTTTTTTTTTTCTCCGTCTCTCTTCCTGCATCAAAGCCCTTTGTTTCCCCCCTCCTCTTACTCTGCTCTGCCCGAAGCCACCTCGTTATGAGGCAGGCTAATTCTCCTAACTAAGCAGAAGAAGGACTCAAATCAACTCGAATTAATTGGCAAAAGCTCTTATTGTAATTGTTTTGGTTTTCGAAGATAAGATAAGCTGTGAATGGGAAAATCTCACGAGAACTCTGTGCCAGCACGAGAATCTCTGCCTTCAATACGTCACATGCCTGTGCCGGAACATTAGAGGATAAAACAGAGGACCTCTACTGGCCACTCATAAAACTGTTTGGGGCCGGTTTTTTTTAAAGTCAAAATCATGTCTATGTTAAAAAGATTGGCTCATCTAATAGAGATACAAACCCAAGATTACAAAGTATTTTTAGATGGATTGATCAAAAATATCTCCAAGGAGATCCAAGATGGCAAGGAAGAAGTCTTCAATAGGAATGATGGATCAATAACAGTGACTGATGACAGCTTTAAACAAGGTGGAAAACCAACAGCAGAAGAGAAATCTGAAATTCATATCTTCAAGGAGATCCAAGATGCCAAGGAAGACGTCTTTAACAGGAATAATGGATCAATAACAGTGGCTGATGACAGCTCTAAACAAGGTGGAAAACCAACAGTAGAAGAGAAATCTGAAATTCTGGAGACGGAAAATGGGATGCCGGAGTTCTGCAGCCCAGATAAGGACACCCTTTTTAAAAAGACATACAGCCATCTCAAAGCAACAGTGTACAAAAATCAATCAAAAGAAATATGGATCTGCAGTGAAAGTAACCGATTTAAAGGATCTCTCTGGGGAAAAAATTGTATTGATACTGGAGTCCAGGAGGTGCAACGGCCTCAAGATTTATCGATGCATATTCTGCGGGAAAGAGTACAACTGCACTTTCTACACCAAAGGCCAATGGGACAGAATATAATTTTACGGGAACGACAAGATGTAGCAAGCCTCGAGATGAGACCCCCTTAAGAAGACCGAAAGCTCATATTGTTTTATGTTTAATGTTATACTGTATTCTATATTTCCATTTTTATGAAAAAGGGGAAGCAGTGCCTCTTTCTCTCTTGTTTTTTTTTGTCTCTTTTCTTTTGTAGGCATATAGGTAATATAATCATTAGTGCTGAAAATGTAAAATGGGGTTCCCCCCCCCTTATTTTTTATTTCTTCTATTAGGGTATTGTCCTAGGACTAAAGCCTACACTGACTTGTAGAAAAAGTTTAATGTTAAGCTTTCAACTTAAATCTGAAAATATATCTGTCAGGATGGTTCTTAGAATGGGTCAAGCACAAATTGTTTTGTAGATGTATCAGAACCAATGATAAGGAGAAGCTATAGAAGACTGAAAGCTTATATTGTTCTATGTTTAATGTTAAGCATTTAATCTAAACCTGGAAATCTTATTATTCTCTGTATTAACAACATATACTGTATCCTACATTGCTATTTTTATGAAAAAGGGGAAGCAGTGCCTTTTTTCTCTCTTGTTTCTTTTTCTTAGTAGGCATATAGGTAATATAATCGTTAGCGTTGGAAATATAAAATGGGGCTTTCCCCCCTTATTATTATTTTTTTTTTATTGGTGTATTGTTATAGGGCCAAAGCTCATATTGATCTGTAGAAAATGTAAAGCTCTCAACTTATACCTGTCAGGATGGCTCTTAGAATGGGTCAAGTATAAATGGTTTGTAGATGTATCTGTATTAAGGATAAGGAGAAATTATGAAATCCTTTTGTAATTTTTTTTCTTTGTACATCTTTAAGGCAAAGCCCTACTTTCCTCTCCCTTTATCAGGGTATTGATACAGGGCCAAAACTCATACTGTGCTATAAGAAATGTTTAATGTTAAGCATCTAACTCAAACCTAGAAATATCTGCTAGGATAGCTCTTAGATTGTATCAAGCAGTTAATGTGAGGTCTACGATCTCTCAAGTAAGTTGATTAATAATAACTTTTCTTTTGTATATCTAAACAGGCCTTTTTTTTTTAATGTAGTGGAAATGTGGATGGCTCTTAGACTCATGGCTCTTAGAGTTTTGGGCAAAAGTTTATATCACTGTGGAGTCAATGTGGGGTCATATAATCTCAAATGATGATTATATTTCTATCTTTATGAAAATAAAAAAAATCATTATAAAAAAAAAAAGATTTATTCATTTGGGAAGTTATTTAACAAACATACTTCCTTTTTATTTGTAGTTTGACTGGTTTTATGCATACAGAGCACAAGCACCCCTGAACGGATGATAGTTTAAAGGAAACGTTGTTGAGATATGTCTGGGTTTTGTTACTTTTATTAGATGTCATATTGAGAATTCCAAGATGCAGAGCGTAAACCAGATGAATATGTATTAAGAAATAACACCAGCAAAACTCTTCACAAGATTAAGGAACTGCTGTCTGAATTATGTCTATGACTGTACTAGGGATCAATTCAGATGTCTTTCTGAGTTTCTGATTGTGATTTGAAGGCAAGGGAGTCTGTGCACTTTGATTTCCTGCATGTGCATGCCAGTTATGTCCAGTTACTATAAAATGCAGCATTCAGCTTTTAGAAAATATGCATAACCTCTCAGAAAATATATTCTGCATTCTATGTACCATGCTTTCAAAATGGCTTAATCCACATAGCCATGAATCCCAAGCCTCTACTGTTGTCCTGTTTCAGCTTCTTTTTAACTCATTATGCACGGGCCGGAACACCTGAGCTGGCGGCAACAGGGCTTCGGGGAAAATCCCCGATTATGCTCGACGTCGCTGCCATCCTGGGCACTGCTGAGGCCAGGCCTTCAGAAGACCCACATTTAGAAAACACAGATTATTCCGCATTCCTGGGTCTTCTGAGGGCACAGGTGAGGACTAGGTTGGGCTAGCCCTGTGCATAATTGGAGGCGCTGGGACTTTGGGCCTGGCTCCTCCCCTGAGCTATGGCATTCCTACAGGGATGCCTCTCACCCATGCCAGCTCTGCGGCTCCGCAGAGCTGACAGGGGCATCCCCCCGCCCCCACCATGCTGCTCCCCACCATCATGCAGTGGGGGCCCCATGCCCCCAATCCCCCCCACCACCGCTGCTGCCACTTCAAAACACTCCCGGAGCTTCCGGCCCCACGTTGCGTGTGCAGGGCCGTTGCACCAGAGCAGCCGGCATGCACCAGGGGAGCTCCTCCCCCATGCATACACAGGGGACAGGTGGGCATTTTGCCCCACCGCAACAGCACGGCAGCAGTGCAGCGTAGCTGCCACCATGCATAATGGGTCTCCAGGGAGTTGTTTGATATGTCCTTTCATGCAGTTACTTTTAGATTGCTGAAACTTACTTTTCTTGGAATTTCCAAATGAGAGTCTTTCATGTAACATTATTTATTGTTGTGCAGCATTCTGTCATAAGCACATTCCAGTCTCTGACTAGGGTTGCCCACTTCCAGTTAGGAAATCGTTAGGTATTTATTAGCAAAGACTGGAATGGGCAGCATTTGGGGAGCAGAGGGACCTCCATGATGTATAATGCCATTCTGTCTACTCTCCAAATTAGCCATTTTCTCTGAGAGAACTGATCTCTGTTGTTCTGAAGGTCAATTGCAATTCTAGGAGATCTCCAGACCCCTACTTGAACCTCAGAAATTAAAACTCTATTATCTACATCTCTTTTTTAAAACTGTTTCAGGTGTTCCCTGAAGCAGTTCTTTAAAAAAAATGGTACAAAGTTATTCTTACCCAGGACAGGAAGCAAAAATTAGGATCACTGGGTGTCTGTCAAGGTCCATAGTTCAGTAGAGAGCCTATCACTGATTAAAAATTCTGGGCCCATCAGCTACTGTAATTAAATGGGAAGTCACCCAGAGGGTCCTATGACATTGCAGGGCCTCCGGAATAATCTTCTCTTCTTTATCAGGAAAGAAGGGCCCTTGGGAGACACAGAGGGAGCATGATCCTGCTGGGAAGGATACCTGAAGAAGAAAGTAGAGTGTGAATATCTGCACTCTTTTCTTCTCCATCAATGTCAACAGGGTCGAAATGGCATGAAAGAGTCATGACTCCATTCTCTCCAGCATTGGTTCTAAGAGATAATGGGATATTGTCCTACATGGCAATCTTCCATTTTTTGAAAATAGCACTGCCAGAGTGATTTAAGAAATAACTCCTTTGGGTTTCCTTTATTCCCACTTGCAATGTCTAGAAATGCAGGTAAGTTTACTGTGTGGAGACATGGCAGAGGTGGCATGCTTAATGAGAAAGCCACACAAGGGCAACTTGTTCGGAATTCTCCAAAACCTAGAGGAATCTCAGAACCAGAGTGTTGTTGGATCCATTGTTTTTCCCTTAAGTTACATTCCCTCCTTCTGCACTGTAGTACAATTTTTTAAAACAGCAGTAAATTTCATGTTTTTAAACAAAATCAGCCCCCCATCTACTATAGGTAGACTGGATAATATGTTATAATCGTAGAAAGGGGGTTAGGAGATGTTACCAAACAATCATGGATGGTCTGAATAGGCATTTAATAAAATGTTTCAAACTAGGTTTAGAAATTAAACAAATTGTTGCCAAGAATTGGAAAGTACAAAGGAGTATAAGTGGATGTTGGCTGCAAACAATCAGGAATACTTAACAAAATCCTGAGTGGGGAATGAGGACTACTGATTGCCACAGCTTCTTTTGATTTGATTGGCATCACTGTAACCACCAGATCCAAACCAAGAAAACAGAGATAGACTGAAAATAATATATAAGGAATCATCATAGCTACTAGTGAATTTTGACAAGGAATCAGAAAGCTCCAGACTTTCCTCCCTAAAGAGGTTTTGACTGCAAGCCTAAGAACCGCCCTGAACCTCAGGGGAGGGTGGTATATGAATGTAATAAAGAAAGAAAAAAAGAACACTTTCCAGTGAGTAAGCTCAATGGATTAAAATGGTACTTATTTCTAGGTAGACCTATTAAGGGAGTGTTGTTTCAGGGAGAAATATTAAGCAGGTCTGCTCAGAAGTAAGTCACCTTTTATTCAGTGGGGCTTACTCACAGGAAAGCAATTTTTGGATTGAAACCATAGACCCTTGTTGTGCCCAAGAGGAAATAATACTGCAGTGCTATGGTCCATATTTTGTTCAAGTGATTTTGCATTCCGCTTTTACAATACAATAAAATGTATTCTCTGTGGCCAAAGGTCATTACAATCTGACACATATAACATAGTGACAAATTCCAGTATTAGAACAATCTGTAGCATAAATAAAGCCTGACTGGGGTGGTGGGAGGAGTTGGGACTCATCGCCTACCTGATTGGCTGTCCATCCAACGAATGACCAATCAGGTAGGGTGATCTGTCTTTGGGTGAGGGGAAAGGCTAGCGCCTGTTGTATTTTTCATATAATGGGCTTAGAAAATATTGTCCTCTTTAGGGGGCACTCTAGCCTATATTATCTTGGCCACTAAAGCAAATGGTAGCACTCTACAGGAGACAAATGAGTTAGCACCTGAGAGGAGAGAAAGACTGTTCTTTGAGACTGAAGACAAAATTAAGCCCATTACAAGCACAGTGAGGAATTTGGTTCTGGTCACTATATAAAGAGGAAGGATAAAAATGGAGCACATTTTGCTTCTGAGCAGAATTAAGTTCTCAGCCTAAAGGGACAAGGTACTGATTTGTGGAAGTCCCAGTTTTAAATAAGGCATAAGAGCATTGTTGGTTCTTGGTGAGCCAATTTCTGCCTTGCATGGAACAACCCATCAGAAGTGCTTTGGAGAGGCTACTGTGCTCTTCCTTGATATTTGCTTGTGCTATGAATTGGCCTATCCACCCTCTCTATGGATAAGATGGGAGTAAGTAGACACAATTTGAGGGGATGAGCAGGAATTTTGGGGGCCTCCATAATGGCTGAGAATTTGCCTGCAGTACAGTGTCCTGAGAAACTGGTATTTTCTATATAGGTCTGGTATTTTGTCTGGTTAGGCCACCAGCAGAGGATAGGGGAGTAGGTAGGGTTGTCAAATTCAGGTTGGGAAGCTCCTGGAGATTTGGGGATTAAGCCTGGGGAGCACAAAGACCTCAATGGGGTAAGAAAGCTATAGAGTCCTCCCTCGAATGCATCCATTTTCTCCAGAGGCAGATGAGCTTTTAATTCTAGTGGATCCCTGTCTCCTATCTGGAAGCTAGTGTCTCCGTTTGGCAGGAATAATGTTAATTACTACAACAAAGGGATAATTGGTAAGCATCCTTAGCCTCAGGAGGAGGCTATTCCCAAACTACCTTATCTGGGTGGCCTGGGAAAGGAATTCCATGGGTGTTTGAGCAGAATCAACTGAGCCCTTAGGTGGTAGGGGATACCTCTCAGCACTGTTTTTCCATACAGGTTTTGCTGGCTAAGTCTGGAGCCAGGGTGAGATTGCCCAAAATAATGGTAGCTGCAGGAGATTGCTGGTTAGCACCAATTGGTACCAATTCAGGGATGGTGTCATTGATAAACTAGTTAATCTGCAAAGTGATCTAACATGAACAATTGCAAAGAAAAAACAAAATTTTATTCATGACTTAAAGACAAAACAATTTCACTGGAGATAAAATAAGGACAGGAGCTTTGAAATACACCCA
Organism: Paroedura picta; assembly: GCF_049243985.1. Lineage (NCBI taxonomy): Eukaryota > Metazoa > Chordata > Lepidosauria > Squamata > Gekkonidae > Paroedura > Paroedura picta. The sequence continues at coordinate 79,448,997 of NC_135372.1, forward strand.
ATGAAAGGTGTGGTTTCTTCCTCTGTGCAACACAAATTGAAAACAGTAGGACTCAAGAACTTGCCACTACAGGTGCTTTACTACAGCATGAAGTGACACATTTAATATTTGTTACACTGTCTGGGTTGACTTCTTTCCCCACTGGTTCCTTGTAGACAGATCAGTCCACTCAATTGGGTTATAACTGTGCCAGTGCTCAGCAGCTAGTTCCTTGTTTCCAACGAAACAGCATTTTTAAATGGCTAGCAAAGTCACACCATGTATCATTGCTGGCTGTAAAGCCAGCAAGCACAGAGATATCATTGCAGTTTATTCCACTAATCCCTAATTTCTGGAAGATTAGCTCTTCATCCTATTTAGAGATCAACAATATGTGGACATTGATTATCAGCTCTTGATGGAAATCAAGAAAACATCCTTTCTTAATGACGAGGTAACTAAGCAGGCTTTCATGCAAGCACGAACCTTTTGTTCTTTGTGATTTTTTTTAGCTTATGGGACAACTATAAAAGTGATTGGGAATACATTTCTATATTAAGAGACCTCTGATTATGGGAACAATTTATCTATTTGCTGCATCTTGTACAGGAACATTTTCTGATGGGATAGATAGGAGGGAGGGATTTGGAAAGATATGTATGTAATTAGGCATATTTATTTTTTTAAGATCTATATAGACCACATTCTTCTTTATAGACCAAAACAATTTATAATAAAACCACATTAAAATCACAGGACCTATCAGGAAAGGACTGCCTTATCTCCAAAGATGGGGGACACTGTAAAATTTCTTGGATGAAGCGGGAAATCTAAATCCTCATCTACTAGCTTCCCTCACTTGTAAGTTGCAACCCACCTCTGATGCTACATCTCTGGTACAGAAATCATTCAAATAAAATACTTCCCATTGTGAATCTAAAAAGTCCTGGTTTTGGTTGTGAGCTTACATTCAGAAGTATAATTTTTAGGCTGACACCAATTGTACATTTTGAAGCCACCCTCCAAAAGAGTAAATTCTGCTTGATTTTTTTTTTTAACTTGGGGGAACATCACTTTTTCTACACACAACTGTATAAGGAAGCTGCTGGGGAAAGCATTCAGAACTGATTGTATGCCAGTTTTATATATCTCCATTATGGGGCCATGTTTAAAATTAATTAGGGCTATATGCTAAAGTGCTTGGAAATCTCATGCTACAGAATACAAACTGCATAATGAGTAATAATCACTCCTCCTTAGTTGCACTGAAATGGGAGAACAAAGTCTAAGATCTCAGAGTGCCATTTTTTAGTTCCTGTTACTAAACAACAATAAATCTCAGACCATACAATAGGCCTCTTCCCCTTTAGTCTCAATATACTTATGAAAGATGAGGTTCAGAAAAGGAAGTATTTAGGGATTTTTCTTTAAACCTAGGCCTCCTACCAGGTTCACAGATATATATATGGACATGTTGACTTGCTCCCCCTCCCAAAATGGCCAATGATGAGTCTGGAGGTGGTGGGAAGGGGAGGGGTCCCATGTGTGTATATACACAGCTATGCTTTCCAACCATATTCTGCACCATCATGCTACTTTTGTGGTTTCTCGAAGCCTGAAGAATGTTACAGGGGTAATAAGAGTTTTACAGAATTATGCATGGGATATAGAAAGCAAACTTTTCTCCCTTTCTCACAATGACCCATTATGCACAGGGGGAATAACGCACATTCGGGGTGGAATGGCGGTGACTAAAATCACCGATAACGCACGGTGCCGGCTGCAACCGGCCGCAGCTTCGTTGTATGCCGCCGAAAAAGCCGCGTTCGCGAAACACGGAAGAAAGCGCAGCTTCCGGGTGACTGGGGCACAACCAGAAGTGGCTCCGGGATCGCCACGTGCATAATCGGTTACTCTGGGTTTTGCCACCGTCATGCCCCGCCCTGTGCATAACCAGTGTGCGTCGTGTCTTCCCCCTCCGCATTTTCCATGTGACCCAAAATCGCCGTTTCGGCGGCCGTGCATAATGGAACTCATGTGTACTCTATGAAATTAATGAGCAGTAGGTTTATAGAATAGATAAAAGGAAGTACTTCTTCACCCAAAGAGCAATTAACACATGCAGTTCACTGCCACAGGAAGAGGTGGTGGTTACAAACATATACAGTTTCAAGAATGGATTGGATGATCATAATGGAGCAGAGGTCCATCTGTGCCTATTAGCCATAAGGTATACATGGAACACTATGTCTGGAGCACTGATGCTCTGCATTTTTGGTGCTTTGAGGCCACAGTGTGAGGATTTCTGGAATTCTGATCCTGCTGGTGGACCTTCTGATGGCACCTGGATTTTGGCCAGTTTGGTAGTTTTTCTGAAGGAGTTGGTTCTTATGGTGGTGGGATCCTCATGGGCTTAGATGTCACAAGGATTTTGGGGTAAAGATGAATAGGGTAAAGGAGAAAATAATTTCCCTGCTTTCTCCAGCAGCAGAGTATGCCTTTGTAGAAGAGAAAGGAGGAGATGATTAAGTCCTTCCCATCCCCAATGCATTAGCCTGAACCATGTGGCTAATACTGTGAGACCCAAAATCATAACTGATTTACGGGGACAGATGAATATAACAAATATCTAAGACATTTGCAGCAGTGGGTTGCTAAATGCAATACCAGTTTAGTATGTCTACCAATTAAAAAGCAAACAAAAGTTTTTTAAAAACTGAACATTGACTGGTTTAAGACCTGGAATGAGTTGAATCTCAGGTTTTAGGGAGGTCTGTAAGTACCGAGCTGTTTGTGAGAATTGTCTGCTCACTGTTGACATCAGTCTTGCTTTTAATGGAAGTGGCACCCATGAATATCATCCTATGGGTGAAAACCACATCAAATTTGTTACAGAAAAAAATCGTAAAGGCTTTGTATAATTAGTTTAAGAAATTTCTAGCAACTAATATCTGTAATGAGTAATCAGAATGAAGATTCTGAACAGTTTTGCAATAGCAGCAAGCTACTCCATTAGCATTTTGTTAATTCCTTTGCACTATACTGTCATCTGAAATTGGATGGAAATTCCCAGTGGCAAACTGTAGAAGGGGTATTGAAAACTTATTTGATTTTATGGCTAGGTGGTTGGTTACTAGTATCTGTGAAGAAGGTCATTTTAACTTTTCTGCTTCCCCATTGGGAAATCCAGAATTCTTTCCAGTTGTTATTAAATTGCAATAAGATTTCAGGTCACATTATGACATTTCACAAGATTATGTTGGGCTGTAATGAATTCCCAAATTAGATCCAATCTTGAAAGCATATGGAAGCAATTACATATTTACAGATCCTGATATACATACCTCTCTGTTACAGAAGTAGGAACCATATTTTGATAACAGAATGGTAATAAGTCAGAGGGGATTCGGCTATTTCTGGAAAATGAAGTTAGTCAATTGTATACTATTTGGTCATGGCTGGAACCAATTCTGTAGAAATCAATAGAAGGAATTCCTCTGATGTGAAAGGATATGAACTAAATTTCTTGCTTTCCTTTACAGATGGGGAAGGGAGTAGGGATCACATTGTAGGGCCAACCCATTGTGACCAAATAGTTTATATTATAATAACTTTATAGCCTTATTCATATTGTATACCCAAATCTTTATATTTCCTCTGACTTTTAATTCATTTAAGTATCACCTGGACACCTAAACTATGGATTTAAGTTTAGGAAGAGCTCTGCTGGATAAGATCAAGGGTTCATCTCATATAGTATCTCATTTCGAAAAGTAGCAAGCCAGATGCCTCGGGCAAACCTACAAGAGAACTTGATTACTGTTTTAGTCAAACCCACCTTTTAATGTTGTTTACCTTGACCAGGGATTGCTTCTTTCCCCCATATTCTGCAGATTTTTCCCCTGCAGGCATTTCCTAGATGCCTGTGCTTAGTACCTATTTTGTAATGTAAATCCAATCTAATTTGCACAGTTCTGCCTGACTGGGGATGTTTTGTAATAAATTCAAGCTCCGTGAAAAATGCCAAACAGGTGATATACTTGCAGGTAGTGGCTCTTAAGGCAAAGTATGTTAAAGATCTTCAGAACTTTGTCATAGAGGGGGTAGGTAGCCATGAACTGGAATAGTTTCCCCTTTAATCAGTAGCGATTGAGTCTTGTTTTTAGGTGTGAAGCTTTTCTGTCTCAAAGCCCACTTAGTCCTTTGGTTATTGACATAGCTGAGAAATTACTTAAATTTACTTTTCATACATTGCTTTTCTGCTGCAGACTCCTGCATGTTTGTTTCTGTTTATGTCTATATAGAACTTCTGTCCTCTGCACTGTTAACTAGCATTGTTGCTCAGAATTTACTATTTGCATTTGGTACTTAACCAACATCCAAAGTATCTGGACTAAATGAGGACAATTGGGTCTATGGTTGGGCTCTTCAGAGCTGTCCCCATGGGTGCGTGAGATGAAATAATATTTCATTTTTCTCATACAAAAATTCTACTACACAGAAGAAACTTTTTAAAAAGTTGAAAATAACAGCACAAATAAAAAGCACAATAGACATCTGTAACATCTCCATAAAACCAGGAGCAGCAGCATAAAAGATAAAGAACATAGCATTCCAGTTTCTTGGCAGAAAAGCATGATCCTAACCTGCCTACAGGAGGAGACAAAGGGGAAGTGAATTCCACAATGTTGGGGCTTCTATTGATATTCTTACTTGATACAAGCCTTCCATCCAAGGCAGAAGTGTGACCTCACTGGAAAATGTAAGCTTATACCCAGTACCATTTGGTTCCTATGAGAGCAGCAGTTCATCCAACAACATTTTTTAATGGAGGAGGGCAGACAATTGTTATGGATCGACTCTCCTGATGCAGAATTCCAATTTGCCCCAATTGGTATTTGTGTGTATGTGTGTTTATAAAAATAAATAAAACAGAGAACTGGATGCCAGAGTCCTCTCCTTTCCTGTTCTGTGGGTTCATGAAGAGTCTTTATCTCTCGGTATACTTAGGAGGAAAAAGTAAGAAGTTCTCTTGATAATTTTTTTCCTCTTCATCGCTCAACATTTTATAACATAAGAAAAAAGTGAGAGTTCAGTGGCACATTTAAGATTTTTTTCAAGGTATAAACTTCTGTGTCCAAGCACACTTCTTCAGATATATGAAAGCTTATGAATAAAAGGTGCTACTGGACTTAAAATTTGTTCTCCTGCTTCAGATCCACCTGAATTTATAACATAAGAAAGTTTTTCAGATTCTCCAGGGAGTTTTCCAGGGTCAGAGGAATGGCAATTAATTAGTGCATCATGCTTCAAGACAAAATTAGCATTTCATCTGAACTAATCTTTCTGTATTGTCAAATCTATTCTCAGTTTAGACTCCAGAAACTAGTCAATGAGTCTTACTCATGATCATTAAATAAATACTCATCCAACTGTGACCATAACAGGACTGTATCTAGAGTGAAGTAGTTTCAGTATCAACAACCACTGAACAAACATCTACACCACATGAACCAATTAATGCACACTCAGAAATCATAGCCTGGGTTGTATTATGAAAATCCTGTTAGGCAAAGAATTTCTTCTTTTCTTCTCCTTTTTCTTATTTAAAGGCATAAGAATAACTCACTAAATCCACTGCAAAAAGCCCGAGTAAACAGTAATTATCCAGTGATTTATTGGAGGGGAGAGAGTCCAAAAACACAACTATTGTCAAGTGCTTGTGATTACAATCCTTCTGAACACTGTTTTGCTAAAAGGTTTATTACAGAACTATAAAATGGCTCTCCGGGCTAAAACTGGTTGTAGAAGCTTTTTCTTCCTTGATTTACTTGTTGATTTTCTGAAATTCAGAAGGGATCAAATTCAGAAGGGATGCATGGGAACAGTGTTTAAACTTGTCAAGTGTAAGAAAGCAACTCCCCCACCAAAACCCAACAGCTATTTTCCCTGTACCTTTATTTGTGACTTTCATAATTTGCTGGTTACATTTTATATTGAAAATATGTTTATTGTGAACATTACCTGTTTGATACCCAGGGAAAATCACATTATTCCACTTTTTTGTTTAATCCTCAAATCTAGAATCAATACAAAAGTCTCCTCACAAGTTTCTGAAAATAAAATACTAGCAAAGGTTTCTATCCTTTTATAAGAAACAAAATATTAGAACTTAAGAGAGCCTTGCTGGATCACACCAATGGTCCATTCAACAACCCTTTTTACACAGAGTTGTAGGGAGGGACCAAGATTTGTTGTGTTGGATGGACCAAAATTTATCAGTGAAATAGCTTGATGCCATTTTAGCATGACATTGGGATAGGTGCACCCATCTGCTGTCAGACTTAAATGGCTGCCAACCAACCTGAACCAAACCAGACAGAGGTTTGGGAAATGTTCAAGGGAGGCCTCAAACAGTGCAATACAATGGGCATGAACCAAGCCATTTTCATGGGAAACTTTGGTTTGTGCCTTGATTCACTTCCATTCCTACTGTGGATGACACCTTGTACCTTAGAATAAAAGTAATCCAAGAAAGCAATTAAGGAGACCTATTTAATGAGAGGTCAGGAAAGTGTTCTAAGGATTGTACTGTTAAATTCAGCAGAACATATTTGCTTGCACTTGGGGAAATAAATAATTTGAGTGGGAGAAATCTGGATTCCTTGAATATATACAAACCCTAAAAGAACTGAAAATGTACAGGTTTGTGTATCTCTAACATAAACAATGATTTTTAGAACACACCATACACACACACACCATAAACAAAACCGGTAAGGGGTGGCGGGAGGAGGTGCAATCATCGTGCACCAAATGGGCTGTATGTCCAATGAATGGCCAGTCAGATGGCCTGTCCTGCTCTGACAACATCCCCTCCAAATTCTTCCATGCGTAAGAAGTGTCAGCCTGATCTACCACACAAACGTCCAGAGAGGAGCTGGCTGGTGAGCGAGCTGGGAGGCCTGGGCCCACAGTGTGTGCGGGGGAGTCAACCAGATGGTGGTTGGAGCCAGCCAGGGAGACAAGCTTGGCCCTGGCCTCTGCAGTGTGGGGGGCTGAGAGCCACAGAGAAAGGCAGGGGATGAGCTACAATAAGAGACCTTGCCGTTGGTCAGCACCATGCAGGTGGCTGCTGGCCTCCAGAAAGGAGGCTGCCTAGCTGGCAGGGAGGCTGGGGGGTTGGAGGCCCCACCATTGGCCCCGTGAGCTGGCCTGGCTTCACTGGGAATCATAGAATCATAGAGTTGGAAGGGAACTCATGGGTCATCTAGTCCAACCCCCTGCACGATGCAGGACACTCATAACCCTATCGCTCATCCACTGTAACCTGCCACCCCCTTAAGCCTTCACAGCATCAGCCTCTCCGTCAGATGGCTACCTGGCCTCCGTTTAAAAATTTCCAAAGATGGAGAACTTCCGAGGAAGCCTGTTCCACTGAGAAACCACTCTGTCAGGAACTTCTTCCTGATGTTGAGACGGAATTTCTTTTGAATTAATTTCATCCCATTGGTTCTGGTCCATCCCTCTAGGGCAAGAGAGAACAACTCTGCTCCATCCTCTATATGGCACCCTTTTAAATACTTGAAGATGGTTATCAGATCCCCTCTCAGTCATCTCCTCTCCAGGCTATACAGACCAAGCTCCCCCTTTCTTCATATGTCTTGGTCTCCAAACCCCTTACCATCTTTGTTGCCCTCCTCTGGACATGTTCCAGTTTGTCTATATCCCTCTTCAACTGTGATGCCCAAAACTGAACACAGTACTCCAAGTGAAGCCAAACCAGAGCAGAAGGTGGGGGGGGGGCTGCAGTGGCTGAGCAGCCAGCTGCCTGCCTGCCTAACTGCCCACACATGGCCCCAGGCCACCTCTGAGCCTTGTGCTCAGCCACCCACCTCATCCAGCCGGTGCTGGACTCCCTTGAAGAGGGCTGGTGGCTGGTGGGAAAGCGAGCGCCAGCCTTGCTGCCGCAAGTGAGCCCCACTACTATGGGGAGGGGGAGGAGGGCCTGGGGTGGCTGGGCAGGGGGGCAAGGTGGCTTGACTTTTGTGGGGAGGTGGGAGAGGGAGCCTCGGGTGGCCGTGGGTTCCCACTGCTTGCCCACCCCTGCAGCCGCAGCCCACCTCCAAGCCATGTGTTCTGCCACCGGTGTGCCCTGGGTGGGTGCTGGTCTCCTGCGAGTTGGCCAGCCAGCTGACAACTGGGAGCTGGAGGGAGACTAGACACTACCATGCTGCTGCAACGCAGCCCACCTGCCATTGGGAGCTGGGTAGCGGGGCCAAGGCTTCACCAAGCCTTTTCAGGGCAGTGGAGGGAGGCTCGGAGTCCCAGCCAGTGCTTCCCACCACCACCTTGAAAATACCCGCCAAGGCCTGCTTCAGCATGCCTTTTTGGGGTGGCAGAGGGAGGCACAGAGTCTCAATCAATTCTTCTTCCCTGCACCCGGAAAATGCATGCTCAGGCCTCTCCAGGCCTCAGCTGGCCTGCCCAGAGCAGGGGAGAGGCCCTAGCACCCATTGGCTTTTGCAATACCGTGGGCTTTGGTACACACACACACACACACACACACACAAACATATATATAAGTATGATGCTCCAACTTACAACCCACAGCTAATTTTGTCTGAAGAAGTCATATGCTCTGCTTCCATTCCTTGATTGCTAAAATAATCCAGATGCTTACTGCCCAGTGCATTTGTGATCTGGCTATTTCATACTTAATTACATTGTAAATATCAAGTTTCCACACTGTCGTTTTAAGAAGGAGCTATGTTCATCTTTATTAACTTTATTAGTTGATGTTTCATTCCCTTTCCTGAATACTGAATAAAGTATTATTGAGTAATCAGATACATCGTGCCACTTATGTTTGCCTGGCCCTTAATGTTACATTACCTAAAGTCCTTAGAGGATCTAATCTGATACACAAAGCTTCTTGTTTTCTTTACAAAGTGCGCCTGGCCAGAAAACAATACTTCATAATATATTTGGACCTTACATGTCTATGACAAATGTTTCTACAAAATTTGTATAGCCAAGGTCTGCTTTACATTCCCTTACCCTCAGCAAATAGAGCCTGCATTTGCCTAGAAGAACTTCATTATCAATAGTGCATGAAACTTTGTCTATGCAAAACCTATACCAGTTCTATTTCATGTGCATGGCCAAAGAACACACAATGTTTCATTAAACCTGAATTCTCTCACACTTCAAACAACCTGGACTCTTTCCAGCAGTGTCTTCCAGCTCAATACTTCCCAACAATGGGTTATGAAAATCAGGTGCAGATGTGGTGAAGTACATGACAAATTATTACAAGAGTTGCTTTGGCGATAAATGTCAAAGATCTGCTGCTTCCTTTTAGCCTGTGTTAGGCTCACTGTGATAATCCAAATTCAAGTGGGTAGCCGTGTTGGTCTGAAGCAGCACAACAAAACAAAATCAGAATCCAGTGGCACATTTAAGACTAACAAAGATTTATTCAATGTGTAAGCTTTCAAGTGCAAGCACTCTTCCTCAGACCATGAACTGATAATCCAGGAAGTGCTGAAGGGATACTGAAAAAGTGAGCTTGTAACCATCAGTGAGCACAATAGGATCAAGTCCCCCTCTTTGTTAATTTAGAGCAGGGGTAGTCAACCTGTGGTCCTCCAGATGTTCATGGACTACAACTCCCATGAGCCCCTGCCAGCATTTGCCAGCATTTGCTGGCAGGTACTCATGGGAATTGTAGTCCATGAACATCTGGAGGACCACAGGTTGACTACTCCTGATTTAGAGGACATGACTAAGTGTATGATCAGCAGAATGGTTGCAAAATACTGGGGGAGGGGGGAGAGAAGCTTAAAATAGATTACAAAAGATACTGCAATGTTTTGCAAAGAAGTCGAACTTCAGTGTTTACTTGGTGAAAATATAAGGCTATGACAAAAACTTAAAAAATAACTAGGGTTTCATAGTAAAACTCGAGAGGTAGGATTCAACTATAATGTATCTTATGTATGCATTTATTTAAACATTTATATCCTGTTTTTCTCCCGCACTGGAGATTCAGTAATAAGAAAGGTCCCTTGGCTATCTCTGGAGAGAACACTAAGTTACTTCAAATAACTCTCATTAGCCGAAGTGGACAGGATTCTAATAGCAATGAGGCCAAGCACTTGCCCACTGGACCCCTGCCCATTGTGTCTCCTAAAAACAACTGACATAATAACAGGGGCCCCCCTCCAGGAAATAATCAACCTCTCCCTCTCAATAGGAGAATTCCTGGAGGGATTAAAAGAGTCAGTGGAGCTCCCATTGCTGGATAAACCATCTTTGGACCTGCAGGAGCCCAACAACTACCGCCCCATCTCACACTTAGCATTTATTGGGAAGCTGGTTAAAAGGGCTGCTATGGATCAAATATCAACAAAACAAGCTTCAGCCCTTGACCCATTCCAGTTGGGTTTCTGGCCTGGCCATGGGGTAGAAACAGTAGAAGTCACCCTGATGGATGACCTCCACTGCCAGCTAGACAGAGGCAGGTCAGCACTGCTGGTACTATTAGATCTTTCAGCAGTGTTTGACACATCATGTTACTTATACAATGTTCTAGGACTCAGGAAAAAGTATGTGGTTTTACCAGAGAGTTTTGTCTGAATCCTAGATCACCTTGCTGACATTACAGTAGTTATGTGGTGTCACTTCTGCATATTCACCAGAAGTTACATTGAGCCATCAGAGTAACATCATTTCCCTCCATCCTCTTCTCCTACTGGTTGTCAGCCCTGAGTGAGATGAATGAAGGAATCTCTTGATGTGGGAAGAACATTACTTTGCTTCCTCTACAGTTTCATTGCTGGTTCATCTCCAAGTATATTAATTATTTTAACTTTAACAAGTACCCCTAATCAGCAGGAGTACTGTAGTGCTTTAACTGATAATTCTATATTTACATTAAAACCATAAATTTCATTTCTGATTTGCAAGAAAATATATATGACATGTTACTAGCAAATGTCTTGTGGGGTTTTGCTGCATATGTTTGCATTCAAGTCCTTCTGAGTTATTGTACAATGTAAATAAAGTCTATCATAAACAGAACTTGGAACAGTACAGGACAATCCAACATCAATAATAAAATCACCACTCCCTCCTAGTTTTCTTCCACTTTGGTATAAAACTCCATTCATTTGCATCATATTGTACTCTTATCACTCAAGGATTAACAGCAAAATGCCTGATCCACCCATATTATATGAATTAATCTAATCATATTTCATTAATTCCAAAATCAAACACCCAACTGGGTGGATTATTTTCATGACTCCTGGAAACTTCCTCATCATAGTCTCAATTTTCGCATGGCAATATCAAAAATAATTAACAATTATCCCCAGTGGGTGTATTTTTGCAAAAATTTGGCTCTGTACAAAGGGTATAACAGTCATTCTGGTTAATAAGAAAAACATCCCATTTGACCATCCCTGCTATGAGTAACAACTATTTTGATCATTAAACAGAAAGGCATTTTAAAAAATGTAGTGTAATCCGCTGACCTGATGTGTCTGGTGATGTTAGATGAAATCAGCCCTTAATTTGACACAGGCCCATAAACCATTTGATCCTGCTAACAGAACTTTATTAGTCTGTATAAGGTTTAAGATTTACAGGCAGCCTAGGCCAGTTTATAGATTAAAAGGCCTGTATATCAAACAGGAAAACTTTTTTACTGTACAGAAGACCCAGGCCCACTTATTAATGTCCATTGGTACTCACACATGCTGCCACCTCCTTGTTTGCAGTTTTCTTCTATCAAATTCTCCCCCTCCTGTTAAATTCTCCCCCTCCGGTTAATTAACATCTCTACTGAGAAACAGCAGGAAAGGAAAAGAACAAAAGTCTGTTAAAGACCAAATAGACAAATAATTTCAGATGGCACAGAGATAAAATGTGGCCTTCATTACAACGTACTGCAAATAAACTGCTGTGAAGTGCAACGTGGGTTCAGAGCTATCTACAACTCTCAGAGTAAAACACATGCAGATGCAGAGGAGACCTGCTAAATAAATCCCTGGGGGTCTCTCAAGGGGTTAAATGTAGCTGATTGATCCTGCTAAACTAGCAAACAAAAGTAGCCAAAGATAATGCTGGAGGTACAAATTGTGGATCATTTGGCTGAAACTTTAAGTGATCAGAGATTATACACGCATTGCATTTTTTAAGGCAGCTACATGAAGCTCCTTTCCAGCAACTTTAGGATACCACAGGTTCTTGATTTCACAAAAGGGGCTACATCATCCTTTCAAATTGGTTCTATATTTTATATTTCTAATTGTATCTTCAGGCTTCTTTTATTTACCTCTTCCTGTTAGGCATAATTTATCTATTATTAATTCCTTTATGGTGAGGTGGTTCATATATATTAAAAACAATACAAAGCAGTTCCCTCTTGAATCTTGCTCTCATGTTCATATTCCTACTGGGCTGGGAATAGGATCACTCCTCAGTTAGTGAGGGTGAGATGGTTATTGTGTGTTTACTAGGGTCCCCAGGAGCTGAGGCCAAGCCTCTTCTTTGGGGTATAGTTGAAAGGTATGTTCATGTAGAGTACATGGAACAGATTTCTTTTCAGAATTATTGCCAAAAATCACCTTGACAAAGTGGCTGCAACAGGCCACGCTTGGTACAAAAAGACCTCAAAATTTAGCCATGATTAAAAACTTAGGGGGGCAGTGTTCTTTGGCTTTGGTTGTCCAAAGACTTGACCATCTGTGAAAGGCAATGATTAGTTGGTTGTTAGCACATGCATTCCTCAGTCTCCCATTTTGCATTATGTACCTGTCTTAGTTTTAATACCATTTCACTTCTGATTTTCTCTTCTTTCACACTTCACAAGTATGTGACTGCAAATTCTATCTTCAGCCTGATTTTTCCCATGGCCTTGCTGTATCTCATATATCTTAGCTATCAAATTATATCATCCTTGATAAACACACATACTCTTTTATGAACCTGTCCACACAATGGTCATCTTTGGAGGCCCTATTTCTGTGCTCCCACCTTCTGAAATTAGGTGGGTGGCAATTCAGGAGAGGGCCTTCTTGGTCGTCACACCAAAAATCTGGAACTCTCGCTCAAAGCAGATTTATTGTTGACTTCTGTTGTCATTTTTCCGCCTTTTGTTTTGCATTCCCTCAGAGACCCCTCCTTCCTAACCCATTTTTATATCTTGTATACCTTTTAGCTCTCTTTTTAATTGTTTTAATGATGTATGTTTGGATGGGTTTACTTTAATAATTTAAACTATAATTTTGTTGTGTATGGAAGGCACATGTGACTTCTCCTGTAGGCAGTAAGGTACAACTGATGCACTCCAAGAGGAGTCAGGACCATGAGCCACCACTGCCGGGCCCCTTAAGAACTTTGGGGAGCAGATCAAAAGCCCACTCCAACCTAGATCATAAATTTTCCTTTCCCAAGGGCAATGCAATTCTACATGGCTGTTAACTATCCAAGAGGTAAATTGCTGAGGCCCATGGCAAGAGTCAAGTGGCTTCTTCTCCTACAGCTTGCTCTACCTATAGCGAAAGCAAAAGGGGGCCCTCCCAAGGGTTAGCATTCTTTCTTTTTATTCAAAATTCCTAAAATTTGACTTCTACCAAGAGCCTTTAATATTGATATTAAGCAAACTAATAATATGCCCTTTATTGGAGGAAAAGTAACTAAAAACAAGGAAACAAGCAAGAAATCAACTAAAATGTGCTTTGTTGACAATGTGGAAGAAGATTTGGGGTGTAGTTGTTTGGGTCACTATTTTATTATAATTAATTAATATAAAAATATTCTGGAACCTGATGGAGGAGGTTCACAACTAAACAATTCCAACAAGTACAGAAAAATGACATTGGCTTCACTGGGTTTCACAAACATCCTCCTGTTCTCAGCCATATACTCCTCTTCCAAAAGAAGCTGCCACCACAAAAAAGAACATTGTTTTAATTGTGTCTCTTTGTGAAAAATCAGGTAATCTATATAGAGTATGTGTGAGTGAAAGGAAAATGGAGACCTTTGGACTTTCTTTCTCTTTACTTCTGTATCCATCAGAGTTGTCATTATTCAGTGCTGGAACATTTAGGGGTAGTTGTTGTGGGCAAGGTTTTCTCCCAAGCAGTCTTCAGTGACTTACCAAAGATCTTTAGTAAAATAAATATTTTATAGCTAACCATCATTTTTATAAAGCACATATAACTGAGATCAGTGTACAGTTACAAGCAGAATTCTAAGAATACATGGCCACGACTTACCGTGGCCACCTTTGATGCGGCGGAGGATGGCAGGAAGAGGGGTACATCTCATCCCAGCTGCCTCTGGGCGGCCGCACAGCGTGATGGCTGTGCACATACTGGCTGAGGCAGAGGTGGGTCCCGGAGGTGCCTATATAAGACACCACATGCCTGGGAACTGGCCTCTTTGCAGACCACCATGGGAACAGCTTGCTGTTTGTGGTGGAAAGGAATCCAGCCTGTGTCAGTGGAAGCTTATTCCACTGGATGATTTGGGCCAGGTTGCAGAGAGGCATGGGAGGCTTCTGCCACCCATGAAGCTTGTCAGTGAGCTAGGGGAGCATGGCCTCGTGCATCCTCCGTGCAATCAGGGGGCATGGCCTCACAACAGCAGGCCTAGAGGGTGGTGGGAGCTATGGGATGGGGCTGCTGGGACTCCAGAAGGGCTGGGGCTGGGGGGGGAGTGGCACATAGCAGTGTCAGAAGTGGCACATAGCAGTGCCAGATTGTCTTAAGGGTGCATGAGGCCTGGGCTGCTGCCATTTCATAGGCTCGCGGGGGCTGGAGCAGAGAATTGGTTAGGCAGCAGGTCTCTGGGGACCCAGGCCAGGAGAGGGGGCAGCAGTGGTACAGGAAGGGGGAGGTGGAGCAAGACTAGGGCAACACCACTACTCCCTGAAGGAGCCTCTTCAGATTCAGGGGCAAGTAGTTCCTCCGATTTGGACACCCTGGATGCTTTGAGGCACAAGGCCATGAGAACTCGTCACACCCGTCCATCTGCAGTCAATAGAACCAAAGTGTGCATTGCAGGCTAATCAACATTCCTATCTAAGGAATGAGTTCAAGGCTCAATATATTTGGCATAGCCAGACAGTGTCTGGCCATGAACACAACTTTGATACTAAATTCCAAGCCTGGCTAACATATAGATTTTTCTTAAACCTAGGGAGTTCCTTTCTAGCCCAATCAAAATTTGTGAGTTTGTTTTAAAATGTTCTCTGTAAGCCTAACATCATTTCAAATATTTGTATTCGTAAATTAAGACAACTAATGAACTTTGGTTAGTTCATAGATCTACACTTACCAATCTCTGCCTTTTCCTGGGAATAACATTAGAAATTTTATTGTCCCATCTACATATGTTTGGTATTGTAAGAGCAGACTTTATCCTTTTACAACTGGTGGTAACTGCTTCTGCTGGCACTGCCAGCCCTTTAATCCTGTGGGAAGATATGGCTTCTTGCTTTTTGTAAATCACATTTGAATCCCTAGTACATACATTACAAGAGTATAAAATCTTTGGGGTAAAGTATATAAGCATACCGTAAGAGTATTTTGCAACTGAAAAATAGATGGCTACTCTCATCACCGCTAAACATAAATTCTTATTGAAGAGAAGCATTGTGTGTCTTTTTGAAAAAAATTCAGAAATATCATGTTTTGCTGCTATCACCACCAAATCTGTCTACAAGCCTGAGAAGTTGCAGGCTTCATTTCTGTTTATAGCTGTGATTAGACTAGACAGTGATGGATATGTTGGAGTCTTTAGGCTCTTTGCTGCCTTTTGTTTTATTTCATTCTTTCTTTCTTTCTTTGGTGACACTGTCCAAATCAGAGTAAGAGCATTGCTTCCTTGTTTTTAATAGGGCTGATAATGTACTGAGATGAAAGTGCATAGCCAACAAGCTCCTCTTTGTCTCCTTGAAGCTTGCACAAAGAGATGGAATGACAGTTTTCAAAGTGTTCTCAAAGGGGGCTTACAGCTGGAATACAAAATGACAGATGGACCTCGTTCCAACATTCTAGCAGTTACTCTGTCATCAGGTCCTTACGGTCTTTCACATACATAAAGAAAACAAACAGAAAACATGGCAAGGAATACTGGTACTCTTCAGATTGGCAAGTTAGCTAACAGTGCAATTCTAAGCAGACTTATACCTTCTAAGCCCATTAATTTCAATGGACTTCAAATGGTACAATCCTGTTAAGGATTGCACTGTATATCTGGAGGCAATGACTGGGGAAAATATTAACTTATTTTAGACATTTCTGCCCTGCACACTTTCAACCAGGAATTGTAATGATTCACAGTAAAAAGAAAATTGCAGGGGAAAATATTGGACAACATGGAAACCAGGGACAAGCCAAAAAAGATTGAAAACAACAGAGAATATAGAAAAGAGCACTGCATATAAAAGGGCATTGCCTTGGAAAGGACATACAAGTGACTTTTCAGTAGGGAAGCCATTATACTACTTTAGTCATTAACATGCTGGCACCAGACAAGAAGGGTCAAGGGCGAGTCTTCCAAAGACCACAGATTTTTTTTTCTTTGCCTACTAAGAAGGAAGGCGACATAGAAGGGCCACCAAAGGTCTCCTACAATTATGATCATTAGTGTCAGGCAGGCTGGCACTGAGGAGTATTCATTCTAGCAGATAGCCCCTTGCCCCCAAATGGTTTAGGCCTTTAGAGGAAAATATCAACTTTTTGAATGGGGTTTAAAAACATCCAGGTAGCCAATGTATGTGTTTGTTTGTTTGTTTATATACCTCCCTCTCCAAAGGCTCGGTGCATACATTACTGGGCATATAGACTTCTGCCTCTACATTCCCTCAAAAATGTAAAAAGTAGGGATGCTCAAATGCCTGCTGCTTCAGCTCACAACCTGTTTACCTTTTATGATGAGGGAACTCATTGACAGGCTGCTTGAGTATTTCTAACCTGTTTGTGACTCTTTACCAATAAGTTAGTTGCAGCAGGGGACCTGAATCTGGTTTCCCTTGAATCTCCCATTGGCTGCAAGTCAACGTCTGACTCCCTGGTGGAGAAACATCACTGGATTGCTAAACTGATGAAACTGAAGGATAGTGGGGGAGGGGTTGGAAATTCATTCACAAGGATCAGCTGACAGTTGGCTTCTGAAGTCTCTGCTATGGAAAGTTTGCTGCCTAAAGTTTGCTTCAGTGTGGGCTTGCCAGTTCTCCTACTATAGCATGACCCCATATTGGAAGTGATGTTACACAACTGGATGTTGTAAATGTCTGCAGCCAACCAAGCCTCCCATCCCAACTCTCAGCTGACAACCCTAATGCGGGAACACAACAAAGTGGTCTTTTTGTGGGGCATGACATGCTGATCAGGGTCAGAAGTCCACTTCTAATTCCCCTCTCTAAAAAACCACCATGGCTTCTGACCTCTAATTTTGAAGTATTTCAGTCTTCCACAACCACAGTGGTCTGTTTGGGGACTAAAAATTGAATTCCCATTACAAAATGAGCTGAAAGTACCTATGTTCAATAAGAAGGCGGGAGAGCTGGTACTAGGACCTACAAAAGCAGAAATTCAATTCACATCCCCCAAAGTTAGGCCAATCTTCACTTTCTCTAGTAGCTCTTCCTTATTAATTGTCATAACATACCTGGCTTTCAGCCCATCAGTAACCATAGGCTTTCAGTTGCTATGTAATTGGTTCACTTTGTACATTGCTAGCTGTGAATTATATGAACTCCAAGGGGGTATGCTTGTCCCCATCTTCTATGTGAAACCCTCTGGCATGTGTTTTGGCATGTGCTTGTTATAATCCTTTTTCTTTTCCTTTGGCATGTGTTTATTATAATCTTCGACACATGTTAAGCATTTCTCCTTATGCTTTTAAATGGTATTTTCTGTTGGTTTTCATAGACAGTGGTAAGGACAAACACATAACTTTTTAATGTTTTTTTTTTTAAATTGTTCTTAGTTCCTAATGGTCACCAATGACCTCCACAGGTTTCTGTAATTTCCCACCAGCGGTTGTTTTGTGCAGCTTCACAGTTTCTTGGTCCCCCCCGTCCCCCCCCGTCCCCCCCCCCCCCCGTTTAGAACATTTCAGGGCCCTGTAGTTCAAGGAAGGCATAACAACTCAACTGTACAAAGCCAACACAAGTACAGTGGTCATGGATCCTTTCCCCTGGAGCCCTAAGAAGTCATTTGACCTAATGAGCACATGTCTCCAATCCCGTGAATTAGACTGGTACAGCAATGGGCGGCCACAACTTACTGCGGCCGTAGGTTGACCAGATAGAGGGCGAGCTGGAACAGGATGCAACATCCCACAGGTACCCTTAACTGGTCCATGCGACATGGTAGCAGCATGCTCCATGCTGGCCAGGAGGCAGGTTCTTAGGTGCCTATTTAAGGCACCACGTGCATGGGACCCAGCTTCTTCACCATAAGACACTGGAGCAGCCTTGGTGTCTCGCAGCTGTACAGAGGTGCAGGCTGAGCAAGGAGGCCTTGAAGAGAGGATGGCTCTCGGTGGTAGGATGCAGCAGCTACTGTGGAGGTACCCTCAGGTGCACAGACAAGGCTCAGAGGGGACTTATTTCCCCTCCTCACCACCCAGCCTTCAGTGGCCTCGGACATGTGGCCCCATGCAAGGGTGGGGAGGAAAGGACATGTAGGCGGCTTAGGAGAATGCCCCATGGAAGAACCCCCAAGAAAAGGGGATATCAGGAGAGAACAGGTGGGCCCAGAGGGGGACTGCAGATGGGGGGAGGGCCCTCCTGGCACCTGGGGGGGGACACAATGATGACAAAGCACCATCAGGGCCTAGGAGGCCTGGGCAGCAGCAGTCTCTGTGACTTAGGGACACGCAGTTATGGTGAGTGGCCCAGGGACAGGCCTGGGTAATCCAAGGAGAAGAAGCATCCTGGGAAGAACGTGGCACAGGACTAGGAAGGGGGGACCCAGGAAAGGTCACCCCAGTCATCTGGTGAGGAGTAGCAGAACCCAAGGGCATGCATTGCCTTTGTGCCTGAAAGGGGGGAGCAAATGTCCTTTCAAGGGGCCCAATCCACTGCTAAGGACAGTCGGTCAGGAGCCTGGGGACATTAAAACAGCAGCAAGCCAACTTAAATGGATCCTGGAGCCTCTCCTTGTCTTGGCCCCCAAACCAGTCCAATTGCAAGCTCTTCTTCCACTGCTTCACTGCTATACTGACCAAGTGGTAATGGAGTACAGGTTTTAAGGAGGGATTCCATATTCCTTTCATGGGAGCCAGAATGGCCACCTCCTGTGGGAACTTAAATCAGTTAAAGACATGCTGGAGGTACCAGACAGGAAAATAGCAAAGGAATGCAAAGTGGGCTGCACAGCAGGTCCATTCCCTGAACCAATTCTACCAAATCTGAGAACCTCGCCACTGGGGATAGTTCCCAAAAAGGCTCCAGGGGAGTATCGATTGATACATCATTTACTGTACCCCTGGGGAGTCTCAGTAAATGACTCTATAGTGCCAGAACTGAGTTCTGTAAAGTATACATTATTAGACCCTACTGGCCACTGTGAAGGCATGTGGATAGGGCACATTAATGTCCAAATGTGACATTCAATCAGTATTCTACCTCCTTCCCATCCATCCAGAGGATTTTGCCCCGCTGGGATTCCAGTTTGATGGTATCATTGTAAATAGACAGAGTGATGCCTATGGGTTGTGCCATTGTCTGTGCAGCATTTCAGGCATTTAGCACGTTCTTAGAATGGGCAATACAAGACAAAGGGAACTTTGTAGAGACAATCCATTACTTAGATGATTTTTTTCTTTGCATCCTCAGCATGTGCAGACAGGCTGGCATTATTTCAAGCATTGGCTGAAGAATTGGGGTCCCCCTAGTGCTGGGGAAAACAGAGGGTCTGGGTACACGCTTGACATTCTTGGGAATACAGCTGGATTCAGTAAAGGGGACATCCAGTTTGCCAAAGGATAAGCTGCATAGCCTAAATGGTCTCCTGGGTTACATGGTGGCCCATAGAAAATGCACCCTGAGGGAAATGCAGACATAACGAGGCCAATTTAACTTTGCCTGCAAGGTGGTGGTCCCTGGCCAAGCATGCCATACCAGACTGCTGCAGGCCATAGCAGGGATAAAAAAGCCAAACCATAGGACAGGGGTAGTCAACCTGTGGTCCTCCAGATGTTCATGGACTACAATTCCCATGAGCCCCTGCCAGCAAACGCTGTCAGGGGCTCATGAGAATTGTAGTCCATGGACATCTGGAGGACCACAGGTTGACTACCCCTGCCATAGGACATGGGGGACAAAGCTCATCAAGGAGGATTTAGCCATATGGAGGGAGTTCCTAAAAAGATTTAACAGGGTTGTAATCTGGCAGACACCACTGGCCCTCAGGGATGAGTTACAGGTGCATTCAGACATTGCAGACAACCTAGGGTTTGGAGTATTTTATAGCAACAGGTAGTGTGCTTGCAGGTGGCTGAACAGCTGGAGTGAAGGGGTCTGAAGGGACTTGACCTTTTTAGAATTTTCTCCCATACTAGTTTGTGGCAGTGCTTTGGAGGGAGGGGTTTACCAACAGGTGGGTCATGTTCTGATGTGACAACCAGGTGGTGGTTAGCATAGTCAACAAACAGCCAAATCCATCCAAGTCGTGAGACTTGTGCGAAGGCTAGTCTTGGTGTGCCTGGAGTCCAATATGTCCTTCATGGCCCAGCACATGGCAGGGGTCCTGAATGAGGTAGCTGATGCCCTTTCTTGTTTCTAGGGTGACAGGTTTGATCAGATGGCCCCAGAGGTGAATCCAGACCTGGACATATTTCCAGAAGGACTTTGGATTCTTGGCACTGATATTCCTTGGAGTTCTAGGATCCATGGTTGCCTCAACTCGACAGGCAAATGAGGGAGCCATCAAAGAGTTCTTGGCATTTGCAAAAAGGTAAGGGCACAAGGTAGTGTGGCTCATGAAAGAGAGCCTGCTGCTCTGTTATTTAGCCCATTTGCAAGGAAAGGTCACTGGACCAAGGACTATGGGGGTGATATTGTTGGGTCTATTGTTTTATAGCAAATTACTGGGAAAATGGGACCATGGCACTTTATTTTTGGCAATAAAAGCAGTACGAGGCTGGAAGATATCGCTCCTTGTTAGGAAGGACACTAGGAGACATATTAGTAAGGCTGTTTTAAGTGGTCTGTTACAGGAATTGTCAGGGGTCTGTTATAATACATTTATATGTCAAGGCAGCCTTCACCCTGATGTTTTGCAGGGCATTTAGATGCAGTCAGCTGCTCACACCACCCTGAACAGGCTCAGGAAACAGAATATTGACTAGGGAGGATGTTATCCTTGGATGGTTTGTGGGTTCACCTAAGGAGTTCCAAGATGGATCAAAAGGGTAGGGCGGTGACAATTTATTTTCCACAGTCCCGGGACTCTGGGCCATGCCTGGTCGGCAACCTAGCCAGCTACCAAGCAGTAAGGAGAAACAGCTTGGTGTAGTGGTTAGGAGTGCGGACTTCTAATCTGGCAAGCCAGGTTTGAATCTACGCTCCCCCACATGCAACCAGCTGGGTGACCTTGGGCTAGCCACAGCACTGAGAAAACTGCTCTGACCAAGCAGTAATATCAGGGCTCTCTCAGCCTCACCCACCTCACAGGGTGCCTGTTGTGGGGAGAGGAAAGGGAAGGCGATTGTAAGCCACTTTGAGACTCCTTCGGGTTGTGAAAAGCGGCATATAAGACCCAACTCTTCCTCTTCTTCTTCTAAGGCCACACACATTGGGCCCATTATGTATTCATGAGAATGGAATGTGTTTCTCTAGATTTCAGTTCACAGCCATTCTGCAGGCAGGGCTTCATGAGCTAGGCCTCAGGGCACAACATTATGAAACCCATTCATTCCAGATTGGAGTGGCCATGCAGGAGTTTGTTGATGGGGCTTCCCCTGAACAAATAATGGAACTGGGGTGGTGGCGGTCCAAAGCATTAGGACTTACATCTGTACAAATTGGGTGTGTTATTCAAGAGGAGATCTTCTCCTGGATGCCAGTATTACTATTGGGGCACAGCATTTTATACTGGGCTGGACGGTATGCAGGAGGCTCTGGATGGGACTGGAATTTGGGCCTGGTAAGCTGATTTCAAATCAACTGGTGTGGTCAAAACAATGGGTTAGGTTGGGATAAACAGTCAGCAGACTGGTAGGTCAGGCTATCCTTCTCAAGCCGTGCCAACCCTCCAAGTGGAGGCCAAAATAAAAGCTGTGGCCATTTTGAAGCCATTTATCAAGTTGCATCTTTCTTCCAGCTATTGTTGCCCTCCTTCCCATCAGTGTCCCTTACAAACCAGCCTTGATCAGAGTCTGATTTTATTAAACTTGAAAGAGCTCTTCTCAGGCCTTTGTTACATTAATATCCCCTTAAATTTAACTATGAAATAGTTGTCAGTTTTTGATCATTTGGAAGTTATCAATGCATTCAACTATATTTTCAGGATTCCGTTTTTTTACTAAATCAGCTTAATGTATTTCTTTTCCTGAAATCATAGTTTAGGCTTCTGTTCAGCTGAGCTAGGAGTGCAAATTGAGGCCCATGTGGATCTTTGATCCAGATCTGTCTCTTGCAACCACAGAATGTCCCCTCTTCTCGCCTATTATTGCCCTCAAGGAGCCAAACTGCAAACCAGTCTCTGCTTCTGTTTCTGTATCCTCATTCTATTCAAACACAACAGTTTACTAACAGCAGAGCTGTAGCTGGAACTGCAGTTAGTGCCAGGACTTTCCAACAGAAAATCCCTTTTTGGGCCAGTGTCCAGGACTTTGAAAGAAGGCTGTAACATCTGGAAGTAGTGGCAGACAACATCTGCAAAACTTTCAGAAACATAGGAGGAAGAACTACCTATGTAATAATTGATGTGGCTAATTAAATTTCAAATAGCATAACATCCAATACATATGCCTCTCCTTATCTCATATAAATTATATTTTGCTACATTAAGCAGCATATGCCAGTCATTGGCGATTAGAGCCTAAACAAATATGATGTGAGGATTTTGCATTCAGGCATTTTAATGGATCTCCACGGGACATAGCCAAGTAGAATCCTCTTCAAACTGCAACACATAAAACTTTGCATGGCAATTTTATGTCCTTTAATTTAAAAAAAAATCCTTACAAACTATAGAAACTTGAATGGCAGAAAGAATCATACTAAGGGTGATACTAGTTCCCTGCAAAATTTGCCCAAATAGGAGTCATGCCACATCAAGGAAAATTATTTCTATGTGGAAGAACATCCAGATACCCAGCTACTGCTCACATTTTGACTCCTGTACTAAAATTATGGTAATGACTGGGGAAGGCACTGGCAAACCACCCCGTATTGAGTCTGCCATGAAAACGCTAGAGGGCATCACCCCAAGGGTCAGACATGACCTGGAGCTTGCACAGGGGATACCTTTACCTTTTTACTAAAGGTAATATCATGCTAATATAAAATTATGCTAATTACTTCATTGTATTGGTCTCATCTGATGTCCATTTTAAACTATGCACAATATTCAACTTATTAAAACAATTCAAGTGTATATTTAAATCATATGTAAAGTAAAATAGAAAAATTGCACTCAAAATACAGATCTCATCTCAAGATCATTTAAGGCCCTATTTGGCATGGTCTCATCTTCAAAGATGAGGAAAATGGCTTATCTTACTGCTTAGAGAGCCAACATGAGATAGTTGCTGGACTAGGGCAATGTAGTCTAAAAGTCTGTTGGACTGTATCTTTCACTGTGTGCATGTGTGTCAGCTGTAACCTTTCCTTAGATGTGTGTAATAAAAAATGAATAAATGCCACTACTTTTGTTAAAAGAATGTCTTACAATTGTGTTCAATGTGCTAAAAACTGCCATAAACCAGGATGGTACCTGTGAGAGCTTGAGAGAATGGCACAGTTTGGGGGAAACCTGGATTCACAGGAGAAAATTGATGAGTAAATGTCAACTGAAGAGAGAAATGTTTATGTTGAACCGCCCTTAAACCCAATTTATGAATAAACCTTCATCATTGCCTTTTGGTAAAAAAATGATGAATTGAAATCAGGAAATCTGATGACATCCTATCATCAGCTAAATTTAACTTGCATTTTCAATGCTTTTTATGTTCTCCACCTTTTGGACTCTGATTGGATGGAAAGGAGGCATAACTATGTTTTAAATAAAATACATTCAAAATGAAACATCTGGATAGGAACTATTTTTGAACAAGATATCAAACTGGAAAGTATACACATAAAGCTGCCTTATAATGACTCAAATCATTAGTCCATCAAGATCAGTATTGTCTACTCAGTGATTGTCCAGGGTCTCAAGCAAAAAACCTGGGAGTGTTTGCCATGGCCCACTGAGCCATGACCACTCCTGAATGGTTGTGAGGTAAGTTCAAAGGAATATGCCAGAAACACTACCATTTCACCCACTGGTGATTGGGCTACATATCGGTGGCAAAGGTTACATATAGATTCCACTGAAAAGAACAAATGAATGTATCTGTTGGTGACTATTCTAGATGGTCTGCAATAATTCTCATGCCAGACACTCCCACAGTAAACTATTGAAATATTCCAGTTTCTCTTTTCCTCTTGGAGTTGTTGGAAAAAATAGTTTGGATACTGACCTCAAGTTCATTTCTGAGGATTGCCAAGTTTTTCTGTCTCACAGTGGTATGAAATATATTTTTGGCCACCTACCATCCCACTTAATATGGATTGGCAGAGCAATTTGTTCATATACTGAAAATGGCATTGGCCAAAAATGATGATAGAGCCTTGCCACATTGCCCTACAAAACTTTTGCTTTCTTACATAACTATACCACATGATGTAACAAAAAAAAATCCCTCTCCTGCAGAATTTCTAATGTGACATCATGCACATGATTTGATCTGCTTAGACTAATAGTTACTGAAGGAGATAACCAATGGAAGCTTGTATTCTTGGACCCAAAGCAAAAGCTATGATCCCCTTCCCCCCATTGGTCAAAAGGCTTTAGTTCACATTTACAAAGGAGGAAAGGAGTAAGAACAAATAATGGCAAAGAGTATTGAGTCCAGTTATCTACTCAATAAACCTGAATAGGTCAGTAATGAAACTGCTGAGCCAAAGATATACATATAACAAGCTTGTCTGAATCAGTACCATTATTTCCTGGAACAGCTGTACAAACCTTGGGTTATTCAATAATATATTTCAGGTTTCATGGAACCCAAAAAATGGTGGCATGCCCCTTCAGAGAAGTGGGTGCTAAATAAGATGCAGGAGCCAACCAATCATTTACTGTTTCTATTTATTTATTTATATTTGAATTTATTAACTGCCACTCCCAGACCATGCCGACTATTGGTGGCCTAATCCCATCTGTTCCCTCCCACCTCATCAGCCCAGAACCAATGCACAACTTTGCACCTCGGGTGAGGCCTCTCCTGCCTAGATAGTCCAGCATCTGGAGGGCCTTTACCAAAGGGACCCCAATCTTAGCCTGGCCTCAACTAAATGCCTGGCAAAAGAGCTCCATCTTCCAGGCCCTGCAAAACTGTGGTAGCTCCATCAGAGCCCTCAGCTCTTCTGGGAGCTCATTCTACGAGGCCAGGGCCAGGACCAAAAAGGCCCTGACCCTGGCCTTGCCCCTGGTTGAGGCTAGGGCCAGGGACCACCAGTAGATTGAAACATGCAGAGCCTGCAAGGGGCATAAGGAAACAAGCAGCCCATACTGCAGTTGGCCTTGAAGGTAAGTACCAAAACCTTCAACTTGATCCAATAACTAATTGGTAACTATTGCAGCTGCCTCAGCACCAGCTGAATATGGATCCTCCAAGGTGATCTCATGAGGACCCTAGCAGCTGCATTTTGTACCAACTGTAATTTCCAGGTCAAAGTCAAGGGAAGGCCCACACAGAGTGAATTACAGAAGTTTAGTGTGGAGGCAACCGTTGCATGGATCACTATGGCCAAGCGCTCCAGGGACAGGTAGGGTGTTAGTAGCCTGGTCTGGCAGAGATGGAAAAATGCCACCTGGGCTACTCTAGTGATGTGTGCCTCCATAGATAAAGAAGCATTGAAGATCACCTCCAAGTTCCTGGCAGCGGGCACAGCCATACGAGGCACCTTGTCCAGGGAGGGGAGGATCACTTCCTGGTCCTGCCCCTTTTGCCCAGTCACAGGACCTTCATCTTGGAGGAGTCTAGTTTCACAATTGTAGAGAAACAGTGTCTTTTGTAGATCAACAGTGGGAGTATTCTCCAGTGATGTTTAGTGATGTCAGAAGCCACCCGAAATTCTGAGAAAGGTCACATAACCTCCGGGGAACTCTCCTGGAATGCTGATTAGGGATCCCTGGAATATTGTCACAACAAAGCCCCCTTCCCTGAAACAATGTAAATTTGGTGCTATTATTTTTATAAACGGCTGACCCAGACCCTTCAGTAGATTCTCCATTGAGCATAATGGTCCCAAAGTTCCAGAACCTTTAAAGGCACATTTATCTGAATCCTGAGTTAATGTTCTATAAACAAGCATATGGCCCCCAACCAACCTAGGTATTCACATGGACAGGGCCAATGATGGCATTATTTCTTATTTGAATGATGCTCAGCTGGGACTGCAGCATTTGAGTGGGAAGGAATCACAAGGTTAGAAAGGGAACAATATCCATTTAAAAACATCCAAGTTTTAAAGAACTCTGGAGAGCAGCCTATTTATTGGCCACACCACTCCTTGTCTCTTTTTGGTCTACAACAGTGCCATTTCCCCTGAAACTTGAAGTTACCTATTCAGTGGCTCCTACTCATCAGCTAGAAACTCCCGCTTTATGGCATGACTAAGCTCAAAGTGAAAATACATTGTTGAACTGGTTTTTGTCACACATCCATATAAACACTCATTCCCCAGATTTCCATAAAATGTTTGTAAAAATTTCACATAACACAACAACTGGTCCAAGATGTTCTTTTTAAGTCTCAAATTGCTGTGCAAAGTCACTCTAAAATCGGTCATCTGTAGGACCACAGTACAGTGGCATTACATATTTTATCTAGGGAACACTCCCATTAACACCATTGAAACAAATGACAAATCCTGAGTTCAAAGTTCTGAAAAATCCTATTTATGACTTAGAGTACAGCTGATATTCCTTTAGCTTTTATTTCATTGATAATTCTGGGACTGGAGTTGAAACTTTGCAACTTAATGAGCTGATGTTATTACTCATACCGTGTGACCATCTGGAATCAGTTTGGCCTGTGAGCCCAAACGCCAAAAGCCACCTGTAATGCATTAAGTTGCAGCCCAATACCAGCTATGAGGATTTGAAAAGCTTGGTCTGCATAAATACTAACCTGTGAGAACGTAATTGGAGAAGTGATATTTAAGAACTGATAGTTTGCCAGAAACTCTTAGTCTCTGGGGAATGGACACACAGGCTTAAAGTTTAAAGCCAAAAGGTTTTCAATTTCAACATTGTGAATCAAGAAAATCATTGCATATGGATATTGTTTAGCTTCCCACGTGACTAGGTTTTTCCAAATAGTGCAAGCTTCTCAACAAGGCATATCAATACCATTGTTCTTCTCTAGGACATAAAACCAGTCTTCAAGGTGGTTACAGCTGGCAGAGTACCATGTTCTTTGAAGGTGATTGGTGCAGCCGCTGATAATGGGGCCAATCAGACTGTCCATGTTCATTGTGAAGCTCATGCAAACATTATAGTATTAAAATTTAGCTCAGTAATGTGGTGCCAACAATAAATATCCAGTGAAACCTGAGTCTGACAGTTCCATTACATCCAGTCGAAATAAATAGGTTTAACAGACTAATTCCTTAATTCAAAAAGCAGCTCTCTTTTCTTCAATCAAACTAGAATTCCTCTGAAAAGTAGAATATTAATGTGTGATGTTGTTATTGAGATATTGATGATAGCACAATTTTCACACTGAATTTTAAAATGGCAAAGCTACTAAAAATGTAATATTTTATGTGGTAAACTTCAGAATTTGATGAAATTTGAGAGTTAGCTCATCCAGAATATCTTCAGAATGCTAAACTATTCCATGATGTATCTTAGATTAATCCAGACATGACAAAAATACAGGAATTGATTTTCTCCTGTGATGTGATGTCATCCTATCATGTGCGTTCTTGCTCCACATAACTAAGTTCCACTGGGTGAGGGCCAGGAAAATGTACAATAGAAGCAGAAACTTGCAAGAATTCCTGAGGAGTGTAATTCCCCCACCAAATCCACCTCACCCTAGCTTTACCTCAGCTGCAGTTCCAGCCCCAATTGACAGCCAGGCTCCATTGCCAAGCCCATGGGGTTGCCAACCCCCCTGGTAGAAGCAGACATTCCCTGCTGCCAGGCCTGCCCCTCAGCTGCCAATCAGATGGCCAGTGGTGGAACTTACCTGAAGAAAGAGAAATGGCCAGGCCTCAGCACCAGCATCACACAGGAAAGGACACCATCATACTAATGATGTCCAGGTAACACTCTGGGAATTTCTCAAGGTAAATCCCCCCCATCTCCCACCAGTTGACAGAAGGGACATGGCAACCCTACAAGTCCAGCATGTCTCCTAACATCTACCACAGGCCCTGAGCTCTGCCATCATATCCAGCCTCTTCATTCGCAAAGACTCTATCAACTTGATGCTTTGGGAGACTATAATTTCTGAAGTTTCTGGTAAATTGAGAAAGTTCAATTGTTGGGACCTTCATGACTAGATTGTAGTTCTGAATACTTCTTGGACATTTGTCACAAGATCATTGTTTGGGGAACTCTTGCAGACGTGATACTTACAACTTTCATGTTGTAAATATTTATTACTCACCTCGGGGAGAGGTGAGTAATAAATCTAATTAATAATAATAATTGTATTTATGTGATGCATTATATCTCTATTTCTGTATTATAGATTAAAATGACCATTTAATTATGATATTTGACACAACTGTTCATGTTAAAATTTGTTTGGAATTTTCATCAGTTTGTGCAAACCTGCCGCCAAGGTTGCAGTGAAAATTTCCTGCACTCCATTTTGCCCTGATCCTTGGATTTAAATATCTGCAGATTTTGGTACAGTTAGCTATTGGCTATATTATGAGGTGACTGCCTTGATTTTTCATGCCACTAGTTGAGATTCTCTTTTTACATTTTGGTCCCTTTGCCCCAGCCTGGGAGGTGATCTCAGCAGGGATTTTCAATGGTAGAACCTCACTTTTGGAGTGGCTTGCCAGGTATTTATGTTATTCTCTTTTAGGTGCCAGGCCAAAATCTCCCTCCTTTCCCAGGCATTTGTATATCAGGCTCCATCTTCTGAGATTGCTTTTACTAGCATGATTTTCATTGAGTTCATAGAATTATAGAGTTGGAAGAGATTTCCAGGATCATCTAGTCCAACCCCTTCACAGTTCAGGAACTCACGACTACCTGCCTACCCACAGTAACCCCACAAAAGATCCCCCCCACCAAAAATCTCCAGAATCCAGCCTGACCCTGAGGAAATTCACTTAGCATCCCACAGTGGTGATCAGAAATTCCCTGCAAGGAAGGACCACAAGAGACAAACACTGAGGGGCTTTACGCACCGGGATCTTTGTAGCAAATTGGTCACTGAATGAAAAATTGCCATTTAAAATAGTGGAATTCGTCGTTATGCATACCTGCCTTTGTAGTGGAATCCAGTTGCGTTTTGTAGCGTTTCCCACAGGCTTCCGGTCTCGGCAGAAATCGCTAGAAAGGAAGCACTATTGCCGAGCTCGTCCCGCCCCTGGCCGTCAAGCAGCCAATGGGCAGCCGTTAGCATGCTCCCAAACAGCCCCTTTCCCTTTAAGAAAGGTTTTTTTAAAAAAAAAAACAGACCCATTGCAACAAATCTGTGTTAATTCGTTGCAACGGAGAGACCCATCCAGCTGCCTGGTGTGTTTGAGCTGTCGTTTGATCGTTGCCACGCTCCCTCCGAGTGAAAAAAAAAAATCCCCCCCCCCTCACGGGCCCGATTTTCGGCTGAATGAATGTGTAAAAAATAAAGGGAAAATACATCAGCAAACGGGCTTCTCTGTTCTTTGTGCTTAGTGACTGAAGGGGAGGGACTGAAGCCGGGGAAGCCTCTAAACTGAAAGAGGCTCGCTGGTGCGTTTATCCCCGCTCGCTCGGAGAAAAAAAAATGGCGATCGCTTCGCCGGAAGATCAGAGAAGAGAGCCAGGGGGAGGGACTTTGTAGAAACCGCAACAATGTTAACGCACAGGTCTTTTTCGCTAGTATTGCAGATTGGTTGCAGGAGTGTATCGCTTTCCGGAGGGTGAATCCACTTTTGGGGATTTCCCTGAAAGCGCTACAAGGAAGCGCTTTTTGCAGATTGGTTTCAGGTGTGTGGCAGATTGTCGACGACGTTGTGCGTTATGGCAAATCAATAGCGTTTTCAATTGGCAACCATTGTGCGATTTTGAAGGCGTGCAAAAAGCCCCTGACTATTTGCTGTATCACAGTCAGTTCTGATCAGCTTCCCTGGAGAGTTCACCATCTTAATGCTACAGATGAAAAACATCCATTGCCCACATGTTCACCAACAGATGGGCACAGGAAAGAGAGCCACTGGAGAAGATCTGAATGTTCTGAGAGTTTCATATGGGGATAAAATTCCACAAAGAAAAGTAACTTAGCAACTTTTATGAAGAACAAACAAACCATCAGATCTTCAAAGTGAAATTTCTGTTTTTGTATCCTACCCAACACCCATGTGATTGTAGCATCAGTACCATTCTGTATTCAACCATAAGATCCTAGATTTTGCTACTAGGAATTTCCTGCCATGTCCTAAACATATTTTGCCTCCTTTCCTATTTTTTCTTTCTTTCTGAACATCCAGCCTGATGAAAATATTTTTAGAAAATTTAAAAGCTTACACAGCTTAGAGATATTTTGGTGGTCCTAATATGAGGATAGCCTATCAATACTCATTTGTTTGTTTTTCCTGTGAACCAGTATGACTATCTATAAATATTGTCTATATGAGACTAGTCCTTTAAGTCTTCTTGACCCAGATCCCTTCTCATGATAGCAGCAGGAGAGAATTAGGATCCTCTTCCTACTGGAGATGTCATTGATTGTTTTCAGCACTACCCGCCCCCCCCCCCCCCCCACACACACATATGTACATCTTTATCATAGTTTTCTGAAAATGTTATATATAAGAGTACACAAGTGCCTATTAAAGGAATCCTGGATAACATAACCTATGTAAGAACATTCTAGTTTCCCTGAAATAGACATGTTCATGCAAGCTAGCATTGTTCTGGAGAGGAGATGTTCTTTTTCCAAAATGCACTTTTTTGTTTCCTCCTAATGTCTTTTTTCTTTTTTAAAAGAAGGACTGGTCTTTCAATTCTCTTTGATTTTTCTCTGTAGAAAAATTGACACACCTTCTTGGACCTTCAACCTTTATTTTATGTTACATACCAAAGCCATTGTGTTATGTTACATACCAAAGGTAGCATTCTAGCATGAGGATAAGAATTTTTGGCAAGTCATTGCCTGTCTCTGAGCATCTACAAAATGATATTCTGCAGACCATCCCTTCCCAACTCTCCTCTCCTTGATGAAACAGAATCAGTTAGAAACGAACTCCAAATTTCTATCCAATAGAAAATAAATAGATTGTTGGAGTCTTGGGGAAGTCTGGAGTAATAAAGAGAATTTCTCTTAAAATCACTAGTGTCCGCTAGAAATTATCACTGGAGGTCTTCAGTTGCCACAAATCTGGATCCACAGGCACTAACAGGCTAATTTAACAGAAATGCCTTTTCACCGAAGGGGGCAGTGATGCCTTGAAATGTGTGATTCACTTTACTATATATGGCCAGCATATTCCAAGAGGGCATTTGAAGGTTGCAGAGACTTTGTGCCAGTTTACCAGTTTAGAGTTTGTATATTCCATTGCAAAGCTAGTACTACTATATGTTAAAAGACCCAGGATCAAAATAGCAATATACTGAATCCAGCTGCAGTACAAGAGTGCAGAAACCAAAATGTAATGACTCTCCTAATTCATTCAGATGAACGTGGTTGTAACCAAACTGATTTACAACACCTCATTCAGAACTGGTTATATTCAGAAAAAGAGCAGGGAAGTGCATGATATAAGCATGCACACAGATCCACTAAAATGACCTCACAAGATTCATTATCAGACTGAGACTGTATGTTATAAACAGCTTAGCTTTAGCAGTTGGGAGTACTTGGCTGGCTGGTCCTGTTTACCTACCACGTTCCTCATTTATATATCCTCCTGGATTATCAAGGGAAGCATCTCAGGACATGTGGCATGAAATACTGGGAACTAATGTCTGAGCACTGAATCATGGGAGCTTGGATTTTTGGGCTGAATTTCAAAATTGAGTTGAGGCCTTGGAGGAAAGAAAAATCAGGAAATGCTCGCAGATTAACTGCCTAAGTGCAGAACATTGCCCTTTCAAGCTCCAAATTAAAATGTTGGCCTCCAGGGTTGCAACTATTACATACCAGCACACCCTAAACTTTTATTTCTGCATTCCAGTTCAACATGAACACATTTCAATGCATCAAGATGGCATGTTGCCAGAAATACAGTGAATATGCCAGCAAAGCAAGAGATTGACTTTAGACCTGCCAGAAGGTACCCTTTCCTTGGACCACACATCCTTCTCTTGCAAGAACAAGGTTCTATATTGTGTCTCACTTAGTTCCTTTCCTTTATACGTCACCCATCAAGCCAAAAAAGAGAAACTCACATACATAATCCAAAAATTCTGCACCAGTTGAAGCATATAAAAAGTGAAGGCTCTATTTAACATTTATCAGACAAATGATCTTGGTCTATTTGGTTATCTACTTTGGTCAATCCTATCTGTGTTGAAAAGGAATTTCTTAAGGTGACTGAATACAGGTCAAACATAACCCATCACTTCCCAATTGGAAATTTACCTCCCCCCTCTCCCTTCTTTTCTTAGTTCTGATACTTCCTTCATGGTGTCATATGTGCTCTTGTCAAGGTAGCATTGCCTCTTCCCCAAGGCATAATTTGATAGTAATTATTGAATGCAATGACCAAGGTGTAAAGGCAAAATGTACAAGCTACAAGCCAGTTTGTTATAGTTTTCTGAAAAGGTTATGGCTAAAAATATACCGATTTCCCCCTTTGTAGTGTCCATTAAAGGAATAATGGTTAATATAATCAACAAACAAATAAAAACACTACTAAGATAGAGACAAGATTCATGCTGGCCAGAAATTACAGGAGGTCTCGGGTATCACTGGCTCCACTTATAAAGGTCCAAAAGCTCAATGAAGGAGCAGAAAAAGCAAGGTGGGGAGTGTGGATTTCAAGGCAATGGAAAGATAGCGTTGCTTCACATGAACACAGAAAGCTGCCTTATGGCCCTTGATCCATCAAAGTCAGCCTTGAAAGGGTCCCCTCCCCTGGCCCCCGGCCAAGCAGCTTAAGGAGGCTTTTGGCCGCAGCTCACAGCCAGATCAAGTGGGGCAGGTGGGGGCTGACCAGCTCATTAGCAGGC
The DNA here is from genome assembly GCF_049243985.1 of Paroedura picta. Classification (NCBI taxonomy): domain Eukaryota; kingdom Metazoa; phylum Chordata; class Lepidosauria; order Squamata; family Gekkonidae; genus Paroedura; species Paroedura picta. Next base: position 79,482,617 of record NC_135372.1, read on the forward strand.
CTGGGACAAAGCTCCTTAGCAGGCAGTCAGCAGGCCAGGAGGCCCTCATTAGCAGCCCTGCATAGCAGGCCAGGAGGCCATCATTAGCAGGCCCAGCCTAGCAGGCCAAGAGGCCCTCGTTAGCAGGCCCCACTTAGCAGGCTGAGAGGCCCTCGTTAGCAGGCCCTGCTTAGCAAGACAAGAGGCTCTCATTAGCAGGCCCTCCACCACAACCCTTTGCCGAGGGCCCTCTCCCCTTATTTGCTGCTGGCTCCAGGCAGTGAGGCGCTTCTGAGTGCAAAGAGGCTAGAGTCCAGGGATGGAGGGCAGGAGCTGCAGGGCAGAGGGCAATCAGGGTGACTGGCACCTTGATTGGCCCTATTCCAACTTGGCCCTATTCCAACTTGGCCCTATTCCAACTTGGACAGCCGGACAGGTTTCACTCCCAAAGCTGTTTCACAAATATATATAGGAACCATGGATGGTTACAGATAGCCAGGTTTATATGGTACAAAATACAGCTGGTATCTTGGCTTGGACACAACATGCCCTGAAATTCTTCTCGTGGATGATGGGATGTTATAATACAGGAATGCACGATACCTTAACATATGAGGCACCATGAGAGGTCACTCTCTTTGTGGCAAATTGGAACTCCTGAGATTTCAGGATGAGATAATATTATTTCTCTTGATGGAGGCAAATGGATGTTAGAGACGACCATTTGCACAGCTGCCAGGAACATGCAAGAAGGATTGGTGTTCTGCATATCCTGAGATAGGACAATACACATAGAGGGCATGTACCTTAATATGTCTGGAGAAAGATTCAGGGCATTATGCAAAGGAAGTCACGCCCAACTGTAGGATAAGTCAGAGCAAAACCCTCCCTGCTGAGGGGAATAAGAATGTAAATCTTTAAGCACACCCTGTGGAAGTGTGCAAGCCAAGGGACTGGGAAACAGTGAAGTCTGCCTTGACCAACCTCTCTTTCAAAGTTCCATCTTTGTGTTCATTCCTTTGAACAGAATGTCAAGGTAAAACCAGTGATTTGTACAACTTAGCCTCATGTTTTGCTCTTTTTTTTTTTGTTCTGTAACCTCTCTGCAATGTTTTGATAACTTACTAGTCCTGTGCTCCAGTGAAAGAGGCTATAAGCTAGTAAAGATCTGTTTTCCTTCTAAAGATCTCAGGCTGTGTTTAGAAATCTTACTGAGGGTGCTTGGCTGCTTGTCCATACAAGCCAACAACTCATGACTGGTCTAGCAGGCCGGTGAGGAGGAGAACTTGTAGTAGCTCACATGCCTCAAGCCATAGGTACTATCAGGTAAGGTGAGCAATGAAGGGGTGGAGGATGATCACAAAGGGGATTCCTAAAAGCAGCATTTCAAGAGACATTTGGGGCTGCAGCAGGAGCGGGAGGTGAAAAAGTAATCCTTTCTCTCATGGAAACACTCTGATGGATCCAAGCCATTATTTCCATTCTTATTTACTGGAGCCAGAGATGAAAAACATAGAGTTTACTAGTGAAACACTTGTTTCTTTGAAAGCTTCCTCTAAACTCAGACACATATAAGTGCCTTATACCAAATCAGAACATTGATCCATCAAGTTCAATATTCTCTAATGTGATTAGCCACAGTTTCCCATGATATCTGGAATAAAAACATATTTCACAACACCTCCCACTTGAGATCCTTTAACTGGATATTCTTGCTACCTGCACTTTGGGGGTTGAGACCTGGGCCCATTCTGCACACATTGGATAATATACTTTCAATGTGATTTTGCAGCTAGATATTCCTGTGCGGAACAGTAAAATCTACTTCTAAAGTGCATTGAAAGTGCTTTATCTTACATGTGCAGAATGGGCTCTGCAGTCCTCCATATTGTGCACTAAAACTGTTTTTTTTTAATCATTGGATAGACAGAGATTGAAAGGAGAAAGCAGGACCACACCTGAACAAGGAACTGCTGAGAAAGCCAGGAACCTAAAGGTTGAGCAAACAAAAAATAAAATAAAATAAAACTATTTATTACACAGTGCACATAATTATAGGGTTAAAAACAACATACAAAAGTACCATTAAATACTGAAATGGACATAAAATATTTTTTAAGGCCAGGCAGATTGTATATGAGTCAAGGTTGATCCTTGGTTTACACATGAACACAAACTGGGAATTTAACTATGGTCTAGGTTCTTAGTTACTACAGCTTATGAATGTGGGCTCCTTAGTTTATGCAGAATTGATTTACAACCATTATTTAAGGCCCCTGGTTTTTGACTCATATACCACCTGGATGGCCTTATATCAATATTTTATGTTAATATAATTATAGTTTATGTGTGTGTTAATACAATTTGGACCACTGAAGAAGGCTAGCAGGGTCAAAATGGGTAACCATTATTGTGATTCTTTGGAATTGGACATGCAAACTTAAACTTGTTGCTGTATACTAGAATTTAAATTTTCATGGTTATCTTTGGATGTCATTTCAAATCCTATAATTATGTTATATGTGTAATAGGTATTTTGTTTTATTTTGTTTGCTCAACCTTTGGGTTCCTGGCTTATTTTTTAGGTTGGGTTTCCCCCTTCCTCCCCTGGACTCTGAGAAACAACAGCCTAATCAAAAAACAGCATTTAGATTGTCTCAAGTCTCATTGTCATTCTTTTTCCTATGAAAGATCATCATTGTCATCATTAACAGATTCACATGTTTACCACTTTAGCTGTCATTAGTATAAATATTTGCTAACACCAGATCTGTTTGCTGGTTTAAAACATTCCTATACCGCCTTTCCAGGCAACTCAGGGTCCCAGTATCTTGAATATTAAAATATTTCAAACATTAAAACAACATTTAAAATATAAGTATCCAGGAAATATTTAAACCATTCAATAAAACATAAAAACACATGTAACAACACAACCAGGGAGGAAGCCCAAGAACATTTAATGAGGGAATGCCAAATAAAAACAGAGAAGACTTCACCTGTTGGCAGAGGATAATAATAGAAGGAAGCAAATGAATCTCTCTGAGGAAGAAGTTCTAAAGATTCAGCACCAGAACCAAAAAGGCTCTTCCTCGGGTTGCCACCCATGTAGCTTCAGATTCATGTCACCTTTGTTCATTTTCTTGCCTCCCCTTAGGTCAGCTCAGTTCTTTGCACCTGGCTCACCTCTTTGCCTGTGACTAAACAGGCAGACTAAACAGATTATTTTCTGTCCCTATATATTTGTCCTACAAGCACCAACAGAGTCCTTTCCCATAATGCCCTTTTTGCATCCTCCAACTGTTTTATGAACTAGCCCCCATCTGGCACTGAAGGGGTGACCCTTCTGTATCCCATTGGATTTATGGATTTATGCATCCATACTGGATCCTCCATTGAATCTCAGAACTTGTACCTATAATCTCTCCCTCTTTCATGTATTTTCCTCCTGTTCAACCCCTTTTCTTTTCCTTGCCTGAATGGCATTTCTTTCTCATGCCTATTGTTGCTTGGAATCACTGTCATCAAGTTTTGCTAATTCCCATGGCTGGAAACTCATATTATTATCCATTGTAATAAAATAAATTTTGTTTGGGTGTTCAAGCTTTCTTTCAGACTTGCAGTAGTGCTAAATTACTGGTGTGTGACCATTACTTGGAACTATTATTTCTTTTGCTTGCTCTTGCCTATCTAAAAGCCCAAGCCAGCAGCATCCTAGACAAGGAGCGAAGGACAGAGAGAAAAAAGCAAGTTTTCTTGAATTGGAATATTATTACTATTATTTTTGTGGGCATGGGCTTCAATTAGAAAGACACCTAGGCTGTACTTGTTGAGAAATGTATCTAAATTCTATTTATCTGTGACTAAGTGCAGTAACAACCACACCCCACCTGCTGGAGACTGCAAATATTAATATTTGAAAGGGGCTTTCAAATGCATCCCAGATGTGCCCCTGTAATAATCTGGCTCTGAGTGCCAACTGTACCAAAGAAAGCATTTAAGACACGTGGCAATTTTTCACATGACCTATGCCATACCCCCCTCTTCTAACTAGCAGACAGCGCTCCAAAGCCAGGTTTGTCCACTGCAGTATTTCACCTGCACTTCTGTCAGCGTTTTATAGTAGTTTTAAAACAGCAGGTGTGCATGATACTCCCCAGTGTCAATCACTTGTTATTAGTTGCTCTGTCCAATCAAAACAAAACAAATTTTAAAAGTCCCAATACTTAATGGGTTGCAGCTGAACTCAGACAGAGTTGAATTTGAAAAAACTCAACTGTCTCTTGTCCTTTACATCTTCTCTGGAACAGCAGGTAGGGCAGGGGCAGCAGGACTCTGTCTTTGTGGAAGGGTGTTGCAAGAGGAAGGAAGTTATAATAAATGCATTATGGTGCCACACAGTATCCCTATTTGTGCCCGATTAATCACTAACACAAGCCCCCGTCAGAGGAAATGGTAGTTGACAGTGATTTATAGGTTATTTAGATAACCTAATGGGAAGCCATTGAGAGATCCTTGACGCCACTGGCACCCATTCATAGCTAGCCATTTGGGAAGGGTAGCCTCTGACTCGTTGCTTGCCCACACTATCGGAACTCTCAGCTTTGCAAAGGAACAATTGTATTCCAAGTGCATCTAAAAGAGGCAACTAGTTCTGGCACCAAGAGATCAATTGCTTCCTTCTTCCTGCAAAACAAGTGATTATTTTAAGTGCAATGGGACAGCTGCCACTGAGGCTGAAAAATGTGCAACTAAAGCTAGGCCTTCTTATCTAGCCTAGAAACAAAAGGTTTGATACGCAGCCCAGGTCTGGTACATGATACTGTGAAAGGTTATGCAACTCCAATATCTCACTTCATTCCTTTGTTGGTACTCCCATGCCACACCCAACTACTTTCTCCCACCACCCCCAGATCCCCCTATGTTGCTGCCACCCATCTGCAAGTGCCAAACTGAAAGAGTAAGAAGTAGCAGAGATGTAATGGGGATCTCTGGGGGACAAAGCATTTGACTGCTTGCATGAGTACTGGTTCCAACAGAAAGTAAAACCTTTTCAATAGGCCAGCAGTTGATTGGCCCTGACCTAGATGGCCCAGGCTAGACAACTTCACAGGGTTGGTCCAGGTTAGTTCTTTCATGGGAGGCCACCAAGGAGTTCCAGAGTCATTAGGCTGAGGCATCAACAGCAAGCTACATCTGCACAAAGACAACAGTAACAAGTAAGGCAGAATGCCAGAGAACAGTTTGCTAACCAGTCCAGAGTCAGGGAGCCAAAGGTTCAGTCCAAAGGAAGGTTTGGATTTGAGGGTCCAAGGCTTGGAAGCTAGGGCAGGATACAGGGTCTGGGTCTTTAGCTGGAAAGCAAGCACTGGACACAAGGCAAGGCAGGGCTCTGTTCACTGAATGGGTCAGTTCATAGAGGGGATGGCAAACCAAGCTGCTCCCAGACTCCTTTGGCTGGCTGGGAGAAGAACCAAAAGGGGCAGCATCCCAGAAATGTCTCTTGTGCCTTTGCTCTACCTGGCTTGTCCTTTCCCCACCACCATCTCCCCCACTACCCCACACCCTATTGATCTTGGCACTGTCCCCTGCTCCATCCTGCTCCCTTGTACACATTCCCAACAGGTGAGACAAGGACAAACAAACATGCTGAAACACTACAGATACCAGCTAACACATAATTCCAGAGACCAGCTCCCACCATGTATAAAAAGAGGAGCTTTTTTTTACTCCAGTTTTTACTACCTTTAGGAGTCTTAAAGTGGCTTACAATCATCTACTCTTCTTCTCCCCACAATTGGCACCTTGTGAGGTAAGGGAAGCTGAGAGAGCACTAAGAGAACCATGACTGATGCAAGGTCATCCAGCTGACTGCATGTGGAAGTGTGGGGAATCAAACCTGGTTCTCCAGATTACTTATATTTTGACCACTATATCAAGCTGGCTCCAACACAAATGGCATATCCCCACCCTTCCTCCTTCACCAAAATGGTATCCCAGGCTCAGTTTGTTTTCTACCAGATTGGCTCCACATGCAGACAGCAGGATAATTCCTAATTGTTCATGTTCTACTTTCTATCTTGCATGTTAGCCCACCAATTAGGAATAAATTAAATATTTCATCTCCTCCCAGTTCCAAAGCAGAAAGAGAAACTGAAGTCACTATTCAGGGCATGGGGGCACCTGCGCAGTTATGGTTGTGTCAAGACTTGAACAGGATATGAAACACTATTGCTAGCTGTAATTTCAATGAAGCTGCCTATGGAGTTAGTGACTAGAACTTCTCAGTCCTTTTCATGCCTCAGTATAACAGTTCTTTGTCAGAATCCAGCCCTAGACAGCAAATTGCCTTGCATTATACATATATGCCCCACTACTAAAAATAAAACATTGGGAAACAGAATTGAGAATGTAACATTCTTTTGTTATGTGGACACTGATATCTAAAGGTTAGGCGGTCACACAAAGAGGCTCACTGTCGATAAGCAAGAAAGAGGAAGTTGTGCCCCACAACCGTGACAACTGGTCAAGGAAGTGGTGGGGGGCAGCATGGCCTGTTCCAAACCTTGCAGTTGTCTATTTTTATTTCCTTATATTTTAAACATGAAGTATTGCAGGAAGCGGGATGCTATTTTCAATTCTAATTAAAAATCTGTTCTTGCACACAGAGGTCTTTGGTTCCAATTTCCACAGGGACCAAGGTTTTTACAGCTGTATGTTATGTGATTTTGAAAGTCAAAAATCCCCTCACAAAGGGTCTTCCAAAGTCCCATCACTGCTGCACATGCCTTTGGGGGTCCTCTTACACATCATTTCAGTCTGATATGCAATCTATAAAAGCTGTTGGTACAAAACAGATATGGGGCAACCCACCCCTATCCCCCCTCCGCCTTGTTTCTTTATTATATTCAAGCATTTCACAACTCAGCAGTCTTACACAGGGCCTCATTTTTCCCTACTTCAAAGTGAAATACACCCTGAAGAAGAACTGTGTACATAGCAAAGGAATTGGAGGACCTGGACTTCGCCTTTGAAAAAGTTAGTTGTTTCTTACTGGAAAACAATTTAGAGGGGAGTGAGTGACTTTGGGTTTGTGCGTTTTTTTAATTGTGCTTACCACATATCATTTTGATATTGATCATTTGACTTCCAAAAGGACAAGTTTGGGTTTTTAATGCAAACTATAGGTTTTTCTGGGGGGGAAACATCATTGCTGTTCAGCAAGAAAGTCATGAGTTGTCTTTACAAGAGGATCAGCCCTGGTCATAGAGGCTTGTGAAGATCTGTGAGGGTCAAGGAAGAAAGACTTCCTGGTTGAAGTAAGGAACACATGTCAGTTCCTCATGCTGAGCCAGAACATTGATTGATCAAGGACTATCTCACTGGCAACCACTCTCCAGGGTCCTTCTGGCTGATCCCTTTACCCCTTGGTGCCAAAGACCATCTATATGCAAAACAGATTCTTCACCACTGAACTACAGCCCCTCACTAGGGTTGCCAGCCCCAGGCTTGGAAATTCCTGGAAATGTGGGAGTGATAATCAGAGGGGGGGGGTGTAGGTTGGAAGGGGCTCAGCCAGATACAATGCCATAGAGTCCACCCCCAAAAGCAGCCATTTCCCACAGGAGGACAGATCTGTAGTCTGGAGATCAGTTGTAATTCCAGCTGATCTCCAGGTCCTACATGAAGATTGGGAACCATATCTCCCATTCTAATGAAAATGCAATTATGGCAGGGAAAGAAGGTCATGACTAGGAAGTTCCCTAGGCCACCGGGAATTGAAAATGGCTTCCTTTGGCCAGATACTGATAAAAGGAAAGGGGCTTGATTACACCTGTTTCTTAATTTAGAGAGTAACATATCAATAGGGTTGCCAACCTCCAGGCATCACCTGGTGATTTTTCACTATTATTATTGATTTTCCGCCAACCACAATCAGTTCCCTTGGAGAAAATGGCTGCTTTGGAATAGATACTCTATGGCATTATACTCTCTTGAGGTTTCTCCCCAAACCCTACCTTTCTCTGGCTTCACCCTAAATTCTCCAGACCTGGCAACCCTGGATTTCAATCAGCCCCAAGGCAGGAATCTTCACCTCAGAGAGATGCATGAAAGGATGCTTTAGGATGCTTAGGGCTGATCCTGTGTTGAGCAGGGGGTTGGACTAGATGGCCTGTATGGCCCCTTCCAACTCTATGATTCTAAAGATCTAAAGTACAAAAGTGTGGCACAGCCCAACTTGCAAAACCAAAAGACCAGCTGGCAAAATGTGACAGAGCATTATTTAATACTATGCGCATTGCCAGCTCAGTTCCTAGCCAGGGAGAATAAAAATATCTGGGAAGAGACAGCCTGAAAGAGGAGCCATAAGATGCTCAGTCAGCAAATCTCTCTTCCCCATGACCACAGTGGTCCCCTTGAATTGAAAAAAAGACAAATATCTTGGATTTCCAAGCCTCACTGCTCAGATCACCCTTCATAGTCCATAATTTGAAAACGTAGCACCACAGGCAGCAATGGGAGGTAGTAGAATATATAGCCAGGAACAGAGTAGGTGGAAAGAAAAGTCTTCCTGGATGCCTGCATCATTTTTGCCCTTCCATTTTTATCCCTCCCCAGCACACCAGAGCCAGCTTGGTGTAGTGGTTAGGAGCTCTGACTTCTAATCTGGCAAGCCAGGTGTGATTCCCTGCTCCTCTTCCACATGCAGCCAGCTGGGTGACCTTGGGATAGCCACAGCACTGATAAAGCTATTCTGACTGAGCAGTAATATCAGGGCTCTCTCAGCCTCACCCACCTCACAGGGTGTCTGTTGTAGGGAGAGGAAAGGCGACTGTAAGCCACTTTGAGACTCCTTTGGGTAGAGAAAAGCAGCATATAAGAACCAATTCTTCTTCTTAACCAGTGTCTGAAGTGTACAATCAATACCCCAGGCTAGCCAAATCTTATCAGACCTTAGAAACTAAGCAGGGCAAGTCCTGATTATGAGAGCACCAAGGAATGCCAGGTCACAACACAAAGGGAAGCAGTGGAAAACCACCTTTGTTAATCCTTTGCTTTGAAAGGTTGCCCAAAGTCAGTTGTGACATATATTCATTTGATTTGATTTGGTGGTATCTCTGGCTGTTTACTAGAAGATCATCATCTAGTGAAGCTACCAATCTATGCTGTGCAAAGAAGGGGACTGTGAACTATAATCAGGGAACATAGGCATGTTAATAATGATTCACATTACAGACATTTAGCAGAATAGATCTAACCACAGAGCTTTCCATGGAGCACTTTTTATGTTATGTCATGACATTAGAAAATCACGTATGTTTTCTTTCTTTTTTTAGTAACTGCAATCAGCACCTCCCAGAATAAACTCACTTGTTGGGCTGATTTCCTTCTGGATGAGCTTATTTTAATCCTCCCTTAGGAGAGTTATGAACTTGTGGAAATGTGTTTATTTACTCTGGTGTGTTTATTTAAGAAAAAGCAGCCCACCAAGAGCCATGATTTTCACCAGAGGGGAAACAGGTCTCTTCTTGGAGGCATCTATTACACTCATAAATAAAGATGAGTGAGAAAGGGCAGAGAGGCCAAGAGAAAGAACCTGATAACAAAAACAAATTCTGTCACAAATGTATTTCTTATGTTTAATTCTTTTGGGGGAAGTAATAAATATCACAAACACAACAGTGCAAGGTATTCCATCTACCTGACCTGATATTGTTCCAAAAGTCACTTTGTTTGAATTTCTCCCCAGATTTTAGAGTTACCTGATCTTGTTCTTGAGATAGAGTTTATTACCCCTGTGTATTAAAGTATTGATGCTAAAGGGTAGGAATACTGAGTTCTCAGATGAAGCTAAACCTTAGGCAGGTTTTTCTAGTAGATAAAAAGGGGGGGACAGAACAAACTGTAGTTAGGACTTTAAAAACTGGGGGTCCAATTTTCAAACTAAATCTGAAATGCTAAACTAATCCTCACCATCTTTGAAATGGGGGTTACTTAAATGAAAATAAACAGTTAAATATCTCCTGTAACTGCTGAGGCTACTCATCTAGGGTCCCCTGTAATCCATAACTAGAAGGGTTAAATTAACGTTTGTAGTAAAAGGCAGCCTGGGAAGCAGAAGTGCTCTTGTTTCAGCAACCCCCTCCCAATAGCTTAGCTTTGACCCTCCTCAAGTGTCTTTTCAGTTTCTTCTCCCCCATAGGAGAGAAGCTACCCCTTCTAAGGTTAATGTGGTTGTGTTGGTCAGTATTCATGCTTTCGTGTGCATGCACACTTCCTCATACATGAACACGAAATCTCACACGAATAAATCTTTGATGGTCTTAAAGGTGCTATTGGCCTCAAATTTTGCTATGCTACTTCAGACCAACACGGCTACTCACTTGAATCTATCCAAACTCCAAATAATTAATGAAAGGTTAAAAAGCACTGGATCTAGTATCAAGCCCTGCAGTACCCCATTGCTTACCACCTTCTTCTGTGAAAACTGCCCATTTATACTCTCTGTTTCCTATTAATTAACCAGTTTTTAATCCACAAGATAAATTGTCCTCTAAACTCATGACTGATGAATTTACTGAGGAGCCTTTGATGAGAAAATTAAGATTTCTGGAAGTCTTGGTAAACCACATCTACTGGGGCACCTTTGACCACATGTTTATTCACCTCCTCTAAAAGTTTAGTGAGACAAGTTCTTCCACTGCAGAATTCATTTTGATTCTTCCTTAGTAACTTTTGTTCAGAGCCTCTTGTGGTGCAGAGTGATAAGCGGCAGAAATGCTGTGTGAAGCTGTCTGTCCATGAGGTTGGGAGTTTGATTCCAGCAGCTGGCTCAAGGTTGACTCAGCCTTCCATCCTTCCGAGGTCGGTATAATGAGTACCCAGCTTGCTGGGGGGTAAATGGTAATGACTGGGGAAGGCACTGGCAAACCACCCCGTATTGACTCTGCCAAGAAAAAGCTGGAGGGCATCACCCCAAGGGTCAGACATGACTCGGTACTTGCACAGGGGATACCTTTACCTTTAACTTAACTTTTGTTCATCAATATGCCCACTAATTCTATCTTCAATAATGGATTCCACTAACTGACTTGGCATCAGTGTTTGACAGACTGGCTTGTAACTTCCTGGATCTCCTCTGGAAACTTTCAAAAAGACAGGGCTTACATTAACTGCCTTCCAGTCCTGAGGAATGAAGTTAACGAGCAGTAGACTTAGAACAGAGGTACTCACCCAAAGCATGATTAATACATGGGTTTCACTGCCGCAGGAAGTGATGGTAGCTACAAGCATACATTTAGGGCGGGGAGGGACACCATCAAGCTATAATGCCACTCAGGCAATCCTCCAAAGCAGCCATTTTTAAAAAATAACATCTATGGTTCTCCCCCACGAAACACTGCCACTGAGAAACACCTAGTCTGGAGACTTGTGGCAAGTGAATACCTGTAGGCTTATGCTGCTTAAATGCTGCTAAATTGTTACTTATGTTTTTATTATATTTTATGCTGTTAATGGCAGTGTTATTGTGTTTGCTTTTAATTTACTGTTAATTTTAATCTATCATATACACTGCCCTGAGCCATACTAGAGGGTGGCATAGAAATTTAAAGAATTAATAATAATAATAATAATAATAATAATAATAATAATAATAATAATAATAATAATAATAAATATTATTGTTCTTATTTCCCCCAGTGGATCTGATCTCCATTTCCTGGAGATTAACTGTAATATTGAGAGCTCTCCAGGCCCCACTGGAGGCAGCCAAACCTAGTATAATATTACAGAAAAATAACTTTGACGCAGTCATACATGTAAGTGCCATGATCCTTGTTTGTTATTTTTGTTTCAGCAGCAAACAAAATGGAAGGAGTTCACTCATCTGAAGATAGAATTACTGATGTTTCTGATGGATTACATCAGCAAACACTGTTATGAATCACATATTCCATTGCGACCAGTCCCATAACACTATAAAATATATTTCTTTTAAAAAGGATATACTACAATAGAGCAAGAAGTGGCTAAGTTTTTTCATTGACCTTACACAGGTTTTTTTCTTCCATGAGAATACAAAGAACCCATAGTTCCATTAGAATTTCATGTTCTGTATGCAATGCAAACCAAGTGATAATTATGTTCAATAGCTAGCCAACAAACCTTTATATGTTTCCTCCCTTTTAAAGATGGGCCTAGAATTAAGTATTCACTCTGTCCATAATACTCAGGGCAATCCATTGCTGAAAGCATGAATGTCAACAGGAATCCAGTTTTCTGCTGGCATCACACTTTTAAAAACAACTCCATAGCAAAGCACCACATGCTATTTTCAATCAGCCAATGTTGCACTACTTCACAATACTTTTGACCATGTATTTTTATGCACCCTCTGGGATAAAATTCTCCACTGCTAACATTAAAAGGTTACTCTGCTGGAAGTGACACAAAAGAGTTCCCATTTGAAGGCAATGGCTAAATTCCCTGCTTATTTGAGTGGTGGTGTCCTGATTGACTGGCCACATAAACAGAGATTCAGCTAGAATGGCAAGTTGAAAGGGAGCACAATGAAAAGTTCATGGAACTACTGAACTTTGCCTGGTAAGAGGAGATGACAATCCTAATGACATCATTTACCACAGAAAGCACAGTTTTGCTTTTGAAGGGAAAACTTTTTTAGAAGGGATTTCACTTACCAATAAATGAATTGTTTCTTTACTCTTTCCTCCCAGAGAAAATGTCTGGAAAGCTGTGAGTTGCTATAATGTACATTTCTATTTAACTGGCATATGACTTTTAGGTCATCCATTACCTGAAAGTATAGTATTTCTTTCAGTGTTGTGGAATAGGAAAAGCCTGGAATCGTGCCAAAGAACAGATCTGTATTTTACGGCTTTACAAGTGGAAACTGGGCTGGTGAACATTTAAAGTTGAAAGGTCAAAGTCTACTAATCAGGTGGGCTCCTTTCTGGGGGAACCACTTCAAACTGGAAGACAGTCTGGGTAAAACAGTGAAGATTAGCCAAGGCAGTGGTTTGGAATGGGAAAGGCTGCTGGGGGTAGACTTTGCTGGAGAGAGGAAGGTGGTATTATATGCCATCACACACAGCATAATGCGGAACAGCATAAATTATTAGGCAGCTTGTAACATTGTCTTTGCAAGCCAAAGGACAGCAGGCTGTCAATGAGGCTTTTGATAAGTTCAGTATGTTAAAAGCAAACTGTGCCTGGACTCTTTGTGAGAATGTCCAGAACGGAATCAATCCCTTTGAACTCTGGCATTGGAGTTCATTAGAGAAAGGAATATCTCTTGCTTATTGTGTAATATAGCACCAGAGGTCTGCAGAAATGACCACCCTTCTTCTTTGTATTCAGGAGATGTGTATGAAAATAGCCATAATGAATAAAAACATTGTCCACTGTGCCTAGAGGATCCTTTGACCTGAGTGTGGTGGGGAGTCTGTGAAACAGTCATCAGCTTCTGTCTGTTTCCTTGAGTCTGTCGCATTCTGAGGTCAGCAACTCTTGGAAGGCACAAATCTGGCAAGAACTTGGGGTGAGGTCCATTCACAATGGGCTGAGGAGGGAGAGGGGAGCAGGCCAGGCCAGGCCAGGACACTTTTCCCTTATGAGCAGAATGACTGGGAATGTTTCAGGTGAGCCTGGAAGGAACTCCAGAGCCCTGCACCAAGTGATCTATTTCAGTCATGAAAAAGAAAAGAAATAAGAAAGAACTTACCATTTCCCCTATTTTCTCCATTGTAAGGAACACCCCATATCTGGCAACCGGACAGAAAAGAGAAAACCTTGTCATGGTAGTAGAAAACTGGCCAATTGGCAACCCCATCCTATTTTCACATTCCTATTTCAGACTGAGTCAAGGGCATTCACTGATGTGAAACTCTCTGTGGTGTTAAATTCATAAGTCATCCCACCCCTCCACTTGGCAGTGTTTTGGGTGGCTGACTTGGCCGTTTTTCAAACAGAACATCTATCCTGGACTCATTGGGCTTACTTTGGAATTATTTTGATTCATCTTTAGTGAAGTCAGCACAATCCAATCTGATTGGCTTTCTTATGCTGTGATTTCAACCCACTAATTCTAGTCAACTGAGATCCTCCATGTGACCGAACTGAAGACTGTAGAGGCCTCATACTTGTAAACCAATCAGTAATCTCTCCTAAGTATCTCTCCATGTTTTAACAGCTATGGAGCCGGTGCATATTTTAAAAGGGCCAGTGCCAGAACAGAACTTTCAAGGGATCGAATTGGGCCAAGGGGCCCTTTTGAGAAAGAATGCTGAGAGGCAAACCAATATTTTATTCATTTATCTCTGTGTTTGCAGTTTTCAAAAATGAAGAAAAAACTGCACTGAGAGCAGTTAAGGGAAGCAAATCACCAGGAGTAGATGGGATGTCAATAGGTTTGCTCCGAGGTTTTTGCATCAGGGAATATGCAAGCACTGAGTGCGAAATAGTATGAACCAACCAAATGTACTTCGCTGTCTTTGGCTTAACCATGATTGCATTTTTTTTCATAATGGCCATTAGATTATTAACTCTTTAAATAATGGATTCTGATTCAGATGTAGTCTAGCACAATTAGTTATTTAAGACATCTGTCAGCTATAGATTCAAAGCTCTGCTGCATCAAAAGATGCATCTAGAGTCTAGACAATTCAGTGCAAATCAGATTAATACAAGGCAGGCAGCCAGAGGAGGAGGAAAATGATGATGAATTTTCTTACTGTCCTCAATATTTGGCTACAATAATGCCATTAATTTGGACATCAGAATAGCAACTTCTTTATTTACTCATTTGAAATGTGTTTTACAAAATAATGTCCCATTGTATTATTTTAGCAAGCCTCTCTGGATGATGTAGCTCATGGAGGCCTAGAGTCTAGCAGGTTAAATAGCAAGACACCTTGGTCACTTCGGCCAGGTAGATGTCTAGATACTGCTGATGTACAGCTATAAATTGAGCAACAACTTTATTGTGAAGGGGGTGGGAAAGAACTGTGCCAGTCAGTATTTCTCAGCCTACCTACCTCACAAGACAGTTGTCAGAATAAAACGGACCCTGTGTGCTGGCCAGAGCTCCTTGGTGGAAGTGCGGGGTATAAATAGCAAGAATGGAATTGAAAAAATGCACGGATAAAAGTATGATGGATGACTAAACTATGCATGCTTGTTGACCCACCCTTTCTCTAAGGAGTTCTGAGAGGCTTATGTGGCTTTCTCCTCCTTCATTTGATCTTCCCAACTCTGTGAGATGGAAGTTAGGCTAAGAAAGAACCACTAGGCCAAGGAAGCGTGATCATCTGCATGGCTGAACAAAGGTTTGAAACCCAGCCTCCCCAGACCAACACAGCATGCTGACTCTCCAGGATGGCATTTCCCCTCACTGGCTTTATAAGCAAAGGAAGATATTTGATTCTTATCTTGAAAGCACCCTTTTATTTTAGAAAAATGAAAATCCTAGTTACAGTCTGAGAGGCATTGACCGATAATGCATGGCAGCAGTTGTACTGGGCTGCTGCTGGATCCGTGCACTGGGGTAGTGTGCCCTGCTGTGTCCTGCATATACACAGGGGAGGGAATCCACCAGCATCTGTCAACTGTCCCAGCGTAGTGTGCATATGCACAATGCCGGGGCCAGGGGAGCTCAGTGTGTTGTGCAGTGGCAGCAGCAGTGGGAGGGAGGGAGTGGGGGGCATGGGAGCCCCACAACTTTCAATGCACTTTAGAAGCAGGTTTTCTTCTTACGCACAGGAAAATCCAGCTGCAAAAGCACATTGAAAGTGCGTTATTTAATGTGTGTAGGATGAGGCTTGTGACTTAATGAACCTCAACCTGGGCACAAATATTGAGAGAATGAATGCCAAGAGAAATATGGACAGATATGAACTGTTTTTATTTAACACATTATAGGAATTCTTTTGTTTAAGGCCAAATTTTAGAGCCCAGATGCCTTCACATTAGCTTTGTGAGTAACTTCTGAGATAAAGTACATATATTGTGACTCAACTATGACTCAACGAAAGTCAAGGGGTTCCAGATGGGTTCAGGATTTCAATAAGAGTTCTAATGTCAGGTAAAGATTTTCCTTCCAGAAGATTGATATCGTATGTTTAGAATCAGATGAAATGCTTGCTGATTCTGTGGTTAAGTTGGAGCACTGTTGATCTGAATTTCTTTCTCTTTTTTGTAGAAAGTAATGCTAAAGATTACATCTTAAACTGATCCTCAGAGGATACCCAAGTATAACTATCCATTTACAGCTGCAAAGAATCAGTGCACATGTCCTGCATAAAAATGAACTTCCATAATTTCTCTTTGGGTCTGCTTTTAATATATTACTCATCCATATTGTTCGTGTGACTTGATTGCTTTGGGGGAGCTAAGAGATTTTTATAAGGTTGGATATATTAACGTGGGCCTGCTGAATTCCCTACTGAACCAATGTTAATTTAGCTAAACTGAAAGAAGGATGCCATAAAAATGTCCTTTCAAACTCTCAAACTTGTAACTCTGTTGGCTGGCAGAATCTCTGTATACAACATTCCTCAGTGATGATGATCTCCGATCTTGGCTCAATGGAAGAACAAAACTGAATTTCCAGTGATCTGCAAGCAGAGAGGAAAGCTGCTCCCCCACAGCTTCACACATATTTTTGGGTTCCCTCTGGGAAAACATTAGAATCACACCAACTGTCAAAAAATAGCAGGGATCCCCAAAAAATACTCTGGATTCAACTCTGCTTTGCATTGAAACTATTTTCCCTGTGCTGTGCTTAGTCAGGAGTTGGAGGGCCAGTCCTTTTGAATGCAGAAAAAAATGTGAAGGAAAGTAGAATGGAATGCAACGATCATGTGCATGGCTGCCTTGATACTTGTTCAATTAAAAAGAGTGGGCTGTTGCGCACTACAAAACCCAAGCCCAGGCCTCTAGTGCATTAGCGGCACCGGTGAGATGTCCATGCTACTAGCCGATATCCTATGCTGCCTCGGAATACGTAATGCAAAATGTCACAATACATGGAAAGCACTGCAACTGCAGCAGAGTTCAGAGCAACTTTGCTTCAGGCCATAAGTTTCAGACAACATTCCAATAACTCAGCCATGTATGTAATTAGGCAGGCAGCACATGCTGATACGGCATGTCTCCTTGACATCATCAGTGTGGGACTGCCCACACAAGGAACACAGCAAGGGAGGGAATAAATAGAACGTATCTCCTTCCTACTGTACATGTCCCATAGTCTGAACAATGAGAGATCTGGGACAAGCATACTCCAGCAAGACCCAAAGAAGAGAGTTTGAATCCCCTTGTTCAACCATGTTTCTTTTTTCCTAGCAGACATACACTGAAAGAACCATGCCAACTCCAATTCACAGAAAGCATCCATGTCATTTTCCTAATATCTTACTGTGGGAAAGTAGCCATTTGGCAAACATGAGGTATGGATTTAAACCTCACCTGGAGGATGCTAAGAACAATGTAAAGGTCCCCTTTTTGAAAAGCACCCATTTAGCAAACATGAGATATAGGTTTGAACCTCATCTTGAGGATGCAAAGAAGAATTTGACAAGTGGCAAGCAACAGCAAGAAAGAGGGAAGTTACTGGACTAGAATGTATAATTCTTTACTCAAGATCTGTAGTGTATATGATTCAACAGATATACGAAGTATATCCTTCAGGGAGCATCAGAGGAGATGTGTATTTAGCATTGTTATAATAGAAACTTCCTGATATTTTCCAGGTCATCTCCTCCAGTGTCCTGATTGGCTCAATTGGAGACTTCCTGTTTCTTTGAGCACATTTCCTCCCTCCTTGCCTCCAGAACAGATAAAATAAAGATAACAAAACAGACTGTTTGGTCTCTCCTCTTTCTATACAAAGGTTGTTTCTCTTCTTAATAAAATTATTTTTAGCAGCTTGGCACTCTGTTTTCTTGCATATTTAGACTTTGCCAACAAGAACCAATACAGGCTATAAGTATGAGTTAAATCAATGTTTCCTTCTGTTCCATGTTGCTTGTTGTTTCACTTCATTATTGTTAATCTAAGTTATCTGTATTGTTCTGTTTTATGTGAACCGCCCTGAGCCTTTGGGGAGGGGGGTATATAAA
Source organism: Paroedura picta (assembly GCF_049243985.1). Lineage (NCBI taxonomy): Eukaryota > Metazoa > Chordata > Lepidosauria > Squamata > Gekkonidae > Paroedura > Paroedura picta. Next base: position 79,500,736 of record NC_135372.1, read on the forward strand.
TATAATAAATAAACAAACAAATAAATATTGAGCCACTATGTAACCATCCCTTACATGGAGTTACATTAGAACGGTGTCTGCTGGAATAGGTCCCATATGAACCTGATTCTGCAAGGCAGTAGGCACTATTAGAGTTTGGGTAGGGGACATGGCTCAGATGTAAAACATCTGCTTAGCGTGCAGAAGGTCCACAGCATCTCTAGTTGAAAAGCTGAGATAGTAGATGATCTGAAAACCCCAGAGAGCAGTTGCCAGTCTGACTAGACCATATTGACTTTGATGAACCAAGGGCTTGATTCAGTATAAGGCCGTTTTATGTACTCAAGTAATAGCAAAGCTTAGTGCGGAGTGACTGGTAATCAGCTAAGTCTGTGTGGTTGTGCACCTGTTCTCCCACTTGAGGACTTACACTAATATAATGTCATGCTGACAATGCAAAAATGCACTACTAAACTATCTGCAAGGGTCCCCTTTCTGCTGTTGAGGGACAGCAATTCACAGAGTACATATATAGAGTGGCATGGAAAAACATCTGCAGAAGCTATGAGGCAAACAATCTCCTTCCCATAATTACCTGTGTAGGGAGCATTGTCCTTGAAGGAGTGAAGGCTCCAGTCTGTTATTTGAGCCTAGAGGTGGAGTACTGGGTAAAGGTTCTGAGCAGAGCAAGCTGTGGCCATGCTGGTTCTCTTCCTTGGCTGTTTTGTACAAGGTTCCCACCTGAAAAGTCACACAGTGTTGTATTCTATAAGGCTAGAGAGATACAGCCCCTGAAACATATAATGTATGTAATAACAACTGAGAAAAGGTCTAGAGAAGAGGAAAATGTTGAACTAGAAAAAAGATTAATGGGAGTGCAAGTGATCCACGGATCAAAAAACATAACCAATGCCATAAAGATGGTATAAAATAACTGTTCTCGTGAACAAAAGAATATTGACCTACAAAGGAGGGAGAAGACAGAGTCCTGCCAAACTGTGTAAAGCAATCCAAGTCACATATATGCCTAATTGCAGAAAAAGTGCATATAGAGGGAGAGATTCTTATTTAGAGCCTCTTTTGACTATAATCTAGCTATGGGCCTATGAAGTCAAACAGCACTGGGGTTGCAGCAGTGCTGGAAGTCTTACTAGAATAAAGCTGCTGGAAATCTGGGAAAAGCAGCTAAGTGCATACTTAAATCTCTGACTAGATCTTTACTCAGGGCCATTCCACACAAGGACCAATGTTGCCAATTGGTTTCACAAAGCGGAAACCCTATTTTAAATAGTGGAATCGCGGTGTTTCGCGTACCTGCATTTGTAGTGGAATCCAGTAGCGTTTCATTCCCCACAGGTTTCCGGTCTCGCAGGAATCGCTAGAAAGGAAGGAATTTTTTTCTGTGCTTGTTCCCGCCCCTGGTCGTCAATCAAACAGAACAGCCAATGGGTGGTTGTTATCATGCTCCCCCCCCAAAAAACCCTTTCTCTTTAAGCACAGTTTTAAAAAAAACACACAAACATGTTGCAACGAATATTCCTTGATTCCTCGCAACGTAGAGACCTATCTAGCTGGCGTGTGAGCTGGCGAATCATCGTTACCATGCTCCCCCAAGTGAAACCCTCCCCCCCACACGGGCATGATTTTTGGGCGAAATTAAAGGGAACTGGCAAACAGGGGGCTGTGCTGTGCTTGGGGACTTAGGGGAGCTTTAAAGGACTTCTGTGGAGGGACTGTAGCCGGAGAAGCCTCGCTGGGTGAATCAAGCCTTGCTGGTTCTTTGCTCTCCCCACTCCAAGGGAAAAAAATGGCGATCGCTTCGCCGGAAGTTCGGAGAAGAGAGCCGGGGGAGGGACTTTGTTGCAACTGCTACATTGAAAACGTACAGGTATTTTTCGCAAGTGTTGCAGATTGTTGGCAAGAGTGTAGCAATTTTCTGAGGGTGAATCCAGTTTTCTGGATTTCCCAGAAATCACTACATAAGCGATTTTGGCGCTAGTGTTGCAGATTGCTCACAACATCATTAGGAAAGTAATTTTAGTGGCGAAAACACAATGTAATAATAGTGCTATATTAATATCGTGCAGAATGGACCTCAGATAAGTAAGATTCCTCAGAGGCTCTTCCCTCAAGTCCTCTGCTTAGGATGGCACTGATACTATTTCCCTTTAAGATCTTGGTCCCCAAATTCAAAGGTATAGATCGATTCTGTGAAGAGCAATATAGTAGTAATGCCCCAGTTTTCACAGAGACCCTAGCAGGGGAAATATAAAGTCTCTTTTCCTGTGGGTTATTTTAAAGTGAATTGTTCAGACTAAATATATTTGTAAATGTGAGATATTGCAAATCATTTGACATTGTGACACTGAGATCCTGTGGGGAAAATATGCTCATTTATGTCCAGTTGATTGATTTTATGGAAATAATGATGTCTTTACTATGGCAGAATAGTTAGCTTTCTGTGGTTTGGGCCAGAGGGTTTTCAGATGGTTTCAACAGCTCAATATCCAAAGAGAATAAATATGATATGTGCCCTTTATAAAACAAAGATTGCTTTAAGAGAAAGTTCCTCATCATTTTTTTCCATTTTGTTGACAACTTACATTCTGAAACTTTATCTTTACTATAACCCACAGATGATTAATCAAAGAAATATTTTATGCTACCCCAGTGCCCAGTTGGTGATCTTACAACATTGCAACAAAAATCTGTTTTGCAAAATCAGGACAGAACTATGAAGAGACAATGCAAATGACTAAAATGTGCTTAGACATTAATTAGTTATGGGGGGTTGTCTTTTATAAACAAAATTATTAGTTTAATTTGTGTTTTTAATTAAAAGTCACTTTACAAGTTTTACAGGACCCTTTTATACTGACCTGTTGGAGCTAAGTCTGAGTCTAGAGCTGTCTCAGTTCATTTCAGTACCTTTGTTGGCATAAATTGTAAACTTCACAAATGAAAGAAAACAAGTATGATTTTAGCATTACAAAGAGAGAAGTTCCCCGTCACAGGATATTACCTTATCCTCATAGCAATTATAAGATATATTACTACTAAACAAGTAAAATAAAAGCCACTGGTCCACCAGAAGATATAAAACAAGCCTATCATCAGGATATCTATGGAAGTTGTACAGTAGAGGACTAATTAAAAATCCTGCAGTTTAACATAGAAGTCACAGAAAAGCAAAACTTGAGATACAAATTCAACATTCCTTACCCTTTCATGATAAGAAATGTTTGCAAATCTTTCAAAAAGAACCACTTTTAGGGAGAGCATTAAATCTTATAAGCATAAAAGCTCAATGTAATAGAGGAGATTTATTATTATTATTATTATTATTATTATTATTATTATTATTATTATTTATACCTATATCCTGCCGCTTTCCAAAGACTCGTGGAGGATTACAACATAACCCCCACCCCATAAAATCCCCAAATAAAACCCATTATGCCCTGGGCTCTCAGCCCCCTACAACCACAAAAGATTGGTGGCCTAGAAATCCCTCTCTCAAGCAGACCTCCCTAGAGGTGGGGGTGTAGATGTAATACAACTGAGCCTGAATTGTGATATTCCTAGCACTAGCAATGGCCTCAAACAAAGACCTGGCATAAGAGCTCCATTTTGCAGGCCCTGTGGAACTTTGCCAGTTCCGTCAGGGCCCTGAGCTCTCCCAGGAGCATATTCCACCAGGTTGGGGCCCAGATTGAGAAGGCTCTGGCCCTGGTTGAGGCCAGGCGTGCTTCCTTAATGCCAGGAACCTCCAAGAGATTTGCACGCACAGAGTGAAGTGCTCTGCAAGGGGCCTAAGCTGGCAAGTGGTCCCTCAGATAGACAGGTCCCAACCCACGGATGACTTTGAAGGTCAAAACCAAAACCTTGAACTTGATTCAGGCCAGAACTGGCAACCAATGCAGCTGCCTCAACACCAGCTGGATATGAGTCCTCCGAAGTGTTTTTGTGAGGACAAGGGCAGGCCAGTGTAGAGTAAGTTACAGAAGTCCAATCTAGAAGTGACTGTCACATGGATCACAGTAATCAAGCAGTCTGGAGGCAAGTAGGGCGCTAGTAGCCTCACCTGGTGCAGATGGAAAAATGCCATGCAGGCTACTCCCATGACCTAGGCCTCCATAGAATCATGCCCAAGTTCCTTGCCGAGGACAAGATGTCAAGCTGTACCCCAGCCACTCCCTGTCCTGCCACCTTTCTGTCTAGCCCCAGGACCTCCATCTTGGAGGGGGTGAATTTCAGATGACTCTGCTCTAACCATCCAGCATCGGCTTCCAAAGGTCTGGCAAATGTAACTGCGGGGGAGTCCAGGTGGCCGTCCATGAAGAGATAGAGCTGTGGAATACTTCAAACCCATGTCTACAATTTCCTATCCTTCTCTTTAAAAAAAAATCTAAAAGAAAACTAAGTTACTTCAATTTATTTGTGAAATGCATTATCTATCCCATCTATCAAACCACTAAGTAGAACCAAGTGACTAATCACAAACCCAAGCATTTAATAACTACTTGAAAATAATTACTTTCAAAATCATAGGGTTTTAATCACCCTAAGCCTGATTGTTTCACTGACTCATGTGCAGAAAAATAAACTAGATCATTAAATGCTAACAAACCAGTGTAATGCTAGCCCCAGAATCCTGCTGAGGTGGTTTCTTCCTTCCTCTTATTTTCCTCCCTCTCTTTTTAAATTATAAAAACAGCATTGCCAACAAACCACAAATCAAAAGACATTGTCCCAGATTATATCCATCCCTAATCCTGGAAGTTGGATTTGCCTTCAAGGAGCATGTGGGAATCAGGATTGGGATATGCTCTATGAACATCCAGTCATTTTCACTGTCTTCTGCTTTAGCTTGACCTGTAGCAATAAAGTTTTCCTGTTTAAGAGAACAGACTATGTTTCAGACTTTAGCTACTTGTTTATGATAAACATGCATGCATAGGAGAAAAGTAAATAAATAAATGGGTTTACTGTTTATAAATGGAAAACTTTGTCATTTGTGTTTGCTCGGTGGCAGCCTTTACGAGTGTTCCCGAAATTGCTGATGGTAGAAAGACTGGTTTTTAACTTGGGGTGGTGACACCAAGTTGCAGAACACACTTTGTACACACACAAACAAGCTCCTCACATGTAAACACCCACAGACCCAGGGTGGATTTATGACAGCATCAACCAGAGCTCTGGCATTCTCCATTGAATTCCTGCCTTTGTAGAACCTGCTCCGTGAGGAGATGAGGAGTCCTTGTCTTTTGAAATGTTTAGGAAGCTCAGCAAGGTCATTTCTTTTGCCAGAGCTTTTAGAAACTGCAGATATCTCTTGGAGGAGGTGTGTCATTAACAGTTTGAATGTCTTGGTTTTAGATAGTTTTAAATTTAAATAGTGAGGCCATTTTTTAAAAAAAACTTATTATGCTTACTGGTCCTGAAATGTAATAAGTTGATCCCCTGACTTGCTTGGCAAAGCGTATGGCTTGTGAGCCAGTTTGTGGCTGTTCAGTATCTGTGTTAGTGCATCTTGTGCCTTATTAGGTATGTGGAGAGCACATCACGGTTTCACTGCAAGTGCAAGTTGATATTTTGTCTGCTTTTGCACTTGGCAGTTATCAGCTGAATGTACATTTAACCAACCTATCATTTCAAAGGTCAATTAGAAATATTTTTTGCAACTGTTAACACAGCTGGCAACAACCAAAGGGATGGCAGAAACAGGAACACAGTAATAAGCCAGGCACCTTCAAAAAGTAACAGGGAGTGGTACAAATACAAATAATGAACATGGGAAACTATTACTCCTATAGAGCAGTGGTCCCCAACTTTTTTATCACCGGGGACCACTCAACGCCTTTTACTGAGGCCCGGTGGGGGGGTAGTTGAGAGTGGTTACTCTCAACCACTGCCCTAGCGCTCTCTGATCACTATGGTAATGTTTAAACATCCCTTCAAAATAAGATACAGACACACCACAACAATGAAGTGTGTTGTAAAGGGTTGGGGGGGATGAAGTAAAGGGCCAGGGGGGGGGAGAAGGCGTCCTTCGGGGCCCACCGCCAATTAGTCGAAGGACCACATGTGGTCCGTAGCCCACAGGTTGGGGATCGCTACTATAGAGTTTTGTAAAATTGTACGTTCACAAACACCTTGCTGAATTACTAGTATCTGTGGCTGCAAGCAATCTAAATCCATTCCACAGGTACACTGAAAAGTAGGGACTGCTTTAAAAATAATTTATTGTTCAAAATATTCATGATCCATTATATCTGGTTGAAGAACAAAGAAGTACTCCTATGCAGCAGTGCATTAGACTGTAAGAGAAAAGCATGTACATGCATTGGGCTTGCACATGTGCATGCTGTGCTTGGTGAGAAAGCCGCTCACTAAAATCCAGTGGTTTTGGATGCAAGATCTTGATGTGATCATTGATCACTTGGTGACACGTACATGAGTGGAGATCATGATATGAACTGAACATGAAAGGCGTTCATTCCTGACTTAAATGATCTTTTTATTTAAGATTTGTAAGCTGTCTTGAACCAAAGGGAAGGTGGGAAATAAACATTTTAAAGAAATTATTCCTTCAGATCAGCTGACATTTCTGTCCTGGTACTGGTGATGCCTTTAAAGCACAAAGCTGGGTCTGTGAAGTTAGTGGTAGGAGTAGAGTGCTGATGGTATTAGAGTTGCCAACTCTGACCTAGAAAATACCTGGGGACTTTGGGGGTGCAGCCAGGAGGGGGTGGGATTTGGGGCAGGGAAGTGGAGAATAATATTAAGGAGTCCACCCTCCAAAGCAGCTATTTTCTCCAGAGGAACTGATCTCTGTTGCCTGGAGATAAGCTACAATTCCAAGGGATCCCCAGGTCCCATCTGGGGACTAGAATCGCTAGGTGGTTTAAAATGGAGGTTGCTGGGAGCTCGGGATCAAGACCATATCCTCACTCCGTGGTGTACAAACATAATTCCTTTACTTTATAAATTAACTGTTTTAGTTATCCATTGGGGGGGGGGAAGCATCCCTTGAGAAATAAAGCACTGCAGAAAAACCCTGGCCTACATCACACTGATGGCATTGGTATAATAAACTAAGTTGTATGGCAGAAAAGTCATACAATGGCTCCACCCCCTGCTTATGGGGTGCACCTATGTTCTTTAACATCCATATGAAACCAGTGGGTAAAGGCATCCAGAGATTTGAGCTAGTTTGTCACCAATTTCTGAATGATGCTCAGGTGTATCTTGCACTTCATAGAATCATGGAGTTGGAAAGGACCTCCAGAATGCAGGAAACTCACAACTACTTGCCCACCCACAGTGACCCCAATTCCATGCCCAGATGATGCCATCCCCCAAAAGACTAGAATCCCTGATCAGCCTGGCCTGGAAGAAATTTGCCTCCAGACCCCAAAGTGGCAATTGGCATTTCCCTGGGCATGCAAGAAAGGACCACAAGAGCTAAACACTGAAACAATCCCTTCTTCTCACCCACTCACAATCTGCCAAGTTCACAGAATCAGTATTTCTTATTTATTTATAATTATACTTTTAGGCTGCCACTGCCAGCTCAAGACAGCTAACAACAAATAAAGCAACAATAAAAATACATAAAACCCCCACAACCCCAGTCCTGGCAATCACAGTCAACCCCCCCCCCCTTCCTTCCTCCCCAGTTTGCTTAATCTCCAGAGATGATATTTTCATGGAACACCAAAGTTGGGGCAAGATCTTTCTCTCAGTCTAGCCTCAACCAAAAGCACAGTGGAAGAGTTCCATCTTGTAGGCCCTGTGGAACTGTGTCAGTTCCAACAGGACCCTTAGCTCTTCCAAGAGCTCATTCTACCAGGCTGGGTCCAGAGCCAAAAAGGCCCTGGCCCTGGTCAAGGCCAGAAAAACTTCACGTGGTCCTGGGATCACCAGCATATTTGAACCCACAGAGTGAAGAGCCCTGTGAGGAACATGGGGAGACAGCCCCTAAGGTATACTGGGCCCAGACCACGAATGACCTTAAAGGTTAACATCAAAACCTTGAACCTGATCCAGTATTCAGCTGGTAGCCAATTCAGCTACCACCACACGGGCTGAGATGGACCATCCAAGTTGTTCTACTGAGGACCATAGCACGAAAGCTTATATCTTGAATAAAACTTTGTTGGCCTTAAAGGTCCCATTGGACTCAAACTTTGTTCTGCTATTTCAGCCCAACATGGCTTCACACCTGAATCTGTTTCAGCATTGGTTCAGTTTGTGGTCTTCATATTGCCATATTGCTCTGTATGATTCTTATGCTGCAAACTGAAATCACTTGAAATATCTTTTCATCATAAAGTTCACACCAGGACAAAAATGAGATTGACTGTGCTCAAAATAGACTCTTAAATCAATATTGCCTTGCAGGGGGATATTGACCACCTAATGAGGACACTGACAACCATAATTTTGGCATAAAATATTTGGCCACAGCCTTTATTCAACATTGAGCGTGGCAAGCATGGGAAGAGAATCATGCCATCTTGTGGTTACCCTACCACAAGGAAGCCCACCACAGCCTGCCCCTCAACGGGTTGCCTTGGCTATCCAGCCCCAAAACCCGGACATAATGGCAGGCTGAAACAGGGGGGGAGGCACCATGGAGTGACCCCTCTGGGCACCAGCCTCTGTTGGGTTCTCCTGCCCCCCGGAAATGCTAGCCTTCAATCAGGCTCTGCATCCACACAGCCCTTTAAAGGGCCCCCCAAATCTAGGGGAGGACAGCGCGCAAGCTTGGCCTCCCCAAAATTGATCCTTCCCATGCTCCACTTCCGCAGGCTGTGACAATTAATCAATAATATAACCCAACTTCTAACAAAAAGTCAAACAATTCATAAACAGGGAGGGAGGGTGGGTTTTGCGTCTTTGGGCGCCCTGAAGGGGGGAAAGAGGCCAAAGAATATCAGGCCATCCGTTTAACTGACGCCCAGTTCAGCCACACCCCCTGTTGCCATGCCAACACACATACTGCTCAGAGAATGCCAGGGCTGGGCAATCTCTCCAACCAGCCAGGTCCCTGTCGGTGTTCCTCCCCCGCAGCAGCAATGGCCCCCTTAGATAAGTCTTGTGGGCTTTTTGCCTTGCAGGGGGATATTGACCACCTAATGAGGACACTGACAACCATAATTTTGGCATAAAATATTTGGCCACAGCCTTTATTCAACATTGAGCGTGGCAAGCATGGGAAGAGAATCATGCCATCTTGTGGTTACCCTACCACAAGGAAGCCCACCACAGCCTGCCCCTCAACGGGTTGCCTTGGCTATCCAGCCCCAAAACCCGGACATAATGGCAGGCTGAAACAGGGGGGGAGGCACCATGGAGTGACCCCTCTGGGCACCAGCCTCTGTTGGGTTCTCCTGCCCCCCGGAAATGCTAGCCTTCAATCAGGCTCTGCATCCACACAGCCCTTTAAAGGGCCCCCCAAATCTAGGGGAGGACAGCGCGCAAGCTTGGCCTCCCCAAAATTGATCCTTCCCATGCTCCACTTCCGCCACTGAGCCCGAATAGGTATATACCTCTTCGAGCTTCCGCCACCGCTCAATTTTGCAGCCAATTCAAAATAACATGTTGGATCCCATGGAGCCAGATGTCCATGCCCCACTCCAACAAGTGCACCCCAAGTGCACCCCATCACTCTTATAAAGGGCCCAGAACTGCAAATGCCATACCATGGGGCCCCCAATGAGTAATACACATCCCAATACAGCTAGATACCCAGGCTTTAGCTCCACCTGAGATCACAGAACTCTGGGCGACAGGTGAAAGGGTCATTCGCCACCAGGGACCATTCCTTGGTGATTGTCCACTGTGCCCAGTGGGGCTTCTTGTGAGACATAGCTTTTAGCAACATGGCATCCTAGCCACTCAGCCCAGACCATAACTGTCCCTTGAAGTTACCAGGGCCCAACACCATTGCCCCTGCCAATGCTGGCAAAGTGTCATATGGCAATTACTGCAACAATGTTTCCTGGTGCTCAGCTCAACGTTCACAACTATAGCTAAGCCAACGTTCCATGATGGTCAGCCAATGCTTTGAGGAATACGGACTCCCACTGTCACGCTTGAACAGGAAGTCTGCCTTCGCAGCAATGTCCAGGAAGGCAGCTGCATCCAAACAATGTCCGAGCCAGGTGATGCCTTCAGACCCCCAAGTGGATCACTTCCAGGTCTTATAGCATGCCATTCCATCTGCCGCATGGTGCCATTCTCTGTAACCAGCATCAGGCACCCCCGTTGACTGCCGCTCTGAAGGAAACCAAAAGGTTGTTACTGGAAAAGAGTTGCATGAGCACCCTCGCACACTGATTGACACTGGCCACGGTCCCATGCTCACCCTGGGCCAGCCGCTCTCAGCCAATACCCCACTCTGCATACTGCATACCCTGCAGGAGCCCTAGAGATGTTTCCCCTGAGCACCAAGTACCAGAACCCTATTGGGCTCTAGGCCCTACAGGTTGTGATCTGTGGGAAAACATTGTACTGCATGCCCTGGCAAAGCCCTTAGTACTGTGCCACCCAACCTGGGCAGACCTCCCTTGGCCAATGCCCTGCTCTGCATCTACTGCATACCTTGCCAAAGCCCTGGACATGTTCCTCTTGAGCACTGAAGCCCAGCCCACCTTTGGTTCCCTAAGTCCTACAGGTTGCAGTCCGTGGTGACATTGTGAACCACCACTAATGTACATACACCTTCTGATCCACGGATGTCATACCGGGGTAACCCCATATGCCAGCATATTGAGACCTGACTGGATCTGCTAGTAGCCCAGCCATGAAACATCTTCCTGAACCTGCAATATGCTTAGTCTACAATGCACAGGCAGATGGGGCCCATGCCACTTTCCCAGGTTGGAGTCTATGCAGTCCCAAGACAGCTCCCTGAACTCATGCTGGCCATGTGACACTTCTCCCTAAACCACTTGTTTGTCCCAGCCCCAGACATAATTTAAGCAACCTCCCTGAAGGACAAAATTGGTCTCTCTAGTCAAAAGAGGCCCCATCACTCCTAGAACTGGAATCTGAGCAACCCCAGGCCCCCACGCTATGTGGGGAGTTGGTGAGGACAGGTGACAGGTTTGCAGCCACCTCCTCCCACAAGGCTGGCCTGGTCAGACAGTATCTCATATATCTGCAGACCTGGGCTGCAATGCAAAGCTCAGATGATCAATGAGGCCATCCAAACAGATCGGATGCATAGAAGTGAAGAGGTATGAGGGATTGATCTGCAGAACTTAATATGTAGTCTGCCCCTGCTCCCTCCAGCTGGAAACAGCATTGGCATCACGTGATGGGGAGCCAAATAATGCTGGCATAAATATGAAGCTAGGGAATTCCTGAATGGGATGAAGAGGCACCTGCACCAGAGTGATCTACCAGTTGTTGACACACCTGCAGTCTATCATAACTGAGACTATATAACCAGATGAATGCTCCCTTAGAACATTGTACCTTACTATGTGGGTGCCTTAACTTCATTTCCTTGGCCAAAGATCTCCACCGGCTTCTAGGGTGCAGCACCTTGCATACCTTGTGTGGTCCTAAGCAGCCACTTCCTGTGCCAAGCACATTCCAGCTCAAGCCCTGGGAAGCTCTTGGCATTGCTCGCCCATCCACACCAACAGCACTTCCATACTGGACCTGTAATGAGACACACACCCCTCCAAGCCAGGCTGGCCCATTAACTTCAAATAACCTTGGATTGGCCGCCCTGCAAAACAAGACCAGGTGATGACTCTGACACCATTTGCAGAAGGCGTGTCTTGCCTGAAGCCAACAGGTGATGTCCGGCCACTGCTGCAGGTTGACCCGGCCACCAGGGAGCCACCTCCCCTTTTGCAATGATATTCTCCCCTGGAGTAGCCTTTGGGTTGGTGCCCCCTGTAAACTGGCCCTTGTAGGGCCCATCATGCATCACAATGCCACTGGCTGAGGCCCACCAGTGGCATCCAATGATGCCCCAAGACCCAGAGTACATGGCACCCCCGTTCCCCCAATGCTGGCACCCACTGCCTGTCTGATGGGTATGTATTGCCTGGCGAAGACAACAGTGTAGCCCTGGCCAGTGGCCACCAGACACCAGTGGCCAGCTGAGGGCCACTGGGTGCTCCATTCCCCACCCATGGGGTGGGTGCCTTCCTACCCACCTGAGCCAGGGACCAGCAGCCAGGCCAGTGGACAGTGCTCACCATCTGCTGTCGAAGATGCCATTGTTCCCCATGGCTGTAAGTCCCCTCAGATTTCCCTGGAGACCTTCCGAGCTGGTGCACAGCAGCCTGCCTCAGCATGAGGCAAGGGGTTGGACTGGATGACCCCCAGAGTTCCCCGCCAACTCTGCGCTCCTGCAAACCAAGACCGTTGCCTGAAGCAGGGGGCTGGACTAGACAACCCTGAGAGGTACTTGCCAACTCCTTGCTCATACAAACCAAGACTGCTGTCAGAAGCATGGGGTTGGACTAGATGACCTTGAAAGGTACCTGCAGCTCTTTGCTCATACAAACCTTTATGCAAATAAAAGGTTACTGACTGACTGCTCATACAAACCGAGACTGCTACTGAAGCAGGGGGTTAGACTAAATGACCCTGGAGGTCCCTGCCAACTCTGCTTATGCGAACAGTGCCCATGGCGTACAGCATGGGGTTGGACTAGATGACCCAATGAGGTCTCTGCCAGCTACGTGCCCTTGCAAAAACTGTAGTTGGTTGTAGCTCCACTGTTGGATCCCAACCTTCCCCCCCCTTTTTTCTTTTTTCTTTTGGAAGAGGGCTGATCCCCACAAAAAGGCATTTTTGTAACCACTGGCTTGTCACGTCTCTTCTTCAAGTGGGCTCCACCTTAAGCCTCTCAGCAGTGCTCAAAGTATTGGCACATGCTTATATTGAATTCCCAACAGGTGCCCCACCCATCATTCCTATACATGGGCTTACATCTGTCTTGTTCTGTCCTCCTGACATATGGGCTCACTTTCATATTCTCGGTGTCATGGTCCTTTAAGTCCCACCTTGTCTGGATGTTGTTTGAAGATCACTTGCGAGCCTAATCATTATGCACCATGGCCTCTGCATCCCCAAAAAGTGCTTTGGCCTCCAAAACATTTGTTAAATGATTCTCCAAGTGCTAACTCCCTTCGGGGAGAGCATCAGCCACAAAGCGTAGAAAATCTGTTTACCCCCTTAACCAGTTAGTGAAGGAGTGATTGTTATATCCCACTGTAAAGTTGTTTTTGTTTTTGTTTTTAAATCCCCTTTGAACCCTATTTTTGGGACATCTCTGTCTGGTCACAACCTGTTAAATATGTCAACATAATACCCATCATGGGCCCTCTTGATTTCCTAGTAAGGTGAGTACCAGGTGGGTTTTCCCCAGATGCATAACCCAAAGGGGATTTTGTGGACTAACCCATCCCCGCCTTATCTTTATAATAAATATGCAAAGAATGCAGCTGATTCATCATCCAGATCAGATACACAAAACCAAAGAATCCTGATGCCAATAGGTCCCATCCTGTTGGCCTTCAGAGAAGAGAACTCACCCGAGGTACCGGCAGCCTGCCAGGCCCTGGAGTACTTTCCTCCATACATTATACTCTTATGCCCAGTTGTCTCTTGTTGCTCTGTTCCTCCCTGTTGAACATTCCTGGAGGAGCTAGGAATACTAACCGCACCTACACTGGCCTGTCCCTGATGTGCTGCTATAGCAATTGCTATAGGGTCAATGCCCATGTGTATAGTCTGCATACCTTGATGTGGAGCTGGCCAGCCCTGTCCATACCACCCAGTCATCGTAGGGCCAGGTTGCTGCCAGCTTCACCCAGGCATTGCCTCCTGGCCCATCCATATCTGCAGTCCTACAGCATAACCTCAAGCTTGATAGTCAGCCAAGTGTTGGCCCACAGGCCCAGCAGACAAATCCTGATGGCCCCCTGGCCACAAAGGGGGTTATTGGTATCCTGAACCCCATGGAGCCACAGGTGAGCAAGATGAGAAACTGCCAATTCCACAGTGGTTAGACGCACAAGAACCTAAACCACCTCTGACGGGCTTGGTTGTGCAAATCCTCTTAGAGGAAAACCATGGATGTTCCCTTCCCCATGGCTGGTGGTCCAGATGATCCCTGCCACCAAGATGGGCCCGCAGCAACCTGCCCCAGTCCTGCCCCAATTGTACAACTGCAGCCAGGATCTACCACACCCCCAAATGATGGGCCCGCATGTTGCAGAGTAAAAACACCCCCTGCATAATTGTTAGAAGGGGATGGGGGGCAGAAGCCTCACCTCTCCCACCTAGACCCCCCCCTTCCTCTATCAAGGTGGATGATCCCACTGCCAGGCATCTTAATGCCCCCAGCATCCCATGAATTTCAGAGGAACCTGCTGCCGCTGCATCATGAAATGTGCCTGTCCCATCACTTGCTCCCAAGGCCCTGGAACAAGCAGCTGCCACCAGCACAGCACAGTTCACGGGCAGTTGGGGCTTCCCCCCACTGGCATCCTTTTTCGGTGCCATGGTCACTTGTTCCTCTCTCCCTCTCCTTCCTTTTCTGAAGGGGCGAACGCTCCTGCCAAAACGGCCTGTGAGAGGCTTAGTTGTTTGTTAGTCTAAAAAAAAAACAAATAAACAAACAATGCCCTGCAGCATGTCTAGCATCCCTTTTCCCTCAAAAAGTAAAATGAAATAAAATTGCTGGGCTTCCCTGACATCGCGAGGCGGTTGGGCCAGGAAAAAGGCTCCTTCCACCAAGCGATGCGTCTTTGGGCGCCCTGAAGGGGGGAAAGAGGCCAAAGAATATCAGGCCATCCGTTTAACTGACGCCCAGTTCAGCCACACCCCCTGTTGCCATGCCAACACACATACTGCTCAGAGAATGCCAGGGCTGGGCAATCTCTCCAACCAGCCAGGTCCCTGTCGGTGTTCCTCCCCCGCAGCAGCAATGGCCCCCTTAGATAAGTCTTGTGGGCTTTTTGATGGCACCAGTGACAAAACTGCCACAAAACAGCTCCATTTCCTAAACATGAATGAGTAGCTTGGAAGATGCTTTGGGAAGTCAACATCAAAAAAACACAAGTTGATGAGAGTCCAGTGTTCTATAAATGTAGTTGAACAACAGCTCTCTGTGTAAATGCATTCTGTTTTCCTTTCCCCTGTCTCTTCTGAATTTTCCTACCAACTTCCTGAAAGCGCTTCCTGATTTCTCACATAAACATCCTCTCCTTTTATTAGACTATTTAACAAACTCTTCCTACAGTGTGAAGCCTTCCTCTAGCCTCTGCCAGAACTGTTGTACATTTCCCTGTCTTTGATGGTTTCCTCACTTTGGCATCAGCAACTTTAAGCAGCTGCTTTTTCAACCTGTGCCAAGCAGGGAGCACTATTAGTCACATCACACATTCAATCTCCATAGGGCTTGAGATGAGTAAAGTATTACGGATACTTTACCAGCACCAATAACATCATAAGCATTGGGCCGCATAAGGTTCTTTCATGCAAGGCATGAAAGATGAGACAATGCTATAGGAGCTCAAGTTGTTTACTTTGGATAGGAAGCTCAAGTCAGGACCTCCCTTTCTAACAGAGGCCCTCCACACTCGGGGCATGCAGAGTGCTCTCAAAACAAGATTTCTTTCAAGAAGAAGAGCTGGTTTTCACACCACACTTCTATACCACACTACCTGAAGGAGTCCTAAAGCATCATACAATCACCTTTCCTTCCTCTCCCCACAACAGACACCCTGTGAAGTAGGTGGGGCTGAGAGAACTCTGACAGAACTATTCTGAGAGAACAGGTCTAACAGGACTGTGACTGATCCAAGGTCTCCCAGCTGGCTGCATGTGGAGGAGGAAAGGTGATTCCAGAATTACACCATGTAGTCATGCTCCATGCTACTTTTAGAACAGCCTTTGGTCTCTGTGGTGGCAGCAGATTTCCCATGAAAATGCCTGTTAGAGATTCTTCTCCCCAGTGGGAACTTCCAAAAATGTTGTCACAGCTGCTATTTGGTTCAGGGGAGTATTTTGGAATGGCAAGGGGACAACCATCTCTCCAGGCTGCCTGTCTGCTTCCTCCCCTTAACGGCAGGCTTTCTCAACCAGGTTTCTTGGATGTCCTGCAAGGGTATCTTCAATGGGTGGTTAATTATTTTTTATTATTATATATTTTATATTTTTTAAGTTTGTTAAACATTTATCAGGTGATATGACCAAATAGGGTCATGTCAACCCACCCACCCCCTCCCAAGATGACCAGTGATGGGCCTGGAGGGAGTGGGAAGGGAAGTAGCCCCAGGTGAGCAGGTCCACAGCTATGCTTCCCAACCATATTCAGCATGATCTCACCACTTCTGGGGCTTCTCGAAGGCTGAAGAATGTTTCAGGGGGTTCTCAACAGTACAAAAGATAATAGAGGCTGCATTATGGCAGCAGCAATGACTCTCCCAGCTGTCCACCTGGCAGCTCATGCACGCATGCAGCAATGGTGGTGGCACTTTTAGCATCCCAACAACCCCACCACACACATAGCAATGGTGGCAAATCATTTGCCCTTCATTCACCAGCTTTCCTCCCCTTGTACCAACCATGGCAATTGTCCCTCACTATCAGTTTCCCTCCTGCAGTGGCCAGAGGGCCAGTGGCTTCCCCTCCTGCCTCCCTGCCTGCAGCTTCACAGCCTCAGTTGGGGGTGGACGGACAAAGCTCATTTGGGGGTGGATTTAAACCTTCAATTTATTTGTTAAATATTTTCATAAAAATCAGACAATTTGGTCCCCAAAGTTTGCAGATACATCTGATCTGGGTACATATCCACTGACTGGGTGACAGTTGTCTGTTAGAATATAGGTTGAAATGGCGATAAAAGGCAGATAAAAGGCAAATCCTCTTTAATTTTTCACACAAGTGCCTCATCAGGTCCACTTTTTGAAAGAGTTAAACAGGAATCTCCTTTATGCTAAAAGCCACTTTCTTCCCCTACAAGTCTTTCTTGTATGACAGACTATTCTTAGAATTTATATGGACAGATCCTTGTTATAAGTATACACATTTATGTTATAGGAGATGTAATATGTAACTCAGATGTCTTCTACAGGATGAGTGATTATAGAAATGTACCCTCCAAGTGTTCTGGCTAGTCCCAGATGATACCAAAGAAAATACAAGAGTGTTTCCATTTGGCAGATCCTTCCCCTTCTCCATGAGTGATTGTTTGGAAGAGCAATCCATAGTTATAAGGGAAGTGTTTTGAAAAAGATATGCACAGAGAAAGGTTTCCATGGGGCAGAAAGTATTATGACAGGCACTAGACATTTTGTGCATGAATTCTGGGGTGTGAAGTCACACTAGAAAAATGGGATGTGCTGACATCCCACATACCTGAACAGATGTATAGATCAGCAAGGCAACTAAGATCCTTTAGTAGTTGTACAGAAGAGGGGATTTAGATGGATATCATGTAAGAGAAAGCAAAGATACATCTCTAAACTCACTGTTCCTTCAGGGTTATTAAAGAAAAGACTATTCTTAGAATAGTGGGGGTGGGAAGGGGATTCTTTTTCCATCATGTTGGGATTTTTAAAGTCTTTTAATGGGGTTAAGACTATTGTTACCCACCACGAACCTTATAGGGATTGGTGGGAAATAAATCAAACAACAACAACAGCAACAACAACAATAGTGGGCAATTCCACACATTAAAAAAATAGCGTTACGCCAGTGAAATGGCGTCGTGCTGAAAATTATTGCTCATCCAGCCACTCCTCACCTTCTGTCTCTCTTGCTTTCATCTGCCTCATTCTCATGCTCCTGGTACTCTGCATGCTTGCTTGGAATGGCGGAAGAGAGCAACGCGCTTTACACGTGACACTCTTCCACCTGTCAATCAAGCAAGGCAGCCAATCCCCTTTCTGCATGCTTTAAAGGACCCATGCTTTAAAGCTAATTTTTAAACGTAAGACTTCTCCATTGAAACATCTATGCATCTAATCATAGATGCATAGTGCTTTTTATAATGCCACCTCATATGGAATCACGAGTCTGCAATCTTTAAAAAATTAATCTCATTCCTTATTTGGAAGGGGAAACTTTAGGCAGTTTGCTTTAAAACACACACACACACACCCGGCAGAAGGGAGAGGGAGTCAGGTGCGAGGGCGGGACATTGGAGGCAGAGATAGCGCACCTCCATACACCTCCATACAATTCCTTAGCATGTGGCTTGCTGGTTGCTCTCCTGTGGCTCACACTTTTTAGGCTGGGGAATCCACTTTATTCGATTCCCCAGCTAGCACTTTAAAATAGAGGATGTAGCTATCGGTTCGCTGGATGCTGGATGTTGGTGATGTCATGCAAAACACCCAAAATATGGCATCTTCATGTAAGCATTTTAGTATATTTATCGGGTACAGAATACCCCAATGTCTTGACCCTGCAACTGCTGTTCGCAATCCCATATTTGTCACTATAGGAGGAAACAAAATGGCAGTGCTCCCAAATTAAAATTCTGTATGAAACTCAACAACAATTAAACTCTTTGATGGTGGGAAAGCTATGTGCATGTAGCCCGTTGCATGAATAAAACTTTCTCAGATTTCTATAGAATACAGGGCATGTTCACAAGGAGATAATGGTATGCACTGGCACCTCTGTATGTCCACCAGAACTGTCACAGTGGGACAGAAAAACACCTCTTTTGTCATCCACATCTTAATAATTGCCTCCAGCACTCAAAAAATCTCTGGAATATCTGTGCACATCTACGTTTTGAAAAGGCTCAGCTGAGGATGTTGGTGATGATCTCTAGACTACAAGAAATGTGAAGGTCAGGACTGGTATGTGAGAGAGCGTTTCATTCAGCAAATGGCTTACTGAAAATGAAATCTGAACATGAAAGAGGAGTGCAAGGAGACTAAAGGGGCTCATTCTTTCTCTCCATACTAACCCCTTTGTTAAGTTCTCTGCAAAACTTTCATTAAGAAGGCATGATACAGGAGCATTATTAAATTGTGGTTAGATGACATCTCCTTGTAGTCAACAGCTCATTCCAGTATTGATGTGAGCTGCCTTCCTTAAAACATCACAGAAGAAAGGATTATAAACAAGCTATGATATCATGTTCCCATGATGGGTGAAAAAGGGAGAACCTGTGCCTTCCCACCTGCCATTCTTGGCACCATCTCAAGGGATAACATTTTCATTAAAGTCTATTAGATCTGTAGTTTTCCATTCCACAGTCCTAACAAATAGTCTGATACAACATCGATTGGTTTCAGTATCTTCTTGAAAGAGATCCTTAACACTGCGGCTAGTGTTCATCTGTAATATTTTCACTGATAGCCACCTACGCCTAATTCAAAACAACAGGATAACCTCCGCTCTATTGATGACTTCAGAGAATAGTTGACAACCATGAAATGTTCAAAAGGCTGTAAAGTATATATATTTACAAGGAGGCAAGTCCCAATGATTTCAGTAGCTCTTACTTTTAGGAATATATGTTTAGGATGGCAGCATTAGGACTAGGATTAGCAAAAGCAGACCCAAGTGCAACCCTCTGCTGCAAGTAGAGCTAGCATGGTGTAGTGGTTGGGCTCCTATCTGGAGGAACTAGCTTCAAATCTCCACTGCCATGGAAACAGGGTTGGGGGGAAGGTCTTTGACCAGTCTCTCTCTCTCTCTCTCTGCCTAACTACCTCATAGAGCTGTTTTGAGGATAAAATTGGAAGAGGGGAGAACTATGTTATAAGCTGCTTTCTGTCCCCTTTGGAGAGAAAACTCAGGTCTAAATAAATCAAGTCAGGTTCATCCACGTACCAGAAGCTAGAGAAGAGTGTCAACAAATCTAGAGCATAGCTGAGCATACCACCACAAACCTTCAAAAGGTGACTTAAGTACACATGATAGAAGTGGTCTACGAACCAGACAGTGTCTAATAGAAACTGCATAAGCAGGAGCAACATCCTATGGGAACTTGCCTTCCCTCTTTCTCAAACAGCCATTGTTACAAACATTTCCAGCCATTTGGTAAGGAGTATTACAAATTTTTTCTGTGTTTTGCAGTGTTGTTACCAACCCAGAGATTTTAAGAATGGGCAAAACTCCTTCAATCCTGATCTAGATGAATGAATGTATACCATTGATATTAAGAGTAGGGTGGCCTCTGCACAACCTCTGCAGGGAGAGTCCATGTCATAAAGACACCATCTAGATCAAACTGCAATTAAAATCACATGCTGACAATGTTTGAATGTGTATAAATATTTTCCCAAGATAAGATCAGTAACCAGAACAGCAGTCTTTGAAATGACTGAACTTGGCCAAGAAACAAATTATGTCAAACTCTTTTTTAAAAATAACCAGTGGGAAATATCTTAACAATCAATAAAGAAAGGTATTTATTTAAGACAACAGTTATCCAGTGAAGTGTAGCCATGTCACTGGATATTTGTCACAGAAAAGGGAAGAAAGCTTAATTGGGCTGTTTCAGATAGCATAACATTCTCCTAGATCAAGCTGACCCTGGTTGCAACCAAACATACTGACTGTTCATGATCCATTACTTTGACTGTGCTTTACAAACACAAGCATGTTGTTGTGAAAGCCTTGACTAAATGGCTTGTGAACAGCCTGACCTTAGTTGTCACAGTGCTCTCAAAAAGAAGTCATTAGTGTGTGTGTGTGGGGGGGGGGGTGCATTACACCTTTGTCCACAGAAGCATACCCATAACTTTCATAATTTTTAAAAGACTGATGCCATGGGATTGTGTTTAGAAGAGAATCTTTATAAATGAAACAGTATTTTAAAGTCTCGTAAGCATTTCAAGATTATTTTATTACATTTATTACTTTGAGTGTGTTCAGTAGTGTATGAATGAAGTAAATTAATAAATATGTAATACTTGCATTGTACTCATATACTCATGAATTGATACATTATGTTTTTTATATTCTCCAATGACAATATGTGGCTAAGTCTTTAAGATTTTCAATTTTTTAAAATCAAGCTGATTATAGTATACTCTTGCTTAGCCTGTCAAGTCTGTCTTCTTACTTTCTCCTCCACTTTTGTAACTGTACATACCAGTGAACGTCCCTCCTAAAGCAATACCACAAAATAGGTCTATGGCCCTTACCCTTTGTTGTTGTTGTTGTTAATAATGTGGCTTGTGAACATTTGATGGAACAAGATGTGTCTTACATAAGATTGTCTTAGGGCTCAAACAAGCTTTCATCAACACATTTCTGACAAAAAATTAACATCCACCTTAAGAATCAAACACTGATCAAAACATCACTGTTTTGGTTTTGCAGCAGTTGAAAGGGATCTTTTCTGATTATTTTAATGCATTTTAAACAATCAAAACATCCTATGCTCAGCAGTCATGCTCAGGCCTTGCAAATCGAAGGCTGTAATTCCTATGTGGACTCAATCCATCTCACATTTGGTCTTCCTCTTTCTCTAACTGAATACTGTTAGAAAGCCAAAACCAGTTATTCTCAGATATTCTAGCTGCATCTGAAGAAGTAAGCAGTGACTCACAAGAGCTCAAACCCTGCCACAAATTTTGTTAGATCAATTCCGCACAAGGAATCTGCCCCTGGACAACCTCTGGTTGATGGCGGGTTTTCGAGCTTCCTCCACATGACCTCATCTGCATCCTGAGGTTGTCCAAGGGCTGGCTCAAGTTTTGGCCAGATATTTCTCAACATGAGAGAAACTGGAAAAACTGTATTGCCACTTGTTATCTCAGTTAATATCAGGGGGCATCCAGGGGCAAGCCTGTGTGGAGGGAGAAATGTGCGACAGTCCCTGAAGTATTTTGCCCACCCTCGCACCCACCCTCCCCTCTCCATTTCCTGCTCCGAGAATTTTTCGTTTTTAATAGTGCAGTATGCATTGCTGTGGGACCACAAAGCTACTTTGTATAAGTTAAAATAAAAATTTCCCTAAAGTGTTCATGGTCTTTTTGGGATCAGGCAAGCAAAACACAGTCCTCTCCCAATCAGCTAGGCATCCATGCTCTTTCGTTTTAATCCTACTGTTTACACACAATCACTCATTGGGTTCCAGTTACCATGTCCAGCCTCTCACAACTCAAACATAAATAGAGTCTGAAATACCCAAACATAAACAGAGTCTGAAACCCCACAAATCCCCCCTCCCCCCCAAAAGGGGGGATGCTGTATCACTGTGGCATAGCAACACGGAAGTGTTGATTTTTTAAAATTAAAAATGCATTTACTTTGTGGTGTTACTGCATAACAATGCAGAAATGCACTTTTTTAAATAAAATAATAATTTCAGGGCTCATGGGGAATGGAAGTTTGAGTCCCTGAGACAACCACTGTGCTTTGATTGGTGGCTTGCTGCGACTGACAAGCCGAGGAGCAGGGGAGAAGTTCAACTTGTTTTCCCTTGCCTCCTCATTGGGAGGCGAAAAGCCATGATGAGGTGGAGGGGAAGTACAGGAGAGGTCTCCTGTGAGGAGGCTTGCAAACCGTGTGGTTGCAAGTAGGAGGCAGGGCACGTTTTGCACCTCCATGCGGAATCAATCTCAGTCTTTCCTAGAGCTACACACAGACTAGCTTGGTGACCCATCTTGATTAGCTGTTGAGTGTTATGGTGTTATCAGCTGTCAAATACTGTCTTACTGTCTGATGCATGTCAGAGATGATCCACTGCTGGTTTCTGTTAAAAGATCTGCAGATGTCCAATGCTGCTGAACAGTGAAGTACAAGCATGATACTATCAGGGAAATGTAGTCCTGGCACAAGAACCTTTCAAATCCAACACATTGCTCTGACGCAGGCACTGAAACGCACTTGCAGCCCAACCACGACATGTCTCTTTGCAAACCAATTCTGTTTTACTTCTGTCTGGAACTACATTCTGCATGTTTTTTAATCCAAGTTTCTCAAGGTAAGTCAATGGAATGACTCCAAAGCAAGTCAGATGCACATCTCAGAGGTCCAAAACCAATTGATACAATTAGCCTGTGAGAATACAAATTACCAGCCAAAATGTAAACTCAGATAACTCTCTTCTCTCATAAACCATACTCTCCATTCTATTCCAGATGTTTTGCACATCTCATTACCCTGCCAGCTGCTTGAGCCCAGCTAGGAAAAGCAAAAATTATGCTAGGATACGTATGGGGTGCCTGATGCCAAAAGTATTATCTAATTTGTTACCAGTTTATGATTCTCTCACAGCTTTATTAGGAAACAAATGACCAATGAAAAAACAACAACAAAAAATATTCATTTTAGTAGCCAAAATGACTATATAATAGATATTTTATGTGCTGAGCATAACATGAGTCATAGTCCATATGGTGGTTTTGGAATGAACATATACATTGCTCTTAAAGCCTCTGGGATGAGTTCTACAAGTTTTTCACATATAATCAATGGTGATTAGGAAAGGATATGAATCATTATGGCACATAGGGCTGTCTGAGCTCATGCCTTAATGGCGAGGGATTCACACTTTACTTTCCCTGGAAATATTCATCATTCTGGATTCTACCATTTATAAGCAAACTACAAGACAACACAAAAAAGAACTGTGATTGCTTGTGGAGTTTTAAGAAATGGGCTCTAGATATCTATTTGTTTGATTTCATTGGCATATAATTAATGTCACGTGTCATCTGCCTAGCTCAGGCTTTCTCAACCAGGGTTTCATGAAACCCTGTGTTTTTTTATGACCCTGGAAGGGTTTACCAAATGGGTGAGAGTTAATTTTACATATATATTTTAAATATTGTTAAATATTTATCAGGTGATATGACTATATATGGTTGTTGACCTCCTCACACCCACACCCACCACCAAAAATGGCCATTGATTGCCCTGGAGGGTTGGGAAGGGAAGAGTCTCCAGGTGGGCATGTTCATAGCTTATGCTTCCCAGCCATATTGCTTTGCAGGGTCCTATATCGTCACACCTATTAAAGAACACTACACACCCATTCTTTGGCATATAAATGGCCACAGCCGTTTATTAACAGAGAGTGGCATCAGCCTGGAAGCAAATGTGCCTTCTTGTGGTCAGCCGACCACAAGGCAGCCCCATTTATTCTGCAGGTCTCCTTCAACGGGAATTTTGGCCAGTGTGCCTGCTTATTCCCGGACATATGACCTGCAGAAAAACCGTGGGAGGTAGCCACTATATGCCAACCCGCCGGGCGTCTTTTGCCTCTTCTGGGTTTGCTTGCTACCCGGAAATGTGAGCTCACAAAACAGGCTCCACATCCACACAGCCCCTTAAGGGACCCCCATCCTCTAGGGATGCCAGCGCGCAAGCTTGGCATCCACTGCAAAAACCTGCTTCCAGGCCCCCAACCACCACTGAGCTCAGGGAAATATCTCCCTGCGCTCCCGCCACCTCTCACCCCTGCAGCCATTGTATTATTGCATGCCTCAGGTCATACAGCCAGGTGTCCATCCCCCACTCAGTCAGATGGACCCCATCCTCTCTAAAGAATGCCCATTGCCTAAAACTGATATCCGGGTGCTGTATGACCACTCCGCCAGTTGTTTCAATAAATTTTACCACCACCTTGTCAGCTCGCCTCCTAGCCAGATCAACTCGGCTGGGTGAGACTGCCCCCTTCCAATTTCGCCGCTCTAATAGAGACGACCAAAGGATGGTGACTGTAGGGAGCCAGGATTTCAAAATCCCCAAATCACGCTTTATCACCATGGATAAACCTCGGCCGGACCGCACAGGTAAGTCATTCTCTCCAAGTTGGATGAGCAATCCATCCGGACATCTGTGCCTGCATAACATCCCAGCTATCATTCCCAGTAGTGATGGCCAACGCATTCCTCTTCTTCCTTTCCACAGGAATTGGGCTTGTCCGGACAATCCAAGACACTCTCCCCAACCAGAGTCAGCGGTGTAGCGTGCTGCCTAGAATACAATGCTATGTCCCACAATCCATATTTGGGGAATCGCTAACACCAGTCCTGTAAAAGCAAACACAATTAAAGAAGAAGATCCGGTCTTACATAAGCCCGGCATGTACTCGATCGCCAACGCCCCACTGATTTTATTCTATCCAAACTGGCACCTCCCGCCGCGGCTTGAGTAGCCGCTCCAATTCGGAATGAATGAGTGCCATATTGCCCAGCGGGGAAACCCATCCGTGCCAGGGCTAAACGCAGCACCGCTATTACTTGATATCTGGAAAGACATTGTCCATCACCATGTATAAAGCATGGCCCATCAACGTCCGGGCGAATCCTAAGATATGCCATGAAACTTTTTACTGGACAGGGCAAACCTTCATTTGTCCTTGTGAGCACAATGCGATTCCCCAATTGATCCGTTTTGCTCCTTCTTAAATGGATATGCAGCTCCTCATCCTGCACCTCTACATCTCGGATGCCAATTGCATGTGTCCCTCGACCATTCTTGGTGGAAGACACAATTTCACTACATCTGAATGCGCCAAAACACATGACTGAAAAGGTCGCGGCAAACAAGACGGCCTCGTAGTCTGAATTGCAAAGCAACGGCAATTCCTGAACTAAACCCTGAAGCATGTGTCGTGAAATTGGCCTCCTGAAGTCCTGCCTGACAGGGCCTGCTCGCTTCCATCCCACTAAGGCTCTACGTGCCAAAAAGGATGTTGCAGGATCCCACCAACGTTGAGCCTTGCAAAAGAAAGATAGACCGGCCAATTGCACAGACAATGTCTTAGGTGCGGCCCCGTTCCCGTGTAGGTGAGTCAAATATTGCAAAATCATCTCCTCCCATGGCGGAAATGGGTCTCTATAACCCTGTGAGGTTGCAAATTGAACATAACCCGTCACTGCACTTGAGTATGCCCGTAGTGTGGAAGGTGTCAATGAACCCATCACAGCTTGTTGGATGGCTCGACGCCAAGGATCCACAGCTCCTCCGGGAAAGGATCCGGCGCCAAGTTCGCTGACGGGGCCAGAACTCAAACCGATGTTCCTGGAATCGAGACAATGCATCCGCCACCTCATTAGCCACCCCTGGAATATGTCTGGCATGAAAAGTAATGTTGGAGCTCAAGCATGTGCTCACCAAATATCTCACCAATCTCATAACCCTTTCCGACCAGCTAGACTGTCTGTTAATGATGCGAACCACTGCTAAGCTGTCGCACCAAAACAAAATCTTGTGGTCCCTAAACATCTCTTTCCACAAGATGACAGCCACCACTACCGGGAAGAGTTCAAGAAAAGTGAGGTCCCTCAAGATCCCTGCTTCTTTCCAACTTGTCGGCCGATGCCCAGAACACCACCTGTTTTGGTAAATTACCCCAAAACCCAAACTCCCTGCAGCATCGGAGTGAACTTGTAAAGAGTTCTCAGGGGTCAGCGGGGATTGCCATATAGCCACCCCATTAAATCCCTCCAGAAAGCCTTGCCACACCTTCAAATCCTCTTTTATAGACTTGGTCAAATGAATGTGATGGTGAGGAGAAGGAACGCCAGCTGTAGACTGTGCCAATCATGCACAAAAGGCCCGACCAGGAGATACTGCCTTACAAGCAAAATTCAAATGGCCAAGCAATACCTGCATCTCCCTCAATGTGCACTTTCTTCTCCCCAACATGTCCCCAATCAGTCTCCTCAGTGTCACCAATTTTTCCTCCGGGAGTCTAGACACCCCTTCTATGGAGTCCAAGTGAATCCCCAGGTAAGTCAATCCCAATACCGGACCTTCCGTTTTTTCATCTGCTAAAGGCACACCCAGTTCGTCCGTCATTTTTTGAAATGCCACCAGGCGGTCGCCACAGTCCATTGAACCGGCTGTACCCACAATCAAAAAATCATCCAAATAATGAGTGATATGAGGGCACTGGGTTCTTTCTTTTATTTCCCATTCAAGGAACGTGCTGAATGTTTCAAAAGCCGCACACGAGATTGAACATCCCATGGGCATCGCCTTATCCACATACCAGCATCCATCAAAATGACAGCCCAATAAACAAAAATCCTCTGGGTGAACGGGCAGCAAACGAAAGGCGGACTGGATGTCGCACTTTGCCATAAGAGACCCCTTACCGCATGCTCGAATGATCGCCACCGCGTGATCCAATGATGCATACTTGACTGAGCACAATTCTGGTGCTATTGCATCATTCACCGATGCACCCTTTGGATATGACAAGTGATGTATCATTCGGTACTGCCCAGAGGTCTTCTTTGGCACCACTCCCAAGGGTGACACCCTTAGATTGGGAATAGGAGGACTATAATATGGACCTGCCATTCGCCCAGCCACACATTCCTTACCAATCTTGGCTGCCAGGACCTCCGGTAGTTGGCTTGCTGATTTTAAATTGCCGCTCATCGTTGCGACTCTCAGTCCCGTGAAAGGGATCCTGAAACCTTCAGAGAATCCCGCAGCCAGATATGCCGCAGCTTTCTTATTAGGATAACGAGGTAACAGTTGAAGCAGCACCGGCACACAAACTGGTGTGCAGGCCAAAGATCTCAATTCTGCAGGTACCTCAATTGCTCTTCTGCCCGTTATTATTTCCCGACCCTCCTCCTTTTTTAGAAGAGAGCCGGCCCCCTCGAAAGGGCTGTTGACTACCCGCTGGCCTGTCGCAGTCCTGCTTTGAATGACTGCCCCCACACACCTCGCAGCAATGCTCAAATCGGCATCTACGCCGCTGGCACATGCCTCTATTATATTCCCAGCAAGCCCCTCTCCCCTCTCTGCGTCCACCAAATTTTCTCCGTTCTTGATCGTATCTTCTTACATAAGGACCCACTTTCACTATCCAGGCATCATGGTCTTTTACATCCCACCTTGCCTGTTCGCTGTTGGAAGCCCTTTCCCTCATCAACTTATCATAGGCGATTGCTGCCACATCTCCGGACAGTAACCTCGCCTCTAAAACATTATTGAGATGCTGGACCAAATGCCATCCTCTTTCCGGATATGCACCCATGACCATACCCATATACTGTCTGTACCCCAGCATCCAGTTATGGAATGATCGATCAACCCTTGTTGATTCCTTCCCTCTTTTTTCCTTCCTGGACCCTGTGAATGGGGCTTCCTCATCCGGACGTACTAAGCGGAACACGTCCACATAGCAACCGTCTAACGCTCTCTCTCTAATCTTTGTGGTAAGGTGCGTCCCTGGAGGATTCTCCCCACGAGCATACCCAATAGGAAGGGACATAGGGGTATCTAACCCTTTTTCCTTATAATACTCCTTTGAGGCATCCCTGCGGGAAGCCCACCATGCTTGAATACCTGGGACAAATGCCCCATGCAACCAGTAGTTGCCATCCCGCTTCTTCTCTGCCGTATCCTCCTCCTCAGTAGAAGACTCACCCGTTGAGGTGGACTCCTGTCTCGCCCGTGCCCTCTTTGTGCCTCCTCGCCTTGTCCTCTTTTTCTTCTGCACCTCCTGTTGCACACTCCCCATCTCCTGTGACACAGAAGGTACCACACCTACACCCTCGGGTGTCCCCGATGGGCCTTGGGGCATTGACCCCCTATATTCCAGCACCGCAGTACCACTTCCAGAAACCTGCGTGCTTGGTATGGGCCAGAATTGTCTATATGGACCCTGCCCTTGAGCCCCCCCCTCCCCAGCTTGTTGCCAAGAAACACCTGTTCCTGCCTGCTGAGGACCCACTGGAGGTAGCCCCGCAGAATTCCATTGCCCTTGTGAGACAGGCACCTGCCAAGGTTGTCCTGCCAGGTGGTAACCACCTTGAACACCCATGTGCCCAGATGGCAGCCCGACTGAGCTTATAGCCGTCGGTGCACTGCCCATAGAGGGTATGGCTGATCCTGTCCATTGCTGGCCCCTGCTCATGTCCTGCCCTCCAATCATGCTTTGTCCTCCCCCGATTGGCTGACTGCCCGCCGCTTCCTGCCACGTTGACCCAGAAGCAGTCGATGAAATGGTCGCGGCTACAGCTGGAGCTACCCACTGTTGAACCCCGGCCGAATTTTGACCCACTGCATGGCCCCTACTTTGGCCTGCCACAGGCTGTGACACTACTGCTGGCCAATAATTCAAGTTTTCCACAGGCCCTCCAGCCACCAGAGCGCACTGTGCTACTGTTCCAACAGGCAACCCATATGCCCCTTGCCTCCCATCAGGAAGCTGTGCCATTGGCCATGAAGTTTGCCTACCCCCTTGTATATATGGCCATGAAGCTCCTAATACATTACCGCTATGCATTTCTGCTCCCCCCCAATTTTGTACTACAGATGCCCCCACATTATTAACAGGCCATGCCTCTTGGGGCCTGGCCCCCATACCTGTATCATATGCATAGGGCATCCCTTGTATTCGTGCTGGAAGCTGACTAGCAGCCTGGGTCCCCGACTGCCCTAGATTGTCCCCACCAGCCATGCTATCTCGCTCCTGTGAAGCCAGATCTGACTGGGCCTGTAGCTCTGAGGCCGCGAGCCTGCTCGCTCGCGTCCCATAGGGGCTAGTAACAACCCCCGCGGCAGAAGGCACTGCCTCTAACCCCCTTTCCATGGGTTGCCGAACCACCCGCTCAGGCTCCGGGCCCGTCGCGGCATCCACGACATTCCCTTCTCGGTTCCCCTGTGGCGCGGATGGGCCCTGTTCCAAGCCGGCCCCTCCTGCCTTGGCTGGCCTCTTCCTTGGCGCCATAAACGCTCTGAGGTTTTTTTTTTTTTTTTAATTTTCGTCTTTTCCGTTGAAGCCTCGGCCGCCCCCAATCACTCCCGAAGCTCCAAAGGGCCTAACAACTCCAATTGCGGCAGGCCGCAATTGCGCAGTCGCGTACTTACCCGACACTCTGTACCTTTCACTCAGGCACGGAGTGGGAAAAGAGGCTGGGCCCACTTGCTCTGCTCCTTATATAGGAGCCTGGCCCTAGCCCCCCACCCTTGCCGCCGTTGCTCTGTCGCCTGCCGCTAAGGATGCTGGGACATGTAGTCCCAACTTCCCCCTAGCGTCCTTTTTTCGGCGCTCCGGCCCCGCAGC
The DNA here is from genome assembly GCF_049243985.1 of Paroedura picta. Taxonomy (NCBI): domain Eukaryota; kingdom Metazoa; phylum Chordata; class Lepidosauria; order Squamata; family Gekkonidae; genus Paroedura; species Paroedura picta. The sequence continues at coordinate 79,530,716 of NC_135372.1, forward strand.
AGCAAAGGCCCCTTCGTTGACCCTCAGGTGCGCTTCTGCACGATTTCACCACTTTTAGGGTTTCTTGAAGTCTGAAAAATGTTTCAGGCATTTCTCAATGGTAAAAATGTTGAGAAAGGCTGCTCCATTGCAATATTTATTCCTTCTACTGAAATCAAATTTTAAGACTGTCCTGTTGCACTTTGCTTACAAACTTTCATTCCTTGTCTTATATGTATCTTTATGCTACATTTGAGGAGAAAGAGTAATATGATATTACCTACCAATAGAATGTTCATTTACAAAATAGTAACTGTAAGGAATGTGAAAGGCCAGGATTTCCAACTCAGGACAAGTTTATTTACTTATTTATTTAAAAACAAATTTCCCCATCTTATAACCCACCACTCCTGGCCAGGCCAACCTGTGGCAGCTTACAACAGATTTGAAATTATACAAAAATACAATATTAAAACCATCCTAAAACTTAACCAGTTGAATGCAGTCCAATAGCTGTATCAAGTTGCAAGATCAACTAAGTGGGAAGATATCTTTGAGGCCAGGAAGCAAGGATTTGGAAGCCCAGGTGCAAGGGAGTGAAAGGAAGGTAATCAAGGAAGTAGTGAGCTTACAAACAGCAGCCTAAAGAAACAAAAGGCACTTTATCACAATTTTAAACTGTGAAGGTGAAGTTCAGAGCTAAAATTCAGTTGTGGCCTTAGATCAGGGGTAGTCAAACTGCGGCCCTCCAGATGTCCATGGACTACAACTCCCAGAAGCCCCTGCCAGCATTCACTGGCCGCAGTTTGACTACCCCTGCCTTAGATCATTAGTTCTATTATAAAAGACTTTTTATAGTTCTATTATAAAAGACTTTTAGCGATGTAGCACTGCACCAATGCAGCTGGCTGTGATGCTGGCGGAATGTTTTTGGAATGCTATCTTCAATATTCTATCCCAAGTTTGTGCCCACTGGAACTTTTACTCCCATTATGCATGCATATCTTCCTGCAGATTTTCAGAGCATTACGCCTTTAATTTTGACTTGGGAGTCTGTGCCAACCTCACACACCATTCTTTTTCCTCCAGTGCATTTATTCTGCAACTACATTGTTTTAAAACACACTTTTCTACATTGTTTTAAAACACACTTGTGCAGTAGAGTCCAGCAAGTACCTTCCATTTAAATCCTTGTACTTCAAGTTTGGTGCGTGCATTTTAGTGTTAGTTCATTGAATACTGTATATACTCGCATATAATCCGAGTTTTCCAGCCCTTTTTTAAAGCTTAAAAAGTCTCCCTCAGCTTATATGCATGTTTAAAAGAAAGCTGCCAGACTAGACATGAGGGTGGGGGTGGGAGACAAGTATAACTGAAGAACAGAGGCAGGAAGAGGCAGGAAGAGATGCAGCAAGCCTGGGAGGGACAGTGGGAGGCATCCGCCTCCCCCCCTCACAGCCTTAACAAGGCTAGCACGAGGCTAGCACATGCTGATGCTGCAGGAAGATATGAAGCCTCTGTCAGAGGGAGAGCAGAGAGCGAAAGAGGAAGTGCCCCTAGAGGAAGGAATGGAAAGCGGAAGGAACAGAACGCCCAACTAAGAAGAAGGGATTGGGATAAGAAGACTGGATATAAAAAGGCAAGAGGGGTCAAAGGGAAAGAGGGAGGAGGAGGGGAAAGAGCGAGGAGGGGGGTGGGAAGAAAAGGTAAGGGAAGGGAGGGGAAGAGGGAAAAACAACTATCCAAACACCAGCCTCGGCTTATATGTGAGTCAATAAGTTTTTCCAGCATTTTGTGGTGAAATTAGGTGCTTCGGCTTATACGTGGGTCGGCTTATATGTGAGTGTATACAGTAAAAGGAAACAGAAAGAAATGCTGGCCAAGACAGGAAGGAACCGATGTTGAAATTGACCAGACTTTTCAATGAAACTGACAGGCATCAGATAAGCCTGAGACATCTCGGCGAGCATGTCTCTCATATGTACCACTGCACTCATTAAGATCAACGACAGGCAATCTGCTAGGTTTCTTACCTAATATTAGATTGTTTATTTCCAGTACGGGTCCTCCTTTATGTAAAGGCTATGGATGTTCAAATACCAGCCATTTCAGCACATGTCCTGGGTGCTAATTGAGAACAGAGATTTGATTTTTCGATGACCAGCTTAACAGTTATGCTGATCAGTTTGTGGGTGCTCAGCAGACTGTTTCACATTTGGCTTTTTGAACATACATGTTCTCATACAGGCCATATCAGTTCTATTGTTCCCTCTTTGCCGCATAATCACTGCATTCAGCAAGCAATTGCTTAAAGGTAAAGGTAAAGGTATCCCCTGTGCAAGCACCGGGTCATGTCTGACCCTTGGGGTGACGCCCTCTAGCGTTTTCATGGCAGACTCAATACGGGGTGGTTTGCCAGTGCCTTCCCCAGTCATTACTGTTTACCCCCCAGCAAGCTGGGTACTCATTTTACCGACCTCGGAAGGATGGAAGGCTGAGTCAACCTTGAGCCGGCTGCTGGGATTGAACTCCCAGCCTCATGGGCAAAGCTTTCAGACGGCTGCCTTACCACTCTGCGCCACAAGAGGCTCATAAGCAATTGCTTAAAGAGACACAAATAATCACAAATTATAGAAATCATCCAAAAATACTTTGTTTCAATAAAATCCTACCCATCAGTGTTCATTAGTCCCTAGTGATGCTAATGGCCACCACATTGTATGAATTGTCAGCATTCTGGCTCAGATATGGGGAAACTGGAAGCAAACCAGTTCAGCAGGCATTCACCACTGCTCAGTATGAACCAAACAGAGTGACTGGTTCATATCTGATTGTCATTTTCAAATACAGGAAATCTAACAGTTGTATGTATTCGTGGCAAAAATTCACAGCATCCCCAGTAGAAGCTCCCTGCACCCAAGCAAGGACCATAAGAGAGCCTTAAAAACTTACAGACTTGTTCAGGTGATTAACTTGCCAGCAAGGCAATCCCATGCAGAGTTCCTCCAGTCTAAGCCTACTGATTATACATGAAGAACTCTGCACTGTAGGATCCTCGGAGTGCTATGAGAGTGGCTTTCATTTTTACATTTTGTCGAATGTTCTTTGAGTAAATAGATAATACAGTTTCACTGTACTTGGTTTTTTTATGCTGTTCACTTTGAGAGTATTTACTTGCTGTGGGGAGATAAGAAGTTTTCTAAATATTTTTTTCTAAATAAAAGAAGTTTTCTAAATAGTAAATGATACAGGAGTCCCATTATTTGTAAAACTAATAAATCAATGCTTTGCTACAGCAGATTTTCATTGTATTATTTAGATGATGCTTCCCTCTTAGTGGTTTGCTAATGCCAATTCTTTGGTTCTTCTCTATTACTCCAAAGCATCTGTTTGTTAAGTCAGTCCTTTGTTGATGCAACTGGAAATCAGCTTAAAAGGAATTTGGAGCAAGGCAGCCCCTTTGCCTGCATGGCCTCTCAGGCACCCCATGCTCTGAAGGAAGGCTCATCAGCTGTTTCAGAGAGCAGCAAGCAGAGCAGCCAAACTGAGTCTGCAGGCCTGTGAGGGTCCCCCATGCCAAGAACAGCAATAAATAACCTGTTCTAAGCTGATCTCCAAGTAGCAAGATGATTTCCAAACTCAGCAGGGGCCTTTTCCTTCTTTGTCTGAAATAGTCAAATGGCCCTGGGATAACTTTAAAAAATCACATTGCACTGAGGCCAGCTGCCTGAAAAGGATATTTAAAGCTGGCTCAGTAATGACCTCAGTGTGAAAAAAAAATTCAATCCAAACAGCTCATCAGTGCAATGGATGTCAGGTTAGTCTCTCTGATAACCATGACAGCTCAAAGTTCTTCATATTTTGATTCATGGATTTATCTTTATGGGGAAGAAGCAGTATTTGGACTGTGAGGGTCATGAAAGCCTATAGGCCTCGAATGACCTCAAATCCAGTTATATTTTTTGGCTTTCACTCTCAACTCAGAGTAACAGACCGGTATCACATGACTGATGTCATATTTCCTTCCATTTACCATCACAAACCATGTAGTACACAGATCACATTCTTAAGCCTAATGCAAACCACTATCAAGGGAGAATTAATGTACTGAGAGAAATATGAAGATCTCACCTATTAATCCAATATCAGTCTCCATATGCTAAATTAAAACATGTGCACAGACCTTGAGTGTGTCATCTGTACATATGTAGGTCTCTCTGCATGATTACAAAATACAAGGTATAGCTCAGGAAGAGAGAAACGACGTGTGCAGTTTATACATGCATACTGAAGAACTGGTTGAATACGGTGAGAACAGGGCATAATCCCAGCACATGTATTCTTCATGTCTTCACAATAACTCTACAGACCTCTAGAACAATTGGTTTTATATAGTCACCCCTGCTCCTTAGAAGGCCAGATCCTGAAGATGAAACTCAAATACTTTGGCCACCTCATGAGAAGGAAGGACTCCCTGGAGAAGAGCCTAATGCTAGGAACGATCGAGGGCAAAAGAAGAAGGGGACGACAGAGAATGAGGTGGCTGGATGGAGTCACTGAAGCAGTAGGTGCAAACTTAAATGGACTCCGGGGAATGGTAGAGGACAGGAAGGCCTGGAGGATCATTGTCCATGGGGTCACGATGGGTCGGACATGACTTCGCACATAACAACAACAACAACAAAGTCACCCCTGAGTCACCACTTTTATATGTAGCAAGATTTGCACATGCAATACTAATTCCACAGTGGGACTTGCTCGTCATAACCAAGACTGCAATAAAAGATGGAACTCTAGTCAAGGGGATTGTACCTTGTCCTTTTTGGGTACCTAGATGAAAAAATTCACACAGAAATGAAGACCAAATATATCCATCTATTGTATACACATAACTGTCTTGCACATGGGATAAAACTAAAAACAAATTGAAGCAAATGAATAATTGGATAAAGTAACATCAAGCCAAAATGAAATCTATTCCAGGTGATCCAAATCCCAGTGAATGGTTCAGCCAGCAGCTAACACTAAATACTCTGAAAAGACTTTCCATCACAATTGTACATCACTTTCATAATCTAACGTTCTGGCTGGAGCTTAAAATGAAATATGAGACATGCACTGACAGTGTGCCTAGAAAATAACACTTCTGTAATGCTTCTAATTTAAGCACCGCCTGGAGAGAGTCATTAAAAGAGAATATCGACATTTGATTCAGTTCCGTAACATAAGAATATATACTGCACACTGAATTCTCTTTGCTAGATAATAAATTGTTTTTCATCTCATTGAGTTGTGTACAAACTGCCATACAATTTAGTTAGGCTAGCTACAGACCTGTGTGACATAATATATTGTGTAGTGTGACTGATTTGTGATGGGAGATTTCTTTTCATTAAAGAAAGCTTGGTGTAGTGGTTAGGAGCACTGACTTCTAATCAGCCAGGTTTGATACCCTGCTCCTCCTCCACATGCAGCCAGCTGGGTGACCTTGGGCTCGCCACAGCACTGATAAAGCTGTTCTGACCAAGGAATAATATCAGGGCTCTCTCAGCCTCACCCACCTCACAGGGTGTCTGTTATGGGGAGAGGAAAAGGAAGGCAATTGTAGGCCACTTTGAGACTCCTTTGGGTAGAGAAAAGTGGCATATAAGAACCAACTCGTTTTCTTAAAAGTGCCCATAAAATTTATGATAATACCAAAGAGCTAAATTTGGGGAGTTTCAAAGGCTAATAGATTTATTATTGAACTACGAGCAAAGCCTGTTATATCCAGGAATACAATGGGTACCAGAGCTTGGCAGTGGGAAGAGGAAGGGGAGGAGTTGTCCAGTCTGTAAGGGTATGGGGTTGAATGCATGTGTTGTGTGGGAGGTTGTGGTGGCATGGTGATGAATAAGGGTATAGGTGTAGAGAGATGGGTGTTAAAAACCTGTGGTCTTGAATGTTCATTGAGAGTGGGAGAGGACTTACCTTTGGGAATTGTGCAATAGCGGTTACAGACGAGATTTCCAGAGCCATGTCTTCAGATATGTGAAGGGAAAATCAGCCTGGAGACTCTTCTTAGGGGGAGATTATATGGCAACCAATTCCTCCTAGTTCTGTGTTCAATGTCATTTCCCTTGTGTGAATTAGGCCACAGACACTGAAATGTCCCCCTGCCCTAATCCACATGGGTGTCCATCCTGCTCCTTCTGTCTCCATTTTTTTTACAGTTGATAAAATGTTCAGACCAGGGACAACCAACCTCCAGGTGGGGCCTGGAGATCTCCTGGAATTGCTGCTCATCTCCAGACTATAAAGACCAGGTCTTCAGGCAAAAATGGCTGCTTTGGAGGGATGATGCCAGCCTGCAGGTGGGGTCTGAGAATTCCCTGGAAGTACAGCTCATCTGCAGGAAGTTAGGATGAAGGGAAAGCTCTCTCCCCTCAAATACATCTCCTCAAAAGGAATTCTCCTGGTCCCAGACACCCCTTGGCTGCTTGGCTGGTGATATCTACCCATCTGAAGCCTGAAGCCTACTTCTGGCAACTGCAGTCCCTGTTGTTGTCTGCAAGGCCAAGTTGTTGCCTAATAAAAGTGGATCACCTAGTTTCCCCCAAAACACCACTGTCTACTTTTCTGTAAAGCTAACTCCACTTGAAATTCTGGGCCACTTATGCCTTTGAGTTCATAGGAGCATGTTTATCCATTTTGGCAGGGGTGCAACTTACCATCACATCCCAAGCCAGGAATTTGGGGGTGTCCATTGATGCCTCCCTGACTACGGAGGCACAAGTCAAGAGAGTAGCGAGCCAGGCATTTTTCCATCTTCGCCAAGCTCAGCTACTAGCGCCCTACTTGTACCCTGATCACTTAGCCACAGTGATCCATGCGACAGTCACCTCCAGAATAGATTTCTGTAACTCGCTCTACACGGGCCTACCCTTGTCCCTAATCCTGAAACTTCAGCTAGTACAAAATGCAGCTGCTAGGGTCCTCACTGGCACACCTTGGAGGGCCCATATCCAGCCTATGCTGAGGCAGCTGCATTAGTTGCCAATTGCTGCCCGGATCAGGTTCAAGGTTCTGGTTTTAACCTTTAAGGCCTTAGGTGGGTTCGGACCCACATACCTGAGGGACCGCCTGTTGCCCTATGCCTCCCACAGGGCCTTGTGCTCTGCAGGTGAGAATTTGCTGGTTGTTCCCAGCCCTAGGGAAGCGCACCTAGCCTCCACCAGGGCCAGGGCCTTTTCAGTCCTAGCACCTACCTGGTGGAATTAGCTCCCAGGTGAGCTGCGGGCCCTGCGGGATTTGCCAGCTTTCCACAGGCCTGTAAAACGGAGCTCTTCCACCAGGTCTATGGATGAGGCTGGGATAAGCGTAGAACCATCGCCCCTCCCCTGGGATTGGAAATTACACCATCCCTCTCCAATCTCCCTGCTGCTCTGGTAGTGGGGGTGGAAATTAGATTATTTTCCGTCATGTTGGGATTTTTTAAAGTCTTTTAATGGGTATTTTAATGGGACCAGACTATTGTTACCCGCCACGAGCCTTTCAGGGAGTGGTGGGAAATAAATAAATATAATAATAATAATAATAATAATAATAATAATAATAATAATAATAATAATAATAATAATAATAATAATAATAATAAAAATATTCTTTATTTAGGTCTTCCTGCACTTTCCACACTCCCAGGCCTGATGCTGGCCTGTCTGTCTGTCTGCGCCCCAAAATACAAATAGTTGCCGGTAAGGGCTGGCCATAGCCCATAGCCCAGCAGGGACACACCCATACCAGTCTGCGAGCCTCTACCTTCATCTCTAGATCACTAATCTCTAGATTATAATGATCAGCTCTGCAGGCAAAAATGGCTACTTTGAAGGCCAGACTCTGAGGCATTGTGCGATTTTGAAGTCCCACCTCCAAACCTCCAGGAATATTTCCAACCCAGGGGTAGCCAACCTCCAGGTGGGGCCTGGAGAGCTCCTGGAATTACAGCTCACCTGCAGAGTATAAAGATCAGCTCCCCCGGCAGAAAGGGCTGCTTTGGAGTTTGGAGAGGGTTGTTGTGGAGAAGAAACATTTAAGGCCTCCCACACAGGTTGTTATTGAGTTGAAACACCTGAGGCCTACTGCACCGACCTAACCGTCACATCCAACAACTTCCCTCACTTTGCCTCAGACCACTGACAGAGCTGGCTGGTGGCTAGTGAATGCGCCCCCCCCCCTCCAGGCCTGTTGTGAAGGAGCCTCTGACAGCCCCCAATGGAGGGGAGGGGTTTCCTTCTGAGAGCAATGCAGGGGAGTCTGTGTGGGTACTTGTGCTTTCCTTTGAGGGAAGGAGCTTTCCCCCTCTGCTTAACAATTGGCTGACAGAACAGCCCCTTCTCACTTAAAATACTGCTGTGGCTGGCCTCACTGCTGGAGGGAAGAAACAGCCAAACCATGTGTATTTCTTCGGTGCTACTCTCTGCAGAGGGCCTCTTGTGGCACAGAGTGGTAAGGCAGCCGTCTGAAAGCTTTGCCCATGAGGCTGGGAGTTCAATCCCAGCAGCCGGCTCTAGGTTGACTCAGCCTTCCATCCTTCCGAAGTCGGTAAAATGAGTACCCAGCTTGCTGGGGGGTAAACGGTCATGACTGGGGAAGGCACTGGCAAACCACCCCGTATTGAGTCTGCCATGAAAACGCTAGAGGGCGTCACCCCAAGGGTCAGACATGACTCGGTGCTTGCACAGGGGATACCTTTACCTTTACTCTCTGCAGATTTGGGGCCTACTGCACAGGGTTGTTGTGCAGATGAAACAGGAGGCAAAAGATGAAACAGGAGGCTAGAGTTGGGCTGGGAAGCCCTCACACTGTCTTACAGAGGCGGTGTGAGGGCTTCCCGGCCAAAAGGGGAAAGAAGGCCACCACCCCCCAGCCCACTTACTGTCCCTGTCAGTGGACAGAGGCAAACTGGCTACGAGCTTGCCAGATTGTTCCTGGCCAGGCTGGGGGGTGGGCTGTGTCGCCTCCCTATTGATCCAAAGTCCAGGGGCAGGGCCAGTCTGATCTGATTGGACTGGCCCTGCCCACTATCCACTTACCTAGGCCTTAGCTTTTTAAATATTATACAGCAAAGCTGTTCCAGATTCACTTCATCAGATATATTTATGTTTGGTTGTAGTGGTTGATTATAAACATATTGTGTAGTGGCTTAATCATGTAGAAAACCAATAATCTGTTGATGTGAGGTCTTAGTCCACAAAAGAATATGAATGCCATCCTAAACAGTTACACCCTTTCTTAGCTCATTGACCTTTACCAACTTCGGAGGGTATAACTGCAAAAGATTTCACTGTTAATCTCTTAGTATTTATTTCTCATAATATTTATGTTAAGATTAATCCAATTATTATTGATCAGCTGAGGACTACATCTCCTCCCCCTCTGTCCTGGGACAGTGAAAAAGCCTAATCTCTTGGAGGAAGAAAGAAAATTCTCAGCATCCAAGTACTACAAATCACAGGAATAGAATGAGGTGGAAAGGATAAGAAGAATTGCAATAGCCTTATATGTTTATTTACATATTTTACATAAGCAGCACAATATATCAGAGAGCAAGAAAAAGAGAAAGATGGAATTATAAACCTTGGAAATGTAATAGAGCTGAAGAATATTTGGAAATGACAGATCTCCACTAAATGTTTGTTGTTGAATTAAGTAGGCTTCCTTTCCAAGGATTTTTTTGTTTGTTTGTTATGTGCGAAGTCGTGTCCGACCCATCGCGACCCCATGGACAATGATCCTCCAGGCCTTCCTGTCCTCTACCATTCCCTGGAGTCCATTTAAGTTTGCACCGACTGCTTCAGTGACTCCATCCAGCCACCTCATTCTCTGTCGTCCCCTTCTTCTTTTGCCCTCGATCGCTCCCAGCATTAGGCTCTTCTCCAGGGAGTCCTTCCTTCTCATAAGGTGGCCAAAATATTTGAGTTTCATCTTCAGGATCTGGCCTTCTAAAGAGCAGTCAGGGCTGATCTCCTCTAGGACTGACCGGTTTGTTCGCCTTGCAGTCCAAGGGATTCGCAAGAGTCTTCTCCAGCACCAGAGTTCAAAAGCCTCAATTCTTTGACGCTCGGCCTTCCTTATGGTCCAACTTTCGCAGCCATACATTGCAACTGGGAAGACCATAGCCTTGACTAAACGCACTTTTGTTGGCAGGGTGATGTCTCTGCTTTTTAGGATGCTGTCTAGATTTGCCATAGCTTTCCTCCCCAGGAGCAAGCGTCTTTTAATTTCTTTGCTGCAGTCCCCATCTGCAGTGATCTTGGAGCCCAGGAAAATAAAATCTGTCACTATCTCCATTTCTTCCCCTTCTATTTGCCAGGAATTGAGAGGGCCGGATGCCATGATCTTTGTTTTCTTGATGTTGAGTTTCAAGCCAACTTTTCCAAGGATACTCAATATTCTTTTTAATTCCATAAATTCTGCAGGATTAATTTTTGCTATATACTGGGAAAGGAACATAACTCCAAATAAAGAAGAAGGGCTGGAGAAATGAAACTAATGTGTACAATTGAATAAAGTAATCTGTATGTTGTACGATAAAACATTTGATTAGTTCAACAACATGAGGCAACTTTTAAAGAGGCATTATAATGAATTCTCACTGTTTAAAGTTATATGTATTACCACATCTTCTATTGTTTGAGGTGCTGTTATGGCCATAAATTCAGTATCCATAAACAAGAATTCCATATTAAAATCCAAATACATTCTGTATATATAGAAGAAAGATTTTCTTTCACATGGTTTGGGGTTACTAAAAAGTACTCGTTATTTAAAATTACATTTTTGGCAACCAAGTAGAAAAACGAACATTGTATCCAATAGAAAATATGGATGAGATTTTGGCATGAGGGGTGAATTCTCACAATCAGATTATCAACTGGGATTTGTAAACGTTCTTTTATCAGTTGTTTAATGCCCATTTGTTGCCAAAAATGTGACTGCAAGTATTCACTCTTAACTTCAATCATCTAAGGAACCAATCCTATGCGTATTTCTTTGAGAATGTATCCCATTTAATTTAGTGAAGTTGACTTCTGAATAGATTGCATAGGTTGCAAATCTAAATATGATTACTTAAAAGTAAATTCCAGTAAACTCAGCACTAGTAAAAATGGTTAAAATCAGGTTCACAGATTTGTCATGAGGCATATTTAAGTGTTGTTGCAAGGGGGAAATGCCACAGTGCTATCAATAATAAGCATGCCATATATAGTATTTGCTGGCGTATAAGACTACTTTTCCCCCCTGAAAAACATGCCTCCAAGTGGGGGGGGGGGTCGTCCTATACGCCGGGTGCACTTCAGTTGGGATAGACATAGCTGCCCATAGTGGCCCATAGTACTGTAATGTAATGTAACAAACTCTATATTTTGAGTGGAAATGTTGGGGGGTCGTCTTATACGCCCGGTCGTCTTATACGCCGGCAAATACGGTATGTTATGTTTAGCTCTAGGAGTGATCATCACCTGTTTGGTTAATTATAGTGACATGAGGCAAAGTATTCTGCTTCCTTTTAAAAAGTTAATGGGAACGTTAATTGATCTATTCTGGCTTTGTAGATATCTGTAATAAATTCATCTCATCCACAGCCTCTCATCTGGCATCTATGGTGGCTTCAGATGATTTTTCGTATTTTATGTTGTATTGTTTTGTGCTTTATACAGGCATTAAAGCCCGTTGTGTGTGAAATAAAACAGGCTCTAGGTAGCAGTTAGTATGAGCCCATCACCCAGGTAGGACACAGCTGTGCCACTCTGCCCCCCCCCCTCTCTAAAAGGAGCCATTTTCACCTGGGGAATTGATCTTTATAGTCTGGAATTGAGGAGCGATGGCAGTGACAAAGGGCAGCCTGTGGGCTGAGTGGGGGAGGAGTGGCATGGCTGGGTCCTACCTAGACAATGGGCTCTGGACAGCCCTTCACACCAATCGCTACCTAGAGCCAGTTATATTTCACACACAATGGGAATTAACCTCATGGCAACAGTGCCTTCAAAGAAGGGGGAAGGAGTTTCTTCCCAGTGAACCTGTGGCTATTTGCCCCAATTCCTTGGCATGCCGCCCTTTGCAACTGGGAAAGATAAAGGAAGAAGGGAAGGGCAGTTTTTAACTTTACCTTGACATTAGCTAGTTCCTGTGTCAGTGGCCCACTTACCAAAGCCTGCTAGCTCATTTCATGTTTCCTCTCCAAATCCATATTTAGCAAACCACCACACATGTGTGCAGAGAGAGAGAGAGAGAGAGAGAGAGAGAGAGAGAGAGAGAGAGAGAGAGAGAGAGAGAGAGAGAGAGAGAGAGAGAGAGTAAAGGTTGATCTGGACCTGGGACGCAGATCAGACAACACTGTAAACACGGACTACCATTGAAGGCTGAGCAGGGAGGGCCCACGGGCAGATCAGGGAGGGGTCTGCTTTGCAGCTGAGGATCAAGCACAGGCCACTAGCAAGCATCTGGAGGCTCCAGAGAGAGAATGAGAGTGATAGCAAGGGGGAGGGATTGGCTGCACTTCCTCACCCCATCTGGCTGAGGTGACAGAGAAACTCCAGATGGAAAGGAACCCGTTGCTTCCTGAAGCTCTGTCCCAGGGATCAACAAAAGGCCAAGAGCAGCGTTGGTCGCATTTCCTTACTCTGCCTGGCTGTGGCAATGCAGTAACTCCAGGCAGGAAGGAAACAGTTGCTCCCTGAGTGGTGCATGTTCTACTAATAAGAAAAGGCATTCTGGTTTCGTCAGCAATTGCTGGGCAAATCTCTCAGACTGCCTTTATTATTAATCGGTGGAATATCCCCCACTCAGGGCCAATCAAGCTCCGGTTTTAAGAAGTGAGTCGTCTGCCACCATGGTACACATTTTATTATATGGAAAGAGAACCAAGCTACAAACTTTTTGTGTTTGTGTTGCTGCACATGTATGTTTATGGTTACTGAATGTTGACATTCACAAATTTCATTTTTAACTTTAGGAATTAGGAATTTGCCAGAAGAGAGAAGAAAACTCTACCTACCTACCTACCTACCTGCCTACCTATCTATCTATCTATCTATCTATCTATCATATTTGTATACTGCACTCCCCAAAGGGTCAGGGTGGTTCACATAAAACAGAACAGAAACAATACAGATAACTTATATTAACAATAATGACCCCTCCCCATACCCATTTTTTAAAATTATGCTAATCTTTCAGCGGGTGAACTGAGAAGAGGACACCACTTTTCATATATTTGCATTACAAGAATTGTGCAACCAAACTTACCCTCAGCACTCTTTATAACTTCATAATTCAATTTTTTTAGATTTAAATTTATTTGTTTTAACTTTTGGGGAACCTTGTTAAAAAGCAAATTTTGTCAGCCAATCTTTAATCTATAATCAGCAGCCCCAAATAAAATGGAAGCCAGTGTGATCAAGAGCCCTGTATTTACTACTGTGTTCCTTATTCTCCTTTTCTCATAAATTGATTCAAAATGTGGTTTATACCCTTAAATGATATTTAAAGTCCTCAGCATGGAGCTTAGGGCATTGGTGGCCTTCTGAGATTATAGTCATAACTGTTGACTTTACAACCAGGTATGTCTCTACCTTTCTATAAACAGGTTCCTTGTATGAAACCAGTCATTGCCTTCTTATGAGCCAAACTCAACTTGAAGACAGTTTATGTTAAAGTGAATGAAAGAGATTATATCAGCCAAAAGAAGGACATGCACATACAGGGATATGTATGGAACTATTATTAATATGACTACTCAGTAAATTATGATATTTTATAGCACTATTAAAACTAGTGATGGATTTTTTTTCCACTCCAGTCTCCACAGGAAAAAACAACAATTTTCTCCTGTGTGGACTTGTTCTGCAGCTTTTTCCAATGTAATATTAATTCCCACACACACACAAATGCTCTCACACAAAGGGCTGCCCATGTATATAAATGTGGAAAGGTGATGGCATATAGGACACTGAGACAAGACAAGGCTGTAAAGAAGGTTGAGAAGGACAAAATACAGAGAGGTGGGGAAACAGCTGTGAGATTGGCATAAAGAAGAAAAAAGATGGATTTGAGGTAACAGCTGGCAGAGAGAGGTATGGAAAACAAAAGCATTGAGAAGTAAATAGGGTTCTCCCACACTGAATTTAGGGACTGTGCCAAAATGGGTCTGTTCCAGTCTGCAAGTCCTATCCTACTCTGCCCACTCCAAGGTTTTTCCCAATACCTGGAGAGGCTTGTCACTCTCTCTTTAGAGTAACTTTGCTGTTACCACTTATCCTCTGCACAGAATTGTCCACTGAAAGGGTTTGGATGCCCAGCTTCCCTTCCAAGTTCTAAGGCCTTGCCTCTGTGTGTCCCACTGCCCAGTGCTTGACCACCACAGGGACAGTGTACTGACTGGAATACTCCTGGAGGACTAGGCAGTTGCCAACTGCCAGTCTTCCTGTTGGCATAAGGCCTGGGGGTAGGGCCTCAACAGAGGTAGGCCTGTCCATAAATTGGCCCACCTCTCTAATGGCCACCACCCCTGTTTACAACTCTTAGGCAGCCCCCAGATAGAATTGTTAAGGACTTTAGGCCATGTTGAGGTATACTAGCTCACACACTCACATGGAGGGTGAGTACTTGCCTCTTCCCTGGGTGTCCAGGCAGAGGGAAGCCAAGGGTGCTAGGACCCAATCTTGCCCCTCAGCCAGCCTCCATTGTCTGCCTGTCTCCTGGGGAAAGGGCAGCAATAAGGTCTGGAAGACTCCCCCCCCCCGCATCCCCCCTCCCCCCGTGACTAGGCACGTCCATTGTCTCCACTGCCAATGTGCTCCAGTGCTTTTGGTGGCTCACCATCCTTTCCATGGCCACCTGAGGGCTTAGCCAGCTCTCTTTCCCCCTGTTTGGGGTTATATTGACTGCCACAGCTGCTGCCACAGCAGCATGGGACTGCCACAGCTGCTGCTAACCACTTTCCTTTGTTCTGCCCAGGGCTTATGCCTGGTTGCCATACCCTAAGTATGCTATTGTCCTGGAGCTCCCTTTTATAATAGCACTAGCAAGAAAGCCCATTACAACCAGGAATGAAATAGGTGCTAGGACCCAGGGGACACCGGTAGGTGCAGATCTCTCTCACACACACAGCAGGAGCCATATGAGGTAATCAGGGGTTGTTCGAGGTTTGGCAGGGCTCTCTGTGTGTCTCTCTCAGGCATCTGAGAGCAAAGTGGCTAGTGTCCAGGGAAGGAGGGCGGGAGCTAGAGAGGGAGGGCCAATAGGGTGCAGCCAGCTTCCATCTCAGACGGCCAGGACACTCTCCACCCCAGGGCTGTTTCACAAATATTAAGAGGAACAATGGATAAGGATATCTGAGACAATGGAGGTCTGGGTAGTACAGAGAGCCACTACCAGCAGCCAACGTTATTAACTGTTCAGAAGCATACTTTTAGCACAGCACCAGATTAAGCAAGGAATTCCAAAAGAATTGAGTGAAATGTAATTCCTCTGTCCCTCTCTCTCTGTCCCTACCAGATATTATAATATAGGACAGGCCCTTTAATTTAAGAAATTACAGATCTCTACAAGGTTTCTAGTACCTTGAAGTCTCCTTAAGCTTTCCAGAAGAGTACATGGTCAGTGGCTGACTACTCTAGAACTCAATTAAGATCTTTCTCTGCCCTGATGAACTCCACACCAAAGATACTTCCTTCTTGCTGTAAGGAGATTTTGTAAATCATCTATTTATGTTATGATTACATTTGTATACCAGCCCTCCAGAAGGCCTGCTTGGGGTGGTTAATAGCACAGCATAAATTACATAGAGTTAAAAACATTAAAACAATAAATGCAGTAATAATTAGCAATAAAACCAAATAAGCATTTCTTTAAAATTCAGTTGCCGACCAATCTATAATTGCCAATCCATATTTTTATTTCCAAAGAGATCTTATAGCAGAAGGGGGCCAATGAAGATATTACTAGATTACTGACCAAACTCAAATGCCTGGTGGAAGAGCTCCATCTTACAGGCCTTTCAAAATTGGACTAACCCCTGAAGGACCCATAGCTCTTCCAGGAGCTCATTCCACCAGGTGAGGGCCAGGACTGAGAAGTTCCTGGCCCCAGTTTAGGCCAAACGTACCTCTCAAGGGCCAGGGATCACCACCATGTTTATATTGGCTGAGTGTAATGCCCTTTGGAGGGGGTATATTCAGTCAGGTGGTTCCTCAGGTACTCATATCTATTTCTGTACCCACTAACTAGGTCAAACGGGTGAGGTGCCAGATGATTGGAGGCGGACAAATGTTGTCCCCATTTTCAAGAAAGGGAAAAAGGAGGATTCGGGTAACTATCGACCTGTCAGCTTGACATCTGTAGCTGGCAAAATTTTGGAACAAATAATCAAACACTTGGTCCTTGCGCAGCTGGAACTGAGAGCTGTGATTTCTAAGACTCAGCATGGGTTTTGCAAGAACAAGTCATGTCAGACCAACCTTATCTCTTTCTTCAAGAAAGTGACTACCTTGCTGAATCAGGGGAATGCCGTGGACATAGTTTATCTGGATTTCAGTAAAACTTTTGATAAGGTTCCACATGATATTTTTGTTGACAAGTTGGTAAAATGCGGTATGGATCCTAATTCTGTCAGGTGGATCAATAACTGGTTGACAAATCGTACTCAGAGGGTTCTTGTTAATGGCTAAGCATCTTCTTGGAAAAGAGTGACAAGTGTAGTACCCCAAGGATCTATCCTGGGGCCTGTGTTGTTCAACATATTTATAAATGATTTGTATAAGGGATTATGAATTTGCAAATGATACTAAACTGGGAGGGGTAGCAAACACAACTGAAGGCAGCAGCAGAATACAGGATCTCGATAGGCTCGAGAAATGGGTTAAACTGAATAAAATGAAGTTCAATAGGGACAAATGTAAAGTTCTGTATTTAGGTAGGAAAAACCAAATACACCAATATAAGATGGGGGAGACTTGTCTTGGCAGTAACATGTGCCAAAAGGATCTAGAGTCTAAGTATATCATACATTGAACATGAATCAGCAGTATGACTCAGTGGCTAAAAAGGCAAATGGGATTCTGGGCTATCAAACGGAGTATCGTGTCCAGATCAGGGAAGGTGATGGTACCGCTTTACTTTGCTCTGGTTCGGCCTCACTTGGAGTACTGTGTTCAGTTTTGGTCACCCCAATTGAAGAGGGATGTTGACAAACTAGAACGTGTCCAGAGGAGGGCAACAAAGATGGTGAGTGGTTTGGAGACCAACAGGTATGAAGAAAGGTTGGGGGAGCTTGGTCTGTTTAGCCTAGAGAAGAGACAGCTGAAAGGGGATCTGATAACCATCTTCAAGTATTTAAAAGGGTGCAATATAGAGGATGGAGCAGAATTGTTCTGTCTTGCCCCGGAGGGACAAACCAGAACGAATGGGATGAAATTAATTCAAAAGAAATTCCATCTAAACATCTGGAAGAAGTTCCTGACACTTAGAGCGGTATCTCAGTGGGACAGGCTTCCTCGGGAGGTGGTGGGTTCTCCATCTTTGGAAATTTTTAAACAGAGGCTAGATAGCCATCTGACAGAGAGGCTGATTCTGTGAAGGCAAAGGGGTGGCAGGTTACAGTAGATGAGCGATTGGGGTTGTGAGTACAGGGGGTTGGACTAGATGACCCTTGAGGTCCCTTCCAACTCTATTATTCTCTGATTCTATGATTCTCTGTGATTCTAAGCCAGGTCAGAAAAGCATTTTCTGGAGACTTTCTAGTATTTCATTCTTCCCGCTTGGAGAAAGGACCTACCTACTCCTATCTATACCAGTTAGTACTTCTTAAGAGGTAGCTAAGTGAACTTGGAAAGCCATTGACTGACTCCCTGTCCCCTTCTGTTTTCTGTCCAGAAGGGAAAAATCATTAAACCTCTGTTCAAACGTCCACAGGAATAAATGCATTTGTTCACAAGGATAAATACTAGAAAGATAAGAAGTGTAGAAGGCTAAAGATTGGATTGCCTGGATTCTGCCCTCAACTCTCAAGACCCTGTGGGGAGGGGAGAGAAACATCAATCATTGTCACAATGTCACTTCTGGGTTTACCTGAAAGTGACATTATGCTGCTTTAGGAAGACCTTGAATCTCTACTGTTTTACCATGGAGTTTGGGAGGGATTCCTATAAAATCATGATGTCACTTCCAGGTTTCATTCAAAAATGACATTGTAATGTCCATCAATATCCTTTCCTCCCATTCTCTCCCCCCCCCCAAGACTACCAATCATTTGAACATTGGTGTGGTGAAGCAGCATGGCTATGAGTTTGCCCTGCAGAAAGAGGTGAATGGTAAAACTAGACAAAGGATTCTGCTTGTTGTGGGTTTTGCTGTCATACTGCTGTGTTTTGACCAATGCTTACAGCTACTTGGCCCAAATCCAGTTTGTCTACATCCTTCTTCAACTGTGGTGCCCAAAACTGAACACAGTACTCTAAGTGAGGTTTAACCACATCAAAGTCAAGTGGTACCATCACTTTGCATGATCTGGACACTATCCTTCTTTTGATACAGCCCCAAATTTCATTTGCCTTATTAGATACTGAGTCACACTGCTAACTCATGTTCAGTGTATGGTCTACTAAGATCCCTAGATCCTTTTTGCACATACTTCTGCCAAGAAAGGTCTTCCTCATCCTATAATGATGCATCTGATTTTTCCTACCTAAATGCAGAACTACACCAGTTTGGTGAGTGGTTAGCAGTGTGGACTTCTAATCTGGCATGCTAGGTTAGATTCTGCACTCCCCCAAATGCAGCCAGCTGGGTGACCTTGGCCTCGTCAAGGCACTGATAAAACTGTTCTGACCGAGCAGTGATATCAGGGCTCTGTCAGCCTCACCCACTTCAGAGGGTGTCTGTTGTTGGGAGAGGAAAGGGAAGACGACTGTAAGCCACTTTGAGAAAAGTGGCATATAAGAACCAACTCTTCTTCTACTACTACTATTGAAATTCATTTTATTCATTTTAGCCCAGTTTCCCAGCCTGTCAAGATCCTGTATCTTAATTCTGTCTTCTGCTGTGTTTGCTACCCCTCCCAGTTTAGTTTCATCTGCAGATTTAATAAGCACACCCTCTATTCTTTCATCCAAATCATTAATGAATATGTTGATCAACACAGGGCCTAGGGCAGATCCTTGAGGCACTTCACTTGTCACTCCTCTCCAAGAGGATGATGAACCATTAACAAGCACCCTTTAGGTGTGATCTGTCAAGCAGTTCTTTTTTAAAAAAAAATATGGAACACTTCATGAATTTGCGTGTCATCCTTGCGCAGGGGCCATGCTAATCTTCTCTGCATCGTTCCAATTTTAGTATATGTGATGCCAAAGTGAGCGCTGTCAAGCAGTTCTTGATCCATCTAACAATAATAGGATCCACAACATTCCCTGATCCAGCAAGGTAGTAACTTTCTACAAAGAAGAGATAAGTTTAGTTTGACATGACTTGTTCTTGAAAAAGCCATGCTGACTCTTGGTAATCACAACCATCTGCTCTAGCTACTCAAGGACCAACTATTTGATGATTTGTTCTAAAATTCGGCCAGCTATAGATGACAAGCTTATGGGTCAGTAGTTATGTGGATCCTCCTTTTCCCCCTTCTTGAACTTGGGGACAACATTTGCCCTTTAAAGGTCTATCTTCTTCTGGAGTTAGGATTCCAATCCTTAGTTTTGGCACACTTCAGGGGGAAAAGGAGGAGAGGGATGCCAGTATATCTGGATTTGGGCCAAGTAGCTGTAAGCTTCTAATCAGGGTTTTAAAATTTCACCACAGTATAAGCTCCTTGGTTCAGCTGAAACAGGAAAATTGTACTCAGATGCTGACTGTCAATGGCAGAGTCTTAAAGGAGATGAATATATTACCAATCTTCCCACCTCCAAACCTTGTTTTCTTCTCCAGGATCTAAACTGACAGTGAATGATTGTCATTTTAGCATTTTCCTCTTGAAACACTAACCTTTACTGAAGTTCAAAGTCCAGTCTCACACAGACACACACATCCTTTTTCTTGTGCTTTGATATTTTGATATTCAGTGAAATTATTATCTATTCAATCCTGGGTGTATTTATTTTGTTTAATGTATCTCTATTACTTCAGCAGTAAAAGGCTGAGGAAGAGCCCTCCCTTTGATTACTGGCAGTAGCAAAAAGCCAGAATTGAAAGTGTTGGAACTTTTATCTCTAACAGCTGAAAATGCTACCATTTGAACTCTTTATTTGGAGGCTCTAATGAGACTTCTCCAGGCTCCTCCTCCCTTAATTTATGCCTTTCAAATTCCTTCCAAGTTTCTTTATATAGGTTCCCCTGTGCCATGAAAGAGGGAGAATGTCAAGAAGACAGTGTTCAGGGTAAAGTATGATCTAGAGGGGGGGTTGTTTGATTTTAGCTGGAAAGGACACTTGGTTGATATATTTTGGAAGCTGCAAAAAAGAGTCCCCAATGTTGTTTATTCAACTAAGACTACTGTAGTGAGTACACACAAAAGGATTCTAGAAATATATATCTACACAGCTACTACACACATGGTACCTAAGGGAAATACAAGGAGACAGTAAATAATGATTACACAATGTAAAAATAGTTGCATTTCATGAGGAAGTCTTCAGAAGTTTAAGTTTCAGAGATACAGCACTAATTAAATCTCTTGATGATATCAAATTGGGAAGACTAGTAAACAATCTGAAAGATAGAAATAGAATTCAACAAGATCTGAATACACTGGAAAAGTGGGCAGATGTGAACAAGATGTAATGCAACAAGGATAAGTGCTGAGTCCCACATCTGGGACACAAGACTAAGAAACTGAGTATTGGTGGGTGGAATGGGATGCAAGTTTCCTGGGTGTAGATATTATTCTTAACAATTCCTCCCCAGATGGCTTTTCCCTAGTCCAGTTCTCTAAAACATATTGGGCGCACATTGGGGACTCAAGAAGACTCAGGCCCATTCTGCACAAGGACCAATGTTGCCAATTGGTCCCTGAAAGCGGACATGTTATTTTTAAAAGTGCAATTCGACGTTATGCATACCTGCCTTTGTAGTGTAATCCAGTAGCGTTTCAATCGTTTCCCACAGGTTTCTGGTCTCACCAAAAATCACTATCCAGGAAGCAATGTTTTCTGTGCTTTGTCTCGCCCCTGGCCATCAATCAAACGAACAGCCAATGGGCGGCTGTTATCATGCTCCCAAAAATCCCCTTTCCCTTTAAGCACAGGTTTTTTTTAAAAAGAAAAATACACGTTGTAACAAATATGCCTTTATTCCTTGATTCCTTGATTCCTCCTAACGTAGAAACTCATCTAGCTGGCAGCTGGTGTGTGAGCTATCGATTCATTGTTACCATGCTCCCCCGAGTGAAAAAAAATCCCCCCCCGTGCACGGGTGCGATTTTCAGCCGAAAATAAAGGGAACTTGCAAACGGGGCTGTGTTGTGCTTGGTGACTTGAGGGGAGCTTTAAAGCAGCTCTGTGGAGGGACTGTAGCCGGAGAAACCTCGCTGGGTGAATGAAGGCTCACTGGTTCGTTGCTTTCTGCTCGCTCTGGGAAAAAAATGGCGATCGCTTCACTAGAAGTTTGGAGGAGAGAGCCAGGGGGAGGGATTTGGCTGGAACCGCAACAATGGGAATGCACAGGTCTTTTTCGCTACTGTTGCAGATTGCTTGCAAGAGTGTAGCGCTTTTCGGAGGGTGAATCCACTTTTTCCCTTTAAGCGCAACAATGAATCGCTTTCTGCGGATTGGTTTCAGGAGTGTGGCAGATTGTGTGTGACGTCGTGCATAACTGCAAATTAGTAGCATTTACAATTTGGAAGCCTTTTGCAACATTGAAATCGTGCGGAATGGACCTCAGTTGATCCAGTTTGGTGTAGTGGTTAGGAGTGTGTACTTCTAATCTGGCATGCCAGGTTCGATTCTGCGCTTCCCCACATGAAGCCAGCTGGGTGACCTTGGGCTCGCTATGGCACTGATAAAGCTGTTCTGACCAGGCAGTGATATCAGGGCTCTCTCAGCCTCACCCACCCCACAGGGTGTCTGTTGTGGGGAGAGGAATGAGAAGGCGACTGTAAGCCGCTTTGAGCCTCCTTCGGGTAGGGAAAAGTGGCATATAAGAACCAACTCCTCCTCCTCCTCTTCTTCTTCTTCTTCTTCTTCTTCTTGGTGAAGCAAGTATTAAACAACACTTTCTTTCTGCTTTTCCCCTTCATTGGCAGCATGAAGCAGACAGAAATGCATCCCATGAGAATCATATTAGCTGCCTGGTCAGTGCAACCATGACAATATTGCCAGCAAGTGGTCCTGGGGTTCTCGCTTTCCATTGTCTATGAGACCTCCCCCCAAATAGACAAGAAGATACCAAACCTGGGTTCAACTAATTTATTTTCTTTAAGTGGGGGGCTATACCTGACAGCTATTCATGACTGCCTTCATTTGTATAACACTCCCCTGGCATCAACTTTTGCTGGCTTTGTTCTCCTCACTCGTACGGGGTGAGGGAGTTGCTTATTTTCTTCCTTAGTGCAGGATCCCCATGGTTTGAGTGATCGACATCCAAACTAATTAAGTATTATACTTCACTGGAGGCCAAGACAGGCCAGCAAAGGACAATTACCTGCTACTACAGAAAATGAACTTTCTTATATTCTAACATTGTACAATGCAAGCAACACTAGGCAATGTAGGATTTTGACTGTTAGCATTTGAGGAAATCACACAGCTTCCTTCATACAACTTGGTTTGAAGACCATCATTTCAGTTCATGTTCTGTTACATCAGAGACTTCTCTTTTTGACTCTTAGACCCATTATGCATGGGGGTTTTAGCGCACATTCGGGGTGGAATGGTGGCGACTAAAATCACCAATAACGCACGGTGCCGGCTGCAACCGGCCTCAGCTTCGGTGCATGCCGCCGAAAAAGCCGCGTTAGCGAAACGCGGAAGAAAGCGCAGCTTCCGGGTGACCGGGGCACAACCAGAAGCGGTGTCCGGATCGGCGCATGCATAATCGGTTACTCTGGGTTTTGCTGCCGTCGCGCCCTGCCCCATGCATAACCGGTGTGCTTCACATCTTCCCCCTCCGCGTTTTCCATGTGACCCGAAATCGCCGTTTCGGCGGCCATGCATAATGGGCCTTACTATAGCACATCCCTCCTGTTATATTTCCAGAATGAGAAAGCAGGCTGGGATACAAAGAGTAAAGATATCTCAGGGGCTCAAAGAGCCAAGTCAACATCTTAATAAAGGCAATGATTGCTCACCCAAGGCCTCGCTGATTAGAATTCATAGATAAACATCAATAGAGATGAAAGGAATGATTTGCTTAGATCACTCAAACATGATCTTTCACTCAGACAACATGACTCAAGAATATTCAGTACTTAAAACTTATTTTAAATTACTGTATATACTATTTCCAGCAGAGACATCAGGTGCAGCAATTAAATTACAGGACTTTTCAATGTGTGTAGTTTTGTGGATTGGGAAGATTTTTTATAGCACTTTATCTCACATAACAGAACACCTCCATAACAAATCAATAACTTTAGAAGAAATCTATAAACTCAAACATTTCTGCTCTACTGATATATGATTTGCAAGTTCTGTTCAGAAACAGAAAACCTTCTGATTAGGATCAGATTTCTTTAAAATCAGCTTTAGTAAGCAGAGGGTGTTCAAGATAAAGATGCAGGCAGCAATCCTGCACTTATTTGTCTGGGTCACCCATATTTCTTTCAGATTTGGTTGAATTTATTTGATTGAATCCAATTCGATTCAGCAGCACCACTGAAACCACCAAAGTATATAGGAATGTTTCCCTTTTCATATTTTCCGGACACTGGGAATGGGGATTTGAGATAGAAGTACAAAACTTGCAGTATGGCTGTATGAGCCTCTCAGAAGAACTCCCCAGTTGCAAAAATATTAAACCAGAGGGTCCAATTCTAGGAACACCCAAACTAGGTCTTCCATCTGACCTCCATTATTTCCTATGACTAGAATCTAAGCCTGCTGTACAGTGGGCGCTAACGGGGCTCATGAGTTGGGCAGAGTGCCTCTCTGGCTTCCCGGGCCCCATCCCCACACCCAAGACCGGCCATGGGCTGGGCTGTGAGCCGCCACCACCACCTCCTCCTTCCCCCGCCCCCGGGCCACCGCCTACTTAAGTTGGTGTGTGCGAGGCAGCAGATAGCGGTGGGCGAGCTGAAGGCTGGGACACAGGCTATGGGAGCGATGTTCTGTGGCCGCCGCCTCCGCCGTGGCGGTGGGGGTGCAGCTGGCAGTGGCGGTGCTGCCACAGCTCTCGGAGATTCCTCCGCCGGCCGCTCCTGGGTGCGTGGGCTGGCAGACAACGTGTTGGGGTGGGGTGTGGTGCGTCTAGTGCCTGTGCTTTTAGCAGGCACCGCCGCCGGCACCACTGCCGCGTCTGCTGCCGCATCTGCTGCCGCCTCCAGCGGGCGCTGACCGCCCCTGGCTGAGTGGGCCGGCGGTGAGGCGTCCTGTTGGGGGCCGTGGCCACAGCCATCATGGCCGCTGGCGTCAGCTCCTCCTCAATGCGCGGCCAGGCAGCGACCTGCCCTCTCCACAGTGAGGCAGGTAATGGTGGGGGTCAGGCGCATGCAGCCGACGTCGGAGGGGGTGGATCAGGAGGCACTTCATGCCTCCAGATTGGTCAGTCCGGGGGAACCGGACATCCTGGCACCCTTCCTCATCCCAGACAGGGCCCACCTTCAGGGCCCTTACTGTTTTATTTTATCTGCTCTGCAGGAGCGGTTAAAGATGAGAATGAAGTATATTCTATGGTCTGTTCATAAATTCTCATTTGGCAACTGCAGTTAAGAGTACAAGCCTTTTAATCGAAAGGTAAAGGTAAAGGTATCCCCTGTGCAAGCACTGGGTCATGTCTAATCCTTGGGGTGATGCCCTCTAGCGTTTCCATGGCAGACTCAATACGGGGTGGTTTGCCAGTGCCTTCCCCAGTCATTACCATTTCCCCTCCAGCAAGCTGGGTACTCATTTTACCGACCCCGGGAGGATGGAAAGCTGAGTCAACTTTGAGCCGGCTGCTGGGATTGAACTCCCAGCCTCATGGGCAGAGCTTTCAAATTGCATGTCTGCTGCCTTACCACTCTGCACCACAAGAGGCTCTGTCCTTTTAATCATAGAATCATAGAGTTGGAAGGGGCCATACAGGCCATCTAGTCCAACCCCCTGCTCAACACAGGATCAGCCCAGAGCATCCTAAAGCATCCAAGAAAAGTGTGTATCCAACCTTTGCTTGAAGACTGCCAGTGAGGGGGAGCTCACCACCTCCTTAGGCAGCCTATTCTACTGCTGAACTACTCTGACTGTGAAAATCTTTCCCCTGATATCTAGCCTATATCATTGTAGTTTAAACCCATTACTGCGTGTCCTTTCCTCTGCAGCCAACGGAAACAAGCATCCTGCCCTCCTCCAATTGACAACCTTTCAAATACTTAAAGAGGGCTATCATGTCCCTTCTCAACCACCTTTTCTCCAGGCTGAACATTGCCAAGTTAATCTACCTGACCTTAATTGCTTACAAGTCAGCACAGAGCTTTTATGCCTTCAGATTGTACACTGTGCATCAGAACAGACAAATACAAATTCTATTTAACTCTATTTAATTTCCCCTTTGAGCATATGGGTTTAAATTCAAGGGCCTTGTTTAGATATTTAAGTAAATGGCCTGCTAGATGAAGCCCTAAAACTATACCAGAATGATGTGAAAGAATCCATGCAGAGCTATGTTGCCACAGATTAGTTGTAAAGTCATTTGGAACAAATGATCAAAACTATGACATAAAACTAATTTATTTCAAAAGCTAAATCTAGTGGAGAAAAACCACCCCATGTCAATTTCCTTCTAGCTATTAAACTGCTAATAATAAAGGGCATCATCACTTCCTTTTCCCCCTCCTCTAAAATGATAGTTTGCAGCTGGACTACTATAAAAGCTATGACATAATATGCTTTTCTCCCCTTAATGAGATGAAGACTGCATTGGGTTGTTTGTCTAGCACCCCAATTACAACTGTAGTCTCTCTTCATCTTCACTTTGTACACTAATCTGCTCAATGAGAGAATCTGTTGGCAGCTGCACTCTGGGATTACCCTCCCTTTGATTCTATTAGCTTCACATCAAGGGAGCTTCTAGTGTGGAGGGTAAAAGTTAATTTTTCACTCATGAAAGCTGAAATCTGGCCCTTTGTATGCTGGCAAGTAGAGAACTAACTGTACACAAGGCTTACAGTTGAAAGAGGGGATGGTATGAAATTATGTGAAAGAAGAGCAGGCTTTGAGAGATTGTTTTAAGAATACATACCATCTCAAATAAATAATCACATTTGGGTTTTTAAGTCAAGCTTGCCCAAATGTAACTTTGTCTTTGTAGTACTATGTGTATGTTCATAAAGGCTTGCACTTCACCTCAGTGAAAGCTCAGGTTGGCATGCCATTTTTTAGTGGGCAACTCCTGCTCTACCCCTCAGAAGTTTTCCTTTCTCCCCCATTTTAATATTAGGGGAGGGAGAAATTAAACACAAACTCGTGACTTTCAAAGGCAATTTTTTGCCAGATATATTTTTTGAAAATTACTTCATTGGACTGGAACTAAGAACATAGCCAGTGAGTGATTTTTCCTCCTAGACCTTCAGTTTTTCTTTGCACCTGATATTCTGGATGCATTTTCTTCCCTTTTACTCACTCTCTCTTTACATTTCTGCTCTCTAACTCAGTATAGGCAGAAGCTTTGATGTTCTTCCAAATGTGAATGCCAGGAAGACCGACTTTGGTTTTCCAGCAAGAGCTGCCAACTTGAGCAATCATTAATTTTATGTGCTAATTTTTCATTGGGTGGTTTTGTGTCGAACTCCAAGGGAAAGCTTTGTTCAAAATCTAGGATATCTTTAAAATATATAAAACAACAAAAAAAAACTGTCACATTCTCTCTCTCTGTATCCCTCCCTCTGCAAAATGTTCTACTTTTCTTGTAGATACTATGAGACCTTCAGGGAATGCACATTTCCTCTGTCTAGCCTCTAGAAATTTGATTGAGTAGTAACATCAAGCAAATATTTGTTTTAATCCAATAGAACATTTGTTTTCAAAGAAACGGAAACCTCAATTACAAAACAACTTTAGCCAAACTGGAGAGGGTGTGATATATGTGCAATGGAAGAAGGTTTTTGTTGATGTTAAAAATACAATATTAAACATGTTAAAGCTCTACATAAGTAACTACTTAAGGCAGCAATTATAATATTGTTGTGTGGTGTAAAGTTCATGGGGTATAAATGTATAAACAAAGAGGACTGTCATAAACTGTTTATCTAGAGAATAAACTGTTAGTAAAGCAAACTCTGAGATGACCTGGATGACTTAGGCTAGCCCAATCTCACTAGATATTAGATCCTAATTAGGGTCAGCCCTGGTTAGTATTTGGATGGGAAATCGCCAAGGAAACCTTGACCATTTCTGCATGAGAAATATGTTCATGGACAGCCTTTGAATGTTGGCAGCTTTTAGTGCCCCCTCAACATGATGTTGCCTACATCCTGAGGCTGTCCAGTAGCCGGCTTGATATTTGGCCATTTTTAACTCGCAGTTTTGGGAGTCACCAAAACTGAATAAAGGTAAAGGTAAAGGTATCCCCTGTGCAAGCACCAACCTTAGAAGGATGGAAGGCTGAGTCAACGAGCCGACTGCTGGGATTGAACTCCCAGCCTCATGGGCAGAGCTTTCAGACTGCATGTCTGCTGCCTTACCACTCTGTGCCAAAAGAGGCTCAAAACTGGATATACCACCCTAAATCATGTGTCCCACTCCATCAAGGACTGCAGTTAGAATTGAAGAAAGTAAGCAAGCAAGCAAGTAGGAAAGCAAGCAAGCAAGCAAGCAAGCAAGCAAGCAAGCAAGCAAGCAAGAAAGCAAGAAAGAAAGAAAGCAAGCAAGAAAGAAAGCAAGAAAGCAAGAAAGCAAGAAAGCAAGAAAGAAAGAAAGAAAGAAAGAAAGAAAGAAAGAAAGAAAGATTTATATTTGATTGGCCATGTGTATAAATTCTAATAGAGATTCAAAAGCATAATGATCAAATCATAGACATGCAAAATGCATTTATGTGTAATGGAAATAACTGCACCAGAACCTAGCAAAATTCTCTCCCTCGTGTCTTTCAGGTCTCAGCAGATAGAATACAGAGCTTATTTTGGTAGTTTAATTATGGATCAGTTAGGATGTCCTTCAGTGAAATCTATAACTCCATAAACAACATGATTCTTCTGCCCTATTAAATTTCTACTTTTTCAGTTGTGAAGAAACAGAGCCATGTGCTTTTCATTTTGCTCTCAAGACCCCCTGCTTAATTTATAAACATAAAGGAATGGTAGCAAAGGGCAAGGGAGAAACTTGAAATTCATGGAAAGAAAGAAAGAAAGAAAGAAAGAAAGAAAGAAAGAAAGAAAGAAAGAAAGAAAGAAAGAAAGAAAGAAAGAAAGAAAGAAAGAAAGAAAGAAAGAAAGAAAGAAAGAAAGAAAGAAAGAAGCTACAGCTTCACTTTGTAGGAGAAAGCAAATCATAACAAATACATTGCCCTTGTTCTTTTATTATTATAAAATGAAAACAGCTGAGTCCCCTTGGCTTTGCCCCCTTTGCAGCAGAAGATGTGGAACATGTTAGACAAAAATGTTTGTAGCTCTGTAAATAATTAAAAGACTTTATTGAAATCACTCCCAATAAAACTTGGGTAAAGGGGGTGTTGAATCTTAAGAACCATACCAAATATTTCAGATCATCTGAATTATGGTTTTGTTTATCTGTTTATCTGTTTATCTGTTTATCTGTTTATCTGTTTATCTGTTTATCTGTTTATCTGTTTATTTGTTTATTTAATATACTGCCCTCCCTGAAGACTCAGGGTAGTTTACATGAAATGGGAACAATACAATTAACTCAGTTTATAGTGATGTGGTAACAACAGTAACAGTAACAAGATAATGATAGTAATAAACATTGTAGAACAGTAAAATGCTAGAAGCATTGATTAACTCATACTGAGGTCCAGTTGTTTGGGCAGAGCTGTAATGATTGTCAGAGGAAGGCTTGGGGGTCCATTGGGAAGCGGTGGTTCAGATCGACCTCAACCAAATGCCTAGTGGAAGAGCTCCCTTTTGCAGGCCCTGCAGAACTGTTTGAGTTCTGTCAGAGCCCTGATCTCCTCTGGGAGATTGTGGCGGAATATAGAGATTTTATCTGCAAAATGATTTGCAAAGGCCTCACAGCTGATGTCCAATTGGCTATTATTTTGGCACCCTTCCTCCAGGGTAGTAAGGGATCGAACTACCCTAAATAATTGCACTGGACAAGAGTTAGCAGATGTGATTTCAGTCAAGTAGAATTTGCAATTTACTGACTTCACTGCAATAGCCTAGGCTTTTAACTGCATTCTATAGGATGTTCTTGCCACTTCATCATGAGTCTTCTTCCACACTTGCACTAGTCATCTCAGTTCTTGTTTCTTCTCACGGAGCAACTCAGTGTACCAAGGGGCCTGCTTGTGATGGGGGTGGAGAGGACATCTGGGAGCTATATCATCAATGGTGGCCAGCATTCTGTTGTGCCAGTTGCTGACCAATCCATCTAGAGAAGTACTGTGAGACACTGGGTCCTGCAGAGCATTCAGGAATCCAGTTGGATCTATAAGTCTCCATGGGTGAGCTAAAATCTGCTCAACGCCCAACTGAGGAGGGGGATGGCAGCCTTAGCCAGGCCATAGTGGTCTGCCCATTGCATGACCGTAGCTGAAACCAGATCCACATTCAGCCCTGCGCTGAAAATGAGGTCCAAGGTGTGGCCTTCTTCATGGGTAGGACTAACAACAACAAATTGTGAGAGCCCCAGTGTCACCATGGCTGACACCTGGTCCAACCCATTTCTAGAGGGTGGCAACTCAGCATAGACATTAAAGTCACCCAGAACTAGGAGCTCACAGTACACCAGCCAGACAGCCATGCTCTCTGTTAAGTCCCACTTGAGGCTAACACTTTCAACTCCTGGAATTGATAATACAGGGAGAGCCCTGAAGGAAAAGTTCTTTTGGATTAGGATAGCCACCCCTCCTCCCCACCCCACAGTCCAATACTGATGAAGGACAGAGAACTTGGTAAGGGCAACTGTTTCACCCCTCCCCTTGAGTCTACTACTATTCTACCTACCTTAGAGCACAAATGATAGATTGAATTTGGTGTCAAATGTTATCACACAGACATTGGGTTTTAAATTCAAGTCAAATTCTCAACATTAAAGATTTTAAAGAGCCATTGGGTAATCTGATTTGACTCACATATATTATTTCTGTCTTAAGGGTTATGTTTAAGGGGGAATACCACGCAACACAGGTTACAAAATGGATTACAAATAGAATATCAAATGCAAAGAATAAATAATGAGCAAGGTTGCTGAGAGACCCCCCCCCAACAAAAAAAGTGATTGACATTTGAAAGCAAGTTATTCATGGTGTTTTTATCACCTCAATGATTTGCTAATAATTCAAACCAATCAGCATTCTCAGTAGTTTTGCATCTACAGGAGCAACATACATCAGGTAGACTGGCTGGGTAGCTGTTGTTGATGTGTGCTTATACTAACTGGCTTCCTTGCATTATATGTGCACTGAGCAATGTGTTGCTTTTGTATAAGTTCAATCAGCAACATTAATAGATTATATTCATTGTGTTGGGGCCAGTGCAAATGTTGTGTTTATGCTATATCACTTGAACAAGTGGAAATGTAAATAAAACTCACAGTAGTCATTCAGACAAACTTAGGTTACACAGTTGCAATTCTGCTTGTAAAAGATATGCAAACAATTTAGAATGGACTGGATCCCAAGTGCCACTGCAGGGAAATGTAAAGTCACTTAAAAAGACACAATTAGCTTCAAAATGAGGGAGGGAGGGAGGCAAGTATGGCAAATCTGGAAGACTAGAATTATGATCTTATCTGAAACAGCTTTCATCTGAAAAAGCTTTCAGCTGTTTAATATTTGGGCAAGGGCATAATGGGTGGACTGTATCTGGACTCCACTTCTGGTCTGCCACACCAACCCAGCCAAGAGCACTTTGGCACTATCAGCACCAGTATGCCCCTGCCTGCCACAGGAGATGGAGCTTGGTGGGGCTCCAGTGGGGGAGGTGTGGTGTTCCCACCTCCTATACTCACCAGTGTGCTGCCGCACAGCAGCTATGGTGGCCATAGCTCAGGGGCAGGAGGTTGTCCACCATAGCAAGCAATATGGAAACCCTGTAAGTACAAGAGCTGCACGGGTAGAGACATGGTGAACTGCCCCATGAAGACTTTCCCTTCAATTCATATGACAGCTTTTGCCAATGTGTGCTGAAGATAAAATGGGGTTGTCTTCAACAAATATACAATCTCTCATCAATTTGATGGTTATATAATGACTCACAGTCATGTCAATCACTGAGGTATGGATAATGTGTAAAGATGTCATTGTCCCATTGTATCCCACTGGTCAGACCGCACCTGGAGTACTGTGTGCAGTTCTGGAGGCCTCACTTCAAGAAGGAAGTAGATAAAATTGAAAGAGTACAGATAAGAGCGACGAGGATGATCTGGAGCCAAGGGACCAAGCCCTATGAAGATAGGTTGAGGGACTTGGGAATGTTCAGTCTGGAGAAAAGGAGGTTGAGAGGGGACATGATAGCCCTCTTTAAGTATTTGAAAGGTTGTCATTTGGAGGAGGGCAGGATGCTGTTCCCATTGGCTGAAGAGGAAAGGACATGCAGTAATGAGTTTAAACTACAATGATATAGGCTAGATATCAGGGGGGGAAATTCACAGTCAGAGTAGTTCAGCAGTGGAATAGGCTGCCTAAGGAGATGGAGAGCTCCCCCTCACTGGAAGTCTTCAAGCAAAGGTTGGATACACACTTTTCTTGGATGCTTTAGGATGCTTTGGGCTGATCCTGCGTTGAGCAGGGGGTTGGACTAGATGGCCTGTATGGCCCCTTCCAACTCTATGATTCTATGATTCTAAGCACAACAAAGTATCAGATTTCACAGTTCAGTTATTGGGAATTGCCCTTCTACTATAAAAAAGTATGAATGCTTCTTGGTATGTATAAAGTAATACTGTTTATAACAATTATTTTTAAAACTAATACTTTATCTACTCTTTATCCATGTGCTTTGTTTTCTATTTATCTTTTAGAATATAAATTATCTTAGGAAGGGACCTATTCATTTATATCTTTAGCAAAGCACTGAGTACACTTCTAGGAGAGGCTTTGCCAGCACTCTATGGGGTGCCATGTTCCCAGGTGGGTGTTTAAATAAAGTCTGGAGAATAAAGAATTCCTTCATAGGCAAGAGAAAATTCTGTAGCCTCCTTGCCAAGCCACAGCATATTTGAAATTAATGTCAGAAATGTGTAAACTGGTAAGAATGTCTTTTTAATCTACTCAGCTATTGCAGTTTGGGGAAGAGATTAAGAGTGAAAGGTAACAGTAATGATGAAGAACTCACCAAGGATGAGTCCATGGTTACTATCCTCAAATGGGGCCAGAATTTTAGCTCATCTCTAAACTAACAAAGATCATTGCCCCTCAAACAAATTGAAAATGTGGCTTCTGAGGTAGGATTCTATGACATCACATCCCCTCTGAATTTCCTTCCATCCCCTCCCCAAACTCTACTCACTACCAGCTTGGGAACCAAACAGTGCTCTAGTTATGGGAGACTGGGCTCATTTTAGGTAAAGCTAAGCATGCCAAACAGTCTGTTGATCTACCAGAAATAAACTTCCCTCTCACCCTCTCATTTAAATCACTTATACTTAATTTCAGAATGTAGCCACGTTGGTCTGCAATAGAAGTCATTTTCATTCACCACAAACCTCATGGCAGTGAACCCAAAGCTTTTGTGCCTGCTACCCCGACTGTATTATAGGACCAAATAGAGCAACAGAGGGGAATGTTTTATTTTGAAACAATCTGATCTTCCAATATCTTAAGAGGCTGTGTGTGTCCCCCAAATTAACACCAGTTCAATGATGTTGAATGGGATTGGGGGGGGGCAGAATTGCTCTCATGCCTCAGCACCAGGCCTCTAACCCACATCAGATGTCTAACATTTCAGTCTTGGATCTCCCATGTCAAGTGTAGTTTGGCCCTAATTCTGCAATTCTATTATTATATGAGGATATACACTATTGTCATTGGACAGACTCTGCTCTTTCAAGTAATGCTGCTATATTGGATCAATTATTTCCACAAGATTATTATTTGAAGTTATGTAATAAATAAAAATGATATAAGTAGGAAAAAAAACAGATTCAGACTTAACTTTTGCTTGAAGCTGAGAGCTAAAATATTTGTCAGAAATATGAATTAGATATATTTAACTAATTTGAAATCAGATATTCATTTCCTGTCTGGAAACTTCAGGTTTAGAATTGTCCAAAGTGTTTGCCGTTTTGGTATTTGTTCTTTTATATTTCTAGTAATGCTCTCTTTGGTATTCATGTGCAGTTAAAGATGTCAAAATGAATCAAAGAAAACTGGTTTGCTAAAAATGCTGAGTAATGATGCCAGAGTGATGCAAAAAGGCAACATTACTTGACATATATCTAGCAGTTAATCATGGCATAGTTAAGGGGATGTGGCTAGCTGGTAACGTGAGCAGAAATATATTGGGATATTTGGTTAACACTGTAGAGTTTGTCCAGTCAAATAAATGTGAATGCCGTAAATAAATCCCTTAAGTTTATTACAGAAAGTAAAACTTACATTTATTCAAGTAGATTCAGTTCATATTCAGTCTGCAGTTAAAAGTAGAGTGAAAAGCATAATCTAAAACATACTTTCCCTATCTCAAGTGACCAGCTAAATTTGGCATCATGTGTACAGAAGTATGAGGACACTGTTTCTACAGAAAGTCTTGTAGAGATGGGTGACTTCATGAAGAGCCATGCAAAGAATGAGTGTGAATAAAGAACACAAAGAAAGAGAAGGGATAAGAGGGCAGCTTCCAGGTTAAGACAGACAGAGAGAG
Organism: Paroedura picta; assembly: GCF_049243985.1. Taxonomy (NCBI): domain Eukaryota; kingdom Metazoa; phylum Chordata; class Lepidosauria; order Squamata; family Gekkonidae; genus Paroedura; species Paroedura picta. The sequence goes on from NC_135372.1 coordinate 79,564,839, forward strand.
ACAGAGAGACAGTGATGTAGTGTCCCCTATAGAATCAGGAGGTCCTGGATGATTGCCCCTTGCCATTCCAAAATCATAGAATCATAGAGTTGGGCCATACAGGCCATCAAGTCCAACCCCCTGCTTAGTGCAGGATCAGCCTAAATCAATGGTCCCCAACCCCCGGGCTGCGGCCCGGTGCCGGGCCGTGAAGGCCTCGGCGCTGGGCCGCAGCTCCCTCTTCCCGCCCCCCCCCACAGCGAGAAGCTCGCCCGGCAAGCTTCTTGCTTTGGGAGGGGGCGGGAAGAGAAGCATGCCGGGCCGCAAGCTAATCGGCCGCTTCAGCAGCCGATTTCCTTGCGGCCTGGAGGGGTGGGGAGAGGGAGCTGCGGCCGCCAGCATGCCGGCGATGCAAACGCGCACGCGCAGACTTGCCACCCGTGCGCGTTTGCGTCCGGGGGAGCAAACACGCACGCACGGCAAGTCCGCGCATGTGCGTTTGCGCCGGAGCTGCCGCGCACGCGCGGGGCCCCAGGTCGCCCTCTCCCTGCACCCTGGCGCAGCGGTCCGTAGCCTAAGAAAGGTTGCGGACCACTGGCCTAAAGCATCCACGATAAGCATGTGTCCAGCCACTGCTTAAAGACTGCCAGTTTGGGGAAGCACACCATTTCCTTAGGCAGCCAATTCTACTGCTGAATAACTGTGAAAAAAAAATCTACACACAGATTTGGGGACTCATCTGTGTCTATATTTTTTCTGCAGTAAAAATATTTAAAAATATTTTTTTTAAAATTCTCTCCTTGTGATTCATTGGGGATGGGCAAGAGAACCCTAATATGGCTATTTGGACATCATCACCTGCCTTAAAGCAAAGATAATTTTCTATTCAGTTCTACAGGGTGACATGTTTGCAATATGGGGTGCCAGAAACACTTTTTAAAATTGTGAAATAAGCAATTTCTCTATATTTTTCCTTAAACATTGGACATGCAGAAAGATCAAAAAATGAATGAATGGCAGGCGTTTCTCTTCTGTTTCTCTGTGGTACATATGATATGTGATAGTCTTATAGCATCTCTGCAATCCAAGAATTGCAATAAGAATACAAAATAGGGCAACTAAAGTATAACAGACACTGTCATTGAAGACATACATAAATAACACAGCTAAATACAGTTCTGGTTTAAAGGATATTATTGTTTAGGGCTGCCGACCTTCAGATGGGAGAAGGGGATCCTCTATTCCTAGGTGGTGTTTCCCACCACTGGTCAGACTGTTGGGAGGAGGAGGAGGAGGAGGAGGAGGAGGAGTAGAATCATAGAATCATAGAATGGTGTTTCCCACCACTGGTCAGACTGTTGGGAGGAGGAGGAGGAGGAGGAGGAGGAGGAGGAGGAGGAGGAGGAGAAGAATCATAGAATCATAGAATGGTGTTTCCCACCACTGGTCAGACTGTTGGGAGGAGGAGGAGGCGGAGGAGGAGGAGGAGAACAACAACAACAACAACAACAACAACAACAACAACAACAACAACCCAGAGGTATCATAAGAAATTGTCCAAAACTCTACAGTATAAATGGAATGATGTCCATTTTTTCCAGCCAATTCCTAAAAAATTGCGACATCACTTCCAGGTTTCCTGAAAGTGTTGTCACATTGTCAGCTGACAGCTACCCCCATGTCCCTGTGATTTCCCCCCTCCCCTGGTCTCTTGCTGGTTGCCATGCCAGGCAACCATATAATATTTGTTACTGATGCCAGACTAATAAGCTGAATTTGCTTGGGCAAATACAGAAAACCAAAAACTGCTGGAAATATAAAAAACCCTTCTGCTGACATCTTCCCTAAAACATCCAGGTTTTATACACAGAAATGAGAATGCCTTACATGCATAATAATACTGAGTTGCAGCCTGCCTGCCTCAAAGCTAGCCACCAGCTTCAGTATCAGGGGAGACTCATTCAACAAATGTGAAACTCAAGAGGAAAATGTGAGCTGAGTGAAGCAATAAGTGGAAAGCAAACTCTTTATGGTGTGGTTTTCTAAAATGTTCTGGGTGTGGAAGAAAATTCCACTCTGAGGCAGATCTATTTAATGCCTTTTAATTAAGGAAATGAGTATTTGCTTTTCTGAACTATAAATAGTGCTTATATGCTACTAACCAAAAGACCATGATCAACAAGTCACTTAAGGTTTACCCGTCAGTTAAGACTAGGGTTACCAGATTTTGAAAAGCGAAAAAGAAGACATATTTCCCAACTAGCGACTTCAAATAAGTGATCATACCCTGTGATAATTTCTACTAACTAGGGATATTCGTAACCTTCTAACCCCAAAAGAGGTCACATTCAGTAGTTGTTTTTGTTTTGTTTTTTAAAGCTCAAAAGGGTATGGACACACACAAAGGACGTGTCCTGAGCCTTCAGCTTAGGGTGGGGGTATGTATAAATAAATAAATAAATAAATAAGTAAATAAATACATACATACATACATACATACATACATACATACATACATACATACATACATACATACATACATAAATGTAGAACATTGTGTAACTCTAAGTTAGACTGTTTACTCTTATTTATATTCAGATAGTTCAAAGATCCTTGGTGAACAATCCTTACAGTTATTTCATTGATGGTATGAAGAACACTTCCTACCAAAAAATTGTTGTTCTTTTACATCCAAAAATATGTTGGTATGGTATGTAATGCAGGATCAAGGCAATGACCATTCAGAATATGAATCAAAGCTTATGCCAATGAAATTCTCCCTTGGAAAGATTTGCTAGATGAGCACTTCTTAGTATAATTGCAACCTGACCAGTGGTGACACAGGTGAGATGTCACAAGGATCACTCCTGCACCAAATGCACATTCCAGCAGTACAACCAGGTAAGCCCTCACAGACAGAAGGGGAAGAGATGTCAACTCCAGGGCAGGAGATTTCCACCCAAGAAGAGGCGGCAACACTCTGACTCAGAAGGGGAGAACTCAAAGGAGGAAGGAACAGATGCTGAACCTGAGCAGGCATGTTCACAAGGGGTACCAATGCATTCAATCCCAGAGGCTGCACCCAAGTGTTCAAGCAGGAGCAAGAAAGCAGCAACAAAGAAGTGATGCCAATAAGATATCAGGTGAATTCTATGAGAATAAAACCAATCAACAAAGATGAGCAAGCTAACTGTGCTGAGGCTAGAACCAACACAGTCCCAACACAGTGACAGCCATGTACTGCTTAACGGTTAAAGCAAGAACACCACAAAGGACCTGATAACCAAACTGAATCATAGGATTAATGTTCATATGTGCAGTATTGTTGAATGGTATTATCGACATCTCTTTTCAAAGTTTCTTTTTTTTGTAGGTGCTGTCCTGAGTCCAAATGACTAATAACTAATAACTGCATACTTTCAAAAAGCTGTTACTCTGCAGCTCTATTTCTGTGGAGAGATTCAGGACCAAGCCAAACCTTAAAGTCCCAACAATAACAATGCTGAAAGTGATATTTTCATTTCATTTTTTGATCTGAACCTAACTTTACAGCTCCAAAAAATATTCCTTGCACAAATGCAGAGACACAGATGAGAGTATGACCTAACTTGCTCAGTTCAGACCTCACACAAAACCATATACATTAACATTGGTTAGTATGATCATCCAAATTTGGATCATTCTACTAACTATAATAAACTGAAATGCATCAAATCTAACTGGAATATATCAATCGGTCAACATTGGTTTTGCAGGATGAGCAAATGTGGACATCTTAGATTTTCTTGATTTATTGCCTAGTGTAACAGTGCAAGTTGGTATACCAAATGGATCTCTGTGAGAAAACAGAAGAAAGAACAAAGACAATTAATTCAGTACTTGTTGAGGCAAAGCAGAATTGTCATGATCTACAAGCCCAATCCTAATTTCACATACTAACCATAATTAAATAAACCACAGTTCTGTGTTATATCTGCACTGAATCACAGATTAATTAAATAAAATACAAAGAAAAATAGAGTAAAATAATGTTATATTCTTCTTTGTCTAAGAAAAAAGGCCAAGGATGCTGAATGTGTGAAAGAGGCAAAACTAAGCCTGTAAAACCAGTATAAGAATCTTGTGTGTTTATTGAATGGAATTCATCCAAATTCATCTGAAAAGAAAAGAAACAAATCCAGGAGAGACAGAGGGCCACAGTCATTGTTTCCTTTTTCAGTTGCTGACCATAGAAGAGAGATGTTCTGTGTGACATTAGCAGCACCCACCCATTCCAAAGTGATCCCACAGAGAGGCTGAACCACAAAACTAACCACCAGCACAGCTGCTCTGTACTCTAAGCCCAAAGACAATAAACAAAAGGATCTGCACTCCCAAGGCAGCAAGTGGGCACTGAGGTTATGTGATTTTTGGACTACATGCAAAGAACTGTGAATGACAAATGAAATCACCAGTGTTTTAAGTTGCAGTTACAGCCAGGTTATTTACAAGGTAGACACCTGCTGTGCTGTCAAATATGTAACTAAGCTATGTACTTCTCCCACGTTTCTGTTTTGATTTTTGATCTTTTTTTTGGCTTTTTAAAATTCGCTTTGTTTATTGCCATGACATGAAAATTACATTAAATGTTAAATGGCTTCAATTCATAAATAGCATAGATGATGGGGAAAGTTAAATACTGGGAGGATGAAAATAATATAGAAAATGCAGAGTTAATGCAACTCACCCACATGTATTTATATCTTGCATCAACTGTCTGTATGTCCATTTACACTGGCAAGTGTCTAGGGAAGAGCACAAATCAACTCACAAGTTAAAGTTCATAATGAATGTGGGCTGGTTTAAGATTCACAAAGAGAAGTTCATGGCAGGACAACTGGGATGAACTTCCCATGAACTTTCCAGCTGCTTATGGAGGTTCACACTAATTCATGAACAGCTACATTTCAGACAGACTGCCTTTGCTTCCTCTAAATATTCACCAAACTTCAAAGCAAAAGGAGGACATGTAGAGGAGCATCAAGGGCAGATCTTCTGTGACTTTGATGTCTAGTTTGCACAGCTTGATGGCCTGTCAATGACAGGTGGTCATTTGACAGGCACAGGTTCAGGGTAGGTTCAGAATAGATTATCTGCAAGCTGGAGACAACAAAATTGCAGGGAATCTCCACAACTCTTTTTGCATGACCAATAAAGCTCTGACTTCTATTTGTTTGTGTCCGGGTTTTTCCCCCTTTCCACATGGAATCGGGCCCCTTCTAGTGAGGTCCCAGGGGTGTCCCAACCTGCCCCATCAGTTGGCCCACATTAAGGGAATGCTCAGAAAACCTTGATCAATTTTTTAATGCAGCATTCAATGGGGGGGGGGATGTTTGGGTTAGACCATGCAGAAGCGGGAAACATAAGGCTTTACCCAGTTGTGCTTTCCCAGCAATTTCTTCCCACAGACACACACCAAGAATCGTTTCTGTCATGTACCCTTGCAACCGTCCCTTGCCCTTAAAAAAAAAAACATGGCTGATTATGTTACAACTTCCAATATAATGAAATAGAAACCCCCCATCTGCCACCATGTTTGGTCAGCACCTTTCCTTTATTCTCAGAAGCATCATTTACCAGAGATTGTTTTTTGTGTTGTCTGTCTGTGTGTGTGTGGGGGGGTGGCATGATCAAATAGCCTACCTTTTTGTATCCCCTTGTTTGTGTTGTTACAGTTTTTCGTTATAATATTATTGTGGTAATTAAAAAAATATTTTGAACTTGGAGGAGGTCATTCAAATGTGACAAAACCATTATAGGGAAAGAATTGGTTTTGCCACCATGCTCTTTTTGGTATTGTTTTGTAATGTTTAATGGGTTTTTATTAATACGAACTTTTATAAGTTGTAACCCACCATGAGTTGGTGCGCCAAGACTGGCAAGTAAGAAATTGGATGGATGGATGGATTGACGGATAGACGGATAGATGGATGGACGGATGGACGGACGGACAGACGGACGGATGATGGATGATGGATGATGGATGATGTAGATAGATAGATAGATAGATAGATAGATAGATAGATAGATAGATAGATAGATAGATAGATAGATAGATAGATAGATAGATAGATAGATAGATAGATAGATAGATAGATAGATAGATAGATAGAATGGTGCTGGAAGATGATTGGGAGTTTATGCCATGTGACAATGATTGACGAGTTAAAAATGGTGAAAAGTTTTTACTTCCTGTCCTTTGTCTATTGTGTGTGGAAATAAATCTGGGGGCAAATAGGGGGAAGGGGAGACAAATGTTCCCCTTTGCAGAAATGGGAAAAAGTTCGGGGAGCCATCCTTAAGCAAAAGACCAGGGGACATTGCAAGAGAACATCTGGGTGAGTTCTCCATGCAGAAATGGTCCATCTGACTCTCTTCTATCTGATTTCTGACTTTGATGAGGATTGAATTTATGAGGTCCAAGTTACAGCCCACCAAAGAAAGTGCTGATATTTCATAATTTACAATCCAGGCACACCACAAACCACAAACCAGACTGCATTTTGCCAGTTCATGCCCATCTCCAAGTCTGTCATCTCCGTACTGTCAGGAAACTGAACAGAAATCTGTCATAGAGCAATGCAAAATAATGAAATTAAGTTAGAGAGGGCCCTAAACTTACAGAAAACATTTCTGCTCTGGGAGTGAGATCAGAAATGCCTATGATGGTAGGCTGAGAGGAGATGGGTTTTCTTTATGAAGACAATTAAGCAGGATGGATATTACCATTTGCGCATTTGCCAGGAAAGAACAAGACAGATGACTATTTGGGTGGACCTGAATTGGGCCATGAAGGTTTTCAGTATACCTTAATTTGATTGGAGAAGGGCTGCCAAGCAATACACATGGGGTTTTACTCCCAGTAGGAGTAACCCTCCCTATTGGCAGAGGAAGAATTAAAATGCCAGCGTGGTACAGTGGTTTGGAGTGGTGGCTTCTAATCTGGTGAGCCGGATTTGATTCCACATTGTCACCAATGTGTGGATGACATATAACTCTACCTTTCTTTGGCTGTAGTGGTTAGGATTGTGGACTTCTAATCTGGCAAGACAGGTTTGATTCTGCACTCCACACATGCAGTCAGCTGGGTGACCTTGGGGTCGCCACAGCACTGATAAAGCTATTCTGACTGAGCAGTAATATCAGGGCTCTCTCAGCCTCATCTACCTCACAGGGTGTCTGTTGTGGGGAGAGGAAAGGGAAGGGTATTAGAAGCCACTTTGAGACTCCTTCTGGTAGAGAAACGCAGTATATAAGAACCAACTCTTCTTCAACTTTTCTTCTAAACAAGCCAGGACTGTGGAACAAAGGGAGAAATACAGTGAAGTCTGTTCATTCCAAGAAAGGGCATGTCATAGTAGCAACTTAGTTAAATGTATTTTTCTTATTATTATAACAATCTGTAGTCTTTTTGGCATAGTTTTCAGATACTCTTGTACTCTGGGAAGTGATGACTGAATTTTAGTAATTAAAGAACTTTTTCTTTTTAAAGATCTCAAACTGAGGTCACAAGAATCTCAACTATGCCTTTGACTACACAATCCATGTAGAGCAGAGGCTCTTGTTTGAGCAACAGTCAGCTGGCCAGGGGCAATGATGTGTAGCAGATGCACACATGCATGGGTCCCCTATCCATGATTCAAGCAACAAGTAGAAAAAGGAAGGGCACAGCTTCAATGATGTCATGCTACCCCATATAGGATGGAACAAGTGGGGCAAGCCAGTCTTCTTTTGCACACACTGCATGATTTCCCCTCCACTCCACCTCCACGGCAAAGACAGCAACCAAGCAAGGAAGGACTGGATTATTACCATTAACCTTTAGAGCAGGGGTAGTCAACCTGTGGTCCTCCAGATGTCCATGAACTACAATTCCGATGAGCGTTTGCCATGGTAGCTCATCTCATGGGCATTGAAAACCTGGCAGACCCTGAGAGATGACTGAAGATGGCGCTGTAACAGCTGGGCTTCTGTCCGGCTCTTAAGCCATGCTGAGGGTCAGGAGCAACCTGGCAGACCTGAGCAGATAAGCAAATCTCGCTCGCCGGTCGCCCCAGGAACCGGGAACGGCATCCTGAGGGTCCTACAGATCCGTGGAGAGGGAGGGAGACTAAGCTCTCCGGATCGTCGCGGCATGTGCTCAAGGTCATGATGGCGTCCTTGTCGTAAATAACTTTCTAAGCCTGAAACGACCAGCTGACCCTACATTCTTCCCAGATCATCTTTTACCAGACTGACAGGAGCCAAAGTCTACAACAGTAAAGACTGTGAGTTTTCTGGCTTTTCCTTTTCTTTCCCCACAAGCTCTCCCCCCCCCTCCTCAACCAATTTAAAAGTGAATTCTTTCATTGAGTGAGAGGCTCCCAGCTAATTATACCCACTAACCAAACAAAGAGAGAGCTTAAAGAAAAGAGAGACTTTAAAGTTTTGTTGGAGAGAGTTCCGTGGGGGAAGCTGAATTGATACGGAGATCGACAAACTGATAATTTTGGATCGCTCGTGCTCCCGCGAGACCTCACGAGACTTTCTGTTTATAGTTTGTGACTGCCTAGAACTATGGAAAAATTAACTAAGGCACAGCTTTTCCATTTGTTATGCGAAGGGAACTCAAAGATACTGAAAGCAGTCAATAAGGTGGAAAAGAAAATCCGAAAGACTAAGAAAGAGCTTTTAGACAGAACCGACGGTCTGGAAAAAACAGCTGATGAAAACACAACTCAGCCAACAATACTTCAAACGAGAATTCAATGTCTGGAAGTTAATCAACAGGAGGGGGAGAGAGCTAGGGACGTAAAAATCCAAAGCACCTTGGAAGAACCTGGGAAAACAGATTTAAGGAAGGAAAGCACCGAAAACCTGGAAGTCTATTTAGAGCAGGAAGTGATTTGGATCAACAAAATAAAAAGAGTCTATTCAAAGGCAACAGCACGCAGGAAGCTATCAGGAGATATCTCTGTGCGACCAGAGGAAGAGATCCAGATTGATAAAGTATACAGAGCCTACTTAAAGGCGACTGCAAGCAAGAATCAAGCAAGAGACTTCTTTGGCCCTGACAGAAGGACAATTAGAAATACTCTATGTAGGAATCATCAGGCGTTACTATGGAAAAAAACACAATTTCATTTTCTGCGACCACCTGAAGGATGTTATGAACAGTGGAGCATTCTCCTGGTTTCCTGTGGGAAAGACAGCAGCAGTAACTTTTAGGTCAGGACCAATATATGAAGGGAACTGACTTTATATCATCTAAGACAATAATAGAATATATTCTTATAATAGATTATACTCTCATATGTATCAACAATTACTCTGCTAAGAAAGATGGCAATAACTTCTAGATCAGGATCAATATGTGATGGGAACTGAATATGTATGCCAATATGTATGCTAAAAGAGGATGGCAAACTATACTTCATATGTATTAACAAGACAGCAGCAGTAACTCTTAGGTCAGGGCCAATTTATGAAGGGGACTGACCTTATATCACTTAAGATAATAATAGAATATATTCTTATAACAGATCATACTCTCGTATGTATTAACAATCATTTTGCTAAGAAAGATGGTAAAAACTTCTAGATTAGGATTAATATGTGATGGGAACTGAATATGTATGTTAAAAGAGGATGGCAAACCATATCAGCTGGTTGCTTTTTTCTCTTTACTTTTCTGTAAATGCTTCATATAATAATAAATTATAAAATTATATAAAAAAAAAACCTGGCAGACCCTGTGGTGAATGGGCCTTCCAATGCCTATGGTCCATCAGTTAAAACACCGATACTGTATTTGTTGTTAAATTCACATAGGAATAGGTTGTCCATATGTCTTCTGAGAGGACCTGTACCTAATTGCATGATTTTAACCTCTTTACTAATTTATCCTGTACAATTCAAACTACTATATCAATAGTCTTCCTACCAACCAGACTTCAAATGAAGCTCCTCATTTACTGTGGCATTTAGTTCTCTCTATAGGGTTCAGGGGGATCATGTTCCCTGCACTAATGACACTATAACAACAAATCCACAAATTAATATTTAGGGTAAGAAATTACTGCTAAACGCAAACTTAAATGGACTCCGGGGAATGGTAGAGGACAGGAAGGCCTGGAGGATCATTGTCCATGGGGTCGCGATGGGTCGGACACGACTTCGCACATAACAACAACATTACTGCTAAACAGAGATCAGAAAAATAACCACCCCCACCCCCAATAGATTCAGTCTAAAGCAAGGATTAATGGGTTAGGGGTTCCCAGGAGCTCTGGAGGGGGTCCTCAGTATTTTCCTTCCTTCCTTAATGGACACAGCCACAGGCTACGGAACTGGCTGCTTCCATTGCTCCTCTCCCCCTTCCTGGACATGAACTCTCTCTTGTTGTGGTTCTGCATTCTGCAGGAAATTTTCAATTACAATGTCCAAAGTTCTACATCACAGAAAATCTGAGTCATTGTAGCTGCCTAGCCCCTCCCAATGGGTCTTCCAATGTCTCCATGGTTTCTCATTAGTTTTAGTACATCCCCCAAAGTTGCCATCTTCGGCTCCTCCCACCCATTGCCCCGGCCACCATCCTGTGTGGTTCTCCCAGTGGCGGTCATTCCACTCTGTTCCCTGCCATTCCAGAGTAGTTTATCTGAGTGTAATGGATAATCCATTCCATGCTTTCTTTGCAACTGTTTTCCTACTATAATATATTTCAATGGAACCAATACAAGTCACTTGGCATTCTTGCTGCCCTTTATTTCCAACAGGTCTTCCAGCATCTTCCATGGTTTCCAATGGGCATTCTTGTCATTCAAGACACAGTCACCTCATGAGTAAGGCACCTCTCTAGATCAGTGAAAGCACAAATCCCCCTCCATCAGGCAGGAGGTATCAGGAAATTTGAGGGCACCTTAGTGCCAAAACACTGGGAGGGATACAGCAAACCAAGAACAAATCCCGCCCCCCTCACCTTCCTAAGGACAATGAGAGATGCTGAATGCTGTTGCAGATCCATTATGTTCCCCTTGGTTTCCAGGGGGAATTTCTGACCCAGCACAAGGGAGGGAGCAGGTTTTGTCCCTTTAAATTTTGAGTTTGTCTGCTCTGCAGCTGTGCCCGGTGCCTTTCTCCCCCCCCCACACACACCTTTTAAAATTGTGATTGTGCTTTATGCCTTCTCTTGCCTCTCCCTTTGAATTTGCCTTTTGGGGGCTTGTCCCTCTCCCCCACCCTCACTGATCAATGGTATAGCGTTGTAGTCAGGAGCGTTCCACTGTCATAAATACCACAGGGTAATTTCTACTAATTTGCATATGGCTTGGTTGCCAGGGCAAATGGCATGTTCACGTGATCACTGACAAAGGCAGAGCTCCCATTGGTAGACGAAGGAGTATGAGCAGAAAAAGGGAGGAGACCAAAAACACGCTGACATTTATGCATTACAAAAGAAGTGTTTTTAGCACTGTGACACGGGAAAAATCGGTGTTTACCCTCTTTCAGAAACAACGCTTAAAAGAGGCTGTAAGCAAAAAGACACGGTTGACCATGCAGAACAAAATCAGTTTTGCCGAGTAAATTAACTCTCCTGTGCAGAGAGCAGAAAAACAACAGTTTTTAGTGAGTTTTCATCAGCTTTTCCATCGTGCAAAAGAGGCCTTGGTTTCTGTGCGTGGGAGGGGGTGAAGCCGGTACACCAACTCCTGCCTTAAACTGTCTCTCTGCCCCAGTCCTCCTTGAGCTTGCCTGTTAACACAAGTGGTAATGTCATTTGGTCACTTCTGCAGGGTGTGGCAGGAAGATACAGCCAGCTGACATCACTTCTGGGGTGCCTCAAAGCCTGTAAATTTATTTCAGGGTTTCCTTCATGTTCAAAAGGTTGAAAAAAGCTGGTGAAAAGGATTATGATTGTCATATTTAACATACATGGAGACAAATAATCAGAAATAAATGCGGATGTGCAACAAACAGCGCAGCTACAGCTTGCCTGAACACAATTTCAGTGCTTGTGAGCAACAAACATTTTATTATATGTTTCAGCATTAGTACACATGCTGTCCTTTTAACTTTCAGAATACCATAAATCTTTAAAATGCTTGGGAATTAAGTTATGGGGGAAGGCAGAATTGTAGCATGAAGACAGTAAAAGCAGAAGCTATTCTGCAACAACTATTTCCACCAACACACCTAGACCTCAATAGAGACCATCATTACAAACATGTTTCCTTTCTTGATCCTGCAGTTTAAAACGAATATCCATGGATTAAAGGGAACTCCAGATTTAACACATCAAAAATAAATTTAGTTAAAATATGGTACTGGCCCATTGTTGTATTGGCTTTTTAGTTCTTCTCTGGAGATATTGAAGCTTTGAAGTCCTCTGTGTGTTTTTTTATGTTTTTGCCTCTGTGTTGCAGTTAATAGTTTGTGGTTTCCCCATCCCTAGAAACCGATACCATCCTATGTTGTTTCACCATTCATTTCAAAGTTGATGTAAACCAGGCAGTCTCACACACACAATGACCAAATGATGGGCATAGTTGATCTCTCCAACACCCCTCCAGTTTAAGTTACCTTCATTGGGACACGAGATGATTCAGCTTCTCTGGGAGTCATGATCATTTGTGGTTATTTTATGCAGTCTACAAGACTTCAGGGATAAAACAAATACATAAAAGGAGAAAACACAGAAGTAAAAGGTTCACTGTTAACATTCATGAAGCCACTTTGGTCTAAGACTTAAATTTCATTATGTATTTTATAAACTTATTGAGAAAACTTATTGAGATGTTAGATGAGATGAGAAATAACATTGTGAATTGCCAGCTCAGCTCAGAATGCATTTCCATCCTAAAGGCTGTTATTCCCAAGGAAGTATCTTTAAGGCAACAAGAGTCACACATCAAACGATGCATGTGTCTTGGGAAAAAATATTCCATAGTCATACTTAAATATTAAAATTTGATTGAGATTGATAATTATTTGGCATTGCACTCTGCTTTGGGATATCTAATATTGCAGGGGTTAACTAGGTGTCTGGCAGTTCTTGCTGCCTATTAAAGCAGAGTCTTATTTTCATAATGAAGAAGAAGGTAGGCCAAATATAGGAAAGTACTGATGTCTGTCTTTATCCATCTCTATTGAAGATAAAAGGTTGTCAGCACCATTGGAAAGTCAGCTCCTGTGAATGCTTGAATTCAGGGGGCCTATTTTGAAAAGTAATGTTTGAAAGCATGTCATGTACTAACCATTAGTTAAAGTGCTTTTTTGTAAATTGAGTTCTAATTCAACACTGTTGCAACAACTTAATGTGGACATAGTGTTTCCAGTATTTTTCTGACATGGCTTTTCTGACCCAAACAATTGTCAAAGAACTTAAAAAGCAAAATGCAGATATTTTCTGTCTGCAAGAAACCCATATAAAGAAGAAACATGAACATACTGTAAATAATAAAAAAAGATAAATTATATCTTGATTCAGCCCTAAATCAAAAGTGCAGAGTATTTATATAAACAAATACAGAAGCAGAATGCAACACTGCAGACAGATACAAAATCATTTATGTTAGGAACTGTAACATGCCACAAAATATACACTGAGTAGAGATGTGTAACATTATCCAAATTGCACTATACAATACATGGCTAATATAAAACAATTGATTCCTCAGAGTTCCTGTTACAAAAATAGGTTCTGCAATTGGATGTAGTCCTGGATAAAAGTCCATTTTGATTACTCTTTTTCCATTTGCCTTGCCACTTATCTTCTTCAAATGAAGTTATTCAAGCATAGAAATCTACTAGAGTATACAAAACAACACCAATAATGACACCATAGGCACAAAGCTATGAACAATCAGCATTATACAATACAAACAAAATATATTTTACCTAATGGGATTCAAGCCTAGAGCATTATAATGGGGAAAATCCTTCTCTTCCACATAGGCTGATGAATCTCCTGAATATCATAAGCCACAAACTAATTTTATACTTTGTATACTCATCACTTGCTTACAGTTCACAGAAGGGTCATCAAAACAGACTTTTATCTGGAAGAAGAAGAAGAAGAAGAAGAAGAAGAAGAAGAAGAAGAAGAAGAAGAAGAAGAAGAAGAAGAAGAAGAAGAAGAAGAAGAGTTGGTTCTTATATGCCCCTTTTCTCTACCCGAAAGAGTCTCAAAGCAGCTTTCAGTCGCCTTCTCTTTCCTCTACCCTCAATAGACACCCTGTGAGGTGGGTGAATCTGAGAGAGCCCTGATATCACTGCTCGGTCAGAACAGCTTTATCACTGCTGTGGCGAGCCCAAGGTCACCCAGCTGGTTGCATGTGGGGGAGTGCAGAATCAAACCTAGCTTGCCAGATTAGAAGTCTGCACTCCTAACCGCTACACCAAACTCCCTCCAATTGCAGCACCTATTTTTGTAACAGGAACTCTGTTTTATATTAACCATGTCTACGGTAGTTTAGGGAATGTTACACATCTCTACTCAATGCAAATTTTGTGCCATGTTACAGTTCCTAACATAAATTATTTTGTATCTGCCTACACTGTATTGCATTCTGCTTTTGTATTTAATAATTTCACTCTGTGTAACTGTTTATATAAACAGTTAGCAATTAAAAATAATAGAAGAATTAAGAGACCAAGAAGGAAGACATATAATTTTTAAAATGAGACTTCTAGAAAACAAGGTGTGTGTGCTAGCAATAGTATATGTGCCAAACAATGTCAATCTTTTTTGCAAACGACACTAGAATTTCAAAATGAAGAATAACAGAGTACTTAAAAGGAATTCCAATTACAAAGTTTACACTAGAACACAGAAATTTTAAAAATTAAATAACAATTCAAGAAAGCAATTAAAACATGAAAAAGGACAAAGCATGAGACACAGATGGATTGAACGCAATGTATTACAACCATTTTGAAGATGTTTTAACAATAACATTCCAAAAAGTTATGAGATACAAGAAGGAAAGAGAATACCTCCAACATGGCAGGAGGTATATATAATATATAACATCAGTATATAAAGAAGGTAGTGATACTATGCTAATGCAGTCATACAGACCTATCTCTTTATTGAATGTAGATTACAAAATCTTTGCCACAATAATAGCAGAATTTTTAAAATGACAACCGAATTTAATACATGCAGATCAAACAAGCTTTGTACCACAGAGATACAAGATAATATACAATATATGATAGATACAATCAAATTTGTGAAGAAAAAATTCTTTCTTTAAGTTTTGATTTATATACTACCCCCTCTTGACCAGGTTATCTTGCATTCTTTTCTTTTCTTTTTTCTTTTTTGGATGCAGAGAAAGCTTTTGGTATTGTAATATGGCCTTTACTACTTAATGTACTTCACAATACTTCAGAATATGGGCTGTAACCCAGACTTCTGAAGCTGGATGCAAAGTATATACTTAAATTAACAAGCAAAGATTTTAATAAATGGAAAACTAACAGAAGCAATATCAGTCACAAAAGGAACATGCCAGGGCTGACACTGACACCTTTATTATTTATTCTAATAATATAGACTTTAGGTACAAATATTAGATAATACACAAGTGCTAAAGGAATAAAAATAGATGACAGAATTTAAAATGAAGTTATGCAGACAATGTGGTTTTAACAGTTTTGGACCCACAAAATCATTACCTTATGTAATAGAATATATTGAAGAATTTAGATCCTTTTAAGGATATAAAAATAACAGGAATATGACAACAATTATAAGGACATTCTTAATGAAACAACAAGAAAAAATATAAAGGGTAAAGAATGCATAACAGTCATTAATCCTATTAAATATCTGGGGATAAATGTGACTGGACAAAATTGTCATTTTTTCAAAAATAATTATCAGAAGACCTGAAAACTAATATCTAGATGGAAAAAAAT
Organism: Paroedura picta; assembly: GCF_049243985.1. Lineage (NCBI taxonomy): Eukaryota > Metazoa > Chordata > Lepidosauria > Squamata > Gekkonidae > Paroedura > Paroedura picta. The sequence goes on from NC_135372.1 coordinate 79,580,760, forward strand.
TAAAAATCGTGTGGCTGAGTAGAATTTCAGCAATCAAAATGAATGTATTGTGAAAATTAAAGTGTTTATTTCAAATGCCATCTACACATATAGGAGAAAAACTATTGACAGAGAGGATGATTAACAGTTCCAAATACAAAATTATATTATCAAGCAGCAGGTTTGGTCTGGATTGCATACTGGATGAAAAAGCCAAGACAAAGAATAGTAAAACTTGAATCAGCAGACCTAGATTAAGGTTTAAGCAATTATTTATGGATAAAGAAATCAACCAAAACAAAGAAAGGAGTCAGTTAATTAGAGCTGTATTTTTGAGAATATGATTCACATGCCAGAACTTAATGAGTCCTCCATATTGTCCATTATGTCCCAATGGAAGCTTATCATGCTAAGAATGTGAGAAATAAAAGTGGTCTCTTAACATGCAGCAATACAGTAAATGCTCAGCAGAAATTCAAATCCTGACAAAATATCAGAGATAAGGGAATCAGCATTTAGTGACTACTATATTATCTATCTGTTTCAAAACTAAAGAAGATCATCAATATGGGAGGAGCTCTAAGAGAGATGGCTAACTTTGAACAGCTTATTTCATAACAAAAAGATCATTTACTATGATGGCTATACAAGTTATTGAAACAAAAAAGGAGTAAAAAATGTGTGATTAAATGGATGCAGAATTTTACCTATGACCAATTGGAATGGCTATGAGAGAAAGAAATTAAGTTCACAATCAATCAAACATTAAGAGAAAATTGGTATATAATGTTTTTCATATGGTATATAATTCCAAAGAATACTGAGAAAATAAGATTTAGAAACAACAAAAGAAAATGCTGGAAATATCAAGATATAGATGGAACCGTTTACCATATGTGGTGGACTTGTATAAAGTTAAAACTTGTTGGCCTTCCTGCTCAAAATCCACCATTGAAGCATAGACAGATAGATAGATATAATATGCCCCCCTTGTTTCTGGGAGAAGGAGATGGTTTTGAGGGAATTAGTTCTACATATTTTAGAATGTTTTAAAAATTAAATTTAAAATAAGACTTAATAAATTCCTACTATATATTTATGTTTTTGTTTATAACTGATGTAATCCAACTTGAGCTTTTGGTGAAGAATATAGATATAAAAATGAATAAATAAATATGATATTGAAAAAAAATTGAGAAAATGCAGAATATATTACATTTTAAATTCCCTATGGAAGCTAAGATTATAGTTAGGAATATTGTCTAACAAATTACCAAAAGTTTAGGAGGAAGATATCCTTATCCATGGTTCCTTTATATATTTGTGAAACAGCCTCGGGGATGGGACATGTCTGGCTATACAAATTAGAATAGGGCCAATCAGGGTGTAGCCAGCAAAGCCTGCCCCTGCAGCTCCCGCCCTCCATCCCTGGACTCCAGCCTCTTTGCTCTCAGACGCGCCTCAGTGCCTGGAGCCAGCAGCAGGTAAGAGGAGAGAGCCCTGGGCAAAGGGTCATGGTGAAGGGCTTGCTAACAAGGGCCTCTTGGCCTGCTAAGAAGGGCCTGCTAATGAGGGCCTCCCGGCCTGCGGACTGCCTGCTAAGGAGCTCTGTCCCGGGCCTCCAAATGAGCTGGCCAGCCCCCACCTGTCCCATTTGATCCGGCTGCAAACTGCGGCCCAAAGCCTCCTGCCAGGGGAGGGGGCCCTTTCAAGGCCCATTCTTAGGAACTGGCTTTGAAGCTAGTTTGAAAATAAGGCTATACTGCCAAGAATCATTTATGCAGCAAAATGGAAATCAAGAGTCTTTTCAAGCTTAGAAGAATGGGAAAATAAAACTTGCCAATTATGTAATAATGACAAAATTAGCAACCTACAAAATAAATACTAAATAAATAAATGTGATGTTGAGGTGCAGCCTCTATCAGCCAGCAGTCATAGAGAGGATCTTTCTGGAAATTGATGTCCTCACTGACAAACTAGACAGAAACGTTTCTTTCCACTATATAAGGATGGCAGGGTTACTGGATTTGCCAAACTGGAAGGGCGTATGGGTGTGACGTTTTTGTCTGCTGATCAGTTTTAGCTTATTTTCATCATATTTTCCACTTTGTCATCCACTTAAAAGAACACAGTTCTGTGCAGCATCTAGGCATGCAAGATAGTTAATCTGAAGTGTGTGCATCACAAACAGGATGAAAAATATTTATCGTATGTCAACCGATCAAAGAAAATTGGTATCACTGGATTGCCTTCACACAATCACTAGGGAAACAACTCACTAATGATTGTTGTTATCTTCCTCCTTTTGCTATTTCTCTGGAAAAGATTTGGGGGGGAAAGTCAGAGTAATTTAATACAGGGGGCCATAACACAGATTGTTAATTTTAAGTATAGCAGAATCACAGCAGGCTTTGATTGAGAAGAGCCAAAATAAACATGTGAAGTATGTGCCTCTTTGAAAAGGATATACCACATCCTGCATTTGGTAGCCAAAAGGTTCCAAGTTTGCATCACAAAATGCCATCAAAAGAGTTCTTTCTTTAGGTATGTACCCCAAGGGGAGAGGACCAAATTTTTGATATGTGCAAATTTTTTGTTGCTTAAGTGTTTCAGTCTCAGCCAGCAATGGACAGAAAGGCCTTGATGCCAAAGAGTGACTTTGATTAATTAGGGACCTGATCATTTGATTAATAGACTTATAAACAGCTGACTATGCCACTGGAGCTGGCTATGGTAAAAGCACCCCTGCCAACATGAATAAACACATAAATAACATTTCAGAAATAATAGAGAGACAAATTGCAGTTCCAAGTTACTCTATCAGAATGTCATTTCAGATGACAGAAACAAAGCGTTCTACTAGGGTGATAGAAACCAGATACTCTGAGAGAACTAGCAAGTGGGCCTAAGACCTTTCAGATGGCAAAGAGAATATATTTGCCTGACTTATTACCTGTTGTTTTCTGTGATCATCCTCTCCTTTTCTGTTTACAGCCATAAATCACTTCTTAATGAGGAAAGTTAAACTTCCTCTCATGTTCATGTCCTTTATGACTCTTATTCCCTAATCACTGCATTGCATAAGGTTCCACAAAGCAAACCATAAAGTCTGTCTCTGAAGTAGCAAATCTAACAGCATTAGTGGATTAGTGGATTAGTGGATTAGTGGATTGCTCAACAGATCATCCAGTTTCACCTACATGTTGATGGTACCCAACAGGGCCTGAGGGGAAAACTAGAAGCAGAAAATCGCTAGGGCAAAAAAGTCTCATCTTTCTAGCAACTTATAAGCTGAACAAAGCTCACTAAACAGCACTGGCTCCAATTCTTGTAGTTCTTCTAAAAGTCCCTTTCTCTTCCTCAATAGACTGACTGTACTTATAGGAACTCATAGGGCCATTCCGCACCGGGATCCATGTAGCAAATTGTTTGCTGAACGAAAAATCGCCATTTTAAATAGTGGAATTCGGCGTAACGCATACCTGCCTTTGTAGTGGAATCCAGTTGCGTTTCTATCGTTTCCCACAGGGTTCCGGTCTCTGCAAAAATCGCTAGCCAGGAAGCGCTATTGCTAAGCTGTGTCCCACCCCTGGCCATCAAGCAGCCAATGGGCGGCCATTATCATGCTCCCAAACAGCCACTTTCCCTTTAAGGAAGGTTTAAAAAAAAAAAAAAAACACCAGTTGCAACAAATATGCATTGATTCGTTGCTACGGAGAGACCCATCCAGCTAGCAGGTGGTGTTTGAGCTGCCGTTTCATCGTTGCCACGCTCCCCCCGAGTGAAACCCCCCCCCCTCACGGGCGCGATTTTCGGCCAAAAACAGTGTGAAAAATAAAGTGAAAATAAACCAGCAAACGGGCCTCTGCGATGCTTGTGCTTGGTGACTTTAAACAGAGGGGCTGCAGCCAGGGAAGCCTCGCTGGGTAAACGAAGGCTCGCTGGTGCGTTGATCTCCGCTCGCTCGGAGAAAAAAAAATGGCGATCGCTTCACCGGAAGATCAGAGGAGATAGCCAGGGGGAGGGACTTTGCAGAAACCGCAACAATGGTAATGCACAGAACTTTCCCGCTAGTGTTGCAGATTGGTTGCAGGAGTGTAGTGCTTTCCGGAGGGTGAATCCACTTTTTGGGATTTCCCTGAAAGCGCTACAACGAAGCGCTTTTTGCAGATCGGTTTCAGGAGTGTTGCAGATTGTCAACGACGTTGTGCATAATGGCAAAACTGTAGCGATTTCAATTAGTAACCATTGTGCTATTTTGGACGAATGCGGAACGGCCCATAGTGTGCAGAAATACCTCAGTTGTATAAAGGACTGTTAGATTCGAGTTCAGAAGCACCCTGAGAGACCAACAAGATTTTCAGGATATAAGCTTTTGAGAGTCAAAGCATGCTGCTCCCCCCTCCATTGTGCGGTGAGGCCCCCATTCCCCTCGCTCCCCACTCTGATGCTGCTGCCTTCAGGCAGTGTGCCACGCTTTCCAGCCCCGGTGTTTAGCGTGCGTCTGTGCATGCGCTATGCCAGGGCAGCCATATATGCCAGTGGATTCCCTCCCCCATGAGTACAAGGGTAGTGCAGGGGCATGCTGTCCCGGTGCAATGCCCAGCAGCAGCCCAGTGTGGTCTGTGAAAGATGGATTTTTTGACAAACCTGAAAAATGTTCCAGGTTTGCAGAAAAATCTTAAATCTTAAAAAAGAAACTGGGGGTGTGTGCTATAAAACCCCCAAATGATAAGAGGAGTACCTGGCCAATGCCCACATGAGGCAGTGCACCTAGCCCAGGTCCAGAACCTAACTAGGCAAGTAGATGCCAATACCTGGTCAACCCCCTTGTGATGATGGGTGGCAGACAATGTTTTCTGGCCCAGCCCAAACCTGTTCAAGCTAAGGTTAAGCAAGCAGCAGCATGTGGCCAGGCAGAATCCCACATGAGGCAAGGCAGACATGGGCACCTGGTCCAGGCTTAGAGCCAAAGAAGCTGAGGCAGGTGGTGATGCTTGCACCAAATGATTCAAGACAGATGGAGGGGCATGGCCAAAGCCCATGCAAGGCAAAGCAGACAGCTGTTCTTGGCCCAGCCAAATCTCATACAAGGGAAACTGAGGCAGCTGTGCCCCAAACCAGGTGAAGCAGATGACTGTGCAAGGACAAGCCGTACACAGAACAAGGTGGTGGTGGCACCTGTCATAGATGATCCCCGTAGGAGGCAAGGCAGATGGTGGAGCCTTGCTGAGTCCTGTATGAGGTAAGGCAAGGCAGGGTAGAACAGAAGTTGGCACTTGACTGTGCCCTACATGAGGCGAGGCAAGGTAGACAGCATTGCCTGCTAGAAAACTACGAAGGCTAGGGGGGTGCCCAGTCAGCCTGACCAATGTGAAGGAGGCCATGCCCACTTCCTTTAAAAACAGGTTGATGGCACTCAATTTTGATGCCACACAACTTAACTGTGCACAGTGGTAGTCACCATACAACTTGTGAGACTTGTGTGGGCACAGCAGTAGCCACCACACAACTCATCTGAGGGACTTCACTGGACTTTTACCCAAGTAAGGCTGTCAGAGTAGAGAAAGCAGGAAAAGCTGAAAGCCAAGATGTTCTAGCAGTTAGAGCAGCCTTTCTCAACCTCTTTACCAGTAAGAAGCCCCTGAAACATTCTTCAGCCTTTGAGAAACTCCAGAAGTGATGACAATGGTTCTGCCGCCCCAGGGGGCCCTTGGGGGTTTATTTTTCAGGAAGGCGGGATTGTATAGAATGCAATCCCACCTTCCTGCAAAATAAAGAAATAATGCCCTGGCCCACCCCACACAAATATAGACAAGTAGTACGGTTTGTAGTGAATACAATACACGAGAAAAAACCTATCCCAAGGCAACTATAGATGTAGTAAAATTATACAGAATACATGAAATAAAAGGTTCTTCGTTCTTGTTTATTCTTGTATAGGATCCAACCAGAACGGTATCTAGATATGTCCTGTTTTCAAATAATAATCTTCCTCAATGGTTGTCTTTTGAATGTGAATGTTATGAATGTCCAAATTGTGAAATTCAACCTCTATTGAATAATATATATATCGGCCTTTGGCTCTTCAATATGGGGATGCTAGTAATACCAACTGCTCCCCACGCCATGGCGAAGCACTGCAAAGCCAACCAGGGCATTTCTTGCCCCTTCTGGGCCACTGTAGGGCTAAGGGACCATGGATTCTCCCATGTTCCGTTAGCCTAGGCCAACTGAGGGCCTGATCCGCAGCCGGCCCAGGCCGGGAGGAGGCCCACTCAGCAGTTGCATCATGTGGAAGTAGGGATTTACTTCACTTCCACATGACTGCCCTCAGCCTTTTTTGCCCTTGTGGAATGGGCCAAAGTATACCTCTTTCATTTCATGTAGCTGAAATACCCCAATTGCCTCTCATACAAGTGTATAGCTGTCTGCTGACTGAGAATTCACTTAAGTCATCTGATTCCTGCCATGAAAGCAAACAGAGCAACAATCCTGTTGGTTTTTCAGGAAGCACCTTTTGGATTTTTGCTACTGCTCTGGAATTAGTTGCTTAATATGTGCCAATACCTCACCAGAGCTTAGCCTAGGAATCTTTCCGCTTCATTGCTGACTACCTCCAGATGTGTTACCACTGAATCACTACAATTTCCTGCCTCCACCTATTTAGTGAGAGGCAGGTTTCATCCTAAAGAATATATATTTAAACAACTTCCCATATTAGTCAAAAACAGAACTGTGAGGAGTTAATCTTGATTTTGATGTTTTCTGTGTAATAAAATTATGAAAGCAAAATTCTTTCCTTCCCCACAATTTGGGTCTTCTTTGTGTCCCAGCACCAAGAGCCTTGTTGCACCCCTTGTTGGCTTCTTCAGTTTGAATTGTGCTGGAACTGAAAGTGGCCAATGGTGTTACGTTATGCTTAATGAAGTTGCCTTCCCAGTTCTGTGTCACTGCAGATGTTGATATTCGTCAGATGTATTCTTTAAAGCGAGCCTCTTGTGGCGCAGAGTGGTAAGGCAGCCGTCTGAAAGCTTTGCCCATGAGGCTGGGGGTTCAATCCCAGCAGCCGGCTCAAGGTTGACTCAGCCTTCCATCCTTCCGAGGTCGGTAAAATGAGTACCCAGCTTGCTGGGGGGTAAACGGTAATGACTGGGGAAGGCACTGGCAAACCACCCCGTATTGAGTCTGCCATGAAAACGCTGGAGGGCCTCACCCCAAGGGTCAGACATGACTCGGTGCTTGCACAGGGGATACCTTTACCTTTACCTTATTCTTTAAAGCATGTTACATTACTACAAGTTCAGAATCAAGTTATTAATATTTTGTTGCATTCAATGAAATAAAATCCAAATGGTATCTGAATTTCAGGATTTGCAAACACCCAGCTGCTCAGAGAATGGAATCCTTGCAATTCCAGCTGGTAGTTCCCCTAAGGAACTTAGGGAATAGTATTCTATATTTGTGAACTGTTAAAAGCTTACAGTAAGCAGGTAGAGCCTTTGCAGTCGAGAGGCCCAAACAGTAGAGACAGCATACCATTATTTATCATTATAACATGCTAGATATAATAAATGTACCCGTGGAGGGATATTACATTTAGCTAAAAAGCTCAAAGGAGAGGCCCAGTGGGGCAGCTTTCCACTGCTGTTTGTGGATATTCCCAGGCTGTAATGGCTTAGAAAGCCAATGAGCTCCCATCACAGCCCTTGACCCACTAACTTCCATGCTACCACAGGGGTGTGGACCAATGTAGCAGAGCAAAGTGCTGCCTTAACACAAATCCGACTCATTAGCCTACCTGCAAGATATACCAGCATAGTGGCTAGTCAGCTCCCTGAATGCTTTTACCCCTCACAGGATTGCACTGTAAATGTGAATTCTGAGACAGCAAATATCACTCTGATACATTGCCTTCTCTCTGATGCTTCCAAACCTTGAAAATGTTTTGAATATTTCAAAAGATGTTCATAATCAGCATTCCAGATTAAAATGGCCAAGTGGTCCTGCAACATTGAGAAGGGAATCAATTGTCACAAATAAAACAAATGAGTAAGAGACAGCCAGTCCATATGACAGATCCCACCCTACCTTACACTTTGTGTATGCATATGTATGCCGGGGGGCATAGCCTGCAATGAAAACCAAATTCCACAAAAATTGAAAATACATCATTAGCAGCATTCAGATACAATTGTCCTCAAAATTCATGATTCAAATTTTAAATGAGCATTTTGGATCAGAGTTTGAAATTCAACTGTTTGCATCTGGTAAATAAGTGATTGCTACCAAATATATTGTTTTGTTACAAGTAATCTGTTCTGGATCAGAACATCTGTTGAATGATGTTCTAGGGGCTCATTGCCAAGCGACCTGGGGGGTAGCCAAATGAGGTGGGCACCTGTTTAGAAAACTGTCTAATTAGTAAAGTGTCTAAAGAATGTTATGATAAATGATGGAGATGTAAGAACAAAGTTGGTTCCTTTTATCATATGTGGTGGTTATGTTTTGGAGAAACATGCTATTTTAGAAAAGATTATAAATATCAAATTTCCAACGCACCCTGACTATGTTATTGTGTAATGCCAGTTAATATACCTCAAAAAACAAAAGACTTCTATGCAACCACAGCGGCAAGAATAATCATAGCTAAGAACTGGGAACATTGAGATTCATCAAACATTGAGATTCATCAAACGGACTGGTTGGACAAGTTGAGAGAACTATCTAAAATGGCTAAGCTGAGCAGCCTAGTTAATGGCAGACCAGAAGATGAATGTGAAGAGTCATGGCATTTCTATACAGACTATATACATAGTCAATGTGTGTATTAGTATATTTATTAGTTTAATAAGGTTCAAACAAAATTTTATGGAGGTTCATTATCCTTTTATCCTAGTCTATTGTTTTCTTTTTTCTATTATGTTTTAAAATTAAAGGCTGGTATTTCCAGCATTAAAAAAAGAACACTGATTGCTGTTTTGTATCAGTATCAAATATTGACAAAAGCTGATTGAAAGATGTCAGAAACCATCAAATACCAATTGTTGCTACAACTGTGCACCAAAAGTATATTTGGGTTAGATTTATTTCCTGTTATTATTATGACATCTGTTCAGAGTACTTTATTCACTGGCATTTGGTTTCTATGGGAAATACATTTCTAGACACATCCTTTCCCTACCCAATTGAAGTGCAGGTTTCAAAAATTTGATACCTATGTTGAACTTCTGTGTCACATTTCTGGCAATTTGGAGAAAATGTCCCATTTGGGAGGCAGTTAATATTCTCACAAGGGGCACAGAATTGGAACCTGTGTGAGTTTTTCTTCCTTTCCCAAGATACTTAAGAAGGTACTGTAGAAGCATATGAAAATGGAGTACACTGGCAAAGGAAACTAAATCTTCATCCACTACCTACTCTACATATATTGCCTTACTTGTCTACATGCATTTGGTTTCAACATTTTTCTCACACTTCTGGTTTTGGACCCTGACAAGTAGCAAAAAATATTTCAGATATTTAAGATACAGAAGTGGATAGAATTAGTTCTCCTTGATCACACCCTCAGACTTCTAATAATATATTACCCATCCCCCATCCCTGCTTAACTGGCGCTTGTGTAAATCATTGCCAATCCTTTTCCCATACCAAAACTAATTGGGCTCGAGAGTGGATCGGTAGATGGTAAAAAATCTATAATATTGAGGTCACAGGCTCCCGATAACTGGCCCTGTCCAGCTGTCTACCCACAGTATTCTGCACCAGCTACAGCCTCCAAATGTCTTGGAAGTCCCTATCCTGCTAGGCATGCCAGTTCCATCTGGAATTATATCTCCTTTCCAGTTGAGAGAGATCAGTTCCGCTTGGGAAAATGGTTGCTTTATAATACATGGTATTATATTCCACAGAGGTTCCTCCCCACCCCAAATCAGTGTCATTAGTATGCTGATGACACCCAGGTCTTTCTCCTCATGGATGGCCACCCGGACTCTCCCCCGGAACCATTCACCAGATGTTTGGAAGCCGTGGCTGGATGGCTTGAGCAGAGTCACCTGAAACTCAACCCCTCTAAGACAGAGGTCCTGTGGTTGGGCCATAGGGGAGCAGACCTGGAAGCGCACTTACCCTCTCTGGCCGGGATGCAACTTAAAATCACGTCTCAGGCCAAAGATTTGGGGGTGACCATTGATGCCTCACTAACACTCAAGGCACAGTTCAGGCAGGTAGCTGGCCAGGCATTTTCCCACCAGGTTCAGCTACTAGCGCTCTATCTGTCCACCGAACACTTGGCCACAGTGATCCATGCGACGGTCACCTCCAGATTAGATTTCTGTAACTCGCTCTACACTGGCCTGCCTTCGGGCTTGACCCAGAAACTGCAACTGGTCCAAAATGTGGCTACTAGGGTCCTCACAGCTACACCTTGGAGGGCCCATATCCAGCCAGTGCTGAGGCAGCTGCACTGTTTACCGGTTATATTCCGGATCAGGTTCAAGGTTTTGGTTTTGACCTTTAAGGCCATCCGTGGTCTGGGCCCAGCGTATATGAGGGACCGCCTATCATCCTATACCCCCCGCAGGGCCTTACGCTCTGTGGGGGCTAATCTATTGGTCATTTCCAGCCCCAAGGAAGCTCGCCTGGCCTCAACCAGGGCCAGGGCCTTTTTGGTCCTAGCCCCAACCTGGTAGAATGAGCTCCCGGAAGAGCTGCGGGCCCTGTGGGAACTTTCAACGTTCCACAGGGCCTGCAAGAGGGAGTTCTTCCACCAGGCTTTTGGTTGAGGCCGGGCAGCAAGGGAGATCCACACACCCCCTCACAAATGTGGTCGTTGCATGTGCCATCAGCCCCCCCTTTTTTTCTTCCTTTTAGTGGGGTTATAGAAATTGGGTTAGTTTGCATGAACCTGGCCGCCATTCTTGTCTTGCCTTGTTGTGATTAATATACTATGTTTTATTGGTTTTATTACTTTTAGTGGATTTAAATTAATATATAAATTATTAATTTATATTAATTAATGGGATATAAATTAAAGGATGATGATGATGATGATGATGATGATGATGATAATAATAATAATAATAAATCCCACCTATTCCCATTTCCATCCCAGTTGCTAGGTATTTCCCAACCCAGAGCCAGCATCCCTATAGCCTGCCCTTCTATTAAGCCACAGAACCTCTGTCTTGTCAGACATAAGTTTCAGTTTGTTCCCTTTGTTCACTCAAAGCACCAGTTCAGAACATCAGCAGCATCCTTGGAATTTGGTGGGGAGGAGGAGGAGGAGGAGGAGGAGGAGGAGGAGGAGGAAGAAGAAGAGGAAGAAGAGGAAGAAGAGGAAGAAGAAGAAGAAGAAGAAGAAGAAGAAGAAGAAGAAGAAGAGTTGTTTCTTATATGCCGCTTTTCTCTACCCAAAGGAGTCTCAAGGTGGCTTACAGTTGCCTTCCCTTTCCTCTCACCACAACAGACACCCTGTGAGGTAGATGAGGTGAGAAAGCCCTGATATTACTGCTGTGGCAGTAATATCAGTGCTGTGGCAACCCCAAGGTCACCCAGCTGACTGCATGTGGGGGAGTGCAGAATCTGCTGTGGCAGATATATCAGTGCTGTGGCAACCCCAAGGTCACCCAGCTGACTGCATGTGAGGGAGTACAGAATCAAACTTGTCTTGCCAGATTAGAAGTCCACACTCCTAACCACTACAACCAAAGAAAGGTAGAGTTAGATGTCATTCACACATTGGTGACAACACAGGCCAAACAGGCTGCCTAAGGAGGTGGTGAGCTCCCCCTCACTGGAAGTCTTCAAGCAAAGGTTGGATACACACTTTTCTTGGATGCTTTAGGATGCTTAGGGCTGATCCTGCATTGAGCAGGGGGTTGGACTAGATGGCCTGTATGGCCCCTTCCAACTCTATGATTCTATGATTCTATGATTCTATGATTCTGATCAGCTCTCCCAGTGGCTTCACATAGATATTAAATAGCATGACAGGGATGGCTGTACAGCCATCTCTGTGAAGTCATTAGTAATTTACTGTTTGATACAAGGGGGAAATTGCCATAATATGAGGATTCTGTCCCAGAGATGTTAAAGTCAATGAAAGAGAATATTCTTAACCACTCTCTCCACACCATGAAAACAGACAGCAGTAATGAAACCAGCCAGCCAGAAGACAAAGCTGGAAGTCTAATGGGGGCAAAGCAAGAGCTACAGAGCTATAAATTGTTCACCTTAACTATTTGTGACAGTTGGTAGCAGACAAAACCATATATCATCAGAGAGTGGTACTAAAGCATTTGCTTTCTGTTCTACTTCAGTTACCATGGCCTTTTCCTCACCCTTCCAAAGCATTTTGTAGCAGGATAGAGGGGAAGTGCAGAGGGCACCATGGGGAAAAATATCTGGCCCAGAGTTGGTCCAGCCACAGAAATGTACTGGATCTGACATCGGGTACAGCAAATGAAGCCACAATATAAAGGATCTTCCTGGGAGGCAGAGAGAAATCTCTCTCTCTCTCTCTCTCTCTCTCTCTCTCTCTCTCTCTCTCTCTCTCTCTCTCTCTCTCTCTCTCTCTCTCTCTCTCACTGTGTGTATGTGTGTATGTATTCAAAGCTACCTACAGAAAAAGTTCTGATCAGAGACATCAGGCTCATGCCAAAAACCTTCTCAGCTAAAAGGTTTTAAATTTATGTTTCAAGAAGGCTGAGAAGTTCACCAGTAGGTCATATTTCTTCTCCCTCTTTATACTGTAATACTATATTTCTCCCAGCAACATTCATTAGCTATGTGGTAATTACTTTCTTTTTTTTAAAAATCTGCCTATATTTTTCATTTCTTATCATACCTAGGACTGTCATTGTTACAGTCACAGGCATGGGGGCCGGAGTGAATTAATTTTTTTAAAAATAAGCAAGCAATTTCTTCCAACATTTTTTTCCTATTCACATCGCTGCAAGAAGTAGAGGGATTTTATTTTTACAAAATGAGATTTAAGATTAGCTTTATAATGCAGTGATCTGAGTTTTAAAGAAACCTAACCATAAAAATGGAAAGCTATCAAATAAAATGATGAATACCCCCAAAAAATGAGCCTCTTGTGGCGCAGAGTGGTAAGGCAGCCGTCTGAAAGCTTTGCCCATGAGGCTGGGAGTTCAAACCCAGCAGCCGGCTCAAGGTTGACTCAGCCTTCCATCCTTCCGAGGTCGGTAAAATGAGTACCCAGCTTGCTGGGGGGTAAACGGTAATGACTGGGGAAGGCACTGGCAAACCACCCCGTATTGAGTCTGCCATGAAAACGCTAGAGGGCGTCACCCCAAGGGTCAGACATGACTCGGTGCTTGCACAGGGGAAACCTTTACCTTTACCTTTTACCCCCAAAAAATACCTCAAGAAAAATCCTCTAGTTCTGGGTCTGAGCACCTCTCTGTTCCTAGCTTAGTGCAGCATTTGTGCCCTTTTTCTGCCACACACGAATATATCAGCTGTACAAGCCAGGTTCTAGCAATCAGTCAATGAAGGGTCACTTGCCAATTTCTATTACGGCCCACTTGCTTAACTGTATTCTGTGAGATACCCCAGGTCTAACACTAAGAGGCCATTCTGAGAAATCTTGATTGTTTCAGATTGTTTCCAAGTTCTCATCCAAATATCTCTCAAGATTTTATTTTCATTTCCAAATCACCTGGTCCAAATCACCAAAGTAGCACTGATGCATTAAGAATCTTCCACCATTTCACTTCCCTGTATTCTGTAAAGCAATGGACTGGCACTATTTGGACCTTTCAATAGTCTTCCTCTACATCAACAATGCACATGGTGAAGTCACCAGTCAGACACTGCACACACACAAAAGGCTATATCGATGAGATTGCATAGGATTACATTAGATGTAAACAAATAACCATGAATAAGTGACCTGTGTAGCATGCTGATCAGGTGTAATTCCTGGTGTAATTCCACTAGGAGGTTGGCAACCTATGTCCAAGTAGCAATTACACATCCTCAAAGGATGACTTGGAGCATACAGACAATAGCTCTGAAGGCAATTGTGTTTGTGTATTTGCACTGCACTGATATAAACACCATTGGAATTGCTCTCAATGTTGAGGAGACCTATCTCAGTATCACTGCCACTCTGACTGTGGCACATCAAAGTGGTCATACATGTACTGTGCTTGGATAAATCTGAAATGAGCTGGCACAACCTGTCATGTTTCCATTTTTTTCCACTGTGCCCTTCCCTGAAAACATCTTACTCAATTTTTCTGATTTATATCCCATATGAGTAACTCTACTCTATGAGAAACTCTTGGAAAGTTATTTTGGATCAAGAACAAGAAAATAGTTATGCTTATGTAGCATATGATCCAAGTGTTTCTGAGATGTGTTAGTAGAACAAGCACTTTGGCAAGGACACCTAAAGTGTTTATTTTTTGATATCTCAACAAGGCCAGGTAATAATGCTTACACTGCAATTTTCCTCTTAAAGTTTAGTTCAAAGCACAAAACCACTTCAAATGAAAGGAAACATCTGAGAGATTTTTGATAAGCAGATGCATTTTTTTAAACCTAAACTTCATGGCAGGGATGTGCTTGGAAATTTTATTCAGATTCTGCTTAGGCTCATCTTGTTCATTTTAAAACGTTCAGACTTTTTAGCCTTGTTACGTCCTTTGTTCAGTTTGGTAGTCATTTATGTTTGTTTCAGTGAGAAACACATTATCGCTGGGTAATTCTTCCCACGCAACCAGAATGAAATTCTTGGATAATAAAGGCCCCTCCAACCCACCCCTCAGGAAACCAGCAGAAATCTCCTCCATTTTTGTGACAATGATCAGGTGAAGCTTTCCATACCATGGAGGTAAATAACATTGCCTTGGTAAATATTTCCAGATTATTTTCAAATTATCTCCTCCAGTGCCCTGATTAGTTCAACAGGAGACTTCCTGCTTTTTAGTATACTTCCTCCCTGCTTGCCTCTAGGACATGTGTTGAACAGAAGAATGATTACAGACAACAGTGAGCTACGTACTTAGATCTCTATCTCTCGTTTCTATATATAGTTGCTTCTCTTCATAAATAAACTATTTTATTCTTTAAGCAGCCTGCTGCTTCACCTTCTCTGCATATTCAAACTATGTCAAAATGGATAAATTAATTTACTTGCCACACATCCTTCACAGTTATGAGATGAAGGCGGGCATAAGAATCTGTGTTCTTCGTTTCTATAAAAATCCATCCCCACACACACTTTTAAAGTGAATGGGCATTCACACATTGCCCAGTCCTTCCAGAGTTGCTTCTGCACAATGAAACCGGGCCCCTGGGTTTATCCGTGCTAGGGTTGTTAGCAGGCCTGGAATAATATGCCCTGCCTTATTAGAGGCTCCGTATGTGGCAAATGGCAGCTGGAGTTCATTGCATGGAGACAAACATAATCACCTAGTAAACATCCCATTGAGCCTTTTTAAAGGGACAGGACATTTCTTTCCCCAATCAGTTGGCAATCTGCAGCACAGAAGCTCTTTAATAGTTGTATCCCCTAAGTTCATTTATCTTTTTTAGAAGATTCTCTTGGCATTATTTTCTGTTTTATTTGCTAATTTAAGCACTATGTTATTTATTCTTTTGGCACAGTTCATTAATAGTTTTTTTTAATTAAAACCTAGTTATATTTTCCACTCTGATTTACTGCTATACCAACGTTTTATCCTGTTGTTTTCTGGGGTTTGTTTATTCTTTGAGGATTTATTGTTCTAGTGGCTTATATTGTTAGTTATCTTGAGGTCTGACTGTCCAACAGAAAGGCAGGATATAAACAGACAAATGCCCAAGCAGAGCAGCCCCAGGATTCAGCAAACACCTGACAAAAATCTTTAGCTACATTGAAACTAATATTTGTCATTTCAGGGCAGAAAATCTACTTATCAATATACAGCACAGGTTATGAAGCTTTCCTTTTATTATTTTGTATTTCTATAGATAAGAAATAGCCATAAAAATAAATTCTGAAATTCTGTTCTTAGATACTGCATGTGCATTTTATTTTTACAGAGCATTATTTAAAACTTTCAATGTTCAAAATTAAGTATGTGTCTCTTCTTAAAAAAACATCGGCAAGTATTATTAATCCTTATTGGCAATGCCAAATTAGATGATTAACAGTGATGAAAAGCTGCTTCCAAGCATTCTGCTAACAGACATAACAGCCATGAAATCAGGTTCTTGAGTGTTAGCTGACCAACTTGAGCCATACATATATGTGCTCAACAGCTCATAACTCAGCTGAATTCATACTGCTCTAATCAAGCCCAGCAGAAAACACTCTCCTACCCCCCAATACTCAAGTCCCTGACAAACTTCAAAGTCTTTCAGTCAAGTTAAAAGGTGCTGAGCATTTCAAACAAAGAAGTTCCAAGAATTTTATGTACTGTGTGAAGCATTTCCTAGCATGGCATACACTTCAGTGACTGGCACCTCTGCCAAGAGCTGTAGGCATGCTTCTTGCTTTCCAAAAGGTTGTTTCTCTTTTGAAAAGTGACTTGACTAAAACTCACTGGCTTTATTGTATAAATGGCCAGCTACAATATAACTCTACTAGGGGCAAAGCCCGTTGTCTCCAAGAATACAACAGGCGCTAGAGCTTGGCAGTGGGAAGAGGAAGGGGAGGAGTTGTCCAGTCTGTAAGGGCATGGGGTTGAATGTGTGTGTTGTGTGGGAGGTTGTGGTGGCATAGCGGCAAATGAGGGCATGGGTGTGGAGATATGGGTGTCAAGAACCTGTGGTGTGGAATGTTCGTTGAGTGTGGGAGAGGACTGACCTTTGCGAATTTTGGCATAGTGGTTACAGATGAGCTTTCCAGAGGCATGTCCTCAGATATGTGAAGGGAAAATCAGACTGGAGACTCTTCTTAGGGGAAGATTACATGGCAAACAATTCCTCCCAGTTCTGCGTCATTTCCCTTCTTGTGTGAATTAGGCCACATTAACCGAAATGCCCCTCTGCCCTAATACACATGGGGTAGTCACAGTACACAGGTGTCCACCCTTTTCCTTCTTTTCCATTTTTTCACTGTTGGTAAAATGTTATGTGCCCACATGCTTCTTTCATGGTTGCTCCTTAGAAGAACGGATTTTTGTACTCTATTGCTTACTACCCAAAGGAGTCACAAAGTGGTTTACAAACACCTTTTCCATTCGTCTCTCAACAATAGTCAACCTGTGAAGTATGTGGGGTTGCGAGAGATCTGAGAGAACTGGGAATGGGCCGCAGTGACCCAGCAGGCCTCAGGTGTCTCAAAGCCTTTTACAATTGTCTTCCCTTTCTCTCCCCATAGCAGACTCCCCATGAGGGAGGTGGGGTAGCGAGCCTCACAGGGAAGCTGGCAACCCTAAGAGGAAGACTCTCTGTGCACAGCAGTCTTGACCTTAGCAAGGTTTTTTTATACTGTTTTTTTATTTGCCAGGCCAAGGTTATTTGCCAGGCCAATAAGTCATTTCAGTTACAATGTGTCTCCAGACATTTACTTGTTCTCGATTTACAGTTTCAGGATGTAAATATTTATTTATATCTTCCTGCACTTTCCAGACTCACAGGACTGATGCTGGTCTGCCTGTCTGCACCCCAGAATACAAACAGTTGCTGGTAAGGGCTGGCCATAACCCATAGGCCAGGAGGGACACCTCTGCACCACTCCCTACCAAATGCAGGCAAAAATGGCTCCTTTGAAGGCTGGACTCTGAGGCATTGTACGATTTTGAAGTCCCACCTCCAAACCTCCGGGAATATTTCCAATCCGGGGGTAGCCAACCTCAAGGTGGGGCCTGGAAAGCTCCTGGAATTATAGCTCACCTGCAGAGTATAAAGATCAGCTCCCCAGGCAGAAAGGGCTACTTTGGACAGGGTTGTGATAGAAAAGAAACATTTAAGGCTTCCCACACAGGTTGTTGTTGAATTGAAAGACTTGAGGCCTACTGCACAGGGTTGTTGTGCAGATGAAACAGGAGACAAAAGAGCCAGTTTGTTCTGCAGAATAATGCTGCGCAGTGACCTCAAATCTGCAGAGAGTTGCAAAGAAGAAAGACACATGGCTTAGCTGTGTCTAGCCCCCGGGCAGAGCAGTATTTTAAGTGAGAAGAGGCTTTTCTGTGGCCCCCCTGTCATGCAACTGTTTGGCAGAAGGGGAAAGTCCCCCCCCCTCAAAAGGAAAGCACTCAGGCTCCCCTGTGTTGCTCTCTGAAGGAAAATGCCTCCCTCCCCTCAGTCAGGGCCTGTCAGAGGCTCCTTCGCAGCATGACTGAAAGGGGGGAGGGGCCTCCTACCAGCTCTGTCAGGGTTCTGAGGCAATTTGCAGTTGGACATGACAGTTAGGACAGCCTTGGTGCAAAAAGGGCTGCTGCAGCCTGTGTTCTCATCCCCTTGGCAGCCCTACTGACCTCCTCTCCCTGCGATGGTCAGGAGCAGACTGGCAGCCAGACTGGGCTGGGTGAATGAAATTTCGGTCTGTCCTAGTGAGGGGCCAATAGGAAGGCGCTTCGCGCCTCCCCATTGGCCACTTGGCCCTTGAGTGGCACTTGGAGGGGCGAATCAGGAGCCGCTTTGCGCCTCCTGATTCACCCCTCTGAGTTTTTATCACGGACCGAGGCCGCCCTAACTCCTCCCCAATAGCCCTTAGGGCTTTATTTAACCGCAGGAGCGGTTAAAGATTGTGTCTACTCATTCAGTCCACTCATGGACAATCATTCAGATTTCAATAGGACATCGTCCATGGAGTGTAGTCTTAAATACTCATCTACCCTGGAATGCACATGATTTGCAAATTCTGGTCTACTTTGAGAAAAGCACAGGAAAGATTCTGCCTGGCTGACAATTTCATTTATCAAATGGTAGATGAACCCACAAGAGGTTCAGCCATACTGGACTTAATACTGACCAACAGGCAAGAGTTGGTAGATGAGGTGAAGGAGGTGGGGACCCTAGGGGGAAGTGACCATGTCCTCATAGAATTCCTTTTGAGATGGGGAGCCAAGGAAGCTTGTAGCCAGACGCGGATGTTGGATTTTCGTAGGGCAAACTTTAATAAACTCAGAGACATGATGAGTGTCATACCATGGACGAGAATGCTGGAAGGGAAGGGAGCATGTGAAGGGTGGGCGCTACTCAAACAAGAGCTATTGCATGCTCAATCAATGACTATTCCAGAAATACGAAAACACTGCAGGAGCTCTAAGAAGCCTATTTGGATGAACAGAGAACTTCAAGAGGAACTAAGAAAGAAAAGGAAAATGTTCAGGAAATGGAGGGAAGGACAGAGCTCTAAAGAAGAGTACCTACAGGTTACTAGGCACTGTAGATCAATCATCAGAAAGGCCAAAGCTGATAGTGAGCTAAGATTGGCCAGGGAAGCCCATTGTAACAAGAAAAGATTTTTCAGTTATGTGAGGAGCAAACGTAAAGTCAAGGAGGCAATAGGCCCACTGTTGGGTGCGGATGGACAAACTCTAACGAAAGATGCAGAGAAAGCAGAAAGGCTTAGTGCCTATTTTACATCTGTTTTTTCCCACAGGTCAAAGTGTTTAGGCACATCTAGAGATGGCTGTAGCCAAAGGATAGTGCCTGGGTGGCAGGTTAACATGGATAGAGAGGTTGTCGAGAGGCATTTAGCTGCACTGGATGAATTCAAATCCCCTGGTCCAGATGAAATGCACCCGAGAGTACTCAAAGAACTTTCCAGAGAACTTGCACAGCCCTTGTCCATCATCTTCAGAACCTCTTTAAGGACTGGAGATGTCCCGGAGGACTGGAAAAGAGCAAACGTTATTCCGATCTTCAAAAAAGGGAGGAAGGATGACCCGGGAAACTACAGACCAGTGAGTCTGACCTCTGTTGTGGGGAAGATAATGGAGCAGATATTAAAGGGAGCGATCTGCAAACATCTGGAGGACAATTTGGTGATCCAAGGAAGTCAGCATGGATTTGTCTCCAACAGGTCCTGCCAGACCAACCTAGTTTCCTTTTTTGACCAAGTAACAGGTTTGCTGGATCGGGGAAATTCGGTTGATGTCATTTACTTGGATTTTAATAAAGCTTTTGACAAGGTTCCCCATGATGTTCTGATGGATAAGTGGAAGGGCTGCAATCTGGATTTTCAGATCATTAGGTGGATAGGGAATTGGTTAGAGAACCACACTCAAAGAATTGTTGTCAATGGTGTTTCATCAGACTGGAGAGAGGTGAGTAGCGGGGTACCTCAAGGTTCGGTGCTCGGCCCGGTACTTTTTAACATATTTATTAATGATCTAGATGAGGGGGTGGAGGGACTACTCATCAAGTTTGCAGATGACACCAAATTGGGAGGACTGGCAAATACTCCGGAAGATAGAGACAGAGTTCAACGAGATCTGAACACAATGGAAAAATGGGCAAATGAGAACAAGATGCAATTTAATAAAGATAAGTGTAAAGTTCTGCATCTGGGTCAGAAAAATGAAAAGCATGCCTACTGGATGGGGGATACGCTTCTAGGTAGCACTGTGTGTGAACGAGACCTTGGGGTACTTGTGGATTGTAAACTAAACATGAGCAGGCAGTGTGATGCAGCGGTAAAAAAGGCAAATGCCATTTTGGGCTGTATCAACAGAGGCATCACATCAAAATCACAAGATGTCATAGTCCCATTGTATATGGCACTGGTCAGACCACACCTGGAGTACTGTGTGCAGTTCTGGAGGCCTCACTTCAAGAAGGACGTTGATAAAATTGAAAGGGTACAGAGGAGAGCGACGAAGATGATCTGGGGCCAAGGGACCAAGCCCTATGAAGATAGGTTGAGGGACTTGGGAATGTTCAGCCTGGAGAAAAGGAGGTTGAGAGGGGACATGATAGCCCTCTTTAAGTATTTGAAAGGTTGTCACTTGGAGGAGGGCAGGATGCTGTTTCCATTGGCTGCAGAGGAAAGGACACGCAGTAATGGGTTTAAACTTCAAGTACAACGATATAGGCTAGATATCAGGAAAAAGTTTTTCACAGTCAGAGTAGTTCAGCAGTGGAATAGGCTGCCTAAGGAGGTGGTGAGCTCCCCCTCACTGGAAGTCTTCAAGCAAAGGTTGGATACACACTTTTCTTGGATGCTTTAGGATGCTTAGGGCTAATCCTGCATTGAGCAGGGGGTTGGAAGAGATGGCCTGTATGGCCCCTTCCAACTCTATGATTCTATGATTCTATGATTCTAGAATGATAAGAGAGCAGTAAATTGCTAGTTCATGTGGGGGAAAAATTTATCACAACTAATAACCATTGACATTCTTTTGGCAAGTCCCTGACTATTCTTTGGATAACACATTAGTTAATTCAACATGAACTATCACCATCCTGTAAGTGTATCCCACGATCAACTTTTTAAAAACGTGATTTTCATTCATGCATAATATAAAGTTGTATATTACTATTTGCTCCGTGACATCTTTTGGAATGGTACAAAGGATCAGGGAGATAATGAAAAAGGGATTTTTCACTGTCCTGTGCAATACCATTGCTTAGTCTAATTTAATGAAATGATCCATTGCTGCATCTCTAATAGTGGTTCCAGTTTACAATGCAGAGTACCTTGATTTCAGCAAAGGAAGACTACAGGCATATATTATCTTTGGGGAAAAGATGAGATAGTTGTGCCACTGAATGAACTTGCAAAGAGTACATCTAGAGAAACAGAGGAGCCATTTTCTTGTGCGCAAACAAATTTAAAAAAGCAATTGTGAACATGTTAGGTTATCTGCTTGTTAGGTTACCTGTGGTGCCTCTTTGTACACACCGCAAAAGACATACATGGTTCCTGATCCTAGGGTAATTTGGGTCACTTTAAATGTCTACTTGGCCATGAGCTGCCGCCATCCTAAGAGCCCGGCGCCCATTGTGGAGGCGGGGAGCCTCCCAGGACAAAGACCCCCCCCCCCCAACGTAGTGTGCATGCGTCAGGTTGAGGAGCGACCTGGCAACGCACACCACACCTGAGGCAAACGGTTGACCAGTCTCTGCTGGCAGGCCCGCTGCGGGTCTCCGCACACCTTTCTAAAGGGGCTGCGGCCAGCAGGCAGAAAGGGGGCAGTGCTGGATCCACCTTTTACCATGGGTGGGCCAACACTCATGGCTGGAGTTTAGTATATATGTGGAATAAAAACTGTGGCCCTATTTTGCCAAAAGAAGGTTAAGTCTCATGTCTGGTCTTTGGGAAGGAATGCCCACCTGCCTCCACAACTGTATAAATATGTTTGAATTGTACTACCCATATTTCAACTGCATCCAGGTTTGTACTGAGTTTGTAGTTGCTATAAAAGATTGTCACAGAGTTGCAATTTAACTGAATTATTCTTTATGCCAATAAAGGTATTGTATTGTAACTGAATTATTATGCTTTGAGGACTAATCCCACTCCATCCCCTTCACAAAACAGCCAGGCCTCTTTCTTTCTTCCTTGGCATCCCTACTACAGATCTATTAGATTCTTTGTGCTACAAAGAATTTCAAACTGCATTGAGATTTACAGCTAAATGGTCCCTTGGCGCCGGACTGACGAATCGGGAGGCCCCTTCCAGCTAGCCTCCATGCGGCTGTCCACCGCCATTTTGTCGCTCGGATGCCGGCCAGCCAGTCGCTGCCTCCTCGCGCAACCAGGATGCTCCAGCCACCGCAGCCCTGCCGCAGCTTTCGAGTACGTGCCGACTGGACCCGGCCCACAAGGACAGAAGCAGCCCGCAGCGGCACCCAACCCTGCCCCAGCTCCACCCACCACACTCACGAGCCCCGCTAGCGCCCGCTGCATTACGACTGCAGTGGGCTTATTTACTAGTATCTATATAAAATTGAAAGGGTACAGAGGAGAGTGACGAGGCCAAGGGACCAAGCCCTATGAAGATAGGTTGAGGGACTTGGGAATGTTCAGCCTGGAGAAAAGGAGGTTGGGAGGGAACATGATAGCCCTCTTTAAGTATTTGAAAGGTTGTCACTTGGAGGAAGGCAGGATGCTATTCCTGTTGGCTTCAGAGGAAAGGACAGGTAGTAATAGGTTTTACAAGTACAACGATATAGGCTAGATATCAGGGGGGGAAATTTCACAGTCAGAGTAGTTCAGCGGTGGAATAGGCTGCCTAAGGAGGTGGTGAGCTCCCCCTCACTGGCAGTCTTCAAGCAAAGGTTGGATACACACTTTTCTTGGATGCTTTGGGCTGAACCTGCGTTGAGCAAGGGGTTGGACTAGATGGCCTGTGTGGCCCTTTCCAACTCTATGATTCTATATAAGGAATATATATTCTTCTTTAAAGGTAAAGGTATCCCCTGTGCAAGCACTGGGTCATGTCTGACCCTTGGAGTGATGCCCTCTAGCGTTTTCATGGCAGACTCAATACAGGGTGGTTTGCCAGTGCCTTCCCCAGTCATTACCATTTACCCCACAGCAAGCTGGGTACTCATTTTAACGACCTCGGAAGGATGGAAGGCTTAGTTAACCTCGAACTCCCAGCCTCATAGGCGGAGCTTTCAGACTACATGTCTGTTGCCTTACCACTCTGCGCCACAAGAGGCTCTATATTCTTCTTTAAAGAATATAAAAAACATATCTCTATTATTTCAATTGTTTGATAATCCTTTCAAATCAATTGCTTGTGCCCACACTGCTCTTCTCCCACCCAAATATTAAAGTCACATAACAGGGCCATAGAAGCATTCTGCACATACAGTGGCAAACCATTGTTTATGTAAATATGCCTGAAAGCTCTTTTGGAGCTCCTTCCCCACCATCCTCTACCTCCTCCCCTCAAATATGGTTTGATAATGAAAGACCTCTATGGTTTGTTAGCGCATCCAAACCAGACACTGTGGTTTGTTTACTTCAGTCCAAACCAGGATTAAACCAGTGCTTGGAAGCCTGGCTGGGAGGGTTCAGACATAATGACAAACTATGGTTTGCCACAAAAGCGGAAATCTCTAATGATTGAACCATATGTGAGGGGAGAATAAGGGAGTGTGCAAGCCTGAGGATCCCCCAGGCTAATTCATTTAAGAGCAAATTTTGGTGTCACATTATATCCAAAACACATCATAGAAATTGATTTTTGACAGTTGTGGAAGGACTTCTTTGAGACATTTGCCAAAATCTGGCTTTGTGAAAAACTGCCCATTTGTTATGATGTACACTAACTGAATTAAAACTTACAGTAATGCAGCTTCACAGGTTTCATATTTTATGGTGAGTAGGTATGTTTTCTAGACCAGGAGGTCCAATTCTAAGGGATAAAATCACCCATCGTTGCTATGCAACATATTATATGGTATTGTTATAGCAAGCTACATTACAGTGAACAGACCAGTCCCAACAGTCAGGATCTAAAAGCTACTTTAGGTTTACTCAAAGGTTTCAACATTGCTAGTTGATATACACAGTCTTTCTCTCCTTGAGTGGCAGACCCCACTTAGCAACTGCTTTTGAAATTCTTCTCAATCATTTTTTTTAATGTTTGATCATGTTACACAGCATAGGGACATAATGCTTAGTCTTGAAAAGACTAACAGATCAAATACTAGGTCAAGATTTATTGATATCTAGCCCTCTGTGGTTATTTCATTTTGAAGATCTGTCAATATCAAGATTAGGTCCATAGTTCATAGCATTTGTGCTTAGGAAATATCTTCAGACCTCATATTATTTCAGGCACACATAATTATTAGCTGTATTTATTATTACATTTATATTCTGCTGTTCCCCACACAGCTGGCTCATGGTGGATTACAACAATCATAAAACAATAATAGTCTAAATCCAATGACAATCTAAAAAATCCCACCGACCCTAACCACCCCCTTTCCCGCCGCCTACCATATTTTATCCTACCCCCACCCCAACCTTATGACCGGGGAGATGGAAATACAACATAGCAGAGGATGGGCTAAATCTTCCTATTTGTCCTCACCCTGACAACCAAAGGCCTGGTGGAAGAGCTCCATCTTACAGGCCCTGTGGAACTTAACCACTTCCTTCAGGGCCCTCAACTGCTCTGGGATTTCATTCCACCAGGCCAGGGCCAGGGCTGAAAAAGACCTAGCCCTGGTCAAGGCCAGGTGGACTTTGCATGGTCCAGGGATCTCCAGTCTATTTGGTGTTGCTGAGCAGAATGACCTACATGAGGCATGAGGAGCTAGACATTTCCTCAGATACACAGGGGCTGCAGATGGCCTTGAAGGTCAAAACCAGTACCTTGAACCTGATCCAGTACTCAATGGGCAACCAATGAATTTGTCTCAGCATAGGCTGGATATAGGCCCTCCAAGATGACCTTGAGAGGACTCTTGGAGCTGCATTTTGCACCAACTGCAATTTCTGGTTCAAAGACAAGGGAAGGTCCGCATAAAGCAAGTTACAAAAGTCTAGTTTGGAAGTAACTGTTGTATGGATCACTGTGGATCACTGTGGCCAAGTGTTCTGGGCTTTGCTTGAACCAGACCATCACTTCTTCCAGATATCTGGCAAATTACTCTGGGTGGAAGTTGGGGTGGCTGTCAATCAAGAGTTACAGTTGGGTATCATCAGCGTACTGATGACAGCCCAGCCCAAATTTCACACCAATTGGGCCACAAGGCAGACAAAGATATTAAATAGAGTGGGGGGAAACGCCTCACCCTGCAAAATCCCACAGGTAACAACACCTAATCTGGAGAACTGGTTTTGATTCCCCACTCCTCCACATGCAGCCAGCTGGGTGACCTTGGGCCAGTTACAGTTCTCTCAGAGCTCTCTTTGCCTCACCTACCTCACAGGGTATCTCTTGTAGCAAGAGGAAGGGTGGGTGATTGTAAGCCACTTTGGATAGTAAAAAGCAGAGAACAACCCACACCCCCAGCTCTTTTATGCCTCCAATTCAATTTTATTCCTCTTTTGTCCTGGCAATAAGGAACATTTGATAAGTAAAATGTTACCCTTGGTCATTTGTTAAAGCTGGTTGGCCCTTTCTCTTCCTTCTTTTTGTGTCTTTAGAAAGTCTTCAAAAACAATTGGCAAAGTAAATATGCATATAGTTTTTGCTCTGACCTGGATGGTCTAGGCTGGCTGGATTTTGTCATAGCTCAGAAACTAAGCAGGATCAGGCCTAGTTTCTGTTTGGATGGGAGACCACCAAGGAAGTCAAGAATTGCTACAGAGAGGCAGGTAATGGCAACCTACTTCTGAATGTCTCTTGCCTTGAAAAATCTTTGGAGTTGCCATAAATGAGCTGTAACGATGGTACTTTACACACATATGATTTTTCCATTGCCCATTTAACAAGCAGATGGATTTTAATGGCTAAATTTATCAAACACAGTTCTAGTGTTCCATGCCTTCAAGACAATTTTCCACCTGCTCAACACAGTAGACTGCAGCTTAATAATACTAATGCAATAATAAGAAGTATCCAACAGATTGTTCACAGAAGTGTGCTGTCATCTGGATGTATTCCTGTGTCCCACTGAGAAGGAAAATAAGTCTTTCAGGCTTCAAGGCTTCTTCAGCCCTCCCCAAGGACCTACAAACACCATCTGAAGTCTTCCATTAAATACTTCCCTCTCAGTGTTATTGCGTGTGTGCTCTACCCAACCAACCTTCGCTTTTTGTTTTAAATGGTTTTTAGACTGAGGAACAATCAACATGGCATTAGACCATACCGTATCAACAGTAGTTCAGCTGTGAGAATTTCTGGCAACTTTAGGGAAGGTTAAGAACAGTGTTGGGACTGGCTGCCTTATGTGCATCTGAAGCTCCTCCATTGCAGACTTGCATTATTTCCTGTGAAAAGGAAAAATATTTCTTCAGGTTTAGTATGCGTATTCAGGAATAAAGGAATATTTATGTGTATGTCAAGCTCATGATGGGAAAAGCTTTATGCATATGTTGAGCCCCTGGGGGAATAAAGTACTGCTGAAGAACATAACTGTAACACTGAAGGTTAATGACTGTAGATCAACACACAGAAGGCTCTGAAGCCATAAAGGTCTGTCTTCTCATATCTGACCTGAGCACTGCCTTGTGCTATTCTGATTCTGATGTAGTACAACACTTTTATCAGATTATTTTACAAGTATTGGCACTTCTTCTTTATTTCTGATGTTGCCCGTGTTACAGTCAAATTTGTACAGTAGGCCACAAGATCAGTCCATCAGTCTTTGAGACTTCAATAGGCCAAACATCCCAGTTTCAAACACTTGCCATTTGGAATTTGTTCATATCCCTTAAAACATCTCACAATGCCTTACTTTCTAATGCTAGCTGGTAAAGCAGACCCAGAATATGGATTACCCCACACAGCAAATCTCACAAACCAGGATGTTATAAACTAGTATAAATTACTTATGGAAATTTGACATCTGTATAAATAACCGCTGTTGTACCCTTCACAAAATTCATTACACAACCTAATCTGTGGATTGGCAGTGAGACAGCATTAATGTGGGGTGGGGACCTATGGCAAGCTAGTTCATGAAAACATGTTACGTAGAACAAGATATAACCAACACCCATCCTTTTAAGTTCTTGAAACACATCTGGAGGAAACAAGTCCTAGAGTGCTTGGAATTCCATGGTTCTTGAAAGCTAAGTACCCTATGAACAGATTAAAGAAAAGTATTTTTTTTCTCACTCAATCCAATTTCAAGGCAACTTCAAATGTTATGTTGTTTACTTGGGATTCTTTCCTTGTCCCCAGTCATGCATATTTTGCAGACATTCATAAACATGGCATTGGAAAAGTGACATATAATGGGGCCCCTAGACTCCTCACCACACAGGTAAGCGGGGTAATTTGCAACGTAGAACTTATTTGGTTAGAAATCTGATGATGCACAGAGACGAGCCCTTCAGAATTGATAGGGAATATGTGAAAGTAGATTTTCTAGCTAGGAATATTCTTACTGGAGAGGGAATGCTGGAGATATGAATACGGTGCTTCTTGAGAAGCAACAGGATTCCTGGGAAATTCTGAAACAATGCAATCATGTTATTTTCTAAGAGGTGGCAAGAACAAAAATGAATCCCTTGTGTTCCTGCTTTTGGCTTTTATTTTATTTTCCTTTAGGAAAAAAAGATAGAGCCTCCATGAAGACTTCCAGGTGACCAATGGAAGAGTGGAACTACCCCAACCGAAACCAAGTTAAGATGGTTAGCTAGATCTTGGTAATCAAGCTTATCTATCTATCCCTTTAATTTAATGGTTAGGAATAAATTCAGTTTAGGATGAAGATCAATGGTTTAGGATGATTTTAGGATGAAGACCAATTATTCTGTTTGTTTCTCTATTGGTTCAGAATTTTGTAGATAAAGCTTTGAATACTTCATGTTTGGGGGTGGATTTGTTGGAGTACAGCACCAGCCACTTAAAGAGTGAATAGCTTTATTGAGAATAGAAACAACTTTGTAAATGGAGTTCTTTATCTGAAGGCAAACAGAGAGGAAATGTGCTCAAAGGAGCATGAATTTTCCAACTGAGCCAATCAGGACACAAGAAAAGATTATCTGAAAAATAGCAGGAAGTCCCTGATCTAACTCTGCTAACACACCTCTTCTCCAATGCCCCCATAGGATGTTCTTCACAAGCTGTTGAATCAATGCACACTACAGATTTTGCATATTTTAACATTTTTGTGATTGTTCAATTATTTTATTATTTTACAATTTTATTTGATCTGTATAAATTCTGTAATCCCCATAATTCTATCCACCCTAGGTCCAAGATAACTAGTGAAAACTAATGAACAGAGATAGATAATTTCTCCTGCATATGTTTGCCTGCTAAGAGCAGGCCCTGCTTTCAGAATAAAGGCAGCTGGGACAGGTGGAGAAATGCTTGTGAATTTAAAATTGATTATGATATTTCAATAAAGGTCAGTTTTCTTATAACAGAAGAATAACAACTGCAGGTTTCTATCTATTCCTGTTAGTGGCAGCAGTTAAAATGATTCTCTGTGGGTTGATTCTCTATAAGGAAAGGAGCACGTGGAGAATTGCTGGAAAGATGAGGGGTTTTTCCTTCTTTCTTGTCTCCTCTGAGGCAGCTCTCTGTGGGGGGGGGGACAGTATTTGTGGGTGAGTGGGTATTTTGTAGCATGCCAGAGCTTGCTTTCTGTTAAGTCCTTTTGTTTGTGGCTGATTGAGGAAGTGTGGGCTGGAGGTGATGTGCAACAGAGGGATTATAAACACTGCCCTGTGTTGGGCTGTGACCCTGTGAGCTTTAAGACTCCTCCTTTCTATTTCTGTTTGTGATTGTCAAGTGATGTTGATACCAGATTATATGTTTTTTACAGTTTAATTGGCAGTAATGAGCTGAATCAAATCCTTGCCACCTACAGCATAAAATATATCCCCTCACCACCTGCCTCAACAACAACAGCATAAGTGATAATGGTTTTATTCACAATCAACATTGTACCTTTCAGAAATCCATGGTTCTTATTACTTGATCCATGAAGGAGATCCAAAAATTGCTTCATTAAGAGCCACAATAATGTTTGCTGGCCTGTTTGAAAATTCTGCAAGCACTGCAGATATGTATCATTGTTAAACTAGCCAAAGCAACAGAATTTATGCATAAAATCATGGGAAAGGAAAACAGCAGAAACTCAGCAGATAGCTGAAGAAGAAGAAGAAACAGCTGTGTAAAGATGTTCTTAGATCACTTCTGCATTGACCTTTTTAAGACCTTAGAGACAAGCTGTTACTTTTATTTTTTCCTGCAGCCATTTATAACACTTAACAATTAAATGTTGAGATTGCTGTAATCATAAACATCTATGGCTTGAATTACAATGCTTATGTAAGCAGAACAGCAGCAAAAATGTAATAGGAAGGAATATTTTTGTAGTGATGGGCATGACGTATAGCACAATGCAAAATTTTTCATGAAATTTGCCCTGTTTACTATCATAAATTTCCACAGACTTTTAAAGAAGTTAATGGAAGTGTATGGATAGAGCAGAAAGCAGGGGGTTAAAAAGACTTGGAATCTCTTTAAACACCTTCTTTCTGTTTCCCACAAAAGTCACAGAAGCAGCCTGCTTCCTGCCACTCAGCTTTTAAAAAACATCATTTAAAGGGTCACTTTCAACAGGGTTTGTAGGGATACAAACTACAAACTGGTTCAGTTCACAAATGAACCTTCTGGTTCAATTCAGTTCTTGAGTTGGACCAACATGAACCTCATTTTTTCTGGTTCATGTTGCCCAGACCTACATTTTTGGTTCCTTCATCCCTTATAGACCATTTGTATGGGTGGCCCCCCAAGCCATTGCTCTTCTCCAAGTGGGAAAAAAGGTCAAATAATTTCAGATTCATTATCTTTATCAAAAGTCTACTCAATATACAAAACATTTGAGGTTCAACTGTCTCCTGGGATCATTTCTTATATGTATACATATATACATTCTTATATGTATAGACATATGAATATACAATAGAACTTTTTTTTTTTGCTGGTAGAAAAAAATGATGGTTTTTGTTAGACCACCAAAAGGTCATACTGGAGATCATAAGGCCAATACGGGAAAAAGCCTTGTGTATGAGGACTGAAGTAAAGAGAAGAGTTGAGTGAGACTGAGTCAAAAAGCTATATGGATCCAACCCACTGTGTACTTTTTACTATTTAGCATACATTTAAAGATCATAAAGATAAATTATCAGAAATAGTGTAGATAAAAATTAACTGCTTCTGTGTATTTCTTTAAAAGCTTTTCAATGGCCTTAGTATAATCAATTAATCTATGGGACAATCAGAGAACAATGGAGAATTCCTAATACATTGGTTCTCTTCTTAGATGATTAGTTTTGTTTTTAGAAGCAAGATTGGATACTCAGAATTCCAAAGTCTGAGATATTCATATAATTCTGGAAGTACCTCCCAAGGGATTAAAACTACCACCACCCCCAGTCATCCCAGGATATTAACTTCTATAAACTGTTGGGTGATTTGTTGGGTGATTTCTATACGGTTTTCTCTGAGTAGCTTATCTAATGAAAAAGTAGTATCCACTGGCTTGAGTTACAGCTTGGTGCCATGCCCAAAGTTCCCTGAACTGAGTTTTTGTATTGTCAAATGTTCTCATGATAGTCTAGACAAAAGGTAGCTGGGTTTTAAGTAATGATAGTAGTAGGGATGACTAAGCAGAAGCTGGTGTTTCTGAGCAAGAAGATTTCCGAGAATGTGACTAATGTGAATGGTTAACTGGAACTTCTACCAATCTCTTGATTGTTCAGCCCCTTTAACTATGAGGGCTATCTGTTTTGGCTATAATCCAAAAGCTAAACACTTTAAAACACATTAATTTAACTTCATTGGCAGAAATTTAAACACATGCTTAATTTTCTCTCCAAGCTGACTAAAATGGATGACACTTGAAAATTCTTCTCTTTGACTAAATTGTTTTGTTTCTAAGTAAAGTTTCAGGTTGTCAGCATGCTATATAAGCCACTGGTTCCAGTCTTCAAAACCATTTTTACACTCTCGGGCATCCTAATTTCTTATGCTTTGAGCCAGTGAAGGCAGCACTTACAAAAGATGGAAGGCCAGGTAGGAGGAGGCTATATTAATCTTAGTGAGTTCAGTCCTGGAGTATCTCAGAAAGACTGGCCTTTCTTTATTCTGTTCCCCTTCACAGACCTCAGTGAGTTAAGTGACCAAAATGAACACCAGCCTTTCAAAACAAAAGGAGCAAGACACATCTGCTTTTTATTTTCCAAGTCCAAGACTTTCTGCACACTCTAGATTAAATGTCTACATTCTTTCTAAACAGAAAGAAGCTCCCAAGGGCTGGTCTTTTTAAAAAATCTCTCCAGACAAGTATTCCTGTCCTACACCACATACACATTCGTGTAGACTGATTCAATGTGTGAACTGACAGAACACTGAAATACTCATGAGAGAGAAATTTTCCACTTTGCTTCTTATGGTCATATTCATGAATTACATGTTGTTTTCACATTGTAAACAGTACATGAGAAAGATCATAGCTGTTTGCTGCTCACTATTGTATTCAGGACAGGCATGTACACAAAAATAGTACACAAAATAGTACACAAGCCCCCAGTGTAGATTGAACTCTCAACATATTGGTAATTCCCAGTATTCCCCAATCCCAGGACTAGTATAGTATTTAGATTCCATAAATATTAATACTGGGGGGGGGGCTCCATGACTCAGAGGCATTTAAAGAGACCAAGATCCCTTTAAATGCTTCAGAGTCAGATTTTTCTTCAAGCCGTGACTCCACTGCTTCAAGTGGAGAAGTTATTTAAAGGGGTCTCAGCCTGGCTATCCATAAGTCCCATTTCAGTAGTCAGAAAAATAGCAAAAAAAAAAAAGTTAAAGTCCTGCTGGAAAAATACCAACAAGGTATTTTCCAAGTAATTTTCACCTTGGAGTAGCACACCCCTAGGTCAAGGCTGAGTCTGGAGCTGTTGCTCTACCCAAGTTTTCCAGGATACACAAAGACAACAAGTAAAGCAAGATACAGGAAGAAGGTCTACCAACCATTCTGATGATGTCATAAATCCAGACATGCTCAGGAACAATTGCAGAATACAGGGTCTGGGTCCCAGGCTTGAAGACCAAGCACAGGTTATCAGTAACAATGTACATGACAGCTCTATAGAGCTCTGTTTGCTAAGCAAGTCATTACACAGAGGGGTAGCAAGCAAGGCTGCTTCCACACAAAGCCTTACTGTGCATGTTCATCTTCTGATTTTGCTGACTCATTCCCTGAGTCTCAGGTGCCATTTTTTACAGTTGCAGTCACCTTCTTACAGGCTCAGGTCCTTTTCTGTTTTCCTATCAGCCTTTCAGTCCTGATCCTGCAAGGAGTTCACTCCAGGAAATTATACTGATCATTGCTGAACTGCCAGGTGAGCGCTTCATCTTCTCTCCTGAGCTGTCAAGCACTCTCACTGCCTTCTATGCTGTGCTGGCTCAAAGTAGGTTGGCAGGAAAGTTGGGTCTGCTGCTGGATCCAGCTGCTCAGGTGGGGATTCCATTGATGTAGTACCTGGTGCTCCTGATTCCTTCTCCTCCTCTGAGGAGGTGGCAGCTGGCTATCCCATGACACTCACACAAAACATGTACGAGCCGCAAGGGAGTGGCGGGCTATAAATCTAATAATAATAATAATAATAATAATAATAATAATAATAATAATAATAATAATAATTGTGTGAAGAAGCCATTCTCTTACTCAAGCAACATATGAACTCATCTATCCTTCTTTATTATTATTATTATTATTATTATTATTAGATTTATTCCCCGCCATTCCCTTGCGGCTCGTGGCGCACTGACCTTCTCTAAGCCTTGACCTTCCTTTGCTCTCTACACGTTCTTTTCCAGTACGCCTTCCCTTCCATTGCACCTTTTCTTGGCCATGTTCTTCTACTTTCCTCCCCCCAACTCTTCCTGTGAAATTTTCTTTCCTTCATTCCTAGGAAATCTGACACAGATATGTGCTACTGTGGATTGTAGGCAAAGCAAAAGTCAACAACCTCTCCAATATTAATATATTAACATTATATCTGTCTCCCAAGAAGCTGAAGATAATTATCTCCTCCATTTTAGGCTAACAACCCTGTGAGGTCAACAAGGCTGAGAAGCTGAGTAACTGAGGCTCACCCATCATAGAATCATAGAGTTGGAAGAGATCTCATGGGTCAACTAAGCAGAAGACTCACATCCCAATCGCTCATCTACTGTAACCTGCCACTCCTTTGTCTTCACAGAATCAGCTTCTCAGTCAGATGGCTATCTAGCCTCTGTTTAAAAATTTCCAAAGAGGGAAAACCCACCACCTCCTGAAGAAGCCTGTTCCACTGAGAAACCGCTCTGTCAGGAACTTCTTCTGGATGTTTAGATAAACCGCTCTGTCAGGAACTTCTTCTGGATGTTTAGATAGAATTTCTTTTGAATTAATTTCATCCCATTCATTTTGGTCTGTCCCTCTGGGGCAAGAGGGAACAATTCTGCTCCATCCTCTATATTGCACCCCTTTAAATACTTGAAGATGGTTATCAGATCCCCTCTCAGTCATCTCCTCTCTAGGCTAAACAGACCAAGTTCCCCCAACCTTTCTTCATATGTCTTGGTCTCCAAACCCCTCACCATCTTTGTTGCCCTCCTTTGGACACGTTCTAGTTTGTCAACATCCCTCTTCAATTGGGGTGACCAAAACTGAACACAGTACGGCAAGTGAGGCTGAAAATGTAATCTTTTTGGTTATAATTCTTCCAATTTATTGTCGATATTGCCTTCATATCTATGATGTGCAAACATAAACTAAAACAGGTTCCAGATAAACACTTTTTTTTTGTTTTTCAATAGCCCGTTTTCAAAGTTGTTTTCTTCCTCAGTGGTGTTTTTTATCATATAAATAGTCCCTCAGGCTCAGTGTTTCATTGAGGTTTCTTTACTGCTCTATGGCTGTGAAAACCCTGCAATAGAAGAATGCTGGATGACCATGAGCCAGTCTCATATTTTTAGTCTAGTCTTCTTCATACAGTTGTTGTGACAGCCAAATGGAGAAGAGAATGATGTAAGCCATTTGTGCATAAATATAAATGAGCTAAATAAAATAAATGAATAATAAAGATTTGAATTTGGATTTTCTACAACTAACTACTACATTGTACTAGTCATTATATCTAGCACAGGGATGCTTCCCATCCTGGATCAAGATGTCCCAATATCTTTCCAATCCCTTCCATACGTATTTTGTTGATGTAGGAAGGAGTGAGGAAATGCATGGTGCAGTCATATCACAAAGTGAACACTCCCAGAAGTTACAGGAGATGATAAATTTGCCATGGAGATACTGTTCTCAGGAACATTCCCATAACATGCATGTCTTCTCCTGATCACGGTGCCTATATACAAAATATCAGTTGCTGAACTCAGCTTACTTCATTGGTATGCATGAACATGACTACCTTGCCATCATGTGACAATGAAAATGAGAGGTCTTCCTCATGTAAAAAAAAAAACTCAGTTCTAAACCCATTTGCACTCAGACCAGAGCACTGAATGGAGGACTGTTTTACTGGACTCAGAAGCTCTATAAATATGTTTTCCAGAGTGCCTTGAGGAGGATGTAGTTCTATCTGTGTACGGGTGACGAATTTGTGTTGCTATCCCACCATCAAATGCTAAGATATCTAGAGGACAAAGGGATAGGGTGTATTTAAGGCCTAGTCTGCATACAATAGATAATGCACTTTCAATGTGCTTTCGCAGCTGGATTCCTGTGCGGAACAGGAAAATCTACTTCTAAAGTGCATTGAAAGTGCATTATCTCTTGCGTGCAGACTAGGCCTAGGAGAATGATTTAGACTCATTCTGGAGGATCATCTTCATTGAGCCATCACCTAAAAATGTGAATGATTGCAAGGAAAATCTGCAAAAAATTGTAAAATCAAAGTCTGGTTCATTAGTGTTTTCCATTGTCTCATTCATGAGAACAAGCAATAGCATGTGGCTTCATGGCATACATGCAAAAGTTCACTTTTAAAAGTTACCTTAAGACTTCTTAGTCTCCATGATACAAATTGTGAGCAGTCAGATTCAAAGGTTACTTCCTTCAGAGACTTGAAGGATCCCTTGTGTACTATCAAGGAAAGAAAGGCATTTCCTCAGAGTAAGGAACTGGAAACATCTAAACCTGGCAAAACAACAGGAGAGCTATCCAGCACCAAAGCTAGAGCTGAGATAAAGACCCACAGATTTGATCAGAAAGAGGTGTTGCCCTGACAAGGCCCATGCAGCAACTCCGAGCCTTACCTTTGTAACTCCATCGCTTCATAGAGTACTTAAGTAAATAAACTTTACTAGAAAGCCCAAGAGATGCCTTGTTCTGCAAGAAAGGAACTCCATCTTCTACAGGACACATCCACTGAGCTCATAAAATCCTTATTCCTGTGGATGAGCATACAGAAAGGTCCTATATTGGGTGCTGATGAAGCATGGGTCTTATACAGCTGTCTTACACAGCAGTGTTATGATGTTATAGCTCAGGGTTTAAAAAAAAGAATTATGTTCAGAACACTTTGGGGGAAGGGGGAGGCAATCTAGGGTGCAGAATGGTGGGATTAAGGGGCGCAACAAGAACAAGTAAGAACAATTTAGCAAAAATACACATTTTTGGAAAAGAGGAAGGGAGAAAAGCATGACGGCAGGCTGCCTCGGACTCAGTGTGGAAAGCATGTTGCAGACATCAGCCTGGGAAATAATGAGAGGAAAGCCCAAATGTGGAAAAGGTATAATTGACCTGTAGCATCCAAAGGAAATCCAAACTGAGGCAAAAACAAGGTATGTCTCCTAATGCAGAATTGGTCATACAGAGGCTTCAATATTGGTCAGTATGGCCAACCCTGCCAGTAACAATAACTTTGTGTTTCAAACAGGTAGTAGGATTAGTAGCCATATATCCTGCACCAGAAGCAGCATCTTAAACACTCAGAAAAGAAAGAGCCATGCTGGGACCTGGAACAGCACAGGAATATTTATTTATTGTATGTCTATGCCCCCCCCCTCCCCAAAGGCTCAGGGCGGTTTACAGGAAACAACAAAATAGTACAAGTATGTCATTCAAGTAACAGTAAGGTGGTAACACCAACAATAACAACATTTACATAATAACAACAACAACAATAACATTTTTATTACATCAAAGACTATAGTATCTTAGGAAAAAGTGCTGGAAGAGCCAGACACTCATCCTGACTCTCAGACAGCGAAAGCATTCATAATGACTTGCACATGAAAGAATGGTCAAATACCTTGAATATCTCCTCCACCCCATTATCTCTTGCATGTTCATTTGGTTATTTGGTCAGCAAAGGAGGAGAAAGCAGAGTGCCACCATCTGTAGTTTTCCAAGAATTCCTGTTGTTCTCACAGTTATTTATTACTTTTATTTTGCCAGCATAATATTAGACCATCAAGATGTAATATTACACCTAGGATGACACAGCTGTGCTAATCTCTTCTGCATTAATGTCCTAACTCTGCTCATTTCTTCCCCCTGTGTCATCAGTTTCCCAGTTATTCCGGCATAGTATTCTACCATCATAAACTCCCTATTCTGACAAAACATTTTATTCCTGGGTTTAGTGATCCTGTAGGATTCTCTTCCAAAGTGACCAATAATGAAGCCTCTCTATGTGGATCTATGTGCCAGTGGAACCAATCTTCCAAGGCCCAACTCAGAAGCTGGCATGTCAAGGATAGGACCTCCTTGTGAGTCACTCACCTCACAGAAATGTAATTCGGATCATATCCCAGGAATTCTACAAGATTGCTGTTCACTAAAAATGTGTTTGGTAAAAGATCACACTTACAGTGAAGGAAGTCCTTTTTATACACTGTTAATTGCTTCAACAAACTATAAAATTGGTGGTTAAAATGAGGACTTTTATGGAGATGATATTTTAAACATAATTTACCTGTAACATAATAACTTTTGTTAGTAATTACCAGATTTATGAGCTGCTGTAGAATAAAATAGACACACCCTAGGGAGCCTCTTTTAGTGCCATAAATATCCTACAGATGGACATACACATTATTCATTCAAGCAAAAGTTTTTTTTTTAAGTAATACAAGGGAACTTTACATTTCGGGTTTCTGTTTGCTTTTTGTTTCCTCAAATCATGAATACTGGGCATCTGAATGGTAGAAGAACTAATGTGGTGCCAGCAGAGGGGTTTCATTGATGGTCACTAAAGGGTAGAAATGTCCTAGAAAGGAGACTTATCTGCCCAGTGCTTTCTAATCAGAGATATATTTGTATCATTTTAGCACCCATAAATTCTACGGGAAAGCATATGGCACAATCCATTGGGAAGATCTTCTGGTCATGTCCCATTGGATAAAGGGAGCTGCACTGTAATAGCTCAGTTCCCATTCATACCAAACAGATTTCTGCACTCATATTCTGCTGGCTATCTAATGGGTTGTATTTATGGCTTAGTGGTTAGGAGTGGCGGCTTCTAATCTGGCAACCCAGGTGTGATTCCCTGCTCCTCTTCCACATATAGCCCACTGGGTGACCTTGGGCTTGCCACAGCAGTGATAAAGCTGTTCTGACTGGGCAGTTATATCAGGGCTTTCTCAGCCCCACCTCCCTCACAGGGTGTCTGTGTGGGGAGAGGAAAGGGAAGGAGAATGTAAGCCACTCTGAGACTCCTTCTGGTAGAGAAAAGTGGCATATAAGAATCAACTCTTCTTCATTTCCTGCCCAGTGAAGAAGGAAAATCCCCCCCGCATCATTTGAAATGGCATGAAAAGTCTCTCCAAGTACCTCTTAGCGGCCTGCTGTCTACACGCCATCTGCCCATATAGTGCCCATCTTAAGAGGTGCTGGGTAGGGTGAGGAGGAGTCCAGAACGCCATTTAAAATGACAGGGTGGGGATCTGTCACCCTCACCGTTGCCTCCACTGGCCAGCCGTTTATTTTTTGTGGCTTTAAATAATGTGGCAATGGCTATTCATAGGTCTGGATATGCATTTCCACATATAGGTTCCGGGAAAAAAAATGGGACAGAACACCAAAGTACCAATTGGTTGCCCCGTTGATTGACAGGCCAAGGAGCCGTGAGTTAGTGTGTCACTCTCTTGTTTGCTTCTTACTGCAGCATGTGAGAAGGGGGAAACGTGAGAAAACACAAGAAGATGTGGCAGGAAGGCTTTAAAACGTGAAGGGAGAGAATTGCAAGTAGCAGATGTCTCACCATTTTGATCCTTGGCTCATAGATCCCTGAATATCTTCATTGTTTCCCCCCTTTTCCTGCTTTCTTCTGACTTTTCTAACCTACCTTTATCTGACCTACCCCAATCTTCAGCTTTTCCCTCTTCTTACCAACCCTGGTAGCCATTGTCTAGGAAAACTCTGCATGCTTCCAGCTGATAGACTGGGCTTACTTCCACAGTGGGAAATCTGCAAGAACTTGTGGGGAAACTCTCATTTACCCCTCCCCACATGATTTTCTCTTTTCATCCTCCTAGCAGACCCCATATCCTCACCTTTCCCTACTTCCGTCTCTCCTTCCCACCAAACTACCTTTTATCTGCCTGAAATTGTTACATTTATTGAACACAGATGAAGCTCCCTAATACTGAATCAGACCATCACTTGAATAGTACATTACGGTCAGTATTGTCTATTCAGACTTGTACTAGCTTCCCAGGGTTTTAAACAGAGCTCTTTTACATTACCTGCTGCCAGATTCTTTAACTGAAGATGCCAGGGATCGAACCTAGGACCTTTTGTATGCCAAGCAGATGCTCTGCCTCTGAGCCATGGCCCATCCCCATGCCTTTCTCCATAATGGGGGACCAAAGCAGTTTACATCATTATCCTCTCCTCCATTTTATTGTCACAATAATTCTGTGAACTAGGGCCTAGTCTGCACACAAGAGATAACGCACTTTCAATGCACTTTAGAAGTAGATTTTCCTGTTCCGCACAGGAAAATCCAGCCGCGAAAGCACATTGAAAGTGCATTATCTATTGTATGCACACTAGGCCTAGGTTAGTCTGAGATTGTGCAACCAGAACAAGGTCACTTCTACAGCAAAGTGAGTATTCAAAGGCCTTCAAGATCTTAGTCTGAAACTCTAACCACTATATCACGCTGGCTTTCGAGGGGAGGGGGCTGGTGTTGAACAGTAGCAAGCAGCCAAACATGGGTGAATCAAGCATGTTGTCTAGAGTTGCTGCTATCTCTCAAAGGCTAAAACAGTCCTGGAAGGGTCCCTTCCCCCTCCCCATTACTGAGAAACTAAGACACGAGAGCTGGCAGTACTCTTGTGGTTACCTAGCATTCGATAACTGGTTGACAAATCGCACTCAAAGGGTACTTGTTAATGGTTCAGCGTCCTCTTGGAGAAGAGTGACAAGTGGAGTACCCCAAGGATTTGTCCTGGGGCCTGTGTTGTGCAACATATTTATAAATGATTTGGATGAGGGTTTAGAGGGAATACTTATTAAATCTGCAGACGATACTAAACTGGGAGGTGTAGCAAACACAACAGAAGACAGAATCCCAATACAGGATGATCTTGATAGGCTCAAGAAGTGGGCTAAGCTAAATAAAATGAAGTGAAATAGGAAAAAATGTAACGTTCTGCATTTAGGTAGGAAAAACCAAATACACCAATATAAGATGGGGGAGACTTGTCTTGGCAGCAGCATGTGCAAAAAGGATCTAGGAGTCTTAGTAGACCATACAATGAACATGAGTGAGCAGTGTGACTCTGTGGCTAAAAAGGCAAATGGGATATCAAACATATCAAATGGAGTATCGTGTCCAGATCACGGGAGGTGATGGTACTGCTTTACTCTGCTCTGGTTTGGCCTCACTTTCACTACTGTGTTCAGTTTTGGGCACCCCAGTTGAAGAGGGATGTAGACAAACTGGAACGTGTCCAGAGGAAGGTATCAAAGATGGTGAGGGGTTTGGAGACCAAGATGTATCAAGAAAGAGTGGGGAAGCTTGGTCTGCTTAGCCTGGATAGGAAATGACTGAGAGGGAATTTGATAACCATTTTCAAGTATTTAAAAGGCTGCCATGTAGAGGATGGAACAGAGTTGTTCTCTCTTGCCCCGGAGGGGCGGACCAGAACCAACGGGATGAAATTAATTCAAAAGAAATTCCGTCTAAACATCCAGAAGAAGTTCCTGACAGAGCAGTTCCTCAGTGGAACAGGCTTCCTCGGGAGGTGGTGGGTTCTCCATCTTTGGAAATTTTTAAACAGAGGCTGGATAGCCATCTGACGGAGAGGCTGATTCTGTGCAGGTTCAAAGGTGTGGCAGGTTACAGTGGATGAGCGATAGGGTTGTGAATGTCCTGCATAGTGCAGGGGGTTGGACTAGATGATCCAGGAAGTCCCTTCCAAATCTATTATTCTATGATTCTATCTATGGGCTCTGCAGAAGACATTCAGTACTTAAA
The DNA here is from genome assembly GCF_049243985.1 of Paroedura picta. Lineage (NCBI taxonomy): Eukaryota > Metazoa > Chordata > Lepidosauria > Squamata > Gekkonidae > Paroedura > Paroedura picta. Next base: position 79,621,735 of record NC_135372.1, read on the forward strand.
ACCACTGTTTTATTTTATTGAGATATTTGATTTTTCTGCAAACTTCGAGCATATTCTGAAGTTTGTAGAAAAACCTGTCTTGCCTGTTTGTGGCTCCAAACTTTAGATTTAAGAATTCACAGATGGGGCCACATTGAGAATTAGATGTACAGGTAAACCATTGTAAAACTGGAGTGAAAAACTCACCCCATCACTGTTTATTTAGGATTTCTAGTATGTATCCAAATCCTTATCTTTAGGATTTGAATACATACTAGAATATCTAGCACTTGTTATCTTGTCACTTATTTAAGGTAAAGGTATCCCCTGTGCAAACACCGGGTCATATCTGACCCTTGGGGTGACGCCCTAGAGCATTTTCATGGCAGACTCAATTGCCAGTGCCTTCCCCAGTCATTACCGTTTACCCCCCAGCAAGCTGGGTACTCATTTTACCGACCTCGGAAGGATGGAAGGCTTCCATCCTTGAGTCAACCTTGAGCCGGCTGCTGGTATTGAACTCCCAGCCTCATGGGCAGAGCTTCAGACAGCAGAGCTTCAGTCTGCTGCTTTACCACTCTGCGCCACAAGAGGCTCTTGTCACTTATTTACAGGGTGCCAAAAATACACTTTAAAATGTACAGCCTTCTTTGCATAAAACCTGTGTGTTTACATGCTGCAGTGATTTATATGCCATAAGAAATTTAAAATAAAGTATACAAAAATCTTTTCACCAAATAATTTAAGAAGAAAAAAAACCATCATCAAAAGACATAAAATCAGAGAAATAAGAACAGGACAAAAATCAATTTTTCAAGGAGAAAGAGACAGGGGAGGGGAATCACACAACCAGCAAATCAATACAAACATACTGAACCCAAATGTCTGAGTAACTGAAAATAATTTTACCTGGTGCCTAAAATCTAAGGGAACATGGTTATGTAGGTCTACTCATAAGTATCCCATTTCATTCAGTGTGGCTTCTTTCCAGGAAAGTATTCCTAGAATTGCAGACTCTCTCTCTAGTATCCACCCACCTAAGATCCCTAAAATGTCATCCTAATTGAGCTGAAAGCAAAATAGTTACAGATGGATATGTTTCTTATTGAAAATTGTAGAAACAAACAAAAAAAGGAATAGGGAAAGAGTATCAAAACACATAGAAACTATAAAGAAAATGTTAGAAAACTAGAAACATTTCATACAAAATGTTCATCTTAGTGGAAACTTGCAAGGTGTACTACACAACAGACAATGCTACATGAACAGATACATTAGGAATTAGATAATACGCCTCTTAGACTGCACTTCTGAGGATCCAAATGTTTCAGCTTTGCTTCCAAACCATGTGGATAAATGGGGTACTATTGTATCATAAATATGGCATGTACATTGTGGATTTCAGGCAGACTTAGTTTTGAGTTATGCAGGGAACAGCTGGATTGATGAGAGGCCCAAGCAGAGCTACAGTCAGGGAATCTGTTACAGCCACCATGGTGTTTGGTAATAGTATTAGTGCACAAAGCACAAATCCTGGGAAATATTGGAGCCTTCTGTTTTTGACACCATGCAAGTGCCATGATTGCAGATAATACCTATAATTTAAGGTAAAGCTGCTAATAAGGCCAGAGAAAGAAATGAACAGCTGCTTTCCAGCTGTTACATCTAACCCCCAACCTCTACATCTTCTACTACATTATGACAGGAACGTGGTTTATTTGAACAGACATAGATCTGAATTAGGATTATTTGGACAAGGTAGAATCTTTTCTCATTTTTGATTCAAGACACGAACTCAGGTCTCTGTAAATTCACCCCAGTTTACAGAGGACTCTTTATTGTAGCTCACAGTCTGAGTCAGACATTACTCCTGAGTAAAACAATAGGGATTCTGCTTGAGGAAGGATACTGTCCTTGGTTTCCACTGGGATCTGAATTAGCAAGAGTTCAGGGATGGGTCAGGCTGTTTCTATGGTAAAGTTGCTCAGCAGAAAATGAGTTGTTTCTGTGCACTTTACAGACTCTAGGACATTGCTGACATTTGAATTGTGAAAAGTGCAATAGCCGTTACACCCACATTTGCAACTACAACAATTATAGACATATTGCTAATTTGCCTGGTTCATGGGATTGGGTGCTTTTGTTTTTCTTAATTTTTAAGAATTCTATATATTTATTTTTGCCATTTGTCTAACCCACTTTTCTGTAGACACAGTCAGGACTCAAGACAGGTAATAGCAATAAACAAAACATGAAAATTAACTAAAGCTCATTGATGCAGTCATTCAAAGTAATTAAAAACACAGTAAAAATAGTTAACTAAAAGGTCACTAAAACAGAAAATCAAACAGTAATTAACAGCTAAAAGAGCTAACTAAAACAATTCAGCCCAGGTCTACTAAAACAGCCTTTTAAGCAATATGTTCCCAGAGCCCTATGGCATAGGTACCTTCCTCACCCGGTCATAAACCAGCCTTGAGGCTATATGTGTTTACATGCCTCTTGCATTGTTTGCGTGCATTTAAGCCTGTTCCTCCTCTTTGTACCACCACCCCAAGTTAAAATCCAGCCTCCCAAACAATCAGTGCTTGGGGGAAACTAGTAAAGACATGTGCAAAGGACAGCGTTTCGCAACTACTTCAACCATTTCATTTCTAACCCACCTTTCCCTGAAGGCTCAGGACAGATAAAAACATAACAGATTATACTACATTAACATTTGACAGTTTAAATAAAAACCTTCGTTTTAAGTTATTAAAATACAGTCTCCTGAAAAATATACAAAAATAAAAGCAACACCACGGCTGATTATCTGATGCACTTTCTTCTTGGCTAGGGCAGGATAGAGACCACATGAATATCATTTATCAGATAACATTCCTGGGTGAATTAAGGCAGGAAGGCCAGGTAGAATTTTGCATGAGTGAATGCCCATGATGCACAGGGAGTGGTTATCTCACAGTCTCTTAAACAGGAAAAGCTTATTGCTACAGATTATGAACTGGAGCACCAAGACAAGGGAAAATACTTATCACGCTTGCTAGTTTACAGATCTAAGGAAAAAGAACAGGAAAAGTCATCTCACTAAGCTAAAATTAACCATACAGAAGGTTTACCTCTGACTCCCCCTCCCTGCATGCCCATGGAACAAATGCAAATCCTGACTCCATGCAGGAGACTCTGGTTCCTAACATTTGAACAATGATTACTTCAAGTTACCAGCCTTCCATCACTTCCTGCCTCGGCTGGTGTGAAGCCTCTTGCCTAATCCAGATTTAGGAAGCTCATTGACTTGCAGGCAGGTTTCTAGGGCAGGAAAAGAGGACTCTGACATCTACATTGGGGTGAAATTTGGCCACAGCTTTATTAACTTTAACAGATGTTGGCCCCAAGCCTGGCACAGTTTAAGAGAGCCTAAGCTAGCAGCAGCCGCCACAAGTCATGCCCACCGCAGTCTCAGGTCACTCGCCTCTGCCCCTGAGAGGACGATTTCCCTGGCTGCTGGGCCCCCCAGGAAGTGTTCCTACCTGGCATGCCAGGCCAGGCGCAGACCTAGCCTGGCCCATGCCAGGCCACCTGGCCGTGCAAGCCCAAGCTCCCCCTCCGGGTTGGTCAGACATGCCCCGGGCCATCTCCTGAAAGGAGACCCTGGATACCCTGCTCTCAGTCCCCTTGACTGAGCTCCATATAAGGCTCCTTAACCATGCCTGCCCTGCCAACCCCCCAAAGCTGTGACAGAACTGAATAAGAACCATAACACTCAGTAAAACAACCTTAACAGAACCAACACCACTCGGAGGGAGGGAGGGAGGGTGGGAGCATCCTTGCTCTGCTGCTGCTGGGAGGGAAGAGGCCACGGGGCCACACCCTGGCGCCTTTATAGGCGTGGCTGGCCACGTGCCTTTCCTTTCCTGCTCTCACATGGCCAACCGCCTGCCAGCCGCGTGAGAGCCCCGTGCCTCTTCACCTGCCCACCTGCTGCCTCTTCAATGGCGGCGTAGGCTAATTCCTAGCCGCTCTTCCCATCTGGCTGTATCATATTACCAAGACAGCAACAGAAAAGGTTTGGGTCCAGGATGTTACAGGCTGGGTCCTCAAGAGTAGAGAACAGTTAAGAGACCCTGTTGTGAGGAGTATCACATGGGTTCATATCTGAAAAGGCAGTCCTTCAAGTATGTGGGCCCCAAGTTATGAGCGGCAGTAAACACCAACAGTTTACTTGAATCAGAAAAATAACTGGTAGCCCATTAAACACCTTCCAGACCAGTGTAATGTAATCCCAACAGGCAGTGCTGGCTAACAAACAGGATGCCACACTTCATATCAGCAGATGTTCCCAGGTCATTTTCAAGGGCAGCCCCATGTACAGTATATTACATTCACCTGTACATGAAACTAATTGCTTCCTTTACAAAATTGGTTGCTCATATCAGAAGAACAACAGAAAACATACCAACAGACAGCAGAGTTATGCCCATCTCTAGATCAATGCTGCGCTGAGGATAGCAGGGTAAGGGAGGACCGCTACCCTCCACCTACCTGTCTGCCTACTGCCTTCTTCCTTATCATGGTAAATGAGATGAGAAGGAGAGAGAGAGGGAGAAACAGTACTCTTCTCTGACTCAGATACAGAATCCAAGCTGGGGGGGGGGGGACTCAGAGCTGTAGTGCTTGCTTTCAGTCATGAACTTCGATAGCAGATTATGGCATATCTCTATATGACCTTTCTAATGGCACTCTATAGAAGTATACAGTGTGGGAAGCAAGACAAAACCTTGTATACATCAAAACCCATGTTTCTGAAACCATTCAGTCAAAAAAAAAAAAAGTAATTGGCTCATTCTAGTTAGGTGATCCAGAATGGCACCAAGGGTGAAGATACTGAAAACTGCTGGGAGATCTAAAAGAATCAACACAGGTATACTGCCCCTGACTTTCTCTCATCATCAGTTATTCATTAGGTGTGACCAAGGTAGTTTCAATTATAAATGTGTTGGAAACCAAATTTATAATGATTATCTGTGTCATCCAGATATGCCTGGAGTTGGTAGCCATCACTTGTTCTACTGCATTACCCAAGGACTACCTTCTCTTTCCTTCTCTCTACAGTTGCCAGCTCTTGACTTAAATTAACCAACTGACCATTGCCACACAGTTTCCTTCCCCATGCTAGAAAGGTCATATTGCCTGGGGGTAAAACAGAATCTCACTTGTAACTGAAGTCAAAATAATTGAGACAGAATAGGGACTGGAGACGTTAATTCCACAGAGCAGCAAAGTTCATATTTAACAAATCTGGCATAGCTACTAGCTTACTTCTCCAATTATACATGTGGCTCAAAAACTAAACACTTTCCCATTCATGACAAATTATGGGTTATTGCTTTATACAGACCACAAACTATGGTTTGTTCTCTCCCCTCCAAACAGAATTCTAAACCTACTTTGAATTCTGAGTTGGCATTAAAAGAACAAATGATAATTTGTCAGCTGCTAAAATAAATTGAGGTATTTCAATAGTTAGTTGCTAGATAAGGCAGAAGTGACTGAGTATATTCATCCTCTGGATTTCTTCACATGATAACCAAATACGGCTTACCACTAAAACAGTGTCAGCATGTCATAACCTTGAAGCTGTTTGAAGATTACAAGTAGGAAATCTCTGAATCAGACACTGGAGATCTTATGCACCAATTACCGTGATTTCAGTGGTAAAAATGAACAGGAAGTCACCCAGATCATTAAAAAATGATAGAGATCCAACAAAACTCTAAGGCAACACATGGAGAGCAGCCTATATGATAACTTACAGCTCATGCAAATGTATGAATTAAGCCAACAGGTTCAGTAGACCCCATTAGAGTGTCAGCCTCCATAGACTACTCTGAAGTGTTCTGTTTGATATATAGCTATGAAGAAACCAGAAGAATAGAATTGGGTCTATTGGGATAACTCCCATTGTCTGCTATTGTTTAGGATTCTTAAATGCACAATAATTTCAGCCTTCTAAGAATACTCATTAAACAGTTAGCTCATTAACAGAATGCTCAGAGATACCAGCCTATATCATCCCCTGTTTAAACTGAGTCTGCCACAGTTTAAAATTGTAGCACACACTACCCTTCATTTGCAAAGATTCTAAGTGGGGGGAAAGCCTTCCTTCTAAGCCGAGACCAATTGAATTTTATGGTTCTTGAAACCACTGCCTCTAATTACAAGTATATGGGAAAGAATTTGGCATGGGTAGCATGCTAAGAAAAGTGGCAGACAGCCATACCACTACTTTCTGAGTAACAAGAGAACCCTGATGGTTTTACTACCTCTGTTCAAATGGTGAGATCAACATGAATTCTCAAAAACAATGCACAAATTTAAATGCAATGAACTTTTCACATCACCAAGATAAAAGAACAAAACAAAGGAGTTAACATTTGGAGGAGTGGGGCTTTTTTTCAATGAAAATGTCCCTTTATAGACGATACCCTTATTTCCCAAACCATTTTCCATTTCACACAAACATGGAAACTGGACTGACCAAAGTTACCACACTTTTCCTGTAATTTTAGGCAAGGATTCTGAGATTTCTCTTTTGAGTTATCATTTGTACTGTATTTCTCTTTTGATCTGTCACACTGTACTGCGATAGAATAGATGGAAACTGCTGCTTGGACAATGCCCATCAAAATTAGCAATATAAAAGCATTATTATCAGTGATCATTATTATCAATCTCAATAAACCTACTAGAATTGAAAGTTTCACCATTTTCAGGAACCTCTTATTTTAATATCAGTCAGAGTCACCCAAAGCTTGTGGAATCTTCCCATTCTCCCTGACTGATCTATGTATGACCAGATAAAGTGGAAAGGGGACCATAAAGCACAAATTATGTGCAAGTATGATTTCATTCCCATTATCTACTAGAAAAGTATCCATAGGAAGGAGACTGGTCTCTTTTCTAGATTGATGGAAAATTTCTCTCCATTTTAACTTAAGCCATCTGTTTGTAAAGCAATTCCAAGAAATAATTGGTTTGACGGAAGTTGTTGGGCTGCTAAACTTCGGGTATCCCATAAATTGCAATTTATGAGACAGCTTTGGAGCTGAAAGATCAGTGAAAGATCTCCTGGCTGTTAAGGGTGCTTACAAGCAAATTGTGAAGGGAAAGAAAGCTGCTGCCAGAATCAGATCCTGGTGGATGCTAATCAAGGCTGCTTGGTATAATGAGTCCTCTAGATCAGCCTTTTTCCTCATCTTGATCATGAAGGTACCACTGAAAGATTTTTCAGGTTTCAAGGCTACCAGGAAATTATGTCAGATGGCCATACCTCCTTTTCACACCCCCAGAAGTGATGGGAGCCTCAGCCAGCAAAGGTTTAAATGGCCAGCGCCCCTTTCCTTGGCCACTTTGGGAGGTTCAACCTGCCCAAATAAGGGTAGTATTTTTTTAAAAATAAACCTTTTTCTGTCCTTTTTGCTCACAGCCAAAAATGGCAGGCACAGGGTGGAAGGGCTCTCCCCAGCCACCATTTTGAAAACCACCCTGCCACAGTACCATTGAGGAGCCCTTGCGGTACTGTAGGGTACCACAATAGCATAGTTGGGAACCCGTGCTCTAGATTCCGGTTGATAGTTTCATCTTCTTAAAAAAAACTAGACATAGAGGTAACGTTATTATTAATTCTCTGACTTAGGCATCACATTTTTTATCGTACACTAAGTCATGATGACAGCCTACATGTCATAGTCCTATGTTGAAAAACAGTGGCCCTTATTAATGGACTGCATACTTGGAAGGCTTCAGGCCCTGATGGTATTCCAGCAGAATTTATTATTAATATGGACTCATGGGTGCCTCTTTTGTCTTTTTACTAGAGTGAGCTCTACTAGTATGATTCCTCTTGAATTGCATTCTAGTATAATTGTCTCCATTTGTAAAGCTGGAGATAAGGACAATCCCAAGAACTTGGGATTTTGTCAGTTTATTGTCAGTTGTAGGTAAGATCAATGCAGCATTTCCTGTGAGCAGATGGACAATTTTAAGATAATTGTTCCAGAACAGGCGGGATTTTGTAAGGGACATAGTACGCTCAATCACTGTCATGTGTTATTCCACTTGATTATCAAGTATGCCATTTTGAAGAAGGGCTTTTTATAAGCAGCTTTCGTGGATCTTTCTCAGAACAGTAAAGGGACATGTTGCAGTGCATGTTCTTCTGGCTCGTAGCAAGCAGCCATGATAGCATCTTTTTATTCAATGAACTCCACTGAACATAACAGGCCTACCATAATTTAGAATCTTATGGGGGCACAACTGCTAAATGCTAGCCACCATCATTCACACGGGCCTTTCTATTTACTTTATAACACTAGTCATTTTAATAGGTTACAAATTTATGAGGATATCCACAGCTACTATTTTTTCTCAGTTCCCCCTCCCCCACAGACACCCCTCTTTATAAACTGACAAAAGCAAAATACATTCTGTAGTAAATCAAAAGTAGTTTGTGTGACATTTCTGCATGAACAGTCTGTAAACTTTACTATAGATTATGAAATGAGCTCTGTTTGAATACTGTATACACCTTATGTTCCATTTTTGGACTCATAGTGCTCAATATATTTTTGTTGCATTTTATATTGGATCAACAGGGAGCCTTTCTCTTCTTAATTTAACACCTGTGAATTCCCACAGGTGCTGTGGCAGAGGTGAGATCAAATTCCTCTCTCACAGGGATTACCCTAGTCATCTCCAATTTTGTCCCATGTGAAGGGCAGCTTCAACTCACCCGAGACAAGGCCTGCATTTTATTTCATTGTGAATTTCAGTTCTGATTAGATTGTCATTTGATGACATTTACATTAATGGCTTCACATTCACAATGTGTGTTACCCTGAGACACACTGTGGCCAAGAGCTACAATCCAAAACTGGTAAGCAAAGTCCTGGGCAGGGCCTCGCAAGTACAGCAAATGGTCCAAGCCCATCAAGTTAGGGCAGAGTCTAATAGTTGCACTGGGTCATCACCAGTAGAGCAGTCCAAAGGTGGAGGGGGGAAAGGATGAGGTTGCTGGGTAGGCAGAGCAGAGAGGATAGTGGAGAATAATGGAGTAGCAGATGAGCAAGGTCATGGGAGTAGCTTACCAGAGCAGACAGGCAGAAATCCAGAAGGCAGCCCAAGGACAGAACCATGAATCAATCCAGCAGGGCTTCATTGACACTAAACAGGAACCACTTATCCAGGCAGGGAAAAACAAATACTGCATCTACAACCCAGCCTAGATCCTGGAGTCCTTTAAGTACAGTCTCTTCACCTTGCTTGATTGCCTCACAATACTTTCAGCTACGCCCAGTCTTTGTCAGTGGAAGGGCCCTCAGCTGGACACCATCTAGCTTGACAGGAAGCAGCTACTCAAGCACTCAGCAGGTGCATTGTCAAACTTTCCCACTGGCACTGTCTCCAGCACTCCAGTGAGCCCTTGGGGCCAGATGCTGATGGTAGTACTGACTCTGGCACTTCTGGTGAAGGCACTGGGGACATTTCTTGGCTTGTGCCTGACAGGGTTCAGGTTGATCCTGATCTTCTCTTGCTTCCTCACTTTCTGACTCTGTGCTTACCTCCTCTGTGCCCAGAGGCTTTGGCACCTGGCTCCACCTCCTCAACAGAGGTCATTGGATCACTTGGGCACTTTCACTGCCCTTCCCCAATGGCTGGGGCACAACACAATGCTAGATGTAAGCCTAGTCTAAGAGATTTGTGTGACACAAGTCTTCAGCTCAAATCTTTCATGCCCTTTTGATATTTCATAGAGTAAAGGATATGGATTTGGGTTTAGATTCATAGCTGAAAAAACATTTGCTGATCTAATGCTATATAATGTTGCTATTGAGTTTTTACAAGCCTTCACATCTCTCCATGTAGAGGAAACAGCTGTTGAGGCAGTTCTGGCTGGTAGTGCTGATTACCTACTACCTGACAGCTCTGGAAAGAATTGGTTCACAGTCAGGCACCCACAATTTCTTAAAAGTGGCATTGTACAGTATTTCTTTTTTTCCCCCTCTGCTTGGAAATTGATCTGATATAGGCAACCTATCAGTTCAGCTGGGACCACTGTGATGCCATGTTAATTTTTCTGTTCACATTGAGACCAATTCCACACATAGGCCACCTCCTGCTTGGAAATGTGCAGTTGGAAGCTGCACATTTGCAAGCCTCCTAACGGGAGACCCGTCCCGCAATTTCCCACTGCCTCATTGCGGCTTTTTACCTCCCAATGAGGCAGCAAGAGGGAACAACCCTCAGTACTCCCCCACTCCTCAGCTTGTCAGTCACCGCAAACCACCACAGCAGATTCGGGGACTCAAGCGTCCTTCCCCACAAACCTCAAAATTAATTCTTTTTTTTAAGTGTACTTCCACATTGCTATGGGGAAATATCACACCACCAAACATGTTTTTAAACTAACACTTCTGCATTGCTGTGGGATCATGCCACAACAATGAAACATTCCCCCTTAGATCTCTTTTCAAATTTCTCTTTATTTTCGGGTAGATTTGTGATAGGTTGGCCATGGTAACAGGACCCTGATTGTGTGTTCACAGTAATGATTTAAAACACAGAGTATGGATGCCAAGCTAATAGGGAGAGGGCAGCTTCATCAGATGCCCTCCCCCTTAGGGATGGGTGATTTGGGTTCGGAAACGCCCGAATCCAACGCCCGGCACCGATTCGGGCGTTTCCGAGCCAGAAACGGTCCGAATCGGCCCTCTGGCTCCCCCTAGCGGTCCGAATCGCTGAGATTCAGCGATTCGGGCTGCCGAATCGATTCGGGCCGAATCGATTCAGGTGAGTCAGAGGCTTCAGGCAGCCGTTGCCTGAAGCCTCTCTGGCTGTCTTTTTTTTTTTTTACTTTTTTTTTGCCGCCTAAAATGGCGTCGGGGGGGAGGGGGGAGTGAGTGGCCAACCAGAATGCCTGTAGCTTTTCAGCTCAGGCATTCTGGCCACTCACAGAAGGGTTTTTATTTTTTAAATCCCCTTGCTTTGTAGCCTGCCTAGGAGGAGGCTACTTAAAGCAAGGGGCTGCTTGCTGGAGCTCACTTTGAGCTCTGGCTGGCTGGCTGTGCTGCTCCTAAGCTCCTTCTTGGTAGAGTGGCCTGCCTGCCTGCCTCCTGTCCTGACTGGTGGACCTCTGGACCTGGCCTGTGTGGAGTCTGCGCTGGAGAAGACAGCAATAGTTTGTTTTAGGGGTTTTTTTCTTCTCCTTTTCTATTTTTCTCTTTCTTCCCCTCCCTCTTCTCTCTCTCTCTCTCTCTCTCTCTCTCTCTCTCTCCTCTTTTCAAAAGTTTTTTGCCTTTGGGTTTCTGTGGGCGGGGGCCTGGGGGGGTTGGGGAATTGTATTTGCTGTTTTTATTGTGTTAACTGTTTGCTGTTTTGTTTTTTGTAAAATTATTTTGGGGGTGAGGGTTGGGGCTTGTATTGTAAAGTTGCATTGTTTCTGGTTGTTTTTTTGGGGGGGGTTGTTTTGGGTTTTTTTCCACAGGTTTCCTCAGTTGCCACCTTTGGGAGAGTGTCCTGGGTGGCAGCTAGTTGTTTGATAGGTGTGTAGGTGTTTTTTGGTGGGGGGCTAGTTTTAGTTTAGTTTGTTATTTAGTTTAGTTTAGTTTGTTAGGTTGTGTTTGTTCTTAGGTTGGTTTAGCTTAGGGCCTTGCAGGGCCAGTTTTTGCCAGCCACCTTTGGGGGAGTGCCCTGGGTGGCTGCTGCTTGTTTGTTGGGAGCTGTTTCTTTGGTAGAGTTAGCTTGTTTGGTTAGGGCCCTGCGGGGCACGTTTTTCTTGGTGGCCACCCTTGGGGGAGTGACCTGGGTGGCTGCTGGTTGTTTGCAGAAGCTGTTTGGTTGGCCTAGGCTAGGCTTGGTTTGATTTGGCAGTTTGGGCCTTGCAGGGCCACTTTTGCTTGGTTGCCACCTTTGGGAGAGTGCCCTGGGTGGCTGGCAGCTGGTTGGTGTTTTGGAGATTGTTTGTTTCCTTCCTGGGGGGAATTGCTGCGTTCTTCTTGGGGTGTCCAATTAGTGACCCTTTAAATAGGCAGTAAAATCCATAGTGTTAGGAGAAATTATAAAGTGCAAATAATTTTTTAGAATAGATAGTTTCTTTCCTAAGTAGCCAGATAGGATTTTTATAAGAGAACAGTGATTTGGTTTTTAGGTTAAAATTGTATTTTCTTAATAGTTAAAAAACATTTAAACCAGCAGGGGCTGTGCCTTATTGAAGGCCAGCTTTCCTGGTAGAGACAGGAATTGATTTAGAGGCCAACAGGGAACCGGTTCATCCGCGAAAGCCATTGACTTCAGGCATCTCATCGAGAAGTACCGGAAGATCGTGGCGCATTTCTCTCACAGCTCGTACGACGTCTCGAGGCTGGAGAGAAAGCAGGTCCTGATGGGCGTGCCGCAGCACTGCCTTATCAGAGACGTCAGCATGCACTGGAACTCCACCCGCGCCATGCTTGAGCGCTTGGTGGAGCAGAGGAGAGCCTTAGACACCCTTGTCCAGGAGACGAGGATGTTTATGCCTGGGGAGTGGCTCACCCACCGGGAGTGGGAGATCATTTCTCAGACCGTGGAAGTCCTTGGGCCCTTCAAGACTTTCACGGAGATGCCCTCGTCTGACACAGCGAGTTTGGGTCTGGTCGTGCCCATGGTCCACAAAGCCCGTGTGGTGCTGGCCCCCTTCCTGGACCCGGCTCGAGGACATGCAGACGCTGTTCCAGCCGTGCGCGCGCTTGTGAGGAGGCTTCTGAGAGGGCTTGAGAGCCGCTTTGAACCCCTCTGCAAGTCTGTGACATACAGGCTCGCCGCCATGTGTGATCCGCGCATCAAGGGCAGGTTAGCAGAGAGGGAGAGGAGCCTTCCTGAATGGCGCGAGCTGCTCATTCAGAGGCTTGCCTGGTGGAAGTCCAAGGAGGCTGAGGTGTCAGGCTAGGCAGGGGAGGAAGGAGCCAGCACGTCCGCTGCTCCTCCCCCCCCCCAGCCTCTGCTGGCACATCAGCCACTGTGGGCCACTGTGGTTCCTCCAGCCCACTCCTTCTCTTGAAGGCAGCGGGTGCCCGAGGGAGGACAGTGCATCTGGGATGGTGAGGGCTTACCTCGGTGAGCCCCAGGAGTCCGAGAACGCCTGTCCCTTGAGATACTGGGCCAGGATGGAGGCGGTCTGGCTGGCCCTCTCCCACCTGGCCCGTGTCTACCTTTCGTGCCCGCCAACGAGCGTCCAGAGCGAGCGGGCATTTTCTCATATGAGCAGCACCGTCTGCGAGTATCGCTCCTGCCTGGCGCCCGAAAGAGTCCAGCAATTGGTCTTCCTCAAGGTCAACTTGCCGGCTCTTGGCCATCCAGAACTATTCTTGGAGGAGGACTGAGGTGAGCACAGAATTGCTGTGACTGCATCCTCTCTGAGTCTGTTCTGGCTGGCGGGGATGAAAAACGCTCGCCCAAGGTAAAAATTCAGACAGGACCAGTGCCCTGGCCAATCTAAATTGCCCCCCACCCCACCCCACACACAGACATTCTGCAATCACCAGAAGGCCAGAGATTAAATCTGGGTCCCTCTCCTCTGCAGGGGAACCCAAGTGAGAACTCAGTGGACCTTATTGGTTCTGCAGTTCTCACCTGGAGGCTGCTTAGGCTGCCAGCCACAGGTTCCCCTGAACCTGGGAGAGAGAGTCCCTTCCTAGCCTGCTCTGTTTGGAGCCAATGCCAGCCAATGTCTCCATTGACTTGCATTGGAAAGCCTTCCCCTGCCTTCCCCGGGGGCTGGGAGGGAGGGGTGCAAGTTGCACCCCTGAAACTTCTTGGGGATCTCAGGGAGGGTCTTCCCTGAGTCCCCTGAAAGTTTCAAGAAGATTGGACCAAGGGGTCCAATGCTAGGGTCTCCCAAAGAGGGTGCCCCTATCCACTCCATTGGTTACAACGGTCCGAATCGGGCCGATTCGGATCCGAAACGGTCCGAATCGGGGCCTCTGCGCACACCCCTACTCCCCCTCTTTCCCTGTCCATACACCACCAGCAAACATAAAAAGGAATGTGTTTGGCTGTCCAATCACATTGAGGAGAATATTTTATTTTTATGGATGTTATGATCCCAGAGCAATGCGAACTGCATCATTAAAAAAAAAAAAATCCTTGATCCAGAAATGGAGAGGGGAGGGTGGATGCAAGGGTGGGCAAAATGCTACCGAGACTGTCACACATTTCTCCTTCCACACAGGTTTGCCCCTGTTTGTTCCCTGGATCGCAGCGTGGAAAGAAGTGTCCCTGTTGGACACTTGGCCCGTCTCCCGGACGCTGCGTCACACACTCCAGTCCTCCCCGAACAGCCATCCTGGCCGGATGGCTGCCACGGAGGAGCCTCACCCCACTTCCCTGGGCTTGGGGAAAATCGCTTTCCCTCCGCCCACAGGATGCCCTTCCCGAACTCTCCTAGTTCGCCCCCTCAATCCGCGCTTGCCGCCGCTGCGGCCCGACCTCCAACAACGACGCACAGCCCAGCGGCCTGCCAACGAGCTGACGCCCACGCTCCGACATCGCCGCCACAAAGGAGAGGCCGCCGCCGACATGATGGGGCCACCGACCACCCGACGCTGGACCCCATGCCCTACCTGCTCGCCTACGGTGCCGAGCCGCTGAGCTGCCGAGCCGCCGCCCGCACTCCAAAATGGCCACACCAACCACCAACGCGCCAACGACACAATGCCCACTTCCACTTCACCGCCAACATCAGGCCCGTCGCCCAGCCAACACGCTCCCTGACCTCCGCCACTCGCCACTGCTGCCACGCCCACCCTGGACCCTGCAAACTGGCCTCCGACGCTGCCGACACTGATCAAAGCCGCTCTGCAGGAACCTGTACGCCGCTGGGACCAGCCAGCAAGCTGCCGCCCGCGCTCCAAAATGGCCGCGCCGACCACCAACGCGCCAACGACACGATGCCCGCTTCCACTTCGTCGCCAACTTCAGGCCCGTTGCCCAGCCAACACACTCCCTGACCTCCGCCAGTTGCACTGCCGCCGCGCCCACCCTGGACCCTGCAAAGTCACCTGCGACACTGCCGACGCTGATTAAAGCCGCTCCGCGGGAACCTCTACGCCGCTGGGACCAGCCAGCAAGCCCTCGAACATCACTGCCGACAGGAGGAGGCCGCCGCTGAGCTGCTCTGCGGGACGCTGCGGCCCCAGACATTGGCGCACGCCCTCTGCTTCGCGGCCCCAATCCACCGCGCCGCCCCCTTCTCCGCGCTCAGCTCTCGCTCTTCCGTCCACCACAACATGGCTGCAGGACACCCTCCTCGCCTTCTTCACGCTGCAGATGCCTCGCCCAGGTAGGTTCCCCCGCGGTAGACTACACCATGCCCTTCTTCCCCTTGCCTCCCTGCCCACACAGAACTCTTTGCACATCACCGCGCTGTCCATCGCCCCCTTCTAGCACCCATTTTATTGCTTTTTAAAATGGGCTTGAAATCTAGTAACATATATATGTTTCCTGTTCCTCAAATTACCTTGATATTGATTCACATATTGCTTTTTTGAGATATGGGATTGTTCCTGAGAAAGATTCTACAACCTGGCTCTCCCTGAAAATTTCAAATATGAATAAAGTAGGTGATTATCACTATCTATACATGATCTCCAGATTTATATATGGAGGTGAATTGAGCACCTGTTCATAGGGCAGAAATACTTATGAATAAGACAAACCTGGAGGGATTTTTTTTAAAGCCACTTGCGTCTGCCACCATTGGCTGCCGTTTGCAGCAGCTGCTGCTGCAGCAGCAGCAGCAACAAACCAGGCAACCCCAAAAGGGGTCCCCAACCCACAGGTTGAGAACCACTGCCATGTTGGGCCATGTCACTGATCACCTCTTCCCACTCCCATATGAGATGTGTATTGGGGAGATGGGAGAACTGAATCATTCTGCCAGGTTTTTGTTTTGTTTTGGCTTTTATTGTATGATTTATGTCTCCTGTATTGCTTTTAATGGGTTTTTGAGGGACAATTTGTAACCCACCAAGAGCCATTCTCAGGAGTGGTGGGAAATGAATAAATAATAATAATAATAATAATAACAATAATAACATTAATAATGGGTCTTTTCTGTTTTTTCTATATCATATCTGGAGCTATTGTATTTTACAATCTATGTATGCCCATGTATGCCTGACTACTAAAGAAGGCTATAGCACTGAAGCATATTTGGTCTAGGGTCATTTGATCCTTGTTTGATATTCTATGAGCTGTCTTTGTATGACCGTTCATGCACTAGGAACTTCACTGCCCCAGCTCCTGTGCAGGAACACAAATAGTGGGTGGATGAGGTGCACCAGGACAAATTCTCCCCCATGTGGGTGCAGGAAGAGGTGGGGCAACCTGCCATAACTAAAACTCCAGCCTGCAGTACAGCATGAAACCTCCAGTGCATAAATGGTCTATGTGAGGCTATTATTGAGGCCTTATAGTGTTTTTAATTTTCTTTATAATAAATACATATATTTTCATATATTTGAAAATTTAAAACTATTTACACATTTGCATTCATAATATTAGGCTGCTCATTTAAATTGCTTTAACCTTTTGTGTTCTTGATTCAAATAGCGGGTGAATTTTTTTTCTCCTTTTTTACTTGAATAATGTCTTTTGTCTCTACATGGTCCCCATCCATAGATTTAAGTATTCATGGATGGTCTCATATTGAATGTTATATAGATGGTTTTCTAACATTAAATAAATCCTTAGCATCACCATTTTTGTTAAAAACATATTTTATATGGCCATAATTTTAATACTTATAAGTCTCTATGGATTTCCTCTATTTTAATATTCATATAATTCAAACAATAAGATAACATTTCCTGGCTGCATTTCCTAACTAAGTGTTATTTTTTTTAGAGTATTAATGAAGTAACTGCCCTCAAACCCTGAGAATTGTCAGAATTGCTATATGAATGCAGAACAACCTTATGGATCTAAACATTCTAATACTTTTTATGCTCATGAGCTGACTGTACCTTATCCACCACTGAAATATCTTCATGCAGGATTAGTTTGTACAGGCTTAGGATCACCAGTGTGTGTATCAGTAAACAGAACAACTTGTTCATAGTCTTATGCCAATAAATTTTTCAAGGAACTGTTTCTTGTTTATTCCACTATATCACATCCTGTGCATCTGTGTATTACACATCAAAGGACAATGATGGTGTGTTCATTTTTATAGTATACTGCACAATTATGTAGGGGAGTAGAAAATAACAGCTTGCTAGAAGAGAAATGGTTCTCCATTCAATTCAGAATACTTTTTTCCTAAGAAACATAATTAAGTTGATATCAAGAGTTTAGTTATCACACACAATAGTATAAGTCAGTGGCAAATCAAAGTTTGGCTCTATGCAACAGGTTACATGGTCTTTAAAAGCAAAATTTCAACAGAACAGGAATAGCCTGATCCATTTGGGTAGATGTCCTTCAGGGAACTTCTAAAGCAGTACCTTTTGCTTTCCCCAATGGACTGCATAAGCCAGGAAAGGAAGGGAAAGGTTGGAGAACTAGTAAAGAAACACAGGCGGTATGTTATGATACCCTTCTGGGATCTTTAATCTTTGTTGTTGTTAGTTGTGAAGTCGTGCCCAACCCATTACAACCCCTATAGATCAGTGATCCCCAACCTTTTTATCACTGGGGACTGGTCAACGCTTGACAATTTTACTGAGGCCCGGGGGGGGGGGTTAGTCTTTTGCCGAGGGACATCACTGCCACCTGAGCCCCTGCTCCACTTGCTTTCCCACCTGTGCCACTGACTTCCCACCACCTGCTGGGGGGTGCTGCTAGCAGCAGCTGCACAGTGCCAAGCCAAGGGGGAGCCCCAGTCATGGCAGCCGCTGGAGAGTACCAAAGGTGAGCGGACAAGGAGGAGCAGCAGCCCAGTACCGACTGATCCACGGACCAGTACCGGTCTCCGGACCGGGGGTTGGGGACCACTAGATCTTTAATCCATAGATGCTAAACCTATATCATGTATATCTCCTGCCTGTTCATTTCAGCTCTAGCAATAAACATGCAGCAGTAATGTACAAGTTATCCCATCAGATATGAATGAAGCTCAGTGGAGACATGGAAATAGATATATGATCAGGATTCCTGGAGTTACACTGCTAGTGAACACCACTGACATGGGTGGGTTTATTTTAGATTTATTTTTGTGACCTGGACATTCTCCACTGAAGGCTAGCTCTTGTATTATTTGCCCTTATTTGTACCTGAAAGTTACTGCTAAGAATGTCTGGTAATTTTATATAACTAGTATGGAACACCAAGTGTTTAAAAACATTCATACCAAAATCTTTGCAAATATAGATCTGCTTTATTATTAAAGGCATATGTAAAACATGTATTCTTGGGGCTTTTCTGCACACAATAAATATACTGAAATGCTTACCTTGTAAAGACGCTATATTCTGGTTGCTCCACATGACGTCGCCAACCTCCCGCACCTGGCCAGCAAATTGCTTGCTACAACTGCCATTTTAAAGCATTAGTGGGGAATTGCATATAATGGATTCACCAAACTAACAGCGCTTTCCCCCAGGAGGCCACCAACAAAAGAAATGAATGAATACAAAGAAGCACTACATCCTCCTCCAATGTCCCGTCCTTGCACCCACCTCCCTTTCCCTTCTTCCTGGGGACAGGAAGTGATTTTTAAAATGGAGAACAGCCTGGAGCAACGAATAGGTGGACATGTGCCTCGGCTGAGATTGTCTGTGCCTCTATGAAGATTTGAATAGGCATTTAAACAAATACATCTATTTTAAAACATTTTAAAAATGGCGATCACTGGAAGTTCATCTGTCAATCAGCCATGCCGGAAGGGGATTGCCTGGCCAAAGTGATTGAAACTGGTAGGTAGACCAAAACGCAACAAGACTAAAGCAGGGGAAGCAGCCAGAAACATGTGAGACAGCTCGAGAAGTATGGAGTGCCGGTCAGTTGTGATTATTTCTTGCGCTTCACGCTACAATGCCCAATGTGCGAGAAAGCCCTTGATTATTTGTTTGCTTCATTTATAATCTATCTTTCTTCCCAATAAGGACCTATATTATTCCCCTTTCCTCCATTTTATCCTCACAATAACCCTGCATGGTAGGTCTGGCTGAAAGTATGTAATACGCCCAAGGCCACCTAAGAAGCTTTCCTCTCAGGGTAAAGATTTGAACATTAGTTCTCTCAGATCCTTCTCTGATACTCAAAATACTACACCACATCTGCATTATACAGTTTCTTCCAAATTCAGCTCCCCTTTCCAACATGGTTTTCTGTCCAGATAAGCTCCACGATTCTCAGCATAAATCTTGGGAGGGGCAAAATCTTCCTCTTAAACTAGGAGAAAACCTTGCACGATCCCACCCATTAACTGATAATTTAATGGTATATTTCATTAATTGCATGTGCTGTGAACGACCATGGGATGTCTTGAAGCTAGACAAAGGGATTTCAATTTGTGGAATAAGAATGACAGTAGTACTGATAATAACAAACAGTGGAAGAGAAGCAAAGAACATAGAAGTGAACACTTCTGAGGCTGAATGTGGGGAAGGGAAAAGAGTGGGTGGGGAGTGGGTAACTGCATAACCATTATGGTTTCAGAAGTGGGCACATTTGAAAAAAGAGAACATGGATATGGACATGGAGCTGAACCACCCACTGAGGTTACCTTCTACTCTAGCAATTGTCATATTTTGGTACAGAAAAAGAAACGAGGTGGGACAAAAAATTAGCCTTATCCTAATTGGCACTTGAAATAAATGAAACCATTTCTACCTTGAAGTTTTTCACTTAATGAGGTAATGCAGTCCTTTCAGGCATACCAATCCTGGCTTTAAAAAAAGGAAAGATATTGTTTCTTAATCAGACCTCCAGATCAAGCCAATTTTGACAGAAATGAATTTCATTGTGAATATTCATTTGAGCTCTAAAAACAAGCAAGTTTTCACTGACTGCTCAACAGAGCTATTAATATCCTTCCATGCTTTGATGCAAATGCTTTTCTCTGGAAAACTCTTGCCACTCAGATATGTTAAAATAATCAAATATGTTAGCTTCTGGCAAACAATGAAAAAAAATCACTTTCCAACTTCTGGGAGTTGCTGCGCATTTTAAAATCTTTTATAAATTTGCTTGTGCTGCAGTTTTGAGGCTTAGGAAGCCAATGTGCCTACTGAAAGAGGAATGGTTATGGAAAGCTTATTAAATAAAGTTAAGAATGTCCTTAAAGTGATATTTACCTTCCTTCGAACCGACTATATAGTCAATTAAAAAGAAACCCTCCAGGTTAGTTTATGGCTAGAAGAATTATTCAAAAAATTAGAGGTCATAGTAGATATATTTTATTTGTATTTTCCAACTATTAGTGCCCTTAAACACTGGATGGTTTGCTAGGATTTTAAATACAGACAAACATAAAATATGGAAAATCTGTATTATTACATATTCCTGAGAGTAGGCCCACTGTATTGGATAAGATTTAATTCTAAATCAACAAACATGCCAAAGTCAGGCAGCCAGATCAGGAAGTGATCAGAACCTGGATAGAAATTGCTTGGACTGTGATGCCTGGCCAGGGTCAGGGTCTATAAAGCCTCAGTTGGGACTCTCTTAGACTCCTTGTTTACCTGATTCCTCATGGACTAAAACCCCACTCCCTCCCCCTTCATCAGCAGCAATGGTGCCAGGGCAGAACAGCAGAAGTTCAGATGGCTGCCTGTAAATGTCCACAATGTCCTCCTGTGTCCTTCATATGAAACACCCCTCATGGCACTTTCATGGAAATAAGCTCCAGTGAATAACAGGTGACTTACTTCTGTGTAGACCTGTCTAGGATTGTTGCCCCAATTCCTCAAAATGCATAGAACTGGATTACAAAGAGAAAGACTCCTGGATCTTATGTGAAATCTGCAAAACCATTAAAATTGTCAGTAAAGTTTTACCAGCTTTTCAGGTACTGGGGTTATTGGAACAAGGGCCTTTTTTAATTTTGATGCCTTTTTTAAGAATTTTCTCCTCACATATAGTTTACCTGATGCTTAGTTTTTTATCTTTAGAAACCATGTGATGATGTTCTTGTTTCCTAGGCCTCTTTCAATGTGGGGTTTGTTTGTTTTTTGTTCAATTTTTCTCACACTCTGAATTTTGTTAAATTGTGCAACAGCTATTTTATTGTATAGTGTATAGCCCATTTACTGCAGTTTTTATTGTTTCATTGTATTTTTGTGTTTTTCTTGTATGTGAGCTTGGATCCACTGGAGATTTTCTGTGGACAGAAAGATTTCTGTCCATGGAGTGTGAATTTCTCACCTCTCCCTTCCTCTGAAGTATGAAATGCTGCCAAAATTCTACTTTTTCCCTAGAAGCAGCAAGGGGTAGAATGTAACAAGAGAGAGAAGGCAAGAAAATTACACTCCACGGGTGGAAATCCTTCTCTCTATGGAAACAGTCCAATGGATCCAAGCCCACGTTTTAAGGGAGCATAGAAATATTTTAAATAAAAAATGTCTTGCAAGTCCAATAAGTGTATAACTAAATACTCCAGTATGTTTGTAACCATTGGTATTTGGGATTTTTTAGGTTTATATCTGGTTTATATCTGGAGCCAGACATCCTGGAATGTGAAGTCAAATGGGCCTTAGGAAGTCTGAGCAACAATAAAGCTAGTGGTGGTGACAGCATTCCAGTTGAACTATTCAAAATCTTAAAGGACGATGCAGTAAAAGTGCTACACTCAATATGCCAGCAAATTTGGAAAACTCAACAATGGCCACAGGATTGGAAAAGGTCAGTTTACATTCCAATCCCAAAGAAGGGCAATGCCAAAGAATGTTCAAACTACCGCACCATTGCACTAATTTCTCATGCTAGCAAAGTTATGCTCAAAATCCTACAAGCTAGGCTCCAGCAATATGTGGACCGAGAACTTCCAGAAGTACAGGCAGGATTTCGAAGAGGCAGAGGAACTAGAGATCAAATTGCCAACATACGCTGGATCATGGAGAAAGCTAGGGAGTACCAGAAGAACGTCTACTTCTGCTTCATTGACTATGCTAAAGCCTTTGATTGTGTGGAGCACAACAAATTGTGGCAAGTTCTTAAAGAGATGGGAGTACCAGAGCATCTTATTTGTCTCTTGAGAAATTTATATGCAGGTCAAGAAGCAACAGTGAGAACTGAACATGGAATCACTGACTGGTTCAAAATTGAGAAAGGAGTTCGGCAAGGCTGTATACTGTCGCCTTGCCTATTTAACTTGTATGCAGAGCACATCATGAGAAATGCGGCATTAGAGGAGTCACAAATTGGGATCAAGATTGCAGGGAGAAATATCAACAACCTCAGATATGCAGATGATACCACTCTAATGGCAGAAAGTGAAGAGGAACTAAAGAGCCTGTTGATGCGGGTGAAGGAGGAGAGTGCCAAAGTTGGCTTGAAACTCAACATCAAGAAAACAAAGATCATGGCATCCGGCCCTCTCAATTCCTGGCAAATAGAAGGGGAAGAAATGGAGATAGTGACAGATTTTATTTTCCTGGGCTCCAAGATCACTGCAGATGGGGACTGCAGCAAAGAAATTATAAGACGCTTGCTCCTGGGGAGGAAAGCTATGGCAAATCTAGACAGCATCCTAAAAAGCAGAGACATCACCCTGCCAACAAAAGTGCATTTAGTCAAGGCTATGGTCTTCCCAGTTGCAATGTATGGCTGCGAAAGTTGGACCATAAGGAAGGCCGAGCGTCAAAGAATTGAGGCTTTTGAACTCTGGTGCTGGAGAAGACTCTTGCAAGTCCCTTGGACTGCAAGGCGAACAAACCGGTCAGTCCTAGAGGAGATCAGCCCTGACTGCTCTTTAGAAGGCCAGATCCTGAAGATGAAACTCAAATATTTCGGCCACCTCATGAGAAGGAAGGACTCCCTGGAGAAGAGCCTAATGCTGGGAGCGATCGAGGGCAAAAGAAGAAGGGGACGACAGAGAATGAGGTGGATGGATGGAGTCACTGAAGCAGTAGGTGCAAACTTAAATGGACTCCGGGGAATGGTAGAGGACAGGAAGGCCTGGAGGATCATTGTCCATGGGGTCGCGATGGGTCGGACACGACTTCGCACATAACAACAAGGTTTATATCACTTCTAGGAAATTGTCAGGTTTCACACCTCCCATTTGCCATTTCTGAAATTGGTACATGGGGAGCAAGTGTATAACTAAATACTCCAGTATGTTTTTAACCATAACACTTTAGGTTTTTTTAGGTTTATATCACTTCTAGGAAATATTCAGGTTTTACACCTCCCGTTTGCTCTTTCTGAAATTGGTATATGGGGAGCATTAATGAGGGCATGCCACTGGTAATCTGAAATTATTACTGTGATACAAGACAATCACTTGGGTATGTCATTAAAGGCTAAAATCCTAAAACATTGCATAGGAGTAAACCACATTGAATAAAGTGGGATTTACTTCTGAGTAGACTAGGATTACTACATAAATGCTTCTTTTACCATAACCATACAAAGCAGCCAAAACCCACATACATTTGTAGGAATACAACCCAGCTATGGCTACGGGATAGAACCATCTAGTTCAGAGGTCCACCGGAGCTCCAGAGGAGATATGTGGCCTTTTTCCTCCTGCCTAAATAGACTTGGCCACAAACTAGGGAACTGTCTGCCTCCAGCCAAAGGACTTGGTGAGTAGGCTATCAGTGTAAAAATCAAAGGGGGAGGGAGTCTGTTGTGGCATGGTATGCAGGGTCTGGGCTGTCTTCTCAGCTCCTGCCCTTCTTTCTTGGCGACATGAGGCAAAGCCCCCATAGTAGCAGTAAAGTTGGGGGAGGGAGTGAAAGAAGGGTGAAGGACACGGATGGTTATGCCACTTCCAGGGAGCATGGCACGGAGGCATGGTCAGCTGAATCACTTCCAGAGGTCTTCAAAGCCTGAAAATTTATTTCAGGGGCTCATTCATGGTCAAAAGGTTGAAAATGGCTGATCTACTTAATACTGATTGGTTCACTGATTGTCAAACAAAGAGAGGAGGAGGAATCATTAAAATTTAAGACTCAGGGCCTCTGTCCACAATGCATGAAGGCACAGGGTTTGGGTCAGCAAGAGAAACACTATTTATAGGACGCATGGGAGGAGATGGAGTCTACAACAATAAAAACAATTCTGGAGGTTAAGTAAGGCATGAAATCCTTCAGGAACTGATAATCATCACAAATAAAAGCTGGAATTTAGGACAGCCAATGTGGGAGGTGCATACATTGTGAAGCACACCTCAGAACCCCAAAATGCACACCAAATTCTCTCAATTTGCTCTTTTGTAATCTCATTTCAGATACTAACTTGGAAACTATTATGTGCAAACAATAAGGTTTGCTGAAGAGCTCTTCCCTTGATTTAACTTAGAGACTCTATGCTGGCCAGTCCTACTGCAGGCATGGTCACATGTCACAAACATGACTATGAGTGATGGGATGATGCATAGAAGTATTTCACTATTCACTTGGGATTTGTGATCTGTCCACTGGGCGAGACTTTTTCACTTAGAGAGTGTTGTGCCTTTCACTGAAACCAAGCAGGGCTATAAATTATTGCCAGAGTCCCTGTAACTCCATCCCAGTTACCTCCCACCACTGGCGCCTGCTGGGTTGTTGTCGTTGTTGTCGAAGCCAGCCAGCACTCTGAGTGTGGGGGAATGTGTGATGTATTGGAAGAGCAATGAGACCTCTTAAACTCCACAGTGTAAAGGTCACAAATAGGAAGAAAGTGCCGTTTCCGAGGATATTTAGCATTATATAGGCCCTCCAGTCAGTGCCCCACTTTACTTTGTCATTCTCAGCAACCTTCTTGGAGAGCTCAGCTTCACTTCATCATCATAAACATGTCAACAAACTGTCCCAGTGGAGAGTCCTGCTGTTTGTTCTGCAGGCTCATATAGAAAATCATGCCTTCCAAAGCAGTTCACAGCCCTTATTCTCTATGCCCAATGAGTCCAGCACTGGAACACTTCCACTGCATTTCTCTCCAAACCTTGATATTTCCCCCCTCAAGAATGAAAATTATGCACGTGATAAACAGCCTGAGGTGGCCTCCTTTATTGTGGCCTGAAGCCTAGGAAGGGTGTTGGCATTATGATGACTGGCATGCCACTTCTCACATTCCTAAATGTTGGAAGTACCAGGGATCAGACCTGGGCTGCTGTTTCCTCTAGCTCAACAGTACCTGTTCTAAGCCTCAGTGGTTCTTGGGCATAGAAAGGTCTTTCCAAATGCTACCTACCTGAGAACCTAGGAACTGAACCTGGGACCTTCTGCAAACAAAACATTTTTATTTATTTGATTGATTGATAGTACAAAACGTACTGTGTGCAATACGACTGAGCCACAGCTCTTCTTGGGAAAGTTCATCATTTGTCCTGTTGATCATTTCATTTATACTCCTCCTTTCTCATAGAGACTCAAGACATGACTCCTAATCCCAAATACCTATTTTATCTTTTGCAGTGTGCTCCTTTGGGATCTCAGAAGCGTGTACAAGGTTCCTTTCTCCACCATTTCATCCTTGAACAGATCCAGTGACAGAGGAAAGGCTGAGAGAAAATGACCAGCCAATATCACTCAGTCTGTGAACCATACTCTGGTTTCTCTTCAGATAGAATAAATCTTTTGCCCAGCCTGTGACAGTAAGGTCCATTCCGCACAACTTCAATGTTGCAAAAGGCTTGCAAATTGTAAACACTACTAATTTGCAGTTACGCATGACGTCGTACACAATCTGTCACACTCCTGAAACAGTCCCGCAAAAAGTGATTCGTTGTAGCGCTTAAAGGGAAATCCAGAAAAGTGGATTACCCTCCAAAAAGCGCTACACTCTTGCAAACAATCTGCAACAGTAGCAAAAAAGACCTGTGCATTCCCATTGTTGCAGTTCCAGCCAAGTCCCTCCCCCTGGCTCTCTCCTCCGAACTTCCGGCAAAGCGGTCGCCATTGTTTTTTTTTCTTGGAGCAAGCAGAAAGCAACGAACCGGTGAGCCTTCATTCACCCAGCGAGGCTTCTCCGGCTACAGTCCCTCCACAGAACTGCTTTAAAGCTCCCCTAAGTCACCAAGCACAACACAGCCCCGTTTGCAAGTTCACTTTATTTTCGGCCAAAAATTGCGTCCGTGCATGGGGGGGGGGTATTTTCATTTGGGGGAGCGTGGTAATGATGACTCGCCAGCTCACATGCCAGCTAGATGGGTCTCTACGTTAGGAGCAATCAAGGCATATTCGTTGCAACCTATGTTTTTCTTTTTTAAAAAAACCACTGTTCTTAAAGGGAAAGGGGCTTTTCGGGAGCATGATAACAGCCGCCCATTGGCTGTTCATTTGATTGACGGCCAGGGGCGGGACAAAGCACAGAAAAAAATCACTTCCTGGATAGCGATTTTTGCGAGACCGGAAACATGTGGGAAACGATTGAAACGCTACTGGATTCCACTATAAAGGCAGGTATGCGTAACGCCGAGATAGCACAATTAAAAATAGCATTTCCGCTTTCAGGGACCAATTGGCAACATTGGTCCTTGTGCGGAATGAGCCTAACTCTTGAATCCTAGCATGACACTCAAATGACTATACTGCACTAGGTCACAAGAGATGTGAAAGGCTAGTTGTAGTGATTTACTAGTGACAAAAGTCCTGTTTCACAGTACAGCCATAAGCACCCTCTTCTAAACCCACTGATTTCTGTATAAGACTGCATTGTTTCTCTTTTCTAAGCCCCATATATTGATGTCAAATCATTCCCTAAGACCATCCAAGCCTCTGTTCAATTTAAGCCCTCCTTGCCAGTAAGGTTGCCAACTCTAGGACCTATTATGCATGGTTGCTGCTACGGCGGGTGGGGGGTCTGATGGAAGATGTGGAGGAGGAAGCTGCGCGGCAAGCCGTGTATAAACGGCATGGTGGCAATGGCCAGAGCAGCCAGGGGCAATGGCCAAAGAACAGCAATGCGAAGCAAACGGGATGGGAGGGCAGTGCAGGGCTTCCTGGACCCGGCCCGTCAAGCAGGCCGCTGCACCACAAGCGCCCGGCAGCCAGGTCACCGAGGGTGCGCGCATGCACAGGCAATGTATATGGCGGGTTCACTCGGTGTGTCCAGGCCCCTGGAAACAGAAGAGGGCGAACCAGCAGATGCAGAGGGCAAGGGAGAGCACAGCGGCTCACAGCAGTCGAGGGGCCGGAGACCGCAAGATGGAGCACAGGGCAGCCGCAGTGGCAGTGGCCCTCCCCAATTATGCACGCTCTCTATCCGGTGCTGTGTCTGTTTGCGCCCTGGCCAGGCGGCAGTCTTCACTTGTTTCCGCATTTCCCTAACGTGGGTTTTTCGGCAGCCTGCATCGAACCTGTGTTCGGCCTCTGCTGGCGGCATGCATTATCAGGAATGTCCACCTCCGTCGTTCCAGCTCTGAGGTGGACCTTCCCCTCCGTGCATAATGGGTCTAGGTTGGAAAATTCCTGGAGATCTGCCTGGGAAGGAGGGGGTTTGGCAAGGGGAGGATCCTCAGCCGTATATAATTATGGCATAGAGTTCACCCTTCCAAGCAGCCATTTCTTCAAGGGAACTGATCTCCGTCATCTGGGCTCATTCTGCACATGTTGGATCATGTACTTTCAGTGCACTTTACAAGTAGATTTTCCTGCTTTCCACTCCAGGAGATCTCCAGGTTCCCTGCATAGGTTGGCAACCCTGCTTGCCAGGCATAGAGACTTCAGTTACCTTTTAGTATGACATGAACTAAATGGAACTAAATTCCATTTAGATAGTAACTAGATAATTTAGGCTGCCATGAGAAAGGCTAAAGAAGAGAAACTTAAAAAAATGAGGTGATAAGGAAAGACTTATTTCCTTTCACACTTTGGAAACAGAATTTGCATAATTCTGGTCCAACTGGAGCAAATCACCTTGTTTACTTTAAAACACCAGATATGATTGCCTCATATATGAAATTTTGCTCCTAGTTGTAATGACTTTTTGTTTAATAAATAGTTTTCATGCTCTTGTGCCTTTCAGTCTATTCAAAAGGGCTTGTTTAATACCACATTATTATGCTTTACTATCTTTAAACGATCTGCAGCGCAGGGCGCCGCGGACTAAATAAAGCTGTAAGGGCTGGTGGGAAGGAGTTAGGGCAGGCTCTGTGTGGGATAAAAACTTGGAGGAGCGAATCAGGAGCCGTGAAGCAGCTCCTGATTCGCTCCTCCGAGTGGCACTCCAGGGCCAAGAGCGCCTCCCTATTGGCCACTTGGCCCGTCTCCCGGACGCCGCGCTGACAACTCTTCAGTCCTCCTGAGCCGCCATCCTTGCCGGATGGCCGCCGGGGAGGAACCTTGCCCCACGCCGCCGGGGTAAGGGAAAACGCCTTTCCCTCCGCCCAGCAACTGCCCTTGGACAACGGACGCACTCGCCACGACTCCTTCCCCCCTCCCCGAATGCCGCTGCCCGCCTCCGCCGCCAACACAATGCCACCTGCCATCCCTGGCTCACCCACCCTTCGCCCTTCGCTGCACAGCCACAATCCTGCGTCCCCCGCCACCGCCGTCCGACCCCTTCACGCCGCGACACTTACCACGACCCACTTTCCCGGCTCTCCGCCCCCTTTGCCGCCACTGCCGCCCCCACGCTCAACGCCTGACCCAACTGCACACACGCAACAACGATCGTCCGCCCACGGATGCCCCCCCTTCCCACCCCCACCCCCGCACCACAACTTACCAATTGCTGACTTCCCGCCTGTCCCTGCCCTTTGCCGCCACCGCCGCGGCCAAGCCTGCACGACCCATGGCCTTCCAAAATTCCAGCCAACAAAGATCCTCTGAGCTGCTCCGCCGCCATGCCCGCGGCTGGGCCACCGCCGCCGCCCCTGCGCCGACAGCAACGCACCTGGCCTGCTGCCGCCAGCGCCGCAGCTGTGCCGCAGCTGCCCCGCTGCCACCGCGCCCCTGCACATTGTCACCCGCCTCATGGCCGCTCGCGACCCGCTGTCCCCGGAGCTCCCGGCCGCTCAGGAGCCGTGCTACAGGACCGCAGGTAGGCCTACTTCTTCCCATCCAAGGCCGGCCCCGCAGAAGCCTTTCGCTGTCCCGGAGGCCCGCCTTGCTGACCCGACGCCATCCCTCGCAATGCTGCGGCCCTTCGGACTCGGGGGGGAGCCATCTAGCGCCCATTTTATTGCATTATAAAATGGGCTTTAAATCTAGTAAATATTATATCACCTTACATTTGCTGATACTTATTAACAGAGGTTATATTTTCCCTGGTATAACAGCATTTAAATATGGCACAGCAAAGCAAAAGTTTATACTTTAAGAAAATCCCTTGTGTGGTTTCCCAAAGAAGTTTTTTAATAGCCCACTTAATTACCCTTGCAAATTCAGGAGTCTATAACAGAAACTCTGATGCTTAAGTAGAAAACTGCGAACACCTACGTTATAAGGATTGCTAATTGGTGCTATTATAAAAGTATAAGTGTGAGAAAGGAAGCCTAGAGAGTTGGCTCTGAAAAGTAGACAGCAGTTACAAAAATGTCCTAGATGTACTTCCTTACTAACATACAAAACCAGAACTAGCACACATTTGCTCTACTAATACATACAGGCAGGCTGGATAACATATGGGTAGCACAACGGAAGGAAAGAATGAAGGAATGTTCATGGACCTGATCTTATGAATAGGTGGATTCTGCCCTACCCTCTATTCTTCCAATGCTTTAACCATAATTCTTCTTCTGTTTCACCACATTTCAACTTTCTGTCTATGAGCTGTGTGTATTAGCTCACTATTTGTTCAGGCCCAGACCACTCCGTGGGCAGAGGGAGAATTTGCTAGCAAATCACCCTTGAGACAATGTTGCCTGCATCTTGTTAACAATGCATTACTTGGCCAGAAATTACCAAGTCATGTCAGTTTCACCCAGAAAGCTGATCCAGCCATGTTTGTACTCACACAACAAACAGAATATACATTCTCTAGCTGGATGCCACATCCCTCCAGGAGAACTCTGGAGTATGTAGAGCAACATTATGTTTCCATGTAAGGCCTCCTTTAATGACATTTCGCTCACCTTAAGTTAAAAAGACTTATTGATGGGATGATTGTTGCTGGGAGCTTGTTCCTTTCTTTGATTAGCCTGGATTCTGCAGATTTTTGGTGGGGGGCATCACTTGGGCATGATATTGGGGTCACTATGGATGATCAAGTAGTTGTGAGTTCCTGCCTTGTGCAGGGGGTTGGACAAGATGACACTGGAGGTCCCTTCCAACTCTATGATATTATGAAGTATTTTGCCCACACTTGTGGTCATTCTTTCCTTTAATAAATTAATCTCCACCTCAGCGATCTCCCTTCCTTAATGACTAGAGAATCAAACACCTGATCATCCTTACTAGTAACTCTTTTGTCTTCACTTGGGAAGCCCATTAGGGTTCATCCTGAAGCAATCATCAGTGTCCTCCCTGCTCTGGGAACAACTGGTAATTCAGTCAAGAGCTTTTGCCTCAACAATGGCATAGCCATTACCTGGTCTATATTTCTTTGCCTCACCCTGGTCAACATGTTATACCCTTTGTTTTAACCCAGTCTTAGTCTCCAGACACAAAATAGGGTATGGGGGAGGGTACTGACCATTTCTGTTGGCAGCAGATGATAGGACCTATATTAATGGGTTTAAACTATGTATAGAATGATACCAGCTAGATATCAAGGAAGAAATGTTCACAGACTAGTTCAGCAGTAGATTTGGCTGCTTAAGGAGGTGGTGAGCTCCCCCTCACTGGCAGTCTTTAGGCAGCAGCTGGACTGATACTTATCAAGGATGCTTAGGCTCAACCTATATTGAGCAGGAGATTGGGCAAGATGACCTGTATGGCAGCTTCCAACTGTATGATTCTATGATTATTCAGGAAGTATAAGTAGAAGCATTTGCATTTCTTGTCCTTTTACTCTCTGAACCCATTATGAACCAAATCTGTTTTGTTCCACTTTGACCTTTATTTGCAGCCCTCTTAACCTACAACATGAATTTTGTAGTGATATGCAGATCCAACTGAAAAAATTACCACTTACATATAATCAGCTGATAACTTATAAATGTTCTCTTTCAGTTCTGATAAGTGCATCTTGTTTGTGCTACTGAAATGGAGTCCCAGACATGCAGGTCCCTGAAGTTTCAAGTATGAATTTACATTTTGCTAAACATTATGTCAGCATTCAGTGTCAAGTTGACAAATGCTAGTTTAAAATGATGTTTAAAATTATGAGACTTACTTCCTCCAAAATGAAATGGAAATAATTTTACAATTATAACACAGCACATAACATTCATGATTGTTTATTTTATGTTTAATCATATCATCTCCCCAATGCACACTGTATAATCTCTGTACTGAAAGAGTTTTTGGCTTGTTGCAGAAATAGAGTAAGTTGTGAGCCTGAGTTGTGGTTCATATACACACAGTTACTTCAGATTACAAGCCCTTTGCCTATTTTGACTCTTTATCTTACAGTGAGAAGAACTGCAGGAAGAAGGGAGCAGAAATGAATGCATGAGAGCCTGGTAAAGTTTTCATCAAATCCCGAGGCTGTCCCGAGGCTGTCCTTGATAAAATATAGACTTTTACTCTACAACCATTATTGTATGTGAACAGAAAGTGAGTAGAGCTGAAATGCCTCTGAAAAGTACAACTTTGGGTCTTTCTATATGATTTAAATAAACATGGTCTTCTTTGTGGAAGGAAAAAGTGGCAAGCGTAGTCTTGTCTATAAAAATATATGTGAATTTTTCTGAGATACTGGTTAAAAATGCTGTTTTCAACAGAGCCCATTAACTAGAATTTTATAGGGCACATATTAGTGTATTTCCAGTGAAAGGTTAAACTCTAATGGCTTGCACATGTTTGAATGCTGTGTGTAGAAATGATGATTCGCTGGAGGGCTTTTCCTTTCCATGTGTGTTTTCCACCATTGCTGAAGTGCAATTTTAAATTCATCACCGAATTGCAACAGTGTTTTACTCTTGAATGTTGTGGCAGCCATGAATCCTTGGGTCACTTGAAACCTGGCTGCAGGAACTCACTGCAGGGAGTAATTGAGAACTGGTGGGGGGGGGGGGTAGATAGGATGACCTAATTGGCTCTTTATGCCTATCTGGTCTATGGTTCCATCAATTCCAATAAACAACTAAAATATTCCAAGAACTAGCTGCTTGCACCCCTAGGGTACATGCAGCTGGCTGTGAGGGTAGCAAACATTTGCTAAATATCTCTAAAGGGACCTTTTTGTTTGGAATACTTTAAAAAACATTGTGATTATTTTTATATTGAAATCTAACATGCCATGAAGAAAGGAGAAGGGGAAAGGAGAAGGTTCACTTGGGTGGCATAAAATGAAAGATCCTGTGAAAATGAAGGAAATAGACACAATCCATTTGCACATGAAAACAGAAGTGCAAGGTGCAAACCCCTGTGATTTTAAAGTGGTTTCTCCTTCTTGCCATTTTTTTGTTTTGTGGCATTTTGTCCATTCCATACAAGGAAAAAGTTTCAATACAGCCTTAACCCCCTCCACATAACGTCGCCAACATCCCGAGGCTGTCCAGAAGCCGGGTCACAATTTGGCCATTTTTAAGTCATGATTTCAGGAATCCAGGAAACTGGGGCCCATTCCGCACAAGGATCAATGTTGCCAATTGGTTCCTGAAAGCAGAATTGCTATTTTTAATAGTGCAATTTGGTGTTATGCATACCTGCCTTTGTAGTGGAATCCAGTAGCGTTTCAATAGTTTCCCATAGGTTTCCGGTCTCGCAAAAATCGCCATCCAGGAAGTAATTTTTTCTGTGCTTTGTCCTGCCCCTGGCCATCAATCAAACAAACAACCAATGGGCAGCTGTTATCATGCTCCTGGAAAGCCCCTTTCCCTTTAAGAACAGTTTAAAAAAAAAAAAGAAAAACACACGTTGCAACGAATATGCCTTGATTACTCCTAACGTTGAGACCCCATCTAGCTGGCATGTGAGCTGGCGAGTCAGCGTTACCACGCTCCCCAGAGTGAAAAAAAATCCCCCCCCCTGTGCACAGGTGCGATTTTCAGCCGAAAATAAAGGGTACTTGCAAACGGGCCTGTGTTGTGCTTGGTGACTTAGGGGAGCTTTAAAGCAGTTCTGTGGAGGGACTGTAGCCGGAGAAGCCTTGCTGGGTGAATGAAAGCTCGCCGGTTCGTTGCTTTCTGCTCGCTCGAGAAAGAAAATGGCGATCGCTTCGCCGGAAGTTTGGAGGAGAGAGCCAGGGGGAGGGACTTGGCTGGCACTGCAACAATGGGAATGCACAGGACTTTTTCGATACTGTTGCAGATTGTTTGCAAGAGTGTAGCGCTTTTCGGAGGGTGAATTCACTTTTCTGGATTTCCCTTTAAGCGCTACAATGAATCGCTTTTTGCGGATCGGTTTCAGGAGTGTGGCAGATTGTGTGCGAGGTCGTGCATAACTGCAAATTAGTAGCGTTTACAATTTGGAAGCCTTTTGCAACATTGAAGTCGTGCGGAATGGCCCTGGATTTACCACCCTAAATAGTGCGAACCACCAGTGAACAACCAGGGATAAGAACGCATGGAGGGGGAAATGTGCAGTAGCCTGGCCAGCTATGTCCCGACTTTTTTCCCGCCCTCCCCTCTCAATTTCCTGCTCTAAGTAATTTTTTAAAATGGTGCGGTCTCTGTTACAGCGCAAACACAAACCTACATTGTCAAAGGTGAAATAAAATCTTCTTTAAAGTGTCCATGTTTTGGGGGAGATCAGGCAGGCAAAAACACAACCCCTTTTCTGTTTTCTAGAGGTGAGGAATGAGCTGGGTAAGGGGGGGGCAGATGATCAGGCAGCCTTCTCCTGATCATACAGGAGTCTGAACAGCTTGTTTTAAAGCCAACCATTAACACTTCAGTTTCCTGCCCAGCCTTCTAACAATTGGGGCAGGCAAAAACAGCCCTGTTTGTGTTTTCTGGAGGTGAGAAATGAGATGGGAAAGGGGGGAGAGGTGATCTGGTTGCCTTCTCCCAATCGTACAGGGGTCTGAGCACCTTGCTTTAAAGCCAATCATTAGCACAAAATGTTTGTTTGGGCTCCTGTTACCATGATCAAGGTCTCAGAAATCTACCCAGACAGAAATAAAGTGAAAAATAATATGAATTCCAAGGGGGGGGGATGCTGTATCATTCTGGCATTTCTCCATAGCAATGGAGCAGTGTTGGTTTCTATTAAAAATACATCTGTGTTGTGGCATTACTGCATAGCAATGTGGAAGTGCCTTAAAAAAATAATTTCAGGGCTTGTGGGGGAGAAAGTTTCAGTCCATAAGAGTACTGCTGTGTTGTGACTGGTGGCTTGCTGTGATTGACAAACCAAGGAGTGGAAGGAGAAGTTCATGTTGCTTTCCTTTGCAGCCTCGTCAGGAGGCAAAAAGCCACAACGGAGCAGAGGGAAAACACAAGAAGGAGAGCTGCAAATGTAAGATTTAACATCCCACGTTTGTAAGCAGGAAGCCACTCGTGTTTTACCCCTCCGCGTGGAAATAGCTTTTTTCTCCCTGGAAAAGCGCTGTGCTTCCCAGTCTCAGGATTCAGAACTTACTTATTCATTTCCTAATAGAGAATCTGAGTAAACAGGTGCGAGTGATGGAGGACTGTTGGCATATGACAAACCACTGGTCTGTACTTATGTCATGGTGTGAGGCCACCAAATTCAAGAGCTTTAAACATTAAAATGGAGAAAGACCCATTTGAATACTGAACCTGAAATACCAGATTTCAAGCCTTGAAGGGAAATTCTAAGTATGGTTACACTCTTCTAAGTCCACTGACTTCCATAGACTTAGAATGGTGTTGTTCTGTTTAACATTGTCTTTTTGATCCACCATATTAAGATTGCTGGCACTTCTTAGGTCCTTAGAACACTAACCTGTAGCCTCCTTCTATGTTGCCTTGGCCAGATATGAGCTGAGCAGGGTTGCCAATGCCACAGGGGCTTGACTTGTCTTGCTGCTGCCCAGTCTGCCTTGCAGGGCAGCAGCAAGACAGGAAGTTTTTCAGGAAGTTAAAGGGACATATTGCCCCTGTAGATCAGCTGTTCCAGTGCTCAGTGCATTTTCCCATTTTGGAAAATCCTTCCTTAAAACAGAAGAAGAGTTGGGGTTTTGTGCACTGCTTTTTACTATCAGGAATCAAACATGGTTCTCCAGATTAGAGGCCACCACTCTACATCACTATACTAAGCAGGCTGTCTATCCTTTAAAACTGTGACAGTACCCTCTCAGAATCATTTAAAATTCACAAGGAAAGGTGAGAGGTTAGATGCTGACCACTACTGGTTTCCTTCTACATTTCCTTGTAGGAACTGAATTTTGTACAATTCCTTAGGGATGTTGTTCCAAAGGTCAGCATTGCAGGGAAAAAGTTCCTTGATGAAGTCCTGGCTTGGCTGTTTTAGCTGCCTTATTCCTTGATCAAGGACAGCTGTTAGTAATAGTATACTTGCTTCAGTCTGTGCATTCTCTCTTTTTATCATTAGAAGGCGACACTGGAGTGGTGAGGAAGATTGATATACATGGGATAGGCAATTAAAAGTATAAGATCTTAACACATATTGGTGCCAAAGAATCAAGGCTGGGTCACATGTTGGGTTTTTCAAAACGGTCTGTAGTTGGCACATAGTGAACAAAGTAATTTTAAGCCACATATCATTACATTTCATATTTTCTAAATTTCAGAATTAAAGCCTTCTTTCAGAAAAGCAGAGTCCTGTCAAACTACTGAGTTTCAGTTTGTATATGTCTATGCAAAATGAAAAGGCTGTTATGTTTTAGCCTCACGTGGGTTTTCATAATAATTCAGCAATGAACTCAATTGCTCCACTGATAACATTGTTAGCGTCTCTCTGGTGTCCTTTCCCAATTTTTTTTTCTAATTCTAGCTAGAGGGCAAAAGTTTAGGGCATAGAAAGACAATGAATATCCTCATTCAATTTTAATTAAAACTGGCATCACACTTTGAGCCTGGCTTTAAAGGAGGGCAATATTATCAATGGAGAAATGTTCACTATTAATTTAGTACGAACTCCCTGAGCCTAGAATGTAACAGCCTTTTCCCTTTGCAACCATAGAAGTTGAAAATGGGTCCCATGAGCCCTTTTTGATAGATCAGTTCTTATCTGCAAAGGTCTATTCTGTTTGAAGCAGAGATGGGCACCAGTCAGGAAAACATCGTTCATATTGGTTCGTGGTTTGTGGTATGCATGGTTCATGAATCAGAAGACTATCACAAACTTTTGGATGCTAACAAACCAGTTTGTGAGGTTGATGATGCAATAGAACCCCTCTCCCCAGCATGCTGGAGACACCAAACTCACAGGAGATCACCAGCTAACTCTCCTCTATCAGCCTTCTGGTGAGAATTGGATTTATGCGGTCCAGGTTACAGTACCCCTAATAAGGTACTGTATAAGGTACTGTAATAATTCTCCTTTGTTTCCAAAGGAGGGGGAAATGGCAAAAAAAATAAGGACAATAGAAGCCCAAAAGAACAGAATCAAAGTCCCCTCAATTGCAGCTGAGAAATATTCAAAGAGCTCCAACACATCACCCTGGAAAGCACAACACTCACATTCCTGTGACAGAGGGAAAATACTATGGTGGGCTACATTGTAATTGCATCCTGGTATTTTGCCCCATTTAAAAAACAGGTCTGCACATCTGCCAAAGCCTGTTTGTAGACTATTAACTATCTTCCATACTTTATGTGGCAAATCCTGTGGGCCTCTCATTAGTGTTTATGAGGTTAAAGATATCGGGTGGAACTGATTCCATCCATGTTCACAACCATTCATTCCCTAGATGGAAGTTTGAGCAGATCTCATTGCTGGGTGTCGGAATCTGAGTATGGATAGGCCCATGTCAGACATGTCTTTGTGGATGGGCAACTCTCTGTTTTCAATTGTCTATATTCACAAAGAAAAGCATCTTGTGTTTGGAGATGGGGAGAGTAAAGTGTCACACCATAGGTAGCAAATAGTTCTCAGTTGGTTTAATATTGTTCTTATGAACAGAGAGACAGGGTGCATTAGCGAGATGGGATAGCTCATAGCCCTGAGTTCATCTAACACCCCAAACACCACCAGGGAGAAGAATCACTATCAAAATGTGGGTTCTCAGCTGACGAACCCTCTAACTAAACTCCTCTGCTTAGCATTAGCAGAGAGACAGGGTGGCTCAGAGTCCTGAGTTCACCTAACACCCTTGAACCCCAGCAGGAGAGAGGAGTTAACAATCAAGAAGGAATGTGCTCTGCTAGTCTGCTTCTAACACATTCCATGACCTTCTATGCAACTGCATAAAGTCAATAGAAGAGAGGGCCTGGAGCTGAGCCGAGCCATATCTATAGCATTCAGATCGCACAGAGCAGAATGGGAACTCGTGGCCTGGAGTACCTGTTAAGCTTTGAAGGAGCCCTATTAGTGTTTCCAAGCCTAGAGAATACCACCCCCACCCCCACCCCCACCCCATTGCCTTGGAATTTTGTAAATAATTTAATTGCAAGGAGACAGTCTGTCTGGAAATATAATAATTCACGAACCATCACAAACCGCCATATAAGCACCCAACTTTGTGAAATGTTCATTCTGGGCACCATTGCACGAATCTCACTTTGCAAACCATGAACCAGCCAAAATTTGTGACGAACTTTGTGAGATGGTTCATGGCCATCCCTAGTTTGGAGGCTTGATTGATGTGGGAGGAACACAACAGAATAGATGCCATTTTTTCAACTGGCCTGCTTCTATAAGCACGGATTACATTTGCAGCAGAGAGATTAAATGATTTAACAATGCAAGCTTTTAGCAAAAGAACTTAGATAGATGCATGATGACAGTTGCAGCCCAACCAGGCAGCAGGGAATGGGCCCTCCCTTATTCAGGCACACCTTAAGGTCATTAGAGGTCATTCTGAGCACCTCAGCTTGGCTGTGACCTTGTGGGAGTTCTTGCAAAGTACATCTGGAATGTATTTCGGCTTCAAGAGGGATAAATGAAAACACCAAGCACAACACCAAGGCAATGTTTTTTTGGGGGGGAAACCCTGTGTTTTGACCCTTTATTGGCCTGTGGCATGTCTGGTTATTCTGCCAAATTCTGGAAATGCTGCTTGTTTTGTTTTAAAAGATGATAAACTATTCAGCTGTTTAGAATAACAGCTTTAAAAAAATGTTGTTCACACACAACTGTTGGGAAGTAAACTGGGTGCACACAAAAAGCAGCCTCCTTTAATAATCCAAAACAGCTTTCTGGTTTCAGACTACTAATCTGAAAACTGGACTGGACAAAACGGAAAAGATATTACTCAATTCAGTTAGTTTATTTCTTGACTCATTCTGAATCTCAGTAGTCCCAAGGCTAAGTTATGTGGGAAATGACAGAAAAGCAACTGAAATAGTGAATAAGTCACACACACCCTGCACTGATGTTCTTAGCCAAATTAGATGCCCCTGTGGCTGCTATTTACTAGTAAATAAAAGAAAACAATGTAAAACTGTCCCCAGAGTAACTGTGATAGTGAATTAATGGAATTACAATAAAATAATTTTCTCATGTGATAACAGGGATACTGAAGATCTGACTCATGTGATATTTTGGTGCCTTAGATACACACAAGAACATGAAAGACTCCTTGCATCTATTTTATCATGACTCTATGGAAGGCAAGATTGGATTAAAGAATATTATTGTTGGCAAACATCATATTTGATATCTTTACAATGGAATAGTTTATTGCCTTCATTATGAAGATGAAGGC
Source organism: Paroedura picta (assembly GCF_049243985.1). Taxonomy (NCBI): domain Eukaryota; kingdom Metazoa; phylum Chordata; class Lepidosauria; order Squamata; family Gekkonidae; genus Paroedura; species Paroedura picta. Next base: position 79,660,678 of record NC_135372.1, read on the forward strand.
AAAACAATCCATCATAAAAGCATCTGTATATTAGATTAATGGCATCGGTCTGGATCATTTGACATTTGGTATTTGATACTTGATATTGTATTCATACTAGTTCGGATAAATTTATTGTCAGAGCTATAGTATGTTATTAGTTGAGTTTTAAATTGATCTTATTAAATATTTATATGGTATGTAGCATTTTAATTTTTAAGAATTTTATTCATTATTAGGCTCATGTGTATTTTGTTTGTTTTATCATTCATTGTGTGGAATTCTATTGTTTCATATGGCTTCAGAGCTAATGCAAAAAAACAAACAAACTAAAAAATGAGAATATTCTACCCGTAATTGCTAGGATCAGTAATTATCCTTCTCCTTTTTGTACTAATGGAGAGTTTGCTCCCCTGAGCTTCATCCATCAATACAAGATAAAAGGGGGCATTTCACTCAATCCCCTCTCTCTACTGTAGTGACCTTTACCATGTATGACTTTAATCATGTGTCTACAAACCTTGAGCATTGGCTGTGGAAATCATGGTGTTGCTGGGGCCAAGTAGGGAAGACCAGCCTTTGCAAACTTATTATACTGGCAGCTCATAGACCGTTTACGCACTGGGAACTTCATTGCCTCAGCTCTCATGCAGGAGCACAAATAGGAGGCGGATGAGGTGCACCAGGCCAAATTCTCCCCCATGTGGATACAGGAAGAGATGGGGCAACCTGCCATGACTAAAACTCTAGCCTGTAGCCTGGCATGAAACCTCCAGTGCATAAACGGTCATAGGGTTCAACCCATACTTGAGTATTACATTTTAACCACCCCATGATGAAAGAGGAAAATAGAGGGTGAGAAAAACATAGACCTACAACTTTTTTTTTTTTAATGTAAAAGCTGGTTCCAAAATGCATTATTAAATTATTAGTTGGGCCCAGTCACTTCCCCTTTTGTTCTTTTCAAGGTGCTTTACAATTAAACTGCAATTATCATACAGCTGAGTCAGAGAAATTTCTAACACATGCTAAGATTGAAGCAAGATGAATCTGAAAGAGAGAAAGGACTGCTCAATTATAGCCTGTCATTGTCCAGGACAAAAGAAAAGTAGTAGATTGATCTTTTATGGAAGAATTTTGCTTTGACTTTCAAGACTAATATTATAAGTGATCTCTGGGTTCAATGCAGTATTGCTGAGTAAGCCTAACAACTAAGCCACTTACAATGAAATTGTGTTCCGAGTATGCCTGATGCTGAAATGGCAGCTTCTTAGCCTTTAGCTCACAAAAACATTTGGATAAAAGGCTCCTGTGGGGCAGCTGGGTATGGCTATTGCATGAACATGTAAAAATAGTCATTTGTCTGGGTTCCTCCCACACACACACACACACACACACACACACACACACACACACAATTCTCTTATGCTTGAGATCACTTTGCCACACCATACACTAGTATTATTATTTTTATGGTTTTAATCTGACTTTCCTGAAAGACTCTGGGCATTTTATGTCATTGTAAACTAAGAATGTGGAAACTGTTCTGAAAACAACAACAAAAGGACATCTTCCAGTTTTCCTGGGTATCAGTAGATAATTTCCAAACTGGAAGGAAGAACTACTGGAGGGACCCATCCCTTTCCCTCTGTCATAATAGGTCTCTTCTCTACAACTCAACCAGCCCCAACATCTTGTTTGTATTGCCAACATGTTGTTCAGATCAGCCACCTCTAGCAGATTCCATACTGTCTCCCAAAAGGACCCTGGTATTCTTAATCCTTCCTGCTCACCTAATCCACAGAAGAAAGGAAGAAGTTCAAACATACACCAGCATCTCAACAACATTCACCAGGATCATTTAATGGAGCTCAGGTAATATACTTTAGGGGTTTCCAGTTTTGTTTTGAAGGGTGTTTACTGGCTAACTAAACAACCCATGCAGAAGTGGGTAACTAAATCCTGGCACCTATTTTTTTTTAATAAAAAGTAAATTTGGGAGGGGACTAGGAAGAAAAGCAAATTTTTGTTTTTGGCCATTTCCCTCTTAATTCCTCCTTGGCCCTCAAAGCTGGTGAGAGGAAGAGAACTGGTTGCTGTGCACTGAATCTTGAAACAGCAAGAAGTGCAGTCTTAGCATCTGTATCGCTTGAGTTCCCTTAGTGAGTAGAGTAAATTAACCAAAAAATCCACCGCTGTTGAAAACACAGGAGGGCAATCTTATTAAGATGTAGTCAAGCTGTCTGAAGCTAAGAACATTACCAACATGCCATTTCACACAGAGATGCTACAATAGATTGTTTTGGATAGTGCCTTGTGCAGGAATCTTGAAGGGCTGGCTTATACTGTCCTCTAGTGCATAGTTCCACAGGCAGGCCCAGATCCTATGGAGCGCTTTCATAGCCATCAACCCTCTGTGCATATAACCACTCTGGCATCCCATCAATCAGCTTTTTGGCAGAGAAGGAGTTTTGAGATGCATTGAGTATGTGATACATAGAGCCGTTTCCCCCATTTCCAAAATAGCTGATCAGCAGGAATCCTATTTTAATTACTTGGCAATGTGCTTGCAGACTTGTTGGTGCATGGGGAAGCACCTCTTGTGTATGCGACTAGGACTAACTTTTCAAAACCTGCTTCTTCACATGTATAACCTGTAAATATTTGTGGAGGGCTGGCAACCTCCAGATGGGGACTGGAGATCTTCCAAAAATGCAAATGAGTTCCAGACCACAGGGATCAGTTCCTTTGGAGAAAATGACTGCTTTGGAGGGTGGACTTTATACCCCACTGCAGCATTATGCCCCACTGAAGTCACCCCACCACCAAACCTCACCCTTTCTGGGCTCCACCTCCAAAATCTCCAGATATTTTGCATGTTGGGAGTTGGCAACCCTACACGAAGGTGACAGTGGGATGTGTGAGTAACACTTGGGTATGTGTGCCTCCCTTTGTGTGTGGAGCATCATGTTTTATACATCCATATCCATATGCATTGGTGGTGGGTCTTGGGACTATATTGTCCCAGAGATGGGATTGGTTAGAACACCTTGTTCAGTTCTTTGGTCATATTTCAGCAAGAACAGGCATATTTATGCTGGAAAATGAGGTGTTGTGTGGCGACTCAGTTACATTATTAGTTATTGTGCAATCTGTTCGGCTTGATTGTGCGTGCCAGGATTTAGTTACCCACTTCTGCATGTGTTGTTTAGTTAGGAAATCCCTTTAGTTTCATCATTAATGCAAGAAATAGAGAGAACATCCCAATGAGAGAGTCCAGTCATGGATGCTGCTTTCACTGTCCTATGCCTTCTATGTACAGTACAGGGCTACTTCATGGCAATGCATCCTTCTTTTCTCAACAGCAACCTCATTTGGGGGAGTAAGAGTCACTTTAAGAGAAGGTGTGTATTGCTGGCAAGTTGACCATGGCTGGACACTTCTGGTTGCCCAGTTGAAAATCACCATGACCTGGCTGGAATTGATGTGCTCATGCTGCCAAGACAGTGGGATCTGGCCAGCCAGGAGCTTTAAAGGCTCCTGGGGAAGTGAGAGGATGTTTGTAGCATCCATGGACTGTGTGCAAGAAGTCGTCAGCCTGGAGGAAGCACAGGAATCAATGGCGGGCTCCAGGGCTGATGGTGAACACAGCAGTGTGGCAGAGGTGTGAAGAAGGTAGCAGCAGAGGGAAGACGAAGGCTGGACAAACTGGAAAGGGCAGCAAGGAAAAGAAAGACACCTGACAGAGGTGGTGATTCTGCACTGGGAGGGAGAAAATGCACCTCTGAGTGTCTGGCCTGAGTGCAGCAGCAATAGGCCTACCAGGCAAGGGGAAGGAATGCTGAGGATTGTGGTGGTAACCAAAGAGCTGGTAAGGACACAGAACAGAAGAAAGGGGATGGACTGCATGTTGGGGGATGGTGCAGAGAGAGGTTTAATGTGCATTACATGGAGCTGTATGCATTCACAAAGTAGTATGTGGCAGCATGGCTGAGGAGGAGTCTGGGAGAGCTACCCTGCAGAGGATCACTGGTCTGAGGCCATCTATGAAGGCAGTAATAAAATATATACTCATAGAATCATAGAGTTGGAAGGGGCCATACAGGCCATCTAGTCCAACCCCCTGCTCAACACAGGATCAGCCCTCAGCATCCTAAAGCATCCAAGAAAAGTGTGTATCCAACCTTTGCTTGAAGACTGCCAGTGAGGGGGAGCTCACCACCTCCTTAGGCAGCCTATTCCAGCTTATTATAATAAAACAATATTGTTGTAAATATTATTCACTTAAATACCTAACTTTATGGTCAAGTAATGAACAGGAGAGGAGCAACATTAGGCCACCCACAGGTTGACAGTTACAACATAGGGAGCTCCACGAGCATGCACGGGGGGAAAAGACAGCCCAAGAACCCTCAAAATTCAGCCTGAAGCATGATTTAGAAGGCAGATGAGCATAAGATGGGAGGAGAAAAACAGAGGTGGGAACTGGCCTAATAATTTAAAGCATCCTGTAAACACCTCACAAACATCCCATAAACAACACAATGTAAAAATCCTCCCCTCATACACAGTCTCTACTGCTGAACACTTGGGCTAGCTAAATAGTTTCCTTCTTACCAAGCAGCAGCAGCAGCAGCCAGTGTTACAGGGCAATTGTCTTACAACGCCACATGGATGAGATTTGGGGCTAGGTGACAGGGTTGCTAATTTCCCCATGAAGCCTGGCATCCTCCTGGAATTAGAACTGACCAACAGACTACATAGATTAGTTCCGCAGGAGGAAATTAAGCTTTAGCAGGCAAACACTATGGTGGCACACCCTTGTTGTATTCACTCCATAGGCGCTTCCCCTAAATCTCCAGGCATATCCCAAGCCAAAGTTGGCAATGGCAACCCTACAAGCATAACTAGAAACATACTTGCCTACCCCAAGAGTTCATCATTTTTATGTCATTGTACTGTGGGGTCCCAACTATTCCTCCCCCCAATGTCACCTTGCAGGTAACACAGTTATTATTCCCATAATGCATATATAAGCCATTATTGAGAGACCAGTTATTGTGCAAAAGCTTAACTATGCATTATTATATTTATATACCTTCCCCTTTAGGCTTAAATTAAAGAAAGTAGGGAAAAGCACTAGGCCACTCAGGTATGAACTAAATCATATCCCTGACGAATATACAGTAGAGGTGACAAATAGATTTAAGGAATTAGATCTGATAGACAGAGTGCCTGAAGAACTATGGATGGAGGTTCGCAACATTGTACAAGAGGTAGCAACTAAAACCATCCCAAAGAAAAAGAAATGCAAGAAAGCAAAATGGCTGTCTGAGGAAGCTTTACAAATAGCTAAGGAGAGAAGGGAAGTGAAAGGCAAGGGAGAAAGAGAAAGATACACTCATTTGAATGCAGAATTCCAGAGAAAAGCTAGAAGAGATAAGAATGCCTTCTTAAATGAACAGTGCAAACAAATAGAAGAAAACAATAGAATGGAGATGACCAGAGATCTTTTCAAGAAAACTGGAGATATGAAGAGAACGTTTCATGCAAAGATGGGTATGATAAAGGACCAAAATGGTAGGGACCTCACAGAAACAGAAGAGATTTTTAAAAGGTGGCAAAATTATACAGAGGAACTATACAAGAGCGAGCTTAACATCCCTGATAACCACGATGGGGTAGTTACTGACCTGGAGGCAGACATCCTGGAATGTGAAGTCAAATGGGCCTTAGGAAGTCTGAGCAACAATAAAGCTAATGGTAGTGACAGCATTCCAGTTGAACTATTCAAAATCTTAAAAGATGATGCAGTAAAAGTGCTACACTCAATATGCCAGCAAATTTGGAAAACTCAACAATGGCCAGAGGATTGGAAAAGGTCTGTTAACATTCCAGTCCCAAAGAAGGGCAATGCCAAAGAATGTTCAAACGATCGCACCATTGCACTCATTTCTCATGCTAGCAAAGTTATGCTCAAAATCCTACAAGCTAGGCTCCAGCAATATGTGGACCAAGAAATGCCAAAAGTATAGGCAGGATTTCGAAGAGGCAGAGGAACTAGAGATCAAATTGCCAACATACTCTGGATCATGGAGAAAGCTAGGGAGTTCCAGAAAAACATCTACTTCTGCTTCATCGACTATGATAAAGCCTTTGATTGTGTGGAGCACAACAAATTGTGGCAAGTTCTTAAAGAGATGGGAATACCAGAGCATCTTATCTGTCTCTTGAGAAACCTATATGCAGGTCAAGAAGCAACAGTGAGAACCAGGCATGGAATCACTGATTGGTTCATAATTGAGATAGGAGTTCGGCAAGGCTGTATACTGTCACCTTGCCTATTTAACTTGTATGCGGAACACATCATGAGAAAGGCCGGGTTAGATGAGTCACAAATTGGGATCAAGATTGCAGATGCTACCACTCTAATGGCAGAAAGTGAAGAGGAACTAAAGAGCCTGTTGATGCGGGTGAAGGAGGAGAGTGCAAAAGTTGGCTTGAAACTCAACATCAAGAAAACAAAGATCATGGCATCTGGCCCTCTCAATTCCTGGCAAATAGATGGGGAAGAAATGGAAGTAGTGACAGATTTTATTTTCCTGGGCTCCAAGATCACTGCAGATGGGGACTACAGCAAAGTAATTAAAAGACGCTTGCTCCTGAGGAGGAAAGCTATGGCAAATCTAGACAGCATCCTAAAAAGCAGAGACATCACCCTGCCAACAAAAGTGCATCTAGTCAAGGCAGTGGTCTTCCCAGTTGCAATGTGCGGCTGCGAAAGTTGGACCATAAGGAAGGCCGAGCACTGAAGCAGTAGGTACAAACTTAAATGGACTCTGGGGAATGGTAGAGCAGTGGTCCGCAACCTTCCGGTTGTTGCGGACCTCTGCTCCGGAGCGGCGGGAGAGGGCGGCCCGGGGCCCCACACACGCACGGCAGCCCCAGCGCAATCGCGCATGTGCGGACTGCTGCGCACGTGCGTTTGCGCCTGGCAGGTGCACAAATGGCGTGCGCGGCAATCCGCGCATGTGCGTTTGCGCCGCCGCCATGCCGGTGGCAGCGGCTACCTCTCCCGGCCCCTCCGGGCTACCAGCAAATTGGCCACCAAAGCGGCCGATTAGCTTGTGGCTCAGCAAGCTTCTCTTCCCCCCCTCCCAAAACAAGAAGCTTGCCGGGCCGCAAGCTAATCGGCCGCTTCGGCGGCTGATTTGCTCACGTCCTGACGAGCTTCTCGCTTCGGGGGGGAGCGGGAAAAGGGAGCTGTGGCCCGGCGCCAGGGCCTTCATGGCCCAGCACCGGGCCGCAGCCTGCAGGTTGGGGACCACTGTGGTAGAGGACAGGAAGGCCTGGAGGATCATTGTCCATGGGGTCGCGATGGGTCGGACACGACTTCGCACCTAACAACAACAACCTTCCCCTAATAATAACATAGCACAGGAGAGGAAAGTAGGGAGCAATAAAGAAGACCTACCCTGTTCTGAGGGGCCCACATTTTTCCTTGTGTTCCTTCATATGGAGATTTGTTCAGCCATTGGGTTAAAAGAACAGTGTGGCTGAGCAGGGGAAGGAAATTGGCCTGGCTCACATACTACATGTTGTGTACTTCTACAAAGTGAATTCTAAACCCAAGATGTAAAAGCAATTAAGGACTTAGGGATTTGGCTTTCTGACATGGTCATCAATGAGCTTTTGGGGTTAATGACCCTAACAATGAAAACACATTTAGCAACAGAGGTGGGTGGGGGGAACCTCCTGACTTAAAAAAAGAAGAAGAAGAAGCTGCACAATCTTTTAAAGCTGAGTTCTTTGGAGCCTGTGAGGCAAACACTGGAGACACAGAGGGAGGATTTCCTGCTTTCAGAGGTGAGAACTAGCCAAAAAGTAAGCAGTGCCGCCCATTCCCAGTTTCCTTGGGTGTAACATGAGAATATTTAAGAGAAGATTTTAATACAATCTAAGAATCAAAGGCATTATGAAGTTGGCTGTTGGCCAGAAAACAGACACACATACATCCCATTGTCTAAGGATGATTTTTCTATACCTCATTGAAAATGCCTTAATATGATGGGCAAAGCTGTCCCAAGCCTCTAAAATAAAAGGTGGCATTGTTTTCCCGAAGGCACTTTGTACGACTTTGAAGTCTTTCTGCCCTCTGGGAAGCAGTCGTAGGCAGTGCCACAAGCAGTAATGAGCTAGGAAATAGAAATCGCTACCATGCCTTTCTGCAGTGCAAAATGACATTTTTCTACAGATCAACAGAAAGAGCCACTTCGACTGTCTATGGTTCATTCAGACTCTATGCAAAGTCATAATGGAAACAGAAAGCCCATGGCCAGTTGACAGAAACAGCCTCCAAGTTATTCCGACGAGTAAAAAAGGCTGACCTAGAAACCTTTCTAGTAACTTCTGCTTCCTTGCTTGTCTGGCAGATCTTCCTGCTGCTCCCTTCCTTGGCCTGAGTAGGGTGCTGGCACAAAGGCCTAATCCCACTGGGATGACCATGGTTCAGCCTAGCAGCAACTACGTAGTCCTGTGTCAGTAATCTTTTCCTTACTTCAAAGCCAGGGGGGCAAGGTACAGTGGTTAAAGTGTCAGACTAGGATCTGGTAAGCCCAGGTCTGAATCCCCACTCACCCATGGAAGACTGATGGGTGACCAGACTGGCCACACACTCTCAGCATAACATACCTCAAGGAGTTGTTGTAAAGATCAAATGGAGGAGAGAAGAACAAGTAAGATGCTTCAGGTCCCCATTGGGGAGAAAGGCCTGATGTAAATAAACAATACATTTTTAAAATCCTTGTTTGGCATTAAGTTGCTAGATTTGCTTGTCTTGCTCTTTATCCAGAATGTCTAATCCAAGTTCAGATTAGATAGAACTGGTTGTTGGTTCCAGACATTATTTGGCCAAAATAAACTAATCTCATGGCAGGGCCTTTTACATTTTGTGTCCAAACACAAGCCTAATTCTGCACCCAGACTTAATTATACAAAGAACAAATACAATGTTTGCTTATTTTGCTTAAAGATATTGAACTTGTAAGCTTTAGGCTAAAAATGAAGAGAAAAGGAACCCTCAGTCTGGTCAAGCTTAAGGTGACCAGATGGTCCCACTTTTGGAGGGACATCTGCGGGTACCTGGCAAATTGTACTTATTTTGAAATTTAAAAATATATATTACAATACTATTTTTGCGTTCTATGCATTCTGTGAAACTTTTTTTTTGCTCCATATGTACCAAATTTTTAATCAAGAACCCCTCCGGTCAATGATGTCCCGCTTTACAAATGTTGAAATCTGGTCACCTTAGTCAAGCTCTTCCTCTGAGAAAGATTCTTGACTCAAATCACTTTGGACTTTAATATATTTGCTGTTGTTGTTGTTAGTTGTGAAATCATGTCCAACCCATCACAACCCCATGGACAATGATCCTCCAGGCCTTCCTGTCCTCTACCGTTCCCCGGAGTCCATTTAAGTTTGCACCTACTGCTTCAGTGACTCCATCCAGCCACCTCATTCTCTGTTGCCCCCTTCTTCTTTTGCCCTCAATCGCTCCCAGCATTAGGCTCTTCTCCAGGGAGTCCTTCCTTCTCATGAGATGGCCAAAGTATTTGAGTTTCATCTTCAGGATCTGGCCTTCTAAGGAGCAGTCAGGGCTGATCTCCTCTAGGACTGACCAGTTTGTTCGCCTTGCAGTCCAAGGGACTCGCAAGAGTCTTCTCCAGCACCAGAGTTCAAAAGCCACAATTCTTTGATGCTCGGCCTTCCTTATGGTCCAACTTTCGCAGCCATACATTGCAACTGGGAAGATCATTGCCTTGACTAGACACACTTTTGTTGGCAGGGTGATGTCTCTGCTTTTTAGGGTGCCTATATTTGCCATAGCTTTCCTCCCCAGGAGCAAGCATCTTTTAATTTCTTTACTGCAGTCCCCATCTGCAGTGATCTTGGAGCCGAGGAAAATAAAATCTGTCACTACCATCCCTTTTTCTTAGTTTAGGATAAGCTTGGTGTGTTAATGTGCACGCTTATTCTCCCCCACATGTTTAAGATCTCATCCTTTATCCAAAGAACTAAAGGTGGTGTACATAGCAAGTCATTACGGTATCATAACAAATTAAATTAAAATTGAGGAGATCCCAGAACAAAGCTCCATTCAAAGCCATGAAGGTCAGCCACCTACCTTAGTTCTCAGAAGAGTTGTAAAGGGAAAATAACCTTTTTGCATTTGTCATAGTTGAGTTCTTGAAAGAAGTGCAAAATGTATCTATGTAATAGCTAAATTGCCATATTTTAACCTCCTCAAAACCATATAAAGTGGGTTATGTTGAGAGACTGGCCTACGGGCTCTCAGTAAGCTTCATGGTTAGCCAAGGCACACAACCAGGCCTGTCTTGTGCAGTACTCTACCCAGTACACCATGTGGATCTCAGGAAAGCACGGAAACTTCTCATTAGTGAGTATACCGGAGTCGGAGAGCTCACAGACCAGAACACCAGTGTATTTTTCCATAGCACTATCAGAATGTCATTCATAGAATCATAGAGTTGGAAGGGGCCATAAAGGCCATCTAGTCCAACCCCCTGCTCCACACAGGATCAGCCCAAAGCATCCTAAAGCATCCAAGAAGTGTATCCAGCCTTTGCTTGAAGACTGCCAGTGAGGGGGAGCTCACCACCTCCTTAGGCAGCCTATTGCACTGCTGAACTACTCTGACTGTGAAAATCTTTTTCCTGATATCTAGCCTATATCATTGTACTTGTAGTTTAAACCCATTATTGTGTGTCCTTTCCTCCTCAGCCAATGGGAACAGCATCCTGCCCTCCTCCAAATGACAACCTTTCAAATACTTAAAGAGGGCTATCATGTCCCCTCTCAACCTCCTTTTCTCCAGGCTGAACATTCCCAAGTCCCTCAACCTATCTTCATAGGGCTTGGTCCCTATGAAAATTCAGATTTTCCTTACATTTTCTTGGGATATTGGACTGCTGCAGTTCTTTGCCTTGGGTACCAAATATATATAAAATGACTGGATTTTTCATTTGGATTCCTGCTGAATTTCCCTGCATATGCTGCCCTCCATTTTAGGGAATCCTGACATGCCATAGGTTGGAATCTAATGAATATGAATATGTTTATCTGGTAAATGAAGAAGGCATTATGAAATGTATTTACATGAGCATCTGGCCTAATGCTGGCAGGTTCTTAAGTAATGACAGCTGATAATAGGCTTTTCTGCATTCTTCTTTCCTTCACTTGTTTGCTGCTGGGGGGGGGGGGGGGACTGTTCCATGCATGTTTTGCTCCCTTTAAATTTAAATTTAAACTGCAGATTTTTATGCTGTACAGAAACAAATGTAATATTAAATTCATCACTAGAGGGAGTAAAGCACATGTGGAACAGAAAAGACAACAAAGCAATAGGAACTTTCAAACAAGGAAAATGAAAATGCAGAAAAGCTGTAGCCTTTTTAACTCAATCTGTACCACAACAGCCCTCTGGATACCTGCAAGTCCCCCAATCTACTTCATTCTGTGGAACTGCCAATGTATCTCCAGAGTCTGCCTACATGGAGTTGGGTGTCATCTTTAAGCCACTGTGCTCCCTGTGAGCACTGAGAACCAACTAGCACGAGGAAGAATCATATCACTGCAAAAGATTTCTCAGTGAGTCTCTGCATGTTCCCTTATGTCCCTGCTGTTGCCATGCTATAAGCATTACTTCTATATCCTGCCTGAGAAAAAAATCAGATATTGTCGCTGTATACCTCGGGTCTCAAGAAGGTAGCCCACCCACAGCTTCCAAATAGCTCAAGCATCCCTTAGAACAGTGGTCCCCAACCCCCAGTCCGTGGATCAGTCAGTACCGGTCCACGACTCCTCCTTGTCCTCCTCCCCGGCTGCTGCCTTGGGGGCTGCCCTGCCACTCTGCCGCTGGCTCACCTTTGGTGCTCTCCAGCGGCTGCCATGGCCGGGACTACCCCTCGGCACGGCACTGCGCAGCTGCTGATCGCAGCGCCCCCCAGCAGGCAGCGGGAAGTCCGGGGTGCCAGCGGGAAAGGAAGTGGAGCAGGGGCTCAGGTGGCCGCAGCAACATCCCTTGGCAAAAGACTACCCCCCCCCCCCGAGTTTCAGTAAAATTGTCAAGCGTTGACCGGCCCCTGGTAATAAAAAGGTTGGAGACCACTGCCTTAGAAAATCTAGAAAAAGATTGTAAAAAAGGTCTGCTCTATACTTTCTTTTTAAAAAATAAGTTTTATCTGAAAGGGTTTTTCTCTGTGCTGCTGGTACTCTTCCTTGGCCATGTTCTGGTTCTGTGACAGAAAAAAAAACTTGGTAACATGCTGAAGAGGAGGGAGGATCTTGGAAGGTTTTTCATTGCTGAGAAGTACTCTCTAAAGAAAAGGCTGGTGACCCCTGCTGGACATCATTCTGGGTCTCATGCCTGATTGCTCTGTGCTCTTTTAATGAAAAAATTCAAAGATTTAAAAAATCTCGGTATACCTGAACCCAGAAACGGTTATTGAACTCTCTGAAACAGACAAAGTGGAGGTGATTTTAAGGAGTGCGTAGTGTCAATGGTGCATAAAAAGTTGGACAGATATGACATTAGCCTCCCCTTCCAGTGGACAGTTAAGCTGGAACAGATAGAATAACCATGATCCAGAGCAGTGTTTCCCCAACCACCTGGCAGTGACCCAGTACCGGACCACGGAGGCCTTGGTACTGGGCCTTGGCGGGGGGAGGGAGGCACCGGCGCGCCAGTAGGCGTGCCTCCCTCCCCCCACGGCATGCGCTCGCTGCGCCGGGAGCAATCACCGCCTCCCGGTGCAGCGAGCGCCATGCTGCGGGGGGGAGGTGCGAGCGCCAGCATTATAATTGCTGTCAATTTAAAATGTGTCACAGTTAATCCATGGCAATTTAGCAGGGGATGCCACCCATGGCTTCCCCCTCCAACCACACCCCATTTCTACTTCCAGCCCTCCCTGCCTGTTTCCCCAGCCCTCATCACCCTCACAAACAGTCACACTGCCCCTTGCCATGAACAAAAGCAGGTGCCACTCCTTCCCTCCTCAATCCCCAGGTAAGACAAAAAATTATTATATTCATATTCCTCAGAATATGATGGTTCTGGAAGCCCCACTGGACATGTGTGGCTTTCCCCACAACAAAGGCCAGATGCTCTCTGGCTCCTGTGGGGGAGATGAAATGGGGGGGGGCAGGCAATGGTGAAGGGAAGAAGGTTGTCATCACCACAGCCACCTCCCAGTCTGCCTTATCTTGCTGCATTGCACAGCCAAGAAGGCTGGAGGGGGGGGGGAGGAGGAGAGCATTCTCACCTGGTGTGAATTTCTGGCTGGGGATACCCGACTTCAGCCTGCCTGTAAGTGGGAAAAGAAGGAGGAGGGAACCCAATACACAGTGAAAAGGGCACACAAATCATACTAATCATGAAACTAATAAGTCAAGTCCGAAAGCAAAAACAAAAAAATCATTCACACCTTCAGATTATCTTTGAATCTTTGTCAGCCTGGCTAGTGAAAACCTTCTTTACCCCAACAGGTGAAGTGGCACCTTAGCATTAATATGGGTAATGGCAACATCAGCAGGAAAAGGAGTTGGACAGCACTGAGAGTTGCCTGACTGCTGAACATATGGTGGACAGGCTAACTCAGCTGGGCAGGGTTGGTGCAGTTATTGGGAATGCAGGACAGGGAAAGCCTATGACAGTGAGATTTGTTGCATGTTGAAGGGAGGAGGCTGTGACTAGCAAGCAGGAGGCAAACAGCTGAGGGCTGCTGCCATGATGCCCAGCCTGCTGGCTTCCTAGAGGCTTTTGGTTGGCCACTCTGGGAAACATGATGCTGGCCTGGGTGAGTCTTTGGGTTCGTCTTCTGTTCTGAGTGTAACACTGAGGTGCAATAGGAACAAACACATGACATCTGTTTCTAAAATAATCTTTCTTAATAAATTGTATAAAAGAACTGGTGAGGCATTGTGATGTCAAGAATCATAACAGGTAGTATGTTCTCACATTTTGTTTGGTTTTTCTCTTAAGGATAACAAATAGTTTTTGATATTTTCTTCCCAGCCAACACAAAGAACACAAGGCCAGGGCATTATTATTACTAGACTAGATAACTGGGTCAGAAGTCTGAACATGTTGTTTGTGCTAATGAATAAATTATATATATAGTTATAGTTCTATAGTTCTATATATAGTTATATGTATATATATATAGTTATACCCAAAGTGGGAAAGTGGGAAAGATCCAATAGTAAGTAATTCTGTAGTTCTTTTCCTGTGTTGAGTAAACTAGAAACCTCTGAAGAGGAAATAAGAATGCAGGGAAAAATTGCAAACAAAAAGCTATTTTTAGGGGCAGGGAGAGGGGAGATACAACAATACAAGGAAGCTGCAGACACTGACAGCAGAAGAGAGCTGATATCCCTTGTTGCTGACACACCTAGTCTGGATACAAGGATGCTGTGATATTCTCAGGCTCCTACTTTCAAGATCATGTCCGGGCTTCATGAGTTCAGGTACAAAATTAGCCCATTTTATAAAAGTCTCTGTCTACACACACAAAGCATGAGTTCAACTTTGCTTGAAAATAAGGGGTAATGCGTAGGATTATAGTTTCATTATAAATATAAAACTTTTCAAATATGTTAATGACCATGTTTAATTGATGGAGAGATGACCCTGAATGTAAGGTGACTCCCCCCCAAAAAAAATGTTATATACAAAAGAAGTTGGAGGGCTTAGTATTGGATGCATCAGTAATTTATATGCAATTTTTTAATGGAGAAAGCTAGTCTTGCATTTGCTTAAATACTGTACCTGCTATTTTCAGACCATGGGATTGTGAGGGAGAAGGAAATCATATCTACTTTATTCATTCATAATCTGGACAGGTTTTTTTTTTCATTCCACTTCACTGTCCTCTTTCAAAGAAATAATGCCCTGGTATCCATTTCTCCTGGTCCTGGGTTTAAAAGCACACGAGCCTCAATGATATTGCAATGGGAGACCAACTGGAGATCATATGTAAGCCACTCTAAGCTCCTTCAGAAAAGTCTGGTTCACATATTTATTGCATAAATGGTCCAGTGCCTGAAAGTTTCCTGTTGTTCAGCAACCATAGTTCAAGAGGCTTGTTTGGCAATGAATATATTTAGGGTAGGGTGTTTGCAGACCATTCATTCAGAGCAGCTCACATGCAGTCATTTGTGCCTTGAGTTATTCATACCTGCAAGATTGCCTCATTGCCCCATTGACTGTAGCTGAAACAGATTCTTAGCTTTTGCCCTGGGAATACAAGGTGAACTAAAGTTGCACGTGCCATGGAAGTTGTATATCCATGGTATGCTTTCCCTAAAGTTAAAAAAAAATCAGCCAAGTTTAATAGATAGACAGATGGATGGACAGATGGACAGGGGAGGGGAGGGGGCTACAATATCAGAAGAGACCTACAACAGCTACTGTGGGAGAGTAAATTCCATGTTTTCCCCATTCCCCACCCGGCACTCCCTTTCCCCCTCTTCCCACCCCCACTGGATGTCCCCCCACTCACCACCCCTTCTGTTACCCCCACTGCTGCTGCCTCCTCCTCCTCCTAGCAACCACATGATTTGGTGTGTCTGCCACAGATGTTTCCTGGGTGACATTGGGCCCCAGAAATATGACATAAGGTCCTTCAGGGCCCCATCAAGGAGAAAGTGGAATATGAATGAAGCAAATAAATAGAGACTGAAATTACTCCCCCCCCCCATTGTTACCTCTTTAAAGTCACTGGATTCTGTTAATGATTCACTGATTGCTCACCTCATTCTGGTCAGTTAAAGCACAGTTCTATATTTAGGGCAGGATATATCCAGCCTAGTTTTACAGCTGACTCTTTTGAACACAACACTTTTACCTTTCAAGTTTACATCGGCACTGCTGAGAATAAACAGAGAGATAAAAATAAGCAACTGTTTATTATTTATATCCCCTTGAATCAAAACACACACATGTGCCACCTCTTCCTATCAGGTCAGTTATGGGAGAGGGAAGTTTCCTTTAGAAGAGCAAACAGCAGAAACAATTAATTGGGAAGCCAGGAGCTTCCCTTTGTAACATAAAAACATCTTCTCAAGATTCCATAGGAAGTTCTTCCTCAGCGTGTTTTGTTTCCTCAGAAAACAACTGAAGCTTAGCTAACACAAGAGGGCTCTGTCCCATAAAGCCAGAGGTAGAAATGTAGCATATAACACACACACATGCATGCATGCACATAGACATGCATACTCAATGGAGAAGCTAACCCACAGGCAAATGGCTGATACAAACATTTATGAAAATATCAAATCAGATCATTTAATTCATGGTAAAGAAGAACTGGGCTACCATACAAATATATGTTTTCTTCTGCTATAACGTTAATTATATGCAGGTGCAAAGCTGCAAAGTGATATATAAAATATGTGAAGCAGTTCATAGGCCCAAGTTAACACAGCTGATTAAGTTCCAAAATGGAAGTATCAGTGCTATTGCTTCCAATGAGAAATAGGTACTTTACCTGAAATTTAGGAGCTATTATCAAAAGAATGATAATCTGAAAAGATTATCAAAAGAATGTCTGTGAGGGCTTTTTAATGGGTGCCAGGCAGATACCTATTTGTTACACAGCAGAATGGTGAGGCCAGTTTGTAAAGTGTTTAGGGCAATAACTAACCATGCAGTATGAAGATGCATCACCATATGTGAAGATGTGCTATTATCATTCTAATGTAAATCCAGTGCCAGCACAGGAGCCAGGAACAGTGCCAGTGCACACCAGGGGATATGAGGTGACAAGTCAGCACCCTAAGCCCCTTCATACTTTCAGAACTTTGTACCATCCATTTTTACCCCAACCTTCCTTCAAGGAGCTCTGAGTCAGTCTAATAGTCCCAGCCTGACTGTGATTCTAATCTCTATGGAGCACTGCTCTCATGGAACTCAATAGGAATGGAAAAGAAATCCACCCTCAACCAGCTGCCCTTCACCAAGCTCCCTTAGCCACAACACAGTGTAGGACTCTCTTTCTAGAGGGAGCAAGTTAAGACGCATCCAGCAGGTCCAAACATGTACCATGTCCTGTCTGATCAAAGGGGTTTTGCAAACTGCAACTTCCTCCCACCGCAGTTATCCTTTCTCTAGAGTTCCCATCACCAAAGCTTCCCCTTACATGTTCTTAGTGCTTCTGACAAGAAGCCAGAGAGATATAGCCCCATCTGAGATGTGAGGGTCCTTGCTGAGTTTAAGATGGTGCTCAGGAAAGCCGGGAGCCCATCCATCTGCATGATCATGTGCAGGAGCTGCCCAGTGTACAAAGCAGACTCTGGGATACATGTATAGTAACATACATTCAGACTCTGGGATACATGTATAGTAACCAAAGGATGAACATTAAGCGGTGACTTGCAGCCTAGTACCAAAATGGCCAACCAGCAAGCAAGCAATACAACTGGCCCATAAAGTGAAACAGATGATGGGAGGCAGAATACCTTGAACTTTTCTTACACTCATGAAACATCTTGTCTCATGTACCATCTATTAAGGGGAAATGTGGAGCAATTGGCAGACATAATGAGCAGCCCATTCACAGATGCAAGACTTTCTGTACCTCTGGCAGAACACTGGAGAACTAGACCTTCCTTGCTGTCAAGTCAGGAAGTTAGTTTATCTGCTGTGATTAATTCCCTGCAAGGGAGAGAATTATGCTGACTGTACAAATAAGAAACTCAGGGGGGAAGAGAGATCAAGCCACTCAGATTCATAATATAAATTCTGAAGCAAAATAGACTTGTAGGTTGGATTCAGCAGTAGATTTTTATTAACAGAAAGGGGTAGATTTCCTGCCAGTTCCATCCACACATATGTACACTGTCAATGCCCTATTTCAGTGGTCCCCAACCCCCGGTCTGGGGACCGGTCCTGGTCTGTGGATCAGTCAGTACCGGGCCGCGGCTCTTCCTCGTCCTCCTCCCCAGCTGCTGCCTCGGGGCTGCCCTGCCACTCTGCCACCAGCTCACCTTTGGTGCTCTCCAGCAGCCGCCATGGCTGAGGTTCCCCCTCGGCGTGACACTGTGCAGCTGCTGCTGGAAGCGCCCCCCAGCGGGCGGTGAGAAGTCAGGGGCACCAGCAGGAAAGCAAGTGGAGCAGGGGCTCAGGCGGTGGCAGTGACGTCCTTCGGCAATAGACTACCCCCCCCCCAGGCCTCAGTAAAATTGTCAAGCGTTGACTGGTCCCCGGTGATAAAAAGGTTGGGGACCACTGCCCTATTTGGTCCTTGTGTTTTCTTGGGGGGGAGAGATCTCCTGTTCCATTAGTACAGCATTTGGGGAAGCATTTGGGGCTGCAGCAGAATGTTAGGGGAAGCAAGAAAGTCCCATTCTGTTTAAACAATCCCTTCCCTCAGTGGAAAGTGGATTCAACCCCTATATTTTGAGGGCAAAGATAACGAATATTTAGTTATCTTTGTTTTTTTGAATGGAGAGAGGAATTGCATGGAATTTTGATAGCAAAACTGTGGAATATATTACTGTTTCCATCCATGTGGTGCTACAATGCATGTTTTATGAAACCCTATATTTTTTTCTGATTTGGAGATCCAGCCCCACATTGGAAAAATGTAGTGTGTGAAACTGCATTTATGTTGCTTTTAAAGAAAATTATCAGGCTTTGACTGTGGAGGGTGCCCAGGAAGTTGGCATTTCTTTGTCATGATGTCATAACTGAGAATGCCCATTTGTATGCTCTTGCTATCTGAATTTGGCATATATATATGGCATGTCATGGAAAGGGTGCTCTTGGGATTGGAACAGCATGGTACTGGGAAGTTTGTCAATTACTCTTTCCAGCTCTGTCTCTCAGCTGTGGATTTAGCTCCTCTTTTCTCCCAGCTATGAACCTCCCTACCTTTTCAGAGCTAACAACCCTATGTCTGCATCTGTCTGCATCTTTACCTTCCCTCAACTCCTGAGTCCATCTGCAGTTCTTTCAACACCTTCCCCTGGAGGGAAGAATCTGAAACCTGGAGAGCATCATTCACTAGCCAAGAGCCAGAAGAAGTTTGCATCTTGCAACAATTAGAAGCCTGCAAAGTTGGTTCTCTGATCCTTGACCCTGGCAGAGAAAAAAGAGCTTATGGAAAGGGGGTGCAGGGAAGTCAGACAAGTCAGAGGAGAGTTTTGATTCAGCATATCCTCTCGTTGTCGAAAATCACCACACACACACACACAGTTCCCTGTCTGTAACACTTTTGAGCATCAACAAAGGGGCTGCTACCCATTTGATTCTATCTGCGAGGTAGCCATCTAAGTCTACGGGATTGAGGTCTGACTCATGAAAGCTCATAGTGGAATAAATGTTGCTGGCAGGTGCCACTGGGCTTCTTTTTCATTTCAGTTCCGTGGTGAGGGCTCAGGAGAGCAGCACACACATGATGCAAGAAGTCAAAATGCAGCCCATCCCAAACCAGAGATGGGATGTTGATGATCAGAGTCCTGCCTTGTGTTACATCACAGCCTAACAGCCCACTCCTAATAGGAATTGCATTGGACTGAAGAGCCCAGGTTGGGTATGCTGAGCACAAAGCCACCAAGCGCTCACAGAAACACTTGCTAAATTATACTAGGAAAATGTTACGGCTTTACTACAGGTGGATAAACAGCATTTTCTCCAGACCAGAGATGTTCAGAAGTGGTAAGCCATTGCCTGCCTTCTCTATATCATGTCCCTGGTGTCCCTTTGAGGTCCTCCCTTCCAAATACTAGCCAGGGCTGTCCTTATTTATCTTCTACAATTTGGCTAGCCTGGACTTAATCATATAGAAGGGGCCAATTTGAAAAACAAAGGGGACATATGGATGACAAGAAGCTCACCAGTCGTGGCTTACATCTTGCATAAGTTTACCAACTCAGAGTCAGGAAATTCCTGAAGATTTGGGTCTATAGCCTGGACAGGGTAGAATTTGCAGAGAGGAGGGACTTCAACAAAGTATACTACCAAAACTCCCTCCCTTTAAAGCTGCCAATTTCTCTCTGTAGTCTGGAGATGAGATCTCCAACACCCTAGGCCAATATTAATTGAAAAGCAGGATATGAACATAGTGAATAAGCAAGTATGCACATACATAGCTTTCATGTGGCCTCTCCTGCCATAACCTATAGTGTGGCTTGCCTGGGAGGTTTGATGCTGGTCTTGATGCTTTCAGGAAGCTCAGGGTGACATCCCCAGACCTCAGCCTCCAGGGCTGCCAAAAGGGAGGCATGTTCTGCAGCTGCAGAACCTGAAATCAGAGACATTTGTTGTGCTCACTGGCACTGTCAAGCCTGGGAGTGATCCAACAAGAGAAATCCAGCAACTGTACCACCTATCCCCCACCCCCACTCCCGCTACTATGGGGATTTAGCACTGTTTGCTTTGGGAGACTAATAAGAACTCTGAGTCCAGCAGTAACCCCAAGACTCACGTAAACAAAGTGATGGAATGAGAGTGGAGGACAAAAACAGTGTCTCAATTGGCATCTGTTTTGCTGTTGTAACATTCTTGCAGTCCAAGCATTACTCTTTTCATTTGCAGCCCAACACACAGGAAGACTTCCTTGTCAAGCCTGAAACTCCAATACAACACACAGCAGTCTGGCTTCTGGCCTGCATTTCATGGCACTGTTGTTGCCATGAGAAAGATGCCCATGAGAGTTAAAGTTCACTTTCTCACTCAGATTTCATGGCGTGGCTGCAGTTGGCCCCGTTTTTCAAACATGGAACGCCTTACATCGTTTTTACTACGAAGTATGTGTGCGTAAAGCAACAAACACTTGCGTACAGCTGATGAGTCATCGCTGAACTGCCACACAATGCTAAAGTCTCCAGGAAGCAAATGTTCTCTATGCATATTTTGTTAACCACTCAGTGAGTTACATCAACTCCCAATGGTACAACCATAGCAAAGGGGTTTAGAAGGACATATTTATTGCAGTTAGTAATACTGGCATTTTAACCATCTGACAGCTGCTGTAGACAACTATGCAGGGGGGGGGGGCGACAATTCAAAACTGATGTTATAGAGATTGCACTCAACAGAGTTAGGGAGAAAGTCTGTCAAAAGAAATGATTGTGTCTGAACGGCTTGGTATGCAATGTATGCTCCCAAGTACCTAAATCCATACCACCTGAAGGGTTGGGCTCTTCGTGATTTCAGTGGGAAATGCTGGCGTCTTGTTTTTAATAGGAAAAATCTGTAACGGTTTTAATAGAACACAAGGGCTCTAAAAAAAAAAGTCTCAAGGAGCAGAAAAGACAGTAGTGCAGTTGGAAACCCAAAATCAGAGGGTTTCCCACCTACATAGAGGGTTGCCAAGCTGCATTTCAAAGATGCATAGTGTACTTGAAATCCCTTGATGCAGTATGGAGATAAGGCAGCTGGAGCTTCTCTCTCTTGATCTTTCTTGCTCTCCATCTCCTCCAGAACCCGCAGGACCCTAGAGGTGCCACACAGCAGGACGGGTGGACATCAGAGGAGGTCAAGACAGCTGCCCTTCCTCCTGCTGTGTGGAGGAATATTTGGACAGCAACCTGGCAATTCTGCACTTTTGTCCAGTAGAGATTTTATCCAGGTTGCAGTTGTTGTTAAGCTTTTGCTTATGAACTGCAATTCCCTTACCGACATTTGAAACCATAACTTCACTTGGGGCAAATCTCATGGAAATGCTGAGGAGAGCGAGTATCCTGAAGACTCTGCCAGGACATCTGTGATGAGGTAGGAGCAGGGCATTCATCAAACTCTTTTATAAGCCTTTGGAGAGAAGGAGAGAGAATGCAGCTGGATCTGTAATACTGAATGTCTCAGCAACCTGTGGAGAATAAAGTATCTTGCATAAGAAGTCTAACTGTTCCCAGATGAAGTTGCCCACTATCACTGCGTTTGCTGAGTCAGTTAAAGCACACACACACTTTCATCAGTAAAATCCGTTCTTATAGTATACTTGGTCATTTTGCCCTGTTTTGCCCCATGGGGTGCCCCACAAAGAACATCCTTATCTGTGAACTGCTTCACACGAGAAGACACAACATTAACATTACTCCAGTGTAAGAACTTGTCTGATTGCTGTGTTTAGGCCATTCCAAACAATAAATGCGAACTGCCATCCTTATCCATTGTTCCTCTTAATATTTGTGAAACAGCCTGGGGGGTGGAACGTGTCTGGGGTGTCCGAATTGGAATAGGGCCAATCACCCTGATTGGCCCTGCCCCTACGGCTCCCACCCTCCTTCCCTGGATACTAGCCACTTTGCTCTCAGACACCTGAGAGAGACACACAGAGAGCCCTACCAAACTGCAAACGAGCCCTGCTACAAGCGAGCCATGATTACCTGCTATGGCTCCTGCTGCGAGAGAGAGAGAGAGAGAGAGAGAGCTACACCAAACTGTACACAAACTTTGTGGACAGGACAAAGAAGAAACATTTTTATCTGGGTTAGGCCACTTCATTGGTTGGACTGAGATCTCATCTGAGAATGCTCCCCCATTTTAAAAAATGGTCTCCTTGCACTGGCAAACAAAGATAACCAAGAGCTGGCACTGTGGTGCAGTATTTAATTGTTTCTTTGTTTCTTTGTTTATTGTACTTCTAGCTCACACTTCCCTGAAGGCTCAGGGTGGTAACAACATATAGAAACATACAATTTAAAAACTCTACACATTTATGATAAAAATCTTAACTTAAAATTACTTTAAATTAGTCTTGTAATTGTGGGGACATTGATTTATCACCAGAAGACCGACGAAGGGCCAGTCCTCCTGTTACCACAAGTGGAGTTCCCTTTGCATCTTGCTGCTTCCTACCTGGTAGCATTTGTGAGAAACAATTCTATGGCTGACATGCTTACCTCTCTTGCCAACATCGCCCTCCCTGGAGGCATCTGGGAACCACAGCAGGGAGGAGCTCTTGTTCTACCACTTTGGAGTAATTGCTGTATGACAAAGCAGACATTTTGCTGTCAAAAAATCTTCCCTAGCTATTTGCAGTTCGCCTTCTGTTCTTAATAAATCCATTTTCCTATGTTACATTGATTTCTCTTTTATAAAAAGCCTACATAAATACACAATACACCCTGAGGTAATTTTCCTAAAATATTTTCATCTGAAAAAAATTTAAAAGGTACTGTATGAACTTCAGTCATTTGGAAATGCTCTTTGAAACCAAAACTGGAAGAGTTAAAGAGTAAGGGCAGATAAATACTTCCATATGATTTATTGCATATAATATCCCCCCCCTTAAAACAAATGTCTGGGGCCTGATTTAAACTTGACTCTGGTTGTAGCCAACAAAGTTACCTTGCTCTGGCACAACCTCTCATTGTTAATTGGGTGGCTACCCATGTAGCCATTAATGCCAGCACCAGATCCCTCGGGAATGGGCTTTTGTCTTACCAACACCATGTTTAAAATCAAACTAGAGTTTAGTGTTGTCACATGAGCACATGTTTGCTTGTTAAAAGAAGCATGCTGAAGCCCCATAGGATTCTGTGGGGCACATATATTCTAATAGCCACCCATGACCCCTATCTGCAGATAGCTAAACATGTTGGACCTAGAGGCAGCAACAAAGCATTCCAGGGGCAGCCACAGGCCTGAAGTGGCTGCAAGAAAGGCTGGGAACCATGCTGAGCCTGAGAGTATCTGCAGAGACTGCCCAGGGGGGCAGCGAGAAAGTGGGCAGAGGGGATTTCTCCCCTGCAAGTCCCGTGGTTCTGGCAGCAGACATGTGGAGCTCTGCTGGGCTCTTTAGGGGGAGGGGGGAATATGGTGGGCTGGCAGCAGAAGCCTTGAGCACAGAGGGGCTTCAGGAGCCAGCATGGGCCAGACATCAGAGGCTTGGAGCCATGTTTGGCTCTCCATCCTGTCAAGTCTATAGGTGCTCAGTCTGGTTTCCTGGCACGGGACAGCCCTGCAGTTGCAATTTCCCACTTGTGGAGATCCTTCCTAAAGGACCAGTCCGGCATTCAAAATTGTAATGGATGCATCTCATACTTTAGCAACTACAATTCAGCATTTCATAGCACTATTGGTATCTTCAAAGGACATTGCTGCAATAACTCTTATAGCCACCCTGTAAGGCTGATTAGTATCCCCATTTTACAATGGGTACAGAGGCTATAGTGGCCACCACATGAGCTTAACATTACAGTGATTTGAACCAAGGACTATCTAGTCACAGCTCTCTCTCTTACTGACAAGTTGTCTCTAGAAGGGTTCTCTGTAGAATGGCTTCCCATTTCTAACAGTTATAGGAAGATAATAGAATCAGAGTCCAGTAGTACCTTTAAGACCAACAAAGATTTATTCAGGGTGTGAGCTTTCGAGTCCAAACACTCTTAGTCAGACTAAGAACTCCTTACATGACCGTGGGAATATATCGCAAAAATTAATTCTGTTATATTAGTAAACTGTGTCACACATCCAAATACAGCCAATGATAATTCTTTGGGCCGTTCCGCATTCATCCAAAATAGCACAATAGTTACAAATTGAAATCACTACAGTTTTGCCGTTATGCACAACGTCATTGACAATCTGCAACACTCCTGAAACCGATCTGCAAAAAGCGCTTCGTTGTAGCACTTTCAGGGAAATCCCAAAAAGTGGATTCACCCTCTGGAAAGCGCTACACTCCTGCAACCAATCTGCAACACCAGCGGGAAAGTTCTGTGCGTTATCATTGTTGTGGTTTCTGCAAAGTCCCTCCGCCTGGCTCTTTCCTCTGATCTTCCGGCGAAGCGATCGCCATTTTTTTTCTCCGAGCGAGCGGAGATCAACGCACCGGCAAGCCTTCGTTTACCCAGTGAGGCTTCCCCGGCTGCAGTCCCTCTGTTTAAAGTCACCAAGCACAAGCATCACAGAGGCCCGTTTGCTGGTTTATTTTCACTTTATTTTTCACTGTTTTCGGCCAAAAATTGCGACCCCATGAGGGGGGGGGATTTTTTTTTTCACTCGGGGGGAGCGTGGCAACGATGAAACGGCAGCTCAAACATCACCTGCTAGCTGGATGGGTCTCTCCGTTGCAACGAATCAACGCAGATTCGTTGCAACGGGTGTTTTAGTTCAACCAAAGTCTTTAAGTGCTTCTAAGCCGACTTGACAGTACTTTACACCACACACGCACACACATGCACGTTCATTTCGTGGGGGAATTATACATGTGGTCAACTCTCACACTGACATTAAAGAGGCTAAAAAGTACTATAGATCTGAATTCTTGCACTGCAGTCCTAAGCAACATTACATCTTTCTAAGCATATCAGCTTCAATGGATTTAAACATGTGTAATTCTGCTTACAGCCTTGTGTTCCCAACAGAGACTTCTCCTTCCTATTTCTCAGTTTCAAGATAAACCAAAAGAGAGCTCATCCAGTAACTGATTAGTCAGTATAATGTGTATAAATCTATGTTAGATTTTTATGGACCTGATAGAAAAGTGAGTGCTCAGGATCAGCACTAGAAATCCTAGCATCCCGTTCCTCAGCCTACCTAAAGAAATTAACATAGTTAAACTTTCCTCTTTAGTGGGGTCAATAAATGAAATTACATCTTCCTGTGGTCAAAGGTACAGCTACCAACCATTGAACTGGTTCTTGTAACTGAGCCTTGAATAGCAAAAATAAACAAGTGATAATGTTTATTGGTGTAGTGAGATGGACATGGGAGGTCTGCTGCTTCTGAGTACCATTCAACCAGCCTATGAAAGTCTGGCTAAGGAATGCCTGGAAACCTGAATTTATTCCAGTGATTCCACAGCTAATCTTGCCATTTGTCCACCCAAGGCAGATAATCTCGTACCTCCCCCCTCAATCCCTTCTCCCTATTTGTGGGCTTATTTTTTATTTGTATCCCAGTTTCCTCCCTGATCAGGGATCTAAAGCAGCTTTTCACATCATTGCCCTCTCCTCCACCTAATCCCCACAATAAGGGCCTTGTGAAGGAAGGTTATGTAGAGAGACAGTGATATCCAGTGGGTCACCCTGTGGGCTTCTGTGGCAGGCAGGAGATTTGAATCCTGTCATTCTGGGCCTGAGTCCAATGCTGTAACCACTACAACCTTTACAGCCCTCCAAAAATAGAGGAGCAGTGGGAAAATATGGCTGGAAAATGGCCTCCATGGTGAAGCTATAGGAATTTCCTGTCTCTGTGATCCTTACTATGGAAGGACAACAAACAGCCCAGCCGTAAGTAGCAGGGACTTGCCTTGTGGAAAGCCACAGTGACCACGGAAGACATGCCATTGTTGGGCCTAGAACGTCCTTTGGAGGAAGCTTCTTCCCCCATGGCTGAGGAAACTCCCTTCGCAATCTGACAGACATTACAGAAGGCACCGATTCTTAATATTCCATTTAGGGATTCCTAGCAGATAAACCCCATAACTAAAAAATATCAGCCCAGACCAATTCTGACTGTTACTTCAGTAACAGTCAGAGAGGAGCATGCAAAAGAAGCCATCCCCAGCCAGAAAGCACATGCCTCATTCCACTTCTGAGGCTCCTTACCCCTGCTAGAGTATTTTTCAAAGAAATTATATTTCTGCAGCAACATCTAGGGCAGTGGTTCTCAACCTGGGTATCGGGACCCCTTTGGGGGTCAAACAACCCTTTCACAGGGGTTGCAGCAGGGCAAGCAGTTTGGCCGGAGGGGGCACTGCCACTCCCACTGTTGCCACTCTTCCTGCAGGTGCCCGGGCTCGGCTGCCAGCTGCTCCAGTGCAGCGCAGTCTCCCACCAGGCGCTACAGGGGGCGGCACAGCTTGCCAGGACAAGAGGCAGGACTGAACTGAGAAACCCCGGAGGGGGGGGGAACAATTTATAAACAATCATGAACAATGGATCTTCACACCATTGGTCACTTTTGGTTTAATTTCTGTGAAAAAACACTTGCATAATTTTATGGGTTTGGGGTCACCACAACATGAGAAAACTGTATTAAAGAGTTGCAACATTAGGAACCACTGATCTAGGGTTACCAACATCCAGATGGGAGTTGAAGATCTCCCAAGATTACACCTGTTCTCCAGCTGACAGATCAGTTCCCCTGGAGAACATGACTGCTTTGGAGGGTGGATTCAGGGACATTATACCCCCACTGAGGTTCTTCCCCTCTCCAAACCTTTCCATTCCCAGGTTCTATCTCCAAGAATTTCACAACCCAGAGTTGGCTACATTAAAGCTATCATATGTTGTTAAGATGAAATTAGTCCCTTAGGTAGCACATCAGTTTCAGAATTGGGTGTCATGGCATTGTGCCTGCATAAGTTAGAAACTGGTGTACATACCTATTGTCAATAGTTGATCTCTCTTTTCCTAACACAGCCCTAGAACATGTTGCCACTGCCTTCTTCTGTTGTATCAGGAGTGAGGCTACCAACCCCCAAGCGTTGCCTGGAGTTCTCCCAGCATTACAGCTGAGCTATAGACTACAGAGGTCATTTCTCCTGCAGGAAATGGAAAAGTCAGCAAGCAGCTTCTATACAAGGCTGCTGAGCTCCTTCCTTTCCCCAAACTCTGCCCTCCCCAGGAACCATCCCCAAATCTCTAGGGATTTCCCAAGCTAGAGTTGGCACCCATTAAGTATACTCTTCAAGCACTAGATCTAGACTAGCAGTTTATTTAACACCAAGGGGGGAGGGGAATCAGGATTTTTGTTATTACTTTCTGAAGAAGCTCTATAATCACTGTGGGCTCCATGCTCTAGAACACCCTTTGTTAAGCTCCAATAGGAAAGTTGGCAAAGTTGGCAGAAGGAAGATGTTTCTCTTGGACAGACAAGAGTTTCCATCCAAAGGGCAAATAGTGAGGGTTTGCCCTGAAGAGACAAAGCACACAATCAGAGTATTTATTTTAACCATGGCACAGTGCAAATCTAATCCTGTGTACCACCAATGGGTAAAATGGCCCCCTCTGTTATCATTAGAAAATGGTAATATGTATCGTTATGTTTGCAGTTAGAACAGTTTGTGAAACATCTTTGTTGCAAGAAAAATTATTCACAGCCATATTTATATTATCTTGAAGAATACAGCAAATTCATATAGCTCCCTTATTAACTATCTTGATGGGATTTTGATGTTGTGTTTTAGCGGTTTGTTCTTGCAAACAACACTGCAAGTCATTTATACAAAGTTTGCAAAGGTTTGCTCTTGGAACGAGCCTGAAGTTATACATCAAGGCATCCTAGCCATAAAACAGTTAATGCAAAGAAAAACACAGACAGCCATGCTCTTCTCAAAGGGATATTTATTTAGTTTTTAAAAACTTCTCCTTCATGCAAAGAAAATGAAAGTTGGAACCAAAAGAGAAACATCTGCCTTCTACAAAGTTATGAGAAAGTAGGTTTCACATTCCTAACCCTTCCTCTTTCCTTTTGGCTCAAAATCAACTACTTTTCAAAAAGGTAACATATACACATCTGGATAACTGGACAACCTTCATGTAAAAAAAATCCTTCACTTTGTAAAACAAAAATCTAAAGCAATCAAATGGGGGAGAAAGAGAAATAACATGTTCACTGCTTAATTGATCGAATTTAATATCCTCCCCTAGAATACTTGTCTGGATCAACACACTCCACAAAATACTTAGTGCCTGGAATTCCCGTTGGCATAGGAAATCGCAGCATTCCAGTCAGAATGCCAAACTTAATGGCCCCAATCCAGCTAAAGTTATTTATGACTAATGTTCCATTCCCTTCATGCATGTAATCAACAGCACGAAATCTCATTCTGAATGGGTTGGTCCCACACTAATGGGAGGCAGGTCCAGGTTCAGCAACAGGTGACCCAGACAGCCATGTGGGTGAGGCTGATCCTTTTGGTCTTTCCTCAGCAATCAGCAAGGAAATAGCCTTGTGCTTTGCAGTTAAACTGCTGGCTGTGAAGAACCTCTAGTCATAGCTAACTTCAGCTGCACTGGTACCTTTGTCTATAAAAACGATACTTAGCCATCTAAGTATGTTTGCTTTCAACAGAAACCCTTAAGCCAACATAGCAGCATCAAACATTTCATTGTGTCTAAAAGAGTGTTTAATCTCTGAAAAATTTGCTTGTTCTTCCTTTCTCTTTGCTTCTCTAACCATTTTATTATACCAAAATTAGGGTTACACTATGCAAGAGGTATATGTGTTTCTTTCTCCCCAAGCCCAACAGTCAATCTTTCAATAAAAAGCAACTTGGGAGGGTGAGAATGAGAGCAGAAAAGGCATTTTATCCACAGAAACCCCATGATGCTGCCTTCCCACACGTGGGGGAAAGTTTTAGGATGCTTATATCTTTCACCCCATATGCATGAAAGCAGCCTGAGCAAATGAAGCACACAAATGGGAAGAAAGGGAAAGGTTCAGCAGCTCCTTCTCCTGCCTCTTGTTGCTCTCTTGATAAACTTCTTTTTAAAAGCCATGGGAATCATAGACCGTTTACGCACTGGAGGTTTCATGCCTGGCTGCAGGCTGGAGTTTTAGTCGTGGCAGGTTGCCCCACCTCTTCCTGCACCCACACGGGGGAGCATTTGGCCTGGTGCACCTCATCCACCCCTGATTTGTGCTCCTGCATGGGAGGTGGGGCAGTGAAGTTCCCAGTGCATAACCAGCCATATTGATATTTCCCAGACTTCAGCCACCATTCCGGTTTTCTTGAGAGTCATGGCAGTCAATGATTGTGCTATCCATGCAATCAGTTCACATTTACATGTTTTCTTTTTTACATCCCCCCCCCCAAGCATAGTTTTGTCTGTTCACATGCACACTGAGGATTGATTTTCTAGGGTTTTTTGGGGGGGAGGGCGGGGTTACCTGCACACTGAAACCCTGAAGCAATCTTAGGGGACAACGCAATCCCTGTTAAAGTAGATTCCCTATCAATTACCCTATAATTTAGGGTCATTCCTGTTGTACAACCTTATTGGTTGTCTCTTTTCCTGCATTTATGTGGTCTCTATCACTCCCCCCTCCATTAAAAAAAATCCTTTACCTGACTTGCATCAGTTCCAGTGATGTACTTAGTGTAGTTGACATCTGGAGTGGAATCCCCCAGTGCATGTGGAATGCCCTTAAGAGCCCATTGTGCCACACAGCTGTGGGAGCAGGGGGCCTGCCGCTCTCCCACCATCGTGGTGTGGGAAAATGCCCCATTTGGCTCCGTGGTGCCGTAATGCTGACCCGGGCGTTTGGTGTCCCTCCATGGACATCGCAGGTTGGGAGAGGAGCCAGGCCTTTGGGCCTCTTCCCTTACACATGGGGCTGGCCTGGCAGGGCCACAGATGGCAGCTGCGGCAACACAGGGAACATGGAAGTATCCACATTCCCTTACCGCAGACCATCTTAGGTCCTGATTCAGGCCAGGGCTGGGAGGCAGCTGGGATGGTGGTAACATCATGCATAATCGGGGATTGGACCCACTGCCCTGTTGCCCCCAGCCAGACCTTTCCACTCCATGCATTATCAGTCTAAGAATTCTTTCCTGAATTCCCACATCACCTTGAATGTAAAGCTAGGATTCTCTGGTCCAAAGTGAGTCACTCTGCATTTACACTGAATATCTCCTGTCCAGTTGTCCATTGAATAAAACCACTTAATTGATAGCTTGGGGCTTTACCAGTAGCCATGGGCTGCAGACTGAACCAATATGCAATTCTGTATAATAAAACAAGCTGACATACTCAATGGGATGTGAGAGAGTCATGTGTTTGCAATGTCTTCCCACAGTTCCAGTGATGTTTCATGGTGTTTCCTAGTTATTCCATCTCTTCCTTCAATGACCTCAGGGCAACATGCATGGCTGTTCCCTCCCCCTGGTTTACTCTTCTACTTCTTCCCAGAAGAAGTCAAGGCAGAGTTTCCAACAATCTGGAGGAAAAAATGTCCTGTCCTTTCAATACAAGCTTAATATGACTACCGGTGAACAGCACTATGACTAATAGAATGTACAGCCTCACCATTCACCTGTGCTGCTCTCTTATTTGCTATGGGTCAAAGCTAGAACATTGCCTCTTTGGAGACATTGGTGATCACAGAGAAGAGCAGGCTTTTTTCTCAAGTAAGGAAATCAGGTTCAAGACTCTTTTTGAAAGAGAGGTGTCATCAGGGAGCAAAGCCATGTAGACAGGCTAGAGGGGAAAGGAGTAAGTAAGAGGGGGGACTGGCCATGGCTCAGTAGGAAAGCATGTACTTTGCACACTGAGTTTCCCAGGTTCAATCCTGAGCATCTTCAGTTAAATGGATCAGATAAAAACACGCGGTGAAAGGCTTCTACCATAGATCCTGGATAGCCACTGCAGGTCAGAGTAGACAATACTGACTGTTGACCTAAAACTTTAAGGTAGTTGCATGTGTGTTCAATATCAGTGGGGGAGGCAAAGCAATTACAACCTGCACTCCTGCCATCTCCAAAGATGCAAGAGAGACTGTGAAAAGAAAGGAGGGCAATTTGGCTTGATTTCCCCCTCCTCAGTAAAGATACTACCTTCTGTACATAGCATGGCTTCTTGTCCTGGCAAGTTCCACAACTCTCATCATTGCACTTTTGAAGCTCACAGAAGGGAAAAGGGGAGAAGGGAAACCCAGGAATAACTATCCTTTAACAGTGCTATGATCCACTAGTGCTGGATAGTATGCAACCCAGTGTATTTCAAGAGCTTTGGTTGTGGTAAATATACCTCATTGTTACCAAAGATATAGGTGCTCTTGAGAGGGGAGGAATCACATGTGGTCTGAAGATTGCAATGGATCTTCTCCCCCCTCGCCTTTATTGTAAACACGCATTCTAATCAATAACATTGCTGGGAATTTGCTAGTTTTATTTCGTTCCCTTTTCATAGGTCTCACTTCATTTCCTCTGAGCCATCTATATCACATTTTCTCTCAACCCCAGATTCACCTCACTGCTTTAGTATTTTAAGATACAGTACACTTCACTTATCATTTCTTGCTGAATCTTGGCACACAGCTTTTTCTCAAAAAGGCCAGAAAACTTTTCCATGTTCATTAACTTCATACTCTTTTTTTGCAAACAACAGAAAACCCCTCGCCCTTCTGATTGCAACAGTCTGTTGGTGCCAATACTCCATTCATCTATTGTCAGCAAGCTGTGCAGATGATTAATATCAAGCAATGCCTTTAAGCAGTCCCTTCTACCCCCTATGCTGTTTTCTCCATGTTGGGCATTAATTTTTCTAATGTACATGAATGTGTACATTATATTCATTATAGTCATTCTAACCTACCAACTCTCTGAAAGATCACAACCCAGGCAGTAATTAAATAATATCCATTTCTGCAATTACATATGAGAATAGAGAAATGAAGAGAGTACCTATATCTATGTAGAGTTAATTACAAACAGATATGTTTGGCTTGTGGTTAGGCAACTGCTAGCTATTTCCAAGGCCTGTTTCTCACACTATGGTTCCACTTCTTGAAGCATTTGCGAAGTCTGCTGATCCATAAAACGTACTCTTGAAAAAGTTTGTCTTGGCAAAGGGTTTAATTTTGTTCAGCATCGTAATGGTGTCCGTTAACACACCATTACATACACCATTAACATATTTGGCAACTGGGATTTCCTTTTAAGGAATAAGAAAAGAACGTGAGCATAAATCATAATTATTGTCTACCTCACACTATCAATCGGGACATAATACGTTTGTTTTAGTCCTTGGCCCACCCTGAAGCTGCCCCATCTCCTGTGTAAATGGAACCCCATGTGTCACTGCAATAGGAAGTCCCTAGTCAAGCTGTACATGTTGCTAATTTATGCGGTCCCAGTCAAGATTGGAGAACAGTGAAGTTCTGTGTGTACAATCCACTGCTAACAATATTTTGACACTTGCAAAGCTAAGAGTTGCCTTTGAAAAGTGATTACAGAGTCCACAGTGTTTAATTACAGGGGTAGTCAAACTGCAGCCCTCCAGATGTCCATGGACTACAATTCCCATGAGCCCCTGCCAGCATTTGCTGGCAGGGGCTCATGAGAATTGTAGTCCATGGACATCTGGAGGGCCACAGTTTGACTACCCCTGGTTTAATACAATAAAAGAAAAATGTGACTTTCAAGCAGATTCACTTTCCACATCATGTATATCCAAAAGATTTCATTTACCATGGTCTTTGTTTTCCTGAGCTGTTTCAGTCCCCATTTCCTCATTTCCAAATGACTCTTTCTTTGCTGTGAAAATCAAAATACTTCACTTATGCATCTCTCATCCATACTTTCCATTTGGTAATTTTATGCTAAACTACAAGCATGGCTAAACATAGTTTTTATGAGTTCTGTTGGTCATTATTTTTCCCTTTGTGGCAGTGTATTCCTTTCTTCCATCAAAAGTCAGGTCCTCTGAGCCCGGGTCTAGTAAGCACCTGGGCAGATCTGAAAGAAAAATTCAGCTAAGTGGTAGATAGAGGAAATGATAAAGTCAGTCTGCTGGTGCAAATGTCTTTATTCTACAAGAAGGCACTCAGACTGAGCATTGACTTGGCTCACTGGTACCACATGATTCCCAGCAGGCTCAATTTATGCTGTATTGCATTTGACACCAAGGAGTTCATGTTGACATGCTCAGGGTTTTCCCATTCATCTTCACCTCAACTCTATGAGATATGCAAAGCTGAAAGTCAAACACTTGCCCAACGCTACCCGGTGCCTTTTATTACTAAGGCCATTCTGCACTATGACCAATGTTGCTAAATGTTTGCAGTATGAAGAAACACTATGGTTCATTCCGCACGACTTAAATATAGCAGAAGTCTTACCTTTGGTAAATGCTACAAATTCAAGGTTCCGCATGACATCACACACAATCTGCAACACTCCGGCAACACTCCCGCAAAAATCACTTCGTTGTAATGCTTTACGAGAAATTGGGAAAAGTGGATTCCCCCTGAAAAAATCGCTACACTTCTGAGCACAAGCTGCAACACATCAGTGAAAGACATGTGTGTTCTCAATGTAGCAGTAGAAAGAAAGTCCCTCCCCTGAACTTCTGGAGAAGCGATCGCCATTTTTTTCCCCTTAGACTGGGGAAAGCAACGAACGAGTGAGGCTTCTCAGAGGCTTCTCTGGCTAAAGTCCCTCCAGAGAAGTGAAGCGAACGTCCGGAGAAGCGAGCGCCCGAGAGTCAGCGCTTATGCCTCAGCAGCAGAAATATCTGTGGTCAGAACAGCTCGAGCTGAGCTCATGTGGAGCGGCGGTGGCGGCAGCGGCGGCAGCAGCAGCAGCAGTGGGGAGGTCCCTGAAGACAGCAGCAGCTCCCGAGGAAGAAGACAGGTGCCCCACCCCCTTCGCAGCCCCCCCCAACTACTGGAGTGTCGATTGCCCTGCAGCAAGTCCAGAAACCTCCCCCCCTCTCTTTTCAGTATGCCAGTAGCCCACAGTTTGCAAGGGGATCTTTCCCAGTCAGTGCGCTTGTTGTCACTCTCGCCATTTTTTTCCCCTTAGACCGGAGAATGCAACGAGCAAGCGAGGCTTCTCCGGCTAAAGTCCCTCCACAGAAGTGATTAACACAGTAAAACAAAGCTCCCTACTGCAAGTGTCTTTAAAGTTCCAAAGCACAACACAGCCCCCTGTTCAGCACTGCCTGTAATTTCGGCCACAAATCGCGCCCGTGGGGGGTGGGGATTTTTTTTTCTACTTGAGGAGTGTGTAACGATTAATCGCCAGCTCCTACACCAGCAAAAAAGGTCTTTCCAAAACGATTGAACACAGATTCGTTGCAACAGGGGTGTTTGGTTTTTTAAAAAAACGTTCTTAAAGGGAAAGGGGTTTTTCAGGAGCATGAACACAACAGCCCATTGGCATTCTGTTTGATTGACGGCCAGGGGCAGGAAGAAGTGCAGAAAAAAATTGCTTCCTTTGTTGCGATTACAGCGAGACTGGAAACCTGTGGGGAATGAATGAAACGCTACTAGGAATTCTATATTCTACTAAAAATAAAGGAATGACGAAATTCCACTTTTTAATATAGCGATTCTGCATTCTGTGAACAATTGGCAACATTGGTCCTGGTGCGGAATGGCCCTATATTTAATAGTGGAACTTTGTCATTCTGCATACCTTCAATTCTAGTGGAATATTGAAGTCCCCGTAGCGGTCTATTCATTCCCCACAGGTTCCCGGTCTCACTGCAATCGCAACAGAGGAGGCAATATTTTTCTGCGCTTCTTCCCACACCTGGGCATCAATCAAACAGAACAGCCAATGAACTGTTGTGTTCATACTCCTGAATAGCCCCTTTCCCTTTAAAACCTGTTTTTTAAAAACCCCAAAACACCAGTAGCAACGAATATTTGTTCATTCATTGTCTCAGAAAGAACTTTTCTCTGGCATAGGAGCTGGCGCTTAATCATTTACATGCTCTTCAAGTAACCCCCCCCTGATGGGCATGATTTGTGGCTGAAATTACGGGCAGTGTCGAACAGGGGGCTGTATTGTGCTTGGAAACTTTAAAGACAATTGCAGAAGGGAGCTTTGTTTGACTGTTAAGCACTTCTGTGGAGGGACTTCAGCCGGAAAAGCCTCGCTTATTTGTTACTTTTGCCGGTTTAAGAGGGGGGGATGGCGATCGTGTCTTCGGAAGCTCCGGAGGTTTGGCAGGAGTTATGCAGTTTGTTTGCGACATCATGCAGAATGTTAAATTAATAGTGTTTACATAAGGTAAGACTTACATAAGGTAAGGCTACATTTAAGTCATGTGGAATGGCCCTAAGTGTTCCCAGGTCAAATCCCACACTTTATCCACTACACCATAATGGTACACCAAGCATAATCATACACCATCTTGTATGGATGCACCATGTGGTCAACAAATGTTTCCTTATGTCATTTATCCTCACAACAGATCAGCAGTACAGAGCTAAGAATGAAACACAATCGCTTTGATCTACTGCACGTGCTGGTTACCCATTCAGTCCAACTTGGGAAAGAGGTGTGAACACACAGACCAGCCTTCTCAAATAGCAGCAAAATTCTAAGCAGAACGGTACCCTTCTAAAATCACTGACTGAGTAACTCCCTTAGGATTTCACTATAAATGCCTGAGGAAGTTATTGCTGAAGAAATTTTGGAGAGCACAGAAGTTGTCTTCCTCTGAAAAAGGCATGCATTTGTTTAGGTGTTTTTTAAAGCAAACTTTTAAATAGGTTTACAATGGGCCACCTACAATGACGTAGCATCTCCAAGGTGTTATCTCCAGCATCGTTATACAGATGAAGCAAAAACAGAAACAAAAGTTATTTACTTTGTAGGATTTTACCGATTACACTGAAGCCATGATCAACTCTCTTGAAAGGGAGTGTCCATGCAAAACCTTCTCAAGCAAGGATTCAAATCCTGCCAGGGGAACAAAGCTCAGGTAATACTGACTGAAGAGCTTCTGCCAGATATAGACATGTAAGTAAGTCTAAGCAGGTTTCTCAGATAGAAGTCTCATATTATTCAATGGAGCTGATTCCTTCTGACTACAATCATAGTGAACTGAACGGGCTCAGTATAAGGCAGCCTCCTGTGTTCATATTAAATGTTCAAGCCATGCCCAAGGGATACCAGTAAGTCAATGGCCAGTCTAAGATTGAACCAGAACTTCCAAGGTACATTTCCATGACCATGCTATGCACCACTGTCCCTCCCCACAAGTGAGCTTAGCTAGGTTTAAAATAACAATATAATGATAAAAACACAGTTAAAGCTAGAACCCCTCCTCCTACAGTCTTAAATACCCTCTGACGGGCTAACCAGACTGGGATGGTCTAAAATGGGGAGGGGGGAGCCAAGGAGAAGGAGGGAGGCCTGTGTAAGTACACTGAAGCTTCAGAATGTAAAAACAAATAAAAGACCAGAGTAATCCAGTCTTTTTATGGTGTCTCTTACAGACTAGAATTTTGCAGAGGATGGCTGAGCACTAATTTTTGACCATTTCAGTACCCACTATTGAAACCAGATTTTAAAACATCATCATCATCATGTTTCTCATTTACATAGTGTTTCATTTTTCATTTCCACAAGCCCATTTCCTCCCAAATGAAAAAAGCCATTCCAACTACTAAATTTGAACCAGCTCTATTCATGTAACTATTAAAATAATAACATTGGTATTTATGAAGCAGGACTTCACTGATCCTGACAACATCCTGGAAAGGCCAGTAGGGCTGTATCTAATATTCCTATTGTTCTGACTGATTTGCTTCTCTTGGACCTCCTAATACTTAAAATACTGGATAATGAGTTTTTATGTTCCACAGAAGCTCTTCTTTGGGTATAAGAAGTTCAAAGTGATAACAAAACAATAACACTTGATGTTATACATCTTAGTGGATGCCAACCAAGAGTGTTCTTCACAACAAGGCAGCAGAAAGCTTTCAGTAGGAACTCTGGCTGCATGACTGCAACAAGTGATAACGTGCACACAGAAAAAGGTAATCAGACACCACAGG
The DNA here is from genome assembly GCF_049243985.1 of Paroedura picta. Classification (NCBI taxonomy): domain Eukaryota; kingdom Metazoa; phylum Chordata; class Lepidosauria; order Squamata; family Gekkonidae; genus Paroedura; species Paroedura picta. The sequence goes on from NC_135372.1 coordinate 79,698,155, forward strand.
CAGAATTTGCATACCCAGAGCCAACCCAAGTTGATTTGGCATCCTTGGCAGGGATGCAACTCACTTGCTTTCAGTTCTAATGCTCCCACAGCTCCTTCCAACTTCCCCATTGTAGCTTGAATGAGCAGTGGAAGAAAACCAAGAGGGGAAAATGGGATCGTACAATGTGCAACATCACTTTCAGATGAAAACAGGAAATTACTTCACTGAGTCATGGTGATGCCTCAGGTTCAGTTTGCAATGATGTACAATACCTCTCCTCCCCCTCCCCCCTCAGTTCCCAGTAAGTCTACCGCTGGTTTCCACATTTGTTTGTTTGTTGGATTTATTACCTCTGCTCTCGATAAACATCCTGTGGCAGGTTAAAATAACAAAAAAATCTCTAATACATAAGCATTTAAAAATCCAATAATCCATATTTAAAACTCCAATAATCCCAGCTATCCTACCATTCTGCCCCACCCCCAGAAACTCAGGGGGAAGAAACTCTCCAGGGGTGTCAGTCAATCCAGCTCTAAATCTCCCATTCAATATAGAATATGGAGTTATAGAGTTATAGAGGGGCACCTTGATTTTCCATGCCCTGGCCTCAACCAAACACCCAGTGGAAGAGCTCTGTTTTACAGGCCTGTGGAACTGCAAAAGCTTCTGCAGGGCCCTTAGTTTTTCTGGGAGCTCATTCCACCAGGTTGGGGCCAGGACTGAAAAAGCCCTGGCCATGGTCAAGGCCAGGTGAAGCTCCCATGGGCCAGGAATCAAGTTAGCACCCGCAGAGCACAAGGTCCTGCGGGGGGGGGGGCATAAGGCAGTAGGCTATAGCAGGGGTAGTCAACCTGTGGTCCTCCAGATGTCCATGGACTACAAGTCCCATGGGAATTGTAGTCCATGAACATCTGGAGGACCACAGGTTGACTACCCCTGGGCTATAAAGACCGGAGATCCCACCGTTGGGGGGAGGGAGGGAGCGGGCCCCGCTGCCGCCACCGCCACCAGCGCGTCCCACCTTGCGGTCCCTTAATTCTGGTCACCTTACAAAAGGCAGTCTCTCTGATATGTGGGTCCCAGACTATGGAAGGTCTTAAAGGTTAATACCCAAAACTTGAACTGGATCCATGCAAATGCAGCTGCCTTAGCACTGGTTGGATATGGGCCCTCTAAGGTGTTCCTCTGAAGGACCCTAGCTGCTGCATTTTGTACCAGCTGCAATTTCCAGGTCAAGGACAAGGGAAGGCCTGTGTAGAGTGAGTTACAGAAATTAATCCTGGAGGTGACTGTCACATGAAACACCATGGCCAGGTATTCTGGGACAGGTAGGGCACTAGTAGCTTTGCCTGGTGAAGGTGGAAAATGCAGGTGCGCTACTCTCATGACCTGTGCCTCCATAGTAAGGGAGGTGCCTTGGATCACTCCCAAGTTCCTGGCACAGGATGCAATATTAAGTTGCGCTCCAGCCAGATCGGGCAAATGTGCTTCCTGATCAGCCCCCTTTCTTTCCAGCGACAGGACCTCCCTCTTGGGAGGGGTGAGTTTTCCTAGGCAAACTGAATTTGGCACGTCCCCCTCACTATTCAATAGAGAAAAGTGACAAACCTAGAATGGATGTTAATTATTATTTATTTGCCATTCAAAATAAACAATGCAAAAATAAATGCTATTGATTTCCATTATTCATAGCATAATTATTGAGCTGTCGTTTCTGTAAATATTTAGAACTTTGCTTTATGTGCTTTTGCTTCCACCAATTGGGCAATATGTTGAATATTTTTGAAACTATCTGCAGTGGATAAAATCTTGATTGTAGGTTTCAGAAGTTGGTGCTGGGGGGCTGCTGATGATCTTCTTGACCTGTGGGGTCCCACAAGTCAGTTGGTGCAGAATGCTACATCCAGGATATTGACTGAAGTGGGTTGCAAGGACTTCATCTAGAATTCCCAACCTCCCATTGGAATTTGCAGTCTTCCCTGCCTGATGACCGGTTAGAGGACTTACCAGCAACAAGGAGCTCTAGACTGGCATCAGTAGTGGCATACCACACACACCAAAAGGAAAAAAGGTGATATTGATATTGAACCAGGGGAAATATTTGGTAGGGAACTTTGTGTGGGTCTTATGGTTACACCTGAAGCACTACCGTACTGAGTGAACATAAACTGCCATAGATATTTTTAAAGAATATTTCCTATTCACAAAAAGGTTTTGTTTAAATAGAAATATCAGAAAGTCAAAAATTTGTACATCTGAGGGGAAATTTGGAAGCAGAAGAAGAAGAGTTGGTTCTTATATGCCACTTTTCCCTACCTGAAGGAAGCTCAAAGCGGCTTACAGTCGCCTTCCCATTCCTCTCCCCACAACAGACACCCTGTGGGGTGGGTGAGGCTGAGAGAGCCCTGCTATCACTGCCCAGTCAAAACAGTTTTATCAGTGCCGTGGCGAGCCCAAGGTCACCCAGCTGGTTGCATGTGGGGGAGCACAGAATCGAACCTGGCATGCCAGATTAAAAGTCCACACTCCTAACCAGTACACCAAACTGTCACAAAGGGCCCACCAGCCCCATCTTGGCTTCAACCTACCTTCAAGGTGGTGTTTCAGTTACAGAAATTTCAGCATGAATCCTGCCATTCCACCAAGCAAGATCTCTTGGAAGGAGAAACCTCCTCCAGAGTCAAATTGCAGTGTAGTATAATTCAAATGTCAGACCAAGACTGGGAAAACCTGAGCTGAATCTGCACTGGGCTTTTAATCCCCAGTGACCCTGAATTTTAAAAAGACATTTGATTTCCATTCCGATATTTAGCGCTTTACATTTTCCCTCTGCAACTTCTATGATTAATCCACAGTGATACTACCTCTCCCCCACGATATCCAGGGGCGGATATAACTCGCTACCTTTGAGAAATCCACTCCAAAAGCCCCAGTATTAAATGTAGATGTCTGCATTTTCTTGGATTAACTTTGTTTCCCGCACCTCCAATGCTGACATAGCAAAGCAGTCTGTCACTGATTGGTCAGGGTGTCCGTTTAAAGACTGGTTGCCATTCCCTTGCAAGACTTATTTTGCCCTCACTTTTAAAGTGACGGCTCCAAGACCACACTTCTATTTGCCTTTTGGATTATCTCCCCCCCCCTTTGTTCTCCTCCCCCTCCCCTACTCACTCAGGAAAAGAAAAATAAACAAGCAGCCTTGTCCTTCACCCCCCCCCCCCGCGCTTGTTTTGGATGTAGAGGAGATGACAGGAAATAAACCTCTCTCCAGCCTTGTGCTCCTTCAGTGCTGGCTGGAGCTTTTTGACCATCACTCCCCTCCCCACTCTTAGCTTTCCCAATCAAATGGGAAGGAGAGAGCAGCCACGCAATTAAGTGTAGAATGTGGTCTGTTTCAATTCTGGGGAAAGGAAGGCAGAAGACCTGGGTTCAGATCAATCTGAATTCAACAGGATCAACAATGGGTGGTGGGGGAGGGTAAGTGCAAAACCAGCCTAGATTAATTTGGACTCTATTAGACTAACTTGCTTTACTGAGTTGTTGCAAGGATAAATATATAAGGAAAATAATGCTTTGTTTGTGGGAAAACACGATCCTTTCCCCAGCTACAGTGCAATATTCTAACTGCTATACCACACTGTCTCTGTCACTCTCAGAGTTATGACTAACTCTGCAAAGGATCATGCTGCAAAGATAAAATCTGGATGTTTTATCATATTTTTAAGGGGGATATGCCCAAGCTGACAGCTATGGCCTAGATTAGAACAGTTTCAATGCTTTCCAACAGTCTGGAGTCGATTTTCCAGACTCATAAATCACAACTAAAAAGTGTTTCATTATTCCGTCCAAGCCAAGTGGAATATCTGAACAATATATCCTCATGGAAATTTCCTTTCCAAGCCCTTATGAAGTCAGGTAACATTTCAGGAATTCTTCTCAATTCATCTTTAAGTAAATTTTTCTACCCAAACTCTGAGCATGAGACAAGTGCAGGCAGCCTTCCCATGGGCAAGGTTCATACATGCATGCATGTTAGCCAGTGTCTTCTCACGTGGTTAGTACTTACAGCAGACAGCCTGAACTAGCTTCACTGAAAAGTGAAGTTATGCAATGTTTTGATCTCTGAGGGCAATTCCGCACAACGGGCAATTTTGCTAAGTCTGAACGCTATTGAAAAGTGCTGGAAGCAAAAGCAGCCTGTCTCGGTAACGCACACAGCCAGTTCAATTGAAAAAACGGCTCTCCCACTAGCGCTGCTCTCATAACACACAAGTTTCTGATCTTGCCAAAATCGAAACAAAGGAGGTGATATTTTTCCACGCTTCCTCCCTCCCCTGGACGTCAATCAAAGAGAGCAGCCTATTAACTGTTGTGTTCATGTTTCCCTTTAAAAACTGTTTTTTAAAAACACGAAACACCAGTAGCAATGCATATTCGTTCATTCGATGTATCAGAAGGACCTTTTTCACTGGCTTAGGAGCTGGTGCTTACTCGTTTACACGCTCTGAAAGTAAAAAAAAAAAATCCCCCCCCCCACCGTGCTATTTCTGGCTGAAATTACGGGCAGTGTCGAACAGGGGGCTGTATTGTGTTCAGAAACTTTACGGACAATTGCTTGTGGAAGGATTTAAGACAAAGAAGCATCGCATATTCTTTGCTTTGGCCGGTTTAACAGGGGGGAAATGGTGATCGTGACACCGGAAGCTCAGATGCGAAACGTTAGGGAGGGACATGCTTGCTACCGCTGTATTGAGAACGCACATGTCTTTTTTGCATGTGTTGCAGGTTGTTCCCAAGAGTCTAGAGGTTTTTTTTAGGGGGGATCCACTTTTGGTTTTTTTCCCAGGGATACATAAAAAGTCTTCTACCCACTATCTAATTCTTATATTTTATATACCTTATATTTTATATTTTAAGCCATATAATTTGGGTCTATTAGTATCAAAGGTCAATAAAGGAATCGGCCTCTCATCTCTGCCTTGCCTCCCTTGTCGTGTGTGTGCCCGCCACCCACACCTCACTCCCCCACGGCAAACATCGAGATTCTGGGGAAATGGCCCAGGATGCAGGACCAATCCTGAATTTTCGGGGCGGTCTCGCAAACCCCGGGATGTCTGGTAACCTTATGATGGGAAAGCTACTGATTAGCAATTGTCTTCTCGGTATTTTATTACTTAATTGTTTTTAAGGTTTGGTTCTTGAGAATTCTTTAAAAATAAAAAACAGACTATAATTTTTTTACATTATAAATAATATTTTAACAAGACAATGTGTCCTCTCACCCTGATAGATGAGGGAAATACATATGTTGCTGCTTCACATGTTATACTAAAAATACAAAAAGAGGCCCAAATCATCTGTATCTTCTCTGCAGATGCTTCCTAATAATTTCAAAACAGTCTCCTGTTAACACAAGCTTGTTCTTCTATAAGCGATAAGCCTGGTTAATTATTTCAGTTTGTGAACTGTGCTCCAAGCAGTTTCTTTGTACTTTTAGCTACCTTCACAGAAATGTATTACTCATTTTTTAATCTATTTAAAATTTAATTTGAGCTGCTAATTGCTAAGCTGAATTTAGAGATATCAGTAATAGTAATAAAGATGCAGTAGTAAGATGTAGTAATAAACACTAGTAAGATGTATATTCCTGAAATAACATTGATTGCCTCCAGTACCTGTCTGTGGTAGAATATTCTGTGAATACAGTATGTACATTGTAGAACCTGGAATTTTCTATGAGGCTAGAATTTGAAATCTTAACACGAGTTCATCACGAATTCAAGATATGTTCGGCCATAAAATTGAGGTAGCTGATGATGGCAGGGTGCAGTAAACAGAGTTTGAGATGCAGATCTTAATCTTAAACTGTGGGCTGTATAGTACAAGAAGTTGAACAATTTTGGACCAACTGAATTTTCCATATTTTCAAAAGCAGCCCAGTGTAGAGGACATCTAAACTGGATGTGATATTGTGGCCAAAAATTGTTTCTGAGGCATGGTCATAGCTGGCAAATAGCTGGAGCTGATAAAAGGTACTACAAACTACAGAGGAGATCTGAGCCTCCAACTGTAGGTCAGGAGACAGACAACCCCCAAGCTTTGAACATACTTCTTCAGAGAGAATGCAACCACCTTCAGGACATGCTACCTCCACAGGCCTCAAGTAGCTTCTCCATTGATCAACAGGACCTCAGTCTTGTCTGGACTGAAGTTAAGTTTGTTGGCTCTGATCCATTCCATTATGTACTCCAATCACCTCTTCAGGTCTTTCACTGACTAACCTGACGTTAGGTGTTAAAGAGAAATAGAGCTGGATGTCGTCGGCATATTGGTGACAACTCTAAATCCTTGGGTGACATCTCCCAGAAGTTTCATGTAGATGTTAAATAGCATGGGATGTAACCCTGTGGAACTACATAAAATAGGTGCCATGGGGCCAAGCAACAGACCCACAGCACCAGCCTCTCCTAAAGGATACTATGGTCAATAGTATTGTATGCTTCAAATGCTTTGCATTCCATCTTACTCTGTGGAATAAGAGAAAGCATAAATTAGTGTGTGTGTTAACAAATATCAAGAATACTTTGTAATATGAATGACATAAAATGGGAATCGTTTTTGTTCGTTTTCTGGATATGAAATATTCTAGCACAAATCATACCATAATTCCTTTTTGTCTGTGAAACCAAGTGTTTCCACTTTAATCCTAAAGCCATTCAGCAATGTTCTCAGTTCCAATATAATTATTCAATTCCAAAAAGCATGAAAAGTTCTAATTCTTTACAGAACTATCTTCCTTCCCTTAGAAAGGATTTAGCCTTTAGTAGCCCAATAGAATAGTAATATCAGACCCTTGTTGTCAGCTGTCCTCATTTCTTTAATTGACTCTCATTTTGATGAACAATACCCTCATTGAACTCAAAAGGGAGCCAGTAGTCAAAATAGCCCATTGGCAAGAAACTAAGAGTTTGCACAGTGCATAGAGCTTAACACAAAACTTCACCCTGACTTATGATCAGTTTCTTGTTTTCTTCAGTTATGTTTATCAAAATGAAAACAGTGACCTAAGATACTCCCGAGACTAACTGCATCATTTCCCTATAATTATATCTTGCAGATGGCAAAATAAATTTTGAATAAAGAGACAAAATAATGCATATGTTAGAGGAACATATTAAAGGCAAAGGCTTTTCTTCAGAGTAATTAAAGCCTCTCTCACACACTAACTTTATCGCACGAATATTCTTGGCAAAGGGCCGATTCTGAGCAAAGGATTTCCTCAGCTCTTGTTTTCTCCTATTTTCCATGAATTTTCCTATTCTGTTTGTTAATATCTTTAAGCATTTATTCACATTTTTAAATATTTCCATCCAGCAGAGTTTCCTGTTTTGATACCTGTCTGGGGCTACAAAACAGGTATTGTGCTATTGGCTATAATATCTGGTTAGCAAGTAGCATTTGGCTCGAGGGATCAATGATGTGTAGGTCTGATTTATGAATCTATACTGCACATCAAGGTAAATGCCCTTTATTGCCTGAGGGCCAACAAAGGTCTTCCTGTGGAGATGTTGCTAAGCCAGCAAACAAACAGTGCAGACCGACGAGGGCTATATTTGGCCAGACAGACCAAGAACAAGTTGGACCCTAGCAATACTGCCAGCACCTCTATGGCATCTATGCCAGCTTGCCTACCCCTGGAGCACATGCATATAGTATTAAGTATAATGGTTCTCTAGTAAAATAATCATTCTGGAATCAGGGAACAGTCTAAAGTGCATTCACACCAGCTTCCCCTCATTACTTCTATCACCCTTAGTGTTAAGAGTCAGCTTGGTGTAGTGATTAAAAGCGGTGGCCTCTAAAATGGAAAACTGGGTTTGATTCCCCACTCCTCTACGTGCAGCCAGCTCTCTCCTCTTCTCTTCTCTTGCCTCAATTCTCCTAAAGGACAAGCTCCGGAGGCCAATGTTATCATTGGTGTTAATTCACACACGTGCACACCCCCCCACACACACACACACATTAAAAGTGCTCATTTTTATCAATGTGATACTGTCCAAGCCACCTATGGGAAGAGATGTAATTTAAGGTTAAAAATATCAATAAAGGTAGCAAACATTCCCTGTACCCTCCCACTTGCATTCAAATGTGCTGGTCATGTTCCTTCTGATGCATATTCACTTGAATATGGTCACAGAACCTTCCCATGCACGTAGACTAGTCCCACAATCAGAAACATTTATTCTCAGAACCTAGAAATAAGGGAAGAGTATGAAGAGACTTTATTAAAGTAGTTTATTATTCAGGAATGCCGCTACAGTTGGTTGTCTTCTTCTATTTTGTACTTTCGAACCCACTTGCCCTTCGTTTGCTCAGTATCAGCAGCTGCAGCAGCAACAGGGAAGCTGTGCAAGGCAGTAGCTGGCTGGAAAGCACTCTCGATACCCCAAAACAAACAGATGAAATGTTGCTATAGTACCAGGTAGGGCTGGCCTGACTTGCATCTTCAAGGGCTCAGTAACAATAGCATTGCCCCTTGCATGGTATAAAGGTAAAGGTATCCCCTGTGCAAGCACCGAGTCATGTCTGACCCTTGGGGTGACGCCCTCCAGCGTTTTCATGGCAGACTCAATACGGGGTGGTTTGCCAGTGCCTTCCCCAGTCATTACCGTTTACCCCCCAGCAGCAAGCTGGGTACTCATTTTACCGACCTCGGAAGGATGGAAGGCTGAGTCAACCTTGAGCCAGCTGCTGGGATTGAACTCCCAGCCTCATGGGCAAAGCTTTCAGACAGCTGCCTTACCACTCTGCGCCACAAGAGGCTCTTATATGGTATAGATAGACAATAAAAAGACAATATAATTGTATTGCATTTGTTTCTTCCTTTGGGAAAAGTCTGAGACAAAGTATAAAGAAGAGTCTCAGGATGTTGGACCATGAATTCCTGTGCAAACTCTTGCAGCAGCTGCAGCCATCATAACAACTGCTCCTGTTCATTCCTTCCTTGGCAAAAATGCATAATGTTGGTGCCCATCCTCAGGCTTTTTCCATTGAAACCCCAATACTTTGGAACATCCTCTGTAAGAGTGTGAAGAGTCACAACTTTGTTAGTTTACACATGAGGCTATAAAACTAATAGTGCAGTCCTAAGCATAGTTCCAGCTTTCTAAATACATTGCCGCCAATGGGATTCAAAAGGTGTACCTCTGCTTAGCAAAGCACTGTAAGCTGTTTTAAAAGGAACCAGGGAGTTCTTAAGGGGAATCAGTTGCTTTCTTCCAGAGTTGAAAGAGTTGCTGTAATAGTGCTGACTCTGTTGTTTGATTTTAGATGTTTTATTGTTGATTTATAGTATTAATGTCCCATTTTTCTCCCATTCAATGGGACTCAGAGCAGCTCATAATTATTTTATTTATCTTGTTACTGAATTTGTACATATTTTGAATAATTAGCACACCATATTGCTGGCATGTCTTGCAACCCCATTCCTAACAAGTTTACTCAAAAATAAGTTTTGTTAATTTCAATAAAACTCTAATTCCTAGTCATTATGTCTGGGATTTATGTTTGTTATTAATTCAGATGGATTCTTATGTTCTTAAAACATCTTGGAAGAGAGACAACTCTGAAGTGTACAGCTGTTCTTTTTCACAAGTCCTTCCCTGCACATTTTATTTCATTGTCCTTTTACAGTGATTATAAAGAGAACTTACTTGACATCCAGATATTTTGCTGGGTAATAAAAAGCAGGAATGAATATGTGAAGAATTAATCCAGTAAAACACACTTTTAAAAAAATAGAGGATCCAAGCAAAGATAACTTTCTAAATAGAGAGAATAATGGTATGATAAAGGTCTCTGCTCACAAACATCATACAACCAAGCCAGAAGAAAAACAGCCACCATGTTGTAAAGATTCTTAGGCAGAAGGTGTTCAAAGATTCTAATGAAAAGTCATTGATGAGAAAATCTATAAATGAGAACTGCCTCATCTCTGACCCTTGCAGAAATGTAGTTTTAACTAGGAGAAAATTAGGAAAATTTCCTTTGATGATCATTTGCATAGGGCTGAACTACAACATTATATTTTTATCGCTTCCTTCTCACGTCTTGGTGAACAGATGTGCATTGTTGGTCTGGGGCTCAAAACTCAGCTTCTAGGCGGGCAGGAGCTCTCCTCCCACCTTTTAATCTGACCTGAAACATCCCCTGCTAGAGGAAACCATAATACTGATGAGCTACATGTAAATTGCTCAGATTGGGTAGATATGGGGTTGCCTGACAACCAGCTATGGGAAGGGGACATGGGACACTGTGGGTGATGTTGTGGCATTACTCCTGGGGAAAACTCAGATGTGATGTCATGTCTCTTTACAAATTTACAGAAACCCTGTGGTAAAACCATAAGGCCTCTGGTAGTTTGTAGAGATGATTGATAACTTCCAGGTTTTCGCCAAAAGTAACAGCACAGTGTCGGGTTGATGGCCACTTTTGAGAAGCAATGGAAAACAGGAGCTAGGGTGGAACAGGTAAGGAATCCCAACCCTCACTCAGGGCTTGGCAACCTTAGGTGAAAAGAACTCCCCAGAACTATTTCAGGCTGAGAAAATGTCATAGAATCATAGAATCATAGAATCGTAGAGTTGGAAGGGGCCATACAGGCCATCTAGTCCAACCCCCTGCTTAACGTAGGATCAGCCCTAAGCATCCTAAAGCATCCAAGAAAAGTGTGTATCTAGCCTTTGCTTGAAGACTACCAGTGAGGGGGAGTTCACCACCTCCTTAGGCAGCCTATTCCACTGCTGAACTACTCTGACTGTGAAAATTTTTTTCCTGATATCTAGCCTATATCGTTGTACTTGAAGTTTAAACCCATTACTGCGTGTCCTCTCCTCTGCAGCCAACAGAAACAGCATCCTGCCCTCCTCCAAGTGACAACCTTTCAAATACTTAAAGAGGGCTATCATGTCCCCTCTCAACCTCCTTTTCTCCAGGCTGAACATTCCCAAGTCCCTCAACCTATCTTCATAGGGCTTGGTCCCTTGGCCCCAGATCATCTTCGTCGCTCTCCTCTGTACCCTTTCTATTTTATCTATGTCCTTCTTGAAGTGAGGCCTCCAGAACTGTACACAGTACTCCAGGTGTGGTCTGACCAGTGCCGTATACAATGGGACTATGACATCTTGTGATTTTGATGTGATGCCCCTGTTGATACAGCCCAAAATGGCATTTGCGTTTTTTACCGCTGCATCACACTGCCTGCTCATGTTTAGTTTACAATCCACAAGTATCCCAAGGTCTCGTTCACACACAGTGTTACCTAGAAGCGTATTCCCCATTCCCCATCCCCCTAGAAGCATTTTTCATTTTTCTGACCCAGATGCAGAACTTTACACTTATCTTTATTAAACTGCATCTTGTTCTCATTTGCCCATTTTTCCATTGTGTTCAGATCTCGTTGAACTCTGTCTCTATCTTCCGGAGTATTTGCCAGTCCTCCCAATTTGGTGTCATCTGCAAACTTGATGAGTAGTCCCTCCACCCCCTCATCTAGATCATTAATAAATATGTTAAAAAGTACCGGGCCGAGCACCAAGCCCTGAGGTACCCCGCTACTCACCTCTCTCCAGTCTGATGAAACACCTTTGACAACAACTCTTTGAGTGCGGTTCTCTAACCAGTTCCCTATCCACTTAACTATCTGAAAATCCAGATTGCAGTCCTTCAACTTATCCATCAGAACATCATGGGGAACCTTGTCAAAAGGTTTACTAAAATCCAAGTAAACGACATCAACCGAATTTCCACGATCCAGCAAACCTGTTACTTGGTCAAAAAAGGAAACCAGGTTGGTCTGGCAGGACCTGTTGGAGACAAATCCATGCTGACTTTCTTGGATCACCAAATTGTCCTCCAGATGTTTGCAGATCGCTCCCTTTAATATCTGCTCCATTATCTTCCCCACAACAGAGGTCAGACTCACTGGTCTGTAGTTTCCCGGGTCATCCTTCCTCCCTTTTTTGAAGATCAGAATAATGTTTGCTCTCTTCCAGTCTTCCGGGACATCTCCAGTCCTTAAAGAGGTCCCGAAGATGATGGACAAGGGCTGTGCAAGTTCTCTGGAAAGTTCTTTGAGCACTCTTGGGTGCATTTCATCCGGCCCAGGGGATTTGAACTCATCCAGTGCAGCTAAATGACTCTCGACAACCTCTCGATCCATGTTAACCTGCCACCCAGACACTATCCTTTGGCTACTGCCATCTCTAGATGTGCCTAAACCCTTTGACCTGTGGGGAAAAACAGATGTAAAATAGGCACTAAAGCCTTTCTGCTTTCTCTGCATCTTCCGTTAGAGTTTGTCCATCCGCACCCAACAGTGGGCCTATTGCCTCCTTTACTTTACGTTTGCTCCTCACATAGCTGAAAAATCTTTTCTTGTTACAATGGGCTTCCCTGGCCAATCTTAGCTCACTCTCAGCTTTGGCCTTTCTGATGAATGATCTACAGTGCCTAGTAACCTGTAGGTACTCTTCTTTAGAGTTCTGTCCTTCCCTCCATTTCCTGAACATTTTCCTTTTCTTTCTTAGTTCCTCTTGAAGTTCTCTGTTCATCCAAATAGGCTTCTTAGAGCTCCTGCAGTGTTTTCGTCTTTCTGGGATAGTCATTGATTGAGCATGCAATAGCTCTTGTTTGAGTAGCGCCCACCCTTCACATGCTTCCTTCCCTTCCAGCATTCTCATCCATGGTATGAGACTCATCATGTTTCTGAGTTTATTAAAGTTTGCCCTACGAAAATCCAACATCCGTGTCTGGCTACAAGCTTCCTTGGCTCCCCATCTCAAAAGGAATTCTATGAGGACATGGTCACTTCCCCCTAGGGTCCCCACCTCCTTCACCTCATCCACCAACTCTTGCCTGTTGTTCAGTATGTCATGAAGGTTTAAGGTTTAAGCACCCTTTCCCTGCATACCACAATTGTAAACTAAATCAGATGCTGTGTACATGGGATTTGAGTTCTAACCACAGAATTTACAGTGCATATCTGATAACTAGAAACGGAGACACTTAAGGAAAACATAATTTGCACATGAATCCTGAAACGAATTGATTGGACTACCTACATTTATACGTTGTTTACATGTTTTATGTAAACCGCCCTAAGCCTCTGGGGAGGGCAGTATATGAATGAATGAATGAATGAATGAATGAATGAATGAATGAATGAATGAATGAATGAATGAATGAATGAATGAATGAATGAATGAATGATACTCAGTTGAAGCTGGGACCTTCACTTAATCAAAGCAACAGATTGCTGATAGGGCTGCTGACTCTGTCTTGGGAAATTCTGGAGACTGGGGAGTTTGGAGAGAAAATAGCTCAGTGAGGGTGTGCCAGAGATTCCACCCTTCAAAGATGATATTTACTCCAAGAGAACTGATCTCTGTAATCAATCCCTGTAGACCTCAATTGTAGTTCTGGAAGAAGTCCAGGCCTCACCTGGAGGCTAGCAGCCCTTGTTGCTGATTTGTTATGAACAGATGTTACTTTTTTGTAAAAAGAAGAATGGGAGAACAGGAGATTGGTATTCATGACTGAAACATGTATATGCACAGGTTTAGGAGGTTTTGGAGTTGCAGTTAGTCCTGATGCAACATTTACCAATTGAATTAGATTACAGTCCTTCACAAAGTTTTCCCAAACAGTTCCCATGGAAATGAAGGGATACAGCTCAAGAGCAACACTATTCAATTTGTCCAAGAGTGCCCAAAATTGTACGATACAGGCTTTGCTTGGCTCCCGTTGTTATCTGTGGTAAATAGATCCTCCTACTGCTTCAAGTGCTTGCAAGACCTGCTGGGCCGGTAATGACAATGGAAGAGAAGAAATGAGTGTGCACACCAGGGCTACTGTTTTTCTTGTCATTCAGACTTTCACCTGGCTAAAAAACTATTGTCCATCTCTGGCTTATAATGAAGTTGCATCCTTGGCATTCTTGTTGGTTTGTACAGTGTCATGGCATTTTATAATAGAAGCAAAAGATGACCGCTCCTTTCTACAAACAATTTACAATCCAAATTTTGACAGCACATAGAAAAAGGAAATGGGAGGGAGGAGGCTTAAAGAATCACGGAGTAGGGCAGCAAGAAATGGCTTGGCCATAGGCATTCCATGCACTTCAAGAGCAATAATGTAAAACTGCTTACCCCCAAATTGATCATTGAATGTTGCCGTATAAGTAATCAATGTATAGTTTGCATCTGAAACCTTCATATTGTTTCTATTTTTCTCTTTTTGTGAAAATGGAGAAGGAAAGGGCAACATTAGAAATCTGCCTTGCTAGTGTTTGTGCAAATGTTTGCATGAGCTAACAGGCTGGAAGGAGATTGCTAACATGCTGTCCTCAAATGACTTTGTGATTATGGATGGAAAATATCCATTTATGGCCAGATTTCCAAGGCTCTGCATTTCACATTATTTCTAGCCTAACTTTTCTCATGTACAAAACATCTTTTAGCTAAATATACAGAGCCTTAAATAAAATGGTTCAGGGTTTCTTCAACTTCTGTAGAACATGAGCACAGCATCCCCCTTAGTTTAATACTTATGTGTCTGGATGTCACAGATAAGTGAAGTCCAAAAGTTGTAATTTTCAGCTGGGGAGGTGTCATTTCCCATGATTAACACTGTGAAGCTTCAAAAATCTGGCAAGGAACAATTTAGCAACTCCCACAGTAAGTTGACAGGGCGCATTTACTAAATTGCAAAGGTACAATGAAGGCTATTTACTCATTTCATTTTCCATATGTTTTCCTTATAACAAATTGTTACCATAGAAAGTATTGCCCAGTACAATCAAGAGAATTTAAATCCTATGACTTGACACTCAGGAACAAGCTGTGAATTGTTGATTGGCATCATTGAGGGGCTTTTTGCACGGCTTCAAAATAGCACAATGGTTGCTAATTGAAAACGCTACTGATTTGGAATAATGCACGACGTCGTAGACAATCTGCAACACTCCTGAAACCGATCAGCAAAAAGCGCTTCGTTGTAGCGCTTTCAGGGGAATCCCAAAAAGTGGATTCACCCTCCGGAAAGCGCTACACTCTTGCAAACAATCTGCAACACTAGCGATAAAGACCTGTGCGTTAACATTGTTGCGGTTTCTTCAAAGTCCCTCCTCCTGAGCCTGTCCTCCAAACTTCCGGCGAAGCGATCGCCATTATTTTTTCTCCGAGCGAGCGGGGATAAACGCACCAGCGAGCCTCTTTCTGTTTAGAGGCTTCCCTGGCTTCAGTCCTTCACCTTTAGTCACTAAGCACAAACCACAGAAAAGCCCGTTTGCTGAAATAAAGTCCCTTTATTTTTTACACATTAATTCAGCCGAAAATCGGGCCCGTGAGCGGGGGGGGGGATTTTTTTTTTTATCACTCGAGGCAGCGTGGCAACGATCATACGATCAAACGACAGCTCACATTAGGCAGCTGGATGGGTCTCTCCATTGTAACGAATCTACACAGATTCGTTGCAATGGGTCTGTTTTTTTTAAAAAAAAACCTTTCTTAAAGGGAAAGGGGCTGTTTGGGAGCATGCTAACAGCTGCCCATTGGCTGCTTGATGGCCAGGGGCGGGACGAGCTTGGCAATAGCGCTTCCTTTCTAGCGATTTCTGCCGAGACCGGAAGCCTGTGGGAAACGCTAAAAAACGCAACTGATTCCACTACAAAGGCAGGTATGCATAACGACGAATTCCACTATTTTAAATGGCGATTTTTCATTCCGCAAACAATTTGCAACAAAGATCCCCGTGCGTAAAGGCCCTAAGTATTCTCCAGAGGTGGTTTGAAGGCATGTGGAGAAGCAACCTAACCTAAGCAGATCTGATTAATGCCTACATGGGAGAGCACAAGAGAGGGCTAACCTGTTGCCTTCATTGAGATACAAGCCATCTTGCTCAGACAATGGCACTGTCTCAGGGCTGAACTTTGCAATAGAAGTCTGGAGCCTGCTACAGCAGTGGGGGCAGTTTGCAGAATGGAGATCTCTCCAACTCCAAAAAACCCCAACCTCCACACAAATGCACTGTAGCCTCTGGCTGCTTGCTTTGACACAACTGCAGCAGAAGACCTGCTCCTCCCTTCCCAGAACCCCTAAGCTAAACTATGAAAGGAGGATGTCAAACCTCCCTTCTTCCCTGCTCCAACACTATAGGATGGTAGATTTTTACCCTTTCCTCTTCTGCTGTAATCGTACCTCAAACCAGCAACACTCCTCCTTTTAGTTTCTGAAGGTAAAATGGTAGCCACAGCTCAAGACTTTTTACCTCATGAAGAAGCCTAGCCCATGGGTTCATGGGAGCTGTAGTGTATTTATTGTATCTGTTTATATATGTTCCATATATATATGGAATAGACTGCTCCTCCCCTAATATCTGTGCAATTTAGTTTGGTCTTATTGAGTGGAGCTCTTGTTCAGTTTCCAGTTTTTTATGTTATCTGAAGTCATTGGTTATTTGAGTTGTCTCTTTTCAAATAAAAAGTTCATGTTTTGAGCCTGTTTCTGCTGAGAGAACCTAAGAATGGGAGACAGAGCAAGTATCCTAGATTGGGAACCCACAGCCAAAGGGGGGCATTACATGGTGTCAGAAGTTGGCCTGCATCTCTTTTGGGTCTCCAGCACTGAACAGGAGGTTTCCAGATTTCATTTCTTGTATAGCAATGGAGCATTTCAAGTCTCCATCAGACTTATATTTTGTATGAAATTAGGGGAGAACTGATAGCAGTCACGAAGGCTGAGGACCATAAAATTGTAGTCTTATTTCATTGCGTAGGAGACAAAGTCAATGAAGCTTACAATAATTTGCAAGGGGTGTTTTCAGACCCAAACAATCTGTCAGAGGTTTTGATTGCTTTGCAAATCTACTGTGAACCCCCAAAAAGATCCTGTGTTTGAGAGATACCAGTTTTGGCAATAACAATATAATGAAGCTACTTGAATTGATGATTTTGTCACTGAGCTAAGAAAAAAGCCTTCTCAGGATTAGGGATAGGCATGAAACAGCTCATGAACTAAAGTTTGTTATGAATTTTGGCCAGATCAAAGAAGAGTTGCTGCTTTTCTCTACCAGCAGTCTCAAAGGGGCATACATTCGCCTTCCCTTTGTTCTCCCCACAACAGACACCCTGTGGAGTAGGTGAGGCTGAGAGAACCCTGATATTACTGCTCGGTCAGAACAGCTCTATCAGTGCTGTGGCGATCCCAAGGTTATGCAGTTGACTGCATGTTGGGGAGTGGGGAATCCAACCTGGCTCACCAGATTAGAAGCCACGACTCTTAACCACTGCACAGCTGGCTTGGTTCGCAAAGCAATGTTCACAAACTGAAGAGCCTCCATGAACTTCCATGAATTCTGATGCATTTTGTGGCAGTTTGTGGCAATTAATGAAGAGTAGAAAGTTGGGGTTTAAATGGCTCTCAGCCATTTAACCTCTTGTTTTTTGTTCTTCATGAAAAACAGCTAAGCAGCAGGGAGCAGAAGGTAGGGGGTTAAATGGCTCTGAGTGACTGAACAGCCTGCTTTTTGCTCACCACCACTTTGGGCAGGAAGCAGAAAATGGAGGGCTAAATGGCTCCATTTAATGCCCTGCTTTCTGCTTACCGCCAATATTTGGAAGAAGACAGCTCTATATTCAGCAACAGCATTAAAAAAAATTGGTTATTGTCCCTCAAGACCAAAATTTTATTATTGTCCCTAATGACCATAACATCTAAAACGTTGATCTGCTTTTTATGTACATTTTACATCAAATTTTAAATTGATATCACTACTGTCAAGCCAGGTATGGAATGTTTGTAATTGATTTAAGGTTCCTTCTATAACAGATCAAAAAACAGAACAACTTTGTAAATGTTATGGGCTTCAGGGAAAATAACCAATTATTTACAATTTTGCATAGAAAAGCAACTGACAAAAATTTCCTCCTCCGATATGAGAGCTACCACCTACAAAATGTGAGAAATAATTTACCTTTAGTCGGTGTCTCTGAATTAGAAGAAAATGTACTAGATTACCATATATACTCGCATATAAGCCAAGTTTTCCAGCACAGTTTTTAGCACTTAAAAGACCTCCTCAGCTTATACGCAGGTAACTGATTAACAGCCTGCCCCCAGCCAGCCAATTGCAGCATTGCATTTACAACCTAAGCTCTTTGTAAGTGAGCTAGTGGCCTCCAATTAACCATTGCCTTCTGCAAAGATCTTAAAAACTAAGCTCTTTGCAAGTGAGCTAATTGCTCCCAGCTAACCATTGCCTTCTGCAAATATCTTGAAAGCTTACTCTGGCAGCTTGTATGACATCAATGGCTTGACTGAGGAATTCTGAGGGGCTTTTTGCACGCCTTCAAAATCGCACAATGGTTGCCAATTGGAAACGCTATTGATTTGCCATAACGCACGACGTCGTAGACAATCTGCCACACACCTGAAACCAATCTGCAAAAAGCGCTTCCTTGTAGCGCTTTCAGGGGAATCCCAAAAAGTGGATTCACCCTCCGGAAAGCGCTACACTCTTGCAACCAATCTGCAACACTAGCGAAAAAGACCTGTGCGTTAACATTGTTGCGGTTTCTTCAAAGTCCCTCCTCCTGAGCCTGTCCTCCAAACTTCTGGCGAAGCGATCGCCATTTTTTTTTCTCCGAGCGAGCGGGGATAAACGCACCAGCGAGCCTCTTTCTGTTTAGAGGCTTCCCTGGCTTCAGTCCTTCACCTTTAGTCACTAAGCACAAACCACAGAAAAGCCCATTTGCTGAAATAAAGTCCCTTTATTTTTTACACATTAATTCAGCCGAAAATCGGGCCCGTGAGAGGGGGGGGGATTTTTTTTTTTCACTCGAGGCAGCGTGGCAACGATCATACGATCAAACGACAGCTCACATTAGGCAGCTGGATGGGTCTCTCAGTTGCAACGAATCTACACAGATTCGTTACAATGGGTCTGTTTTTTTTAAAAAAAAAACCTTTCTTAAAGGGAAAGGGGCTGTTTGGGAGCATGCTAACAGCTGCCCATTGGCTGCTTGACGGCCAGGGGCGGGACGAGCTTGGCAATAGCGCTTCCTTTCTAGCGATTTCTGCCGAGACCGGAAGCTGTGGGAAACGCTACAAAACGCAACTGGATTCCACTACAAAGGCAGGTATGCATAACGACGAATTCCACTATTTTAAATGGCGATTTTTCATTCAGTGACCAATTTGCAACAAAGATCCCGGTGCGTAAAGCCCCTGATATTTCCCCCCCTTCTTTTCCTAATCACTTCTTCCAAACTATTCTTTTGGTTTCTGTGGGAGGGGTGGGTTTTGGGGGTGCTTTGGGATTTACTGTTTCTTCAAGTGTTTTTTCTTTTATCTGAGGGGCAGCATTGTTTGCCTTTTCTTCTTGGAGTTGTGTTTCTTTTAAAAGTTGATTTTTACAGTTCTTTCTTTCAGTTTTCAGTTTTACAGTTCTTTATTTCAGTGTTTTGTTCTGGGGGGCACTGTAGCCCCCAGTTTGCTCGCTGTTGTACTTGTTGTAGCAGGTTGCCAACTTTGGGTACTATTGTTCTGCTCTGGTTTGCTGGCCTGGGGGGCACTGATTTGTTCTCCTGCCAGAGCTGTTCTCACAGAGCAATTCTGTCAGTGCTCTCTCATAGTGTCTGGCATCAAGAGAGGAATGGAAGGCAATTGTAAGCCACTTTCAGACTCTTTTGGTAAGTGAAAAGGGGGGTTCAAAAACCAGCAGCTATTCATCCTCTTGACTTTTCTGTATTTGTTGGGAGGGAGGCTGGATGGGAAAGCCTGTGATGATGGAGCATGGATTAAGCGCTTAGGCCACCCTGTAAATTTACCAGTAGCCTGCTGCATTTCCCACCCTTGGCTTATATGCGAGTCAGTGTTTGCCCAGATTTTGTGGTAAAATTGCCTTGGCTTATATGCTGGTCGGCTTATATGCAAGTATATACGGAACATTATTTTTGAATAATATTCAAAATTGCAGAAATCAATATTGCAGAAAAAAATTGGCAGACAAAGGATACCCACAGCTGGTTCTACAAACATCTCTTACCAAGGCCAAAGATAGAAGTGAGATTATGATGCGTAAGAAAAGAGTGACCTTGGGAGGTTTGTATGCTGTCCGACTTACAATTTGAGAAAAAACTCTTACATGATATTCTGATGTTGCTTATAAAAAAGCAGCTAGCTTTGAAGGTCTCTTAGTACACAGCAACACTTGCCCACACAAATGTATGCAAGCTATTCTACTAGGATCCAGCCCTCCAGTGAGTCATTTTCCCCAGTGTGCATTGCTGTTTTTTGTAAGCATACAAAATCCATTAAATATTTCACTAATCCTGTTGACAATAAACAATATCATCTTAAAGAATTCACAATGTGTAGTAGTGCAATATCATGTGGAAAATGTCTATTGGTAAGACTAGTAGACCTTTTAAGTTAAGACTCTCTGAACACAAGAGCAATAAATCTCACAAAAGAATGGATGCTCCTCTGGTAGAATATTTCTTAGAAATCACCCACAAACTCACAGATTTCTTGTTATAGGTTATATTTAAATCTAAAGGACAGGATGAAAGAAGTCTGTTGAGAAAAAAAGCTGAATGAATTTTGAAGTTAAAAACCCTGCACCCTGATGGGTTAAATGAGAACATCCCCTAGCAGACACTTCTGTAGATAAGGGACAAGACAAATCTGGACAGCTCACTTTGTTCTAGTATATATACGGAAACAGAACTCAAAAGAATCTGAAAGGTCAGTATGATTTTTTTAATGTCCAAATTAGCAAACTATCGAAGGCAGGGTGATGTTACCGCTTTACTTTGCCCTAGTAAGACTTCACTTGGAGTACTGTGTTCAGTTTTGGGCACCACAACTGAAGAAAGATGTAGACAAATTGGAGCATGACCAGAAGAGGGCTACAAAGATGGTGAAGGGTTTGGAGACCAAATCATATGAGGAAAGGTTGAGGGAGCTTGGTCTGTTTAGCTTGGAGAGAAGGTGACTAAGTGGTGATATCGTAACCATCTTCAAGTACTTCAAGGGCAGTCATATAGAAGATGGGGCAAAGTTGTTTTCTGTTGCCCCAGAGGGTCACACCAGAACCAATGGGTTGAAATTAATTCAAAAGCATTTTCAGGTAAATATCTGGAAGAACCTCCTAACAGTTAGAGCAGTTCCTAAATGGAACAAGCTTCCTTAGGATGTGGTGGGTTCTCCTTCTTTGGAAGTTTTTAAGCAAAGGCTAGATAACCATCTGACAGAAATGTTGAATTTATGAACTTAGGCAGATTGTGAGTGGGTGGGCAGCAAGGGACGTGCCAGTGTTTGTCTCTTGTAGCCCTTCCTTGCATACTCAGGGAATTGTTGATCACCATTGTGGGATGGTAGGTGAATTACCTCAAGGTCAGGCTTGATTCTGGAGATTTTTGGTGGGGGGGAATCACTTGGGCATGAAATTGGGGTCACTGTGGGTGGGCAGGTAGTTGTGAGTTCCTGGATTGTTCAGGGGTTGGAGTAGATGACCACAGAGGTCCTTCCCAGCTCTATGATTCTATTATTCTAAATTCTTTATAAATATGTAATATATGTTAATTATGCTTTGCTAAAACAACTTATTATGAATTCCACTCTGTATATGCTCTGCGAAAGTGCCCTGTTTTATCAGTGTTTTGAATTATGTAGCAAATATGTTCTAGTTGATCATTTCATTAAATCTCCCCTAATGAAGTTTCATGCATAATGTGTAGGGGTTATATAACTCTTAGATATTCCATTTTCCTCTACACCTATTTGTTTCTTCATCTTTTTTAACATGAATGCTCACATTGAGCAATGGATTGAACTACTTTCTTCTCTTTTCTTTGCATATCAGCACTTGACCTTATGCAGAAATGCACATGAATTAAAAATGTGGCAGTAGCACATTAAAAAAAACAATGGAAGATTTTGATTGCTAGATCAAAGAACCTTCTTTGATTAAAATATATATATATTTAAAGTTGATTTTCTCTTCCTCCCTTTGCTACCCCTCCCACAAATGAGAGCCAGATTAATTTCAGATCACTTTGAGCAGTTTTTTTTCCTCTTGTTTGATTGATCTGCAAATAGTTTTGAGTTTCCTTGTCATAATGTTAATAGAGTTTGCAGCGCAGAGTCCTAAGGAAGGCAAAGGGGAAGAAGGAAGAGGAAGTAAATACCTTCCTAAAAATACAGAGCATTGATTTCCTCTCTATTGTGCTAAATGAATGTGAAGTGTACAGGGCAGACAATTAAAAAGGAATCATGAGCCGGACTTGCTAAGAGGAACAGGTCCACCTTGCTTCCCTTCCCACCCCAAACCAAAAGAGTTGACATTTTGCATTCTGTTGCAGTGTCTACCTAGCTGGTCTCTTTCCAGGAAACCAGAAGTGAGACTGTGTGCTTCCTTTAATACCTTGGCTGTATAGCTGCTGCCGTGCTGATTCCAGAGAAATGAGATCATAAATGCATACTGGGACTTGGGACTAGTGCTGCTTTGGAGCTACATGGAGCTTTTTGCCAGCCCCATGAAGAATCCTTTGCTACTTGAAAACCAAAATCAAATTGCTGTTCTGGAGCAGCAAAGATTTCAATTGTGTACAGAAGGGGAAGTGTGCAAAAGCAAGATGACATTTCAAGGACATAAGTGTGAAGGATACACTCGAAGTGTGGGTGTGTGTTTTGGGGAGGGTGAAACCTCCTATAACCTTCTAGATGTATTAGAGATAACTATGCAGTAGATCTTTAGATCTGCAGCGAAAGAAGCTGGTTCATAGGCAGTAGAAGCAGGAGTGGTTTAAGGATTCACGGGGCCTGTAGAAGTAGATGTTCTTCTGGAACTCCCTAACTTTCTCCATGATCCAGCATATGTTGGCAATTTGATCTCTAGTTCCTCTGCCTCATCGAAATCCTGCCTGTACTTCTGGAAGTTCTCAGTCCACATATTGCTGGAGCCTAGCTTGTAAAATTTTGAGCATAACTTTGCTAGCATGAGAAATGAGTGCAATGGTGCGGTAGTTTGAACATTCTTTGGCATTGCCCTTCTTTGGGATTGGAATGTAGCTGGTTTCTTTTTTCCAATCCTGTGGCCATTGTTGAGTTTTCCAAATTTGCTGGCATATTGAGTGTAGCACTTTTACTGCAGCGTCTTTTACGATTTTGAATAGTTCAACTGGAATGCTGTCACCACCACTAGCTTTATTGTTGCTCAGACTTCCTAAGGCCCATTTGACTTCACATTCCAGGATGTCTGGCTCCAGGTCAGTAACTACCCCATCGTGGTTATCAGGGATGTTATCAGGGATATCATACCCATTTTTGCATGAAACGTTCTCTTCATATCTCCAATTTTCTTGAAAAGATCTCTGGTCCTCCTCATTCTATTGTTTTGTTCTACAATTGCAGTGGGAGCAGCCAGAGTGGGGGTGGAGGGATACCTCACAGAGGAAAGGAGTGTCATTACACATGTCCTTAAAGAGGGAGAAGGGAGGGAGGGGAGAGACTACATCCCTGATCCATGGGGGGAAGGATCAGGGGCCCCTGATAGTATGGAGCCTGCAGCATGTGCTACATACGCTACATGGATAAACAGGTCCTTAGTAGAAGGGGTATGGAAAGACTGGTTTATTTAAGTTGTTTGTGAATTTTTCAGGCTATTTTCTAGTAATTGTTTGCTTTAAACACAGGTGTTGTTCAGGTGTAGACTACAATGTTCATTTCTGCTAGTATCTTTTATTGCATTGGTTGTTTTGGGAAGCTGTTCTTGTAAAGTTGTTTTCACTTTATAGTTTATTCTGCCCATGGTATCTAGATTTTACTATTTGAAACAAGATCCCAGCTCTTCTATTAGCATTATAAAGGAGGAAATATGTTTTTAAAATCACAGACACCCAAGACACTTGCAAAAAGGAGCTCTTCCGCCAGGCATTTAGTTGAGACCAGACGCAATCAACAGCGACTGAAAGGCCCCTGCTCCCCCCCTGCCCCCCCACAGAATTACACCAACATGCTCTGGACCTGTTTGTATTGTTGCATTGTTGTATTGTCTATATTATTTATACTGTTACATTGTTATATGGATACAACCATGAGTTATTATTGCAAAGTTATTTGCATGTTTATAGATTGTTTTATGTATTGTTGTTTGTTCTTATGTAAACCGCCCTGAGCCCCCGGAGAGGGCGGTATATAAATATAATAAAATAAATAAATAAATAAAAATAAAGGCACTTTAGATTTCTGCAAGGTAACTCTTGAGCACTAAAGAACTGTCAAAACATCAGATTTAAATTAGCTGTGCATGTAGCTTGGTGGTACAGTCAGAGATGCTCTGGTACTAATCACATTCTTATACTGTTGAAACATTGAGTGGAAATGTGCTTAGGAGGAATAGGAGACATTTCAGAGGGGAAAATTCTTCTGTGCTTCCAGGATCTACTGTTATGCCTGATCGTGCTATCTCATGCTATCTCAGAACAGATCTCAGCTGATGTTCTAGACCCAGCCAGAGAAGAGGATCATAGCACACCAAGTGTGCATCCAACACTTCATGACTCCCCAGCTGAAGGTGTATGAAGGAAGAGCAGGCAAGTGGTCAGGTCGCCTGCTAAAGAATGTGATGGGTTCATGATAAAAGTGAACCCCAATGGGGAGTCAAGTCCTAGCAACCTCTGACTCCACATTTTTGTAATATTTGCCTTGTATTGACCCCACCAATGTAAAAAAGGGGATGTGGTATACTTATTGTATGCATGCATGTAATGGAATGGTCTGCTCCTCCTCTAATATCTGTGTGGTGTAATTTGGTCCTGTTGGGCGGAGCTCATGTTTCAGTTTTCAGTCTTGTATGTTAGATGAAGTTGTCAGTTATTGGAGATGTTTCCTTTCAAATATAAAGGGCTGATGTTTTCAGCCAGCTTTTCTCTGCTAAGCGATTATCCTAATCTGGGAGCCCACAAAAAAAGAGCAACATTACAGGAGTGGAAGAATGAGGAAGGAATAAACATATGTATCATGGATAAACAAAAGAGAGAAAGTGTCTTGGGTGTCTGTGATTTTTAAAACATATTTCCTCCTTTAAAATGCTAATAGAAGAGCTGGGATCTTGTTTCAAATAGTAAAACTAAGTAGAAATTCCTTTCCTCATGACCCTGAGACAAAATGAGGCGACATGAACTTTCCAAATGAAACTATGATCTTTAAATGAGGAGTATAAATGAGACTAGCCTTTAGGCTTTGGATTGGACCTAACCTCTACCCTGTATGGGTTGGCAACCAGAGCAGGGAGGGAGAAGCAGCTTTAGCTTGTCTCCTTGGCTGTTTTTGCATCTTCAGACAACCCTACTACTGTCTCTTCTGTAAAATCACATTATTTACATGGCTATATATAAATTTCACAACAACAGCCAATTGTGGCTCTCTGCAGCAGTATGAAAATGAGAAAACAGCAAGGGAGAGTGGTTAAAGCCCCACCTCCCAGTCTGCTGTAGTCACAAAGACCGTTTACGCACTGGAGATTTCATACCAGGTTGCAGGCTGGAGGTTTAGTCATGGCAAGTTGCCCTACCTCTTCCTGCACACACACAGGGGAGCATTTGACCCAGTGCACCTCATCTCCCCCGATTTGTGCCCCTGCACAGGAGCTGGGGCAGTGAAGTTCCCAGTGCATAAACGGTCAAGCAGAAAACATCAAAACTCTCACCACAAAGTCCCTAACAAACATGAAGACTTTGTAAAGTATAGCTGAAGCCTTAGGTAATTTTTTGTCTATTCCAACTGGCAGCAGCTCTCTGGGTACTTCACAGAGCTCCATTGATAGAATAAGATTTTCCTGCCTGCTCCCTTTCACTGCATCCCACAGAACTGTCCAAACTTCTGGTCCTGGGTGGCAGAGAACACCACAAACAGCATGGGGCTGAGGAGAGGCCTGAAGGAGAGATGAACTGAGACACATACACACAGAGAGCCCTTCCTCCAGTGCAACACTACCTTGTTGTCCATCCTGATGTTCTCTGCTCTTAAATCAGAAAATAAATCTCTCTTTCCCCCTTGGCAAAGGTTCTCTAAAGTGGCTTACAATAACCATGTAATTGAAACAATGGGACAAGTCAAGATGTATTTACCCAGATGAACTTTTGTTTTCTACCGGTGTTTCAGATTGGATTTTAGGATAGGAAGAAAAATGCATTTTTCCCCTCCAGAACTGAGTAATTTTTACCCCCAGTGGACTGAAGTATGAAAACATTTCTAAAAATGTGAGGTTTGCATTAAATGTTTTAATCCTATCTATTGATAAAGTTAGCTAAAGCTAAATCTTTCCAGACTGCACAGGTGCATGGGAGTAGGCCTGCAATCTAAGGCTGTGCAGCTTTTGCCAAGGTTCTAAAATGAAGTGTTTAAAGTAACCATGATTAAAGAAATGGCGGTTTAATAGTGAAGCGGCTCACTATGCTTTTCTTTAATAATAGGTTTGAGTTTAGCACCTTAGAAACCAACAAGATTTTGGAGGTATGAGCTTTCAAAGCTCCCTTCCTCAGTTGTAATGGAACCCTGAATTTAGCTGCTCTACTGGCTCCACACACTAAAGGCCATTTTTGAGCATGTGTGTTATTCACTGGGCCCAGTCTATAAGCCAGGATGTGCAGGAAATTCCTGTGGCTGCCATACTGGAAAGTGGTTGGGGGTATATAAGTCTATAAATAGTATATGCTTTTAATTACCATTATCTGTTAGTAAATAATGTGAATCTTGAATTTAAAAACCAGCATACTGATTTCTGGGACCAAATACCAACTGAGGGGCTGTCTTTCCAAACATATGAAATTTACTTATTTGTTTTTCTTATTTATATGCCACCTTTCTCACTGAGACTCGAGGTAAACTACAGAGTAATCTTTCATTGAATACCGACATACATAATTTATGTAAGCAAACTCAGTAAATAATATTTATCATTACACTTGTTCCTTCCTAATTTACTGACTGAACCTCTGTAATCCCTTCCATATTTCACCTGCAGAGACTAATTACTTGAGTTGTACACAGATGGAGTCATTTTTGCCCAGTGCCAGCTGTAAAGATGGATGTAGGTGGGCCATAAGGGTGTTGATTCCCTGGCATCCACAGCCGCTGTTCTGTGTAGCTCTAGCAGTAAAGTTATTGGACTGGTTCCTTTTCAACCACCATAGGCTGCAATTTGGGGGGGGGGGGGGAGTCCTCAGGTGCCACGAAAGTAGAGGAGAAAAATATGGCTTAAAGCACACAGTGAAAAAGATTAAGGACTCTATCTGTCAACACTAATGTCCAGATGTTTTAAAGTGTAAGGGAAAACAGTAAAAGGCCATTAATTACATGCCTCTTTCTTCACTTTGAAATGTTGTTTAAAAATATGTTTTAAGTACCTTACTTTTCCTGCCATTTTCAGAATCCTTTTTCTTTTTTATCCTTTATATACATTTCAGACAAAGCTTGTCAAAACAATCTTAATGGGGGGAAAACATATCTTTTTAAAAAACATAGGTGTTTCTGGTTTAGAATGAAATTCACACTTATTAGATTAAATTGAAAACATCCCATTAACTTCAAAGTTCAGCATGAACTGGATTTTTTAAAGGTTTCTCATGAAAAGGAGTCTACCTAGGATGGACCTCAAAGGCTTCCTACCAGTAAAGAAAACAAAGTTCATTGGTCACCCTTCTGTTAGCAAGCAGAATGCACAACAGTGGTGGAAGCAGAAAGTCAAGGAACAACAAGAGTAGTGGTATCCAGGGCCCTTTCTTCTAAGGTCCTTGAATTTTTGAGTGCTGAGCTTGAAAGAAGAAGCTTGTAGCTTTCCAAGTCCTTCCTGATGAGGACATGTGAGGACATCCCTAAATGCAAAGCCACACTGGACTGGCAGTGTCTTTTAATTAATATTTTATGGCTGACTGGCACTGTCTTGACTTATAGTCCACTATGAAATAGAACACCCTGTGATCTGCTGCCAAAAAGCATCTGGGTGCCTCATGTTCTTTGGCTGAGCTTTGGTCATTTTCATTCTGTGCTCAAGAGTCTGCCTGCAATCAAAGATTGTATGACAGAAAGGAAAATATTTCTTTACACATTTGTTCTATTTATCTTTGTTTACATGGGAAATTAAGGCTGGATCAGGAACAATATAAAATTCAGTGGCAAAAAAAGCTGTATTAAGGACTTCAACCCCAAGAACCCCAACCAATATGCTTCTCATGGAATGGAGTCTTCCCAATTTCTTGCTACTTCAAAGACCAGAATTAATGTCTGCAGATTGGTGTCCCTCTGAAATTCTGTCCAATGTGGGTGTTACCCTCAGTCACCATGGCTAGTAGTCATTAGTAGATTTACCCTCTACAAATCTATCTAATCCCCCTTTAAAGCTCTTTATTCCTGTGGCTATCACAACACCCTCTGGCAGCAAACTCCACATTTTAATCATTTTCAGTATATAATAGGATCTCCATCCTGAATCTACTGTCCATCAGTGTCATTGGATGCCATCAAGTTCTAGTATTTTGGAAGAAGGAGACCATTTGCTCTTCTAAGGTGACCAGATTGTCCCACTTTTGGAGGGACATCTGGGGGTACCTGGCAAATTGTACTTATGTTGAAATTTAAAAATATATATTACAATACTATTTTTGCATTCTATGCGTCCTATAAAACTTTTTGTTGCTCCATATAGACCAAATTTTTAATCAAGAACCCCCCCCCCCCCCGGTCAATGGTGTCCCACTTTACCAATGTTAAAATCTGGTCACCTTATGCATATAAATCTCTGTCATGTCCCTCCTTAGTCCTCTGTTTTCTAAACTGAAAAATCCCAGAGTCTTTATCCTTTCCTCAAAGGGAAAGTTCTCCAACCCCCTAATCATCTTGGTTGCCCTCTTACTTTTCCTAGCTCATATGTATCTGATGAAGTGGGTATGCACACGAAAGCTAATACTGAGAATTAAACTTTGTTGAACTTAAAGATGCCAGTGGACTCAAACTTTGTTCTATTGATTCAGACCCATGTGAACATAAAAATCCTATTGATTGAAATTGAAGAAATCTAAAGCACTGTTTAATCTCATGCTAAAATCATTGGCATTTAAATCTGCTTAAATGTTCCAGGTCACACTCATCAGGAACAACATCAAGTTAAAAAGAAAGAGTCCCAGTCAGTGTTCCATACAATGATATAAAGCAATACAGATTTTGGCTCTTGCACTGTTTATTGAAGATTTACTACTTCCAGATACACAAGTCTGTCTAAATACATTGTTCCACTGGACACCAGTTCATCAAAACCCCACTGATGAAAATGCAGGCACTGGTTTGTATTCTCCCGTTCTATTAGATCAAATTAAAGGCCGTTTTCCAGTCAAAGGAGCCTTTCTCCTTGGGAAGTCTCCTTAGGCCAGAGGAAGGATTCAGACTTCACTCAGCTGTGTGATAGGTTATAAGTCACTGCAATTAGCTGTAGCTCATTGGCTGCAGAGCTAAACAGGGAGCATTGTGCCTCCCTTTCAAGTAATTTAGTAACTTCCAAAGAGATTGCTTCAGGCTAATGAGAAATTTCAGAATCTTGATTAAAATGATGTCCTTTTTATGCATGCTAACATTATCCTAAGAAAAGTTACAAAAAAAAAGAAAACCTAAGAAGAATCTTTGCTTTGACATGAAAACGATATTCAGTGCAGGATTATCCAGCTGTTAATCAAGTTTTCTAAATCAACAATATTTATTTCTTAAATCATTTTCTTCCACAGTAACTTTTATTAAATAATGACAACCAAATGGTAAGGAGATCAGGCTTAAAGCACTAAGCTAATAGGAATAGCATATTTGGACATCATGTCACAGTACAAACTGAATCACTAACCTTTAGATTCTGTAGTCCAGAACTGGTATTATATGATTCATACATATCTTTTTCAGTCATATGAAGAAAGAGTCACTATGGGGGGAGAGTATCATTCATTTCAATCTCTTCATTCACAGCAGGCAGAATTTTCACCTGAGCAGCACAAGGCAAGAATAAATAAGTCACAAACGTTTTCAAAAAGCCAATTTAATGTTAGCTGGTGCTGGAATAATAACTGGAGACGAAAAACTAGAATGTAACTCTTCACCCACTTTCTAGCATCTTCAAATGATATCCTGGCTTTACAATAGGCTCAAGGTGGTTACAACAAATTTCTAAACAATGTTGGTAGTGGAAAAAAGTGCTGTCAAGTCACACAGGTAGATTAAAATAAATCACAGTACTAACACCTTAGCCCATGAGGTACAAAAGCCTCCAAGTCTAGTCTTCAGATTCATATAGGAATGCAGAAATTCAATCCAATGCCCTTTGCAAACAGTCAGTCTGGCAGGCTCTTTGAAAGGCTAGTAGGGGAAGGCCCGTGGCTCACAGCCTCTGGAAAGTCATCCCAAAGAGAAGGATGAGCAATGATTAAAAATGAACAGTGACTGAAAAGCCCCTTTTTACACCTGTAAAGAGGTTCAATTGGAATAATATCACATGTTTGAGTTCCATTTTAACTAGTATTGTATAGAAAGAGAAATAAATGATGATAATTGCCTCAGCCAAAGATAAGATATTTATAATTCACAATCTATCTTAGAATGTTTGCTAGACCTTATAATGGATTGATAATAAAAGACAAAAAAGAACACAGACTAAGTAACCAGCATCACAGCTAATGTGAATTTACAAATGGACATTACTTTTACCTGAGATGTTCAATTCATTATTTTTAATTTTAAAACTCAGTTTTTGGTTTGCAATATACAGTGGATACATTTGTGCCTGGATGACAAAGTTTTGTAGCTTGAGGCAGAGCTCTAACGGACAGCAGTGAATTTACTAACAGTATAAGACATGTTCAGCATCTTCCTTCCTATCTCCAGGGCTGCCTTCAAAAGACTGGAATGGTGCTCCATGAGACACAGGGGGCTGCAACTACTAGGAAAAGTCAGTACCCCTCTTCCCTTGTGGAAAAGCTGAAGCTTTGCCCATTTGCAAATATGTCCTAGGAGCTTGGCCTGATGGTTTTTACAAATACAGGAAATTGGTTGGTTTTGTTCAACATATAACATGGCTCTCTTTCTCTTTCACACACACACAGACTTCTATAGGGACATGGACTATCAGCCTTTCTCAGCTTTTTTACCATTAAGAAATCACTGAAACATTCTTCAGACTTTAACAAACCTGAAAAATGGTGTGATCATGCAGAATATGGTTGGGAAGCATAACTGTGTAGTGTGTACATGCCCACCCGGGGCCCCTTCCCTTTCCATCCCCTTCAGGTCCATCATTGGCCATTTTGAGGTGGGTCAACATATCCAAATGGTCATATCACCCAATAAATATATTTAAAAAATATATTTAAAAATAAGCTCCCACACATTCAGGAAAACCATTCAGGGCCATTAAGAAACCCCAGGGTTTCACCAAACCCTGATTGAGAAAGCCTGGACTAGATGATCCATGCCATAGCTTTCCTTACAGCTTTCATTCCATAAAGCTGAAATTAAACCATGGGAAGCCAAGGCAACATTCTGCTGTCTGGTTGAAAGCCAAATTGGACAAGCTACATAGTAGTGATTGCAGTGCTGGATTACAACCACAGAAAACACATCTGTGCAACCTAGATCTGTCATATAGGTTGGAGAGGAATAATGTCTCAAATAGGGCTCCCTAACTCAATGCTGCATGTAATTTCCAGTTAGAGCTTTTCGGTTGAACCCCAACTTGCAGAACAAATAGTCTGTGCACAGCTGTAGGCTGATGGAAATTGGAGGAGATTTGTAACCAGGCCCAACTTCTTGATAACACCACATTGCTTTCAGCTGGGCAATATCCAGCTTTCACTGCATGATGAAAAATTTCCACTTGAGCTCACTCTAATGTTATCACAAAAGATATGATTAAGTAATCAAACTTTGGTGCACTGAAAATCTTTTAAAATCCTCTCCTGGAAGCAGGGAGGCCTCCACTAAAAACTGGAAATGCAGAAGCAGGGTCAAGGGAGGGGGATTAAGAACACAAGAAGACACCTGCTGGTCCATCTAGTTCAGCATGCATGCAGTGCCCAATCAGTTCCTCTGGGTGGTCAACAACATGTCATAGAGGCTAAGGCCTTTCCCTGATGTTGCCTCCTAGCTCTGGGATTAAGAGACTTAGTACCTCTGATGACCACAATGGGGTAGTTACTGACCTGGAGCCAGATATCCTGGAATGTGAAATCAAATGGGCCTTAGGAAGTCTGAGCAACAATAAAGCTAGTGGTGGTGACAGCATTCCAGTTGAACTATTCAAAATCTTAAAGGACGATGCAGTAAAAGTGCTACACTCAATATGCCAGCAAATTTGGAAAACTCAGCAATGGCCACAGGATTGGAAAAGGTCAGTTTACATTCCAATCCCAAAGAAGGGCAATGCCAAAGAATGTTCAAACTACCGCACCATTGCACTCATTTCTCATGCTAGCAAAGTTATGCTCAAAATCCTACAAGCTAGGCTCCAGCAATATGTGGACCGAGAACTTCCAGAAGTACAGGCAGGATTTCGAAGAGGCAGAGGAACTAGAGATCAAATTGCCAACATACGCTGGATCATGGAAAAAGCTAGGGAGTTCCAGAAGAACATCTACTTCTGCTTCATTATGCTAAAGCCTTTGATTATGTGGAGCACAACAAATTGTGGCAAGTTCTTAAAGAGATGGGAATACCAGAGCATCTTATTTGTCTCTTGAGAAATTTATATGCAGGTCAAGAAGCAACAGTGAGAACTGAACATGGAATCACGGATTGGTTCAAAATTGAGAAAGGAGTTCGGCAAGGCTGTATACTGTCGCCTTGCCTATTTAACTTGTATGCGGAGCACATCATGAGAAAGGCGGGATTAGAGGAGTCACAAATTGGGATCAAGATTGCAGGGAGAAATATCAACAACTTCAGATATGCAGATGATACCACTCTAATGGCAGGAAGTGAAGAGGAACTAAAGAGCCTGTTGATGCGGGTGAAGGAAGAGAGGGCAAAAGTTGGCTTGAAACTCAACATCAAGAAAACAAAGATCATGGCAGCCGGCCCTCTCAATTACTGGCAAATAGATAGAGAAGAAATGGAGATAGTGACAGATTTTATTTTCCTCAGCTCCAAGATCACTGCAGAGGGGGACTGCAGCAAAGAAATTAAAAGACGCTTGCTCCTAGGGAGGAATGCTATGGCAAATCTAGACAGCATCCTAAAAAGCAGAGACATCACCCTGCCAACAAAAGTGCGTTTAGTCAAGGCTATGGTATTCCCAGTTGCAATGTATGGCTGCGCAAGTTGGACCATAAGGAAGGCCGAGCATCAAAGAATTGAGGCTTTTGAACTCTGGTGCTGGAGAAGACTCTTGCGAGTCCCTTGGACTGCAAGGCAAACAAACCGGTCAGTCCTAGAGGAGATCAGCCCTGACTGCTCTTTAGAAGGCCAGATCCTGAAGATGAAACTCAAATACTTTGGCCACCTCATGCGAAGGAAGGATTCCCTGGAGAAGAGCCTAATGCTGGGAGTGATCGAGGGCAAAAAAAAAAGGGGACGACAGAGAATGAGGTGGATGGATGGAGTCACTGAAGCAGTAGGTGCAAACTTAAAAGGACTCCAGGGAATGGTAGAGGACAGGAAGGCCTGGAGGATCATTGTCCATGGGGTCGCGATGGGTCGGACACGACTTCGCACATAACAACAACAACCTCTGAATATGGAGGTTCCCCTCAGTCACCATGGCTAGTAGATATTGGTAGACTTATCCTCCATGAATCTAATTTCTTCTAAAGCTATTTATTCCTGTGGCCATCACTACCTCCTCTGGCAGCAAATTCCACATTTTAATCACCCTCTGTATAAAGTAGTACTTCCTTTTGTCCATCCTGAACATACTAGCCATCAGTTTCATCAGCAGCTCTTGAGTTCTAGTGTTTTGGAAGACTAAGAACATTTTCTCTTTGTCAGCTCTATCTCATGTACAATTTTATGAATCTCTATCATGTGTCCCCCCCCCCTTAACTGTCTCTTTTCTAAATGGAAAAGTTCCACTCTCTCCAACATTTCCTCATAGGGAACGTGCTCCAAACCAGTGGTCCCCAACCCCTGGTCCGGGGACTGGGACCAGTCCGTGGATCAGTTGGTACCGGGCCACGGGTTCTTCCTCGTCCTCCTCCCCAGCTGCTGCCTCGGAGGCTGCCCTGCCACTAGCTCATCTTTGCTGCTCTCTGGTGGTCACCATGGCTGGGGCTCCCCCTCAGCGTGGCACTGCGCAGCTGCTGCTGGCAGCGCCCCCCAATGGGCAGCGGGAAGTCAGGGGCACCAGTGGGAAAGTAAGTGGAGCAGGGGCTCAGGTGGAGGTGGTGTCCCTTGGCAAAAGACTTCCCCCCCCCCTGAGCCTCAGTAAAATTGTCAAGCATTGACCGGTCCCCGGTGATAAAAAGGTTGGGGACCACTGCTCCAAACCACTTATCACCTTGATTCCTCTGTACTTCTTCCACCTCTGCAATGTTCTTTTGGAGATATGGTGGCCAGAATTGTACATAGTATTCCAAATGCGATTGCACCGTAGATTTATACAGGGCACTACAGTATTACTTCCAAATGCGATTGCACCGTAGATTTATACAGGGCACTACAGTATTACCCAATTAATTCTCAATCTCTTTCCTAATCATTCCTAACACAGAGTTTGCCTTTTTTCACCACTGGGATGCCACTTTCATTGAGCTATGCACTACAACCCCATGATCTTCTTCCCCCTCAGTCTCAGCAAGTTCAGACCCCATTGTTTTATTGGTTTAGTATTGAATGCTAATGATTGTAGAAATTTTAAATTTGCTTTTCACTCCCCCAAGATGGCAAGTCCAAGAGGAAGTGGTATATAAATCAAACTATAAATAAAATTAATTAGTCTATACTTTAAGTTGGGATTTTTTTTATCCGAATGGGCATTGTTGAGAAGAAGATTGATGTGTTGCTTTGCTGCGATTCCATTGTCCAGTTAACTTCATCAGGCATTTCAAGCACAAGTTGATCTGTGTCCCCAATTAAAGAATGGAGAAAATAACTCCATGTTATTTTATATAAAGGAGAATAAGCTATTTGCAAGCAGATAACTCATCTATAGCAGACATCTGTGCTAAAAAAAGTATTACTCTAAACAGGTTTGCATGTCATTACAGAAACCAAAATAGCATGCCGTTCAGCCAGGATGCCCCCAAATAATACAGTCATTAATTAAATATTAGCAAATGTTTTAGGTAATTTCTTTTGAATCTAAAGATTTATTAGGAATCAATGACTCAAGGTGGCCTCAACAGAAATGAAAAAACTGATAGGCAAACTAAAACAAGAGGTGAAGGTTCATGGGTGACGTGATACCTTTCAATTTTGTCTCCCTCCCCAAATCGGAAGTCTCACCAACCTCAGCTTATCTCACCCAGTTTCATTCCAATCTTTCTTTTCTGAAAAGATTTTCTTTCAAAGAACCCCCAGGTAAGAGCACTGAGAGAGGGGGAAATGTATCCAGTGGGGAAACTATACATGATCTATCAGAAGTACAAGCAAGACAGCCTAAGGAAATGCTCACCTGTAAAAAGACAATTACAGGTCACTTGTCAATAAACAAAACAATGGGCATTTGCTCTTGCCTGGATGGATATGGTCAGAGTCAATAGCAGATGTTTCCAGAGGGATGAGCTCCTAAAAGCCTAAGGCAAAATGAGTTAGATGTAAGAAAAAGATATCATGCAAGGGACTTCCAAGCCACAGCATTCCTGAGTGACAGGTGCAATAATGGGAGTCTGAAAAAGGATAACAGTCATTGCCTGTGGTATAACAATGTCTTTGAGGCAGTCCTAAGCTTTGCCTACCTTTTAACTTGCATACTGGACCTCTTTCTGACAGAGCCATTTCCTGAAATTAGCCCCAAGGAACAGATAATGAAAATCTTCTGAGGAGAATGAGGTTGTCACCTTTTGGAAAAGCCAGAAAAGGACATTTCTGTGGGGAATCGAAGGAGTATCATTCAGCATGGAACCATTACCTTCCTAGTATAGCTTGTTGAACACTGATAATCACTACACAGTCAAGAACCAAAGTAGGACCTGAACATCTTGATAAAACCGTATATGTGCTCTCTCTCCCTCATATATGCCCACACAGAGAATGTTCTGTTAAATTAGAACCAGCTTAATTGCTTCATTTATTGTACATTTCCTCCTCCTAGACTACGTTTGCCAAGCAACTCAAATGTATGTCATTTTAATTCCAAGCAAAACATGACCAGTTAATGTATTCAGAAGGTGAATGGATAATATGCTTAGGTATTTCTGAGTATCCACAGTGTTCAGATGTTTGTTTCTATAAACTTGAGCAGCCATGGGGTAGAGTAATAATTGAACAGTAGGGACAAAAGTTTCTTAGCCCTAACCTGGTTAAAAATCTGGAAACATAACCAGGATAATTGCTTCTGGAACTTATCTGGAAACTATAAGGTTTCTCAATCTTTGAATCTGCAAACTATTACCTATTTAGTATCATTATCTCACCTTTTGTTTAAGAGGCTGAGGCTGGTGTACAACATTTTTCCTGCATTTTGCCCTCACAACCACTAGATTAAGCTGAGAGAAAACGGCTGATCCAAGATCACCCAGCTCCCTGACAGAGTAGGGATTTGGACACAGGGTTCAAAGTCTGATCTTGCAATCACTACACTTCATTGTCTCCATAGCTCATATTGACTCACCAAACATCCTAGTTCATCCTCAAGAAAGAAGCCTACTCTGATGGCATATCAGCCGGTCTTCTATGTGCTTGTTCACCCCCAGGCCTTGCTACCTATACCACATGCCTTCCTATAAGGCACTCATTCAGCCTAGTTTCAGGTAATATTGCTTGTTCCAGAATATTCCATTGAAAAGAGGTTGTTTGTGTTCCCTGCATTTAATCCAACTGGAACTGTCCTTTGTAAGAAAAATATTAGCAGTGTGGTCAGCTATTGTACTTCATTTTTGAGCAGATGGCATCTTGTCAAGTCTTATCTTTGAATTTCCTGGCTTGTGTCACAATCTTCATGTTATTTAAACATAGTTTTGTATCTAATTTAATTTCCTTGTTTTTGTTTAGCCTCAATAATAAAAAGGAAATCTTTTCAAAGAGGTTAAAGCTAGCCTATTATTGGACTGAAAGAGTGAATTCATGAGTTATCAGGGAGCTAACAAGAGAATAGACATTAAGGCCAAGAGCTATAAAAGAAGGGAGCATGGGAACCAAGACATAAAACCTAGCTGATAAGATTTTTTAAATATAAAGGAAGGCAAGAAGAATTAATGAGAAGCTCAAGGCAACATAACATAAGCCTATAGATAGGAATGGAAGATCAGAAGAAAGTGATGAATTAGTTCAGACGTTCACGGCACAACAAGGTACATATGTCATGTTTGAACTGGATATAGAAAAATTAAGAATTAGCTAGTAAACACAGTTGAATATCCTTACACATCGTAATTGTGGGAAGAGCCTAACAACAGATGGAAACAGCTGGTGACCATTTCAAATTGTCATGATTGTGAGATACAGTTTGGTTCACCCCAAGGTTTCTCTCCTCACCTGGCAAGAGAAGAACATTTACTTGTGTGTGGGGGGGGGGACTGGTTCTGTGAATCAAGGTTCAATTTTTTAGATTTTAAAAATGCATGAATTACTGAAGATGGAGGAATACTCTCCATTTTTCTGACTTCAAGCTTCCAAGTGTATCTGTGTATATTTATATTTATATTTATATTTATATTTATATTTATATTTATATTTATATTTATATTTATATTTATATTTATATTTATATTTATATTTATATTTATATTTATATTTATATTTATATTTATATTTATATTTATATTTATAGACACACACACAGAAGTCATGATTGTGTGGAGCACAGCAAATTGTGTCAAGTTCTTAAAGAGATGGGAATACCAGAGCATCTAATCTGTCTCCTGAGAAACCTCTGTGCAGGTCAAAAAGCAACAGTGAGAACCGGGCATGGAATCACTGATTGGTTCAAAATTGAGAAAGGAGTTCGGCAAGTCTGTATACTGTCACCTTGTCTATTTAACTTCTATGCGGAGCACATCATGAGAAAGGCGGGGTTAGATGAGTCACAAATTGGGATCAAGATGCAGGGAGAAATATCAACAACTTCAGATATGCAGATGATACCACTCTAATGATAGAAAGCGAAGAGGATCTAAAAAGCGTCTTGATGCGGGTGAAGGAGGAAAGTGCAAAAGTTGGCTTGAAACTCAACATCAAGAAAACGAAGATCATGGCATCTGGCCCTCTCAAGTCCTGGCAAATAGATGGGGACGAAATGGAGGTAGTGACAGATTTTATTTTCCTGGGCTCCAAGATTACTGCAGATGGGGACTGTAGCAAAGAAATTAAAAGATGCTTGCTCCTGGGAAGGAAAGATATGGCAAATCTAGACAGCATCCTAAAAAGCAG
Organism: Paroedura picta; assembly: GCF_049243985.1. NCBI lineage: Eukaryota > Metazoa > Chordata > Lepidosauria > Squamata > Gekkonidae > Paroedura > Paroedura picta. The sequence goes on from NC_135372.1 coordinate 79,736,752, forward strand.
AGACATCACCCTGCCAACAAAAGTGCGTTTAGTCAAGGCTATGGTATTCCCAGTTGCAATGTATGACTGTGAAAGTTGGACCATAAGGAAGGCCAAGTGTCAAAGAATTGAGGCTTTTGAACTCTGGTGCTGGAGAAGACTCTTGCGAGTCCCTTGGACTGCAAGGTGAACAAACAGGTCAGTCCTAGAGGAGATCAGCCCTGACTGCTTCTTAGAAGGCCAGATCCTGAAGATGAAACTCAAATACTTTGGCCACCTCATGAGAAGGAAGGATTCCCTGGAGAAAAACCTAATACTGGGAGTAATTGTGGGCAAGAGAAGAAGCGGATGACAGGGAATGAAGTGGCTGGATGGAGTCACTAAGGAAGTTGGTGCGAACTTAAATGGACTCCAGGGAATGGCAGAGGAGAGGAAGGCTTGGAGGATCATTGTCCATGGGCCGTGATGGATCAGACATGACTAACAACAACTGGCTGCACCCTGATTGGCCCTGGAGAGGTCGGATCATTTGTCCCCCAAGGCTGTTTCACAATTATATATAGGCACCCAATGGATAAGATTAATGTTATTAAACTTATGGGATTTATTAGATTGATGGAACAGAACTACGATATCAGAAAATCACAGCATTCAACAAACATAATCTCTTTAAATATTTTATCTGGAAAGAAATGTACATGGCTCCTTTAAGCTTTTCCTCATAGGACTTCACTATCTGACCTAATGTTTTGAAAATAAATGTTCCTGTGCAAATAGAGATGGGATAGTAGGGAGGTGATTCTTCTCATTGTTGGAAAGGATCATTGCTGGGATATCACCAAAGCATGCAGGCTCATTCAGATGATCTCATCAGTGCAAACCAGCACAGCAAGTGAGCCAAAATTATTCCTGCCAAGAGTAATTCTCTGCAAAGGAACTTCCTGGCCAGATAAGGTCAAAGAAACCCATTGCATATGTTGTTATTCTAAAGGCTAACTGACAAACTAGATGGATATTGAGTAGCTGCAGGAGTCCAAAACAATGCATAAGGTACTGAGGGGAAAACTCTTTCTCTTTGGCTTTGAATACTTGAAGAGAAGGGTGGGGGTGTCTGGAAATGCAGCAAGGTAACACAGGTTGTACATATTGCAACCCAATGTGCTCTGTGAGGACATGACTTTTCACATCATGGTATATCCCTTATTTCAGAAACAAGGACTAGATGCTTGTAGACCAGTTTATGCTCTTCATGTTTACAAATGTTACCAGTATGTCAGGCTTCAACTCCTACAGGCCAGGGTCTGGGGTGGGCACATCTTCCAGCATCTTTTCTTCAACAAGCACATGGGTTGTGTATCATTTTAGGATGAGGAGGAGGGTTCATCTCCACCCTGATCCCTCCCATTGTATTTAAGTTTGCCGGTTTCCATGTGGGTATGGACAATCTCCTAGAATTTAACTGATCTCCAGATAGCAGAGTTCCCAGGAGGAAATGCGTGGGCTCTATGGCATTAGGTGACACTGCAGCCTCTCTGCTTCACAAACACTGCCCTTTTGGACTTGTCAACCCTACTTGTACAAGTTCTCTGGCTTCAATGGCATGGTGTGGCCCTTCCTCCTCAGCTCTCCCTGGGCTGGCCTAATGAAGGAGTGTCTGGGGGTGGGCTGATCCTGGACTGTCCCAGTACCCTTCCTTCCAGGGCAAGGAAAGTGAAGGAAATCAGGGCCAGCCTCACTGGGCCCTCCCATGACCTGCCCTGCCCTGCCCTCAATGTCTTCAAGCTCTGTTCTGTTAGCTAAAGCTACTGCTGGCCTTCTCCTTCAGCAGGTTCCTAGCTGGTGCCTATTGCCTAAGTTCTACCCCACTTCTGAGGTGCACACCAAGCCTGCTGAGTTCTGAGGCCAATGCTGACACATTTCCAGGTGTGGGTTCAGTCTTGTTTCTTTCTTCACAGCCCTTAGTTGGACTGCTTGACTCAGTGGTACCTGGGCAAGGATGTCTCCCACTTGAATTTCCTCCAAAGCACAGTTGCAGCTGTGCCATTGTATATGCTGTCTGTTAAAGTTTTGTTTTAAGCTTTTAAGCTGTCATCAGCCATCCTCTCCAACCCAACTCTAGTCACTGACCTATGTCCTCACAGTAAGCTAGAAACTTCTCAGTTCTCAGAAGGAAGCCAGGCTTGCACTCCAATGATAGCTGTATTGCAAGCTCAAGGTATCATATGAAGCCCGATTTCTAGCTTGGTTAGGCTTGTGGGAACAGACCTCTGTCACGCACATTTGCTTCAATGGTTCTCTGACCACTGATGCTGTTTTTTGGAGAGGTCCACCTGACAAGATGCTTGCTCAATGTCTCTCTTCCTTTGCCAGCTGTGGCTAGCATTGATTAGAGAATAGTGAATACCTCCTTTCAAAAAAGGCTGATTCTCTCCCCTTTTCCTTTTATTGTGGCATTTTTCACAGACCTTTACAGCTATATATTGTGATTTCACTATGGAAAAATGTAAATAATAATTGAATCTTCAGGACATGAATCATAGAATCATAGAATCATAGAATCATAGAGTTGGAAGGGGCCATACAGGCCATCTAGTCCAACCCCCTGCTCAACGCAGGATTAGCCCTAAGCATCCTAAAGCATGGATAATCATTAGGTAGCCCTGGCAAGACGAAAGCCTATACAGCTTTGAGGCCTTCTGGGTGGTAAAGGTAAAGGTATCCCCTGTGCAAGCACCAAGTCATGTCTGACCCTTGAGGTGACGCCCTCTAGCGTTTTCATGGCAGACTCAATACGGGGTGGTTTGCCAGTGCCTTCCCCAGTCATTACCATTTACCCCCCAGCAGCAAGCTGGGTACTCATTTTACCGACCTCGGAAGGATGGAAGGCTGAGTCAACCTTGAGCCGGCTGCTGGGATTGAACTCCCAGCCTCATGGGCAGAGCTTCAGACTGCATGTCTGCTACCTTACCACTCTGCGCCACAAGAGGCTCTTGGTAGTTCATCCATTCTGGGTGGATGAACTACCAATCTGGCATCAGAACCAATATAAGGACTGCCTTGGCTGGTCTGGTGGGCAATTTTCTCTCAGAGGGAAACAGGAAGACTATGCCCCTGTTGGTTTATCTGGATCTTTCAGCTTCTTTGGCTATCATTGACTATAGTATCTCTCTGGTCTGATTTGGTGAACTGGAGGTTTTGCTTTCTAATAGTTCCATCTCTACCTGTAAGAAAAGTCCCAAAATATGCTAAGGTTTAACAGTTCCATGACAAGAACATTTGAGTACAATTCTTTGTAGAAGTGCTTAGAATTCTTCTCTTAGCATCTCCTACAGAAATTTTTATCATTATCCTGTACAAAAAAGGAATAGCCAAATCTAGGAGCAACACTTTTGTTTTAAATAAAATCTTGGATAATTCAACACAAATTTAAAACTTCTTTAAGATTTGAAAGGATGGCTGCATTCAGCTCCTGTCTATAATTCAATTTCTGTTGAGAGGTTAAACAAAAAGCTGTTATTCCCTATTAAATTTTATAAGGGTTGGTGGTGCTCTTCAAGAAAAGGCTTGTATCAGGCAAATGTGCCCCACTGCTTTGTAAAGGCATACTTTTTCTATTAAGAAGATGTTTTCATTGCTCTTCCATCATGCTGAGCAGAAGGGAATATTACTCTTTCAGCAGCTGGAGTACAAGATCCACTGCCAGTGGGGGACTGGCCATTACCAGATATATATTAAGTAAAGTGGTGAGCAGCAACTCTTTGAAGAAGATGTGTTTACCTCATAATAGCACATACATCATTCCATTCCCAAGCCGGACATGTGCATTGTTTTGTGTGTGTGTGCATGTTTTGTAAAACAGTAGTTCTTCTGTCTTTCTATTTCCAAGCATTAAGCATGTGTATTAACTTGGATGCAGTTATTGAGCTGCAGCTTGATTTGCATGCAGCAGTGATTGTAATTCCCTGTCAAATTGATGCAGCTACTAGTTTCCCTACAGTGCTACATAAGAAAGAGCTAGTTCACGTGACCCTCTTTTCAATTGCAAACTGTACACTCAGTGAATGTCTGTATTTTTCTATCTCTGGATGTACCATGATCTCATGTAGAGGTCACCGTTGACTTGGCTTCCACACAACTGTTGGAACTGAGTTTATTAGAGGCATGATAAAAGTTAATTTTGCTATGAAACAGAGTGCCATCCTAGTGCAATTATATCCAAAATGAGAGGCAATCATTCTCATTTGCAATGAGACGCAATCATCCGATTTCACAGCATTCCTACTTCAAATTACAACCCCTCACCATTCAAGTAATTCTCTTGTGATTTACTTTGTAGGTATCAGTTCTCATATAAGAGTCTTTACTTATTGGATTTATTGTAATAATTTATTTTGGTATTGTAATAATAATTTTTATTTAATGTTCAGGACTTGTCACTGATGAAAGAATCTCACTGAAAACGGATATTACCTGGATTCCGTTTTGACAGAAGTCCTACAGAATAAACAGATAAGGAAAACTACAAAAAAGGACACTTTTCTTTCTTTTATGAATATATTTATTGTATTGCCATTGGATAGGTCTTTTTCTCTCTGTTTGGTATCAGTTCTCAGGCTAAGATACCCAAATGCTGGCTACACCCGGACTACAGGAATTGCTCTAGTATCACATATAGATAACTTCAACGGATGCATATAGAACTGAATAGCCTAAGGCAGAAAGAGGTGCACTGTTCCAAAATTTCATCTGTACAGCAATGAATAAATGTATGGTTGCCTTGTTCAGATCCTGGTGAACAGGACAGATTCAGGATAGATTCACTGTATCTGACGAAGTGTGCTTGCACATGAAAACTTATACCTTGAATAAAATTGTTTTGGTCTTAAAGGTGCCGCTGGACTCAAGTTTTGTTTTGGTGAATAGGATTGTTACTGAACATTTTATGCTGTCAGAATACAAGGTGAACTGCCCTGCCAGTCATTGGTGATTACAGCTGACTTTTCTGATTTACAGTTTCCTGATTTGCAGGTTGTTAAAATATTTGTTGCTTGGGGGAGAGCAGGGGGGGATCTTGCTGGTCTGGAAAATGTTCCTACATAATTATGCTGATGACTGAAAATCAGCCTGAAAAGGCTTTAATTCATAGCAGCTTATACAATAAGAGAGATTTAAGTGGGATTTTTATTTTCAGCCCTTATTTTTAATAAGTTTCATTCATGTTGATATCCTGTGCTGCAGGCCCCAAAGTGTACAGGTTTATGTGGCTAAACCAGTTCTAATCCTGCTCTCAGCATCTGATTCCTTTTCTGGAAACACTTCCTTAAGCAAATAAGTTCTTATATCTAGAGGCTTATGTTATGTTTATTTTCTCAATGTTGTGTTTATGTGGATAATTAAAAGGGATAGTTCCCTGCCCCATGTAACTGGCCTGAGGAAACATGGGGAGTGGGAAAGGTTAGAGATGAAGCTCAAGGGTAGGGCCCAGTTTTCATACAGCAAGTAAAGACCCTGTCTGACTTTATGTATAAGGAGACTTGTGTGTTTAAGTGCACAATTTTTGGGACTCAGGAAGTGACTCAAACACATCATAAACTATTTTGGTACAAGCCTTCTGTTTGCACTGAGGTCTCCAGTTGTAAGGCAGCTACATGTGCTATTCGCCATAGCTGTACATATTCCAAAAATTAGTCTATCAGTAGCAGTTTTTTTTTTAAGAGCCTCTTGTGGCGCAGAGTGGTAAGGCAGCAGAAATGCTCTCTGAAGCTGTCTGCCCATGAGGCTGGGAGTTCGATCCCAGCAGCCGGCTGAAGGTTGGCTCAGCCTTCCATCCTTCCGAGGTCGGTAAAATGAGTACCCAGCTTGCTGGGGGGTAAACGGTAATGACTGGGGAAGGCACTGGCAAACCACCCTGTATTGAGTCTGCCATGAAAACGCTGGAGGGCGTCACCCCAAGGGTCAGACATGACTCGGTGCTTGCACAGGGGATACCTATACCTTTACCTTTAGCAGTTTTTTGCCAATTTGATTATTAAATGGAATTGCCATTTGCACACTTGTAATGAATGTTTTCAGCGGCAAATAATCATTAAGCTCCCACTAAAGATTAGAATCAACTCCTATTTTTAGCCTATTTCTCCATCATCTATCAACCAAATATGTAAGTTATTCAGCATATAAGAGAATCTACTCCTGGTGCTGGAAACCCCTCTGCCCATGGACTGCATGCATTCCTTTTGGAAGCCTTGAGGAATGTTTCTCAACAAGAATTTGTAGGGAGGGGTCATATATACACCCACTTCTCCAAAAGCAGCACTTGGTCTATTCATGAAGAAGCAGTGTGGAGAGCGGCACCTCTGCAATGATTATAACGCTTTCAGTAAGAGCACAATTGGAACAGGGACACATTGCCCCTGATCCTTCAGTTGTTGAAGCAACTGAGTAGGGCCTTTGTAAACACCAAGCTTGCCATTCAGGTGTATACGGTTTAGTCTGGGTTGGGACAGGTAATGAGTAGAAGACTACATTTCACCCTCAATATGGAGATTTTGACTATTGAGTAATGCCTTTTGGCATGTGCAGTGCCATATTCTAACACTTCATGAACAATGTTTTCTGGTATCTGCTTAACCATTCCATCTTCATCTAACTTGATGATATATTGATTTATGCAATTCTCAGATTTCTGTCTGACACGTGGCAATTATCCTGCAGACGTTGCATTAACAGAATTTGTTTGCCAAACTGAACAAGTGAATATTTGATCTGATAGAGGTGGTCTTCTTTGAACATCACATATCACAACTCAGAATATTCTCTTGTACTTATACAAAGTAAATGTGATTTTGATGTGGCAAGCCCTTAAGAGTATGAAAGACTTCCGGTGGTTCTTGGTCTTTACAAATTAATATAACTGGTTTATCACCACCTATGCCTACTGACACATCAACAGCCTATTGACATATGAATACATGAAGTTGCCTTATGTTGAATTAAACCATTGGTCTAACAAAGTCAGGCTTGTCTACTCAGTCTGGTAGCAGATCTTCCAGTCTTCATCAGAGGTCTTTCATATCACCTACTCTCTGGTCTTTTCAGCATAGACTTTTTAAACAGATCACTTAGCTATGGCCACTCTCTCAACAGTTTATGCAGTCTTGGTGAACTTTCCAATGGACCCCTGAAGCCAAGAGGATATTTTAGATGCTGAATGCACACTTTTCCTCAGTCACTCAGTTTGTCACCCAGTTCCATACATGCCATTCATTGTTGAGACAGATGCCTCCAATCTCTTGGCACAATTTTATCCCAGCAGCAGTCTCATGAGAAGCCACAGACCACCTATTTGTATTATTCCTGGAATCTTATACTAAATGAGATCAATTACTCCATCTGGGATAAGGAGCTTTTGGCTATCAAGGCTGCTTTCAATCACTGGTGATATCACCTCAAAGAAGCTCGACACCCTGTCTAGAGCCACACTGATCATTGTAACCTGAAACACCTCCATAGTATGTGAAATCTCAACCTCTGGTCATTTTTCTTTTCAGAAGTCAGTCAGTCAGTAGTTAATTTTGAAGTCAGAGCCATAACAACCTAACAAACAGAAGTCAACTTTCAAGTGACATATATCCCAGCACTCAAAACTGCTGGACCGGTGCCTGCTCACACAAAGTGTAATATGTGCTTTTATCCCCAGCAAAGGAAACTTTGGATAGAGTCCAAAGAATTTGGGCCTAAGAATTTTGTGTGTATCTGTCAGGAACCAAACAGAGAGAAACAGACCTATCCACTGGCAATATAATAAATATATTCATAAAAGAAAGAAAACTGTCCTATTTTTGTAGTTTTCCTTGTTTCTTTATTCTGTAGGACTTCTGTCAAAACAGAATCCAGGTAATATCCGTTTTCAGTGAGATTCTTTCATCAGTGACAAGTCCTTATATATATTAACTAGGGGCAAAGCCCCTTGTATCCAAGAATACAACGGGCACTAGAGCTTGGCAGTGGGAAGAGGAAGGGGAGTAGTTGTCCAGTCTGTAAGGGCATGGGGTTGAATGTGTGTGTTGTGTGGGAGGTTGTGGTGGCATGGTGGCAAATGAGGTCATGGGTGTGGAGATATGGGTGTCAAGAACCTGTGGTGTGGAATGTTCATTGAGTGTAGGAGAAGACTGACCTTTGGGAATTGTGGCATAGTGGTTACAGATGAGCTTTCCAGAGCCATGTCTTCAGATATGTGAAGGGAAAAGCAGACTGGAGACTCTTCTTAGGGGAAGATTACATGGCAACCAATTCCTCCCAGTTATGCGTCATTTCCCTTCTTGTGTGAATTAGGCCACATTCACCGAAATGCCCCTCTGCCCTAATACACATGGGGTAGTCACAGTACACAGGTGTTCACCCTGTTCCTTCTGTCTCCCATGTTTTCACTGTTGGTAAAATGTTATGTGCCCACATGCTTCTTTCATGGTTGCTCCTTAGAAGAACGGATTTTTGTACCCTATTGCATACTACCCAAAGGAGTCTCAAAGCGGTTTACAAACACCTTTTCCATTCGTCTCTCCACAATAGTCAACCTGTGAGGTATGTGGGGTTGTGAGAGAACTGGGAATGGGTCGCAGTGACCCAGCAGGCCTCAGGTGTCTCAAAGCATTTTTAATCGTCTTCCCTTTCTCTCCCCATAGCAGAGTCCCCATGAGGGAGGTAGGGTAGCGAGCCTCACAGGGAAGCTGGCAACCCTAAGAGGAAGACTATCTGTGCACAGCAGTCTTGACCTTAGTAAGGTTTTTTATACTGTTTTTTTTATTTGCCAGGCCAAGGTTATTTGCCAAGCCAATAAGTAATTTCAGTTACTATGTGTCTCTAGACATTTACTTCTTCTCTGTTAACAGTTTCAGGCTGTAAATATTTATTTAGATATTACTGCACTTTCCAGACTCACAGGACTGATGCTGGTCTGCCTGTCTGCGCCCCAGAATACAAACAGTTGCTGGTTAGGGCTGGCCATAACCCATAGCCCAGGAGGGACACTCCTGCAGCACTCCCTACCAACTGCAGGCAAAAATGGCTCATTTGAAGGCTGGTCTCTGAGGCATTGTATGATTTTGAAGTCCCACCTCCAAACCTCCAGGAATATTTCCAACCCAGGGGTAGCCAACTTACAGGTGTGGCCTGGAGAGCTCCTGGAATTACAGCTCACCTGCAGAGTATAAAGATCAGCTCCCCAGGCAGAAAGGGCTACTTTGGACAGGGTTGTGGTAGAGAAGAAACATTTAAGGCTTCCCACACAGGTTGTTGTTGAATTGAAAGACTTGAGGCCTACTGCACAGGGTTGTTGTGCAGAAGAAACAGGAGACAAAAGAGCCAGTTTCCTCTGCAGAATAACGCTGTACAGTGGCCTCAAATCTGCAGAGAGTTGCAAAGAAGAAAGACACATGGCTTGGCTGTGTCTAACCTCTGGGCAGAGCAGTATTTTAAGTGAGAAGGGGCTTTTCTGTGGCCTCCCTGTCAGCCAACTGTTTGGCAGAAGGGGAAAGTCCCCCCCCTCAAAAGGAAGGCCCTCAGGCTCCCCTGTGTTGCTCTTGGAAAGGCCTCCTTCCCTCAGTCAGGGCCAGTCAGAGGTTCCTTCACAGCAGGCCTGGAGGGGGGGAGGGGGAACACTCTGCAGCCTCCTGCCAGCAATTTACAGTTGGACTTGACAGTTAGGGCAGCCTTGGCGCGAAAAGGGCTGGCGCAGCCTGTCCAAGCCTCTGTTCTCATTCCCCTTGGCAGCCCTACTGACCTCCTCTCCCTTTGGTGGTCAGGAGCAGACTGGCAGCCAGACTGGGCTGAGTGAATGGAATTTTGGTCTGTCCTGGTGAGGGGTCAATAGGAAAGTGCTTTGCGCGCCTCCCCATTAGCTGCTTGGCCCTGGATGGACACTCGGAGCTTCGCGGCTCCTGATTAGGCCCTCTGAGTTTTTATCCTGGACAGGGCCCGCCCTAACTCCTCCCCAGGTGGCCTTACTCTTTTATTTAATAGGAGGGGTTAAAGATAGTATAATACTGGCCACAGGCTCACATAGGTATGGGGATACCGGTCTGTATTGACACGTTCCTCGACACAGACTGGTATCCCCATACCTATGTGTGCCTGTGGCTATTAATATATATAAGGACTTGTCACTGATGAAAGAATCTCACTGAAAACGGATATTACCTGGATTCTGTTTTGACAGAAGTCCTACAGAATAAAGAAACAAGGAAAACTACAAAAATAGGACATTTTTCTTTCTTTTATGAATATCTGTACACCGCCCGTGGCGCCGCGGGCGCCACGGACTAAATAAAGCAGTAAGCCCTCCTGGGGCGGGATGTGTCCAGGATGAGGAAGGGTCCGCATTGGACCCTTCCTCATGACAGACAATCAGAGGGACCAATCGGCAGGCGCGAAGCGCCTGCCGATTGGTCCCTCTGATTCCCAGCAACTGCAAGCCGCGTGCAGCGTGGCTCACAGTTGCTCCTGGCCTGACACGGCGAGAGGCGTAAAGCGCCTCTCGCCGTGCCAGGCCGCCGCCCGAGGAAACCCCTGCCAGCTGCTCCCAGCCTGACGCAGCGAGAGGCGCGAAGCGCCTCTCGCCGCGTCAGGCCACCGCCCGAGGGAACCCCCGGCAGTCGCACGGAGCGCGGCTGCCGTGGGCTTCCTGCCCGGCGGCCTGACGCGGCGGGAGGCGCAAAGCGCCTCTCGCCGCGTCACGCCGCCGCCACAGAAATAACCAACCCAGCTGACCAACCCAGCTGACCTGCGGGCACCGGAAGCAGCGGCAACGCCATCGACACCGGTGCCGTGATTGGGGGCACCAGAAGAGCCTCCATTACTCGAGGAAGCGGCACCGCGATCGCCGGCACCGCCCACCCAGCGAACGGCCGTGCCCGGCCCGCGATCGTCGGAGGGACCTTTGCCGCGACGCCGAGGCCTCGCTCTGCCGCGGCAGCAACTCGCCTGCCAGCGCCACTCCCCGCCGAGAAGGAGCCACGACGACGAGCAGTCTTCAAGAACCGTGGAGCTGCTGCTGTGGAGCCGCCGCAGCCCAGCACGGCCCAGCTGTCACAGGGCCTGCAAAACGGAGCTCTTCCTTCAGTTGAGGCTGGGTTAAGATCAATGGGACCCCCTCAGGCTTCTCTATACCATCCGGTGAACCCTTTGGTGGATGACTGTGGGAGGTAAGAGGGATCTTGCCATCTTGGTATGTTGGGGATAGAGTGGGTTTTAAGGAATTGGGATTTTTATGGGGATTGTTTCATGTGAACCACCTTGAGTCCTTGGAGGAAGGCAGCTTATAAGTCTAAGTAACAACAACAACAACAACAACAACAACAACAACAACAACAACAACAACAACAACAATAATAATAATAATAATAATAATGATAATAATAATAATAATTTACCTACCCTTTCTTCATTGTGCTCCTAAAGACAGATTCCAGTCTTGGCCGCATAATTTGCTTTATGATATTTTTTCATGTTCTATAGAATGTCTATATGGATAAGGTGCCACGTACCATGGGCCTAATTCAGCCATGTTTAAAGCATCCAAGTAGAGTGAACAGTTTTCAGAAACTTATTGGTTAACCACTGAATGAGCCTACCCAGTGGCACCCCAAGAACTACAAATCTATTCAAGTAAAGATAGAGGGCAAAAGTAGATATAAGGCAGCTGTAAGCAGCAACTATGGAAAGGAGAGTGGTTGCCAACTGAGAGGGACACTCTGCAAATTGCATCGCAGAATGTCACTGATCATGTGAAATACAGTTTTTTGCCAGAGGTAGCTTGGCTCTCAGAAAAACTTCCATCACCGTAACTAGAAATTTTGGGCCAAAAAAATGTAACCTTACTCAGGGGTGGTCTTAACCATGGGACATCTGTGAAAAATCAGAACAGTACCAATTGGTAACAGTATTAATATGGTACATTAATTGGAATTATATAGTCTATTTCTACCCTCATAGCAACAATCTCACACTTGCTTTATTTCACAATATCTCTACTTCTAATGCCCCCACTCTTGACTTTTTTCCCTACTGGAACACCACCAAAGCAGGATACAGTTTAGACGTGGGTAGACATGGCATTGCAATATCATTTCTAATTTTATTGCTTCTGATTAATATGTATAGACATTGCTTATTATTACTTCCTTCTCTTATGGTTGGTCAAAACTGATTTTTAAAAAGTAACTTTTAAAACATACTGTATTTAATAGGCACAAAATGGAAGAGACACTGAATTAAAGTGGTGCTTGACTGAATACCTCCTTCAGTGTACAATCAAGCAGCAGTCTTACAAATTGCCTGCTGAAGAAAAATTGCTGCAAAATTGAGGCCTAAGTGGTGAAGAAGTGCCTCAGCAAGTCTCATGGTTTGGCTAAACACCTAGAAACCAGATCCCCTGTAATTAAATGAAAAACCTCACGGTGATAGTTTTACTCTGGAGGGTTCCACTGCTTCCTGCTTTCTGATTCTTGTTGGAATTACGTTGGAAACAGATGTTCTTGCAAATCTTGGAACTCAAGCTTGTAACTTTGGCTAAAAGCAGGAAGTCTAAAGGTGCATGGAAATGCAAATATAAATAAATAAAATAGATTTGCACCTGAACTTTTTCTGAATCTCAAAGGTTAGGGACTGGGTTTTAGGCAAATGTTCAAACTGGCACTTCATCCTTAAAATCACTTCACACAATATGCTGAATTTAAGGTTTGAATTTCAGTTTCAGCTCTCAATTCCCTATTGTGAGTTTTCAGCCAAATTCTTTTAACTGTTTTGCTGCTGGGGTGCTTGGTACAAGAGAAATTTGGATTGAATTTCCATCTGTTTAGCATCCTCTCTTTGCTAAACTATCAAAAAGATCTGCACTGAGAGAACAAAGTTTCCACCTCTGCAAGGAGGATTGGGCAAAAGACTGAAAATACTTCAGCATCAGCAACCCTTACACCTGGTCATTTCCAGCAATCACAATGGCATGAGGCTAGCAAACCACAGAAAGTTTAATGGAAGCTTGAAGCACCTAGGGTGAAAGACAGAATTCAAAGATGGATCATTCAAGTCATTTACTGGGCTTCTGGGTTGAAAATACAGCAATATTTCGCACAGGCTGAATAGTATTTTAGGCCTTTCCGTTAGTGTTTTCCAAATAAAGTCTCTGTGCTTAATAATCTCAGAACTACCTTTGTCTTCTATTTGCTAATAGTTAGCTCAGAGAGGTGTAAGTGAAAAATAAACAAAATAGTTAGCATATGACATGCAATGATGAGGAAGAGGAATTCTGTGATTCACACCAAGGTTCTAACAGTACATTCACTTAGCACCATTGTAGTACCCCCTGAGGGCAGGGGGATGTTGTACGTGGTGTCCATGAGGAAGTTTGTGACACCATCCAGTCACTGTTGCTTTAAGCAGTTTTGTTTTTTTGTTTTTTGTTTTGTTTTTTGTTTCTGGTTAGCCTGCCACAACCATACCATGGTTTGAGGTGTATGAAAAAAGGCTTCAGGTTATAAACTGAGACAATGAAGGTAACAGATTGCAAAAATGGCCTAGTGGTCTACTGCAACAGCGAATCTAGGGTGTGGCAACCAGGGAACTTGCCCTGGGAGCCACTTGATGGGGCACCCCTGCTTTTGAACCTCCTCTCAACCACCATAGCTCTCTGTCCATGGCATCTCTCAGTCCACCAAGATGCTGGAGGAAGGCCAGGTCTTGTTCTTGCCAACCAAGAATTTTATTCTCCTCCTGACCATAGAGGATGGCAGGAGAGGAAAGCACAGCAGAGGGATCCTAGGTACTGGGCAGGAGGCACTGTTGCCTCCCAGGCTGGAGGGGTGGTGCCAGGCAAACTTGGCAGAGGGAAGAAGAAGAAGAAGAGTTGGTTCTTATATGCCACTTTTCCCTACCCGAAGGAGGCTCAAAGTGGCTTACAGTCGCCTTCCCATTCCTCTCCCCACAACAGACACCCTGTGGGGTGGGTCAGGCTGAGAGAGCCCTGATATCACTGCCCGGTCAGAACAGTTTTATCAGTGCCGTGGCGAGCCCAAGGTCACCCAATTGGCTGCATGTGGGGGAGTGCAGAATCGAACCTGGCATGCCAGATTAGAAGTCCCCACTCCTAACCACTACTCCAAACTGGCTCTCTACTACACTACACCAAACTGGAAGGGGGCTTCTTGGCAGTTCTAGGGGAAGGGGGCTTCTAGGTGAGGAGTGATAGACATGAAGTCAGGTGGGCCAGTCAGGCAGGAGGCTGACTGCATAAGACTTGCAAGAACCTGATCGGAGGGAGGTGACTGGGCCCAAATGATTAAATTGACCCAATTTATGGCTTGATCAGCCATAAATTCACAGGATAACCTTAGGGAGCGATGCTATTAGTCTTTAGTTTCTGTGTTGTAAAAAATAAATTTTACAGTGATTAAACGTGCAGATATCTGTAATGATGAATAAATAATTAATACACATACATTTCAAATTTGCTTTACAAAGTGCTGTATAGATGATCAATTTGGTTTAGGAATGATCAGGACTTTATATGAAATGAACTCACTAAACAACACTCAATTTAATACTAGTTTGAATATTGCTTCTTTTGAAGCAATTGATAACAGAAGTGTGAAAAGATTCCTATAGTGCAGCTGGAGGTCATTTCTAGAAGTGAACAAAAAAAAAGAAAATTATCTGGGAAAATTAATCTCAAGAAAGTCCTTGGAAATTAATCTCCAGAAACAGCTTTCTTCCTTTTAGAGCAGAAAGAAAGCCCTTAATCTCAAAGTACAGGGTTTCAAATCTCATCTGTCCTGAGTTAATTAAACTGTAGAAGACAAATACTCATTTTTACTTGGATTGTAGCTGCTGAAAGAGTTAAAGTAATGATATCAGATGAGAATATAAGGATTTAATCTCCTTACTGCAGTCTATGCTGTCTCAACAGCAGAGTTTATGGAACTTTTTGAAATGTAATTTCTAAATGTAATCTGCTTCTGAGGACCCACTTTGAAACGCCATGTAGTTTTCAGAACCCCATTGCAAAGTATCTTCATGCCGTTTTCTCTGTCACCAACACAAAATCCAGAAATATCACATTTGATAGCTGTGATCTTTACATTTTATTTTTCATATTTTGTATATAAAAACATTACTAAACAACAAGCTGAACTTCACCACCATTTTGCACAAAGGTGCTCTGTATTCTGTATATTTTCTCCTTTTTTGGGGCAGAGATCCTGAGGAGATGATGATCTGATGATCTTAAGGCAATCCTGTTTAGTCATCTGCTGTGATTTCCTGCAAGCAAAGAGCAGATCACATGTCTATTCTGGTTAACCAGAATCACTGCTATGGCCCCGTGGATGCTGAAGTTTTGCAGCACTAGTACTGAGCTGCAGGCTGTGTCAAGGATTCATTACAGGGGAAATCCAGGGAAGGCCAGCTGTAGCTGAGTCATCAGTCCACATATTTCAACAGATCAGGGATTATGTTCTTACAATAAAATTAATGGGTATTAGATCCAAGCTACACAAAAGAAAATACTTTGCACAATGTATAATTAACTTGCAGAACTCATGGAATGCAGCACCAGTCATTAGCATAGATGCTTTAATAGGGGATTAGAGAAATTCACAGAGCATAAATCCACCAACAGCTATTAGCCATGATGGCTGAATGGAACGTTCATGTTCAGAGACAGTATACCTTATAGAATCATAGAATAATAGAGTTGGAAGGGACCTCCTGGGTTATCTAGTCCAACCTCCTGGACTATGCAGGACACTCCCAACCCTATTGCTTATCCACTGTAATCTGCCAGTCCCTTGAACCTTCACAGAATCAACCTCTCCGTCAGATGGCTATCCAGCCTCTGTTTAAAAATTTCCAAAGATGGAGAACCCACCACCTCCCAAGGAAGCCTGTTCCACTGAGAAACCACTCTGTCAGGAACTTCTTCCAGATGTTTAGACTGAATTTATTTTGAATTAATTTAATCCCATTGGTTCTGGTCCACCTCTCTGGGGCAAGAGAGAACAACTCTGCTCCATCCTCTACATCAGTGGTCCCCAACCTGCGGGCCGCAGCCCGGTGCCGGGCCGCGAAGGCCATGGTGCCGGGCCACGGTTCCCTCTCCCCACCCCCACCCCCCGCAGTAAAAAACTTCCCAGGCCGCAAGCTTGCGGCCTGGGAAGCTTCTTACTGCGGGAGGGGGGGAGAGGGATTTAGGGCCCACGCATCGCGCATTCTTGGCCAGGCCACGCATGCGCACATGCGGCATGCGCAGCTGAAATCGCGCATGCGTGAAAGTGCCGCACATGCACGATTTCTGCTGCGCATGACGCATGTGTGCATGCGCGGGCACGCATGTGCAGTGCACGGGCGGGGCAGTTGCCCTGCCGGTCCCCAGCCTAAAAAAGGTTGGGGACCACTGCTCTACATGGCAGCCTTTTAAATACTTGAAGATGGTTATCAAATCCAACCTTTTGGGCTGAGGCTACGGAGCTTTGGAGGTTAGTTCACTACAGTTACAGAATATACCCCACATCTTTTCTTTCTTGTTTTTATGGCATTTGTCAATCACTAGAACATTTTACATACCACAAATGTCTTTATTTGCTACAGACTAGGTTCAAATGCTTATAATCATACATGAAGATCTTCAAAAGACTTAAGAAACCCTGTTTTCATTTTTTTTAATTAACGTAAATCTTAAATGGTTATTTTTATAAAATAACTCCTATTCTTGCATGTGCTTGGAAACTTATTCACAAAGGACATGTAAGTGTTAATATTTTTAAAATACACAGGAGGTGTTGTTTGGCTTCTGTTTTCAATTATAGCAAGCCAGCTCTTTTAATGAAGTAATGCCCTCCTGTTCTGGGTTTATCTTCTGGCAGATGAGGCAGCAGGTGATCCAGAGAGTCTGAATGCTTGAAAAACATTGCAGACAAGCTGTTTAGAGTTAACACCATCAATCATCTCACACAGCCTTTGGGTAAATTGACAGGCACAGTAGTGCTTTACAGCTAGGGGCGTACCAAGCCCCTGACCTACTATAGAGCCCTATTTATCCCTCAGTCTCTGAGGCCAAATGAGATTTCATTCTCCAGAGGAAATGTATCATACTCTGCTTAAAGCTCTAGGAAATGTTCAATAAAATATTTTCAATGACTTTAGCTTTCGCTTTTATAGTCTAATACCTGAATCACTGAGTTGCAGGACTTGAAAGTGTCTCAAAAGGTCATCTGATCTGTATGTACACAAAAGGAGAGACAATTAAATATAAATATCTTTGGCAGATGCTATCTGATTCTTCTTATGGCCTGTCTACTCTGGAGCTGCCTATGCTTTTATTTCAAGTCTTCAGAACACTACCAAGTGCTAGCATACATTTCTGAATTTCTCCAGGCATTTGTGTCTGCTGGTATATGACAATGAGGAGAGAGATTAGAAGTGTATTCTGCACAGAGCTCCTTTTGAAGACAAGTAGTTGATCTAACATAAAGCGGCCCAATTGCTACCTGACCCAGCTGTTTTGAACATCATATACCTATACTGAGGTAGTTACACTGACTGCCCATTTCTTTTTTCATGTTTTTTTATCTTAATATATAGAAAATGGAATAGAAAAAAAAAGAAAAAGATAGAAATAACATATTACATTTAAAAAAATACTGCCAAGATGAAATATTTTTTCATTTCTTTAGCTTATACATTTGTGTACTATTTTTTATATAGCCTATATAATAATGCCACTGTTCTTGACATTCTTCTATGGGTCTACTGTTGGTGACACTTGTTAACTTGGCCATTGTACATAGTTCTACAGGTTTATCTAACCAGTCCATTATCTCGGTTATCTCTTGTTGTTTCCAGAGCTTTGCCATTACAATTCTTGCCGCAGTAGTTGTGTAGAAGAAGAATTCTTCAGCCTTTTGGCAAATATTTTCTAGCCTCATATTTAGTGAAATATAATCAAGATACATGGGAAGTTTAGAGTTAATTTTTTCCAAGAAATTATGAATTTGTATCCAAAATTTCCTAATTTTCTTACAGTTCCACCACATATGATAAAAAGAGCTAACCTTTTCCTTACTTCTCCAACATTTGTCATCATATTCTTTAGACATTTTACTGATTACCATATAAAATGACTGCCTATTTCTAAATTGAATAGACTCCTAGCTTTGAGACCCTATACAACTGGGTATTCTTTCCCAGTATGAATCCATGTTGCATTGCTGGTCACTCCAGTACAGTATCCTATCTGCAGATTGATAAAGCTGCCATTGCCAGATCTTGAGCTTTTAAAGCAGAACTACAGGACACATGAGGCATAGCCTTGCCTTCTTTGTGAATCTCCTGCCCTTTGGTGAGTCTTGTCATAATCTCAGTTGCAGAGCTATGATTCCTGGTATTCAAGGTCCTGAAGGAAAATCCCTGTTCCTTGTGCGAAGCCCTCCCAACATTCCCATTTACAGTCTCCTAGGTCTAACAACATGGGAACAGAATATCACTATGCTACACATGTGTTCCCTGGCTGAAGGGTATATACTGCTGAAGTTATCCCTGACTAACCTGCAGGGTTAGTGTTTTTGTTCCATCCAGCTGTCAAGCAGAGGCAGGACGGAACAGTAGTGGAGGTCTCTGTTGACTTCATGTTCTATCTCAGATCACCTCTTTTTGTTGTGGCATGAGAACAAGCCCTGAGGAAACATAAGATTCCTCCTCCTTTCTAGCCCCTTCTCTTCTATGCCCACTTTTCCTCCTTCTGCATGGAGAGGACATATATAAGTACTAGCAGGTCATAACCAACCTATGGTGACCCGAGCAAGGAGTTTTCAGGATAAGTGAAAAGCAGCAGTTGTCTTCCTCTGTAGCCTTCCTTGGTGGCCTCCCCTCCAAGTAGTGATCATGCTTGAATTCTGATATCTGACGTGTTTGGGCTATACCATTCGGCCTTCTCTCCTTCATGGAGACCAGCCTGAACCAATGCAATGATTTCAGCACACCAGCAGTCACTTCAGGCTCTGTAGCCACAGTCATATTTAGGAATAATTCTACCTTATCCTCATCTAGAGGGCATAATTCAAAAGTCGCCTGTGAATTTAATTTGAGGGATAAAATATTTTCTAGATTATACAGTTCCAGAGTAGTGCAAATTTAGTACTGGATCTAGGAACAGTTACTTTGTCAGTGTTGTCCTTTGAGCTGCAAAATTAGAAATCTGTGAGTTGCACTTTGCAGTATGCACACCCAATCTGCATTAATCTTCTTCCATTTTATTTGGAGCACACTAATAATCCATTAAAGTTCTCTGAATGTCCATTCTGAAAAGTGTCTCACCCAAAGTTTACTGGGGGGTGTTAATTCTAATTACATGCAGCCATGAGCATGCTGCAACCAGCATATCTGTTCCTTTTTAAAAATGTAGACATAGATGAGAAATTATTCTGGCCTAAGCAGTATCCAGCACCTGGTTGTAAAAGACTTGTTGGGAAGATGCCATGAGAAACCTACAAGAAATCTGTTCCGCCAAGCCTGACGAGGGACCAGAAGCTTGTTCTATGCACTTTGCTCAGTCTTTGCAGGGGGACTTAATTACTTGGAGCTCTTTGCAGCCTACCATTTGGACACTGTGCAGATATATGGCTGCCTGATTCAAACAAAAGCACTATTTGAACCTGACCAAATTGATTTTCTCCAGGCAGCTGTATTTGCAGGGCCATGGAAGAATATAGAAATGGAATTCTAAAGTTTCTTTGTTTAATTTTTTAACCAAATCACTCCTGTGTGTGTAATTCTAAAGGGGGAAATCTATACGGTTTTTTAAAAATGGTTAAAACTGCAGCTGTGCCGTGTGGAAGAAGGTCTCGCTATCCTAGACTTGTTGCTGAGTAGACAAGTCCAGAAAGAATGATCTGAGCCTTCCCACAGCCATACTCACTTCATGGATAACACAAAATTCATTTTAGTCTCTTAGCCTGAGCAAACAATGTGCTCTCAGGAGTAGGGTTCAACCAATTAATGAAAATTAAAGGGAACACAAAATACATATAGAATCATAGAATCATAGATTGGAAGGAGCCATACAGGCCATCTAGTCCAACCCCTGCTCAACACAGGATCAGCCCAAAGCATCCTAAAGCAGATACAGATATCTGTACCACTTCTATAATGTATACAAACAGGATAAGTTCCAGGATGTATGTAAACCATTAGGTGCGATCGTGTCCAAGGAAAAAATCAAGAAGCATTCTCTATGTAATAAACGCTGGTTTATGTCAATGCCTTGAAGTAAATGGGATATAATTACTTCCATGCCAAAGAAAGACAATTCATCCAAAGAGTGATTATATTTAATCCAATTATCTGTCAACAGAGCATCTCTGATGCCATTATGAATTCTGGATAGGTGCTCCGTGATATGGATGTTCACCGATCTTGTCCAAATGCCCACATATAAATAATCACAAGAACATGTGATGCCATAGACCACATTTTAAATAAGAAATTAATAAAACCGTCAATGGAAACTTTGAAATTGTTTGAATGTGTGTACTCAAGAGACTCCTAACAAATGTTTTTATACTGAACAATGGCCACACCTATACGTCAATCCAGACGGCCTGCACTGGATTTTCAACTGGATATTCAGAGAGGGAGAAGGACGACCAGACCCAGGTAGCTTTTAATTTATCTAACAGACCACTGTCTCCCATTGAAAAAAAGTTCTGAGCAGTGGTCTGAATTTTGTTCCAACTTCTAAATACAGTATGTTTAAGACGCAATTTATTTAAGTTAAGAAGATTTGCATTTGTGATACTATATGTAGAGTGGCAAACCTGTTTGAAAAAAATATAAAGAACTTCTATTGTGGAATAAACAGACTTTATTGCATAGCCATTCATCAGTTCTTCTCTCGTGTTCAACCTCCAGGTGAGGCATGGAGATTTCCTGTTATAACCATTGAACTCCAGAGATTAGAAATCATTTCCCCTGGAGAAAATGACTTCTTTGGAGAGTAGAGGCATTGTACCCTGCTGAAGGCCTTATCTGAGGACCGGAGCTGCAAGAATGGAGAAGGCAAGGAACTGAATGCATCAAATCTTAAAACACGCCATCTTTTCTTTTAAGCACATGACTTTGAAATTGCCAGTGGGACTTCGGCATGTATGAATTCTAGAGTCCAATACTGAGAAAGTGGATATAGTATTCATTCAAAATGGAATCCTTTGCAAATGAGACACTTCATGGAGAATGCATACCACACCCCCTGCTGGCATGACTTCTCATAGCAAAAGAAGCTGTACAGGATCTGCTATCAGTCAAGCATATGGTTTTAGGAGTGGTCTACTCACAAAAGAACTGAATTAGCCCCATATTTTCTCTTTGTTATCCAGAGAAAATGTGCTACTCTGAGCTCCAATGCCATAAATTAACTTCAGAATGGAGAATGACTTTGTGGTTAATTACATATCTTCTAATTTAGGCAGCATAATTTAATAGAAAGTACCATGTGTTCCTTTGGAAATATGTTTCTACTAAAACAAATGATTTCTCTTTTAATGTAGCCTGGAGGCTCTGAGGGAAACAAAACAGAAAGGAAAAGTTGTGCTGTATTTACCAAGAGCATCAGAGTATTGATATTAACCCTTAACTAGGGTTAGTATATACTACTAATTTACCATATGTCAGTGCCGAGCTGAAAATTATTTAGGTAGCAGATCTTCAGATTTGTTATTGAAAACATCTGGGAATCATCATAATTGCTACTAGAAGTTGTCTCTGTACTGCTTTGCATTTTGATGGGTGATTGTTCATGCTAAAATCTATTTTTTTGTTTCAAAAAAAGTGTTAGGGAAGAAATCCAAGTTGACTTCTATATGCTAGCTAGCAAGCTGTTATGTTAGAACAAAACTGAATTGCCCTTATTTGCTGCTTTGCTTCTTTGCTTTCATTGATCACTGAAGTGCCATAGAGGTGTTGAACTCATTTGTTCCGAGGGCCTGTTCTGAAATAAATGTCACTTTTCCAGTGTACCGTAAAATGTAATGCTAGGTACCAGAGATATAAACTTTATAAAGGACACAGGCAAACCCAATAAACATTTTTATTTGTTACTAAAACTACAAACATTCTTATATTAACACTCTTACAGTATTTCCTTTATTTAACAGTCTTTGATAACTGACACCTCTTGCTCTGAATAAGTGCATCAAAATCTGAGGTCAACATCTGTGCTGTAGCACTCTTGGGGATGCTGTTTAGGTGTGTATCTGTAAGCTGCAAATATACTTCTGATGTATTGATGTTTATTACAAAAAACAGCTATTCACAGACATATGTTGGCCAATACATAGAATTTTAGAAACAAAAACCTTGTTGGGTGTAATTCTGACCCCAAACTGGTAACATTTGCTAAAGCCAACTTTAAAAACCTTATATTTCTGTATAGCATCACACCTCACTTACCTGTGATTTGTGACATTCTTTCTTTGGTTGGAAGTGAGCAGTTTAATGTCCCATTTTGTACTGACATTATACATTACTAGCTTCAAAGCCCATTCCTAAGAACGGGCCTTGAAAGGGCCCCCTCCCCTTGCCCCTGGCCAGGACAGAGCTCCTTAGCAGGCAGTCAGCAGGCCAGGAGGCCCTCGTCAGCAGTCCCAGCCTAGCAGGCCACAAGGCCCTCGTTAGCAAGCCCTCCACCACGACCCTTTGCCCAGGGCCCTCTCCCCTTACCTGCTGCTTGCGTCAGGCACTGAGGCGTCTGAGAGCAAAGAGGCTAGAGTCCAGGGACGGAGGGCGGGAGCTGCAGGGGCAGAACCAATCAGGGCAAAGCTGGCTGCACCCTGATTAGCCCTATTCTAACTTGGACAGCAGGACATGTCCCGCCCCCCAGGCTGTTTCATAAATATATAGAGGAGCAACAATGGAATAAGGATGTATTAGAGAAACTTAGAGAAACTTTTCCCTCCCCCTCCTCTTCCCTGGGACAAGTAATCCCAGGGGCTCTTTTTCCTCTTTGAAAATACACTTCTCCACTAGGATTCATCAGCAATTTTTTCTCTCTGAAACCCTGGGAACATTTTTGTGTGTAAAGCAGAGTTTCTTCCCCACTTAGAAAAGTCCACCTCTGTATGTACAAATATAATCTCTCCAAAGCACACTTTCTCAGTCCACCACAAAATTCAAGATCCCTCCAAAGCAGCCTTTCTCAACTTTTTTTTACCATTGAGAACCCATGAAACATTCTTCAAACCCCAGAAGGGATGCCATTGTGTAGAATATGGTTGGGAAGCATAACTGTGTACACATCTACCCAGGGCCCCTCCCGGCCCATCACTGGCCATTTGGGGAGGCAGTTTGACATGACCAGGTATGGTCATATCACCCATTAAATGTGTAACACATTTTAAAACTACATTAAAATTAATTAACTTCTACCCATTTGGGAAACCCCTCCAGGGCCATCAAGAAACCCCAGGGTTTCATGAACCCTGATTGAGAAAGCCTGCTCCATGGCTTCACCTACTGCCCAATGACCTAAATCAGTCCTTCTCTCCCATCACTTCTGTGTGATTCATCCACACCAATTCACACTCCTTCAGATTTTAAGTCTGCTCCTGCTTTGCTCTTGCTCCTTTTTGCACTTCAGTCTCAGAGACCTGACCTGACTTGCCACAAAGACTCACATACACCCCATGGTACTGAGGTTCAAGCATGGGACTAACATGCCCCACTCTGGCATGGAAGTTGCTGACTTTGGGTTAGTCACTCTCTCAGCCTAATGTAGCCTACACAGTTCTGAGAACAAAAATGTAGATTGGGAGAAAATGCTTGTAATTTGCTTCGGGTCCCCGTAAATGTTTTAAGGTGGATCAAGACTCCTGTTTTATCTTAACCTCCAATTACACCCTTGGTTTTGCATGATATTCCCCAGACAAAGCAAAGTACTTTCCCTCACTCCAACAGCTATATTTCTCTTCTTCTCCCATGGCTTTCCAATCACAGTTCCCACCACATACCCCATTGCACAAATTTCAACCCTTCCAAGCTCCTTCTGCCAGTCCCTTATACCAGGGGTAGTCAACCTGTGGTCCTCCAGATGTTGGCAGGGGCTCATGGTAATTGTAGTCCATGAACATCTGGAGGACCACAGGTTGACTACCCCTGCCTTATACCCCACCCTCCAGGTACATTCTGGCATTCCCACTCCTACACATCTCCTAATATCCGTTTCTATCAGGAACTCACCACCACCATTACCATATGATGACTTTCTCCCTCCCTTCTTCCTTTCCTCCTCCCACAGGCATGTTTATCTGGCATCACGATGGCGAAAGAGCGAGACAGGCAGGCAGAGAAAAAAGGTGACAGCGACAGTGGCAAAGGAGGCAGCTTCTGCTGTTAATGTGAAGGGGAAGGCCCAGCATACCTGCACACTGATGGAGAGGAGGTGACCCCCATCTCTGACAGGAGGACGTGGCTACATATGTGCAGCCTGACCCAACTGAGAGAAGGAGGAAGGGGAGACCTGAGGCAGGTCTTTTTGCTGCTTTTGTCCCCACTGCTGCCACCCTCCTCTTCCTTGCTCCCAGGCCAGATAACAGACCTGGAGGGACCAGTTTTGGCCCTTGGCCTATATGTTTGACACCCCTTTTCTACATAATGACATTGCTGCCTGACTCATAATAAAGAGAAGTAACTCCTCAACTATGATAATCACCCTACCTCAAAGCTCACCAGAACCAGCTTGGAGGGAAAACAAGATCTATACCCTCTCCTAGATCACTAGACATACACAACGGAGTGGCTTCGCTCATTAACCAATTCCTTACCATCAAACTGCCAGCATGACAGTTCTAGGGAGATCATTCCCTACACCTAGGAAATCCAGTGATAAAATGCTTTGCAGTACTTAGCCTGGAATGTTATTTTCAACATGATCAATAGTTTATTTTTCTTTCAGTTAATGAGACAGATGATGAGCTAATTCAATGGGGAGTCTGTCCCATAACAGTGTTTGGATGGGGCCTAAATAACACACGCTAATCATGGCAAGCAATATTTCAGCACTCTGTAACTGCATCTGCATATTTTAGCTGTGGCAAGCAACTTTGCTGTGAAGCTTTATGAGATCTTACTGACATACATGATGTTTCCAAAGTTGCCTTTAGCCTTCTAATAAGCCCTGCAGAACAATACTGTGCAGTTGTGAAATGCAGATTTTTGTTAATGACTTCACTCATTTCTGCTCCCTCTCACTCACACAGGAGTTTCCATTCTCCAGTTATGACAATAACCTGACCAGTAATAATGAGATGTACTGCAGATGGAGGTCATCAGAGAGAGATGGCCATCACTCCTCAAACACCTGCATTGGAACACAATCTGGCATTTATTAGCATAAATTCTTCCTGCTGACAAAGTCAGAGAGGCAGGGACAGGAAAGCAAACCCTTACACAGCTGGAGTATAAACTTGCAATGCTGCTGAGATTTATTTTTCTCTTGCAGATGACTTGGCTGTTATTGATCACGATTACCTCCAAATAAAAACCAGAATGTCCTAGCATAACATGATCGTAAAGTGTTGTTCTGCCTCTATTTTCTGAAACTCTACATTATCAGGGAAAGGACTCAAGAGAAGCAAAATTATCTTTACTGTTAACTCAGTAACTATAACTTTTATTATTTGTTTGATAGACAAATACTACCAGGTTCAGGGTGGTGACTCCATATTACATGCACCCAACAGAAAAATTAATGAAAGTGTGACTTAATTGTGTAAATGAAGACTAATCATGGAGACATACAAACAATACCACTGATAGTCCTTGTCATAGGGGAATGTCAAACAACACAGGTGATAGGATCTTCGGCAATTAAAAACAATGATTAGTACTCCCATGGGCCATTTACGCACTGGAGGTTTCATGCTGGGCTGCAGGCTAGAGTTTTAGTCACGGCAAGTTGTCCCACCTCTTCCTGCACCCACACAAGGGAGCATTTGGCCTGGTGTACCTCATCCACCCCCAATTTGTGCTCTTGCATGGGAGCTGGGGCAGTGAAGTTCCCAGTGCGTAAACGGTCATGGTGCTGCTTTGAAGATCCGGCAAGAGTCACCAGAGGAGCTGATGTTTAACCATTTCCTCTTGTGTGATTTTCTCCAGGGTAAATTGTCCCCCATAATGGCAATTGACTCCACCACAGGAGAGGCAGTCTGTGATGCTCTAGCCATCTCTGTCCCATATCCAAATGTACACACTTAACAAGAGCTAATTGCATATTGGAGAAAGGCCAATTAAATAGGCAGAGAGGATTAGACATCCCTTCTTCTAGAGGTCCTTTCCCAATCTTCCAATCAGTTGCATGGGCTGTTAGTTAGTTTTAAAAAGCCTAATGTATCTAAAGCTAAAGGACATCTCAATGAAGGCAATCTATCATGTCTTGTCTAGACTGATCCTCATGACACTACTGGGGGGAAATGCCTTTACTACAGAAAATCCAGCATGACAACCCTCTGTTATTTGGGGAAGAAGCACAGGGAAATAAGAGAGAAATAGATATATTACAAATGTGTTGGCTACTGGATCATACAAGATAAATTTCAGAAGGAAATCAGCTTCTGTTTCATAAATTACAGCAAAACGTTTGACTGACTGAATCATGAAAATCCATAAGATTTGCTACCAGAATTAAATGATTTTACTACAGCCACCAACAGTTTAGCCACATGCAAAGTTACTTGTTAATCCTCATCTCTTAGTAACAAAAGAAGACTTGTTTTATTAATTATTTTTTGTATTTATATACCTTCCTGCATAAGCAAAAGGAAAATCAGTTCAGTTCTCAAATATGAAAACTTAGGGCAATCCAAAAGAATATAAACAATAGTCTATTTGGTTAGTACCACATCCATAGAATTTATTAAAGTATGGAATACCATTAAATCTTCCTAACCATACTATTGCCTTGCAGGGGGATAAAGGGTAAAGTAAAGGTATCCCCTGTGCAAGCCCAGGTCATGTCTGACCCTTGGGGTGACGCCCTCTAGCGTTTTCATGGCAGACTCAATACGGGGTGATTTGCCAGTGCCTTCCCCAGCCATTACCATTTACCCCCCAGCAAGCTGGGTACTCATTTTACCAACCTCAGAAGGATGGAAGGCTGAGTCAACCTTGAGCCGGCTGCTGGGTTTGAACTCCCAGCCTCATGGGCAGAGCTTTCAGACTGCATGTCTGCTGCCTTACCACTCTGCACCACAAGAGGCTCTGCAGGGAGATACTGACCGCCTAATGAGGATACTGACAACCATAATTTGGCGTAAAATATTTAGCCTTTATTCAATATTGAGCGTGGCAAGCATGGGAAGAGAAATTTGCCCTCTTGTGGTCAGCCGACCATAAGGCAGCCCATCGCAGCCTGCCCCTCAACGGGTTGCATTGTCTATCCAGCCCAAAATCCTGGACAAAATGGCAGGCTAAAAAAGGGGGGAGGCAACATGGAGTGACCCCTCTGGGTGTCAGCCTCTGTTGGGTTCTCCTGTCCCCCAGAAATGCAAGCCTTCAACCAGGTTCTGTATCCATACAGTCCCTTAAGGGCCCCCCCAAATCTAGGGGAGGCCAGGGCGCAAGCTTGGCCGCCCCAAAATTGATCCTTCCCATGCTACACTTCCACCAGCTGTGACAATTAAACAATAATACAATCCAACCTCTAACAAATAGTCCAACAATTCATATGCAGGGAGGGAGGGTGGATTTTGCATCTTCGGGCGCCTTGTTGGCATTCCTCCCCCGCAGCGGCAATGGCTCCCTTTAGATGAGTCTTGGGGGCTTTATAGTGGCAAGACATTCAAACACACAAGCTTAAATGCTCTAAACTTCGGAAAAGATTGTTCAAACAGGTAGTTTGGAATTTTTATCAGAAAAAATACTAAATGAAAATGATTAATATACTCTGCGTGCTAACAATATTCTTTAATCAAGACCCCTCAAAAGAATTGGAAATTGACTGCCTCAGTTCACAACTACTCATAGTTTAACTAAACATTGAATCTTGATAATCCCATATAAAAAATAAAGAAAGGCAATATCATGGCTGTGCCCAGATGTCTTTATGAGACTCCCCAAGTTTCTGATCTCCTTGGCATTTAGGCTATTAAAACAACCAAGTCCAAAAATAAGAAGGGGACCAATGGGCTCTTGGCTGGAGAAGAGTACAGGGTCCTCATACTAGCACAACACTTTTCCATTTATCCCCACACTATTTCATCTTTTACTCCCCCTGCAGTGCCCATATTCCACCCCTTTTACCTGTCTTATTTTCTCTTTCTCAGCTATTTTCTAAACTACTTTTTGACTGCCTCATATCAGCTATATTAATTATTTAATTATTTCATTTATACCTCAGCTTTTTCCACAATAGGGACCAAAGCTGCTTACATTCTCTTCCCTTTTTTATCCATATAACAATCATGTAGGGTAGGTTAGGCAGAAAGTATGTGACTGGTCCAAAATCACCCATTGAGCTTCCATAGAAAGATGGAATTCAAACTAGGATCTCCCAGACCCTCTGGCATTCATAGGAACAATAGCAAGCAGCCAGGCTTAGTTAAGTCATGCAAGTCAGGTGGTATCAAATCACCTAGGGTTGGCAACCTCTGTATGGGACTAAGATATCACAGAATTACATATGTATTCTAGATGACACAGATGTGTTTTCTTGGAGAAAATGGCTTGTTTGGAGGGTGGATAGATTCTATGACACTATATCCATCTGAGGTCTCTCCCCTTCCAAAACCCTGCCCTCTTCAGACCCAACCATAACATCTCCAGGAATTTCTCAAACTGGAACTGGCAATCGTAGCCCAGGACTGGCCCCTATAAGTCCTCCCTTAATGGCCAAAACAGGCCTGGAAATGATCCTGTGTGTGTTTGTGTGTGTGTGTGTGTGCTCCCGCCTTTTAACTCACAGAAACCCAGCCTGGAATACAGTAGTTGCCTAGCAACAAACACTGAGGTAACCTATTACTTAATGCTACAGACAAACTTTTTATCATTTCTGGGTTTTGTAAACCCCCCCCCACACACACACACACACACGGGGTGCTTTTCAGGTTTGTAGAAAGTTCTCTTACCCACTCACTGCTGCAGTTACTGGATTTAAACAACCTCGGTCTTGGTTGACTTCACTATTAGATTAATTAATATGATGTAAAGTTCCTTTTACTTTATTTAGTTATAAACTGTTATGGCAGATTAATATGACGTTCTTCTGTTTATTAATTCTCATTATGCCAGTAGGAAATGCCAGTTCCTTCTCTATTCCAAAGGACACAACAGCATTTCAGTGGAGCTTCCATAGAGAGGCATGCTTCGGGTCAAGTTGATCAAAAGTAATTGTAATTTATGCAAACAGGAGGGGAAAGTGCCTTTCACTTACTGTGTTATATACCACAGAGGTCTGTATATTTTATCCAACTACTCATCATTCCTCTCTTTCATATTAAACAAAGATCTGGCATCATCTTTGCCACAGAATGGCTTGCTATCCTTCTTCTCCCTTGTTGTGAATGTTCACCAGCCATAAAACAGAAACTGCTTGGCTGAACATTATGGCTTCCATTTTGGCTGTCTTCTCATGATACATTTTGGAGTGGGTGGGAAAAAGAAAGATAGGAAACCAAGGAGAGGTGCATATATAAATATTATCTGCTTAACAATGTGTATGGTCCAGAAGCCAAGAGATTCTGTTTAGCAAGTTAGTCACAAAGCCACCTCTCATGTTGGAAGACTAGGACAGGGGGGACAGTAGGGAATTAAAACATGTATTTTAAATTAAATCATAATTCTGGGTTGTTTAAATTTATTCATTTCTTATTTTAATGAGAAACATTTTTTATACAGCCCTCCTGGTCTGAGTTAGCTGGATCAAAGAAATTTCTTAAATCCTGTTCAGTGTTTAAGTCTTTCATGAACCATCTTCTTTCCTTCTCAGTGCATGATCAGGAGACCAGATATCTTGAATGGAAAGATCTGTACATCCTTCCCTGGGATGTAGACTGGGGGAAGAATTGTTCTTTTTTTCTTAAGGAAGCTTCTTTCTTACTTTGACTAGGAACTCCTAGAAAGAGTATCTGTGTATTCTCTGGAAAAAGGTACTACTGTGATACTCAGCTCACACTTCAGCTTTCTCCCAGGATAATACGAAGGGCACAATACAGTATCCCTGCTATGAGGCAAATCTCCCCTGGTTTCTTCCAAAAATTAATGTGCATAGTAAGGGACTCATTCCATCTCATTGGGCTTTTCAGCTACTGACCTCCACATATACAGATGAAGAGGATTTTCCACTCATATTCTTTCAGAAGTGGCAGTCAGTCATATGACTCTCAAAATGCAATTGACCTTGTTTTGCTGAAGACAGTGCAAAAACAAATACTCTGATAGGTGGTAGGGCCATCTTCAGAAATCCATCTGTGTGCTAAGAATAATAGAGCCTTTGCAAAATGCCTTTGGGAAGAAATAATATGAAGCCCATTAACTCCATTCCACTTCTTACCTGAGGCAACTGATGAACTCTGACTTCCAGAGGTTGGAAATCTCCCTTTGACATAACCATTGAACAATGTCCAGCCAACAACCATAGTTTCCACTCCAAAGCTGAAACATGACTGTGATTAATGTGCAGCTTTGAGCTTCATGTAGTCTTGAACTGTGTGCATTGCTCGGGGCATGAAAGGTTTCCTTTTTTAATATGCAGTACAAATGGAGGTTTCAATTGGAGGGGGCTGAGAAAGGGATGCAGACTCAAAAGTATTTCCATATGTATTTGGAGAATGCTGAGCCTCCAGAAGAAGGATACCTTGGGAGTATTACTATGTTCCATTAAACTTGGTGGAGAAGTGTTAATGGCAACCCTCTGGATTTAGTTTCTGAAGAATTTTGGATTACTACCCAGCCACTAAGAGCACTGAAAGTCCTGCACACTGAGAGTTATCACCATTCATTCAAACAAGAAGCACAATAAATTTTTTTAGGCATGTTGTTTGATTCTTAAAGACAAATGACTTTATCTTTATGATAATTTATTTATTCTGGAGTTATGGTACTGAATTGCAATGTTTGTTTTAATTTTAATTTCTGGTGTAGTTGACTGTAGGCTAGAATCTGGGAAGACTAGGTTCACAACCCAGCTCTAACATGGAAGCCTCCTGGTTAAACTAGCGCTAGTCATACCTTCTCAGACTAATCCTACCTCACAGGGTTGTTGTGAGGATAACATGGAGAAGAGAATATTGTATTCCGCTTTTGGTCCCAAGTGTAGCGAAAGGCAGAGTATAAATAAAGTAAAATTAAAAATTAAAAGAAATTAAAAGAAATTTCACCCAAGGCAGTACGATTACTAGTAGGTTACCAGCTATGGGTTGGGAAATATCTTGAGATTTTGGAGATCCAGCCTGGGGAGGGCAGAATTTGAGGAGGGGAGGGACCTCAGCAGTATATAATGCCACAGAGTCCACCTTCCAAAGAAGCCATTTTCTCCAAGGGAGCTAAATTTAGTGGTCTGGAGATCAACTTGAATAGCAGGACATAGTCAGGTGCCCCCTGGATGTTGGCAACTGTACAAAAATGTGACATTACATGATAGATAAATTTGTAGAAGAATGTATATGCATTCATGTGAATATATGTGCTAATACTTCTGTACCTCTTCACACTAGGCTGGCCATGTTAAAGGGATGAGAAGATCCTTGTGACTTTACAAACTATGTAGAAGAGGATAATTAATCAGGTGCAGCATTTCCCATCCATCTGTCTAACTGTCTGTCTTTCTGTCATCTATCTCATGCCGCTTCTGTTTTTTTTAATAGTCTGCCTTTCTCACTGAGACTCATGGTGTGAGTCATCTAGTAATGCAATACGACTAGCATTACAGAAATTCTGGATACAAAGTATAAAGTATTAGATGTAAAATATTAGACTGGGTACATATTGGTTGCCACCAATATGGTGATGACACCTAGCTCTTCCTTCTGATGGACAGCTGCTCTGACTCTCCCCTTGAAACATTAGCCAGCTGCCTGGAAACAGTGATGGGGTGGCTCAAGCAGAGTCGTCTGAAGCTCAACCCTTCAAAGATAGAGGTCCTGTGGCTGGGCAGAAAGAGCCCGTGAGGAAGCACGCCTAACCCCTAACCCCCCCCCCCCTGGATGGAGTGCCGCTATCAGTGGCCCACTCTGCCAGGAACCTAGGGGTGATTCTTGATGCCTCCCTCTCAATGGAGGCTCAGATAGCAATGGTAGCATGGCTGGCATTTTACCACCTTTGCCAAGCCAAACTTAGTCACAGTGATCCATGCAACAGTCACCCCTAGACTGGACTTCTGCAACTCGCTCTATTCAGCCCTGCTCTTGACTTTGATCTGGAAACTGCAACTAATCCAGAATGCAGCTGCCAGGGTCCTCACAGCAACACCTTGGAGGTCCCACATTCAGCCCATCCTCCTGCAGCTGCACTGGCTTCCGGCTGAATTCTGGATCAGACTTAAGGTTTTGGTTATCACCATTAAGGCCATATAAGGTGTGGACCCAGTGTACCTGAGGGATCGCCTCTCTGCTTACACTTCCCAAAAAGCCTTATGCTCCAGTACTTCCAACTTTCTGGTGATTCCTGGCCCTAGGGAATCATGCTTGACTTTAACCAGGGCCAGAAGTTTTTCCATCCTGGCCCCCACCTGGTGGAATGAACTCCCAGGAGAGATCAGGGCCCTGATGGAACTTGAACAATTCTGCAGGTCCTGCAAAAGGGAGCTCCTCCACTAGGCATTTGGTTGAGGTCAACCTGAACCACCACTTCCCATGGGCCTACCCCTTGAGCCTCCCTCCTATGGCACTCAATACAATTCCGCCCAACCCACTGGGCTGTCAGTATAGGTTAATTTAATGTTTTCCATATTTTTCTACCATTCTATGTTGCTTGTTATTATCACTTAATTATTGTTAATCTAAGTTATATGTATTGTTTCTCTTTTATGCGAACCACCCTGAGCTTTCGGGGAGGGCAGTAAATAAATAAATAAATAAATGAATGAATGAATGAATGAATGAATGAATGAATGAATGAATGAATGAATGAATAAATAAATGGTGTTGCATAAGTATAAAGCAATGCAGACATACCTAACAGCTGACTAGCAATCCCACTTAATGGCTAGGTATAAATAGCTATAAGCCATTAAGTCTTTTGGTTTCACACATATGCTTGAAGGGGGGAAGCAAAATCAAAGGATTAAATGGCTATCAGCCATTTAAACCTAATTGGTGAGCCCATTCAGTGGTTAAGTTTAAATGGCTGTGAGCTTTTAATCCTTTGGTTTTACTCCCTCCGCCAAGGGAGAAAGCAATGACTGCCTGCTGTTTAACCATTCAGTTTGCTTCAGGCTGCTTGGGGGGGGGGGGGAGGGGGAGCAAAGCTGATGACCGGTGGACCCACTCAGTGGGTTAAATAACTGGCAGTCATTTAACCCTCCTTGTGTTACTCCCACCCTTTTTCCCAGTCACAGTGAGCTGTCATAGGAAGAAAGGAAATCCTTTCCCAGATGATCCCCTCCTTTAGCCCAGCCTCAGTGAGCCATGGCCAAGAGAAAGGGGGAACCAAACTCACTGGACCAGTTCAGTTTGGGTGGGTCCTTTTGGCTCATTTCAGTTTGTGGTTCAGTTCATGGATTGCCCCAAACCCCGAAGTGAGCCACGATTTTTAGGTTTATGGCCATCCCTGTGGTACAGTTCACAATCTTGTTTCCTTTATAAAGTTCCTTCCTGAACCATGCTGTTATATCACCCTTTTTCCTTTATAACAATGCCCTTCTGAACAATTCTGTTCTATGTAATTTGCAGAATAAATGTGCAGCTTGGAAATGGAGACTAAGCATCACATGACAAACAGCACTTGCTTAACAGAAGTTTTCCCTCTTCCCTTCCTGATGTAGCCTGATCCCACAGTTCAAGTGAACTCTCAAAGCAGGACAAGGTGCCCATGGGAGACCCACAGATGAAGGGAGGAATCAGCAGAAAGAGAATTCCAGTGGAAGTGAGCCATAAAATCCAGCCCATTGGCTCTATGCATGTTACTATCAATGACTAGAGCCCACTGCCACATCCGGATCTTCTATCCAAATATTTATTGCACTTAGGAGAAGGGATTAGAAAGAAATGGCAAAGGTGCATGTTCTCGTGGTCACAGCTGATTGAAGAACAGCAGTAAAGTTTGTCTTTCTTAGCAGTATGAACATTTTTGCATGTATCTCATCTCACAAGAATAAAAACTTTGGCTATTTCAGCACAATGTACCAGTAACTGGTTTACCTAAAAGCATCCCATTCACTGGTCTCTGGGCTAATTTCATTCTGGAACCTTCTCAGTGGTTGGATAGATGCAATTTGGATTTAATAAAAACACAGTTTTCCATAATTTCAGCCTATTGAGAGTTATATACTGATGTGCATCTGGAATTTTACTTATAAGTATCAGGGCTATTTTTAAAAAGGAGGTATGAACTGAAGAAATGGTACCTGCCTCAGGAAGCTGAGTGGGCAGCCTTGCAAAACAGGGAAATGGAATCTTGGCATCCTGCCTCACTTTTGAATCCTCATATCCTTTGAATTAGCCTCTTCTGACTTACAAAGCACATAAAATGCGCATATCCCAGTGGCTTACCGTAATTGTCTATAGTTGACAAACTTCAGAAAAGGGACAAGAAAAAAACAGTGGAAATCAATAGCTGACATAAATGGAATTCGTCATAACATTATGTGGCTGGAATAAGCAGATGCAAGCTTCCTAAACCTAGGGTGCAGAGACCTAAATGTTTTGTTCATACTGTCACAATTAATTTGGCCAAAAAAGCAGAAAGACAATACAAAAGATGCCAGCAAGAAATATCCTTGGGGCCATTCCGCACCGGGATCCATGTTGCAAATTGGTTGCAGAACGAAAAATCGCTATTGTAAATAGTGGAATTCGTCATTATACATACCTGCCTTTGTAGTGGAATCCAGTTGCGTTTCTATCGTTTCCCACAGGTTTCCGGACTCGGCAAAAATCGCTAGCCAGGAAGCGATATTGCCGAGCTCTGTCCCACCCCTGGCCGTCAAGCAGCCAATGGGCAGCCGTTATCATGCTCCTAAACAGCTCCTTTCCCTTTAAGGAAGGTTTAAAAAAAACACACACACACACGTTGCAATGGAGAGACCCATCCAGCTAGCAGGTGGTGTTTGAGCTGCCGTTTCATCGTTGCCACGCTCCCCCCAAGTGAAAAAAAAAATAACCCCCCCCCGGCACGGGCGCGATTTTCGGCCGAAAACAGTGTGAAAAATAAAGGGAAAATAAACCAGCAAACGGGCCTCTGTGTTGCTTGTGCTTGGTGACTTTAAACAGAGGGACTGCAGTTGGGGAAGTCTCGCAGGGTAAATGAAGGCTTGCTGGTGCTTTGATCTCCGCTCGCTCGGAGAAAAAAAATGGCGATCGCTTCGCCGGAAGATCAGAGGAGAGAGCCAGGGGAAGGGACTTTTCAGAAACCACAACAATGATAACGCACAGAACTTTCCCGCTAGTGTTGCAGAT
Organism: Paroedura picta; assembly: GCF_049243985.1. Taxonomy (NCBI): domain Eukaryota; kingdom Metazoa; phylum Chordata; class Lepidosauria; order Squamata; family Gekkonidae; genus Paroedura; species Paroedura picta. Next base: position 79,772,373 of record NC_135372.1, read on the forward strand.
TGGTTGCAGGAGTGTAGTGCTTTCCAGAGGGTGAATCCACTTTTTGGGATTTCCCTGAAAGCGCTACAACGAAGCGCTTTTTGCGGATCGGTTTCAGGAGTGTTGCAGATTGTCAACGACGTGCATAATGTCAAAACTGTAGCGATTTCAATTTGTAACCATTGTGCTATTTTGGACGAGTGCGGAATGGCCCTTGGTTAAGGCAACAGCAGCCCCACACCACAACAGCAGTCCTCCCACTCCACATCTGTAATGACAGGGACTAGCATTACCCTTTCCTTCCCAATGGGTACCCTTAAAAATGCAAACATATTTGGAAGCTTCTGATGATGGCCTGGAATTCTCTCCCTCATGGCTCAAGAAATGCTGCTTTGGGATCTATTTATGATAATTAAGTACTTATCCAATTCTTCCTTTCATCATGAGTAAAGAACCTGCTGTTATTCCCTTGTTGTGACAGTAGATTCCAGCACCCAGATAAAGTTAATTTTGTTCAGCTTAAAATGTTTTGCTGATTTTGCTGGCTTCTAGCTCCCTTGTTTCTGAGTTGCGAAGTTGTACTGAATTCTATATCGAACTGAATACTAAGATTCCACACTTCCCTGGTTCATAGAGCTAGAAAGACTGTTTTTGTCAGTGCATTGTGAGTTTCACTTCTAACACTCCCTATGTGAGATTATAAAAAAAAAACCAGGAGGTTACACCCATCAGTAATCAAGAGAGTCCAGAAGGGAGAGTATAATATGATAAGTCTAAACTAACAATAATAGGTTATTTTAGACTTATGCTACACCACACTAAACACTGAATCAACCTTTTTTCCTAAATACTCTGAAACAGAACACACAGAGTTAGAGGTGTGGCATTTTGTACAAAATCAAACAACTGACATCTTTATTCTATAATGAGATGTCTGACATTTCATATGTTTCTTCCACACTTAAATAAATTAAAGAGGCAAGCACATATGTGCTGAAAATTCTGATGCCTACAGGAGCATGTGACAGTTGGATATATAAAAATGCATCAGCACACCACAACTGGCATGTTAATTAGTTCTAAACATCTCAACAAGTCCAGAAGAGCTTTTTTATAATGCCAACTTTGTCCTGTTTGCAGTGACCTCCTCTTCCATTTTTAATTTCACATGGAAGACCTCCTCTAGTTTCTTAATTAAGCCTAAGGGAAACAGGGAGACTTACAAGCCCTACAGTAGGGCCCCCTGTACTAATTGACATGTATGTCGGCCTACTCATGTGGCTACATTTTCACAGCCTGACCCAGGTCAATAATCTTTTTTTATTCACCTAAGCTCTTGAAGCAATTTTGCATACACTGATTTGGACCTAAAAATTCAAATTATCAAAACTGTCACGAATGATTTGCAGGGTCTAGAGATACCTATGGCCTGATCAGCTTGGGTGTCAGAAACAATTATGTGTCCCAAAGTGAATCCAGTAAGCAACTACCCTGCTAATGGCCTACCTCTTTAAGAATGTTGATTGCTTCTGACAATGTTTTTCATACTGTTTGCTAGGAACCTACAATCCAGGCCTTTGTGGCTTGGTGCCTCTCAAAAATAAAATCTGCACATAGACAAAAGCATAACAGGGCAATGAATTCTTCAGCTCTGTGACTTTTTGATTCCTGCTTCTTAAAGTAAATAAAGCTTTCGAGCCTCTCCAGTCTTTAGTTTCTTTGTGCAAGACAGTCTTTATTTTAGCTAACAGAGAGACCAACAAAGTTCATATATACAGTATATTGTTCACACTTAACTCATATTGGCATGTATTTTGTCATATAAGTGCCTTTTGCAGATTTGGGAATTTCTTCAGCCATAAGGTAAAATAACCCAGCTGCATCTCACAATTTATTGAATTATAATTAAGAAGTATCAAATGGCATGTTGCAGGATCAAACATTGTGTGAAATCTGTCAACAGCAGAGTATGTTGTTGTATATTGTATGTTGTTCAGCTTCTTTAAACACATGGTTAAAGGCACTCTGTTATGATCTGAACACCGCCCGCGGCGGCGCGGGCGCCGCAGGTGCCGCGGACTAAATAAAAGAGTAAGTGCTTTAGGGGTGGTATGTGTCCGGGATGAGGAAGGGTCCGGATTGGACCCTTCCTCCAGACAGACCATCGGAGGGTCCCTCCGATTTCTGCCCCGGAGCAACTGTGAGCCGCGCACAGCGCGGCTAGCAGTTGCTCCTTTGCCGGCAGCCTGACGTGACCGCGCCCCAACGAGTCCCCGCCAGCCGCCCTGTGCCCGGCTGCCGGGGGCTCCCTTGCCTAGCGCCCGCTATATTCAGAATACAGCGGGCTTGAATACTAGTTAATAATAATATGAGTGTATTAATTAACTATTTACTCATTCTGATCAAAACACCTCCTAGACTGGGAGAGGGGTTACTGGAAGCCTGTTAGGAATTCACCCTTTCTGAGGTAAATGTGCTTGAGGTTCCCATGCAGAGAAGAAAATTTCATTCATTCATTTAATTTATGTACCACCCCTCACTGTGATGTCATAGTGCGGTGTACATGGAACAGTAGAACAAGTACATTTAAAACATTTGGCTGGCAGGAGGCCAGATTGGCAGAAAGGAAGACCCAACGACATGAGCTTTGGCTTAAATTTGGCCACAGCTTTTATTGAATAACAAACACCTCCCACCGGAGGGTTGGCGCAGCATGGGAAGGTCCGAACCTAAGCAGCCCGCTGGCTGCTCCACAGCCCACCAAGTGAAGGAGCACATCAAGATCCCCGCTGGGAATACATGGTCCTCGGCTTGGGTTGCTAAAATGGGGAGACAACCTCAGAAATAGTCAAAGGGCGCAAACCTCCTTGCTTCAATCTTGAAGTTGTCTTGTCATTGGCGAGCAGCACTGCCCACCCCGCCGGGTGTCGAATTGCTCGCAACCACCCCTTTAAGGGGGTCCCCCGGTTGTGGGGAGTCCGATCGCACACCGGCTCCCCACGCAATCGGCTCCTTTCCATGCGAATACCCCGCCACTGAACGCAGGTCCCTGCATTCCCGCCAACCCTCAAAATCTTGTAGCCATTCCAGGAGTGCCCACTTAATGTCATCAAGCCACAAGTCATGACCCCATGAAGATAAATGCACTCCGTCAGGCCTATAAAGGGCAGCCAATTGGCTGTCAACATCGGGGTGCCAAACAACCCGCCCCCTTAACTGGTATATAACCTTCACAACTGCTCTGTTAACTTTAGCTTTTGCCCTGTTGATAACCGCGGGTCTTTTTAAGCTTCTCCAGGATCTGCGGGATAGTAACTCAGACCATATCAAAACTGTGCCGGGCAAACGTTGATGCAGCACCGTCAGGTCTTCGGTCATGACGTTGATTAACTGTCGCCCCGGCAGACCTGGAATGTCATTTCCGCCCAGTTGTATGATCGCCGCTACCAGAACTCCCCATCGAAGGACTGCTTGAGAGGCAAATTCCAGCAGAGAATGCCATTTCAGACCCCGACGACCATACCAAACAAGCCGAAGATGATTCTCCAGGCCAAGCTGAGGACCCCATCCGGAGCTGGCAGCATATCTTCCGGCCCAATGAACGATGCTGTGTCCCAGCAGGAAAACAAATGGTAACGTAGAGGGGAGTCCTGAAACGAGTAAAAGATTAGTCGAGCATGTCTGGCCGAATGTACTTTTTATACACCGAGGAACGCCACCTTCCCAAGGCCATGATCTTTTTAGGTGAGGCCCCATCTTGAAAAGCCTGAGTTGCCACCCCGATTCTAAATGAGTGTGTGCCAAAGTGTTCAGGTGTCCTGCACACTCGCCGCAAGCACACTCTCAAAACAGCCAGGAACTGGTATCTTGAAAAGTAAGTCCCGGTCTCATGCAAAAACAAAGGGCCAACTCTGGAAGGGCGAACTTGTAAATATCTGTACAACCACCGGACCAGGCAGACCTCATGCGTGGGGCCCTTAGGTAAGTATATGGACGCTCCCCTCCCCGCCTGATCAGCTTTGGATTTTCTTAACCACACTGACACCCCTGAACGAGTGAGGGCCACGTCGGCCAGTGTTAACGCGGCGCCATAAGGACCTCGTCGTGAAGGAGTCACCAGCTCCCCACAACGAAAGGCCCCCCAAAAGGCCATAGTGAAGGCCGGGCCGGACAAGGCCACTTCATAAGAGTTAAAACATACTTGGTCTAACTGGAGAACTAATTGCTTTAACAAAGCCTGCGTAATGGGATGTCGGACGTCCCGAACTGCCGGGTTGGCCTTTTGCCAACCCTTGATGGCCTTGCGAGCTAGGAATGATGAGCTAGGGTCCCATGTTCCTAGCAATTTGCTGTAAAAGGTAAGTCCTGCTAATTGTACTTTCATTGTCTCAGGAGACGTGCCGCACTCCCACAGATAAACCAAATAGCGCAACAAAAGGCGTTCGTTCATGGACCAATGCCCAGGATGGCCCCTCGATGAGGCGAAGGACATATAGCTCCGGGCTGCTCCCTCACACGCGCGCTGTGTGGAGAGTGCCAAGGAACCTAGTGCACCCTGCAGGGTCACGCGATGCCAAGCGCCCACAGGTCCTCCGGGAAGACATCTGGGTCAGGGTTCGCACCAGGAGCCAAACATCAAAACCTCTCATCCTGAAAACGAGAGAGGGCGTCGGCCACCTCGTTCTTTACCCCTGCCACGTGCTTTGCCCGAAATGTAATGTTAAACTTGAGGCAAACTAGGACCAAACGACAAACCAGACGCATAACCCTCATTGGCCGTGACAAGAGCTTGTTCACTATGAGCACCACTGCCTGGTTATCACACCAGAAAGTAACTCTCTTATTAGCGAACAGCCCTCACCACAGCGTCACTGCAACCAAAATAGGGAAGGTTTCCAGGAATGTTAAATCCCTGCGGACTTCCTCCCCCCACGATAAAGGCCAGCATTGCGCGCACCATCGAGAACCATACAAAATCCCAAAGCCCATGCTGCCCGATGAGTCAGAATGAACCTGCAGTTCAGCTCCCAAAAACAAAGGAGATTGCCAAATGGCTACTCCATTGAAGTTGGCCAAAAATTCTTGCCAAACTGCCAAGTCCTCCTTAATATAGTGGGTCACCCGTATACGGTGATGGGGTTGAGATATTCCCGCAGTGGCGCATGCCAACCGTGCACAGAACGCTCGACCTGGTGTGACAACCTTGCAAGTGAAATTAAGGTGGCCCACCAGGCACTGCATTTCTTTCAGAGTACATTTTCGTTTTCTAGACATGTCTGTTAACAAACCTTTCAAGGCCACCAGTTTGGCTTCTGGTAACCTAGATGTACCTGCCCTGGAATCCATCTCGATCCCCTAATAGGACAGACACCAGGTAGGACCTTCTGTCTTTTCAGTGGCCAGTGAAACCCCCAATTCCTTCGACAACTCCTGGAACGTGGCCAAGCGGTGCCCACACAGAGGTTAGTCATGGGGGCCGACAAACAGGAAGTCATCTAAAAAATGGGTCGCTTCCTGACATTGCCCTTTCCTGCAAACTGCCCACTGCAAGAACGTGCTAAATGCCTCAAAAGCTGCACATGCAATAGAGCAGCCCATGGGCATCGCTTTGTCCACGTACCATGAACCGTCGAAGTATAAACCCAGCAGATTAAAATCAGCCGGGTGGACCGGGAGGAGCCGAAATGCAGATTGAATATCGCATTTGGCCATTAACTGCATGGTTGAAAGGTGCATATCGCACTGTGCATAGCTCCGGGTTGATACCATCGTTGACTGATGCTCCCCAGGGATAAGACAGGTGGTGTATAAATTGGAATTCGCCAGGAGCCTTCTTAGGGAGACCTGATGACCGTCTCCCAGATCCTTTCTGCTGGGTTTTATCATGAGGGCGATGGGCACTGAAACCCACATACACCATCCAGGTATCTGGGTGTTTCAGATCCCATCTGGCATCCTTGTTTTGAGACGTGAGTTCATGGAAAACCCGGTCATAGTCCATGGCGGCTTCGTCCCCCGCCAAGTTCCTAGCTTCTAATATATGGGATTGGTACCGCCCCAAGTGCCAGGCCCGCTCAGGATAGGAACCCACAATAAGTGTCATGTACTCTGTGTACCCCCTCATCCAGTTGTCGAAATTACGCTCGACAAGAGGGAAATCTTTCCTCCTCTTTCAATCCCTGCGGCTCCCTGTGTCACCCCCTTGTTCCTGGCCTTTTATTAGGGAGAACAGATCTACATAATAGCCCTCGAGAGCCCTCTCCCGAATCTTTTCCTGAAGGTGTACGCCTGGTGGGGCATCCACCGCCGTAAACTTGACGGGGGGGGCATGCCTCCACTGGGATGCCTGCTTCATTTAAAAGCCTGTTGGAGTTCACCCTCCGTTGATGCATCCATGTGGGGATCCCGGGCACATAAGCCCCTTCGAGCCAGTACCAACTCTCCCGGCGTGTAGAAGGGCCCTCATCCAAAGAAGTGGACTCACTCGACGAAAGGCTGGATCGTGCTGACCTTTTACGTTTTTCAGCACCTGACCCGAAATGCTTCTTGTGTTGCGGCCTGATCTTTTCCTGGTCTTGTGTTGCCTCCTCCGACCCACTGCTACCACTGACACTGGACACTTCAGTGGAGCTAGAACTCAGACCATGCCGGTTGGATTTGTCTCGTGCAAAGTGCACAATTGCTCGGGCGTAACCCCGCCAGTAGTAGGCGGAATTCCCTGACCGGCCAGAATGAGTCCTGGCCTGATGCCTGCCATCTGAATCCTGACTGGAGGCGCTGCCAGTCATGGATCTGCTGTGAACTGAGCTGGCAGAAGATGAAGGGCTGGCAGGCACTGCCCTGTCCTGCCGTCTGTCGGAAGTGGACTTGCCAGAAAGCCTGTGGGCTGCTCGTTGCCCACTGACTCTTACTTTCCGCCCCGCCTCTCTTCTGGTGCCCTAGGGGAACCGCTATCAGGAGATAGCCTTGCTGCAGAAGGTGTGGGAGCACTTGGTCGAGCAACTCCACGGCTTTTAACTCTGCCCCTGGCTGTGCTCTTGCCCCTGTGAGCCTTCCTTGGGCTCTCTGATCTGACTAAACCCGAACTGCTGCGTCCTTCCCCCTTTTTCCCTGATCTTTTACCTCTAATGGGGGGTGGTGATGGACTGCTCCGATCCCAGGACCTGCCAGGCGCCTTCTCCCGTGGCCCTCTTTTTGGGCTGCGCTGTGCTGCGCGGCCCCGTTGGGTCCCGCTGCCCCGTCTTTTTGGTGGGGATTGCCGCCGACCAGGCCTCACGCGCTCGCGCTGCACTGGCCCTCCGGCGACTGGCTCCCTCCCCAACCTGGGCCACCTCCTGACCTGCTGTTCCGGCTCGCCCTTGAGCTGCTCCTTGCCTGCCCGCCTTCTTCGGCCGAGAGCGACCTCCACCAGCCATCCTGTCGCCCTTTTTTGTTTTTTGAAGGGGGGGGTCCCGGTCGACAGGGGAGCCTGGGAGCACTAGCGGCAGCACGCCCTTAAAAGCCTCTTTGCCTTCCCCGGGCTAAAACCCCGGAACTCTGCCGTTCTTTTAAAGGCCGGCGTGAGAAAAAATCCCCTCACACAGGCCCTTAAACTCAACCGCGAGCAAGGAAACTGACCTTTCACTTGCTCAGCGGCCCAGCAGAGGCGGGAACGCCCCAGGCAGCGTCTCAAACAGACGCTCCTGCCCCCGCCCCCGAGTGTGCCGAGCGCGCAGGCTCTGGCCGCGCGCCCAACCGCTCCAGGAGCCAGCCACGCCGCCACATCTTCCCTGCCCGCCCTCCGCCGGCCAAACAGCGGCTCGGGTGAGTCCTTGCCGCAACTTATAACAATATGAGCAGAAAGGGATAAAGATCATGTACTGTCAAATGGAAATCTAATAGCATTCTGGTGATTTGTCAGACAAGGCTAAATAAGAATCAGTTTAAAAAACTAAGAGTCATAGATTTCAGCCCAGATTTTTCATGCTCCTGAATCCTCACTCTGAATGTAATATCCGGAGAAAGGCTCAAAGATCTCATCATGGTGAAATCTACAGAGCTCTCTAGAGTCCATTCTGAGCTTCAAATATTACATTAGCAACAAGGATTTTAAAGTGTGTGTGATTTGTACTTCTAAAATCTACACTTCTTTGTAGCTCTGATACCCAAAGACTCACTTGCAAGGCAGGTTTTTTAACACTCTTGGTTTCAAATTTGTGAGGAATTCATAAAGTTTGATAGAAAGTTCTAAAGCAGTTTGTCTTTGCAAAGCAGCTTTTTCTTGTTTTTAACATAGACTCTAGATGAGCCTCCATGTATTACTAAAGTATTTCCTTTCCTAAATTCAGTATGTGCTTGTAGACATAGTTATAATAGCCTGGCAGAATGGAGTTGATGTGTACTTATAAGCAGAGATGCACTGAATATCCTCCCATTCTGATTTCTGGATGAATGTAGCGTAGGCAACATCGGGGGGAAGGGGGATTAAATTCAAATAATTCTCTCTTTCATTGTCATTATCCACCTCCTCTTGCTGATGTTGCATCACTGCCTTTTTTCTTCTCTTTGCTACATCATCTGTTCCCTTTGTTAGCTACAAGGACAACTCCACTAATCTGGAATCACCTGGTCAATGAGATGATGCCATTGTATAGGGGAACCTATCAGATTTATCTACTTGACATTGGGCTAGCTGAGCTACAGCTCAGAAGTGACACAGACACCAACTAACTAGGGATGGAATGGGAAGCTGTCCTGCTTTTGAATATTTATGTGAATGTCCAAAGGTGGTGAGCAAGATAGGCATATTCACCCTCACCCTTAAATTCACCTAATGAGGTAGCATCCTCATATAATCCAGCCCAGTCAAGTATTACAGAAGCAATGAAGCCAATAGAAAGAGAAAACAATGCTTTCTGGATCATACCAAAGTGAACCTGACCATTAGGGATCTCATAATGAATGGAATAAAGTCATGACACACAGAGCCAATCAGATCTGGCTGTGTACTGATGTCACAGAGACAGATGAAGCCAATTCAGAAAGCATTGCCCTCTTTTTGAATAAAACCACTTTCTTCCCTTTTTGAGGCAATCAACCAACCACAAAATGCTAAAGAGACTTTTCAGCTGTGCCAAAATGTTTGCAGGAAACACATTGCCCTTTGGGCTCTGTCCTAATGATAAAGCTGCATTGAGCATTTGCAGTGCTTCCTCTTTTGAATAATTCATAGTTTGTTTCAGGCTTGCTTAGGAGGTGCATGTTAATCATCTAACATGAAGTTTATCCTGTTGACTCAACAGAAAACGAAGACGACGTGTTTCTTTGTGGGTGTTCTTATGGTTATACATTTAGCCAGCCTTTATGATTTCATTATTCCAACAAAAATTCAAAATGAATATTAAATATTTTTTAAGTATTCAGATGACTCCACTGGATATCAGACATTTTGCAATCCTGATACTGATTGCCTGGTGGTTTCTGAATTCAGCTTAAGGTACACATTCTTACTTAGAAAGCTATTTACGGGCCAGCGTTCTCCCAGTATGAAGCTGCTTCTCTAACTAATGTTCTTGCCAGCTTCTTAGGAGCCAGCTCACACTTTTTCAGCAATAGCACCTCCCTTCCCCATGCTGTGAAATGGTCTTCCTAGGGACACACCATACTTTTGGGGTATTTGCAAGCTCTGCAGGGCTGATTTACTCAAAAAGGATGACTAGATGATGTGTTGATGAGAGTTTGGAGCAGTTAATCCTACTGTAGCATAACTGCTGATTAGAATAAGTAATGCTATTTTTTAATGTTCTAAGTTGCTTGATTTTTAAATATCACTGTAAATTACTTTGAGTATGTCAAAGGATAAAGGTGGAAATATTCTAAATCAATAAATAAGTAAGCAAGCTGTGAGTGTAAGGTTTGATATACGTTCTATCATGCATCAAAATCTGGGATTGTAAGTGAGAAATTGCCATCAGATTTCACCTGAAAGAGAATACTTCCATAGACTAACAATCACTTCACATTGCTTTACAATAGTGGTTCTAACAGGATGGAATAACATCATCTCCTGGCTTCAAGCCAACAATATCTTCCTGACCTGTAGATGTACAGCAAGAAGCACTTGAGAAGCAACCCATTTATATATACATTCACCAGACCTTCTTCCTTACCTCACAAAGTACAATAAATAACAGAAATGCTACCAGGCACTTCTTAAATCAGGTTTCAGAAGCTGTACAGCTAAATCCACAAAGTCCCCTGGGGCACACCAACATTCCACCTTATCCCGTGCACTGATAGGGCTTTGCCATGTGGACTCTAAAACAAAAGACCAAGATGATCATACTGAGTCTGAAGGTAGGCTTTGTGTGTTGAATTTGTGCTTATCTGCTGCTACATCAATGGAAAACAGGCTTTGTAGACTGGTTCGCTATAGCTCCATTGATAGCACAATACTTTCTTTAGTTTGGCAAGCCATTTTCCTGTTCTTTTAAATGGTCAGAGCTTGTCAGCAGCTTTCATATTGCCTAAAGACATCTTGCAGTAAAAAAAATACAATGATATGTTTAATCTGTGGGAAATGTCGCCTAATGGCATTTAATAGACTTGATAGAATTTCCAAAGACCATGAAAAATAAAATACAGCCTCACAAAATTTTAAGAAATAACAAGACCAACTTTCTTTTCTATTTTAAATCGTGTTGATGGTTTACAGAGTATAATGGATTCCCCACACCCACCCATACAAACACACGCCAGATCTTTAATGTTCTCTGCCATCAAAAGGCATCTCCCCCCCCCCCCCCGCCACTTATGAATATTGAACTGAAGGAAATTAAAAAAAAACACAGAAGCATAGTTTAAATGAAGCTGGGTTTATTTTCTTGAACTATCAAGCAAATTTTTATTGAGATATGTGTTATAAAGGGCTTAGCTATAAGGCAGATAAATCCTTGTGAGAATATAATATAACTAGGACATGAGAGACTGCTGCCTCCTATGATTGTCTAATGTAGGAAGCCACCCATTTCATCACTGGCTTCTTAGCTGAGCCAGAAATGTCCTTCCCACATAGTTTATTTTGAAAAATAAGTTTGAAGGTGAGTCCCGGTCTACAATCTATATTGTCATGCTCCAAAACAGAAGTTAAACATCCTTAGACTTTTTTTTTACTGTCAGAAGATAAGATATGAATCTTAGACTGACTAATCTGTACTCCTGGGTTTTGGCGCAACAAATGTCTAGTGTTTCAACCTTTAATCATTCAATAAAGACAACTTGTAGTTTCCCATCAACTCTTTAATTTGCATCAAAAGACATGCCAAAGAAGTTACGGTGAGCCATGAAGTGCATACACATTCCTACTTGGCCATATATTCTACTGTGCATTTGGCAGTTGATGTCTGATATAAGCTGTCTTTGGTAGGATAACTACCCCAGTGGGAAAAGGCAACTGATTACCTTTCTCACATAAATTATAGTTGTGGAAATTGCCCTATATGGGATCAATGAAATAATATAATGAATCACCTGGATCACTCGCTCTGGGATAAACTTGAGGTTTCATTGCAACCACAAAGCTTCACAAATCATGAAGCTACTTACTTTGGGGGGCATTCAAAAAATCTAAAATGGATCCTTCAAACACTGCCTATGCCAGGGTATGAGCAGCTTTCTGTTTCTGCTGTTCTCACATGGATATACATACACAATCAACATTAAGAACTCATTATCTTTTGAAATAATACCATCTACATAATCAAGAAATGTTTGAATCTGCATAGTGTGCATGACTCAACGTTATATATGAAGAATATCCTACAAGGGGCATCAGAGGAGATGTGTAGTTAGTATGTTTAGATCAGGAACTTCCTTGTATTTTTGATCTCCTCCCGTGACCTGATTGGCTCATTTGGAGATTTCCTGCTCCTATGAACACTTTTCCTCCCTGAAGAACAGATGTCAGTTAGACTGTGAGAACTCTTTCTCTCCTCTCTCTCTTTACAAAGTTGTCTCAATTTTCAATAAAGTTGTTTATTCTTAAGCATCTGGTGCTCTTTTCCTTTGCATATTTAAACTCTGCCAACAAGAAATTTCAAGGGTTTTCAGTAAGAGCCTACTATTTGGGGTCTGGGATTCTTTATGGAACTGTGACATTCACCCACCGAAGAAAACACCCTCCTGTAGTTTCCATAATCATACTAAAATGAAAGGTGAGTCAACAGGCTTATTTATTCATATTATATTATATTATATTTATGTTATATACTGCCAATCCCACAAGTGGTTCGTGGCAGGTAACAATAAAACCTCATAAAACCTTTGGTGGCAAAAACTACCCCAACCCCGCTTTCAGGCTATATCACAGATCTTAAATGCCCTGGCCTCAACCACAGACCTGGCCAAAGTGCTCTGTTTCATTTATGTATGGATTTATACAATTGGGAGTCATATGCCAGGTATTTTAAAGCCTACTATTTGAGGAAACACATGAGCCTTCACTCAACCGTTACCTAGACACCTAGGGAAGTGAAAGGGAGGTAATGCGGGTTGCCAGACTCCAGGTGGGGTCTAGAGTTCCACTAGATAAAATAGCTGCTTTGGATGGTGGACTAAACGGTGCTATAGACCACGAAGTTCCCTTTCCTCCCTAAACTCTACCCTCCCCAGGCTTCATGATCAAATCTCCAAGAATTTCCCAACCCAGAACTGAAAACCCTAGTGGAAACATTGGAAGGGTTTCAACAAGAAAATGTTGAAAACAGGATGTGTCTTTTTCAGTTATGGGAACCAGAGCTGGATTGCTACTGGACTGACTTTGCAGCGGATTGTAAACGTGATGGGCATACTAGTGGTTTCAATTGTGGTTTGGTCAAGCTATGAATGGGTGTTTAGCTGTTAATCAAACTTTGTATGAGATTTTGAGGGTAGGAAGTTCTTTTGGATGCTGATCTGCCTGTCATATATTGGCATCCATTATGGTTTTGAGCATTCATGCAAATGTCTTGGCATGTTGTAGATATTGTGGACCAGCTCTGCTGTTTGGGCACATCGCGGGGGGGGGGGGGGTAATTGAGGGAAGAAACTATGGATTAATTTCATAGCTGTAAAAACATCTAGCCAAACACGTAAGAGCATGTTTTGTTTTAGTAGGCAAATGCCGCTAGGAGAATCAGAGTGACCCAGTTGCCTTGACAATAATTTCATAAGCATTATAGGCATTGCTCAAGAATCTGGTTTATGCATTGGGAATATTGCCTGATGATTTTAGAGTGGTAAGACAAAGTAGCTCTGAACTGATATTCTCAGCATTCAAAGTGCTACATAATTCTTGTCGGCATACTCAGTCCCACTCACAATCAGCTCATTGATCAGACGACATGTTTTCATTTCAGAACACTGAAGGGGAGCGGCCTCTGAAGACACCACCAGGGATCCCTGTTTCAGTTCCACCAGAGAAGGTCCAGGGGTTACATCCATGCATGGCACTCCCATCAGGCTTCAGGATTTTCTTTTCAAAGGTCAGTTATAGAAGTGGGCAACACATCCACAGTCATAGTATGAAGGCTTCTGGCCTCCGAAGGGGAGGCATCTTAGGGTTAAAGAAATTACTAAAAGGTATAGATCACGTTTTGACTATCCTTTGCATTTTGTAAGAGCTAAGCATTCATGCGGCAATACAGACCCACAAACAGGTTAATAACACTAAAAGAGGTCCATCCGTCCGTCCGTCCCCCCCCCATGTCTTGTGGAGTCCTAGCTGGAACTGGTGCCGCAAAGCCCTGCCATTCCAAGTTGCGTATAGTCCCACCCAGATGAAACTAGTCATGAATACTGGCGTACAGCCCAGGATGCGGCAGCGTATACAAACGACAATTTTTTGTGGATCAAGGTTTGGATCACGCTAGCAAGGGCAGTCCAAAAGGTAGCTAGTTGGCCTGCATCCAGCCATTTCAGTCCCAAGGAGCTGAGACCCATGTCAAGATTTCACCAATAAGCAGGCTGAGCACGAAGTCCACTTTCATCTTATCAGTTCCACATTCCCTGGGCTCTTGCAGGAGCTTCCACCACACGGTAGAGTTTGGCACATCAAAAGCAGCGCCTGTTTTTTTTTTTCTTCTTTGAAATGAAGGAAATGCTTTTTGAGACAAAGTTTTATTCTCTTAATGTGTACAGCATCAGCATATGATGAACACTGACTGAAATTTGAGAAGTGCTGAACACTTTTTTCTCACTTGGAATGAGTGAAATGCATTTAATGACAACTTTGGTTATTTTTATTAAATGTATAGCATGAAAGACTTAGGACTTTTTCATTTTTCCATTCAAAAACATTTGCTGCAGTTTTAGATAGCGATGGAAAAATTCCTGTTAACTAGATTTTTCTCCTTGGGAATAAGTAAAATGTGCTAAAACAGCCTACTTGGGACTTTATGTAAACAGTGCTACAAGACAAGCTTTACTCAATGCCCAGCAATTCTTTTCAAGGTGGTTGCTCTTTAGGTTACCTCAGTACTTTGCTGATGCCAGTTTCCCAAACAGCCACGGATGAACCACTGTTTTCTACTGTTTCTACATAAGACATCAGAGACTTTGACAAATGTTTGAGTCCTGATTGAACTATTCCAATCTGGAATAAGAAGCCTGGATGTCTGTGTGAGAGAGTCACAGTATTCCTGACTGTATTTTGTTGTTCTCACACATAGACTCCCTAATCATCAACCCAACTCCTTATCAAGCTACTCTGTGACACATTGTGGTCCTGCTCTTGAGGGAGGAGATGATGCTGTTAACTTCTGAGTTGTTGCTACAGAAAACATGACGTGATGTCAGCCTTGTAGTTAGACTCTATACTGAGACTTCAGGATCCACAAATGGGATTTCCATATAATATAATGCCACAAAACACATAAATAAAATCCTTAAAGATATTTAGGTTATATACAAACTATAATAAAAAAGAAAGTAGTTGCTAAAGTCAGTAGTTGTAAAGGCTTCCCCCCCCAAAGTGAACAGCTATATCAACTCTCACATTTTGGCAATATTAAAGAAATAATCCATTTGGGATTACTGCACACCAAACATTAATTTCCCAATGTGACTAAAATTAAGACCTAGCAGTGTTTGCTGTTGATTTCAAATGCAAACCTGCTTCTTGCAAGTGCTGAAATGCAATATGCGTATCTTTGACTGCAAAACAGCAATATACTACACAAAATCAAGCTTAACGGGGACTGAATGCAAGAAGGAAAAGTGTAACTTGTCTGTTTGAAGCAAAAGGCCATTTTAATAGCCATTTGAATTTGAATTTTTTAAAGTTATCCAATATTGCCATCTGGTGGAACAAGGCAGCAATTAATAAGGCTCCACATTAGTTCCACAAAGAATAAGTAAAATACATCACCTAGCATCTTATGAATGAACTCTTTCAGGGAAGTGAGTGGTCATAGCTATTGCATCTTAATTAATGATTTGTTAATCACTTCTCTATATCAAAATGAAGGCAGTAAATTTCTTTGGGTCAAGAAATGAGAATCACAGTCATGCATCAGAATGTTAACACTCTGTACCATTAGTTTAAACATCAAAGCATTAATTAACGGGGCCAACAAAACATCCGGAAAGGTTTGTAATTATACAGTTTTCAACATCTGTGATCCCTCTTGAGAAAGACTCAAGCCAAATGTGATTTTCAAAAAGTTTACCCATGTTTTGGACAGTTCTGCATTGGAGCTCTATCTGAAGTGTCTGTCTGTACCACTCCACGTGGTTCTGAGCCTGCAAGCAAAAGGGGTCATGAATGTTTGTCCACCAGCAGCAATGGTTGAAAAGAAGCAGTCACCCAAGCACATTATTGTACTCCCTTGCATGTGGGGGTGACACTTGCATGATGTCACACTAGTATTAGTTATATGCTCCCATATCTTGGGGGTAGCACTTCCCATTTGCACATCCTGAAGTGACCCAAGGGAGCCACTATGTAGGCTTCCAAATACAGCTATGCCAGTTACCTTATTTTTGCAGTCAAGTAAGTACTGGCCCTTTCAGAATGCAAACATGGTGCAAGGGGATGCCTGATGTTCCATCTCCCCTTGTTATGTGGTTTCAATCTGGGAGGTGCAAAATGCCACCATGTCTGATCCATGTGATTGCAAGAATCGGTTGTTAGTGGAATACATGTAAGAGATCTGAAAGAGCCATGTTAGCAACAGGCAGTAGCAATGATTGATCTCAACCTTAACTACTTGTTTAAGGAGCCTCCTTTCTATGCAATATACCTTCCTCTAGGATTCCCATCACCAAAGTCCCCTGTAGGTATGACATGATGTCAGAGGGATGAAGCCCCATGCTCCACACCCTATCATCTCTGGGACAAATCTCTCGGACTGGGCAACCATGATTTATCTAAGGTCAGAAATCCCAAAATAATTTGTTTATCTTTTAATATTACTACCAGACTTCTAATTTCAGCTAAATTTGTTTCATTTATGTACTCTATAACTTGAATTATTTTAGTACTTAAATTTTTATACCACTTTACAGTAAAAAAAAAAAATCTCCAGGATTGAAAATGGTTGTGTGTCAACACAATCCAGCAATATGTCAAGATCCTGAAGAGGGCAGTAATATCACAGTGATGCATCTTCTTCATCCCCCTACTCTCATTAGATGTAAGCTGTAAGAAGAAATAAATTACTTTTTATTGTAGCAGTATCTCGAGTTGAAATTTAATTTATGCTGCTTTGTTCCCAAATTAGGCATGGGAATTAAGTAAAACTGTTAACTGTAATTAGCAGTGATTTGTGAAAAAAGCTATTAAGATGCTATCTCAGCACCCTGGAAGCAGGTCATTATGACTATTTCCCTTTTACAGGTAGCAGAAGGCTAAAATTGGGGATGATTTAATGTTTTTAAATAAGATTCTCAAAATTTATATTTACCTTCTTTTCTGTTAAGTCACAAAATCTGATTCGCAATTGAAAATGAGCACTTCAAGTAGTTTCCCATCTGCAAAATGGCTGCACTCAAGATGGTGGCTAGCCAGGTAGCCATTACTGATGCATGCTCACAATTACAGGCTTGCTTGGAATTTGTATGCCTGTGATTCATCATGGATTAGTTGTGCATTATATAAAATCAACTACAACTATGTTAGAGCACATCTGCTGCTTTTGTGCCTGCAAACTCAGCAGCATTAGTCTTGAAATGTACTGGGATCAGAAGAAAGCTACCTTCATTACCATGAACAATTTATTTAAGTATTTATACACTTTTCTCCTCAGTGGGAACCCCAATAATGTTGCCTGATCTTAAATGAGTATACAGCATGAAGCCCAGTGCTTCTAGGATCCACTTTTAAGTCCAAACTCTTGCTTACCCTAGTTCAAAGCGGGCATTCACATTTAGAAGCTGCCAAAACACCTTCAGGTGCAGGAAACAGCAAACTGCCCTGTGAAGTATAAAGCAACCCTTGCTAGATTATGCACAATATGGCAGATTCCATATTCCCCATATTAATAGCAACATTATGAGTACTGTTTCACTGTGCTTTTCTAAGACCCATTATGCACGGGGGTTTTAGCGCACATTCGGGGTGGAATGGCGGTGACTAAAATCACCGATAACGCACGGAGCCGGCTGCAACCGGCCGCAGCTTCGGTGCATGCCGCCGAAAAAGCCGCGTCCGTGAAACGCGGAAGAAAGCGCAGCTTCCGGGTGACCGGGGCGCAACCAGAAGCGGCGCCCGGATCGCCGCGTGCATAATCGGTTACTCTGGGTTTTGCCGCCGTTGCGCCCCGCCCCGTACATAACCAGTATGCGTCGCGTTTTCCCCCTCCGCGTTTTCCATGTGACCCGAAATCGCCGTTTCGGCGGCCGTGCATAATGGGCCTAATAGAAAAATTACCTTTTACATCACTTTATTCCAATTGTAACTTTAAATGCTGAAATATTGAAAATTACAAAGGATTGGCTGCGTTTGCTTTAGCAAAACAAGACAGAAGTCCAACAGCACTTTAAAAACTAAGAACATTTGTTTCCCTATGAGTTTCCATGAGTCACAGCTCCACTGTAACTCAAGAAAGCTCACAGGGAAACACATGTTAGTATCACTAGACTTCTGAAACAAAAACTGAAGAATAATAAAACATTATTCCTTTTTATTACTTTCTCCCTTCCCTCTTTATATTCAGAGCCAGACAAGATTCAAATATAAAGTAGTGTAAGTCTACCAAGAGGACTAACTGCAAAAGAGCAGTCAATAGAAAAGGAAAGAGACTGAAAAGAAACTTAAGATAAAGGTAAAGGTATCCCCTGTGCAAGCACAGAGTCATGTCTGACCCTTGGGGTGACGCCCTCTAGCATTTTCTTGGCAGACTCAATACAGGGTGGTTTGCTATTCCCTTCCCCAGTCATTACCGTTTACCCCCAGCAAGCTGGGTACTCATTTTACTGACCTCGGAAGGATGGAAGGCTGAGTCAACCTTGAGCCGGCTGCTGGGATTGAACTCCCAGCCTCATGGGCAGAGCTTCAAGCAGCATGTTTGCTGCCTTACCACTCTGCGCCACAAGAGGTTCTATACATTATATTTTACATACATTATATTTTATAATGTATACATTATGTTTTAGGGTCTATACATTATATGTATAGAGAACTTCCAGAAGTTCAGGCAGGATTTCAAAGAGGCAGAGGAACTTGAGATCAAATTGCCAACATACGCTGGATCATGGAGAAAGCTAGGGAGTTCCAGAAAAACATCGACTTCTGCTTCATTGACTATGCTAAAGCCTTTGATTGTGTGGAGCACAACAAATTGTGGCAAGTTCTTAAAGAGACGGGAATACCAGAGCATCTTATCTATCTCTTGAGAAACCTATATGCAGGTAAAGAAGCAACAGTGAGAACTGGGCATGGAATCACAGATTGGTTTAAAATTGAGAAAGGAGTTCGGCAAAGCTGTATACTGTCGCCTTGCCTATTTAGCTTGTATGCGGAGCACATCATGAGACAGGGAGGATTAGAGGAGTCACAAATTGGGATCAAGATTGCCAGGAGAAATATTAATAACTTCAGATATGCAGATGATACCACTTTAATGGCGGAAAGCGAAGAGGAACTTAAAGAGCCTTTTGATACAGGTGAAGGAGGAGAGTGCAAAAGGTGGCTTCAAACTCAACATCAAGAAAACAAAGATCATGGCATCCGGCCCTCTCAATTCCTGGCAAATAGATAGGGAAGAAATGGAGGTCATGACAGATTTTATTTTCCTGGGCTCCAAGATCACTGCAGTTGGGGATTGCAGCAAAGAAATTAAAAGACGCTTGCTGCTGGGGAGGAAAGCTATGGCAAATCTAGACAGCATCCTAAAAAGCAGAGACATCATCCTGCCAACAAAAGTGCGTCTAATCAAGGCTATGGTCTTCCTAGTTGCAATGTATGACTGTGAAAGTTGGACCATAAGGAAGGCCAAGCGTCAAGGAACTGAGGCTTTTGAACTCTGGTGCTGGAGAAGACTCTTGCGAGTCCCTTGGACTGCAAGGCGAACAAACCGGTCAGTCCTAGAGGAGATCAGCCCTGACTGCTCCTTAGAAGGCCAGATCTTGAAGATGAAGCTCAAATTCTTTGGCCATCTCATGAGAAGGAAGGACTCCCTGGAGAAGAGCCTAATGGTGGGAGCAATTGAGGGCAAAAGAAGAAGGGGACGACAGAGAATTTTTTTGAAAATGGCCATACTAGCGTGACAGATGCAGAGTGCTCCGAACATCCAGCTGCAGCCATGACCACGAGGGTCCCAGAAGACGGTCAGCATCAACTTTCCTGCCAATGGTTGCATCTTGGATTTCTTTCTTACATGAGATGATGGATGCATCCATTGCATACTCTGCTCCTTGCTTTCGAGCTCTTCAGTGGTGAACCCACATTTCATCACCACAGATACACAGAATCATAGAATCAAAGAATAATAGAATTGGAAGGGACCTCCTGGGTCATCTAGTCCGACCCCCTACACTATGCAGGACACTCACTTCCCTATCGCTCATCCACTGTAACCTGCCACCCCCTTGAGCTTTCACAGAATCAGCCTCTCCGTCAGATGGCTATCCGGCCTCTGTTAAAAAATTTCCAAAGATGGAGAACCCACCACCTCCCGAGGAAGCCTGATCTACTGAGAAACCACTCTGTCAGGAACTTCTTCCTGATCTCTACTAAGACTCGTAGATCCTTTTCACATGCTACTGCCAAGACAAGCCTTCCCCATCTTATATTGATGTATTTGGTTTTTCCTACCTAAATGCAGAACTTTACATTTGTCCCGATTGAACTTCATTTTATTCAGTTTAGCCCACTTCTCGAGCCTATCAAGATCATCTTGATAGAGAGCCAGTTTGGTGTAGTGGTTAGGAGTGCAGACTTCTAATCTGGCATGCTGGGTTCGATTCTGCGCTCCCCCACATGCAGCCAATTGGGTGACCTTGGGCTCGCCACGGCACTGATAAAGCTGTTCTGACCGGGCAGTGATATCAGCGCTCTCTCAGCCTCACCCACCCCACAGGGTGTCTGTTGTGGGGAGAAGAATGGGAAGGCAACTGTAAGCCGCTTTGAGCCTCCTTCGGGTAGGGAAAAGCGGCATATAAGAACCAACTCTTCTTCTTCTTCTTCTTTTTCTTCATCCGTATTCTGTTGCTGTCTTCAGTTGTGTTTGCTACCCTTCCCAGTTTAGTATCGTCTGCAAATTTAATAAGTATCCCCTCTAATCCCTCATCCAAATCATTTATAAATATGTTGAACAACACAGGCCCCAGGACAGATCCTTGGGGTACTCCACTTGTCACTCTTTTCCAAGAAGATGCTTAACCATTAACAAGTACCCTATGGGTACGATCTCTCAACCAGTTATTGATCCACCTGACAGAATTAGGATCCATACCGCGTTTTAACAACTTGTCAACAAGAATATCATGTGGAACCTTATCAAAAGCTTTACTGAAATCCAGATAAACTATGTCCACAGCATTCCCCTGATCCAGCAAGGTAGTCACTTTCTCGAAGAAAGAGATAAGGTTGGTCTGACATGACTTGTTCTTGCGAAACCCATGCTCTCAGTTCTCAGCTGCTCACAGCTCTCAGTTCCAGCTGCTCAAGAACCGAGTGTTTATTTGTTCCAAAATGATGCCAGCTACAGATGTCAAGCTGATTATTCGTCTGTTTTTGCAAATCAGTTCCAGAGTTCTTTCTTCATTCCGTGTGGTCGTGGCTGTAACTGGACAGCCAAAGCACTCTGCATCTGTCATACTAATATGGCCATTTTTGAACATTTCAATCCACTCATAGATGACCGTATAAGAGAGAACTTTATCCCCATACTGAGCACACATTCAGAGAATAATTTGTGCTCCTGGCATACCTTCTGCCCACAAAAAGTGTATGACAAAACGCTGTTCCTCTTTGGTGCAATTTATAAGTTTCATAGCCATCTTCCCCACAGCGTGACAACACCTACACTAAACTGCAAGGTCAGCAAGCTTGCCAGACAGACCAGTCACGTGACACTTTCAGACGCAACCAATTACGTCTGCCCTCACCGTTTCCAACAAAAATATAACAGTGCGGAAACTTTTTGAAGACCATTATTTTATAATGCTGTTTATGTTGAAATGTTGTAATGTTTTGATGTTTGCCACTTTGCAGAACCTAGCTGGGTGGAAAAGACAGCCTACAATTTTTCAAATAAACGTTAAAAACCACTGTTCCTCTCCCTAACTTCACTGGATGCATGCAGTCACACTGTGTTCCATTTGCCTGCAGACAAACTACGGTATGTATTTACCACACATACAAACTCTATAGGGTAGTCATGTCACTGTTGCAGCAAAAATTTAAAAAGGAGTTTTGAAATACTAGCTAATGAACAGATTTACTACAGTATAAACTTTCATCTACTAGAACCACATGGAAGTTGAAATCCATAAAATCTTGCATGACAATAATTGTTTTTGTCTTTAAGATGCCACAAAGGAAACTGACTACTCTGAACAGCTTGAAATAGAGATGCCAATGAGGGCAAGAGTTCTTGCAGTCTTTCTCTACCTCAGTCCAACCCAGACAGTGTCACCCTAAGCAGAGTTATACCCTCTCAGTCAGTGGTTCTCAACCTTCCTCATGCCAGTTCCTCATTGTGGTGACCCCCAATCATAAAATTATGCAAGTGTTATTTCACAGATATTAAACCAAAACTGACCAATGGCGTGAAAAACCATTGCTGATTGTACATAAATGGGTTTTTTCCAGGGTTTCTGAGTTCTGCCTCTTATCCTGCCGAGCTGCACCATCATCTGGAGTGCCTGGTGGGAGACTGCTGCACTGGAGGCACTGCTGGAGCGGCTCACAGCTGAGCACAGGAGCCTGCAGGAGGAGCAACAACAGTGGCAGCGCCCTCCCCCAAGCTGCTCACCTTCCTGCAACCCCTGTTAAAGGGTCGTTCGACCCCCAAAGGGGTCCCAACCCCCGGGCTGAAAACCACTGCTCTAAGTCATTTGATGTCAATATGCTTAGAACAATGGAAGAAGAAAAAGAGTTGGTTCTTATATGCCACTTTTCTCTACCCGAAGGAGTCTCAAAGTGACTTATAATCACCTTCCCTTTCCTCTCCCCACAACAGACACCCTGTGAGGTAGGTGAGGCTGAGAGAGCCCTGATATTACTGCTCCGTCAGAACAGCTTTATCAGTGCTGTGGCAAGCCCAAGGTCACCCAGCTGGCTGCATGTGAGGGAGGAGCGGGGAATCAAACGCTGCTTGCCAGATTAGAAGTCCACCCTCCTAACCACTACACCAAGCTTGCTCTGTTTAGGTTGGCAGCACTGAGAGTCCATAAGTAGGGCATGAATGCAGTAGCCCTCTCAGTAGTTTTTCCAGCCTCTTATTTGGAAGTATGCCACCTCTGAAGTTGGAGGCTCTATTCAGCTAACATGTTTATGATGAGCATGAACTGTATAGTGACACAAAGCAACACAACACTTACCTTGGGAGCCAGCTTGGTGTAGTGGTTAGGAGTACAGAATTCTAATCTCAGTGCTGCCAACCTAAACAGAGCAAGCTTGGTGTAGTGGTTAGGAGGGTGGACTTCTAATCTGGCAAGCAGCGTTTAATTCCCCGCTCCTCCCTCACATGCATCCAGCTGGGTGACCTTGGGCTCACCACAGCACTGTTAAAGCTGTTCTGACCTAGCAATAATATCAGGGCTCTCTCAGCCTCACAGGGTGTCTGTTGTGGGGAGAGGAAAGGGAAGGGAATTGTAAGCCTCTTTAAGAGTCCTTTGGGTAAATAAAAGCAGCATATAAGAACCAACTGTTCTTTTTCTACCTACTTATACACACCCTTGACATTAGAGGCATACAAACAGCCCAAGAGCTTTTCTTTAAGTACCTTGTGGCAGCATTCCAGAAAACAGCACAAAGCAAGCCTGAAGGCCAATAATGCTCTTTCCTCTAAATACACGGCAGGCAGCAGAGAAGCAAAGATAGACTAGAGAACCATGAGAGTAGCTAAGAAACTCTTACAGGTGTAGTTGTGCTTTCCATCAAGATTCCATTGGCAATTATATCCAAGTAAGCAATAAGTAATGTGCAGTATTGTAGCCTTTCAACTGAACCCCATTCATGGTTACCCGGCAGAAGGAGACCTGTCTCAGTAAAATAACTTCTCCACTTCTCCAGGCGTCATGGTTCAGGGGCAGAGCATCTGCTTGGCATGCAAAAAGTCCCAGGTTGATACCCCAGCATCTTCAGTTAAAAGGACCAGGCAATAGTGGATGTAAAAGATCTCTACTTGAAACTCTGGAGAGCCACTGCCAGTCTGAGTAGGTCTTGATCTGATTCAGTAGTCTGATTCATGTGATCAAGTACTGTGCATCCAGAAGGTCCTCAGGTTTGATTTCTGCCATCGCCAGTTAAAGAAATCAGATAGTAGGTGATGTGAAAGATTTGTGATCCTCAAAAGTTGCTATAAGATGTTCTTGAAGCCTCATCAAGTCTTCCTCCAGACTTGCTCTAATCGTCTCAGATCCCGTTTCTTCTCACGGAGCTCCCTGGTGTACCAAGGGTCTCGCTTGAGACAAGGGTGAAGAGGATGTTGGGGAGCGATCTTGTCAATGGCGGCCAGCATTCTGTCGTGCCAGTTGCTGACCAGACCATTTAGAGAAGTGCCAGGAAGCACTGGGTCCTGCAGAGCATTCAGGAATCCAATCAGATCCATAAATCTCCGCGGGCAACCTGAAATCTACTCGCCGCCCAACTGAGGAGGGGGTGGCAGCTTTAGCCGGGCCTTCAGGGCATAGTGGTCTGACTATGTCACGGCTTAAGCCGAGACCAGATCCACATTCAACCCTGCACCGAAACTGAGATGCAGGGTGGGGCCTGAAAAGTTCTCTTGGACTTGTCAATGGATAAATACGTCAGTGCCCCTTCTTTCAATTTTTTCTTGCTTGTAAACTGGTTACTTACTTATTCTGCCATCAGTCACACTAATCCACACTACCTCCAAACTGGTAACCGCCAAACTGGATTACTGTAACATGCTTTACATGCAATAATCTTTGAAGATGTGGAAGCTTCAGTTGTTACAAAATGCTGTAGTGAGACTCCCCTCTGGAGTCAGCTGCTCAAAACTTAACTCCAGGGCTAGGTCAACTGTACTGGTTGCCTATTTTCTTCCAGGCCCTATTCAATGTGCTGGTACTTCATATTCATCAAACTGTATCTCCTACTATACTCTGATGTAGCGGCTGCATTTTTCAAACAATTGTGGTGCCTTCTGGTGCCCTTTTCTAAGACTGTCAATATGACACCACTGAGGTCATGGGTTTTATATCTACTGAGGTCCAGTCTTGTGGAATGGCTTACTAGAGTGCATGCACAGGGTGCAGCGGATCATTGCATTCTGGAAGGTGTGTAAGCTTGTCATTTTTCAGAGGGCATTTGAAGATGGATAAGCGATTAGGTCAAGCTGTGTCTGTTTTTAGTATGTACACTTTTATCTTGTAGGTGGATTTTTGTGTTCTTTTTGTGGCCTTGCAAGTTCATTGTATTGCTTTGTTAGCAGCCTTGAGTCCAAAGAGAGTAGAAAGTACATATTTTAAACAAATGTTGTTAGGTGCAAAGTCGTGTCCGACCCATCGCAACCCCATGGACAATCCTCCAGGTCTTCTTCCATTTAAGTTCACACTGACTGCTTCAGGGACTCCATCCAGCCACCTCATTCTCTGTCGTCCCCTTCTTCTTTTGCCCTCAATCGCTCCCAGCATTAGGCTCTTCTCCAGGGAGTCCTTCCTTGTTTAAACAAATCATTACCATTAAATAGCCGTCTATTCGCAACTTGCTACTCTCCAGTATCCGTTATTATTTTACTTATGGCATTTACTACTTGAACATTTTTCTCCTATAAAAGTGAAGTAAATGATCATTGGATCATAGAAAAAATCCAAAAACACTCGCACAAATACTTCTGGGGAATGGACCAGCTCAATAATATAGTTTTGATCCCCCCCCCCCCGTACCATTTCGTTACATCTGTGTGCCTTTTTCTCTCCAAGTTCATCACGCAGTTCTTTTTAACACGTGGGGCAGATACGCCTGCCTAGGCCGTCGGAAGAATTCCATCGCCTGCCGCCTTCACGGTTACCGTGACAACCACCCCCCCTCCCGCCCGCTTTTCCTGGGTTCCATTCATGTTCAGGCAACGGCCTCGCCGCCCCTCCCCTGGCACGTGACCCCGGCGGCGCTTCCCGCACTAGTATCTGGGCTTCCTCGAGCGCCGCTTCCGGGTGGGTGTGGGGCTCGGCCGTGTGTTGTCCTGCCCCGAGGCGGCGAAGGGAGGCAGAAGAAGGAGGCTCCCGGCAACATGGCGGCGCGCAGAGCTGGTGGCGGAAAGGGCCCTGCGAGCGGGAGCAGCGTCTGAGCCCGGCAGAGCGGGACGCCATGGAGAGCGAGGAGGAGCAGCACATGACGACGCTGCTGTGCATGGGCTTCTCGGACGCCGACGCCATCCGCAGGGCCCTCCGCCTGGCCAAGAACGACATCAACGAGGCCGTGGCTTTGCTCACCAACGAGCGGCCCGGCCTGCACTACGAGCCCATGGACAGCGGGGGAAGCGGCGGCGGCCAGGGAGGCGGCGGGCCCGGAGGGCACCAGCCGAGCGGCAGCACCCGCGGCGGAGGGGATGGCGACGGCACCGGGGGCGGCGGCGGCGGCGGCGGCAGCAGTGGCTTCGACCCGCCCCCTGCTTATCATGAGGTGGTGGAGAACGAGGTAACGGCCGCGGGAGGGAGGGGAGGGAGCCCGGGCGGGCGCGCGGGCGCGTGTTGTTGTGCCTCTTCAGCGAGCAGCGGCCCGGGATCCCGCCCACGGAAAGAGCCCTCCAGCCTGTCAGGGAGAGGGACGTGTTGTTCTCGCCCAAACACGCGCCTCATGGCCGAAAGAAGTCCCTCGTAATCGCCCCGAGCGCCCGCCTTCCGTCTAAAAGAAAACTCCCTTCAGCGCAGCAAGGCTGGGAGCCTTCCGACGCCCGCAGGCCGCGCTCCCTGTCCCTGGAGTCTCCCCCATCTGAATAAGAGCTACTGCACGTTGGGTAGCCTTGTCATTTCCTCTGGACTGGAGTGCCTCGACATGCGGGCGGGGGCATGAATCTTATGTCAGATGACTGCTCACTATATCGGAGTTGACGGATAATCCCATATGTGTGTCCCGGTTTGACACAGCAAGCAGAATGCAGCTTCAAGCCTAGAAAGGACTTGATGTTGCCTTCTCTGTTTGTGATGGGAGGTTATAATCCAGCTGTTCTTTCTGCCACCCAGGTGCATACCTAAATCAATTTTTACTGCAGAATACAGATACTAAACTGGCTTTTGTATAGCATGAGCATTTATAACTATAGGCGGTCATTCACTAACTATTTTAGGTGTGAATTAGTTTAGCAAAATTTGAGAGGTGGACAGTGGCTGTTATATCAGTTTTGATTACATCTGAGTTTTATGTTATTATTTCATCATGTATTTGCTGCATTTCATGAACCCTTG
This sequence comes from Paroedura picta, assembly GCF_049243985.1. NCBI lineage: Eukaryota > Metazoa > Chordata > Lepidosauria > Squamata > Gekkonidae > Paroedura > Paroedura picta. Next base: position 79,799,403 of record NC_135372.1, read on the forward strand.
GTCTGCAGTTTACTTTTTATTTATTTCATTTTTTTAATTTTATTCAATTTCTAGGCTACAACTCCTGGCCTGACAGCTCATGGCAGGTTACAACCTAAAAGTACAATACTGTAATAAAAATACTTAAAAAAAACCCCACCCACACCCCCATGCCAGTTATCTCCCCCCCCCCCCCCCAGACCTCCCTGACTGTCATATATCCTGGGGATGTTAATTGTTGGACATATCAGAGACCAGCTTCAAAGCCCATTCATAAGAACGGGCTTTGAAAGGGCCCTGCCCGGCAGCTTTCCAGGTCGCCAGGAAGTGCAGAGGGCAAAGGTGGGGGAGAGGGAGCACTTCTCAGAGGCATGGCAAGCACACCTGGGGCCTCTGAGAGGTGTCCTTTCCAGGCCTTTGGGAAGCACTCCCCCAGCCCCGCGGGGCCCTTTTCCAGGCCTTTGGGAAACGGCCCTGGAGAGGCGGGACAGTTCATCCTCCAAGGCTGTTTCACAATTATTAAGAGGCACCAAATGGATAAGATATGATCTCATATATAAAATCTTTTTTTGCAAATTATCTATTTTACAAAGTAAAAAGTTAACGTAAAGGTATCCGCTATGCAAAGCACCGGGTCATGTCTGACCCTTGGGGTGATGCCCTCTAGCGTTTTCATGGCAGACTCAACACGGGGTGGTTTGCCAGTGCCTTCCCCAGTCATTTCCGTTTACCCCCCCCCCCAGCAAGCTGGGTACTCATTTTACTGACCTTGGAAGGGTGGAAGGCTGAGTCAACCTTGAGCCAGCTGCTGGGATCGAACACCCAGCCTCATGGGCAGAGCTTTCAGACTGCATTTCTGCTGCCTTACCACTCTGTGCCACAAGAGGCTCATATTTTACAAAGTATATATAGAAAAACAATTGAGAACAGTGACAAAGATGTGGCAGATGCAGGCCTATCCAGACGAAAATCCCGACACCTGACAATAAGATCTGCACAAATCCTGCAATCACAAAATTTCAATTTTAGGAATGAATGGTTGCAAATATGGATTATATCAGTTCTACCAATATCCATAACCTGATAAACACCAATGAGAGGCCCGCAGAAATTTGACTTGCTATATTAAGTGTAGAAAATACCTAATAGACTACAAACAGGATTTAGTAGTTGTTCAGACCTGTTGTTTAAATGGGGCAAAATAACAGATTCTAAATGTGATTGTGGTGCAACCTGCAAAACTCTTTTTCATCTGTCACAGGAATGTAAGCATTGGGCGTTCCAAGGAGATGTGATGGAGCTCTTTGTACTCTCCCCTGTTGAAATTGAATAGATTTAAAACTTAGGTATTAGTATTTAGGGGGATTGCCCAATCTGTCTGCATAATCATTGTATCTGTATGCTTCCTGTGTTTAACTCTGCCATATCCTAAATAAATAAATAATACTGGGTTCTACTCCAAGTTGCAATAAAATCTTGTTTGTCTTTATGATGTACTAGTGTCCTGATTATTTATGTTTCAACAACAAACACATCTAGAATGCTGGAATTAATTTTAGTAGTATTCCTCATAACTTGAATATTCCTCTTAGATTTCAAGAAGAGCATAAGGACTGATGAACTAGGTTCAGTGTTTGGATTATTATTAGTATTACTTTACTAAATTTCTAAACCACCCTCCTGAGACCAGCTCAAAATGGTGTATATACATAGATTATAATATCTACCTATTATAATACATCTATTATAATACATATATGGATTAGTATCATTGTTTTAACTGATTTTCATGGGCTTTGAGTGGAGAAAGGCTGCATAAGATTGCTCCTGCTGTTGTGTAGGAGAGACCATTACAGTTAGGCTGTTGTTACATTTTTGCCTTTCCAGTGTTTAAGGTTCTAGTTAGGGTAAGTTCAGAAAGTTACAGTCATGAACATTAAGCCATTCTTAGTGCTTGGATGCAAGTTAGTAAAAAGTTTGAAAATACTTTTGATAGGAGAGAGAAATTATACCTAAACAAAATAGCTGAAGATGTTCTGTTTTTTCTTAAACAGTAAAGAAGTGGGTGATTAGGTCATCTTTTCTTTTGAGAAGCCCATAGGAAGTTGAAGTTAGGGCTTTGTATGGTGGTGGTGGTTTTAATGCATGTATGTTTACTGTGTTGCTCCACGGAATGTGTGAGTGTTCACAAGTAGTCTGTTACTGTTCTTGAAGTATTCTGTGCTTCTGTAATGTCGGTAAAATGAGTACCCAGCTTGCTGGGGGTAAAACGGTAATGACTGGGGAAGGGAATGGCAAACCACCCCGTATTGAGTGTGCCATGAAAACGCTGGAGGGCGTCACCCCAAGGGTCAGACATGACTCGGTGCTTGCACAGGGGGATGCCCTTATCTATATTTATCTGCTATCATATATAAGTGTGTGTGTGTGTGTGTGTAGAGAAACAAGGAAGGTGGAGTTGACGCCACCAAAAAGTGAGAGAGTTTGCTGTTATGGTTAGTTTAGTTGCCTGAAGCAGGGAAAGTTTTTTCCTTTAAGAAGTTATAGTACAGGCTCATGACAAGTTTCCAAATGATCCATATCTGATCTTCATTCTCAATAGTGCATTGCTTAAATTAAACACAAAATTCATTGATGCTGAAAATTATAGATTAAGATCTTAGTGCGTAACATATATTTTATTACAAGTTGCAATTTGTGCTAATATTGCTATATACTTGAAGTGCATCTTGTAAGCAGTGAATAAGAGCCAAGCTACTGGTGGGGCAAAGGGATTTGGAGAAAGGTCACCCAGCAAGATCCTTTGGGGGCATCTTTGACCTTAGGCCCTGTTTCTTCCTTTAAGTTTTCTCCACTGCTACCACCCCCTTTTGTAGAAGCTGCTCCCACCAAGAAGCTTATGCTTGTTTCAAAGCTGGGGCAGCAACAAAGCTGCAAACATCACTGTAACATTTTAACAATGAATTTGTTGTGTAATCAGTTGAAATCTAAACTATACCCTTGATGCTATTTGCATGTAGTCTTTAGAGTACTGTTTAGTATATAGTGCTTTGAGGATCCTTATGTTTCTTTCCAGTAATATTGTAAGTTAGATGATACAGTGATATTCCCCACAAGACCAGTCTGAGGGACCACTTGTCTCCTTATGCTCCCCACAGAGTTCTTTGCTCTGCGGATGCTAATTTGCTTGTGATCCCTAGCCCCAGAGAAGCACGCCTGGCTTGGCTTGGGCCAGGGTGTTTTCTGTCCTGGCCCTGACCTGGTGGAATGAGCTTCTGGAAGAGCTGAGGGCCCTGATGGAGCTGTCTCAGTTCTGCAGGGCCTTCAAAACAGAGCTCTTCTGCCAGGTCTTTGGTTGAGGTCGGGACCAGGAATAACTGGGGCCTTCCTTCAGCCAACACTATACCATCTTGCAAACCTTCACCTTGTGGTGATTGACTGCAGATAGGGGAGAAATGGAGAGTATGCAGCATCTTCTGTTTTTATGTTAAGGGGTTTATGATTGGTTTTATTATTGGGGGGTATCTGTTTTGTGTAACCCAACATGAGTACACAGAGAGTGACAGGATATAAATCAAAATAATAAATACCATCTCCCTTTCACGGGAATTTAGAACTAATATTTGTTGTATCAGATTCAAGTGGGTAGCCATGTTGGTCTGAAACAGCAGAGCAAATTTAGAGTCCAGTGGCACCTTTAAGACCAACGAAGTTCTATTCAAGGTATGAGCTTTCGTGTGCACACACAGTTCCTCAGATATAATGTCAGTTGTATCTGAGGAAGTGTGCATGCACGCAAAAGCGTACTCTGAATAAAACTTTTTTTTTATAATGATTTTTTTTATTTTCATAAAGATAGAAATATAATCATCTTTTGAGAATATACGACCCCACATTGACTCCACAGTGATATAAACTTTTGCCCAAAACTCTGCCATGAGTCTAAGAGCCATCCACATTTCCACTACATTTAAAAAAAAAAAAGGCCTGTTTAGATATACAAAAGAAAAGTTATTATTAGTCAACTTACTTGAGAGATCGTAGACCTCACATTAACTGCTTGATACAATCTAAGAGCTATCCTAGCAGATATTTCTAGGTTTGAGTTAGATGCTTAACATTAAACATTTCTTATAGCACAGTATGAGTTTTGGCCCTGTATCAATACCCTGATGAAGGGAGAGGAAAGTAGGGCTTTGCCTTAAAGATGTACAAAGAAAAAAAATTACAAAAGGATTTCATAATTTCTCCTTATCCTTAATACAGATACATCTACAAACCATTTATACTTGACCCATTCTAAGAGCCATCCTGACAGGTATAAGTTGAGAGCTTTGCATTTTCTACAGATCAATATGGGCTTTGGCCCTATAACAATACACCAATAAAAAATAATAATAAGGGGGGAAAGCCCCATTTTATATTTCCAACGCTAACGATTATATTACCTATATGCCTACTAAGAAAAAGAAACAAGAGAGAAAAAAGGCACTGCTTCCCCTTTTTCATAAAAATAGCAATGTAGAATACAGTATATGTTGTTAATACAGAGAATAATAAGATTTCCAGGTTTAGATTAAATGCTTAACATTAAACATAAAACAATATAAGCTTTCAGTCTTCTATAGCTTCTCCTTATCCTTGGTTCTGATACATCTACAAAATAATTTATGCTTGACCCATTCTAAGAACCATCCTAACAGATATATTTTCAGATTGAAGTTGAAAGCTTAACATTAAACATTTTCTACAAGTCAGTGTAGGCTTTAGTCCTAGGACAATACACTAATAGAAGAAAGAAAAAATAAGGGGGGAGAACCCCATTTTACATTTTCAGCACTAATGATTATATTACCTATATGCCTACAAAAGAAAAGAGACAAAAAAAACAAGAGAGAAAGAGACACTGCTTCCCCTTTTTCATAAAAATGGAAATATAGAATACAGTATAACATTAAACATAAAACAATATGAGCTTTCGGTCTTCTTAAGGGGGTCTCATCTCGAGGCTTGCTACATCTTGTCGTTCCCGTAAAATTATATTCTGTCCCATTGGCCTTTGGCGTAGAAAGTGCAGTTGTACTCTTTCCCGCAGAGTATGCATCGATAAATCTTGAGGCCGTTGCACCTCCTGGACTCCAGTATCAATACAATTTTTTCCCCAGAGAGATCCTTTAAATCGGTTACTTTCACTGCAGATCCATATTTCTTTTGATTGATTTTTGTACACTGTTGCTTTGAGATGGCTGTATGTCTTTTTAAAAAGGGTGTCCTTATCTTGGCTGCAGAACTCCGGCATCCCATTTTCCGTCTCCAGAATTTCAGATTTCTCTTCTACTGTTGGTTTTCCACCTTGTTTAGAGCTGTCATCAGCCACTGTTATTGATCCATTATTCCTGTTAAATATGTCTTCCTTGGCATCTTGGATCTCCTTGAAGATATGAATTTCAGATTTCTCTTCTGCTGTTGGTTTTCCACCTTGTTTAAAGCTGTCATCAGTCACTGTTATTAATCCATCATTCCTATTGAAGACTTCTTCCTTGCCATCTTGGATCTCCTTGGAGATATTTTTGATCAATCCATCTAAGAATACTTTGTAATCTTGGGTTTGTATCTCTATTAGATGAGCCAATCTTTTTAACATAGACATGATTTTGACTTTAAAAAAAACCGGCCTCAAACAATTTTACAAGTGGCCAGTAGAGGTCCTCTGTTTTATCCTCTAATGTTCCGGCACAGGCATGTGGCGTATTGAAGTCAGTTAAGGCAGAGATTCTCGTACTGGCACAGAGTTCTCGTGAGATTTTCCCATTCACAGCTCTTATCTTCTTATCTTCGAAAACCAAAACAATTACAATAAGAGCTTTTGCCAATTAGTTCGAGTTGATTTGAGTCCTTCTTCTGCTTAGTTAGGAGAATTAGCCTGCCTCTTAACGAGGTGGCTTCAGGCAGAGCAGAGTAAGAGGAGGGGGGAAACAAAGGGCTTTGATGCGGGAAGAAAGACGAAGAAAAAAAAACGAGAGATACTTGCAGTAAATGATGCAGTAAATGATGTTTTGGAACTCAGCCGATGTCCTCCCCTCAGTTCAAAGCGTTCATTTGTGGTAAATCATCATGTAGGGTTGAAGCAGATACTTTAAGATTAAAGAAAGAAAGGAAAGTCCGAGGTAGAAAATGGCAGTCGTCCTCTGGACCTGGAACGCTGACAGCCTATAATCCAGGGAGATATACTCCCTAAAGGATTGGAGACGGCCCCAAGAACTTCCTGGGTAGAAAGGTGAGGTGGGATTTGCGTACCCCTCCTCTTTTCTGCCAATTGCTTGCACAATTGACCCCTGTCAGGCTTCAGAGATAGCAGAGCAGATGCCCTGCCACCCTCTCAGGACGACATCTTTAGCCACACCTCTACTCTGAATAAAACTTTGTTGGTCTTAAAGGTACCACTGGACTCTAAATTTGATTTTTTAGTTTCAGGTAAGTTCCACCCAAGACTCAAGACTTCATGCTGAAAATATGGGATAGACAGTCTGGCAGAGTGCTGTCAATTCTGGTAGTAATTCTGCTTGGTATTGGGCAAGGGTCCCCAAACTGAGGCCCACAAGCTGCATGTGTCCTCCAACCTCGCTTTGTGCAGCCCTCTAAGCTGCTTGTCTGCTGCTATCACCCTCAGGGCATTTTCCCTCAGGCCCATACTGTTCTTCCCACCTCAAGAGGCACCATCTACCACTATTCATCCTGTCCCTTTAACTTTTTTCAGATGGAACTATTTGATTTGCAACCCAGTGATCATCTCAGAGACATTTACAAAGAAAATAGTCTGTTAGATTTCTATTCTCTACCTGATATATTTATCAACCTAAAGAAATTTGCTGCAGGCATGTTCACAGTCTTTGGCATCGCATACATCTGTGAACAAACCTTTTCCAAGATGAAAATTGTGACTTCGAAGTGTTGGTCAGATGAACAGTTACATGACATTTTAAGAGTGTCTGTCATAAACCATGACTTGGATATAAATGCCTTGGCAAACAGAAAAATGCCACAAAAATCACACTGACTAGGTAAGCATGTGCAGCTAAATAAAAAGATTCCAAATAAAATATTGTTCCAAAAGGGATTGCATTTCTTCATTAACCTTTGAATGTTTACTTTTGATCTAAATAAGTTGGCTAATAATTTTGTTACATTGGTTTAAGATGTGGCCCTCTTTAAGCACTGGGCACGCTAATGTGGCCCCCATGTGCCAAAAGGTTGGGGACCCCAGGTATAGGGCATTTCCAGATTCCTTCAACTGAACTGTATTTGGCAGCAGAAGTATATTTGTCTCGAAAGGTCATGGCCTAGAAATCAGTGGTCAGGTCCTCTCGAAGAGGGAGTTTTAGAATAAAAAGTAATATTCCCTCATCTCAAATAATCATGTCAATAAAATATAAAATACTTAAAAATAAAATAAAGATCCGGTAGCATATCTTTAGAAAGCAACAAAGATCTTACTCAATAACAATTAAAAACTAAGGTAGAAATGGAATTTTGTTACTTCAACACTTGCTATTACTTCTGTAGATTTGACTCCCTTTTCTTTTCACTTATATCTTTTCTGTCAAGTATTAGTTGTTTTTTAAAGTAATATGTTATGGTGTCTTTTGTATATTTAGATATGCACCAATATTTGGTGCCATGTAGCTACAACTTACCCCTTTGAATTCATTCTTCTTTCTTTCTTTAGTAGCTTTTTACAGCACCCTTCCATATGGCTCTGGGCAGTTTACATAAAACATTGTAGAACAGTTACATAGAACATATAGCAATATAACTGATAACAATCATGATATAACATGCCAACTAAAACGGTATTTTAACAGAACAATAACATTGACAATCCCTGGGTAGGTCCGATTTTTCAGTTGGGGGGTGGGGTGGGGTGATCTGTAAATGTTTTGAGTCAGTTGGCCTCAAGCAAATGCCTGGTGGAGAAGCTCTCTTTTGCTGGCCCTGCGGAATTGTGGAAGTTCAGGCAGGCCCTGATCTATTCAGGGAGCTCATTCCACCAGGTGGGGACCAGGACTGAGAAGGCTCTGGGCCTTGTTGAAGTCCGACGTGTTTCTCTGGTGCCAGGGATCCACAGCCAGTTGGAGGTGGTGGAGCGTAAGGCTCTTTGGGGGGTATAGGCAGGGAGGCGGTCTCAGATACACTGGGCTCAGACTACGTATGGCCTTCAAAATGGTTACCAAAACCTTAAGCTTAATCCAGAATTTAACTGGGAGTTGTTGGACTAACAGCCGGATATGGGATCTCCATGATGTCTCAGTGAGAATCCTGGCCACGGTGTTCTGCACCAGCTGTGATTTCTGGATCAAGGATAAGGGTAGGCCTATGTAGAGCAAGTTGCAGAAGTCCAGTCTGGAGGTGACCCTCACGTGGATCAGTGTGGCTAGGTGCTCTGGTTCCATGTAGAGCGCTAGTAGTTTGGCTTGGCAGAGGTGGTAAAATGCCAGCCACGCTATTTTTGTGACCTGGGCTTCCATTGTAAGGGAAACTTCCAGGATCACACCCAGGATTCTGGCACAGTGAGCCACTAAGACCGTTATGCACTGGAGGTTTCATGCTGGACTGCAGGCTGGAGTTTTAGACGTGGCAGGTTGCCCCACCTCTTCCTGCACCCACATGGCGGAGCATTTGGCCCGGTGCACCTCATCTACCCCCAATTTGTGTTCTTGCATGGAAGCTGAGGCAGTGAAGTTCCCAATGCGTAAACGGTCTAAGAGCTGCACACTGTCCAGGGTGGGCAGTCACGCTTCCATCCCATGGTCCCTTTCAATCCCAGGTTCCTGATGGACTGAGTTGCTAAGAGCTGCACACCGTCCAGGGTGGGTAGGCGCACTTCCTCCCATGGTCCCTTCCTAATAAATTACCATTTCAACAGCATCCTGCAACTGACCTTATAAATTAATATCCTAAATTTTATCAGTAGACCTGTTTTTCCTTGTAGGCAAAATGATGGAATGAGGCTGATTTTCATATTTTCTTTGGCACAGACTCCAGTTAACGTGTTTGCGTACTATGTACTTCACACACAGTTCAGCTGCTGCAGTAAAAAAAGAAAAATGTTAAAAAAGGAAACATTGAAGATTTAAAAGTAGTTCAGACATAGTATGACAATTTCAGAAATGCTCTTGCCAAGGAATACTTTAAAGTGCTTCTTACCAAAAGCATATATCCTGTTTTGTGTGAATTCATAAATGTGCAATTGCTCCAAGAAACAATGCTTAGGTAGATTTTATCCTTTACCACCATGCTTTTAAATTCATGATTAATCCTTGTACAGGAATTAATTATTAATATGTAGTGCTTTTAGAGCACTAAGAACTTTTAACATTCCTTACCTTATTCATCTTTAAAACATTCCTATGACACAGACAGCAGTTATCCCTTCTGGAAACAGAACAGCTTTAGATATTTTGATCAAAACCTCCAAATATCAGTAGCTCAGTAAATAGTTGTTATCTGCATTAAACTTAAGTAAACCTAATGCAACAGATTTGTTGCTTTTGACCTTACTGTCTTCTTTTCTATCAGGTCTAATCATTAATCTTCAGTTGCAATTTAATTTTTGACTAGATGTTACAAAACCAGCAAATACTGTCTGTGTTCGCTGCCACATCATTAGTGCTAACTTCAAATATAAAAATGATTATTTAGAATGCTTGCCTCAGTCCCCTCCTTAAGTCACCTTGGCTGGCTGGAGAAAGCATCCACCAAAGGACTTGCAGCTCAGCCTAGTCCCTGTCTGAGGAAGGAGCCTCAGCTGTGCCCCATTGAGACTGGCAGCATGCTGCCAACTGAGTCAATCTCCTGACAGCTCCTCACCATCCAGTGAGTCTTCCAGGCCAGTGGTCCCCAACCTTTCTGAGGCTGCAGATCGGCAGGGCATCGGGCCACGCATGCGCGATGCGCGGCCCGGCCCTGATTCCCTCTCCCCGCCCTCCCGCAGTAAGAAGCTTCCCGGGCCGCAAGCTTGCGGCCTGGGAAGTTTTTTACTGCGGGGGGGCGGGGAGAGGGAGCTGCGGCCCGGCGCCATGGTCTTCGCGGCCCGCAGGTTGGGGACCACTGTTCCAGGCTGAATAGGTCTTCTCCCTTGATATTCAAGAGGACGCCTCAGTGGATGTTCGGCACCACTTTAACTGGGAGGCAGAACTAATTTTCAACTTCCTGTCCTGTGTGGTGGGGGGCACCCTGCTCCAGTCGTCTTCCTGCCTATCCTGGGAATAGCAGGTCTGACTCGTCTTCCCAATTATTAATGCGTAGTTGGTTAATTCTTATTGTTAGAGTTAAATTGCTTAATAGTTCTAATTAGATTATAGTTGAGAAGTTAGAATTGTTAGAATTGATTCTTAAGTTTAAAGGTTAAAAGATTAAAATCTTTTATTGCATGCCTTTAAGGAGCCCCTTAATGGAGCTGCTGCTCCTAAAAGTTTAAAAGCTTAAAAGTTTTTTCCTGTTTGAAGCTTAGTATGCACCCTTCAGGCGCCTGCTTAGCAGAGCTGCCGTTTTTTGCATTGATAACGTTTGGATCGCAGCGATCCTACGGCTGCCAAACATGTTCATTCTAAGGGCTTCTCCTTGGACAACAATCCTCCGGCCCCCATGATGCCATCCACTTCTGCGGGCGTGGCCAGCAGCAATCCGTTTCGGGCTGCCATTGCCGCCGGGGCCGCAAGTGAGAACGAGCGCTTGGAGGTGCTGCCCACCAAAAAGCCACGTGGTTCAGACCTGGCTATTGCACAAGCTCATAATCAGCCATCTTTTCCAACTGTTCCTGTCAGCGGCCATTTTGAGGAACAGTCTACTTCATTGAAGCAGATAAGTAAACCTCCCCCACCCTCCCCAGATCATGCACCAGGGAGTTCTCTAGGTTCCCTTCCTCCAGACTTTTTAATATGTTAAAAGCTGCCATGAGAGAGCAGATAGAGGAGTATGAGAGAAATTCCAGAAGCCCTTCCAGGCACCATAGGGAGGGTAGCCAGAATTGGCCCACTAAGGCTGCTTAGGAGAGAGTGAGGGTTAATCCAAATAGATATAAATCTTCCTCAGATGAGGATTCCATCCTACAAATCCCCCTGATAAATACTCCCATCGCAGCTCTTCAATCTGGTGGCCTCGTCTCTGAGGATGGAGAGGGTTTCCTTCAAGATGCTATGGACAAAAAGGCAAAAACTGCCCTATGCTGCACTCATGAGGCAGTGGTCATGGCCATCGAGGCCTCATCAGCCGCATCAATCATAAACAGGGCAGGAATTGCCTGGTTTAGAAAGCTGCTGGAGTTAATTCCTGAAAAGGATAAGAGAGTGGTTGATGATGTATCCAGTCCTGGCCCAACCCCCTGTGCCTCAGCCACAGGACCTCCTTCTTGGTGGGGTTGAGTTTCAAGTAGCTCTGCTCTAACCATCGAGCAACAGCTTCCAAACATCTGGCAAATGGTTCCAGGGGAGGGGGAAGTCCGGCTGGCCATCCATGAGGAGATAGAGCTGGGTGTCATCAGCATATTGATGACAGCCCAGCCTGAAGCTCTGTACCAACTGGGCCAGAGGGCACATAAAGATGTTGAAAAGCATGGGGGAGAGAACCGTCCCCTGTGGGACTCCACAAGGGAGTCTATAGGAGCATGACAACTCATCCCCCACTGCCACCCTCTGGGTCCAGTTATGGAGAAAGGAGCATATCCAGCCTAAAGCTGTGCCCCCTACCAGCAAGGCGGTGGGCCAGCAGTTCATGGTTGGCCATATCAAAAGCAGTCAACAGATTTAACAGAACTAGCAAGGCCGGATCCACCCCGATCCAGCTGGCGATGGAGGTCATCCATCAAGGCGACCAGAACTGTCTCTACCCCGTGGCCAGGACGGAAGCCCGATTGGTATAGGTCAAGCATTATAATTTCCTCCAAGAAATACTATTCAAAACAAACACCCTAATTAAAATGTTCAACATGTGCAGCAAAATCTTTACAGTCTAGCATTATTAGCGGTGTAAATTATAGAGTTTAAGAGCTGCTTTAAGATCATTAATGTGTGCTGAATTCTACAAAATAAAGCACTAATCTTGATTATATTCTATTGGTCTTTAATCAAGTTCTCTTTACAAAATATGACTATTGAAGAGGTATATGTGACATGTAAAGTTTCTATGAAAATTGTATGAAGTACTTGCCATTGGAAACTTTAAAACAATACAAAAAATATATGAATGGTGTGCCATTAGGAGCCTCATTTTATGATGTTAGTATTCTAATTGCTTTCTAGCTCCTGGCATTTGTTTTTATTGATATAAAAGAGGCCCTTCTGGAATCTACCCATTTGTCTTTTTCTCAGGCTTTTGTCTTGCATAGCAGATAACTTTTTTCACTGATTAAAACTGTCGGTTACACTGAAAAACAATGTTAATAATGCTTCCAGCCTTAAGTAGTTTGTTTATATTGACTTCCAGTTGTAAAAGATTTTCAAATCCAGTGTGAAATAGTTTGCTGCTTACTGAAGTAACCATCAAAGGAAGACTAACATTTGATGTGATAGAATTGTTTGTCATAGATGGAGGTGGGAGGCAGTTTACACACGGAACAAATGTCTCAGCTGGGCAGGAAGCATTTTTCAGATAACATTCAGCAGAAGAATTTTCTGGTCATCTTCCCAGTCAGAACTTCTATTCAATAACAGTTGTTTAATAAGGAAGTGAAATACTTAGGGAAACTAGGGTTAAACAGAAATCGCCACTATTAGAAGTTAATTCCAGCAAATCATTTGGAATGCTTTTAAATTACAGTCTTTTGTAAGATAGACACGAGAGGGTCTTATCTTTTGTAGCTTTTATTTGTACTTTCATTCATACACACAAATCCTGAGTTTTTGGTTCAATTTAGACTTGTAGATTTGTTTGCTTTCCTTTACTCAGTATCCAAAGCCTGCCAGACAAATTTTCAAATTTAAAAATGTCAGAAGGTAGAAATACTCCAGGTGATATAATAAGTTGTAGTTTAAAGTACATCAGCATGTAAATCTGTAACGGTATACAAATCTGCTATTTCATAAACTTGAGGATATGAAGACATTAGTTCTGTGGATGAACAGTAAAGGGGAGTTTTATGGACAGCAGGAAACATTGCAAAAAGTCTTGAAAAAAAGACTTTTATTTGGCATGTGGCACCGTTCTCACCATGGAAAACCCACTATAGTATTTTTATTTATGCATTGTCCTCCCCCCTTGTAGCAGTGAGTGCAACTTTTCCGCTGGTGTCTGTGCAATATTTGAAACTAGCTCTACTACAACTAATGATGGTGCCAAAGATGCCTGTTTTCACATGCATAAACGTTAGCATGTTTTTGGTCTCCTTTCCTGTGTCACCGCACACAAAGGGGTAAACAGGCAGCCCCATGTCCCTCGTCCACCAAGGGACCCTTTGCTCAGTGCAGACCCTCCCATCTGTGCTATTACAACAATAAACCAGCAGAAATTAACCTTTCCTCCTCAGAGGTATGCTGTGCCTTGTGGAGGAAAGGTTATAGTAGTTGGCATTCAAAAGGCTGTGTGTCCCCATGGAAATTTCTTCTTGAGGTCTCCATGTCCATGAACTACAATTCCCATAAGACTCTGCCAGCAGCATATGCCAGAGAGGCAGTCAGATGACATTGCAGCTGACCCTAGTCTGCCAACGATCATCTAGTACAATGTAGGAACTGTCCCCCCCCCACTTAAGAATTTGCCATTGTAAGTCTTTTAAATGCATAATCGTATGCAGAAAAAAACAACAACACAGTATCAGAAACACAACCATTTTTAAAATGATGATTTAAAAGGGTCAGTGTGCTGACTTTGGTGAAAACCTGTATGTGCATAATAGCCCCAGGTATTTTAATGCAGTGCTCCCCAACTTTTTTATCACCGGGGATCAGTCAATGCTTGATAATTTTACTGAGGCCTGGGGGGGTAGTCTTAAGGGACGGCTGTTCAGACCTTAATGGCTGCTTTTAGCAAATAGCCTGGTACCAACTGATCCATGGACTGGTACTGGTCTACGGATAGGGGATTAGGGATTGCTGTTAATGTACTCAGTCTTGTGACTGTATTTTTACAGATATTATTTCCTCATAGAAATAAACAATAATAATTTATTTTATTTATCACTAAACATTATAAAGTTGAGGTTGCGTGCAACCAAATCACTCTTTACCTGATTTGTCCTTGGGGTGTTTTGCCTACTCTGCCAGTGAGGGCCAGTAAGCTCAAAATGCACTTTGTCAGTGAGGGCTTCAACTCCAACAATAAATACATTTCATTCACTCTCATAGATTAAATTCAGTATGCACAGTGTTTTTGCTATTACTCTAGTGAAATGGGAAATCTGTATAATTTAATGTTCTCTCTGCCACTTCCTTATGGATGTTTTCCTAGATAATTATTTCCTGCTTCTGCATTTTTAATGTGCTGTCACAAAAAATATTTCAGTTGTTTTTAATACGTGATGGTTCTTGTTAGATCAGGAAATGAAGGCAATAATTGAAATGGTAAACTAGTACTCAAAAATGCAGCCCATGACTGCTAAGTCACAGATTTTGACTCTTGTCCAAGTATACACACTAATAGAAAACAGCCTCTTTGGTGACCAGTTGTGAGTCATGGTTTCAGACTTTTTCTAGTAGATATGTTCCTGTGGGGGTTTTATTGTTAAACATATGTGGCTGGCAACAGTTTGCATCCTGTTGGCACTTTCTGAAAAGGCTAAATCTTAAGCTAGGACAGTGGCCAATCTTTGCCCACACATCTTGTATATGGTGGAGGACTTCAGAGACTCCTTTGGTTATGAGCAGTACAATACCTTTAGATCCAGGGTTTTCAGGCTTGATGTTAATTAATCTCTAAAGCAAGGATACATTGTTAACTCTTCCCCCAACCTCTAATACATGACTTTGATTGCAGGGTTCACTTTTGACTGGAGCAGAAGTAACTAGATTAAACAAAAGCATGGGGAATAGGACTTCATATTGATTTTTGGCTTTTTCCAACATGGCAAATGGCTCTGTGGGAAACAAAATTCTGGTGATTGATTGCTTCACCACTACCTTAAATAAAAGTAGGAGGAGTATACAAGATTATGAGGAGTGATTGGATATTATTTTGTTTTCTCCCACAACTGCTTGTTATAACTCTTTGCCTATGGTTTTAAATTCCTTTACTCATAATTTGACAGCCGGTAGTTTAGCTAGATATATAACAATCATTTTCCAGGTATATTAGGCTCTGTTGCCACAGTTGCCAGTACCTGATTGCAGCAGTCATTAGTGTCCTGTTCAGTGTAAAATTTCATTCAAATTATGTAGGATTTCTGGTGGGATCACAGAAGGTAAGACTTTGATGGGGAATTCTCCATCACTTCTTCCTGTCATTTTTTGGGTTTGGGTCTGAGGGTATGATTAGTGCAAAGACAGTATTATGAAAACAAGTATTTTCATTCTAGGATTTTACCTACTGCTGCAGTAAGTACTTCTATTAGGTATATTAACAGCTCACGGATAAATATGTGCAATATAAAATAAAATCAGAGTCCAATGGTACCTTTAAGACCAACAAAGATTTATTCAAGGCGTGAGCTTTCGAATAAATCTTTGTTGATCTTAAAGGTGCCACTGGACTCTGATTTTGTTTTGTTGTGCCAACACGGCTACCACTTGAATCTATGTGCAATATAGTTAAGCTGGATGCTTTCTGTATATGTATATGATACCCTTATGCCCATCTGTGATCATAGTGGAAATACTCAGTTAGCAAGCAAACAGATGCAACATGTTACAACATATTGATTGTGGACAAATATATGTCACATTTAAACAATAACTACAATCTTGAAGTCATGCTGTATATTTTATGATACACAGAAATATCATTATCTAATGCTGTAGATTGTCTCATATACAAACCCTCATTTTACATATATTCTGGATAAAATGCTATCTTTAAAAACGTTTTGTTCATTTCAAAATAAAATATTTAATAGTATTTTTTTCAATGCTCTCCAAAATTTCCAGTTTTCCCCTTGGGAAAATTGAAAAAAGGTTTTAGGGATGGACAGAAAAACCTTTCTTTCTACATTAGTCTGGGGTTTTTTTTCTCTTTCTGGGCCTTCACATTTGTCTGTCCCACTGCTCCTTCTGACAGGAGAGTTATAGTTACTGCTTGTTTGACTGGGGGAGAGACAGTGGGCATCTAGCTCCCCTTGACTTTCTACAAAACTATTTTACAGACCTGTGCTTGGGAGGGAGCATTAATCGGCATTGTGATGTGTTCTGGTCTATCCATTGTAAGATTTATATGGTACATTCTAGTTAGCTAGTAGTTGTCTAACCCAGCACCATTTGTCTGTTACATTATCTGATTCAGCAACATAGAAAGCAAAATGGGAGAGAATGTGTCAGTGTTAGCTATTTTTCTAGCATCCCCACATTTTTAGGGGATTGATTTTATGTGACCTGCCTCGAGCTTCCGGGGGGAGGCGGGATATAAATTAAACGATAATAATAAATAATAATAATAATTTTCTCTCAGATTGGAAATTTGAAGAAAGCAGAAAAATGGCAGGTATAGGTTCTGATTTGAGTACTTGAATACTTGTTGCATATTAGCTACCTTGCTTGTAAAATCTTTGCTTTTCAAATACGAACATGCTTCTGATAACAGTCACTGGAATGCCAAAGATAGCCTCTTCATATGTTGCTTCTTTTTTTAACAGAAAAATGATGAAAATGGGAACTGTTCTGGAGAAGGTATTGAATTTCCTACAACAAATCTTTATGAACTGGAGAGCAGAGTACTAACAGATCACTGGTCCATCCCATATAAGCGGGAAGAGTCTCTTGGCAAATGTCTAATTGCATCCACCTATCTAGCAAGACTGGGTAAGCTTACTCTGTTAAAATAAAACAGAAGCATACTTTATTGCCTTATAAGGTAAAATTATGTTAACTTTCATATAGTGAGAGAAAAAAGAATTGCCTCTGATTATTTAAAGTCTAATTTAATATTTACTTTGCTATGTATTTTAACCCCTCTGTAAGCTACCCTGAGCCTCCGGGAAAGGGCAGGGTATAAATGAATATATAAGTAAATATAGAGGTTGCCTTTTCTTGTTTCCATCATAAATGGCTTATAAATGCTTTTAACCACATTTTAATTTTCTTCTAAGAATCCACTTGACTGTCATGTTTTCAGCAGTGTGCCATATATTTTTCTATATTTTTCCGTTTTCTTTTAGTTGTCTATAAAAATTTCATTTGGAATTATTGTTCTGTTTAGAATGTGTGAAAAGTGACACAAATTTAGCCCTTGTGAAAAAAAAATGGTTATTAATAAACACTTGAGCTGCTAGCCTAAGAAAGTAGCATGATGGACAAATTAATCTTTTTTTCAGTTTAATAAGCCTGTTGTCAAGAAGCTCTCAGAAATGAAACCATGTCGTTTATTGCAGCAGAAACCAAAGAGTCTCTAATTTAGGAAAAGGCTAGTAGTCATCTTTCTTGATATGCACGTTTGTGGGATAAGTACACTAGATGGCAGAAGTCTTGTTTCTAACATTTCATGGACACTTTGCAACCTTACAAGTGTATGGATGAATATTCTAGGAGCTCAGCTGTGATATCTCCTTGGAAATTGTATGTGGATACTTGTTTTTATTTTTGTGGAGCTGAGGAAGAGAGGAAATGGGGAAGAGAGGGAATGGAGATTGTACTTGACTGAGATGGGCAAGAAAAGTTGAGTTAGGTGGGAGAAACTAAAGTGGAAGCTAATATGGCAAGGAGCAGCCTGTTCTCCAGATCTTTATAATTGTGTTAAAGAATATGTGGGTTATGCTTTTACATAGAGAAAAGTTATGAGGTTCATATGTGCATGGAAACCAAGTCATTTGCACTAGAGTCTTTCCATGGGTCCTCCCCATGGGCCCTCTCCATGATGACAGGTTGCAAGAATTTGGGAGCAAGGGAAAGGCATTCCTCATGTTCTCAATATGTTTTCTTTATTGTAGTATATGTATACTAGCCAGAAATCCCGTTGCAGAAGGGAATGCAATGGGCGCTAGAGAGGGGTGGGAACTGGCATTGTACCTAGAGTGGCTGGACACTTCTGGAGGGTAGGTGCCTTGAGGCGTGGGCTCGGCTCCCACAGCGGCAGCTGGCTCAGCAGCACAGGAGGTCAAGCGCTCAGAGCCCTGGCCTCCCGTCGTACAGCCGGGCCAAGCAAAGGACCAGCCAGGACTCTGCAAGTCCACTCGGCTTGGCGCCCCAGCTGTGTCTAGGCACAAGGCTTGTAGAGCGTCGCACAGCTGCCTTGTGGCGGCAGGCCCTCTAGGGACCGGCCCAATCGGCATGCCTAGCCAGACATACTCCGCCGAGGAGGGCTTTTCAGAACTATAAGAGCCACTAATGATATAGCCCAGATGAAAAAAAATTGAAAACTACTGCCTTATAAGAGCCATTTAGTTGCTGAAGTGAGTTGCAAAGTATGGTGTCCAACCAGTTTGTGTGACAGCTTGGCAAATCTCAGGTACCAGGTCACCATGCTGCCTAGAAATCCTTATCCATGGTTCCTCTATATATTTGTGAAACAGCCTGGGGGGTGGAACGTTTCTGGCTGTCCAAGTTGGAATAGGGCCCTGCCCCTGCAGCTCCCGCCCTCTGTCCCTGGACTAGCCTCTTTGCTCTCAGACGCACATCAGTGCCTGGAGCCAGCAGCAGGTAAGGGGAGAGGGCCCTGGGCTCAACTATGAAGAATTAGCTTTTCTGATAACAATAATTAGAAAATATTGTCATTAAAATGCAAAATCTTGAAGGCTAGAAATCTGGCTCTTATATTTATGGGCTGGCTCCTACAACCAAAGAAAATTTGTCAAGGCCTGGCTTGTGTTTATTAAACACTGTCTAACAAAAATTCTTCCGCTAAGGACTAAATTCCAGCATTTTTCTTCATGCATCATACACACTAATGGCAGTGAGAAACCTTATAGACAAATACACATGTTATGTGTCCTTTTCTGTATATACTTGTATCCCTCCTTTAGTATATACTTTGTGCAAAAATTGAACTAAAAGATATGCTCTGGGCTTTCCTTGAAGACTACTACTTTTTCCTTACAGTTAAAAGTTGGTGTTACAGGGATATGTATCTTTGTAACAATACCAAGACCACATTATAGGTAATCATATTCCCCTATACCTGTGCTGTTTGTTTAAAAGCACATTCCTTTGTGCAGTGATCCTATCAAAGGAAATGATAATACAGGAGTTTTACAATCAGATTGTTGTACCATAATCACTGCTCAGCATGAACTAATGCTGATGAATAGTCTTCTAATGCCCTCAAAACAGGCATTGAAGGGCAGGACTGTTTAAGTTTTTAATGTGTCCATCTTATCTTCCTATGATCCGTTAGTAAAGAAATAGGACACTAATTCTTAGGCTGCAGTCTACTTGTATATTACTTTATTAATCATTTCATCTTGGTGCCTTGGATGAATTTGTATCACCAATAACTCATGCCCTCTTAAATGTGGAAGAGACTGCAGAAGTTCACTAGTACTGTGTTAGTTACCAGGCAGCAGCTGTTCCTGAACTAGAAATATTTCTGTTAATGAGCTTGTTAACATGAGACTCTTAATAGCTGTCACCATATTGTTTCTAAAATATATATAACTAGGACAGGGTTCCCCAGCATTTTGGAGCCTGTGGGTGTCTCTGAAATACAAGTTTCCACAGCCATAGAATGGTTGCCAATGAAGGCAAAGCCAACCACAAACAGCCACCACAGGAGGCAGAACGATACACACAGAGGATGCCCAAGTGAAGAGGAAAGATGCATGAAAGAGAACAAAACCAGCATTGTAGGTGAATCTACCTCCAAAACAATGTTTTAATTTGCACAGGCAATCAGAGGTCATGCTGGGCAGGATCCCCATCCACTTTCTAAGAATATTTGCCAGGTACCATGAAACTTTGGATGGATGCCTTGTTGGGGATCCGAATCTAGGATCTTTGGGCATTATCTAACATTTAAAGATGAGTTGAGGTCTCCAGTTTATGTATATTTTATTGTCTAACTTTACATTGTTGAATGAAGACAGAGAAAAGAAATTGGTATTCTATGATGTTCTGAATTATTACATTTCACTTTTACTTGAATCACAGTTACATCAGGCTCTGTTTATACCTTAGCTTACCTGCAGGCAATTTGACCGCTAGTCTCTGTAGGTTTGTTATCTGATGCCACATTAGTGAGTCTCAGAGTCCTGCTACACCCAAGAGTTTTGTAAGCAGTAATCTTTCTCTACTTACCGTTTCTTATCCTGGTGTCTTATTGTTGTACCATCTGGTACGTCTTGCTGAGACTTGGTTCCAAAGAGAGGTTTAGACTTAAGCATGGAGCTCAAGCTAGTCCTGTGGAAATTTTCTATTTTTTATTTGTACAGCAGATTCCTTGTACTATATGTCAAACGTTCTTTTGAAGTACCTCAGTTCATGCTAGTTAAGATCTGGGAACTATTGTTATGATTCTTTAGATTCTTTAGATTGGGGGTCATCAACCCCCGGGCTGCGGCCCATTGCCGGGCTGTGAGAGCCTCAGCAGCGGGCCACAGCTCCCTCTCCCCACCCCATCCTGCAGCAAGAAGCTCGCCAGGCCACGAGCTAATCGGCCGCTGAAGGACATGCACATTTGTACCACCTCCATGCGAAACTGCTGTGCGTGCACAATTGCGCTGCCACCATGCACAAACTTGCATGTGCAGCGGGTCCGCACATGAGCTCCTGCTCGAAACTGCCACACATGCATGTTTGCGCCACTGCCATGCGCAAATGCGTATGCGGGCGGGTCCGCACATGCACGGGGCCCCGGGTTACTCTCTCCCCCCACCCCTTGGCAACGGGCCGCAACCTTTAAAATGTTGTGGACCGCTGCTTTAGATTATGGCCTTAATCTGCAACTACTTGTAGCCTTATATATTTCACTTTGCCTTGCATGGAAGGAGTATGGAAGATGTGTTGTTTCAGTATTAAACTCAAAGCATTAAAAATATGCAGGCACAAGGGGAGGTAATTTTCAGTGATCTCCCTGTGGCAGATGTCTAATTTCCTCCCATTCCCCATGAGCAGCTTTTGTGGCAGGAGAGAAATCTAGGCAGGATCCAAGCTGCTTCTTGTTTATTTCATGCATTTGTTAAAATGCTTAAACCACCTTTCTTAAAGACATGCACATGATTCTTTATTACAAATATAGGGTCTGATCCAACCAGCTTTTCCACTGGTGACCACCTTTTGACCATCAAAAAGGCTGTGCTGCTGATCATTGGATCTGCCATGTAGGATGTGTCTGTAGTAAAGAGGGAATTTAGGTGAGTTTGAGTGAAAAAGTTGGTTGGATCCAACCCATTGCTTATTTGGATTTCTTTGATCTTAAAGGTCCCAACATCTTTGGGAAACCATGAAAGCATCTTGCTAAATGGGACTTCTGTGGGTAGCCATCCCATCATTTGAAACATGCTGAAATTTTATCCCATTGCTTGTAAAATTTAGCAGCATACTAAGTTTTTCCTTTCTCCCCCTTTCAAAATCAGGACTTTCTGATTCTGATGAAAACTGCAGGAGATTTATGGATCGATGTATGCCAGAAGCCTTTAAAAAGGTGGGTAAAAGAAAAAGCACAATATAAACTGGTCTGAGATATTGTCCAGCTCATAAAATGATAATGTCTCTATCTGACAGATGTCTCAGATATCATAATGGGTAAAGAAAACAGTTTAAATAGAGAAAAATTATGATTAACTCATCTATGGCTCATGAGCCTCTTGTTGCGCAGAGTGGTAAGCTGCAGAAATGCTGTCTGAAGCTGTCTGTCCATGAGGTTGGGAGTTCAATCCCAGCAGCTGGCTCAAGGTTGACTCAGCCTCCCATCCTTCCGAGGTCGGTAAAATGAGCACCCAGCTTGCTGGGGGGTAAATGGTAGTGACTGGGGAAGGCACTAGCAAGGCCACCCTGTGAGTCTGCCATGAAAACGCTGGAGGGTGTCACCCCAAGGGTCAGACATGACCTGATGCTTGCACAGGGGATACCTTTACCTTTATGGCTCATATAATAAGAAAGAACAGTATTTATTTTTAGTATTTTAACCTTCATTTAGCTTTTAACAGGGTTAAACAGCTGTTGATTTCCATTGTTGCAGTTGATAAATTATCCTATTCTGTTTTTCTTTGCTCTTCAGGATTTTACAGTAAGAGCTGCATTTGGTTCTTCTTTTGCATGGTTCATATTGTAGGCATTTTGTTATGCCTTCTTGAAAGCAGTGATCATTTATTGGAATAGGAGAAAGACAAAAATAATTAAGGCACTGACTAGATAGTAGGACAAATTTTCAGATGATGGAATAGTGAAATCCAGTGTGCAGATGTTCTTTTCTGGAACACTGTCTCCCATCTCCCTTGGAAATTATTAAAGATTTGGTTTCTCTGAACATTCTATGGCTAAAAAACAAACACCTTTTTAAAAGAGGAGGAAATGCTAGAAGTTACCTGGCTGCTCTTAATATGTTTTAGGCTTGAATGTTAAAGTTGCTTAATACAAGTTCTAAAAATAGTTCAGTGCCTGAAGCCTTATCTTTTCTCTGTATATCCTTGTCATTTTTACACAGCTATTGACATCAAGTGCTGTTCATAAATGGGGTACTGAAATTCATGAAGGAATCTACAACATGTTGATGCTACTGGTAGATCTGGCTGCTGAGAGAATAAAGCAAGACCCTATTCCTGTTGGCCTCCTAGCTGTACTTACTATGGTATAGTAATTGCTTAACTTATATCCCTGTGGTAGTTTTGGGCAAGAAAGTGGTTGAAGATAATGAGTCATCTTAGATATGTGTATTAATTATCGTTTGGCACGATAAATGACTTGACAAACAGTAGTCACAACCATTATTATTATAAGTCTTTAAACTATTTTGTCATGAATGTTATTCAATATATTCAAGTTTTGAAATACTAAAAAATACATTCCATTATGAGTGGAATTCATTGCCAATGAATGAAGTGATGATCATGAGCATAAATGAATTTTTAAAATTCATGGATTAAAAAAAATATTGGAGATAGGGCCATCAGCAGCTACTAGCCATGGTAACTAAAGAAAACCTGCATATTTAGAGGCTGTAAGGCTATGAATACCAGTGCTATGAGGCAGCATTGGAATGCTCTGGCCTTGTTATTGCCCTTCCAGGGTAACCAGTTAGCTGCCATGTGCCATGTGAAACAGGATCCTAGAATACAATACCACTGGCCTGGTATTTCTTGCCCAAAACTCTTCTTATATTTAGTTCATTATTAAATTCCATTAATTTTTCTTTTTTTACCTTGCTGGGAAAACAATAAACTATCAGTTATCCAGAATTGTGTGTTCCCAAAATGTGAATTCTGTTTTTTTTTTCCTTATTTGCTCCAGGCCCTTAATCCTGACAATGAGTATCATTTCAAAAATCGAATGAAAGTGTGCCAAAGAAACTGGGCAGAAGTATTTGGTGAAGGAAATATGTATGCGGTCTCTCCGATTTCTACTTTCCAGAAGGTTTATACAATCTTTTATTGTGAATTATGTTGCTTTTAAGTGAATTAAGTAAATTATGTTGCTTTTAAGTGACTGTATAATATGTATATCTCACCTGGATTTGGTGTAATGATTTCAGTTTCAGTTTGATTCAGACAAGAGAGTTTAATTATGATTTTGCATGTTATCCAGATTGACAAGAACTGGTTTGCATTCAGCACGCAAACCATAATTAAAAGGCATAGTTTGTACCAACTTTGATTGTGTGAGAAGTCTGTAAGATAAAATCATAGTGATGATAAATATTCCCCCTCCAAAGCTGCAGTGTCATGGAAACAGGAATGTACTTATGAAGCTGAGAGGAAGTCAACAAGCAGTTCTAAGATATAGTTTGCCTGTTGTATATTTGAAAGTCAGATGTTGGTCTCTGTGCTATGATTAGCACTAATCATGACTTTGCATTATATCTGAATTGAACCTTTAGGTATCTAATGGCTTTTGGTGTCACTCTCCTCCTCTATTGTTTCTTGACAGGCAAGCCCTCTCATCACATACAGCACCACTCTACCTGCTCTCTGACTTTTTCTGTTATTTTGTAACAACTCATCCATCCACTACTGCATTCCAGTCATAGGAATCATTCCACCAAGTCTCTGAAATGCCAACTCAATCATATTTGTGCCCCCATTCATTTCAGCTGCATCCCAAGATCTTCATAGTCAGCCTTAATAAGTGCAGTTGTGTTCATGATCATGTCATTCGTTCCCATGTGGACCATCACAAATGGGTAGTGATCCATAGGTATGATCATTTTCAGCAGCCAATCCAAAATACCTTTAATCTTTGCCCCTGGCGAACAACACATTTCTCAGGTTAGGGGGTCAGGCATTCCCTGTCCCTCAGCAGAGTCACTGATGACCAACACTTTCCTTTTCTCTTTCTCTCTCTCGCTCTCTTTCTGATTTTGTTTTGGTTCCTCCTCTGCTCTTGTTGCTGCCTCTGTCTCCTCTGCAAGATGGGTTTTAATTGTAACTGCTCCTGAGTCAGCAATCTTAACCTCTTACGTAGCCATAACATGCTTTAATTGATAGTAAGTCTGTGGTGTTAATGAGAACATCTGATAACTCTGCAGACACTCAGCTTTTTATTTGAGGAGACTGTGCATGAAGCAACATAGATTCCTTAATGACATTTGTCTGGTTAAATTATCAGTATTGCACATTATCTTATGAAAAGTTTATTAATTTGTTAACCTCTCAATTGTCTAGGAACCACATGGTTGGCTAGTGGACTTAGTGAACAGGGTAAGTATGTGTAAAACTATTTTACTCGTATTGAGCTGTTACTATACATGGCACTTCACATAGTTTGAAAAATAGACCTGCCTCTGGCTTCAAAAAGCTTCCAAGGTTAAGTTGCTAAAGCCGGAGGGGGGGGATGTTACCCAAGGATATTACCAAAGGACTACCCAAGGATTGTCTGTGCTTATCCCCCATGTATACTATGCTATTAAATGTCCTTCAAGAAAACTCTGAATTTTTTTTTGGCAGAAATTTTGACTACTTAACCCTTATACCCAACTGTCACCAAATCCTAACTTAATATGTTAAGTTAGGATTTGGTGACAGTTGGGTATAAGGGTTAAGTAGTCAAAATTTCTGCCAAAAAAATTCAGAGTTTTCTTGAAGGACATTTAATAGCATAGTATACATGGGGGATAAGCACAGACAATCCTTGGGTAGTCAAGGAGATTGGAATAGGTCATATATAGGAATGTAAAAGAGAATAAGGGCCCAAACTCAAGGGGTAAGGCTGCAGCAAGGCTGAAAACTGGCCTATGACTCCTAAAACAGGTTTTAAATACTTTAAAGAAATAAAATTAGGAGTTGGTGTTGTATACATAAAGCAATAGGAGGCTAGTGAAATCTGCTGCATGGTCTAAGCAACATTGTACATGAAGGATTTTTCTGGCTAGAGTTAAGTCATCCTCATCTCTATTCTTATGGTTGTATAGAATCCTGTGTGGAGGTTCCAAAATCTATGTGCACACACCTTTCTGCTTCTTGTGTATCAGTTAGCTCTCCTTTTTTGTAATGTTCTGATTAAATTACTAGGCTCAGCATGCCTTTGTGCTGGATTTTCCATTGATGGACTGCGGCTGCAATCCTAAACACACTTACTAAGGAGTAATTCTTAGTGGGATTTACTTCTGAGAATGCATGTTTAGGACTGCACTGTATATGACCCAAATATGTATGTATTCATCCTGCCTTTTTCAGAGGTATCAGGCTATATACATTTAGGAAATAATGTTTTGCTTGTTGTAAAGTATTTAAATACCTTTTCCTATTCTCATTCTGCTTGCTTGTTCAGTTTGCAGAGTTGGGTGGATTTTTGGCAATTCAGTCTAAGCTGCATTCAGAAGATATTGAACTTGGGGTAAGTTAATTTTTTTGTTAACTTTCTCTGTGTTAGTACCCTCTTGCAAGGACTTCTTGTAGTCCAGCACGTCTATAGTTGGTGTTGAAATTGTATTCCTGTTCTGACTCACAGGTGCTGGATAAAATAGTATGTTTTCTAAATGTAGTATTGCTTTAAATTGTAAATGTAACTCTCAATTGACAGTGTAAAAAAGCTCCTTCACTAACTTCACTTTGTGAGTTACACCTGCTGTCTGGCCATGACCTTGAGACCAATTTTAGAAGATGCCATTTTTCTAATTCTGTATGTTTCTTGCATGTCACAGGACAGATTGACCAATTTTCTTGAGGCAGCTGCCTAATGTGTACCTTGTGTGCTCTTTAAATGCCTCCTCTTTCTTTTTCTGCTGCAGGCAGTTTCTTCACTGGTTCAGCCATTGGGGGTTTGTGCAGAGTATCTCAATTCCTCAGTAGTACAGGTAATGAACAATTCTGTCTCTTAGATTCCTTAAGAACATATAAATGCTGTCACAGTTTTGAATCTTGTTTTAACAAGGCTTATTTTAAACTGTGTATTGTTTTGTATGAGTGTTGTTCACATTAAAGATTATGCTAACAAGAAGAGCGCCAGTTGGTTTGTGTGGATATAATTTCAAGTAAAGCTGCATAATATTATGACCTAATTTTTATAATTACAAATATTATGTCATGTGTTAGTTCCTTATTTCAGATGTGCTCATCACAAGATGGTGTACATCTGTTTAAAATTATATGTAGCTTGCCTTTGGTAATGGAACATTAGGCTGTGATCCAGACATCCCTGTGCACAAGTGGATAACATTTCTGCTAGTGAAAAGAGGGAATTATTGGCTTTTGCTTTCGAATTATGTTGATTATGCAAGGTCCCCTGACGTTAAATAACAGTTTGGGGGTGGGGGAGTAGTGTATGTAGTTCAATCGGTTAGGAAAATTTATGTCTGACTCTTTGGATCTGCCACAAGTTTCTGGTGGTTTGTTCCTTTTTTGTGAAAAAGAGAAGCAGTCCATAGTTTTAAACGTCTTACTAGAGGCAAAGCCCATTGTATGCCTAAATACAATGGGCGCTAGCCTTTCCCCGCAGGGAGCCCCTGGCAGCCGCGCAGAGCGCTGCTGGCCCCAGCTCACTCACCGGGCGTCGAGCTGCTGCTGCTCCAGGTCGGTGATGAGTCGTTTGAGGGCGTCGTACTGGTTGGCCTTCTCCCCGCGGGCAGCTCCTGGGCCGGGCAGCTCCTGGGCCTCGGGCGGCGGCGGCGGCGGTGACTTCTGGGCGCGATTCCTGCCCTGGCGAAGGGAGCAAGGCTGGCGGGCGGCTCCCGGGCCACGGGCGGCGGCGGCAGCTTCTGGGTGCGATTCCCGCCCTGGTGAAGGGAGCGAGGCTGCCGGGGGGCTGCCGGGGGGCTCCCGGGGCTCGGGCGGCGGCGGCTTCTGGGGGCGATTCCTCCCCTGCCGAAGGGAGCAAGGCTGCCAGGCGGCTCCCAGGCCTCGGGTGGCGGCGCGGCTGGCATCAAGGCCACTGGGGCAGGGGAAAGCGGCAGCGGGTGGGCGGCAGCCGAGTGTGTCGGCGGGCGAGAAGAAGCCGGTTAGGACGGCGGCAAGGTGGGCTGCTGGGGGCCGTAGGCGGGCCGCTGGCGACAGGAGGACGCGCTGGTCCTGCTGGAGACGCGTCCAGCTCGGCGGCAAGTGGGGAAATGGTGGTTCTGAGCGGCCAGTCCAGGGTGGGCCAAGTGGCCAATAGGGAGGCGCGCTATGCGCGCCTCCCAATTGGCCACTTGGCCCTTGAGTGACACTCGGAGGAGCCCCATCAGGAGCTGCTCCGCGGCTCCTGATTGGACCCCTCCGAGTTTTTATCCCGGACGGGTCCCGCCCTAAATCATCCCCACCACCTCTTACGATTTTATTTAGTCCGCGGCGCCGCGGGCGTTTAAAGATGAATTCTGTTTTATCTATAGCATATTGAATTAATGTTTTCTCACTTCACAGCCAATGCTGGATCCAGTAATACATAACATGATTAAATATGTACAGAATGTAGAAGAAAAGGACCTGAAAGACAAGGTAAAACTTGATTGAATAAATGCAACCAAGAATTTAAGTATGCTTTTGTGATTTCATCTTCTGTATCATTTTACCACACCCTACTCTCTGAAATAATTTATAGTGTAGTACTTGTTCTCATAGTAGGTTAGTGCTTAATATTAGAAGATTTTTCTGTTAATGTGATCAATGCAGTGTCTGTAGTTCATTGTTTCAATTTATTTTTTATCCATTCTTTATTTGCCTTCTTCCTTCACAAGATAAAAATATTTATTGCTTAAGCCATCCCAAGAATTGATTGCTAGACTTCTAATGTCTTGTATTTGTCACTATACCTGTCCACATACGTTGGCATTGGGTGAAGCTAGACAGTGATGTCGGAACCCCCTACTAAGTTTGGAACCCATACTATTTGTGTAGCAACCTGATTTTGGAATCGCAGGAGGAAAGGTTTTTATCTCTTTTCCTTCCTTCTCTCTCTCTCTCCCTCCCTCCCTCTTTGGAGTGGGGAATCCGTGATAGTCCTGCAAAAGCTGCCAATTAGCGTAAATGTATGAAAGCTCTGTTGGCTCTACCTTTGCCTCAGTGGAGTCAGTGGCAGCTTTGCAGGGCCAGTTTAGGTTGGATAAACAAAAGAACCACCACTGTCACAATGCAAATTGGGCCCCTGTGTGACTGTTGTTTACAGAGAAAAAAAAGAAGGGAGCTCCCAGCATCTTGTCCACCATTGCTTGTCCTCTGCAGTGGGTATACAATATTGCATGTTCCTTTAAGCCGTCATAAATAAATACTTAAGTAAATCATTGTCAATGCTGTTCATACTTACTGTGAAAGACATGTAACTTTTTCCAGAACAATGTGTAGTCATATCATCTGTACATTTTGTGGGGGCATCTTAAAGATGATATTATATGGTGGCTTCCCTGTCATCAGAATGCATATTTAACGTGAAACATTTTTCCAAGCATTCCTAATTGATATATTTTACAGAGGCTTGTCAGTATCCCTGAACTCTTATCTGCCATCAAGCTCCTTTGTATGCGTTTCCAACCTGACTTAGTAACAGTAGTTGATGATCTGCGGTTAGACATTTTATTGCGTATGTTGAAATCACCACACTTCAGTGCAAAAATGAATTCACTCAAAGAAGTAAGTTAATTAAGCCAGATATTTAAAATAAACTGGTTTTTAATTGATATGCAGTAGATGACTGGGTTCTCCATCGGGGCTGGTTCCAGGTTTTAAGGGAACATGGGCAGAGAGTGCTCTGGGCCCCTTCCTCTCCCTTCTCCCCTGCTCACATTTCCCTTCTTGCCCCAGCCATGTCCATGCAAGTGCCCCTGTCTCCCACCTGCCTGTACATCCTTCCCTTGCCCACTCACAGTTCATCTCACTGCCTACAGTGATAGCCACCTGTGTGACCTTTCCTCAGTAGCACTGGGTGGGGCGTGCTACAAGTTCTTCACCTGCTATGCTCTGGGCAATACTACCAGGAAAGAGTGTAGGGGTAGTGCAAGCTATACTAATGTATCAGTAGAGCTGCTGGAGGAACAGCGAGATGGGATAATTTTGCCCAATTCTCACTGGCATTTTGTCCCTAAGTTTTCCCCTGCATCCAGCACCTCTTCTTTGGAGTGTCACAAGAAGATCGCAGTTAATAGGATTCAATCTGACATTAGTGAGTTTTTAAAGATGATCCCTACTGTAATCTAATGGTTTAAAAGATTCCACCAAGGGCTGGACTGTGATACACTTTCCATTATACATTTGCTGCTATAGAAAATTGTTTTTCCATGCAATGGAAAACTGGACATGTTTAATGTTGGCTGCACTGTTTCTGTTTGTTTTTTATTTTGCTTGGAGGGGGGAGTTGCTTACACTCTTGCAGGTTCTGCTGGTAGTAACTCTTTCAGACTTTGCTTAAGTTTCAATGTGTGTATTGAATTCTTCACTTTGTATAATTGATTATTTCTCTTTTTATGTTGCTAGCTGTTATATAAGCACAGTGTTTGCCTTTGTTGTTAGGTAACAAAGCTTATTGAAGACAGTACTGTATCCAAATCAGTGAAGAATGCAATAGATACAGATAGATTATTGAACTGGCTAGTAGAAAACTCTGTCTTGTCAATTGCATTGGAAGGTAAGCATATGGATAAATAGTTCCATTTTGTACTTTCTCTGAATGTTTGAAGTAGGTACTCTTAACAGAAGTTTTCATTGAGTTCCTTTGATGTCATAGAACTATTCCATTTCTATTCTGTTAATCTTTGCGTCGTGAGCATTGTTTGACAGCCTACCATAAATCTATGAGTGGACTGTGGCAGATTATTTGGAAACTTTTTGCATCTACTGATTTCATTGGGATTCAGCTCATTGCCTGCCATTCTAAATCCGGAATTTTTTGGGAAGAACACGAATTTTGTACAATTAAACATCTTTAAGGCATTTATTTATTTACTTGATTTGTATCCTGCCTTTCTCCACAACGGGCATCCAAAGTGGCTTACACCATTCTCCCCTCCTCCATCTTACTTTCAGAAGAACCCTGTGAGGTAGGTTAGGCTGAGTGTGTGTGACTGGACCACAGTCTGTTTTTGGCAGAGTGGAAATTTGAACTTTTATCTCCCAGATCTTTCTCTGACATTTTACTCACTAGACCATACTAGCTCCAATTTTGTTTTGTATATTTTAAACTGTGGTATTTTTAATTGTTATTTGAAAGCTTCTGTGAGAAAACGTAGAATACAAATATTTTAATAAACAAAATTGATTGCATATTGGAGAACCTTCTATGCAGCTATTGACAAGCTTGCAAGTGAATTTTCTCATACTGATTGTTTGCTGGTTATTACATTCTGCACCTGGAAGAAAATAAGGCCACACCAGTCGGTAGGGAAAAAAGAGCAAGATGCAAGGGAGAGCAGTTGGAAACTGAAAGGTCAAATAAACTGTGGTGAAATTAAGAATGACAGCTTGAAAAAAAGAAATGGTTTTTATTTTGCTGGATCTGCATTTAAAAAAAATGTTTGGGTGCTACTGCCAGATCAGGACATGACTCTAGGCTTACTATGTTTTCTGTTTCTTCTAGGCAATATAGATCAGGCACAATATTGTGATCGTATAAAGGGAATAATTGAGCTGTTGGGCAGCAAGCTGTCATTAGATGAACTGTCTAAAATTTGGAGAATTCAGGTGAAAATGTGCAATATTTTGTTTCTCACTTTAATTTTTTATGATAGCATTGTTTGGGAAAGCATAATTTTCTGATGCATTTATAAAAATTCAGTCTTTCCCGGCTGGAGAAAAGGAAGAGCACAATTTCCATGAGTCAGTGTAGTCATAAAAGTACAGGTGGGAGAAGCTTCAAGAGTTGGGGGAAAGGGCACAGTTCCTACTTCTCTGCCTGACAGGCTGCAGTATTATGACTTCAGTCCACTGGGTTAATATGCGGAGTGGGGGTCCTTGTCCCTGTCTGCTGCAGCAGCACTGCCACCTCTGCCTGCTTGGCTTAACCTAGCAAATGGGTCTTTTCCATCCTTAAAAAAAAGTCCACAGGGGTAAGTAAAGCCACTTTAGCTTTCAGTGACCATAGGAAGGATATTGATTTTCAAAAAACATTAGATAAAGCCTACAGAGTGTATTCTATTCTCTTCACTTTAGCTCCAGTCATCCCATATCAATATGCAAGTTATCAATATTAATTGTTCCAAGATAGTATTGTGCGTTTTACACTGGCTAAATGTAATGTTCCTGCATTTGCTTTGATGACACAAAAATATAAAACATTCCACCTAACTGTAGGTTTGGTCCCTGCTGTGACAACTCAGTTGATCATGGTTCATAGGTTATTTCATGGTAGACTTATTAGAATTTGTGTTGGTTGATTTAAAAATAAAGTCTCTAAGCAGAAGACTCCATTTTATTGGTGAGGCTCAACCAAAATACTACTGTACATGGCTACATTTTTGCTCTCTGCACTGAAAATACAGGCCAAGCTTATGATTTGAGTATAATTTACTGAGATTCTAGCCATAGTTCCAAGCAAATGTTAAAACTGGCTCCTTGATCCCAAGGTTGAAATCCAGTGTTCTTTTCTAGACCCTCTTCAATATTGAAACAGGTGACTTTGGTGATCCAAGATGTCGTTAGATTAATGTACACAGGATGTTTCAAAGCAGGAATATTTTTTTAAAGAAATGCCTTAATCTCTTTAGAACTTTGTATGGTAATGTCAGATCTTATTGGAAACAAATGATGTGCATACTACTTTTACACAAACAGGGTCACTTCACAATTCTCTCTTAATGGGAAACACCAAGAAAATGGTTGATTAGTTGGCAAGACATATCTTATAAATTGTGTCTTTGTATTCACGTGATGCTAAAATTTTGGATTCATATTCAATTCCTGATCTAATGAGCTGATTGAAGTCATGCCAGTGACTTACCTTGAACTAGAACAAGTCAATTCAGCATTCTTGAAAGATGGTAAATGAGACAGCTAAACTCTGATGTTGCCTGAGATTTTTCTGCAGAGTATTGTAAGGCTCTGAGAATAACTACTTCTTTCTCCACTTGAGCAATTCACGTTTCAAGATTTATCCAGTGGTAGTCCAATTGTAATACATATTCAAGCTTCTGTATTTATATTTGTTCCCCCTAGCTCCAAGTTATATAAAAGTTGAAAATGAAAGAATTTCTGAATGAGAATATTAAAAAGTAGAACAGTAGAGCTGATTAGTGATATTTTAACAATCCACTTTGTCAGGATATGGTTTTCTTACATTTTACCTGTTTCTGCTCTGGTATAAGAAGGCCTGTACCTCTACGGGGGATATTTGGAGGGTGTGTGTGTTTGTGTGTGTGTGTTGAAAAGTAACTCCTAGTGTTTTAAGTAGTGCTTACTCCCATGTAGAAAAGCCCCTGCTGAGTTGTATCCTATGACTCTCTTCCACTGACATGCCTTTCCCACTGGAGGAAAGCTCTGCCAGTAAGTGGAATAGATTCAACCCTTTGTGTTTAATGTAAATCTATATCTCTATGTTCTTTGTGTCGAGAAACATAGTTCTCAAGTCTTCTTTCTATTTCTCTTTCAAAAGTCAGGACAATCATCAACTGTAATAGAGAACATCCATACAATTATTGCAGCAGCTGCTGTGAAATTCAGTTCAGACCAACTCAATCATCTCTTTGTCCTTATTCAGAAGGTGAGGCTTGCACTGGACTAAATCTGTAACTACAATTTTTAAAAACTGAAAAGCATTTTTGAAACCCAGTCCATTTTCAAGTTTAGGATCAAGTACCAGAAACCAAACCCACCTTAGTTTAGTGGTGATTCTATCAAATTGGAAGTGTATTTTGATAAAAGATTGTTGGCAATTGTACTTGACTATCAATTTATATATTAAGGTTTTAATTCATATTTGTTGCCAAGGCTCTGAATAGCTAAGAGTTTCAATTCACATTAGACTATGCATTTTTCCAGCCACTTGTTTGAACTGTACTTTTAAGTATGTCAGGATTTCATGTCATAAACTTAAGTAAGGTCCTAGAATTGTCTTTACTTCAGGATTTCAGAATTAGATATGAATGTTACTGATGGATTGAAATCTTACTATACATTTGGGAAATGGTGGGATAAAAAATCTTTAAATAAATTATTTCTAATGTCTTTGTACAAATCTGCACTCTGCTTTCAGTGATGCTAATTTAAAATTGCTATAACAGGCAAACTAAAGTATTTTAATGATTGTTTTATCATTTTTCTGGTGTTTTTCTCTGTAGAGTTGGGAATCTGAGAGTGACAGAGTGAGACAGAAGCTTTTGAGCTTAATAGGACGCATTGGCCGGGAAGCACGTGTAGAGGCGACCACTGGAAAGGCATGAGTAATATATTCAATTGTCAAGAGGACATAGATGCTAGTTTCTTCAGTGTATGATGGTAATTGAGTCTTTATGTATGTATATGTCTTTGTAGGTTCTTGAAGTTCTATGGGACTTGGCTCATCTTCCAACATTACCTAGCAGTTTGATTCAACAGGCCTTGGAGGAACATTTGACGATCCTTAGTGATGCATATGCAGTGAAAGAGGCAATTAAAAGAAGCTACATCATCAAGTGCATAGAAGATATTAAAAGGGTTGGTTTATCTTTAGAATATGTATTTTTTCCTCAAATAATAAATGTTTACAACGCAATAATAATTATTTGATCATGGATCCCTCAGACTGTTTTGTGATGTTTAAATGCAGCTTGGGATAGGATATTATATATGTGTGGAAGAGATTTTGGTCATGGGCCATGACGTGTGGGAGAGTTTTTTCTGTTTTCTAACAGAAGTAGAGTCCCATTTAGCTGTTCTCCCAGTAGGATGAAAAATTCATTATAGATACCTGTCGTTGTCTCTTCCCCCCCCCCCCCCCAATACATGTGGTTAATTATAAAAACGGTAGGAATTTCTTTCAAGACAATATAGGCAAGAAATTAATCCAAATGGCACTAATTCAGATAGAGTTCATATGTACACACTGTTTTTTCAATAGTAGCCCAGGAGAAGGGCAACTTCCAACACAGGGTGGAAATGAGTTAAATCCTTTTCCTCTCAGCTCTGAGTAAAATTATGTTGTTGTTAGGTGCGAAATCGTGTCCGATCCATCACGACCCCATGGACAATGATCCTCCAGGCCTTCCTGTCCTCTACCATTCCCCAGAATCCATTTAAGTTCCCACCGACTGTTTCAGTGACTCCATCCAGCCACCTCATTCTCTGTCGTCCCCTTCTTCTTTTGCCCTCAATCACTCCCAGCATTAGGCTCTTCTCCAGGGAGTCCTTCCTTCTCATGAGGTGGCCAAAGTATTTGAGAGTTAAATTATACCATATGACAACTCCAAATGAATAGAACAAATACTGCCTTTAATCCGCCTTTAAAAAAATTAGAAATGGCACAGAATTTTTCATGCCCATTTCCATTGCATTCCTCTGGTTTAGTTCATCTTCCCAGCAGAAAGGGGGGGGAAATAAATTGAAAAGGGAAAAGAAAATGAAGTGAGAAGACCCAATTCGTATGGGTGGTGTACAGAGAACTATCACCAGTAATCACAGTGTAATACTGATAATTGAGACCATCATTTTTACCTCCCCCCCCCCTTGAAACTGATTATTCTTTTGGCTGAAATCTACTGATAAGAATGCTGTCTCCTAAGTTTTCTTCTTATTTCTTTAATGAAGATATATGTTTGACTAGTTTTTACTTGTCTTAATAGTCATCCCAGCATAATAATCCTCAATTTGTATGGGTTGTACCAGCTTTACGTCAGCTCCATGAAATCACACGTTCCTTTATTAAGCAAACCTACCAAAAACAAGATAAGGTAAGAACATTGTTGTGGCACACTTGTAAGGCCTGTAGAGGGGTATGTGGGAGTCAAAGTAGAAGCGGGGGATGCCGCATGGGTTATATGTTAGTGAGAATGATGGTCTTCAAATGAAATGAGAAAATCTATTTTTAATGTCAACTTTCTGTCATTTTTAAATTATTTGCCTTTAAGTTTAGTAACTATATTAACTGAAGTGGAAGTATCAAATTTTTATTTAAAGGACTTGGAACTTTGTGATAGAAGTCTAGTGAGACTATTGCGAATGGGAGAATGAAGACAGCAGAAGAGAACAATATTAGGCCCTCATTGGCTATATGTACAGGAGATAAAGAAGGGATACTGTTAGGCAGACATTGAACTCCTAAATTGCATTTCTCCATTTGATACATCTTTTCCATTTTTGCCAAGAGCATTATTCAAGATCTGAAGAAAAATTTCGAGATAGTGAAATTGGTGACAGGAAGTTTAATAGCATGTCACCGATTGGCTGCATCAGTGGCAGGTCCTGGGGGCCTGACTGGAGTAATATTAGTAGATGGACGATATACATATCGGGAGGTAAGTAGTGTGCTATTAAAATCAGGACAGGCAAACTCTGCATAATGACTTGAATTTCATAGAGGCTTTTCTGCCAATCATGCTTCCTTTTAGCAAATTTCTGATGCCCCACTTGTGCTGCTCCTAGGAGTCACCTGTTCCCTAGAAGCAACATTTCAGATGCCATTTTGGACTGCAGTGGCAGGGGGAGGGCAAGGAAGTTGTGCTCTGGCCATGAAAGTACCTCCCAGCCACAGAAATCACCAATGGTGTTAACTCAGATGGTGTTAACCCAAGTCACAGATAGA
Source organism: Paroedura picta (assembly GCF_049243985.1). Lineage (NCBI taxonomy): Eukaryota > Metazoa > Chordata > Lepidosauria > Squamata > Gekkonidae > Paroedura > Paroedura picta. The sequence continues at coordinate 79,835,711 of NC_135372.1, forward strand.
AACTTATTTTATAAATTTTAAAGCTCTTCTTGAGAAACTATTAAACACAATTTCTTCCATTCTCTTTTCAGTACTTAGAAGCACACTTGAAATTTTTAGCATTTTTCCTTCAAGAGGCCACCCTCTACTTGGGATGGAATCGTGCTCGGGAAATCTGGGAATGTCTTGTGACTGGCCAGGATGTTTGTGAATTAGATCGAGAGGTGAGATCCTTGCAAATACAGTGGGGAATAAATTTCCCATGTACGTTTTGAGTGAAGTACTGTTGTCTTTATACTAATGTAGAACCTATGTACTTTTAATAATGCAACTTAAAATGTATTCTGAATTAACACAATAATACGGCTTCCTGGGTCTGGATTCACTCAGCGTTACATCAGCCATGGTTAAGCATCTTAAGTTAATTCTGTGTAGAAGTTTTCAAAGGCTGAAATCTGGACTTATTAGTAAAAAAAAAAATATTGTGCGAGTAAAGTTGTTTCAAATTAGAGCCACTTATGTTCAACAGTTGCTGCTGTGAACATTGTGGTATAAATAATTCCCTCAACTCTGATGGTTGCTCTGATATATTTATAATGGTGAGAACAAAATGAGGGATGAGAACCATGTACATGATTCTGAACTTTTGGGGGCACGGTGGGGTAAAAATATGTTGAACAAATCTAGAAGACACCAGTTATTTTAGTATAGTGAAAAGCTTTATGTAAAACTACAGAATGTGAACCAAGTCCCATACTTCATTCACAGATGTGTTTTGAATGGTTTACAAAAGGGCAGCATGATCTTGAGAGTGATGTGCAGCAGCAGCTTTTTAAAGAGAAAATTCTTAAACTGGAATCCTATGAAATCACTATGAATGGTATGTAAGCATTTTTGTTCCCCCACAGTTTGCAAAGAAAAACTATATATTTGTCAAATATTTTGAAATAGAACTGTCACATTTTCCTAATACAACCTACTTCAGAGGCTGATGAGTTCCCATTTTCCATTGACCTGAAAGCATTTGTTTTGTAAACCATATTTTGATGTTTTATGTTAAATTAAAATAGCAGATTTCCTTTAAAATTGTAATTTTTAAAACAGGTTTTGGTTTGTTTAAGACCTTTTTTGAAAACGTGAACCTCTGTGATCACCGACTGAAACGACAAGGAACCCAACTGGTAAGCAGTTTTCCTTTGCTCCAGCTTGCAGTTCATAGCTCAGCTGACAAGTGCATTTGATAAACTAATTTGGGCTACAGTAGTAATGGTGGAGGTGGATGCTGGATCTCCTAGTGGCCAAACTGTGGCCCTCCAAATGTCCATGGATTACAGTTACCATGAGCCGTGCGCTGACAAGGGCTCATGGTAATTTTAGTCCATGGTCATCTGGAGATAGGGTTTGGCCACCTCTGGTCTAAGTAAATGAAATTCTTCGAAGACTATATGGGTGTGGAAGTTTGCACCAATTTTTGTCCATACCATTCCAACCATTAAATTTGCATGTATTCACTTCTTCAACTTAGTGCTTGTATTTTTTTGTATAAAAGTAAAATTATCTTAAGCTTTATTATTCTAAAACTATTTTAAAATAATAATAAAAAATAATTCACCATGAGCCATTGAGATATGGTGGATAATAAAATATTTGGGGAGAGTAACTTAGGCAAATCATATCATTCACTGGATAACTCTAGATTGTTGTCAAAGAGTCTTAAGGAAAAAATGTGCATTCAAACAAGGGTGAGATCTAAATGAAATTTTTAAAAGGAATTTCGCAGCTGCTAATTAAAGTGATCTGTTAATATGACTTACAGCCACCGTTATGTTTTTGGATTTGCTATACAAAACAGTTTTTAAGATGGGGGTTTTGGGTGTTTTTTAAACTATTATAATTTAAATGATTGAAGAATTTACCAGAAATCCTGCTTCTTATCAGCAAAATACACGGTGACAAGTGGGGAATCTTTTTGCCCATTTGGTTTTATCAGTTAGTTTGGTCTTAGGAAAGAATAGCTAGGCAAAACTTGACCACAGCTTCAGAGAGCCAGTTTGGTGTAGTGGTTAGGAGTACGGACTTCTGTTCTGCACTCCTCCACATGCAGCCAGCTGGGTGACCTTGGGCTTGTCACAGCACTGATAAAGCTGTTCTGACCGAGCAGTAATATCAGGGCTCTCTCAGCCTCACCCACCTCACAGGGTGTCTGTTGTGGGGAGAAGAAAGGGAAGGCGACTATAAGCTGCTTTGAGCCTCCTTCAGGTAGAGAAAAGCGGCATATAAGAACCAACTCTTCTTCTTCCTCCTTTTGGAAAGTGATGTCTTTTTTCTGAAGGCTTTTAGTGGAATTTAAAATCATTGCTGGGGCAAATATTTTGCAGTTCTGTTCTTACATATGTTTTCTGTGGTAATCTTTGTTTTTTGTTTTGTTTTGTTTTTTGCAACTTGATGCCTAGTTAATTTGCCTTAGGTCTGAAGAGAAATGTGGAATGTAAATATTTTAAATAAAAATACTTGAAGGAAGGGGGTGACCCAACAGTAAAGCTGCCTACTAGTAATTGTCAGGGAAAGGAAATAGCTAGCTTCAAAACAAACATTGTTAATGATGTATTTTATCATTTGATTCATTCGTAATGCTTCCCCCCTTCTTTTTATGCAGCATGTAGAAAAGCTGGAATTAATTGGAATGGATTTTATTTGGAAAATTGCAATGGAGTCCCCTGATGAAGAAATAGCTAATGAAGCAATTCAACTGATAATAAACTACAGTTACATTAATCTAAATCCTAGATTTAAAAAGGTAAGAGCCCTGAATAGATGCAGGCAAAATGACGGCGATACCAATGCCAAAAAAAAAGATGAAGTAGGAAAATGTTAACAATCAGTTTATTGTCTTTCCTTCACCCCACTCATGCTTAAATGTATTAGTTTGTATGATTAGAGATGTTAATTGAGAAAGGTTTTATAATACTATCTACTGTTATTCTTTTCAGGATTCTGTATCGCTCCACAAGAAATTTATTGCTGATTGTTACACAAGATTAGAAGTAAGAGGCAGACATATTTCTTTAAAATTTTCTTTGTATTTTTTGTATTTTTCAAATAGAATTGTGAGTGAACTTGCAAAGCTTTCACCTTGTGTTATGTAAAAGCCACCTTCTTGAATGAAATATATTCATGTGATGACCATCTATAAAAGCTAGCTAGATATTAAACTATGCCTGTTTCTTGTAACTGGGGACTATGTTTATGAAACCAACATCTCAAGTCTAGATACAGCCATACAGCTTGTTGTGTATTCGGACTGCAGAATAACTTGTCTATCTATATAAAAATAGCATATCCTTTTTATTTATTCTAGGCAGCCAGTTCAGCTCTTGGTGGCCCAACCCTGACCCATGCTGTTACCAGAGCTACCAAAATGTTAACAGCAACTGCCATGCCTACTGTGGCAACATCTGTTCAGTCTCCCTACAGGTAAGCTTATGTTTAAGCTAGAGTGCACTGCACTACCATGTGAGTAGCAGAAATGTTTAGCAAGCTATAGCTATTGCCCTGACATACAGATGAGTATACAAACTCATGGAATTTCTAGATTGCCTTAAATGGACTATGCCACCATTCTCTCTTTCTTTCAGTTTATTAAGGGTTTAATAGCCCATAAGCCATATCCCTTCACCACTGGGTACATTGCACCCTGATTGGCCCTGCCCCTACAGCTCCCGCCCTCCCTCACCAAGCCCTCACCACTTGCCTCACAGACGTGCCTGGCTGTTAGAGCCAGGCACATCTGTGATTCCACCGCTCCACTTGCAAGGCCCCAGGTGAGAGGCCGTGGGGGTGGAGAGGGAGAGGGGGAGCTTCCCAAAGGCCTGGAAAGCACATCCAGGGCCTCGCAGAGGCCCTGGGTGTGCTTTCCAGGCCACCGGGAAGCCATCCAGCCGCGGGGTGGGGTGGGGAAGGCTTCCCAAAGCCCTGGCAAGAACACCCAGGGCCTCGCAGAGGTACCAGGTGTGCTTGCCAGGCCCCCAGGAAGCGCTCCCTCTCCCCCACCCCTCACCCTCAGTGCTTCCCAGCGGCCTGCAAAGCAGCTGGGACACTGACAGGGAGGACCCTTCTTATGAATGGGCTTTGAAGCTAGTTAGCTTTATAAAAATAGTGAACACTTTAAAATGTACTATAATTAAATGTATTACTTATTCGTTGTTACGTGAAGAAAATAATCCTGAAAACTATATATACATCTCTACAGTATATGTGTTTGTTCTTTTCAGTGCTCCCCAGAAATTTCCAGTTTTCCATTGGTTTCCCCTGAAAAGAATCTTTTTTGGATTGAAACATTTTACTTCTTTCTGTTTTTAACTGTCCTGCTAGTGATACCATCTGCCCTCTTTATTGTTTGTAGTTGTACCAGATAGGCCCATTATGCACGGCCGCCGAAACAGCGATTTCGGGTCACATGGAAAACGCGGAGGGGGAAGACGCGACGCATACTGGTTATACACGGGGCGGGGCGCGACGGCGGCAAAACCCAGAGTAACCGATTATGCACGCGCCGATCCGGGCGCCGCTTCTGGTTGCGCCCCGCTCACCCGGAAGCTGCGCTTTCTTCCGCGTTTCACTGACGCGGCTTTTTCGGCGGCATGCACCGAAGCTGCAGCCGGTTGCAGCCGGCTCCGTGCGTTATCCGTGATTTTAGTCGCCGCCATTCCACCCCGAATGTGCGCTAAAACCCCCGTGCATAATGGGTCCTAGAGAGTCCATCTTACAATGACACTTATAAACTTCCTTTACACAGTGTTAGGCAAGATTTCACCTTGTTTTTATCTGTTTTAACTGTCCTTCTTCCATTCTTGTAGCCAAACTGGTAGCCTTTTTACATGGTCTGTTTGCTTTGTTATGGCTTTAATTATATTTATTGTTTATAATGATCGAGTGGTCCTTAACTAAACCATCTAACAGACAGTAAAAATGTTACAGAGTATAAATTTAAAAATGCCTTGGTTATCTTAAATTTAGAAAGTCTGGGTTGGTTATCCCAATGGTAGAATGTTCAGTCCATTTACCTTCAGAATCATGTGGGCAACTGGTCTCTAACAAATGGAGTAGAATTTCTTCAACTCTTTGCCACTCATATTTTTTGTCTGCAATCTACAGGTCAACAAAACTGATAATAATTGAGAGACTGCTGCTGTTGGCAGAACGCTATGTCATCACTATAGAGGTAAAAAGAAGTTACATTGGTACCACTGGTACCATGCACTTAGATAAATCTAGTTGTGTGATCAGGGATGGCTTTGATTCATCATCAATCTTTTGTGCAGTTCATACATTGGGGACTGCCAATTAAGTTGTAACTCCTCCTACAGAGCATGTGCCACAGCACCCTCACCCTCAGTTCCTTTTTTACCACCGTAGGAGTAGAACATTTTCCTAGTTCATGCCTCGTCTTCATTATTCAGTGTTGTGACTCAGAAAGCCTTGTTCAAAAAGTGCTCCAAGTGTGGTACGAAGATACCTCAGACTGACGAACACAAACTCTGTTCTGTCTGGGGGAAGAGAATTCCATTCCCACTCGTAACATCTGCTAAAAATTTACTTCGAAAGATAGAGGGGAACTGAAATACCTGCAAGACATTTTTGCAGTGTGGGGAACACCGGAGGTAGACTTATTTGCTACTCAGAACAATGCCAGAACCTGGAGTTATTGCTCTCACTTTGACAGAGGAGAAGTCTTGCTTGGGGAATGCCTTTCAGATTTGTTGGGAGGGGACTCTTTTTATGCATTCCCTCCTCTCCCCCTTATGGGCAGAATGTTGGAAAAGGCCAGGAGGGAGGGAACAGAGTTGATCCTGATAGCACCGTTCTGGCCTATCAGGTTTGGTTTTCAAGCCTTCTGCAGATGTCCCAGGGCAGGTGGTGGAACCTTCCCCTGGAGCCAGATCTCCTGACATTAGTAGGAGTATTTCACCCCGACCCACAGAGACTCAAATTAACAGCATGGAGGTGTGGGACACAGATCTGAGTTTTTCTAGTGAACTGAAGGAAGCCTTATTGAATTCTAGAAAGTCTAGTACAAGAAAGTCATATGAATGTGAGTGGCGAAGGTTAAGTGCCAGAGTCCTGTAACTGCCTCCTTGCAAATATTTGAATACCTTCTGTCATCAAAGAAGGAAGGTTTAAGTTCTCCTCATTAAGGGTTCATTTGGCTGCCATATCAGCATTCCATGTTGAAGTGAATGACAAGTCTTTATTCACCCATCATCTCATTAAGAGGTTACTGAAGGGGTTGTGTAACATGTGCCCACCTGCAAAGCCTATTGTACCGCAAGCATCGCCGTCCTTGTTACTGGCTCAGTTAATGAGTAAACCACTTGAGCCATTGGTGACTTGTCCCTTGGATTTTCTGACCATGAAAGTTAGTTTCCTAGTGGCTATTACTTCCACTAGGAGAGTCAGTGGGTTAGCAGCACTGAGAATAGATCCACCCTACCTAAAGGCCTTTCTGGAGAGGGTTGTGTTACGAATTAGCTTCTCATTTATTCCCAGGATATCGTCACAATATCACATGTCCCAAGAAATCATATTGCCAGTATTCTTTCCAGGGGTGAGCTCTGATGCAGAAAGGCGCCTGCTTTGGTTAGTTGTAAGAAGGGCACTTCTCTTTTATGTGCAGAGAACTGAGGGTGATGACGCTGGGTGCGTACTTTGCAGGAAGAGTGACAAATTAATTGGCATGCAGCGCCTTCTAGAGGCTTTACTGGGGAAGAATTTCTCTGAGGCAGGCCTGCTCATGCACAGTCCCCATGTGTTCCTGCACAGAAGATACTTGATGAACAACAGTTACAGGTAGCAACACTTTTCTGGATGGCTGGGTTGAAGTTTCATTCTGTCATACATATTGTATCTCTTCAAATAAATCAGCTCCCTGAGTTTAAAAGACAAATGGTAGTAACCTGCCATACAAAGCCAAAATAAAAATAGATATATTTTTAAAAACACTCTCCTGTTAAAAATGCTGTAGAAATTAAGATTTGTAGTCTCTGCCCCAACATAATTGTTAGCATATTTAAAGCCATTTTAAGTTTTAATTCTTCCTATAATTTGTTAATTAACACAATCCAATTATCCTTTTTACTACATTCTTTCCATAGGACCTTTACTCTGTTCCTCGAACTATTCTACCTCATGGTGCCTCCTTTCATGGACATCTTTTAACACTTAATATTACATATGAATCTACCAAAGATACCTTTACAGTAGAGGTATGCTTGTACAGTTTTGCTGTGTTTTTATTAATTTGTTTATTTTATTTATTTATTTGTTCGATTTATTTCCCGCCTCTCATGGCGGGTTATAATTAAAATCCACATACTCCTAGGAATGTGAAATCTCAGTAGAAAAGATAGTTAGATGTGGAGCACAGCGTATTCCAGAACTGGGATATGCTCTTGGATGAGATTTGGGTGGTAATTCAAAGAACAGTTGACCTGTTGAGCTGATAGTAAGACCACAGGTCCTGAATGAACCAGGCTTAACTTTATTTTACAGGCTCATAGCAATGAAACCATAGGGAGTGTCCGGTGGAAGATAGCAAAGTTGTTGAATTCTCCTGTGGACAACATTCAGATATTTGCAAATGACAGTTTGGTAAGTTAGTAAAAATGCCTCGTATTCCAAATGTGTGTGTTTTGCTAAGACTAAGAAAAACATTTATATTTCAGTTAACAGTGAATAAAGATCAAAAGCTACTGCACCAGTTGGGCTTTTCTGATGAGCAAGCCCTTACTGTAAAGACATCAGGAAGTGGTACCCCATCAGGGAGCTCTGCAGATTCGTCCACGAGCTCAAGCAACAGTAGTAGTGTCTTCAGTTCATCCTATGCAATGGAACAGGTGTAGTATGAGAGAGCTGAAATGCATTTTTTTCACATTTTGAATTCATGTTTATAGTACTGTCAGCTAGAATTGGCTTCTATTTGTTCTGTATTATTTATTTCCAGCTGGTCTAAGTCATTGCAGGAAAATGATTGTTATAGGTCTTCCAAGCAGGGCACTACATGGTTGTTTTCTAGAGTTTTCATGGTTCTTTATATACATATTAAAAATGCTTTGAATTTATAACTAGTAAAATACATGTATTTTGCTTAGTCACTTGCTGCCAGAAAGCTTGAGTCAAATTCTTTCACATGAGCATAACTGCAATAATAATTGCTCCATTTGTGAATTTGAGATTTTTAAAAAGCTCAGTTTAGGAGAAAGAAGCCTGCAGATGAACTGGAAAGATGGATAGTGAAGTAGTTCTGTGGGCAGTAGTCTGATATATTCCACCTAATTTTTGTACTCCTGAGCTAAGATCTTTGGCAAAGTGTGTAGGAAGGGCAAACACACAACCTTTTGTTTTCGTTTGCTTAGACTAGGATTCATGTAGTCAATATCAATATCAATTTTATTTACGGTCATAGACCAGCCAGTAGAAAATATAAGATTACACATATAAAATGAATCATAAATGGATAAAAACTAAGAAATAAGAACAATTATATATGGATCCAGTGTAAAAGTATTAGGGAATAGGGTTGGCCCAGCTCTGCCTTATTTTTATAGCTACCCAAGCAAATTTAGCAATACGTTTTGTTAGGTCTTTATTTGTGTCTGACAGTAGTGGCTTAAGTCACTGTTTCCTCAGACCTCTGGGGCAAGCAATGAGGTCACCTGCTCACCATGAGGTGACGATAGAGTCCACACTCAAATAGGACATGTTCAGCTGTCTCTATTTGACCTTCGCCACATGTAGTCTTTTGATAAATGTACTTTAATCATTTTATATGGTCAACTGTAAAAAGACATTTTTTAAATGAGCCCATCTTTTCAAATTAGATTTGGGACTGCTGATATGCAGCTCCCGCTTAATCATGCCCGCTGACATAGCTGAGCATTCCAAAATATAAGCATTTGTGGATTCTGTCATGTGCTATGAAGTGTATAAAATGTATTTGACAGTGTGAAACTCTTTAACTACTTTGTCAGAATTTGACAGAGCTGTGTATGCACAAGGAAAATGATAAACAAGAGTTCTAGAAACAGATGATATTCTGAGTCCAGATTTTATATTTAGGTTGCTTGCTTAAAAATAGAAAATAGTATAAATCACTTAAGAGGTTTCAAGGGGGGAAACTAATTGTGTGTGCTCTTAATCCTCAGGAAAAATCCCTCCCTGGGGTGGTAATGGCTCTGGTGTGTAATGTATTTGACATGCTTTATCAGCTCGCTAACCTAGAGGAGCAAAGGTAAGCAATGTGTTAACACTGCAGAGTCAAACTAGTTTTACATTTGACTAGGTATTTATGAAAGTACAGATTACATTCCAGTGATAACTAATGTGTTCTGTCTCCTTTTGCATCTCACTCTCTAGGATAACTCTGAGAGTAAGGCGGCTTCTTTTGTTGATTCCAACTGATCCAGCTATTCAAGAAGCTCTTGATCAGTTAGATTCTTTAGGACGAAAGGTATTTCTTATGCTGCTATTTCAGGTGGCCCATATAAAATCAGGGTTGTCTAGATATACTGATATTTTGCAGTTAAATTGAAACCTAAGGTTTCAATTAATGTCCTACCTAAATGACCTGGATGGTTGGAATTACAGCTAACTAAAATAATTTGATAACCAAAATTTGAAAAAGAAAACTACTAAAACTCTAAATATATTGCAGTCAAATGTGAACAATCACTAGCTAACAAATGCATTTTTAATATTGTGAGCCGTGTTGTATGTTAATATTGGAAAATATAAAGTGCTTTGCTCAACACAGAAATTCTTTCCTTATAGGGACCCACACAGCATGACTAATGTGCTTATCTTCACCACAACTAGGGCAGGAAAATAGTGCAGTGTTAGCACAACCAAATATTTTGTTCATGTAGTTTTAAAAGATGCTACAGAATCTGTCACCCCTTGCTATCATGTTATTGTTTACAGTCATCATGTAAAAGCAGAGAGATAGAGCTGTACATATAATATATTGACAAACTGGTATCGGACTTTCTTAGTGACCTCAGCTGAAACTACAATTCTGGGCTTTTTAATCAGACTGCATGTATTTATTTATTATTCCACCCTATCTCTTGGGACACAGGGAAGATTACAGTAGAAGTAATAAAAATAATACAAAAATTTAGGTTTAAAATAAATATGTTAAGTTGTAACTCTTAAAACAGGAGTTGAACTAGTTGCCCACTCTTCTGTCGGGAAAGAGAGGATCATAAGATGGCCATCTGAGTTCATCAGTGGATTCTGACAGGGAAGCTAACTGATCAGATTTTTTTAGGCCTTTAAGCATTCCAGCAGGCCAAAGCCAGGGCCAAAAGGGCATTGCTGTGTTCAAGGCTAATCTGATCTGTTTAGGGCCAGGGATCCTATGCAGATTCTGGGGAATATAGTGGGAAAGGTTATAGAAGGTGACTTTCATTCACTGCATCCACAGAACTAGTACATGGAAACAAAGCCCCATTTCCCTCTATAATATGAACAATGCTGATTCTAGTCATTCCTACTGTAGCCGTATGAGCATAGATAGCTTTGTGGTTTTGTGGAGTGTAGTCATTTTTGGTTGAGATCAAAGAAACACCAACAGCTAGAGCCCCCAGAAGCCCCCCCCCCTCCACTACCAACTGCACCCAATCAGGTCGACTCCTGATCTGGCTACACACCCTGTAAAGGTTGCATTTACAGTTGTACAGTTAATGGTTGTATGTTATGCAGTTACACAGTCATAAGGTTTAATATTGCAATGTTGAGAATGTTACGAGTTTATAACTGTTAAATACTTCTTGCAATTGTCACAGCAAATTGGGAGCTGTAAACTTCCATGAGCCACAAGGGCGGGCAATTATGAACATGTAATAAAATAAATAAAATGTGAGTTAGAAATACTGATTATTTTTAATCTCGGACAATGTACTCTTAAAGTACATAACTTTTTAGTTTAAAAATGGGTAGCATATATTTTATGCTTTCTTTGGTGATCATTATTGGATATTTTGAGCAGCTTGGTATACTATTCAGTGGTATACCACTGTTGCTGCATGTTTTGTTTTTCACTCTAAGTAGACAGTTACTTAAAAAACTGCCTGATCCACTTCCAAGCTGCATAAAATCTATCTGGATTAGAATCATACAGTTGAAATGGTCATCTAGTCCAACCCCCTGCTCAATGTAGGATCAGCTTAGAACATCCATGAAAGGATAGGGAGTTTATTCAGTCAGTCTAAACTTAATTTGGGGGGATGGGGGAATGAGATACAGGTTTAGGTTATATTTAATCAAAATTCTGCTGAACTGCTTTAGGGTTCAGAAAAAGATTAATGGCATTTTATAGGTACTAATAAACTGTTTTACTGGTCAGTTGCATGATTTGGAAAACTGAGGATTCCTGGAAATGCTTGCAGCCTTAAAATGCTTGCCATTCATGGTTCTTTCTAAATTCTCTTTTCAGAAAACTTTACTGCCTGAAACAAATTCCCAGTCTTCAAAATCCCCATCACTCTCTACAAAGCATCAACACCAGCCTAGTGCTAGTTCTATACTTGAAAGCCTCTTTAGGTCTTTTGCTCCAGGAATGTCTACTTTTAGAGTGCTCTATAATCTTGAGGTAAGAGTAGGTCTGTGTGGATGGTACACTTGTTTTTAAGTAAAAGAAAATGTATGCATGGTTCTTACTATGATTGGCAGTAGTAGTAGCCCAGTTTTTGCTGAGTATCTGGCATGTAGATGTCTAGATTCAGTAACATAGGCAGGGAAAAGTGAGTCCAATAAGAGGGATTCTGTTTCAAAGCCCACCTGACTTCCATGTGGCTGCCATGTGCGTACTCCTGTTTTAATTTCTTCCTTGGTTACATATTTCCCTCCTGCAGAAACATTTGTTTTTCAACTACTCAGTTCCCACCATCTTACCATCTTGTAATCCCTTATACTAATCTTTTTTTCTCTATTAAGATTTCTTATAACTACTTCCATAAAACGGAAGAGATTTCTACTGACTTTTAAAATACACTTTGCAGGAACTTCATGATTCTTTAAGGTGCCACTCTTAGAGGATAGTATGAATTGTTATGCACCTGACAGAGAACTATGGTGTGCCCTTCAAAGAGGGGGGGCATTGCTGATTACCTAATGCCGCAACCCTTTAATACAGTTCCTAATGTTGTGGTGACCCCCAATCATAAAATTATGCATGTTTTCTTTCACAGAAATCAAACCAAAACTGACCAATGGCATGAAGATTCATTGTTCATGATTGTATATAAATTGGCGGGTGCCTTCAGGAGGAGCGGCAACAGTGGCAGTGTCCCCCGTCAACCCCCCCCCAACCAAGCTGCTCACCCTGCCACAACCTCTGAAAGGGTCGTTCAACCCCCAAAGGGTTCCTGACCCCCAGGTTGAGAACCACTGGCCTAACTTAAAAGAACATGCAACTTCTCTTACATTTGTTTTGTTCTTTTCAGGTCCTAAGTTCCAAACTAATGCCTACAGCAGATGATGAAATGGCAAGAAATTGTGCCAAATCTTTTTGTGAAAATTTTCTCAGAGCAGGTGGATTGAGGTTAGTCCTTTGAAAATTTATCAACTGAACAATCCCTTGGCATTTTCTAGTAATGTATGATTAAGCATTCGCATCTCAAAGAAAATTAAATTCTGTGAGTTAGACTTATAGAAAAATATTTGAAGAGCTATTGTAGATATTATGGTGACAGCAAAAATCCATTTCAATCATCATACTAGATAATATTCCCTCTTTAAGTTTGCTGACACATACCCATATAACATAAATTTTTACAAGAAGGATTTTTGGGGTGTGTCTCATATAAGGAGCATACCCAAAATCTGACAAGATTTTTTCAGGAAAAGGCATGTTTGAAACAAGTCAGATAACACCTCCATTTGCTTTCTAAGATCTTTGACTCAGTTCAAAAATAGAATTCCATGACAGAATGTTTGGAATATGAAAACACTATCCAGGTCACATCAGGTGGTCCATTTAAGAACCATAACTATATAGGTTTCCTAATTCAGAGACAGCTAGGAGTTAATTATCAAAAAATTAGCCAACTACCCAGACATATACTTTGTTATTTCAGATTAGTAGAAAGCCCGCTGCAGGCTGAAATGCAGCAGGTGCTAGCAGGACAGTGGTTGTGGGGGGGAGGCAGCGATGTCAAGGGGCGGAGAGGGCTGGTGTTCCCCCCTCCCAAGGCAGAGGGTGGAGCACGGGTTGGCTTCAGGGCTGGCGGGCCCTGGGCCGGCTTGCACCGCCTGCCCCATTACCTGTAGCAAAATGGCTCCCCCACCATTACATCCCTTGCAACGTGGCCAGAGGCTCTTTGCAGGGTTTTCCGTCTCTGTCGTGTGATGTGCGCAGATGCTGCCGCAACCTTATGTGCTGCTTTGGGGCCAGCCGCTCTCCACCACTGCCGCCCCCTCCCCGGCAGCTCTGCAGCCGCCTCCTAATCTGCCCCTAGGCATCGCCACCTCCTCCCAGCCGTTACTGTCGCCGCCACCTTTGGAGCAGCAGAGAGCCACACATGCATCAGCCCTGGCAACCAGGCTCGTCTGGCCAGGCTGCTGGAAAAGTGAACGGCAACCTAGGGAGGGCAGTCACTGTAGGGGCCGGCTCAATTGTAATTGGGCCGGATTTGAGTCCAGACAGTCTCCGCAGGCCGGACACGCTCCACCCACTAGGTCGATTTACAAATATATAGAGGCACCATGGAAAGGATGTATTCTTCTAGACCAGGAGTAGTCAACCTGTGGTCCTCCAGATGTTTATAGACTACAATTCCCATGAGCCCCTGCCAGCAAACGTTGACTACCCCTGTTCTAGACCACACAGGATGGAATGTAGTATAAAAATGTAAGAATAAATACTTATGTATCATTGTCCTCAAGATCTATACTGGGAATAGCCAGGTTGTGCTATGAGGCTGAGTGTATCATCCTATTGATAAAAGTAACTGTGTATGAGTCTTGAATCTTTTGAACTGTGGCTTTCAAGTATCAGTTTTCATTTTTGCTTGCATGAAAAGTCTTGAGTTAACAGACACTAGCCTGCTAGATTTACCTCAAAGAGTCATCATGGGCAAGGGGAAAGACTATCTTGAAAATATCCTAGGTAAAATGAGTGCATATTTTCCAGCTTGGTGGTGAATGTTATGCAGAGAGACTCCATCCCCTCAGAAGTAGACTATGAAACCAGACAGGGAGTTTATTCCATCTGTCTCCAGCTGGCAAGGTAAGTGACAGACAAAGGTAGACATGTGGTAGTAATAAACTTATACTTTTCTCTTTGTATTTATATATGCAATTAATTTCATTGTTCAAAACAGCATTTCATGCTTTTATGTTCAGGTTTTTGCTTGTTGGGCAAACAATGCCTACCTTACTTGATGAAGATCTGTCTAAATGTGGGGTAGAAGCACTGTCTTCACGCCCATTCCGAAACATAAGCCGACAGTCTACCAGACAGATGTCAATTTGTGGAACCCCAGAGAAGTCCTCCTACCGGCAGCTGTCTGTTTCAGACAGGTCTTCTATCAGAGTGGAGGAGATCATTCCTGCTGCACGGGTTGCCATACAAGTAAGTACTGCAATGTGATAGCAAGGAGAGAGTTCTTGTATTTCTTATAAAAGTGTGGGTGTGAGACTAAGTGTGGCCCTTGATGTGACCATAGGGGCACTCTTTAAGAATCCCTCTGAACATAGAATTAGATGATTAGGGAACTTCAACTGGTTGAGAATAAAAATGCAAGCTGGAAAGCAGTTTCTTCAATACTTCAGTTCCAGGTTTAGTGGATATAATTCCAAGTGCTGATTCATTGGTAAACAATGGGGAGATGAAGTTATCTGAAGAACCACCTGATCCTATGTGAGCATACCCAACTGTTTTGCTGACGCCTACTCAAAGTTCTCCCTCCTGCTGAGGCAAGGTTCTAGCTACTGATGGTTTCTCACCTATGAAGGAGGAGGAGGAGATGATGATGATGATGATGACTGTTTAGTCAGAGCAGCTTTTATCAGTGCTGTGGCAAACCCAAGAACACCCAGCTGGCTGTATGTGGGGGAGTGGAGAATCAAACCCAGCTCGCCAGATTATAAGTCAGCGCTCCTAACCACTACACCCAGCTGGCTCTGTGGAACTTCTGTCCCACAACCACTCATTTCACTGACCAACTTTGCCAGGAAAGTATGCCTATGAATCTCCTGGACCTCACAAACATGGTGTCCTCAGGAGGCTGGCTGGTTTGGGAGTAGGGGCTGCTGAGGTTTGACAGTTCTTCTGTTATTCTTCAGAAGGTGCTGCTGAAAGACTGCTACTAGGTCACATGTAATTGTGCTGTTGGGTTGTGCAGGGTTCTCTTGGGGCACATTCAGCTCAACATCTACATGAACCTGCTGGGAGCAAGAGTCTATGTAATTAAGTGCCAGCAATATTCGGATGACACCCAGGTCTGTTTCTCTAAATAGCTGAGTTAGGTGGCTCTGTGGAAGTCCTGAACAGATGACTAGTTAAGGTAATGGGATGGATGAGAGCTAGTAAAATGAAGCTTCGTTCAGAAGAGTCTGAGGTGCTTTGGTCTGCAAAAATTCTCTTGGATTGAGAAGTCAGCCTATGTTGGAAGGGAAGGGGCAGGATTGCAGTTCTCCAAGAAGGAATAGGTTTGCAATTTTGGGAGTGCTGCTAGATTCTAGCCTGAGGTTAGAGACTTAGGTTCCCTCTGGCATGCTACATCTGTTATGGCCCTTCCTTGAAAAGCAATATCTGGCCCTGATGAAGTGTTATAATGCATTGTACGTGGGATTGCCTTAGGAAATGGTCAGAAAACAACTGGTTTAGAATCTGGCAAGGCTGAGTTTCTGTGGTATTGTGTATCTGAGTAAACCTTTATGCAATAAGCATGCTGCTTCACGCTCATTCATTAGTTTCTTCTAATGTGTCTTTAGTATCTTGTATTTTGATTCTTTTAATAATTTATTACTGTTTCTTTTACAGCATGTTTCAGATCCGCTAACAAAGCTGCATGTGAAATGCATAAAAGCTTTTTTAGTATACACATGATTTCCATTTTCCCACTTCCACCATCAATATATGACCTTGCTTTCTTTAGTCTTGGTGACTGGTGCAGCCCACTTATTTTCCCGTTTTCAAAACCTGGCCGCCAGACTTTGTCAGGTATTGGACAGAGGAATCTGCCCTAATAGTTTTGGGTTTTCTGGGCATAATTTTCATATATTTAAGGTACAATGTGAAATGGAACTAAGGTATTTGAAGGATCACATCCTCCCACATGGTTTAGCCTGCAAGTGAAGATTTTCTTCTTGATCCCTGCTTGCAGAGGTGACACTGGTAGCTAACAAAGAGAGGGCATTTTCAGTGGTGACACCCCACATTTGGAAGCCCCTTCCCCTTGACTGGTATCTACTGTCTTATGGCCTCTTTCTAGTCTCAGGACCGTTATATGAATACTTGATGTCCCTGGAAGAGTTTCCTGAACGGTTGAAAGTTAATTAATTTTTAATATCCTTTTAAATTTGTTAAATGTGTATTGGGTGAGATGGCCATATATAGTCACGTTTACCTGCTCTCCCTCTCAAAATGGCCAGTTATGGGCCTGGAGGGGGTGGAAAAGGGAGGGGCACCAGATAGGCATGTACATAGCTATGCTTCTTATCCATATTATGCACCATTGCACCATTTCTGCGGTTTCTTAAAGCCTGACGAATGTTTCAGGGGTTTTTCAACAGTAAAAAAGTTGTGAAAGACTGCTGTAGATCAGTGGTCCCCAACCTGCGGGCCGCGGCCCGGTGCCAGGCCGAGAAGGTCATGGCGCCGGGCCGCGGCTCCCTCTCCCTGCCCCCCCCCCCCGCAGTAAAAAACTTCCCAGGCCGCAAGCTGGGAAGCTTGCGGCCTGGGAAGCTTCTTACTGCGGGAGGGCGGGGAGAGGGAATCAGGGCCGGCTGCGCCCGTGTGGGCGCGGCCCGATGCGTGGGCGCGGCCCGTTGTGTGGGCGCGGCCCGCGGGTGCGGCCCGCATGGGCCGCGGGCCGCGCCCCAATGCTCTGCCGGTCCCCAACCTCAGAAAGGTTGGGGACCACTGCTGTAGATAATGTACAGGAAATAAGGATTAATATAATATAACCTCATGTGAGAGATGAAGGGTAATTTAGGAAAGCCTCAGATTACTTCAGAGAAAAAAGAGAGCATTTTGGGGTGATGGATGACCTTGGGGAAAAAAGATGAATTAGGGAACCCAAAACTGCCATGTGGTTAAAAATATCTAAGAGCTAAAATGGATGGTTTGAAATGTTCAGCTCAGACATCCTACATACTTAAGTACCTTCAAGTCACAACCAATGTATGTTGACACCAGTATGGGGCTATCAAGGCAGCTGAGAAACAGAGCTTTGCCATTGCCTTCTTAGGCAGTGTCCCTTGGCATTCTTCCATCCAACTATCAACTTCACTTAGCTTCCAAGATCTGGCGAGAGTGGACTGTACCATGCTGCCTCCCCTCCCCAAGATATCCTAAGCACTTCATATTGTGATACTGAGATTTATGATTGCTATTGGATTGACAGGAAAAGTTTAGCCAAGCTACAAGGGCATCATTGTGTACTCAGAGACACTCCCAAACTGGTGACAAAGGTTAAAACTGTCAGCCTGGCTTGGCAGCATAGACTTGCGGGGAGGAGGGAAATTAAGCTTGTACCAAGACTGGAGCCCTGAGTCAGTTCCCTGAACAGGGCAGTATATAAATCACCAAATAAATAAATTAAATAAATCATAGTTTCTCCTGGAAGAATAACAAGGCCTAGCCAAGCTAGAGAGACAGGTTGATAGGATTGGGAGGTCTGTTCTCCCACACATACTCATCCACTTCTAGGTCATCAGGGCACCGGGGTACTAAAGTGTATCAAAAAGAAAGGGGCTGTAATTAGTGGCAGCCTCTGAAAGAGGACCCTTAAGCATTGGGGAGGGGGTTAGGGAGAAAATGCATTTCCCTAAAGGGATATACACAAATACACATGGATTAGTGTTTTTGGTCACTCACCGGAGAGAGTCAAGGGGGGCCTGAGAAGGGTACATGCATGACAGGTACCACTTTAGGTTGCTGAATATGGTTTAATATTGTATGAAAAAAATAGGCCAAGGCCAATGGTGCAAAATAGGTAAAATTACTTTATTACTCAGTTTTTAAACCTCCAAAAAATTCCCAACTTCTCCACCCAAATAGTCTTCCAGTGATTTATCAAAAATGAACACATTTCCCAGAAGAAAACTTTTTGCACCATGAGCCTTTCTTGACCTTTTTTCTTCATACCTAGTGACTTGTGTGGCTGTTTGCTTTCTTGTTTGCTTTGGCTTACTTTACTGTTATTTGATTTTGAGCTACCTCAAGCAAGTATGCTAGGCTTTCTTAACGGCGTATACCAGGCTTTCTCAACCCTGCGGGTTTGCGATAGGCCTGCAAGGGCTTTGCCAATTGGGAGGGAGATAAGTAATATATATATATATACTAGATTAAAAGTAATATTTTATATATACTAGATTAAAAGCCCATTTTATATGAAAATAAAATGGGTGCTAGAAGGGCTCAGCCTTCCTCTGGGGGACTCCTACAGGGTTCTGTGTGGGCGGGGAGGCAGGCAGCAGACAGGGATGGAGCGGTCTGGTGGCGCAGCAGGGCTGGGGCCGGCTAGTGGGGTGTTACTCACGGGGGACAAGCTCCTCGGATCTCCTCGTTGGGCGGCCATGTAGTCTCGTGTGGGCGGCAAGTACGGCGTGCCGCGCTGTCGTCGGAGCGGCGGGGTGGGGGACGGGCTGTGGCCGGGTCAGCGTAGAGGGCGGCTGGCGATGTTTGGGGGAACTTACCGCGGAGTGGCTCGGCGGCGGCCTCGTTGTCGCGACGGCCATCTTGCCGCGTGGTGGCTGGCTGGTGACGCAGCGAAGTTGCCGGAGAGGGCAGGAAGAATGGAAGCTTCCCGGCGAGGCGCGGCGCGTCTGGGGAGGGTAGGAGTTTTCTCGGCGGTGGTTTCGCGGGGGCGGCGGGCCCGCTGTCTCAGCGGCCATTTTGGGGCCATTTGTCGACGCGTGGGTAGGGAGCTGGCCGCGGAGCGGATGGGCAATGGCCTGTTTGTCGCTGGCGGCCTCATGGAGAGCCGGGCCTGGCCGCGTCGGCGGCGGCGCCAAAGGGCCTCGGGAGATGTGGCAGCAGGGAAGCGGTGGCAGGAGCTCGGGGGCTTGACGCAGCAGCGCTGTGGAACGGGTCGGAGAGGCGGTGAAGCGACGAAGAGGCAAGTGGGAAGTGTGGGAAGGTCGCGGGCGCTGTCGGGCGGCGAGGGACTCTGGGGTGGGGTGGGAAGGGCGGGGATGGGCGCATCGGTGTGCAAGGGCAGGCGCCGGGCGGAGGGGAAGGATTTTCCCCCGACTCGAGCAGCGTAGGGTGAGCGTCTTCCCTGGCGGCCATCCGGCGAGGACGGCGGCTCGGGAGGACTGCAGAGTTGGAGGCACGGCGTTTGGGAGACGGGCCAAGTGTCCAATAGGGAGGGGCGCTTTGCGCACCTCCCAATTGGACACTTGGCCCTGGAGTGCCAAGTGCGGCTTTGCGGCTCCTGATTCGCTCCTCTGAGTTTTTATCTCAGACAGAGCCCGCCCTAACTCCTCCCCACCAGCCCTTACTGCTTTATTTAGTTCACGGCTCCCCACGCCGCGGGACGTTTAAAGATATGTATGTATAAAAAGGTAAATGTATCCCCTGTGCAAGCACCGGGTCATGTCAGACCCTTGGGGTGACACCCTCTAGCATTTTCATGGCAGACTCAATACGGGGTGGTTTGCCAGGGCCTTCCCCAGTCATTGCCGTTTACCCCCCAGCAAGCTGGGTACTCATTTTACCGACCTCGGAAGGATGGAAGGCTGAGTCAACCTTAAGCCGGCTGCTGGGATAGAACTCCCAGCCTCATGGGCAGAGCTTTCAGACTGCATGACTGCTGCCTTACCACTCTGCACCAGAAGAGGCTCATGTATGTATATGTATACTAAAAATCAAGCCCATTTTATACAGAAATAAAATGGGCACTAGGCGCCCCTCCGCTGGGGAAGCCTTCACAGGGCGAAGGCTTCCCGGGGGCTGGCACGCCGTGGCAACTCAGCCGCGACCTGGGGAGTTCTCCCAGCCCTGGGAACAGGACCTCCTTGCAAATCTTAAGTTGATAAAGGGGATAAAAATATTACAAGTATACCACCCTTCTGCTTCCATTCATGCTCATTGGATTTGGTGGAAGCTGCAAGTTAAATGTTTTTAATTAACAAGAAATTTCCTTTCCTTTCAGACCATGGAAGCAAATGACTTTACTTCCACAGTGGCTTGTTTCATGCGTCTCTCGTGGGCTGCTGCTGCAGGACGGCTTGACCTAGTGGGAAGCAGCCAGCCAATAAAAGAAAGTAACACACTCTTCCCTGCTGGAATTCGTAACCGGCTTAGTAGCTCAGGTACTCCACATCCTTGAGTGAATCAAAAGAACCGGTTTGCTCACTGGCCTCTTAAATAATGTGGTATTCAAAGTCTTTTTTAAATGCCTGTTGCTAGCCAGTCCTCACTTGAGAGATCTATGTTAATCTAACCCTTGAGAAGCTTTGAAAAAATCCATTCACTTACTGGTTACACTTACTTTATAGGAAGCAATTGCAGTTCAGGAAGTGAAGGAGAGCCAACTGCTCTGCATGCTGGGATCTGTGTGAGGCAACGTTCTGTATCCACCAAAGATGCCCTGATCGCTGGTGAGGCCTTGTCTCTCTTAGTCACATGCCTGCAGCTTCGCAGCCAGCAGCTGGGTAGGTATGGGGCAGACTGGTTAATTGGTATGCTCTAGAGAAGTCTTCCCTTAATATTATTATCACTTTCTGTTTCAGTGCAAATGCCCAGTTCTTTGATGTGCTGTCCACCTGTCCCTGCTTTCAGAATAGATATTTATATGTATTTTCTGTAATGCTGTTATATTAGTATTTTAAGACAAAATGTCTTAAACACAAGCCACGTTAATTTCTGCTGTATTGTTTAACAAATTAACAACCTAGGATATTTTTTTCAGGATCTTTCTACAATCTTCCCTGTGTTGCTGACTTTATCATAGACATCTTGCTTGGCTCTCCAAGTGCTGAAGTGAGTAGTTTGCAACTATAATTAAAAGAGTTTTCTTGCAGAGTTTTCTTGTTTATATGCTGTGTTCCATGTTTTATGTCTTTTAATGGGATTTTAATGGGGTTTTAAAGACACTGTAACCCGCCATGAGCCGTAAGGGAGTGGCGGGAAATAAATTGAATAATAATAGTAATAATAAAAGTAATAATAATAGTAATAATAATAATATTTCACATCCTTAATATGTCCTGTTAATTACACAAGAAAAAACACATTTTGGGTGCTCCTGCTCTGTTCCAGATTCGTCGTGTTGCCTGTGACCAGTTGTATACTCTCAGTCAGACAGATACCTCCAGTCACCCAGATGTCCAGAAACCAAACCAGTTTCTCTTGAGTGTCATCCTTACTGCTCAGTTGCCCCTTTGGTCACCTACCAGTATCATGAGAGGAATTAACCAGAGGCAAGTTGGAGGCATGTTTTTTCCATAGAGCATGTAAGAATTAAAAAATAATAATAAATGCATACTTCAGATAAGATCAGGAAATGAAGAAAATATGACAATCAGGATTGGGTTATGTTTAGGCCCCTTGTGGGTGTTTTCATAGGATTCAATGAGATTGATAACATTTATAGCAAGTTTTGGGATGTTGATGTGTCCAGGGAAAATAATAAGATGAGACAAACAGCTGAAGGTCTAGCATAGCCAAATATTAGATGCAGATATTTTGCTCTAGTCATTTGCTTTTGGATTTAGTTGTAGAAAATACACAAATAGAATAATTTGTTCAGACTAAATTCTTCATTATTTAAAGCAGCGGTTCTCAACCACCATAATACCACTACCCCA
This sequence comes from Paroedura picta, assembly GCF_049243985.1. NCBI lineage: Eukaryota > Metazoa > Chordata > Lepidosauria > Squamata > Gekkonidae > Paroedura > Paroedura picta. The sequence continues at coordinate 79,857,728 of NC_135372.1, forward strand.
ACGGTGGCAGTGGTGGGGGCAGTGCGCGCGCAGGCGGTTAACCATCTGGAGGTGGCGTGGAGGCGGCCAGTGCCATAGCTCCACCCCTGCTGCCATTGCCGTCGCCACCACCAACCTGTCCAAGTGACCCCACTTGGGATCAGGACCCCAAGGCTGAGAACCACTAATTTAAAACTTGCAGCCCAATCTATAAACTTCAGCATTTTTTCTCTTACATAAGAATTTCAGTATATGTAGTAATAAATGTGGAATGATTGGCAATTCTTGGTTGAGAAGTTCAGTATTTAATATAAGCAGTGAATCCTAAACATGCTTTTATTGAAGCATTTTAAGCTGCTCTGCATATTATTAATGGCTTAGCACCATTGTTCTTATGAGCAGCATGGTATTGCAGGGTTGAAATAAAAATGCTAATGTTCCTGACAGTTAGTTCACAGCAAAAAAAGTGCATGTGTTTAAATAGCTGGATCAAAATTATGAAAATAACTTTCTGCAAAATAATTCTAATGATTTTTTAGGAAATCCTCTTCTCAATATTAACGACCTAATTCTGTTTTTAGACTTTTGTCTCAGTGTACAGAGTACTTTGATCTTAGATGCCAGTTATTGGATGACCTCACATGTAAGTAAAATATGTAAGAAAATAATCTACATGCAGAAATAGAACTTAAAGTAAATCACCCCTGCAGAGAAGGATGAGGAAGTTGTTGTCGTCCAAAAGGGAAAAAAATCATTTTGCTTGAAGTTAAGTTCATCTTGCTTCTGCTGTTTTTTCTTCCCCCTTTCAATGTTAAACTGTGTATTTATAACTGCTGTTTAGTTGATTTTTACTAGTGGTGGAAGTGGGTGGGGAGATAGGGGTTTGGCCTCTGTGCCAGCTTGTTGTAGTGGCAAAGAGCAGTGGCTTCTAATCTGGCAAGCTGGGTTTGATTCTCTGCTACTCTGCATACAGCCCACTGGATGACCTTGGGGTAGTCACACTCCTGATAGTGCTGGTCTCAAAGAGCAGTTCTGTTCTGTCCCCTCCTAACTCACAGGAAGTCTGTTGTGGGGAAAGAAGGGGAAGACAATTGTAAGCCACTTTGAGACTCCACATTGTAGTGAAAAGCCAGGGTATTTAAAACAAATTCTTTTTCTTCTACTACTTGTAGGCTTTCAAAGGGAATCTGATTGGTCACTGGATAAAACAGGATGCTGGGCTAGATAGACTATGGATGTGATTTAGCACAGTTATGCTCTTATATTCTTACAACATATAATTTGTTCCTTGCCTTGACTGATTACTTGATGAGAAAACGGATGAGTGACATTTCCTATATTTGTCAGGTTAAAAGCGTGCAGGAGCCGCTTGTAACACTGCTCTTGGGGATGGAAATTATACCACAGAGCTGCCTTGTCTAGTTCATGCTGCTTTATAAAACTGTAGTAGTCTAACAAGGCAGCTCCAAGGTATTTTTACAGCATGTGAAAATGTGCAGGAGACTGAGCTATCATGGGACTATTTGAAAAGATGTCTTGAATGCTTCATTTCATGGTAGCATCCCTAATCTAAGTTGCCATGTTCGATAGTATTGGCATTAATAATTTCAGGTGTTGTTCTGCGTTATATCTTTGTAATGATAATGAAGCTCTCACTAATGTCATTTTCAAAGTGTAGAGCTAAGTTTATGTTAGATATTTGTTCTTAGATGAAACAGGATTAACCTCATTTTAATTATGATAAACTGATTCCTTTGCGCTGTTCTATCAATAGTATCTGTGGGCTGAATTTCTCTCCCCTTGTTTTCATTCCTTAGCTTCAGAAATGGAACAGCTAAAGATTAGCCCAGCCGCCATGTTGGAGGATGAGATCACATGGCTGGATAACTTTGAACCTGTCCGTGCAGCGGAGCATGAAACCAGTGAAGCTGACAATGTTTTATTGGCTGGCCACTTGAGGCTCATTAAGACTCTTCTCTCACTGTGTGGGGCTGAGAAAGAAATGCTTGGTAAATATATATTTCTGTTATGGGCTTCTACAACACATTAGCTTTATGCTCATTTCTTCCTTCATCACTGCTTGGGGTTGCTTGGGTTTGGGACAAGCAGTAGGTCAGTTTAGCCTTTCATTTGGTAGCGGAACAGCAAAAACCATAATTTATTTATTTACACTATTTATGGTCCACCTTTACTGAGACTCAAGGCAAATCACACGAAGTCAGTACAGTCAACAGGATGAGATATCCAGTAAACAGTGCAATAGGATTCAGATTGTGGACATGTAGAACCAAGCAGAAATCTGAAAAGAGAATTTAAGCCAAGCATAATATTAACATCATGCATTAATCAGTGCAAAAATTACATTACAGGATCCTATTTAGTATAGTAGTAATATAGACCACCCTCCCTCTGTGTAGCTAAATATATTTCTGAACCACTGTTTACAATCTAACTGTATTACCACTGTAGAAAAGCTCTCTTGAATATTTCAGCTTTGTGTAGCTCCTAGAAAACCAGGAGAGTGAAGAAAGCATAGCCTTTCCTTTGCTTTTGGTAAAGGATTTCTGTTGTCATGTTTGACGGTATAGGCAGCCACTCCATGGTACATCTTCAAGGTTACCAATGTATTATTTTGGATCATTTGTTGTCTTTTGCACACTAGCTGCGTATTTCTACCATCTAATCATCCCACAACAGCGTAGAGCATTTACGTTAGCTAGAACTAATGCTCTATCTTCTGCTGTGCTCTATGGGAGATTTCAACAGGTCCCACATTCAGCTAGGTTGTGCCCCTGTTGTGAACAGTGCTGTATGTATAGAATCAATTACACATGTTTTTTTCCATTGTCAGTTTTATTTCTCGATCTGAGCTAAATTTCTTAACTCACTGCTGTGTAAAAAAGAACTGCACTCGGATTAATTTAAGATTCAGTTTCTTTTGACATCCCAGAACCCTGATATAATTGAATCAATTGCGAAGTTTTTATATCTTGCCATGAAAGATCATGGATGTATCTTGTCTTACTCTAAAGCATTATTTCTGCCTTTGTTTACTCTGTATAGCAGTGGATCCTTTTGCACTTTCTCTTTTTATATTGTACTTTTATATGCTATTAAAGGCTTGTTTGTTGCTGTTATCTTTTGCTCACTATTTCCCAGGCATTTGTTATGAATGACGTTAGCTGTAAAACTTATAAATGTATTCACTTTTTATTCTGGAGGACCCAGCCCATCGGGACTTCTGCATTGTTGGTAGACTTTAGTGTCTTACTAGGGATGGGTAAAAAAGAGAGTATTTTTTGTGTGTATTGAAGAAGAAGAAGAAGAATTGGTTCTTATATGCCGCTTTTCCCTACCCGAAGGAGGCTCAAAGCGGCTTACAGTCGCCTTCCCATTCCTCTCCCCACAACAGACACCCTGTGGGGTGGGTGAGGCTGAGAGAGCGCTGATATCACTGCTCGGTCAGAACAGTTTTATCAGTGCCGTGGTGAGCCCAAGGTCACCCAGCTGGCTGCATGTGGGGGAGCGCAGAATCGAACCTGGCATGCCAGATTAGAAGTCCACACTCCTAACCACTACACCAAACTGGCTCTCCAAATATCATCCAAATATCAATATTTCTTGATACCAATAGCAATTTGGTATCTGAGGTCCTTTGAATGCCTTGAACTGCCACAGCTCCAAGTGAACTGATTGACTTCAAGGCATTTAAACGGATCTTGGTCCCTTTAAATGCCTTGGACTCAGATTTCACTGCAAGCCATGACTTTGTGGCTTGGAGTGAATTCTGACTCCAAGACATTTAAAAGGACTTGGTCCAAGGCATTTAAAGGTGCTTTTAAATGTCTTAACTCCATCTATCTGGTGGTCAGGAGTTTTCAGACTCAGCCATTTCAGTAGCCAGGAGAATGGCAAAAAACCCTCTCAAAATCCATCTGAATTAATATCCAGAAAATAGCATATTGGTATTTCAGGTATTAATTTAGTCGGATTGTATGTTTTTTGTTTGTTTGGGATTGGGGGGGGGTTGGGCGGGGGGTTGCTATTTATCATTTCAGTACTGATATTTTTTCCCACTTTGGTTTAGCCAACTGCACACCCTCTACTTCCTACCAATGAAAGATGGCTTATTGGTAGCAGTCTTATGTAACTTAAAGAAGTTGATAGCAAAAGAGAAGTTACAGCCTTCTTCCCAGAAGGTTTGGGTAAAAAGCACTACTGAGTTAAGAAGCTTGAAGGTCCAGGAACTGCACCTTATCCAGAAGTAGATAAAAAATCAGCGATTGTTTCAGGCTGAAGTCTTAATTTTGTCATAGCAGTGTATTTCTTTTGAAGCAGCCATGGGGCATTGACACTTTGCCTTTTACTACAGCTGTAGGAACCTGTCCATTTGTGTTTTCTAACATGTTTCAGGTTTTTGTTCATAAGAAGGGGAAGATCTGTCAAACTATGAAGTCTCTTCAAATACATTGACTGATATATTGTGATTTTGTGTATTACTTTTGATGAAGAACATCTTTGAACCAGACTGCTCACCTGCAGATAATAACATGACTCATGCACCCTGGGATAGTCTGTGGTTTAAAGGCTGTCTGTAAAATCATGCCATGAGTATAATTGCATTGAATAGTTTTAGCCTACATTTTGATTTACTGTTTCTAAAGCCAATAACAGCCTGTTTTTAAATAAACCAACCTAAAATATACCTAAATTAACACTTTCAAATGAACGCTGTTGACTGTGTTCTGTTTTCATTCTCTGTAATCCTTTCCTGTTCTTTTCTTAGCTGCACTGATGGGTTCCTGAGATTTTAATTGGAACTGTATATAAGTAGTTCATATGCCATGGCACTGAACACAGTGATCACTCCCAAGAATGCTCACAACCATTTTCCGTATGTTGTGTTCACAGGCTCTTCTTTAATCAAACCGTTATTAGATGACTTCCTCTTCCGAGCCTCTCGAATTATTCTGAACAGCCATTCTCAAGCTGGCAGTGCTGCTGTTACTCAGCAAGACTTTCACCCCAAGTAAAGAGTGTATTGGTTTATTGTGGGGGTAAACAAGATCTACAGACTTGTGGGGAGGAAGCTTTATTTAAAGCTTGTGCTTAGAGCTTTTACTGTCAGCTTATTGACAATAATAAAAACCATTTGAGGTCTCATTTTAAGTTTAAATATATCACCAACATTTCATCATCTGAAGGGAGGAACACATCAATGTTATTGCTGTTTCCTGAGACAACTGGAAATTAAGTAGCAGAAAACTCATATGGTCCCTAAGGAGTCTACTAGGGAACATATTGAAAGTGTGGTTAATTTATAATTCTGTATTGCTCCCATAGGCCCTGTGTTAAACTTTTACAAGGAGGTGTTGCTTTCACATTTGAAGTCATTTAGCTTTTTAGATGGTATTAAGCGACCAATCATGAATTCCTTCCTAGAGTTTATAAGGCATATCTCATGTTTATTATCCATGTGGAAGCAATCCAAGCATCTCATCACAGTATACCTAGAGCAAGCCTTTGTTGCTCTACGGATTACAAAGAATATGAGTAATTTCTGCTCAGCTCCAGTCACACAATGGACATAAGTGTAATTTGTTTAGGGTTTCACTCAGCACAATACCAGGAGGTCCCCTTCTGTTGCTCAGATGTACACTGATTTCCTGAACTTTGAGGATTTAAATCAAAAATCTAAACCCATTTTTTCCATTAATCCCTTTGTTCAAAATTGCCATTTACTAAAAATGTTGATGTAGTGATAAATATGTAGATCCCGTGTAGACTGCCAGATGAAACAATGGTTTTAAAATTGATCTGCACAGATAGATGTTAAATTTGATCTTAGTTATGTTCAGGAACTTCTGGAAGTGGGTCATTTATTGCAGTGGTCCCCAACCTGCGGCCTGTGGCCCAGTGCCGGGCCGCGAAGGCCTTGACGCCGGGCCGCGGCTTCTTCCCTCCCCTGGCCAAAGTGAGAAGCTCGCCAGGCCGCGAGTAAATCGGCCGTCGAAGCGGCCGATTAGCTTGCGGCCTGGCAAGCTTCTTGTTTCAGGCAGGGGAGGGAAGAGAAGCTTGCCGAGCCGCAAGCTAATCGCCCGCTTTGGTGGCCGATTTGCTGGCGGCCCAGAGAGGCCAGGAGGTGAAGCCGCGGCCGCCGGCATGGCGGCGGCGCAAACGCGCATGCGTGGACTGCCGCGCACACGTGTTTGCGCCCCTGCCGGGCGCAAACGCACATGCGCAGCAGTCCGCATACGCGCGTTTGCGCTGGGGCTGCCGCGCATGCGCGGGCCCCCAGGCCGCCCTCTCCCCACTCTCCAGAGCAGCGGTCCGTGGCAGCTGAAAGGTTGCGGACCGCTGATTTATTGGAATAATAACAACTATAGCATTTTTATGGGTGCTTTTTATTATCCCTTTCTAGATGCAGCACGGTGAATAGTCGATTAGCAGCATATGAAGTGCTTGTAATGTTGGCTGATAGCTCACCTTCCAATCTTCAGCTTATTACAAAAGAACTACTTTCTATGCACCACCAGCTTGATCCAGCTCTTTCCAAAGAGTTTGATGTAAGTATGCAATTCCTTTGATGCAAGTAGAATTATTCACTGGAATCATGTTTGTATAATAAATAAATGACAGATAGGTTAATCATACTGACTTGCAATAATGGCATATAGCAATATGGAGTGACTATTTTAAGTCTAAACCAGAAATCTTCAGTTTGGGATAGAATTTTATATTTGCTTATGCTTGTATTCAATCTTCTGTGCTGCAAATTAAGCCAGTTTCTTTCCCCTTGTGCTCATATCCTCCCCTACCCTCCAGTATCTCCCACCTGTAGATGGTCGATCTGTTTCAGGATTTGTGGGACTGAAGAATGGTGGAGCCACATGTTACATGAATGCAGTTTTCCAACAGCTCTACATGCAGCCAGGACTACCTGAGGTACTGCATATTCTTGCTTCTCATAAGATGCCTCTACATAGCAGGATTGTGAGTACAATCACCTAGTACAGTGAAAAAACAGATCACAACTCGTAGCACAGCACCTTTGTGAAGGGGTGCACCTGCTACTTTGAGTCTTATACATGGAAAGAATCCATATGTCTCAACAACCTCCACATCAGCTCTTCCTCAGCAGAGAAGATATTTGTGACATAGAAGACGACAGGGAATGAAAATGTGAAAGATCACGCCCTGATCATATTGGGCTACTCAATTTGCAAACGGGTCCCTTCCTCTCCACCTTAGATGATTCTGTGCCTCTCTCCCTTTTCTTGTCAAAGGTGCTCAGTTCTTTTCATCTGAGCTAACTCATAGTTCTACCAGTGTTCTTCAAACATTGTTACTTGGAGGTGAAAAGAGTCCTGCAAACACAAGGCCCTGACCTTCTATCTCAACAGAACAGCGGACTTTTATAGGAATCCCTCTCTTTTTATGTAACAGGGAAAGGGGGCACAATCCCTCTTTCATGAGGAGAGGGACAGCCTATAAATCAAAATATAAATAAAATTATAAATGAGTAGATGTCTTCATTCATTTTGCTTTACTGCTAGCTGGCAAAACAGCCAGTAGACCATCCTACAAGCCACTGTTCCAGGGTTTTGGCAAGACCTACGTTTTTTTTTGCTAAAGCCATTCTTCAGTGTCTGCAAAAACAAGTTGTTTACCTATAACTGACGTTTTTTGAGTTGTCATCACATGACCTACCTGCATTCCCCACAAGAGGTGTTTTCCTATTTCTTTCCTGCATTTGGTGGGAGGATAACAAAGCAAGAAGTCAGCTCCACCTTCTCTAAACATGTGTGTTGCCAGTGGGTGATGTCAGAGTTAAATAAAAAAGCTCCTTAAGTTTACCACCAGAATTTCCTCTAGTTTGAATCTGTGTACACTTAGTGTGACTGCACTGGTGATTTCAAATAATATCAGTTGAAGAAGAAGAGTTGTTCTTATATGCCAATTTTCTCTCTACCCAAAGGGGTCTCAAAGTGGCTTACAATCGCTTTCCCTTTCCTCTCCCCACAACAGACACCCTGTGAGGTAGATTAGGTTAGGCTGAGAGAGCCCTGATATCACTGCTCGGTCAGAACAGTGTTATCAGTACTATGGTGAGCCCAAGGTTACCCAGCAGGCTGCATGTGGGGGAGCACAGAATCAAACTCGGCTCACCAGATTAGAAGTCCGAACCACTACGCCAAGCTGGCTCTTGGTGTAAATAGCCTGTTCATACTATACTATCCTGGCAGCTAAAAAAGTACAAATGATATATGTTTCATTGGGAATTAAAACTGCTTAATACATTTTTATTAAACTGTGTAACAACTTTTTCTAAAGGCTTTGCTTTCGATTGATGATGATATGGACAATCCAGATGACAGCGTATTCTATCAGGTTCAGTCTCTCTTTGGTCATCTGATGGAAAGCAAGCTACAGTATTATGTACCTGAAAACTTCTGGAAGGTAATTTTTTTCCCTTTCATTGATTCATTCAATTGGTGCCTTTCTCCTCTTTAACATGTAGATTTTAGCCAAGCCATGTCAGAAAACTATTTGAGAGAGAAAAAAAGGAATATTGCTACATTTCTATCACTGCTGAATTGAAATTACCTCAAGGTTCTAAAACAACTGTACAAAATGTGCTTATATTTTGTAGATCTTCAAGATGTGGAACAAAGAGCTTTATGTACGTGAACAGCAAGATGCTTATGAGTTCTTCACCAGTCTTATAGATCAGATGGATGAATACCTGAAGGTAGTATTTGTGTTTGCTACCATGGAGTGTGCTAATTCTCTTTGATTGTTAGCATCATATGCATTTTATAAATTTCTTGCTGGCACTTTCACTATCTTACAGAAAATAGGGCGAGACCAGATATTTAAGAACACTTTCCAGGGCATCTACTCTGATCAAAAGATCTGTAAGGACTGCCCTCATAGGTGAGTAAATTGGGTGTCCTGTCAGCTGTCTACTTTCAAATAGAGAACATTATATCAAACATCAGCTGTCAGTGGAAAGAGTACAGTCACTTAGTTCCTTCCTGACCTGAGAAACATCCCTGATTGCTGGTTTGCACTGGTTGCCAGTTTGCTTCCGGATCTAGGTATTGTTTTTGACCTTTAAGGCCATACATGGCTTGGTTCCTACCTACCTGCGGGACTGCTTACTTGCTTATGCCCCCCCCCCGACAGGGCACTTCGGTCTGCAGGTATGACTCTGCTGGTTGTCCTGGTACCCCAGGAGGTACACCTGGCCTCAAGCAGGGCCAGGGCTTTTTCAGTCCTGGCCCCTACCTGGTGGAATTAGATCCCAGAAGAGCTGCAGGCCCTGATGGAGCTTTCTCTGAAAGACAGAGCTTTTCCACCAGGTGTGTGGTTGAGGCTGGGTGGAGAGGCCGAGGTTATAAGATCGGGCCCCCGTCCCCCTCCAGGGTCCCTGGGCTTGGTGGTAGATCGTGTCCAGGACCATTGGTCCAGCGACTCCCCTGTGTTATATCATATGCAACAGTGACAGCTTGACTGTGGGTACCGAGGCATTGGAGGCGTGGGGGAGGAGATTTGTATTTTAACCACCATCGATTTCTGATTTGGGGCAATTATTGTAACCTGGCTTGATGTTTTCAGGGTGTTTTATCAATGTATTATGATATAGTTTATTGATTGTAAACCTCCACGAGCCAACTTTGCTGGGAGTAGAAGGAGAGAGAGAAAGAGTCTGCCTCTCTCACATCATATGCCATTTCAGCCACTCTCCATGTCCAGATAGGCTCTGCAAAGAATTCCATCTTGCAGGCAGGTGAAAAGAGCTTCCACCCCGACAACAGAACATTTTGGTGATGGCCCCACTTGTTGCAAAGACTTCTAGATAATTTCAGAAGGACCCACACAGAGTTAAATATCCAGAGGCTTTGAAAAGTAGAACTATTTAAATAAGCCTTTTAATGAAAGTGGTTATTGAAGGTGGCAGAACGTGGTGTGTGTGTGTGTGAGTATTAAGTGCTGTCAAGGCAATTCCGACTTACGGCAGTCCTATGAATAATGACCTCCAGGACATCCTACCATTAACAACCTTGCAGACTGAGGCCGTGGCTCTTTTGATTGAGTCAATGCATCTCATGTTGAGTCTTTTTCTTTTCCTGCTGCCTTCAGCTTTTTCTAGCATTGCTATCTTCTCCAGCTGTCTTCTCAAAGCACAATAGCCTCTGTCTTTCTGGCTTCAAGGGTGGTTTCAGGCTTGATTTGATCTAAAACCCACCTATTTGTCTTTATGGCAATCAATAGTATCCATAAAACTCTCCTGCAACGCCACATTTCAAAGGAATCTACTTTCCTTGTCCAACTCTTACACTCCTACATAGCAGTGAGGAGTTCTGTATTATGCATTATCTTGGTCACCAACGATGCATCTTTATACTTCAGGATCTTTTCTAGCCCTTACCAGTCTCAGTCTCCTGATTTCTTGGGTGCAGTCTCCCTTTTGGTTACTGACAGAGGAAAGGAATAGAAAATCTTTTAACTATTTCAGTTTCTTCATTGTCAACCTTGAAGTTGTGTAATTCCTCAGAAATCATTACTTTTGTCTTTTTGATGTTCAGCTATAATTTCTTCTTTAACCTTCATCAGTAGTCACCTCAAGTCTTCACTAATTTCTCCTAGTAGTTTAATGGTAATTGTGATATATATTGTATTTTATTCTTTCTGTCAGTAAGTTTATTCTGCAGTTTTCTTGGTTTTAATATCTGTAGCCCATCTTGTGTCCCATCAGGAGAGTGGCATGAAAGAAGTAATATAAATGATTAAGGTAGCCTCCTTGTAACTGTTTTAATGTCTACTCTCTGAATAGCCAGAATTTCCCTCTGCCATGTCAGTTGTAGAGTAATGCACCAGACAAGGAATTCTAGGACAATTCAGTGTCAGTTAAAGCAGAAAGCTTTGTTAGTTTGCTGACACTAGAAACATTCATCCTAACATTCTGGCTGTGTTTTCCCTCTGTCCTGTGTGAATGCCATGCCCCTGGTAAGCAGTGACTACAAGTTTCACTTCAAGGCTATTGACTATGGCTGATGCTGACCAGAGCTTCAAACTGGTCAAGAGCTAACCATGGTTAGTGTGGACATAATTTTGCAAAATGGGTAGTGCTGCCAAGGAAAGTGGGAATTCACAGGAGAAGAGGAGTTGAGCTCATAACCCACCTTGGTAGGAGGTGAGCAGCAGTGTGTTCACAGCAGACAACTGCAAAAGATGCTGCTTATGAGGGGCTTCTATTAAACAAAATGACCAAAAAATGTTTAGTTTTGCATGCCAGATTTTATTTTTATCTTCCTCCTCAATGCAGGTATGAACGAGAGGAAGCTTTTGTTGCTCTTAACCTTGGAGTGACTTCATGCCAAAGCTTGGAAATTTCCCTGGATCAGTTTGTTAGAGGAGAAGTTCTGGAAGGAAGTAATGCTTACTATTGTGAGAAATGTAAAGAAAAGGTATTGCTTTTTCCCTAGTTAAACATTAAAGCATCTTTTTTTTTTTAGTATGGCAAGGCTTTGGCCTGAAGATTGAATCCAACCTGGGGAGGTATTTCTCACATTTTTGTGCTCCCCTTTCATCATTTGCAGTTAATTCTCCCAATGATTCTGTTATAGTTCCTTTCACATACAAATGATTGCATTATCATAATGGTGAGGCTGGTAGGTGTTCAATAGAAGTACTTTGAGGATGATTCTGTGGGAAATTCAATATGGACAATATCATAATGGAATTAAAATTAAAATGGCTTTTTTAGAGAGCCAGCTTGGTTAGGATTGCGGACTTCCGATCTGGCGAGCCGGGTTTGATTCCACGCTCCTCCACGTGCAGCCAGCTGGGTGACCTTGGGCTCTCCATGGCGCTGATAAAACTGTTCTGACCGAGTAGTAATATTAGGGCTCTCTCAGTCCCACCCACCTCACAGGGAGTCTGTTGTGGGGAGAGGAAAGGGAAGGCGACTGTAAGCTGCTTTGAGCCTCCTTTGGGTAGAGAAAAGCAGCATATAAGAACTGACTCTTCTTCTTCCATAAGAAACACTTGTCAGCTTGACCCGGGAGTCAGTTAGTACCTTGCTTCAGAATTCACAACATAACATCAGCAGGTTACAGGATCCCTGATAGCTCTTGCTTTGAAGCATCTGTTAACATTTTCTTCTATGCAGATCGTTCAAGAACCACTTGAAATAAAATTCTTTTGGAATATTCTCACTGCCTAATGGACTGTTATTCTTGTAGTAGTCTTACTGCAAAAAAAAACTTTACAAAATTTGTAGTATCAATATCAGATTTTCAGTATTGCGTGTATTGCAAAGAAACAATGTAGCTATCATGAACAGTGACAACAGGAAGTTTAAATGAAATAGTTTAGCTTTGGAATATTGTTAATTTGGGAAAGGACAGAAAAAGCATACTTGTAAGGCTTATTTGACCAGAATTCTTGCATTAATAAATACTTGTGTAATGACTTGCATGCGTTCTTCGGTGATATTTTTTTTTTTATTATTGATTTTTTATTCAATCTTTGATTATTGACAATAGTTGTTCATGTTATAATTACATTTCTCATTTTCTCCCTCCCTCACTCCACCCCCACCCTCCACCCTACCTGCCGTTTCCTTATAACTCTTTCAACCATGTACACAGCTTCTTGATCCCGCTCAAGGCTTTATTCTTACTCTCCCTGTTCCCAGTCGACCTCAACCAATGGAAATACTTTGTCCAATTACTATTTATCCTTTCCTTTTTCTCTTCCCATAAGGCCTCCCCTCTTAAACAGATCACAATTTCAGAGCTAACATCCTCATAGAGATACTGAAACCAGCTTTCCCATGTCCACTTTGATTTATCTTTCCATCCCCTAGCAACAGCGGCTTGTATTGCAAGTACCATGGCTTTATATAATTTGAGATCCTTTTTTTCCTTTAAATCATATCCCAAAATACCTGCAAACAACATATTTGCTTCTTTCACTATTGTAATTCCTAGAATATTTTCCATTTCCTGAATTATATTTCTCCAATATCCAGAAACTTCGGTACACTCCCACCACATATGTATATAATATCCCTTATCCTTTGAAGCATTTATGCAAACATAAATCTATTCTTTTGAAAGGGCTGCGCGCTCTGGCGCAGTGTGGCCACTTCGACGATCACCAAAGCCTAAGGGGGGGCTGGCGGCAGGGCGGCGGCCAGCATCCGCACACAGATGCAAAACTGTGGGCAGGCTCCAGGTGGCGTGCCGCCACCAGTGCCGTCCCTCCTCTCTGCGCCAAGGCGCTGGCTGCCTCAGGCTTCGGTGATTGCCGAAGCAGCCAAACTGCGCCAGAGCATGCAACCCTAATAGGAAGTGTCATAGTAGCTGCTAAAATGACTGTATAGCTGGAGGTGACTCTTCTCTATTTTTAAGAGAACTACAGTGAAACGGACGTGCATTAAAGCTCTTCCCAGTGTGTTGGTGATCCACCTGATGAGATTTGGATTTGACTGGGAAAGTGGACGTTCCATTAAATATGATGAACAGATAAAAGTAAGCATAAATGTTCTTTATGTCCCTATGGGCTGCTTTTCTCGTCTCTTTTTTATTTCCTCTATACCAAGTAGGCATGTTACCAGTGGAATAATGTTCTTTTATATATACTATTTTATATATACTTGAGGATCAATTGATAGTTCCTTGCTAGACATCCAGAATACCTTAAATTGTTTAAGTTAAAAGTCTACAGAAATAATTTTAAAGTTCCATGTTAGGTTCTGGAAAAACTTTCAAACTTGCTTGTTTCCTACTGTCTGTTCCATTTAATATTTTATTTTAAACTTAAGTGCTAGATTATTGCAGGCATGTAATAACATGCAGTATAGAACGTATACGTATTTATTTATTTTATTAAATTTATATACCGTCATCTCCTGCGGCTCAGTGTGGTTTACCTTGCAATTTATGGAGCAGTCATCATTTTGAACATATAATAATTGAGAACACAAATACCTCTGATAGCAGATTTTAAAGGTTAATCTGAAGGTTTTTTTTAAACAGTTCCCCTGGATGCTGAACATGGAACCCTATACAGTTGCAGGAATGGCTCGCCAAGATTCTTCTTCAGAAGTTGGTGACAGTGGGCGAAATGTAGATCAGGGGGGTGCAGGATCTCCCCGGAAGAAAGTTGCCCCTACGGAAAACTATGAACTGGTTGGCGTGGTTGTGCACAGCGGGCAGGCACACGCTGGTCACTACTATTCCTTCATCAAAGACAGAAGGTAATGAGACTGCACAGGGATTACCAGTACAGAAGAAACTCAGTTCTTTCCAAGTTGTCTTTTACAAGGCTGGAATCTGTAGCCTTTCAGGCTACAGTGTGTAATAAATGTGGCCGTTTAGACTAGCTGTTCTCTGCACATGTTTTAAGGACAGGGGAGAGCTTACTGTTGCTTTGCTTTTGTCTGCAGTGCTAGGCTAGTTATTCTCTGATGAGTTGCTTGAGTGCATTAAGGCATGAGTCACTTTTCTGGTCATTTTATTTTTTGCGACAAGCAATGATAATCATTCTAATGAATTAAAAGGCTGCTTTCGGAAACCTTACTGAATCAGTGCTGTCTGGTTTATCAATATTCTTATTTTACAGTTGGGACTATCAGCTAGTAATGAGTGCCTAAGACTTTCCGCTGAGTTATGGTGCTAAGCTAATACAATAATTCTACAATAAGCACTGCCTTATTCATGCCTCTTTTTGTACAACAGATTTAGAACATGTCTCTGGATTAATTCAGCACTGTGAGGGCTTGAGTCAACCATCTTGTTTTGCTCTTCTGATTAATTTGAATTCACGAGCTTGCTCCATATTAAAATTTAATATGCCTTCTCAATATAAATGATCTCTTTGCTAGCTATGTTAACAGAGTATTAGGAATCTTGTGGGAGACCCATAAGCCTTCAAACTTAGTAGCTAACATTGCCTGTATTTTTGTTACCCAGGGGATGCGGGAAAGGAAAATGGTACAAATTTAATGATACTGTTGTTGAAGAATTTGAGTTGAATGATGAAACACTGGAGTATGAATGCTTTGGTGGAGAGTATAGACCAAAAGTTTATGATCAGTGTAAGTATTAATTTGGAATTTTTCACTTTCAGTTGCATTTAAAACTTCCAAGTCTCAGGGTTTGGTTAACCATAAAACATATATAAATAGCTTCAGTGTTCTTTTAATACCTGGGACCATGTAGAACTTTGAAAATATGATGGGGGGAGGAGAAAATACTCTTTGATTTCTTAATATACTTAACAAGTGTGGTTTCAATTTTCTGAAACTGCATAAATACAAGAACTTTATCCAATAATTTGTTACCTCTCTTTAGAAAATGTCAGGCACATTAAGGATATACTTGTATTCTTTAACAGTTCAGTCATGGTGTGAAGCCAAGTGATGGTTGGCCTTGCTTCTCTCTCTTTTGTGCAACTTGGAGAAGGCCTGCACTCTGTGTCTTTGTACACTTCCTTCACCATTGCCTGCACATATTCAGGCACCAGTGCTGGAAAACTTACATTTGTTAAAAACTGATTCTACAGAATGAAATACATTATGTGCTTGTAAAAAATGTAGAATGCCCACAGTCTTTCTTATAATGTTCATCTTATACTGGCCAAATGTGTTCTTACCAACATGTCTGGTGAAAGAATTGCTACTCATGCACACTTTTGCTGCATAAGCTTGTCTTTCTTAAGAACAAACAGACTATATGAAGGTGTCAAGAAGAATGCTCTCCATATAGGCATATGTAACTCCCATATATACTAAATCAGGCAATTCAGGGTCGGCATTGTCTACTCAGATTGGCAGCAGCTCTCCAGAGTCTCACATCACCTGCTCCAGATTCCTTTAATTGGAGGTTCCATGGATTAATCTTCCTAGGAACTTGTGCATGGATCGCAGATGCCCTATAATTGAGCCACAGCCCCACCCCATGAATTTGGGAAACAAGATGTTGTTACTACGCCCTTCATATATGTGATATCCTTCTTTGAATGCTTGTAGACACTTGATTGCCACTATTGTTTGTGCCTCTTTGAGATTAGAATATATTTACTGTAATGGAAGACCTATTTACTGGGTAATCTTGGATCAGTAACTTTGTTACAGCCTCAGCTATCTCCCAGAGCGGTTGCGAGGTTAAGATGGAAAAGGAAGGAACCATGTATAAAGCCCTGAGCTCCTTGGAGCAAGGGTGTAATGAAAGATGCTGAATAAATACAAATAAATCAGAAATTGCGGATGGACTTATATTCCTTCTTCAGAAATCAAATAATTCATTTTCTTTACAGCAAACCCATATCCTGATGTTCGGCGTCGATACTGGAATGCATACATGCTCTTTTATCAGAGAGTCTCTGATCAGAACTCTCCTGTCCTGCCAAAGAAAAGCCGAGTCAGTGTTGTGCGTCAGGAAGCAGAGGATCTCTCCTTGTATGTTTTCCCTCCTCCAACTTTACCCATTTGATTAAGAGACAAATAAATTCTTTACTAGTGTGCTGTATCTTTTAAAAAAATGTAACTTTCAAACGGGTTACTAGTTCCGTGGGGAAATCTAAAAAATTTCCTACTGTTTGTAGAACTTTGGCTTTGAATGGTTTCTGAGAAGGTATTTTTGGGGTCAGGGAAAGTTATAAAGTTTAGGAGACAAGTATATACACAAAAGGGCTGCAGTACTAAATTGTTTTGAAGGCTTAATCTTGTAATATCTGCAACATATCTCTATTTTAATACTAGCCTGAATAAACCTGAATTACCCATGTCATCCTAATGGAAGAAGAAGAAGACTTGGTTCTTATATGCCGCTTTTCTCTACCCGAAGGAGTCTCAAAGCGGCTTACATTCACTTCCCCTTTCCTTTTCCCACAACAGGTAGGTAGGTGAGGCTGAGAGAGCCCTGATACTTCTTGATCAGAACAGCTTTATCAGAGCTGTGGCGAGACCAGCATCACCCAGCTGGTTGCATATGGAGAAGGAGCAGGGAATCAAACCCAGCTCACCAGATTAGAAATCCGCACTCCTAACCGCTACACCAAGCTGGCTAGCATAGTTGTTGTCAGAGTGGTTTTCTCTTTGTCTTGCTGCTGCTTTTTCATGATCACTTTATTAAAGTGATTTTTAGTGTATAGTTAGACAAAAGAGAATAGAGAGGTTGCTACAAAAACATCTGTTTTAGGAGATGTAGCCATAGTAATAACTAAACAGTTAATTGATGGGACCTCTAAGATGTATTCCTTCATCTCATGGAACAACCAGTTATTATAATAATAATTTTTTAAAGTGTAGTTTCCCTTTACCAGGCCCTGGTGTTGACGTGTGTCAGATCTGGTGTCAACATGAAAGCAGTGGAAAGTGTCATCAAGTCACAGCAGACTGATGGTGCCCCATAGGGTTTTAGAAGAAAGAGATAAACAAAGACAGTGTGCCCAGGCCTGTATCTGTGTAGCACCCCTGGAATCCCTTGGTGGTCTCCCATCCAAGTACTCAGCCAGGGCCAACCCTGCTTTGCTGATGAGATCAGGCTAGACTGGGCAATCTGGGTCAAGGCACTGATATACTGGTCTGGCTGTGTATAAAAGAAGCGTAATAAATGCAGCTTGGTGCATTTAGCAGCTTTGTGCTTGGAGCCCGCTTGGTGCAGTGGTTAAGAGCGGCGGCTTCTAACTTGGAGAACTGGATTTGATTTCCTGTTCCTCACATGGAACGACCTGGGTGACCTAGTCACAGTCCTGTTAGAGCTGTTCTCACAGAGCAGTTCTCTCTCAACCTCACCTTCCTCACAGGGTATCTGTTGTGGGGAGAGGAAGGGAAGGCAATTGTAAGCCACTTTAAAACTCCTTTGGGCAGTGAAAAGCAAGTTATAAAGACCAACTCTTTCTTCCAAATGTATCCTTATAGGAAAGGAGATATACTGATATTTCATTTAAATATATACGATGCAATCCAAAGCAGAATTACACCATTCTAAGGCCATTGAAGTCACTGGAATTAAAATGATGTAACTGGATAGCATGGATAGTACATTACTATGGTTCTAATCAATAGTTATGAACAATGAAGTGTATATTTTGCTCAGGCCATTCATATACATATAGAATTAATAAAAGTACTATCAAAAGTATTACTAAATGAAGTTAACAGCTGAGTGTTGTTGAACAGTTGCGAATTATGTAGCCAGACACCCTACAGATTGCATTTCAACCTTTTTACCTTGCATGCCTTTTTCTCAGATCTGCACCATCGTCTCCAGAAGTTTCACCACAATCATCACCCCGACCCCATAGGCCCAGTAGTGATCGTCTGTCCATATTGACCAAGCTAGTTAAAAAAGGAGAAAAAAAGGGGTTATTTGTAGAGAAAATGCCGGTTCGGATATATCAGGTAAAAATACTAATGATAGCTGGATATACTGTAGAAGTTTCCAGTTTTTAGAGACTCAGAAAATTAAATATAGGTTGAACGTTGATGGAACATTTAAGTACCTCAAGCAATACCTCTCTGTAAGTATTTTGACATGGGCTTTGCTTTTTAAACAGTCATGTGTGTCCAGATGATGGCTTTCATATGTTACTTTCTGAGGAAAGAATGAAAGCATTTAACAATCAATAAGAATGTATTCTGAGAGCAGAAGACCCAGCCCCACAAAACAAGGGATCAACAGCACTGGTTACTTTTTTCTCTTTATAAAGAGAAAACTGTGAGGATCAAAATCTGTTTTGTAAGAAGAAATGAATATAGATACAATGAGAGTTCTGACATTGGAACGTTGCATTATAAAGTTTTCCCTGTTCGTGGAAAGCAGAGTCCAGGTCACAATAATCACACTAGTTCTGTGGACAGGACCATGCAAATTAATTCATTGTTATATATCAGGCAGTGGGAAGAGGAATTTCACAATTCCCATTTTGTCTGCTCTGCCGCTAGTTTATTTGTCTTTGCCCTCTCTAGAATATTCTAGAATATTCTATTATCCTGGTAGCTTTTTCTGTCTCCTAACTTTTGCACCTTCTGTCACCCCAGCTTGGGGGGGGAGGGTCCCCCTCTAGCAATTTGGCCCACTCTACAACCTGAGAATGTGTCTTACAGGAGAGATATCACTTAAGGCACATAGCCCAGTGCCGGTCACAAGATGCAAAACAGGCAGCTAGCATCATGCTTCAAGGGATGTTGCAAGCTCTCAAAACAGCCTTCTAAGGACCCAACAATGAATTCACAAGTGGTGGTGCTAGTAACAAGGAGAACTATCCAAATCAGAACAGCTTTTCTTAATTCCAACCTTTTTTACAAGTTTTATAAAATAATTGCTACAGTAATGTATATTAAGTGTTTTGAAAGTACTATTGAAAGCCCTAAATTAATACTTTGTTGATATTAATATTAATATCAAAATGTGTAATACTCCCTTAACCAGTACTTGGTATTTATTACACTATACACATTTGTTAGCAGTTATCGACTTAACATTTAAAGACAATTTTTACTGTTTAAAATCTTCAATGTGTTTTGCAGCCCTTAAGAGAATATAAGTTCATTTAAATCTTTTAATAATAGTTCTTCTCCCCCACTTCACCCAGTGAAATACAATGAACAAAGGAAAAAATATGCATAAAAATGTCCTTTTGGGATCAGAACAGAGTTCCATCTGGTCCCCAGCAATAGCACACTAAATGCCACTGAAAAACTCAAGCAAATAGCTGCATGAAGATGGGCCTCTCTTGATGTTTGTGCTCACCATCCCTTGTAATTAAGGATGCACAAAAAACATCGTCTCCCCCCCCCCCCCCAGTTTGAGCCCATTGGGTTTGGTGGGGAAATTGATTTTCCCAAAGAATCCCAGATCTCAATTCTTGTAAGGTTTTTGGATAAAGGATTTTTTAGAAATCCTGAATTTGCCAGGGAGAGGGGGTCTAACAGACCCAAGGATGAATAAAGGGGAAAAAATATGACCTGACTGTGGAGCTCACGTGGCTTCTCCTGCAGTGGGGTTTAAACTGTGCTTCAGGAGAAGCTGGCCCTATGAACTCAACTCCCACCAACCCTGACCTGCCACTTGTTAAACTGAGCTGCCTAGACAATGTAGAACTCTCAGCTCCTGTCCTCCAGCAAATAAGTGTAGATGAATATCCCTAAATAAAAATACTTATAATATTGTGGCAATGATTTTCCATGTTGGCAGCTTTCTGTGAAGAATGTCCACTGTAAACCTAGTGGCAGTCAATTTTAATGCATGACTCAGCTGGTCTGACATTTCCTCTGCCTTTTTGTGTACTTTTCCTGCAGTTGTACCATATCCTTGAGATAGCTAAACCACAAAGCGTACAGTATTTTTCTCACATTTATACCAGGCTCTCTTCCTGATAATTCCTCATTTTTAGCTGCAGGAGGTGATTTTTGCTGACTCTCCACTTGCTGTGGCAGCCCTTCAACTTCGCCCTCATGCTTCTTCTAGGGTCCTCTCTCCTCCAAGGGCAGCATTCCTGGGAGCATATCACATAGTAGAGAGAGGAGGTGGGGAAGTCACATTTCTGTGCACACAATTTAAACAGGATCCAACCCAATGAGCAGCTTATTTCAGTGAATTTTATGACCCTAAAAGACAGCCAATTTAGAGTCCATCTGTACTTCGCTAAATCAGACATGTTGGGTCTTATTTCCTCCTTAGAACATGTTGCTTTTCTAAGAATAACCATTTCTTTGAACAGCATAAGGGTTTTAGAACTTGCCCTTTGGCTTTCATTGAGAAAACCAATTTCATGTATCTTTACAGATGGTGAGGGATGAAAACTTGAAATTTATGAAGAACAGAGATGTCTACAGCACTGACTATTTTAGTTTTGTCCTGTCACTGGCTTCATTAAATGCTGTGAGTAATGAATTCAATCTTTTCTTCTACTGATCTCTCTGGAGTTCATGGGGGGAAAGGAAGTCCACCAGACATTTGCCTAAGCACACTGTGTGGCAGCCCCAGGGAATCCTCCTCATCTTCCTTTAGCATTGTGATGGTTGTCTTGGTACCATTTGGGTTCCCGTCTACCTGCTAGTTGTGTTTAAGAAATATGTGTGAAATAATTTTTGTGATTGTGTATTTTCTCTCACTTTCAGACAAAATTAAAACACCCCCATTACCCATCTATGGCAAGAATGAGTTTACAATTAGCAGTCCAGTTCCTTTTCCAGACATATCTGCGAACTAAGAAAAAACTCAGGTAATGCTTAATTTAAAGTACTTTCTGAGAGAGAATGCTACTATGGCAGCTGTGGGGTAAGAGAGAGAGGGGAAGGCTCTGAGGCAACTGCCTTCAGGATTGAAGAATATCCCATCCCCCACCCAGGCCTTTCCTATAGATTCTTTATACCCCAATCGCCTACAATTAAATAAAAAGGGGACACAGGCTTTAAAATAAAGATTCATAGTATGTAAGCTATATAATCCCTGAAGGTTTCTTATCTGCAAGACTAAGACTGTACTGATACGTTAGGTAAACAGAAACCTCTACTTCTCGGATTTTTGACTTGACATACAAAACACAGCTGGATATTAACACCAAAGTTTATTTAACAGAGAATCATCAAGTACACATAATGTGTGGATAACTTAGATATATTAAGTAAAGCTGGTCCTCAAAATAAAGTAAATAACCCCAAATGGGAGTTTTGAGTCCTCTTTCTCTGGACAGGGTACCTCAGCAGGTTCAAGGCTGCGTTTCTTGTTTCACACAGCATCTTACCACAGAACCTACCTATACCACTTAGGAGTGATGGGCCCTTAATAGGACGCCTATTTGAACTGCTCAAAAAAGCGTTCTTCCCCAGGCTGACCCCAAAAACACACACCTAACTAAAAAGCCAAATAAAATCCTGGCTAAACTGATACTGCTTTCCAGAGCCACAAAATCCCTATCCAAAAGTGAAACAGTTTCTTCACTGCTCTTAAGCTGAGGCTGGCTCACACATATACACCCATCCCATCCCATCCAGCGAAGTTCCATGGGCTCCAGTTGGCAGTCACTTGGATTTGCATGAGGCCTAAATCGCAAGGATTGGTTCAGAGCCCTGGAGGAGAGATGGGACTTTTAGGGATGACTGCCACAGTTACCTTGACAATGTTGCTGTGTTTGTTTTTAAGGGTTGACACAGAAGAATGGATTGCAACCATGGACGCTTTGGTCTCTAAAAGTTCTGAAGCTTGTCAGTGGTTGGTCGAATATTTTGTTGGGGCAGAAGGGCGAGAGCTGATAAAGTAAGTATCAATATCACCTCACAAATTTCTAGATCATGGATGCCTAATGTTAAGTAGCCCAAAAAATCAATAATATTCCTCCTTCAGCTTTGCATTCAGTATTTTGTTATTTAGGCACTGTATTTTCCATATAGATATCAGTTACTTTGGCTTACGGCAATGTAATTTATGCCATACTTTCACATGTTCTATTTAATAATGATTTAATGTGGAATTTTTTTTTGTAGAAGCAAAAAAGAAATAGTTTAAATGTTCTTTGTAGCATTAGGCTTCAGTTTCTTTGCTTTTAATCAAGCTACCATTTGCAAATTAAAGAAACTGCTTAATATATGTAATATGTGCCCCTATGGAAAACTTGTACCGTGCCTTTTTTAATTAGCAAGATTGCTTCCATGATAATATTAGGAAATTTAATCTTAATTAGTATCATTTTCATATTTCTGGTTATAGCCACTGATGTGTAAACCTCATGTGTGGAAGGTGATCAGAGATGCAGATGTTTCTCATCTCCCCCTTTGCCCCAGCAGCATCCTGAGACCTCCAAAATGCTGATGACAGAGGTTGTTGAAACCTCACAAACAAAGTATCACGGGGGCTGCAGTGAGGTGGGAGAATCACATGAAATTCCATTTCCTCTTCTGCCAGGAGAACCAGTGGGGTGAAGATGGGTGCCTGACCAATTCTCATTTCATCCTCATCCTTTACATCTGTCTTTCAGAGGTCTCAAGGAACGTCTGGGGGAAGGAAGAGTCAGGAAATACCTGCCTGCGTCCATGTGTGTCTTCTGGTTGCTTTTATAGAACCAGATTATAGTTCTGTATTGAAGCATCCAGTGTCATTTTAATTCATGTTTAGAAAAGATTAACTTCATGTTTAGGTGTCAAAATACCACCTTTGAAGTGTATTGCAATTAATAGCAGAAATATAAGAAGGCAATGTTCTATATACCAAAAACCTATTTATTTACTGGGACCCTAAAATATAATGTATGGCATAAATAGTAACTCTGGTCAGATCCACTACTTGAGACTGTATGTGCACGTGCACGCCTGCGCCAAATGAGCCCCAGCTCAGGGAATTATTTCCAAGATGGAAAGCCTATCTGCATTGCTTCAGGCAGTCAATTATTGCTTCCTCTTAATCTCAGTATTTTGTTATGGCGTTTAATTCTGCTGAATTTGAAGAATTCCTCTCAGTGACCTATAGCTATCATTTACATTCTATAAGGCAACTCCACTTTGGCTATTCAAAGTTAGCTTATGAAGTTCTATACTTCCAAAGAAAAGTAAATTTCTATTAGAGAAAATGTGTATTTTCTTTTTAAAAAGCATAACCATTTCAATAATTCAACTAAGAGAGTTCTACTTTGATGGTCTTTGTCCTTTTCAGTTGTACTCAATGTCTGTGGATATATTTTTCCAGGACTTTTCTGCTGGAATGCAGTGTAAGAGAGGTCCGTGTTGCCGTAGCTACCATTCTTGAAAAAACCTTAGACAGTGCCTTGTTTTATCAAGATAAGGTCAGTAAAATGTAACTTGCTGTATGATTAACAATTGGATTGTGAAATTGAGCATTGTACTTGGAAAATATAGCATGCTGCTCCTTCGTTAATTGAATCTTTTCCTCATTTGCTTTTTCTTACTTTTTCTTGTGCTGTCATCACTAGTATTTTTAATATTTACTGTCACAACTTATGTTAAATGCTTTGTGTATTGTGAGTGTGGAATCCACTGTCGTTACAAACTCTGTTTTAACTTTTGAAAAGGAAGTTTCTAGTCCTTATGACTTTAGTAATGTGCTTGAAAATGTGCATACAGTGCCTGTTAAAATCTCAGAGCAGCCTTTCTCAACTTTTCTACCATTGAGAAATCTCTGAAACATTCTTCAGGCTTCGAGAAATCCCAGAATTAGTATGATTGTGCAGAATATACTTATTTGAATCTGTGCAGAATGTGGTTGGGAAGCATAGCTGTGTATACACCCATTCAGGGCCCCTACCCTTCCCACTTCCTCCAGAGCCATCATTGCCCCCCCCCCTGTGGCGGGGGGAGAGAGGTCATCATGATCATATATGGTCATATTACCCAATAAATGTGGGTTAGAGTCTTGAATTTTCTATCTAGCTCCTTGTCTGCATGCGCACATCAGTCAGTTTTGCTGTGTGCAAATTTTGCTATGCTTCTTAAGTTTATCTGTTAAGTATTTTACTTATTGAACTTTTGCCAGTCCTCCTATAGTGAGGTTGCATCTTCTGAAACCTGTGTGAATGAATCACGTCTGAGTTTTGAAATGTTCTTTTAAAATTGTCCAGTGAACTGCTAAGGAGGCAATTCAAAGTGGCCAGCCAAAGCAAAACTGTCCTGCTAGTGTTGTAAGCAGGCTTTGCTGTCATTTTTATAAGCTGTCTACTGTCTTCCAAGGTAGTACTACCTTAACCTTACTACATGCCTTATTTGCATTGCCTGAAAAGTCTCATTATCTCTTCTCTTTTGCAGTTTAAAAGTCTGCATCAGTTAGTGGAAGTGCTGCTTGGTCTGTTGGACAAAGATGTCCCTGAAAATTGTAAAAACTGTGCCCAGTACTTCTTTTTGTTCAACAACTTTGTGCAAAAGGTAATCCAAGTAATCACTCCACTACTACTTCTGTTTCACAATAGTTCCAAGTTAAAATAAGCTGCCATGGAAAATACTGCCATTAAGTGCTGATAGAGAAGTATAAAATTTTAGAAAGTACTTTACAAATATTTTATATTGTTTTGCATATCGCTCAGAACTGTGTTGTGCATGTGGCATAAGTAAACCACCAGGGTACTCATTAAAAATACTCATTCCTCTTTCTTATATAAATGTGTCACAAAGGCCTAAAAAGAGGGTCAGGCTACAGTCTGGTGTTTAAGGAATCATACAAAGCCTTTCACTACAACTGAATTTAATCAAACCTACTTAAGGCAAAATACTGGGAAAATATTGAAAGACTTAATCTGAAATATACCATTTATTTAACTGCAGAACAATGTTTAGAGAGGTTGTAAAAAAAATGACCTTTTTCTGCCTGTCTTTTCACAGCAGGGCTTAAGAGCTTGTGATCTCCTCCTCAGACATTCTGCCTTGAAACATATGATCAACTTTCTTCTTGGCCCCAACCGGCAAAATAACCAGGTAACAAGATATTCTGAACATTCTGCTAGCCTGAGCACACTATCATCTATATTCTAGCTTGTATGTTCTGTAGTAATACTCTTCTTTTGAGGTTTAAAGGAAACTTGTGACTACCCCTTGCTCCATTTACCATTGCTACTGCCAGCCTTTCAACTTCAGAGCCCAGAGGAATGTCAGTGGGTGGTCCTCCCTTTCCAACAGAAGCCAGAGAGAATAGACCAACTCTGCTCCCCTGCTTCCCTTCCATCTGTTTCCCAACACTAATCAGCTAATAGCCCTTCAGGCTGAGCGGGATCATAGTAGTGTGTGCGGCATAATGTAATGGCAACTATCTCTCAGCACAGCCAATTAAACACAAGGCAGTTCTGAGCTCACTACATGATGAGCTTCTCCTTCTTGGAAAACACATTTGGAATGCTTTTCTTGCATGAGTACAATAGAGTCAGAGTCACTGCTTGCAGTCTAATATAATGTGTGTTACAAAATGGCCCTGGTACTAATGTGCCCTAAAATCTAGCACGTCTAACTCAGACTCCCTTTGAATTTCAGAGGGTTCATATCTCTCAAAGGCTAGAAGAGATCATTCATGTGGACTTCTTATAGCACAGCATAGTTTTGTATTTGGATTTTCATGAGTACATAGGGTTTTTTATTCATTTGTTTGTTTGTTTTACATTTATATACCACCCTCCCCTAGGGCTCAAGGCAGTTTACATAAAACTTGGTGGAACAGTACAGAGAAATCAGTGGCTATAAATAACTATAATAGTAAACAGTAATAACAATAGAACACAAATATGGTAGAACAATGGAACAGTAGTGAACATAAGATCATTGCAGCATACTGAGGCCTCATGGTTGGATGGTACAGATGATGATTTACACTAGAAAGAGTCTGGGGGGGGGGGGAGGAATGGTTCTGGTTGACATCAACCAAATGCCTGGCAGAGGAACTCCCTTTTGCAGGCCCTGCAGAATTGCCATTTGCTCAGGAGCAAGCATATAACTTCACCCCCACCCCGGTCCTAAAGCACAGTTCCTGAATTGTACTGTTGTGCCTATCTGGTCTGGTGTTCAGCTGTCTGGTTGGGTTTAGGAGATTAGGCCAAGAACATTTATTCCATCATGGGTTTTCATGAGATGTAAAGCAGCTCTTTATTGTGTGTTTTTTAAAAGATTTTTTACATTGCTTTGACTTTTTGAAATCCCTGCCAATACAGAACCGCAGATGGAGTTCACCACAAGCACGTGAGTTTGGATTTCTCCATAATACTGTGGCACTGCTTGTTTTGCACTCTGATGTCTCTTCACACAGGAAATTGGGTAAGTATTTGCCTTGGCCATCCAAGCTTGATGAATTGCCTCAGTAATAAAGTTTAATTGGTTTGTCAAGCAGTTAAGCTGCAGTTCTTTATCCACTAACTCTTGTAGTTCTGGTTTTCAATACTATGAAGTAAACGGATCTAAAGTTGCTGCTGACATAAATGCCTTCTGGACTAATATTCATGTGGTGGGTCTCTCTCTCTCTCTCTCTCTCTCTCCCTCTCAAGCTCCTGGTCTGTTCACATTGCGTTCACCTCTTGGCATTACCACCTCAGGGCCACTGTTGGCTCTCCATGAAGAGGTAGAAGCTTTGCTATTCCTCCCTGAGGGGAAACCTTACTTAATGGAGGTAAGCTGTTTAAAATCTACAATTCGTCTACAAATAGTTATTTGTTTATTTTGTTGTTGTTGTTAATTTGATTTATTTCTCGCCACTTCCGACATGCAGCTCATGGTGGGTCACACGTCAGACCCCATATACAATAAAAACTCCAATAAATCCCCATTTGCATGGCGTTAGAAATTTCATTTTAAAAAAACCCTCCCCCACAACGACCCAACTGCCAGCAAGGGGACTATATCCACTGATCACACCAATGTTGTCCCAGTGTGGTGATGATTCTTCCTTAACATAATGGCACTGTGAAACAAACAAACAACTATCCTACTTAGTGATCTTACAATATTATGTGTTTCAAAACAAACCGAAGCCAAATGAAGAGGTACCAAATATGTTGTGAACTGACTATCCTGTAGAGCAGGGGTAGTCAACCTGTGGTCCTCCAGAGTCCATGGACTACAATTCCCATGAGCTCCTGCCAGCATTTGCCATTTGCAAATGCTGGCAGGAGCTCGTGGGAATTGTAGTCCATGGACATCTGGAGGACCATAGGTTGACTACCCCTGCTGTAGAGTCAGCAAGGTTGGGAGAGGAAATCTTCTCTTCGGGAAAAAACCCTATCCATTCCCTTTTAGAAATCACAGCTGCCTAGTTTTCTGACTGTTCTTTCATCATTAGGTGATGCATGCTTTGAGAGAACTGACTGGATCGCTGATGGTTCTCCTTGAGATGGTGGTGTATTGCTGCTTTTGTAATGAGCATTTTTCCTTTACCATGCTACACTTAATTAAGGTAAGGAGAAGCCAATCAGAATGAACTTCTAAAGCAATCTGTTTCAGTATATCTACACAGTGCTTACTGGATCGTGCAAAATATTTATTTAAAAGGTTTATATATGAACTACCTGGTCATGAATGCCACCTGACTCTAAATGCTCTCTGTTCAGAAGAAGTGGTTCACAGTTGAGTTTACACTGTGTAAAGTATGAAAAGGAATATCATCACAGTTAGGTATGGCCTTAACAGGCATGTGGGGTGGGGGGGGGGCTGGTATATCACACATTTGTTTTCATATACTGACTGAGTGTCTTGAATTATTGTCACCATTATCATTATCTTTCATAATTCCTGACAAGAAAATTGTGCAATTCAAAAAGGTTGTGGTGGGGATAAGAAAGCAGGACAGCTGCATTGTTTGTCTTCAGACCTGCTTTCCTTATTTACATACATCATTCTTTCTGCCACTCCTGCAGCTGATTAGTCAGGGCCAACAATTTTCTGGAAGAATGCACACTAGGATTATAAAACAACTTGCTTAGAAGTGCTTTTCTGATTGCAGGGATTCCTGACAAGGTAGCCTATAGCCTGCTAAAATAATGCCGAGAATTTTTTAATATCCTAATACTCGTGTACATGCTCTTCCATCTGCCTGAGTCTATTTGTCTTTGGCTTACAGAATCAGTTGGAGACTGCCCCACCTCATGAGCTGAAAAACACTTTCCAGCTTCTTCATGAGATATTGGTAAGTGAAGAAACTCTGGATTGCATCCTGTTACCATTCTGCTGACAGAAGGGGATGGACGAGGACTGATTTTTTTCTGGGGCCTCCTTCTCTGCCACAACAAAAAGGAGAAAACATCAAGAATCCCCCCCAAAAAAATAAATAAATAAATAAAAGGGTCAAAATAAGGAAAATGTGCTCAAGACTCTGTAGGGTAAAATGTATTGTAAAATTGAATATTAATATTTATTAAGTGGCTCCTATAGGACCTGCTTTAGAAACATAAGAGGCCTCAAGGAATTTTATCTGGCTTTCTGGTCCATAGAATCAATTAAGGTCCTTAGTGTCTTACATAGTTAACAGATTATATCACTGTATGTAAAGGAGCCAACTGTACATTTAAGATGTTCCTGTATTTTACATATGCTGCTTTATTTATGCTTGCTCATTGATAAAGGCAGTGATGCTGAAACATTTCTGGTCAATGGCGGCATTAATATGAATGTACACTTGGATTTTAATGAGGCTATCTTTTAAGCCTTGGGTTTTTAATTTTAATAAATATTAATATTCAGTTTTACAACAAATTTTACCCTACAGAGCCTTGAGCACATTTTCTTTATTTTGACTGGGGGGGGGGGGCTCCTCTGCTACACTCTTTTCTTTGGTTTGGCAGACTCCCTCAGATGAGGACTGTTTGACCTTGAGGGAGAGTCTGATTTTGCCTTTCTTATCCCTGTCCTGGAAAGTAGTGTAGTCCTGACACATGGGGTATTTCCTAAACAGATCCAGTTTTCCAAGCAGTACTGGAGTGCTTCTTGAATATGTTTTTTATTTGTCTTTTTGGTAGAACAATGTGTGTCATTCATACTTTTAATTCAAATTGACTTCAATAGGAGGGGACTAAAGGTAAGCCTTGATTTTTCTATAAACATCCATGTAATTATCAAGTTACAGTTTGATTCAGCCATCATCTGCTGTTTGGCGAATATAGTTAGCTTAGGGATAAACTATATTTCATTTTGTTCGCACAGGCAAACACATGTGGATAATGGGCATGATTCCAACAATAATACTGGATTAACCTAACAGTTATGATTACATTCAGAGTTATTTGTCTTTCTTTACTATCAGTTAATAATGTGGCACCAAAACAATAAGTGCCAGGCACCAAGTATCACTGTAATCTCCCCAACTTTCTTTTCCTTTCTGCAGATGATTGAAGATTCATTCCAAATAGAGCGGGTCAAGTTTGCATTTGAAACAGAAAATGGATTGCTAGGCAAGTAGCATTAGGAGCCCCGTTTCAAAGTTGTGCAGCTAGTTTGGTCTCAAGCAAACTTTGTTTTTATATTGTATTTACAGTTTTATACGCTTGGAAATTGAAGAGCTTTTTATCTGTTTGTGTACGGCATCTCTAATAGGTTTACCAGAAGCTTAAAGTACTGCAGGGTCTATATTAATGATGCTGTGTTACTAGTCCCACCATTTGTTACATTTTTATGTAAAAAATAGAGGTAAGCTTTTCAAGTTGAGCCAGGGTTAGGGTGATTTTCAAGTTGCAGCCATGGTATCTAATTATCCTGCTATGTAAATTACTGCACTTCTGAAGTCCTGTTTCTTAAGGCACTTTCTTTCCTCTTACAGCTCTGATGCATCATAGTAACCATGTGGACAGCAGCCGCTGTTATCAGTGTGTCAAATTCTTAGTCACTCTTGCTCAGAAGTAAGTATAACAGCCAACAGAAGTGAAAATTCAGTGAACTCTGTTTTTTGACAGTGGCTACATGCTTCTAAGCGTTTCTTTCAAAGACAGCCTTGATTTTGTCAAAATAGAATCCATGGAACAAGCACTGTGCTTATTTGTACTTATTAAAGCATTTTTATCTTACCACTTTAGTAATTCAAGGCAACATTCACATCACACCATTTAAAGCAGACGACAATATTAATAACAACAACTATTATAGGTCTCATAAAAGCCACAGTTTAAAACTGCTCTAAAAAGGATGTCGGCTTCAGCCCCACTCCATCTTATTTGGCCAGAGCCCTGCCTGACCAACCAACATCGCTTTCAGAGTGTCAGGTTGAATTTCATTGATAAATTGGCCTATAAAACTTAATACCTTTTTTCAAGTGTCATAAAGAGCTCATTCTGCATGCTTCTTATTGGACTTCAGCCAAACCACATTGACTGCTCTTCCTGAGCTTGATTTAAGTGAACATGCAGTAACATGTATCCAGAATACTGTCGTAAGTGAGCTTAAGGAACAGCCAGCATTCAATTGCATTTTTGTAGGTAATTTATTTCATGCGGTAAAATCAGTTGAATTTGGTGAAATTTCAGGGCTAAGCCTGTGTCATTTGGGAACACCTGAAGGTACAGATTATTAATCTAGGTAAATAGAACAACCAGTTTGTTACAGGTTGATCTTGTGGCAATCACCATTTGTTTTTCTATGATGAGGAAGATGGTTGAGAAGCCATAGTAGCTACTGAGTAGTGCAGAGGAGAAAGTTGCAATGCTAGGGAAATTATATGATAGAATCATAGAGTTAGAAGGTACCTCCAGGGTCATCTAGTCCAACCCCACAACATGAGTTGTGGGTTTATAAAAATTATTATATTAGCCAATCACCCACAAATACCTTTGTTTAGTCCCTTTTTACACATTTGCAGCGTAAACAAATAGAACTAGGGGGCTCAGAGGTACCATGTTATGCCCACTGACAGAGATCAGAGACAATAATGTAGCAGAGCTACATTGTGCCAGATTTGAAAACTAGTATTCTGTATGTATTCATTCACTGTAAATTGTTATGGCAAACAGGTGTCTTAGCCTCTTGCCTAGCAGCTTGTGGCCAGTAAGTTATTTTTGCATGATCAAGGAGGATTGGGGGTGGGGGTTAAAATGGTTATATTATATGCAGCATTAATACATCTGAAATATTTAACTTTCTCCATACTGTTTAGTTCTGTATACTGGATTGGATTGATAGTAGTTCTTAGCATGTGAAAAGGGTGTACAGTTCTTGAATAACAGATAGCTTTAACACATGATACTTTTTTTAATTCTCAAAGGTGCTCTGCTGCTAAAGATTATTTCAAAGAAAATTCACATCATTGGAGTTGGGCTGTACAGTGGCTTCAAATAAAGGTAATTTAACTGCTGCCAAGAGACCTCATCTGCTATTACAAAATTGATAGATTAATTCACATGACTGTGTGTATTGCAAGCTAATATAAATTATAACTTTTGTATATAAAGTGCCCATGATTAAGTGCTACATGAAAAACATTGTCTGCAGGTTTGAAAGCTAGTAATAACAGACAAGTAAGAGGCTGGACTCTGATTTCAATAGCTGGCTGGTGTCCTGCTCACACTGAAGCACTGTTCTTGGGTCGGTGGGTGGGTGGGTGGGTGGGGGGTGCTCTGCATAATTTAGTCATCCTGAGTAATAATATTATGCAGATTTCTTTAGGCTCCCCAGGCAGAGTGCTGCTGATTGTCTGGGTAGAAACACTGACACTTCTTGGCTGAATCTAGGTAAAGGTGTGTTCTCATTAGTTGGTCATCTTGGGCTTCCAGCATTCCAAGCTCTTAAGCAGCTGTCCCACAAACACCATCATACCTTCCTCAGTGGCTAACTAAAAAGACATCTTTCGTCTCATAAAATAGAGGTATTTTGTGGTTTCATGACCCTTGATAATGATACAGACTTCATTAAAGCTGGATTCTTCCCCTCAGCCTATAGGCCTAATATTTAACCCAAATGACTCTACACTTTTATATATTTTTACATTTCTCTAGATGTCTGAACACTACTGGGCTCCACAGAGTAATGTATCCAATGAAACCTCAACCGCCAAAACCTTTCAGCGCACTATTTCTGCACAGGTGCGGGGCTATATTTGGCAATGTTCGAAGTGGGGGGGGAGGCTTCTATGATTCTCCTGCTCTGATGGGTGGCACCATGAAATGGTTATTGTTGTTGAGAAACTTAGGTAAAAGGTAAAGGTATCCCCTGTGCAAGCACTGAGTCATGTCTGACCCTTGGGGTGACGCCCTCCAGCGTTTTCATTGCAGACTCAATACGGGGTGGTTTGCCAGTGCCTTCCCCAGTCATTACCGTTTACCCCCCAGCAAGCTGGGTACTCATTTTACCAACCTTGGAAGGATGGAAGGCTGAGTCAACCTTGAGACGGTTGCTGGGATCGAACTCCCAGCCTCATGGGCAGAGCTTTCAGACTGCATGACTGCTGCCTTACTACTCTGCACCACAAGAAACTTAGTCCATTTATATTTACTTCCAGCCTGCACTATGCAGCAGTTGAGGGCTATATTTTTCTGTTTATTTTCCAACTGCAATGCAATTTCAGTATGTAGATATCTCTAACTAGGAGTCTTAATTTACCTTAAATATAATTTGTCCATTGTTTGCCTTGTGAAACTGGACCAAACTGTTTTGTAACCTATTTTTCTATTTTATTTTATTTTTAATCCCTTTTAGTGCAATATCAATTTTCAGTCAGGTTTAACACTTTCCCAAGGTGCAACAACTGCATTGCCTGTAAAAACTTGCTTCATGGACTTGGGGCTATTTGTAGGAAACCTGTCCACCCTGGTCCTGCATTTCTTAGGCATCTACTGGAGCTTCACATGATCAGCCTCAACCCCCCCCCCCCATAGTGTTTATAGGTGCTGTACTCCAGTGTTAGAAGCATTACGCAGGTGTTTTCTGCAGTTCCTGTGTGAGGGAGGGAACATTCATAAAGATGGTGGTGTTGGAGAGGGCTGAGGTCATGCAAAAATAGTAGCATGTCTCTGAAGTCTGTGTTGTTCCTTAGGACACATTGGCATATGCCACTGCCTTGTTGAACGAAAAAGATCAGTCAGGAAGCAGTAATGGATCGGAGAGCAGCCCTGCCAATGAGAATGGGGGGAGACATCTGCAACAGGTGAACATAATACCTTTTTTTTGTACCTACTCTGAAAAACTGGTTTACAGTTAGACTTTTGTAGTATGCAGATCTTGTTGGAATTAACTCTCATGAAATTTAGAGAAATTGTGCCAAGTAACAGACTTGGTCCCAGCAGGCTTCCCTGTTCTGGAATGCTGCTGTTGCTTTTCCCGTTACTGAACTGAGCAGTGCATTTGTGTGTTGTTTTTTTAAAGGGCTCGGTGTCTCCCATGACGATTGGTGAGCCTAAAAGTGACCTTGATGATGTCGACCCTTAGCGAGTAACTGCAAAATGATGAACAGAAGTTTTGTGAGAGTGTTGAGTATCTGGCGCCTTTCTGAACCTCCTAGAATCTCACCACTTACATCTTGAGAGAAATCTGAAGTGAAGGCTTTCTAAGAATCAGTGGCCATGCTTCTTTCTAAAGAGTTAAAAGTATTCTTCAGCTGAGAAGCTTAAGCCCGCAAGAGGCTCCTGACATCCTTGCCAGTTCTTCTGAGATTCTAGTCCAGGCAGGGGTACAGAAAGATCTATCAAAGATTTTTACCAGTTTAAGAAGAAAACAATCCAGTGGTTGAAATTTTTATTCTGTGAACCTTTAAATGAGTGAATGTATAACTATTGCTTTTCTGTGATGCTGCAAAAAAAACTTTTGGTTTTTATACAGAAGAAAAAAAATGAAGACTGCCTTTAGGTATGGAAGGCAAATTTTTAATCTTTCTGAAAATATTGAATAGGAATATTCAAAATTATGTAAAAATGTGTGATTTTCTTTTGGCATTGTAAAATATTAGTTAAAAATCAGTTTACACAAGAACCTTTGTATTTAATATGTCTCCCATGTAATTTGTATAGCGCTTTACTGAAAGGGCGCCTTAAATGCCCTTTTGTGTAAGGATGGTTATTCCTTATGGAATGGTTTTGGTACAAGGAAGTCTGGAATTGGTGACCTTTTTTTGATGTCATAAGTAAATGGGTAAGAGCAATAAAAGAGCTTTGTTTATTCCAAGAATACATGTATGCATTGTGGCATCAATAGATCTTTGAAAAACTGTTGCTGAGTAAGTTTGAAAAAGCACTTTAAGACAGAATTTTATTGCTATTTGCCTCCTATAAATCATCATTCTAATACTTGGAGACATATTGAAAAATGGTAGTCTTAATGATGTGATCTGCAATCATTTGCTTATGCTTTTGAAACTGAGAGAGTTGGAATTGGCTGTATATGATTCCTTGAACGACATGGGTACATGTGAATTTTTAGAAAACATTTTAACACAGGAAAAAGATAGTTGGTTTTGTTTTTGATGAGCCAGGCATGCTGCAGGTTTACTTGCTCCTTAATAACTGGAAACCAACTGAACTATGTGAGTACACCCTTTTTGTTTTCCCATGGGGAGTGCAGTTTTAAGTGATCTTTCTCCATCAACTCTGCATATTAACTTATGTTGTGCCAATTTAGAGTTTCATTATCACAGGTTTCTTTACTGCTTTTGGCGTTTTGTTAATGGATTTTGCCTTAATTTAAACAAAATGCACCATACGCATGAGTTGAGTGGAAAATTTAGAGTGCCTGGGTTATTGCCATTGCAGAAAAATTTGCCAAGTCCAAGGCACAACCAGCCAAAAAGTGCCTTTTTTTCTTTTCACTTTTATGTCCTATTGCAAAACCTGATTGGACAGACAGCATTTTTCCCTGTTGTACACTAATAATGAATATAAGGTCATCTCACTGTTGAAGGAAACAGCCGTACATCTTTCAGTTGCAATTCTTTGCCACGTATGTGCATCAAAGGAGCATTGTTAGTACTGCGTGTGCAAAAAGTACTGACAGCTTTTGGGTTTCTTCTGTCAGAACAGTGTCATCACTGAAATGTGATAGAATTTAAACATTTTATAAAAACCCACCCAAAAAGTTTCTAGAAAATTTTAGTGATATTTTAAAATTTTGAATAAATATTAATGCTCTTTCCCATCCTTAGTGCTTCAACTAATCTGAATAAGTATACAGAGCTCATATTATAGGGAAGTGTCACTCTTATTTATGTAAAGCAAGTTAACTCCATTTCCATTATTTCCTATGGAAAAGCTGGTTTTCTTACCACAGGTTGCAGCTGTATTTGCATTGCATGTGATTTTTGCATTGCTTGCAAAATCACAAGGTGGTCTGTTTTGCCATCATATCCTCAAACCATTGTGGGCTGTTTCCTACTCTTCTTCCTGCTTGTACAAAGTTGATTATTATCATTTTCGAATAAGATACTTTGTTGGTTATTTGATTTCCAGCTGCTGTCACTTGAACCTGCTGAAAAATATTATTTTTTAAAAAAATAATGCAACAAATCTAGTTTGCTGTGTAAATTGTGACATGTTTCTATGTTGTGATCACTTTTACTGCCAATCTTTTTTGAATGAAAAATGGATTTTATATATATTAACAGAATATTCTGTAGGGGCAGGGGCAACTACAGTACATACTGTAGGTACTCATTGTATGGATTTGTCCAGCTAATTCCTTAAGGCACTTGGTACTGGAAAAGAAAAGGCAGTTTTCATGGGAAAATCCTAGTCAGTGGAATAAAGTTTATTCCTTTCACCAAAACTCAGTCTGATCATTGGATTGTGCAAAGAGGTAAGTTTTTCTTTTGTTTTGCATTTGTTATACCTACTAAATTGCCTTTTATTTAAGCAGAATTTCAGAGGGGAAATGTTGGAATCTGTCACCCTGAAGCTCTAGAGAGTGGCTAGGAAAAATATCTGAGAATTTCTACTCTTAGTTGTAATTAGCTTGTTTCTTATTCAAGCTTTAGCTAGTTGAGGGGAAGGACATCTTCAGAAGACTGACACAGCTGGGCTGGAGCTCCTAACAACCATCTCCTCCCCATAAAGCGAGGCGTTTCCTGACCCATGGAAGGGAAATTGGAACATTAGGCAATTTTCCCAGTAATCCCCATAAATCAAATGCTGCTTTCATTGGTTATGGAGCAAAGCCCATTCCTCCTCCATGATCTGCTTGGACCTTGTGCTTAGTTAAGAGCCAGTAAGGTATGGTCTGTTGAACTAAGAGCAGGAAGACTCCCCATTCAACTGTTTACTTAATTCACAGAAGTTATAGGAAAGGGAAGAGGGAAGAGCTGTGCAAGCTGCCTGAGGAATCGTGGGCAAGATATGGCAATTTAATAGTCCACACACTTTGTATCCTGCTCATTCTGTAACTGGGTAGTTCCTCAACATTATTAATTATGGATGGTTTTGACATGCGTAACTTAGAAATGAGAGAAATGCGTAACTTAGAAATGAGAGAATCATAAACATGTGTAAATTCCAACGTTGAGAAACATTGGACTTTCCACTGGATATGGAAATGTTTGGGTACCAAATATTTGATTAAGTATAATGCTCCTTACAGTTGTTGCCTTGAATGATTACTACCATTAAGCAGTCCTGTATAAGATTATAGAAAACTTTATTTTTTCAAAAAGATATTATAAAATGTACTATATAAAAAGAATAAATAGTTTGTAGATACAAAGGGTAAAATCCAGCACATTAGGAAAGCTTTTCTCTACATTAAGCAGCTATGAATTATGGCAGGAAGGTTTATATTTGCAACTCCAAACACAGAAAATAGTAGAATATTACATGCTGTTGGTCATTTGTGATACTCTCCTTATCCTGGAGTGGGGGGAAACCATTTAGAATATTTTAACATAGTAATTAAGCATACCCCTACGGATTTGATTACATAAGCGACTGGCAAACACACGAGGCAGAGGAAGAGGGCAAACTTGTACATGATACTAATCTAACTTTTAAAGCATCTTAAAACAAAATTTAATTGGTTTATTGGTAAACCAAGCTCTTTGATCTGAATTGCTGACAGTGTGTTACTTGTTTTGACTTCACTGTATCTGAAGTGCAGCCAAAGGTCAATCACTAGTACTTCATTACTTGAGTCTCTGAAGGCTTTTAAAAGCTTTGGGTGCTTTCCGTGGGATTCTTGGAGCCCCATAATAGAATCCTTTTCACGGGCTTTAAATAGTTCCTTCTGTCCAATGGAAACTCCTTTCCTAGTCTTTAATTTCACTGATATCTGTAGTGGCTGCCCCACTCAGCATAGCATGTAAAAACTATCTGGGTTCATTCAGATATGCACCACTGAGCTGCAGTGGGTGTGCAGCCTAAATGGTGGTTCTATATAGTGTGGGTGCCAGTGGAATTTGGTCTCCACAATTGCAAGAATCTAAGAGGTAACTTCCTCCTTGTCCCATATAGATGTAGCTTCCCTATTTTAAGATTGCATCCTCAAACCAACTTAGCCATTGGTTGTTCTGTCCCTGTTCCATGCAGAGGGCTTAAGTTTGCAATGAACGCAGTTTAATAACTATTCCTGGGAATAGCTTTGTAAGGCACTTTGAAATTAGCAAAACTGCATTTGGAGCACCCAAGTCAAGTTCCCTTGTAGGTGTAGAATACTAATATTCACAACATGGATTACAGGCTAGGTTGAGTCTGAGAGGTGCAGTGCCTTTTAATGTACTGCTTAACAAATAAACTAACCATAACATGGAAAGAACTCTAAAAATACACTGATTTTTAAACTATGATCAGAACTTTCAAAAAACTTGGAATCTAGTGTTGAGTGTTACTGATCTTGCCTTTAAGTCCTGACAAATGGCTTCTTCTAATACATCTTGTCCCTATTAATTCCCTGTTCCCAGTGAAATACTATTGGAAGCAAAAAATTAAATATACATGCTTGTTTCCATTATTTTGCACACATAACCCACACAGTCCATCCAGGCCATCTTAAGTTAACCTGCCTACTTGGGTGGTTCATATTGGAATTGAGGGGTATGTGAACGTTACCAGTGATACCCTTCTGGTTCGGATATTATGAATAGATGTTTAAGAGTAACAGCTGCCACAAAGTCATACATTTTGAAAATCTAGGAGCCACTAACAGTAACACTGAGAAAGCTTATGGACCAAAGTGATTTTTTGTGTTGATATGAACTGGTTGACCTGTCTCCTTGTAGTAGATTTGGCAATCAGGATGGTATTTATTGGGGGGGGGGAATATCTAACTGTTATATTAATTTAGCTTTCAAATATCTGACACCATAGTCAATTTCTATCTGCCCTGGGTGTCCCACCAGTAAGGAATTACTTCTTCAGGTATAACTGGGCGTGGTGGAAAACTCACGAGATTGGTGTTAGGGGGGAGTTTTCTGTGGTTTCATGTCATAACTTTGCAACAGGTTCCATAAGTGTCATTTATAATTGGAACTCTGGTCCTCATTATCCAAGAGTCGTCTCCTACAGCAGATGCCAACAGCCACTGCTTCTTTGCCATGTGAGCTACTCATTATTATGCAGGTGTTGTCTGTGGAATACACACCAAAGGTATTGAGACCATGGGAATATGCATTGCACCCTGTTAGAGTCCAGCCATCATCGCAAGTCACCGTCACCTGAAAAGAAAGGGTATTTACTTGTTAACAAGGAAAACTTCCCAATAAGGGAAAGACACTGATCCAAGTGTATTGTATTTGGTGATCTCTTGTTCCCTCAAATACCCATTTCATTGGCTGCCCACTATACCCAGTTGTTACCACAACCATGGGTACCTGAGGCCATCTGTGAGGGCTGTTACCCATTTTTGTTCTAATACTAGTTCAGCATCAGCAAAAAGCTAATTTCAGAAGCTGGCCTTGGTGACCTGCACTAGGGCCAAAAGTGATTTAAAATTTGAGAAACCCAACCAGCTGAGAGTGTTAAGTCCTTCCCCTGCCACGTGCCAAGTTTCCATAACTGTATAGGAACCTTTAACCTAAAGGACCGATCCCCACATACCTTAGTTGTGAAATTTGCAGGAGAGTATTCTTGTACCTTGCACTCAAGGCTAGGTGCATGGCAGCATGAGGCGTGCACAGTTGCATCGGCCGGACCTATGCATTGGTCTTCGTTGCTCTCTGTCCTTAACACAGGTCTGATATTTTCACTGAAACCTCGATCCAAAGAATAGGAGCTGCAACCTGCCAATTGAGATTGAATTATGCCACATCCATAATGACAATTAAACCCATCTGCATCTAAAATTGTGTACGTCTGGAATATGCACCTCTATGGACTACAAGTATTATTTTTAAAGTCTTGCATAATTCTTACTATCTAACTTGGAGGAATCTAGATACTGTACAAATCTTAAAGGAAATTTTCTCATTTTTTAGAAAATTTGTAAACCTTCAAAGAAGTTTACAATCAAAACATAGGCTCTCTCCCCAAAACAATCCAAATTCTAAAATAATAGGAGTGACAATTAAAAGGCAGAAGCACTAGCAAAATCAATAAAAGCCACAATTATTTGCAAAGATGAAGTTGGCACCAGAAGAGTATATTGTAGTGGCTCCCTAGCCAATCTGGGAAAGGCTGCCGTTAAAAATACCTGGGCTGCAGCCATATATTGTTGGATGTTGTATTACCATTGTGTTTCAATTCAGGAAAATAAAATTCTAAATTACTGCTATAGCACAAAATCTGCATCTACACATGTAGATGGAGCCTTGCTGTTTCTGTACATGCATTACACACTGCCAACAACATGGTGAAGTGCAGATGGAGATATATTTCGCAAGATTCCCATCATGCTACAGCCATGTAGCCAGTCCGTGGCAATTATTGGCTGGGCACTACATACAAACACTGGCAAGCAATTTATATACGCAGCATGTAATTATGCACTCAGTCCTGATCCAGAAATGGATTCATTCATGGGAGCTCTCACACGTACATTTCCCTTGCTGGAACACAACTGTAGTATCCAATTTTAGAAAAGAATCTGTAAAAGATGTTTCAGAAGTGCTAATGGCACGTTCAGTTTCTGCCGCCTGAGCAGTCATCACTTACCTGTCAAAACATGGCTGTCCTTTGAGCAGCTGACACTTCTCACTGCTGAATCCTCTGCCATCTGTGCATAGGTGTTAATTTGGCAGGCAGCTTTGGGCCAAATGCAGCACCGGGCTATAGCATAAATGCCTTGGCCACCTAACCTATTATGAGCCACACACTCCTTTCTGCCCCCGTAATCCTGTTTTTTGGAAGGAAAGCACAGCTGTGATATAAGGAATGGCTGAAAAAAAGTTGATGTTCTGCCATTTATATGTGAGCTTGCCTTAAAAACCACCAAACAATGTAACATGTCACCACAGGACATCACCTGGATGTGCTCGCCTTGTCGCTTGCCATTCTTGGATACACTGGAGCAGCTGAACATTTCCTCATTGCTGTTGCAGCGGGCAATAGCTATTGCTGCGTGAGTGGAACCAGATAAGGATGACCACACAGAGCGGCAATACAGCTGCTCATCTGCAAGAGAGTAGCCAATGGTAGTTACTTAATCTAGCAGTATTCTGCGCTCTTTAGGACTAAGGTTTTCACTCCTGGACCTCCTGGAATACCTCTCATGCCTTCAAAAGCTCCATTCTAGAAAGGAACCAAGCGGTGAGAACCCACAGCAAATTGATTTACACGTGTGCTGTCATATCCGTGGTACCATTCTTCAGTCTTTCCTGGGGAGGCATACCTTTTGCCGGACTAGTGGTGGTGGCTGTGGAAAGTGCTGTCAAGTCACAGCCAATTTGTGGCAACCCTGCAGCTTTTTCAAGGCCAGGAGCATTCAGAAGTGATTTCCCATTGTCGGCTTCAGCATAGCAGTGCTGGACTTCCTCCGGGATCTCCCATCCAAGTACCAACCCGGGCTGACCCTGTTTAATTTTCCAAGTGAGATCAGCCTACCCTGGGCCATCTGGGTGAGGGCTTACCTAACTGGAGGCCTGCCAAACAATAAATCATTTTCTTCTGGAGAATTGTGTAATTACCTGCGACACGTCTGGAGGGGATGCCAGCCACTCTGTTGGGGGTGATCAGCCTCTGGTCTTCAGGAAACCAGGCCTCACTGATAAGGTTTTTGATAGAGAAATGGATCAGCCTCTGTCTCAGCTCAGAGACCGACAGAGCAGGATGGGTGTTCAGGATCATGGCTGCAATACCTATGAGAACACAAGTACATATTCTGTATTATCTGGAAGGGGCTTCTCATATACAGAACTACATTGAGGTTATTATCTAGGTTTTATATTTTCTGCTATCGAAATTCTATTAGATGGTGACAGTTTGGGGCACAGTCCAACTGTATGCTAATATAACACCCACAATTGTGGCCTCACAGCCCTTCAGGCTGATCATCTGATGAGGACCTCATTGGGTCTTGCATGCAGCTCCTTATTCCCCATCACAAAAGGTTGATCAGCAGCATTCCTTTAAAGCCCAGGAGCTCCTATCCCCATCTCCAGGATCAGGCTGGGGGAGGGGAGGTGTCATGTGTAGAGAACCCAGTTCTCCAGCTGCTGACAGGTACACAGATGCCTGCAAGTTTAAAATTTAAATTACATGATACCATAACAATTTTTACAGAAGCAATCTTACTATAATTCAGATTAATGTATTTCCCTGTAATGTTATTGCATTAAACCAAAGAATTCCAGAACTCAGTATTAATTAGAAAATGGGCACCAAATTGCTGGTCTTTCGGTTGATCCTTGATCTGTGGTTTTGGAAACCAAACTCAAATTCTCAAAAACTTGTACTGTCTCTCCACTCTCTTATCTACTTGATTCATGAGGGTCAATATTAAATTATTTTATAAACAGATCTGTTAGTAGGCAAACTGGCTGATTTTCAGTTATGCAGTTTCTTCATCAGACATCCATGTTCTGAGGGAAACAGTACACAGTACAGCAGAATGTAGATTAGTTCACATAAATAGCTTTAGCTTTAATGGGATATTTACAATTCTATCCTAACCAAGTTACATCCTTCTAAGGCAAGTGAAGTCAATGGCCTTAGAAGAATAGGATTTGCTTGGCATTAAACAGGAGTGTATATACTGATAGGTCTTCTACCGGAATCAATTGAACTGAAATAATTTAACTTGGTTGCAAGATGGGAAGCAAATGTATTGTCCATTTGATAAAAGATTTGGTTCATTGACTAGGCAAGCATTTTGAAAAGATTGAAAGATTTTCTTTATACATCAAAATATAATAATTCTAAATACAAATCTGGATTGATATGAAGGAATTATTACAATTTTTAACTATATCCTCCTCTGGGCTCTAGCCGATCCATTTCATATCACAGTAACCTCGATGCTAGATAATTGTGGCACACGCTAGATAGGGCTTTCCCTGAAGATGACTCTGTCCTTGAAGCCATTTTATGCCCAGTACTCCCCTGCTGAAATGTTTACACTAATTGTTTGTTGGTTTCAATATTTACATTAAGATGCTGGTTCCTACCTTTCAATCCCTTTATGACTGGGGCCCACACACCTGAAGGACTGTCTCTTCTGATACGAATTATGTGGCAACTTCAGTCATTCCAGCAGATTTGTCTCAACCATTCCCTCATGTAGGCAGCCGAGGTCTCACTCTGCTCAGGCTTTATCTGCAATAGCCCTCTCGGAAGGAATGGCTTCCTGAATGTGTTAGGAAGGCACCCACCTTCCATGGACTTGGGGGAATTCTGCAAAATGGAACTATTAAGAGGGCTGTTGAGGGCAGGCAAGTGGCGAGTGTACAGAATGGCTTCCATGCCTGGCTTTTATCTAAGCATTTTGTCACATCTCTTAATATTGTTAGAAATGTGTTCTTGTTCTAATTTTGGTGTTTTGTTATGATCTGTGGTTTTAATTTCTTTCCAAATTGCTCTGGGTCCCACTTCAAAGGAAATGTAAACTAGAGGTAGGTAATAAAAATTGTACTGTCAAGTTGCAAACAACTCATGGTGACCTCAAGATCATGGGATTTTCAAGGCAAGAGATGAGTGGAAGTAATTTGTCATTGCCCTCCTCTGCACAGCAGCCTTAATCTCCCATCCAAATACTAACCATGGCTGACCCTGCTTAACTTCCAAGAGCTGACCAGAGTGGCCTACTCAGGGGTATTCAGACTACTAGAGGTTGGAAATAATAACAGTACACGTACAATTAATTTTAACATAAATAGTTTTAGAATGTTTTAAATTAAAACATATTAACAACATTATTTAATTATACTGTTAAACCACCTTAAAAACCTTATAGAGGGGATTCAATTCTGTAGGGCAAATCAGTGTTTTGCTGGTTGGCAGTGGTTCTCAACCTTGGGGCACCGACCCCAAGTGGGGTGGCCTGGCCCCTTCCGAGGGGTCACCAGGTTGGTGGCTGCAGCAGCAAGGGATGGTGGGGGCGGCAGCTGGCAGTAGCAGAGCCATAGCACTGGCTGCCTCCACGCTGCCTCGATTGTTCTGCGCCTGTGCACCCAGCCCCGCACACCGCCACCACAGTTGGGGTTGACAACCGCTGGCCTAGTGGAAAAGCTCTGTCTTCCAGGCCCTCCAGAATTCTTTTAAAGTCCTGGAGGGCCCTGATCTCATCCAGGAGAGTACCACCAGGCTGGAGGCAGGACTAAAAAAGCCCTAAGCCTGTTCAAGGCCAGTTTTACTTCTTTTGGGCTGGGGGCTGCTGATCACTGGATCTTAGTGCTCTTTGGTAGGTATAGTGAAAAAGGCAGTGCCGTAAGAACAGGGATCCAAGACCATTTAGGGCTTTAAAGGTTAGTACCAAAGCAAGCAGCAAAATTCCCCTTACATCCTTTCTAAAACTTTATCTTTTGTCGATACAACTTTTAAAAATTTCTGTTAACAATAAAAATAAAAATTGTTCAGTCATCTGGGACTACTTACCTCTAGGATATCCTGTCGACTGATTTGATGTGTTATTTCTGTATAATTAATGCCTGAGCCCCTTCTAGCTGTACATTTTTTTTCTTTACATATTCATATTTTACAGAGCCCTTCAGGATATATATAACCATTTAACAAGGAAATGTGTTGGCAGTTCCCCCTTAACTGCATTCAGCCTTGAGGTTCGGCAGCCTACTAGGCATGTCACTAACATGCGCTCTGTTATTTCAAATTGCTTAATGAAGGCATAAGGATATATTTTCAAGAGGCTGCTGTCTGTGGCTGAAAAAAAGAAAATGTTCTACCGGTGTGAAGAGAGGGCGCAAAAGGGATATTATATGGCATAAAGGTTCACTTCACAATAGCTTTGCCAAGGCTCCCCAAGGTCAATGCTCTTCACCAAACAATATGGTGGCATCTGGGACCTCAGGGCAACTTCAGTTCTCATAGCTTTTATCATAATATTTTTATCTCATGTTTTGGGTTAGAGAGAGATTTTCTTCTATATTTTAACTTCACTGGTAAATGATAAATATAAAAAGTTTTATTTCTGTGACAAGGTACCTCGTTCTTGAGTATTTTGGAGATAGTGGTAA
This sequence comes from Paroedura picta, assembly GCF_049243985.1. Taxonomy (NCBI): domain Eukaryota; kingdom Metazoa; phylum Chordata; class Lepidosauria; order Squamata; family Gekkonidae; genus Paroedura; species Paroedura picta. The sequence goes on from NC_135372.1 coordinate 79,902,652, forward strand.
GCTATAAAGTCCCATAGAATCATAGAATCATAAAGTTGGAAGGGACCTCCTGGGTCATCTAGTCCCCTACACTATGAAGGACACTCACAACCCTATCGCTCCTCAACCTGCCATCTCCTTGAATCTTCACAAAAGATCTATATACATAGTGATTTATTTTTCTGACAACACGCTGAAGGTTCCAAAGACTCCTACTGGTAGAATCTCCCCTCCCCAGGGCCAACTGCTGCTCTTGCTCAGGATTCCGCACTCCCCTCCTCCCTCCAGGCCTGCTGTGAAGGGAGCCTATAACAGCCCCTGACTGAGGGGAGGGAGGTGTTTCCAAAAGCAACATAGGGAACTCTGTGGGTGTGTGTGTGGGCATTTCTTTTGAGGAGGGAAAGCTTTCCCCTTCTGTCTAATGGCTGGCTGACACTGCTGTGGCCAGCCTCACTGCTGGAGGGAAGAGGCAGCCAAGCCATGTATGTCTCATTTCTCCAGCTCTCTGAATGTTTGAGGCCTACTGCACAAGGTCGTTATGCAAATGAAACTGGATGCTGTTGCTGTCAGGATTGTAGAATCTCTGTCATAAATTAGCCTGAGTTCCTCCATGTCAGTTATATTACTAGATGGGGCCCGGCGCCTGCTAGTCCCGGCCTTGTAGTTTGTAAGCAATAAAATAGAATAGTGATGTTATGTTAACCTTATCTTGTTATGGGCAGAAAGGGCTGTTTGTTACCTCTTTCAAGGATGGGAGTTTGGAATCCTGTTTTGGTTTCACATATGTCTTTTCTCACTCACCTCCCCCCCTTGGGAACTGTCAAGTTTTGGGCGGGAGAAATGTATTGATAAGCTGAGGCAAATCTGGCTTCTAGTCAGATTTGACTTTTCAGTCCATTGCGTGTAGTGCTAATCAATAAAACTATTTTTCTTTTGAATAAGTTTTGTTGTGAGTTTCCTGTGCGCTTGACATCAAGTCAAATCTCACAACTCCTTTCACCTGCAAAATGCAGGGCGAGGGACATACTTTTTCTGATCAGGGAGAGGGCCTGGATTGGGACCTCTCCCAGGCCGAAGGCGCTGGTGCGGGGCCGCACAGCTCGGCCATGATGCGGGCTGTCTCGGGGGCAACCCCGGGACCCGAGGAATTTTTGGAACGTCACATCACCCAGCGCAGGCGGTTGTCAAAATACGACCGCCCTACTGGGGATGAACGTTGGCCGGAGCACCTGGGACTGCCTAGCTACGCGCTGGAGCCTGTGGGTGAGACGCAGGACTTGCAGTACAAGCTGGACAGGGTGACTAACTGGCTGCAGGACCTCTCGGGTCGGCTGGATCCGGAGGAGAGACGCCGAACACAACGCCTGCTAAGGGACGTGCTCGGTGGGGGTGCACACGATACCAGTGCACGGAGAGAGAGCGGTGGGTTTGCACTGCAGGAGCACGGCATGGCGGCCGCGCAAGCAACGGCAGAGGCGGCTGAGGCGCTGGCCAGAGCCCGGGCTCAGCTAGAGATCGAAGCCGAGGCGGAAGCACGCGCAAGGGCGCAGAGGGAGAGAGAAGACGAAGGCGAGGAACGAGAGGACGAAGGTGGCGCTGGCGGCGACGGTGCTGGTGGAGACGGCGCGGACGGAGGCGAGGACGCAGCAGCGGCGGCGGCGGCACGGGCAGCGGCGGATGTCGCGGGAGCCGAGGCGGCGGCAGCGGCGGCGGCGCGTGAAGCAGCGCGAGCGGCCGCGCGAGCAGCAGCAGCGGCGCAGGCAGCGGAACGAGCGAGAGTGGCGGCTGGGAGAGGGAGAGGCATTGGCCGGGGTGCAAGACCCCCGGCCCCGGCCCCAGCACCGGCGGACTGGGGCCCAGGGCGCCTACCTGCCCACCTCCGTGGAGTGGAAATGCGGAACACCTATAAGTTCAAGGCAAAGTTTTCTGGGGACCCCTCCGATTTCCCCACGTTCCTGGTGCACCTCCAAGCCTACATGATGGACATGGGGTTCACTTTCCAAGACGACGCCGAACGGGTGCGTTTCGTGGGGCAAGCCCTGGAAGGCAAAGCTGCCAAATGGTTCGTGGATTTGTACCGTTACCATCCCCAAGCCACCCGCGACTACAACCATTTTATGAGGGCCCTGCGCCAGATGTACGTGGAACCGTTTGAACGGGAGACTGCGGAGAAGAAACTCCGGGCTCATCGGCAGGGAAAGTTGTCTGTGGTGGAGTACGCCAGGGAATTTAAAGAGCTGGCTTCCTCTGTACCAGACTGGACGGAGCCCCAACGTGTGCTGGCGTTTGTAGGGGGCCTCAATCCCACTCTGGCTGACAAGTGCCTCCTCCTGGAAGACCCACTCACTGTCGAAGGGTGGGTCCAGCTGGCTGGAGAAATGGAAAACCGCTTGGAACGGGCCTCAATGGTGCAAGCCCTGGCCGGAAAAACCATGGCGAAGACTTCCACCCCGGTGAAGACCAAGCCCCGAACCAAATTGGAACCGGCGGAGCGCACTCGGCGCATGGAGAAAGGGCTGTGCTTGGGATGTGGCCAAGCCGGGCATTTCCTCGCACACTGCCCAACGAAAGTGGCATCAACCCCGAAAGCTGCGAGCAGCGCCCCATCGAAAGCCACGCCTGCCAAGAAAACCACCACCAAGAAAAGCACCAAATCTCTCCTGGTTCCAGTGGCTGCCGTGCCAGCGGTGGACGACTCGGAGGAGGGAAGCGGGCTGGAGGACGAGGATCAAGCTGAGGAGCAGTCGGGAAACGAGGACGGTCTGCTGTAAAGGCGCCCCGCCAGCAGGCCGCCAACAGGGGCAAACGCGTGGTGAGTGATTCCCCCTTGCTACTCCTACCGGCCAACCTTTCTAACCCCAAGTCGGGGAAAACGGTGGGAATCCGATGTATTGTGGACTCGGGGTGCACCCAATCCCTAGTGAGCCCGGCACTGGCCGAGACTTTGGGGGTGGGGAAAGTGGCACTGAAAGAACCCTTGCCAATCACCCAGTTAGATGGGAAATGCGCTCCCGGTGGGGAAGCCACGGCAAAGACTCGCCCCATGGACTTGGACATAAAAAAACATTGGGAGCAAATCCAACCTTTGGTGGCCCCTCACTCTGCCTTCCCATGCGTGTTGGGGTTGGATTGGCTGAGGGAACATGATCCCCTTGTGAAGTGGAAGGAAGGGACTGTGGAATTTACCTCCGCCGCTTGCGAGCAGCACACGCGGCAGCAGGGTCCTCCGAGATCCGGGGTGGTGGCTGCTTTGGGGGTGGGGGTGGACGCGCTCCCTCCTGAATACCGGGACTTTGGTGATGTGTTCGCGGAGGTGGAGTGCAACCAGCTCCCCCCCCACCGCAAAACTGACTGTGCCATCGAATTAAAGAAGGGGGAGCCTCTCCCCAAAGCCAAACTGTATTCCATGAGCCCGCGAGAGATGGCAGAGCTTAGAGAATTTTTGGATAAGAACCTAGCGAGGGGTTTTATCAGACCAGCCACATCTTCCTTGGCAGCCCCGGTCCTTTTCGTAAAAAAGAAGGACGGTTCGCTGAGGTTGTGCACCGACTACCGCGGGTTGAACGCGGTCTCCACCTGCAACGCCTACCCGCTTCCCCTGATAAAAGACTTGCTGGGCCACTTGGGGAAGGCGCGCGTTTTTTCGAAACTGGACTTAAGGGAAGCCTACTATCGAGTTCGGATCAAGAAAGGGCATGAATATTTAACAGCTTTTAATACGCCCCTGGGGCAGTTTGAATACACCGTAATGCCGTTCGGCCTCGCCGGCGCTCCGGGCGTGTTCATGAATATGATAAATGAAATTATGCATGATTTATTGTACCAAGGGGTGTTGGTTTACATTGATGATATTCTTGTGTATTCAGAGAATGTTGAGAGTCATACTAAGCTGGTCCGCGAAGTGCTCCGCCGCTTGCGGAAGCACCAGTTGTTCGCTAAATTGTCAAAATGTGAGTTCCACCGCGAGGCAGTGGAGTTCTTGGGTTTCCGGGTCTCCCAGGCTGGGATCGAAATGGACCCTGGCAAAGTGCGTGATTTGCTGGCATGGGAGCCTCCCCGCACCAGGAGGCAATTACAAAGTTTCTTAGGGTTCGCTAATTTTTACAGGACCTTCATCCCCAACTTTGCCAAGGTTGTGCTGCCCCTCACTGACTTGTTAAAAACCAAAGGGGGGAAGACGGCAAGCCGACCTGGGGCGCCTCTCTCCTGGACTCCCTCCTGTCAGGAGGCGTTTGACAAACTAAAGCTGTTATTCACGTCTGAACCGGTGTTGGCCCATGCCGACCCCTCTAAGCAATTTACAGTACAAGTAGATTCTTCGGACGTAGCAATGGGGGCCGTGATCCTCCAAGAGGGGGGAGACGGGAAATTGCACCCCCTGGCCTATTTATCAAAGAAATTTTCAGCGGCAGAAAGAAATTGGGCAATTTGGGAAAAAGAGGCGGCTGCAGTGAAATTGGCCCTTTCCACGTGGCGGCATTGGCTGGAGGGGTCCACAATCCCGTTTGTAGTCTGGACAGATCATAAAAACCTTCAGGCACTCAAACAGCCCCGCTCGCTTTCAGCCAAACAAATGAGATGGGCGGAGTTTTTCGCTCGTTTCAACTTCTCCCTAAAGCATCTTCCTGGCAAACTGAATTTTTTGGCTGATGCACTATCGCGCCTGCCTCAGTACAACAGCAAACGAGACCCATTGGTAGATACCGTCTTTACTCCCGCCCAACTGGGGATGGCCGCTGTGACGCGCAGCCACACAAAGACTGTTACGCCCATCCCAGGGGGCTGGGTCCAAAAGGACTTGTCAACTGACCCAGAGTTTTGTTCCCTCCGCCCTGATTTGTCTGAGAAGGGGGGGCTCTTTTTCAAAGGCGAAAGACTCTTTGTGCCTGCCGCGGCCCGGGGGAAGGTTTTGAAACTTTGCCACGATGCTAAAACCGCTGGACATTTTGGTTTTGTGAAAACTCTGCACCTGGTCAGGAGACAGTACTGGTGGCCATCTTTGCGCAAAGATGTGGAGAAATATGTGCAGGGGTGCCCCATTTGTATTGCTTCAAAGTCAATTGGGGGCAAGAGGAAGGGACTTTTGCAGCCGCAGCCCACCCCCTCACGTCCATGGACTGATGTAACTATGGACTTTATTACAGACCTGCCCCCCAGCCAAGGGAACACCGTCATATGGGTTGTAGTGGATGCTTTTTCCAAACAGGCTCATTTCATCCCCTGTACGGGCGTGCCCTCAGCACCAAAGCTGGCCTCTCTTTTTATTAAACACGTGGTGCGTCTGCACGGGATCCCGACACGTGTCCTGACGGATCGGGGCCCCCAGTTCGTTTCTAAGTTTTGGAGGGAGCTTCTTAAACTATTGGGTGTGGAGCAAGCCCTCACCTCGGGCTATCACCCGGAGTCAAATGGCCAGACCGAGAGGGTAAACCAAATCCTGGAGCAGTATTTGCGCTGTTTTATCAACCACCAGCAGGATGATTGGGTTTCTTTATTGCCACTTGCTGAATTCGCCTATAACAATGGGGTCCACTCCTCAACTGGGGTATCGCCCTTCAAGGTGGTGTATGGAACTGATTTAGTGTCAGCCCCCACTTGGGGACTTAGCTCCGCAGAGGTCCCTGACATAAATAAATGGGCAGCCTCCATCAGTACGGGCTGGCCAGAAATCGTTGCTAGCCTCAAGGAAGCCAAAGATGCCTATAAGGCTCAAGCTGACAAGAAGAGGGTACCTGCCCCTGATTGGAAAGTGGGTGATTTAGCCTACCTGTCTACCAAGAACTTAAGGTGCCAGCAGAAATCCAGGAAACTTGGTCCAAAGTTTGTGGGGCCATTTAAAGTGGTGAAATTGATAAATGCTGTGACTGTGGAGCTAGCTCTACCAAAAACTTACAGGAATGTGCATCCGGTTTTTCATTCCAGCCTGCTGCGAAGAGCTCCAGCCCCGGACGAGTGGCACCCTCCTCCATCTATGCCTGTTCCAATTTACATCGATAAGGACACCCACTATGAAGTCAACCAAATCTTAGACTCTCGCTTGCATAAGGGTCGCCTTCAATATTTGGTCGATTGGAAGGATTTCCCCTCTGGGGATAAAGAGTGGGTTGAGGCTGGGAATGTGAAGGCACCCCGCCTTCTCCGGGCTTTCCATCGAGCATTTCCTGATTGTCCTCGCCCGGTTGATGCCGGCTAGGTGGAGGAGTGAAGTTTGTTTTAATGCGGAGGGATGTCAGGATTGTAGAATCTCTGTCATAAATTAGCCTGAGTTCCTCCATGTCAGTTATATTACTAGATGGGGCCCGGCGCCTGCTAGTCCCGGCCTTGTAGTTTGTAAGCAATAAAATAGAATAGTGATGTTATGTTAACCTTATCTTGTTATGGGCAGAAAGGGCTGTTTGTTACCTCTTTCAAGGATGGGAGTTTGGAATCCTGTTTTGGTTTCACATATGTCTTTTCTCACTCACCTCCCCCCCTTGGGAACTGTCAAGTTTTGGGCGGGAGAAATGTATTGATAAGCTGAGGCAAATCTGGCTTCTAGTCAGATTTGACTTTTCAGTCCATTGCGTGTAGTGCTAATCAATAAAACTATTTTTCTTTTGAATAAGTTTTGTTGTGAGTTTCCTGTGCGCTTGACAGTTGCAGAGGTTCTCTTACCTCATTTCATCTGCACAACAACTCTGAGTAGGCCTCAAATGTTTCATCTCCACAACAAGCTGCGTGGGAGGCCTTAAATGTTTCTTCTGCACAACAACCCTCCAAAGCAGCCATTTTCGTCTGGGAAACTGTTCTTTATAATCTTGAGATGAGCTGTAATTCCAGGAGTTCTCCAGACCCCACCTGGAGGTTGGCTACCCCTGGGTTGGAAATATTCCTGGAGGTTTGGAGGAGAGCCTTAAAATGGTACGATGCCTCAGAGTCCTGCCCGCATAGCTGATCATTATAATCTAGAGATGAGCAGCGATAGTAGAGATGATGGTAGAGGGGTGAGGCTGAGGTTGGGGTGGAGTAGTGCAGGCATGTCCCGCTTTGGTCAGCCCTTACTAGCAATTGTTTGTATTTGGGGGTGCAAACAGACAGACAGAGTCTGGAAAATGCAGGAAGATCTAAATAAAGAATATTTACAGCCTGAAGCTATAAATGGTGAACAAGTAAATGGCTGGAGAGACAAAGGAATCAAAGTGTCTTTTTTCAAGCTTGGCCTGGTAAATAAAAATCAGTATTTGCCAGGAAGGTCCTACAAAGTCAAAGGCATAAGTGGCCCAGAATTTCAAGTGAAGTTAGCTTTACATGAAAGTAGACAGTGAGACTTTGGGGGGAACTAGGCAATCCACTTTTATTAGGCAATGACTTGGCCTTGCAGACAACAACAGGGACTACAGTTGCCAGCAGTAGGCCTCAGGCTTCAGAATGGCAGACGTCACCAGCCAAGCAACAGACTGTGCTAACCAAGGAGTTCTGTGGCCACATACAGTCCTTTTGAAGGGATGCATATGACAGGAGAGAGTTTTCCCTTCAGCCTAACTGCCTGGAGATGAGCTGTACTTTTAGGGGATCCTTAGACCCTACCTGGAGGCTGGCATCCCTAAACCTCAGTGGGGTACATATTCTAGAATTCCATACTACCTAGGTGTGCATAAACCTGACTTGGGTCAAGACTGCTGTGCACAGAAAGAACTCCTCTGAGGGTAGCCATCTTCCAACTGAGTCACTAAACCCACACCAAACCATGAGCTAGCACCCATTGCATTACAGAATGCATCGGGCTTTACTACTAGTTCACCTCGTATCTGGTGGTGGATGAAGGATCCCTCTCCACCTAATCGAAAGTTTCCACCCAGCCAGACCTGCTGAACAGCTCCTTACATGGAGCAGCTGCCAAGAGAAGGAGGCTTCCTGTAGCTTCCACATAATAGCCATCTTCTGTGAAGCAGTTATAAGTGATGTGTGAAAATGAAGAAGTGCAGGCAAATCTGAAATGGAGCAAGTTCTTGAATGACTGGGTCTTTGTGAGACAGTTTAACTGACTGTTGAGACAATATCTGGCTTTTGTAAATCTGAGGCGCTACTTCTGTTAAGAAGGGAAGAGAATAGTACTTACCGATGATTCAAAGGCATATACAATGAGGTACATGCAACTAGAAAATTAATTAATCAGCTGAACTTTTTATCATTGCCTTATGAAATGTTACCCGCTACATGTGCAGCTGCTTGGGATGTTCCACTCTGGGATGTGAAGCAGGTACTGCAGTCACTGGAGGCACCAATTATATCATCCCCTGGTCCAAACAGATCTACACAACGCCCAAAATTTGTCCCCAAGGTTCCCATGGAAGCAGGCTGATCCTGGGCATTGGTGGCTCCAACAGTGATAACCTATAATGACACAACAGACATGACAGTCTGCGCCACAATAATTACTGCCTCTCATTTTACGTTGAACAACACAAGCAAAGGATGGGGAACTTGATGGAAAAACCAATGCATGAAGTGTGAAACAAGCACATAGTCCATAGCTTTGTCTCTTACTCCAAATTTAGATTTCCTAAGATTTTTTTTGATAACCCAGATGATTAATCTTTATCTTCACTTGTTTTTGCAGATTTAATGAGGGCTACTTTTATTTACTCTCTTCACAAAACACTTACACAAAAGATTTATCTTCCTCCCCATTTTACACATTTCAAACCTAATCAAAGAAAGGATGACATGGCTTTGAAAATATGAAGTATTTTATAATCTGAAGATTATAAGATACTTTGTATAAAGTATTTGATAATCAAAGGCAGTGAAATTCTTGTGGATACTGATCAATGTCTATTAATCAGCCTTCAATCCATACAGCTAAAATTTAAAACAGCTATAATGGTCCATTCTACTGTTTAATTCCATGACATGCCAACATTATTATTATTATTTCAATTTATTTCCCGCCACTCCCAAACTGGCTCATGGTGGGCTACAATTGTCCACAATAAAAACCCACAATAAAAACCCCATTAAAACCGATCAGGACATTAGAAGACATACAACAAAACAACAATCCCAAAAGACACGGCAGTGTAACTCAACCTCCTATCCCTCCTATCCAATGGAGGAAGTGGGAAGAGGGCACAGATGACACATAGCCAGCAGCTGCTGAACACCTCTTAGCACTGGGGTGCCCAATCAAAACTTCTGCACCACGCCAGCCTCAACCATAGACCTGGCGGAAAAGCTCCGTTTTGCAGGCCCTACAGAATGCCAAAAGTTCCCACAGGGCCCTCTGCTCTTCTGGGAACTCATTCCACCAGGTGAAGGCCAGGACCGAAAAGACCCTGGCCATGGTCAAGGCCAGGTGCACATCTCTGGGGGCGAGAATGTAGCAAGTTGGTACCCACAGAGCATAAGGCTCTGCGGGGGGCATAGAGTGATAGGCGGTCCCTCAGGTATGCGGGTCCCAGACCGCATAGGACCTTAAAGGTCAAGACCAAAACCTTGAACCAGATCCGGGCAGCAACTGGCATCCAAAGCAGCTGCCTCAGCACAGGCTGGATGTGGGCCCTCCAAGATATTCCTGTGAGGACCCTAGCAGCTGCATTTTGAACCAGCTGCAATTTCCAGATTAAGCCCAAGGGCAGGCCCACATAGAGCGAGTTACAGAAGTCTATTCTGGAGGTGACTGTTGCATGGATTACCATGGCCAGGTGTTCAGAGGACAGGTAGGGTGGTAGTAGCCATGCCTGGCAAAGGTGGAAAAATGCCTGACCAGCTGTTACCCTAGAGGTAGCCCATAAAGGAACGGTGCCTCACACAGTTACACCTTCATGCACAGAAGCCCATGGCTGGAATCTGAGCAGGTGGCACACACAGAAACCAGCCTGACAGAGACTGACTATGGAGTCAGTAGGGCCTCTCAACAAACCTAGGAAGCCAGGCCAGGTCTACGTTATCTAAATCACCCCCCCCCCCAGCCAAAGACCATTAGACTATCTACAGGAAAGGAATATCCCTTCCAGGTACTAACTGCAACTTCTTTTGTCTCTCTTGCCCAGTGTAATTTCTGCCTAGCAGCACCTCTTATCCCCAAATGTCTTCCCCCAGTCCATCCTGATAAAACAAAGACAGGGCCATTAGCCACACATTACACCTAGCCAAGGTATTGTTCAACTTGATGAGATTACTCCACACCTCCCACTCTAGTGACCTCACAGTTCAAACCCACCAATCAGGTACTCATAATATCAGAGACCAATCAACAATCACGGACCTCCTAGTGGGCAGTATCTGGGGCTGGCCCGGGAATTTCAAACACTATATCAAGCCTTGCGCACACCCTGTGTGTGTGTGTGTGTGTGTGTTGTGCTATCCACACCCGGCATCCTGTCCACCCCTGATGTCGTCAACCCTGTGTCTGGGCTGCTTGGATCCAAGAAAGGTGCAGTATCTTGAACTTGTCCCCCTGTAGAACTTAGTGTAACTTGTCCCCCTGTAAAACTTAGTGTATGTATGGTTTTGCTTATGTGTGTGTTTTGAATGTATCCCAATATTTTCCCCAAATAAATCCCCTGAGTGTAAGCTTTTGTCTTCTTCATTTAAGAAGGGTTTCTTCCAGGGAAAGGAATACGTAAAAATTGGTAGTAAAGATCTTGCGTTACCCAGCCTCTTGCTATATTAATGATTCCCCAGCAATTTGGGTAACACAGCTAGCCTCTTAACCTATGCCTCCAAAGTTAGTGAGGCATTAATGGTCACCCCAAAATCCTAGCCTGGCGTGCAATCATAAGTTGCATCCCTGCCAGGGTGGTAAGTGGACTTCCTGATCTCCCTTCCTACTTCCCAGCCACAGGACCTCTGTCTTGGAGGGGTTGAGTTTCAGATGGCTCTGCTCAAGCCATTCCACCACGGCTTCCAATCATCTGGCAAATGGTTCCAGGGGTGAGTCTGGGTGGCTGTCCATGAGGAGATAAAGCTGGGTGTCATCACCATATTGATGGCAACCCAGGCCAAAACTCCACCCCAACGGGGACACATGGCGCATAAAGATGTTGAACAATGTGTGGGGGAGAGAACTGCGCCCTGTGGGACCCCACAAGGAAGTCAGTAAGGGTGCAACAGCTCATCCCGCACAGCAACTTTCTAGGCCGGGTTATGGAGAAAGGAGCATAACCAGCTAGGAGCTGTGCCCTGTATCCCTGCCCTAGAGAGGAGGTGGATCAGCAGTTCATGGTTGACCACGTCAAACATGGCCAACAGGTATAACAGAACAAGCAAGGCCAACAAGCCTCGATCCAGCTGGTGATGGAGATCATCCATCATTCCCTCCAAAATTGGGCTGATTCATATATGCTTACAAGACAGCAAGGGGAACAACCAGAGTTATGACCTCACTGGTGTCAAGGCTAGGATTATGAGCAGCAGACTGAATGAGTTGGAAAACACAATCCCAGCACCAGTAAGTACACAATAGTGAGGAAAAGCCAAGGGTCATGGAGAAATCCTCTTTATCACTGCATGATCTTTTTTTTAATTATTATTATTGAATTTATTTCCCGCCACTCCCTTGCGGCTCGTGGCAGGTTACAACAGTATAAAACCCCATAAGATACATTAAAACCAATTAACATGTCAATAGTTAATGACTACCTGGCAAGAGCGGCTAATCAACTACCCATTCCCCCCCTAGCAAGTGGAGAGGGGATACTGATGGTACTCGTGTCTAATCCCAATCCTCAGGTCCCGGGGGGGCGTAGATGTTAAGCCTGGTCTCAACCGTAAACCTGGCGGAAGAGCTCCGTCTTGCAGGCCCTGCGGAACGATGGAAGGTCCCTCAGGGCCCGCAGCTCTCCCGGGAGCTCATTCCACCAGGCAGGGGCCAGGACCGAGAAGGCCCTGGCCCTGGTCGAGGCCAGGCATGCTTCCCTAGGGCCGGGGACGACCAATAGATTTTCTCCCGCAGAATGTAAAGCTCTACGGGGGGCATAGGGCGATAAGCGGTCCCTCAGGTATGTGGGTCCCAACTCGCGTAAAGCCTTGAAGGTTAAAACCAAAACCTTGAACCGGATCCGGGCAGCAATTGGCAACCAGTGCAGCTGCCTCAGCACTGGCTGGATATGGGCCCTCCAAGGTGTGCCAGTGAGGACCCTGGCAGCTGCGTTCTGCACTAGCTGAAGTTTCCGGATCAAGGACAAGGGAAGGCCCACGTAGAGCGAGTTACAGAAATCTATTCTGGAGGTGACCGATAGCAATCTTGCCTTGCTATCTTGCCATTTCCCCCAGAATGTAGGTAAATAAAGGCTGAAAGCATGCACACTAGCATTCTGTGCAATGTACCTTCCCAAATGGTAGCAGAAAATGATAGTTCTATAGAGATTCACAACCCAACAAGAGGAGCTTCATAACCCACCTGATGGTTCCAACTGGTAGGTTCAAGACCAGGGCCTAAAGAACCGCAATCTGAGACCCATGGACTAAGGAACATTTACCACTTTACCTACCTCCGGTTCTGATGCTGGTGAGTATAGGCAAGCATCCTCTTTGTAGTTGCCTGCTGCAGCAATTATCACCACCCCCATCTGCACCATCAAGCGACAAGCTGCATTCAAGATGTGGCTGTAGCTGCCAGCCAAAGGGAGTAACATAATCAGAGGACTGTAGGGCTGGGCAGCCAGGGTCTTCTTAACAAATTCCAGACCTGTTGTGCAAAGGCAAACCAACAACTGAGCAAGCTTAGTATACGACACAGAATAAACAGAAACTGTTTGAAAGAGAGCCAAGCAGGATATCTCCCCAATGCAACAGTATATGCCAGGGCCATGACAATGACAACTGAGATCAGATGCAACACCAACAGATGCAGCAACAAAACAGAACTAGGTGTAGGGGAAACATGAGGCAAGAAGAGGCATTTCCCTGGCAAGGCTTTCTAAAGACACTGCAGTCACCTGAAGACGGCTACAAACTCCCAAATTTTGCAATGCCAACCGGTGCATGAGATTCTGACAAGCAGTTTACATGACTTGATCCTTTGGCCATGCATAAAATGCTGTTGTAGATACATACATAGGAAAACATCATCATTCCAATCATCTATAGTAGAGGAGAGAAATCTACAGACTACTGTCCAGAACGGCAATGCCAGTCCACCAAAACTAGACTCCCTTCTATAAACTGCCGGTGAAACCAAGACAGATACTTGTGTGCCCAAAAACCCATCCCTGTTTCTCTTGTGACATCATTGCTTTTCCATGACCTATGTAGTTCTGAGAGTTTGTAAACCCTTCCTGTATTACAACAAGATAAAGGAGCGCCTTGCAGGACATTTCCATGCCATGAACATTTAATGGCAGAAGCTGCCTTCAGGAATCTGCCAAAGGTTCTCTTTTTCCTAAACGGCTCCCCAAAAAAGTCAGATGAATTTAAGACAACTGGAACCTCACTCGTTGCAGCTAAAAGGTCTCCTTTAGCTGGTTTCTCCAACAGTATCAAGGTTCTTGCTGCTGGCTTCAGAATTAAGTTCCGCCATGGAGCGGCCGTTGCTACTCACCTCTTAGAGTGCCACTCACAGTGCCCTTCCCCCGGCAGTTCAATACCCGGAGGCTACGAACCCTGGCTCCTTTGGCCACACCAGCATCTCTCCCACTGATAACTCCAGCCAAGTGAGTCCCATGGCTGTCACACTTACTGGCCTGTCAGGGAGCAAAAATGATATGTCTCACTGTTTTCCACACACACACAAAATCATAAACTCCGCCTCCCACATAATCTCTGATAATCTATTAATGTGAGTGTATGCACAAAGGAGTGATTGGCTCCATTAATGTACATGGTTTTGCAAAATATAAGTTAAACAAACCAAAAGGGAGATAAATCAGATGTGTACTTTGTACACTGGAAAATACTATTGAATGGATTAAATTATTTCACAGAACAAGAATAGATACTCTCGTTATAAAGAATATACACAACTGGCTTCTTTATCTGGATTGACACCTAAATTGTATTTCTGAATGTAGGCTCCGCAGACCACCCTTTCTATTGGTAAAGATTCCATTTTCTTCATTTAAACTTTGTAAAAACTGACTAAACATGCTCATTCTCTTGCACACGGCCAAACCCACAATATTAGGTAGGACTCAAAGGGCCCTGTAGAAGTCACCAGACTCAGAAAACTCTGTGGCTTTCAGCACGCTTTATACAGACCCAGTGGTGGGACATGGCATAAACTGATACTTCTTCAACCAACCTGACTGAAGCACTTGGCCCACAATTATTTGCATATAATTTCTCCCACAATTCCAACAATACAGAAAGAGGACACAATATTTGTGAACACTGAAACAGAACCTGCAGCTCCACGTACCTGCCAATGAAAACGAGTACCATCCTCCTCTGGGACATTCTCAAAGTCAGTCACAAACAGCCTGCCCTCTATTTCCCGGTGGTTGCTCTGAACACCGGTGTCTAGCAGATAAATCTCAACCAGGTCACCTTTGTCTGCAAAGAGACATTTGATCAGCAATGCCAAGAGACAGTGCACATGTTGGCTGCTTGCAATGCTTGCTAATAGGAGAGGGTGCTTATCTTGTATGAGCAACTTACAAAGGGAGCTGGTCCAGTTTTATAGGCAAACTGTCCAGCAAATAGCAGGCTATGAACACAAAGGATTATTGAATTCAACATGAGCTTCCCTTCTTTCCTACTGACAGGCCAGAAATGGGGGACAAGTTACACAGTTTTCCTGTTTTCTGTGTGTTTTGAATTTGTAAGCTGTGTTGGGCTATGTGAAAGGCAGAGTATCTTATATTCTAATAGCAATGTTGGGAAATGGACAATACAGATCTTTCTGCAAACTTGGAAGGGCCTCTAGACTTGTACGAGAATGTAAAATCTAAAAAAGAAAATACACTGTGCAGCTTTAAACATCCCAAAATGATGAAATGAACACCTGTAGATTTAAAAAATGGATTCCCTCAATGGTTGTTGCTAGGCTCCATAGTATGCCAAGCTTGGTTCTGTCAGTAAGCGGCGAGGGGAGAGGGCTGGGCCCTTTCCAGGCAGGGGCTTGGACTAGATGGCTTGTATGACCCCTTCCAACTCTATGGTTTTATTCTATGATTTTGACCTTTAAGGAAGGGATCCTTGGGGCCAGGCCTGACAAGGGTTGCCACCTCACAGGGTTGTTGTGTAGATAAAAAGGAGGAGAGAATAAGTTAAGCCACTTTGGTTCCCACTGTGGAGAAAAACTATAGTTATCCTAGGTGAAGGCTGCAGGGAGGGGGCGGAAATGAAAAGATGAAGACAGAAGGGCAGATAAAGGTAGCTTGGCTGCTGGGTGTGAAGGAGACACGGTTGCCAATTCCAGGCTAGGAAATTCCTGGAGATTTGAGTGGTGGAACCTGGGGAGGGACATCAAACAGGTATAACACCATAGACTCCAACCTCCAAAGCAGGCACTTCTTCCTCAGGAGCTCCCATTGCCAACCTCTGGGTGAGGGCTGGAGATCACCAAGAGTCACAACTGTTCTCCAAGGGGCTGAGAGCACTTCTGTGGGGGGGGGGGGATTAGCAGCAAATCAGCCCCAAATGCTGCTTCTCAGTATCACAGAAGAAGAAAAAACCCTTAAAATCAAAACACACTGAGATGCCTCTTGGTGCAGGCTTTCCTATCTACTGCTTTTCAGTTCTGACATTTAGCTGTGGTTCTTCACAGGAAAGAAAGGTGAATCACCTGCCCTCTGCATTTCCATCCAATTTTGTTCCTGTCTCAAAATATCTTTCACACTGCAGGTGTACAAATGCGTGACTGCTGAAAGGAAAGTGTGCTTACTGGGAGGATTGTACTCATTTGATTGGTACTGCACTGGGATAATTCGGCCAAGATTCCAGGGAACACTCTGGGCAAACACGTAGGAATCCTCTTCTATGTAATGTACATGTGGAAGCCTCAAAGCCTGCACAAAGGAAACAAGAGAGGGCAAGATTGCTGTCTGCAAGATGCTTGGTGTTCAGCCATGTGACCCAGCTATTGCTTTTAGCAAGTGAATAATATTAGCGACATATAAGGAGCAGTTTTATTTTCAGGGTCACTTGAGATCCTGTGCCAAGAAAACATATTTACATATATACACATTTGCTTTAGGATGCTTTGGGCTGATCCTGCGTTGAGCAGGGGGTTGGACTAGATGGCCTGTATGGCCCCTTCCAACTCTATGATTCTGTGATTCTATGATTCTATATGGGCGTGACTGCAAGTACCTATGACACCTAATCATGCCATGCATATTTTAAGACAGATACCATGACTGAGCAAGTACAATGTAAATCCTCATGAATAATGTGAGGAATGAAGCACCTCCATGGCAGGGCATGAGTTCATCTAGCCCAGTACAGTCTACTCTTGAGGCAACTGGCACCTTAGCCCTGCAATCAGAAATCTTTTCACCTAGACTCTGGACCCAGATTCTGATTTCATAAACGTATGGATGCAACACATGGCTCTGCCTAGGAAAAATCTTTTTGTGTGTGTTGTTACCTTCTCCTAGAAACATACATTTGACCATGTTCTACTTTAGCTACAACTTAGCATGAGGAAATGTAGCACAAATAGTAAGGGAATTTCACAAGTAGTACGCCCAGTGCTGATACAAACTCCTTCCAAGAAAAGTGTTCATGTCCAGTGTTAGCATTTCTGTTTAATTTTCTGGCAGAGGTACACAAAATATGTCTAACTGCAGCAGCAGCTGACATTCCTGTGTATAACATGGGATGTTTCTAAAACATCTTTCTGCAGAATTCCAAGATTAAGGTCTGTGTTTCTATAACCCAGTGGTAGCTTGTGGCCTGGCTAACCTTTGCCTCCCGTTTGTTCACTTCATTCTGTCATCATGAGTCTATTTCAGAAACTTCCTTGAACAAACTAGAAGGCAGGCCTCCATGATAAAAGCCAGGTGTCATTTTGATGGTTTGCTGACTGATGTACCTGCTCAAATGAGCTTTTAAATATAAAATATGTGTATATCCAGTGTGAATTTATATAGGCAGCATCTTCTAGTATTCAGTGGGACTTGTTTCAAAATAAGATTGCATGGGATTGGGCTCCAGGGCTGGAGTCTTAGCATGCACTCTCTGGGTAGGGGCTAAGACCGTTGAAATAAAGCATGTGGTTCTTCCGGAATTGTTAGTAATGATCTTTTCGAAGTCTATCTCACAATTAGCTTTCACTGTTGGGGAGATGGATTATTTTCCAGTCGGTTACCCTAGCCTGTACTATTGGGACAAGAAGCTTCTGTATTTTTCAGTCAAAATCCCAGCAACATGCAGAGTTGCCTATGAGTATATATATGTGTGTCTCCCCCCTGAGATGATCTCAGGAAAAATTACTTTCCTGAGTCCATCTTCTGTGTAGCAAACTATGAACATTTTCTTTAACACAAGTTGAGATCTGCTGTGTATTTATGACCAGAATAACCATCACCATCTGTTTCATATTCACAATCACTCTTGCAGAATAAAATGCAGATTCTTACCCATAAGCATGCATTATGTGCCCTGGGGGAGAGGGAGCCACACTCACCACTTTTAAATCACCCTGGTTACAACAGCACTGTTAAATTAAGCCAAGGGTGTTTACTCAGTTATAAAAACGTGTAGAGCAAAAAGGAGCTTTATGACTAGGATGGCCAGCTCTGGCTTAGGAGATTCTGGGAGAGTTGGGGGTGAAGCCCAGGAGGGGACCTCGGTGGGGTATAATGCTGAGTCCCCCTTCCAAAACAGACGTTTTCTCCAGGGATCTGACCTCTGCCGTTTGGAGATCAGTTGTCATGCCAGGAACTCTCAGAGCTAGTTTATCCATGCAGCACATACAGCACATGTAGCACCAGGGGCCCCACAAGGTGCCTTCTCCCCCATGGATCAGTGCCATAGTCTCTCTCCTCCCCCCTCTTCCCTCTTTAAGAGCACTCGGAGAGACTCCACTTTTGGGGACCCTTCCGCCCCCAGTCTGGCTGCTCCTGCCACAATTGTACTCTGCGAGGGCCCACCAAATCCTTAAACCACTCCTGGGAAATCTACAAGTCCCACCTGGATGCTTGCAAAGCTGCTTATGACACCTTTAAACAAATACATTTATCTGGTATTAAGTTTTCATGTGCTAGAGCCCACAGGTGCATTTAATGATATAGAGCCTGTTCTACAGAAGCTCATGCATCAAAAAAATGTTTCTATTGTAACAGACTAGGCTATTTAACTAGAATCTAGAAAAAGGTGTCAAAAGTGACGACTAGATTAGAACTATCAATTATCAGTGATTTCAAAAATACTATCAGTGAAGATCTGCTAAAATAGTTGATACTTCCCTGGGTTGATGCCCTTTCCCAATTATTCAAGAACAAAAAAAGCAAAGGCCATCCCAAACACCTTGTGCTCACATCCTACAGGAACAAATAGGAAGTCTTTATTGATGTGGAACACATCTTCTGGCACACCTCCTGGGATGGAAATGGGTACAGACATGACGTCCATAGTCCCACCCCAGGGAGCGTGCCTGAGGAAGGGAGGGAGGCGGCCGGTGAGGCGGAGGCCAGGGCACCAGGGCACTGAGGGAGGGAGGCGACCAGTGGAGGTGGAGGCTGAGGTGCTGGCCAGGAAGGAGGGAGGCAGCCAGTGGAAGTGAAGGCTGCGGAGTCAGCTGTGAGGGATGGAGGGATCCAGTGGAGGCAGAGGCCTCTGGGGCCTGGGTTAGAGGCCACACACCTGGCCGAAGCCGCCCACTGCCCCACAGGCCACTAGGGGCCAGGATGGAAGCTGCATGCCTGGTCGACATCATGGCATCCCCCACAGGCCTCTGGGGGCCAGGGCAAAGGCTACAGGACTCCCGAGGGCTGGGCTGCTGCCCCCCAGGGGGCCATGACAGATGTGCAGGCACTGTCCTCCAATCTGGAAGAGGCTAGGGCCCTCTTTGGAGAACAGGTAAGGAGGGAGGGGGGAGGACGCTTTGTGTGCATGTTTGTGTTTTTGTATGTGTGTGTATCTGGTAGGGGAGGGACCAGGGAGTAGTTCAAGGAAGTGACTGGGGAGGAGAAAGTGGGGAGGGAAGGGGTCTCTGTGTGTGTGTTTGAGAGAGAGAGGGGGGAGGAGGATGGATCAAAGAGTTCAAGAGCAGGTATGTGTTCCACATACCTGTGAGAGCCCGAGTGTCACTCCTTTTATTGCTTATAGTACTTGCATTTTCTTCAAAGAACTCAGAGCAGCATTGTAGACAGCGATCCTATGTAGTTGCCTGTGCCCTTCCAATCCCCAAAGTAAGCTTTGCAGCTGAGCCATGAGATTTCCTGCAATCACACCTTGTATTCTATAAAGTATTATATACATTGATGATACTATAAAAACAAGACACTCTAAGCCATTGCACGACATTATGGTCTTAAACACAAAATGTCCCAGTAAATGAACATAAAGAAGTTGTGCTTTGTTTGTATTCGTTATTTTCATTTTATTGTATTTTATGCTGTATGTTTTGTTAATCTTTTCAGGAGCTGAGTGGAAGCCTAGACCTCTGGACAAAAAAATTAATAGATACCATATCAGGAGAAAGAGTGACTTACCATATGCAACAGATCTCTGCTCATCTTCACAACAAAGCCTTTAAATAACTCCTCAAAGACATGCAGGATTTTGATTTGGTAGCCACGCTTGGCTGCTCTGACTTGCAGATGCTGGGCAGTTCGTGATGTTTGGAGTTTAAGGCCTTCCTCTTTAAGCACCACAATATAATGGCCAGGCAAGCGCCATGCATCCTGTGTTTAAACATGATGAAACATGCAGGGAAACAGGGAGGAGCAATGAAACTCTGCTGATTTACAAAAGTGTCTGTGCCACCAGCAGGATACGCTGTCCTTGATGACATTCCACTATCCTTAACATATCTGCAAGGCAAGACCATTCTCCAACCCATACACAGAAGGCTGTATTAGCTGTTTCCGTGTGTGTAGTGAGCTGGAGATCCTATGATTATCTGGCAGCCAGGAGTTCCAGCTCTTTAGCGTTATCCAAACACCCCAAAGAGGCGAGCTAGAATTGCTATGTAAAGTATGGAAGACAGCCAACAGAGTACGAACAGGCTTTGGCAGTTGTGCAAACCTGTTGTTTAAATGGGGCAAAATACAGGGACCTGAATGTGATTGTGGTGCAGCCTGCCAAACTATTTTCCACCAGTCATAGAAATGTGAGCATCAAGCTTTCTAGTGAGATGTGATAGAGTTCTTTGAACTATCCCCAGCTGCAATTGAATTGATTGAAATTTTAGATATTAGTATTTATGGGGATTGCCCAATGTTGTATCAATTTGAGTACATATTTTATATTAGGATAGGAGTACTTGCATTTTACACCTTTGTGTATGAGCCTCTTGTGGCGCAGAGTGGTAAGGCAGCAGAAATGCTGTCTGAAGCTATCTGCCCATGAGGCTGCCCAGCAGCCGGCTCAAGGTTGACTCAGCCTTCCATCCTTCCGAGGTCGGTACAAGGAGTACCCAGCTTGCTGGGGGGTAAACGGTCATGACTGGGGAAGGCAAGCCCTCTATGAATACATCCAGGACTAAAAACCGGCTAAAGATTAAACGGAAGGAAAACTCAGGATGACTCTAAAGGGGAAATCTCTGGCGACCCAAACCCTCTCTGCCCGGGCATGGCCGATGTCACGAGTTATTCCCATGCTCTTAAGTTCTCCAGCGGCATTTGGGTCCACCAAGGCAGTGCTTCGTGTTCCGGAACGTGGCTGAGACCCCCCCCCCCTTCCCTAGAGGGAACTCTGGCTTCCCGACGGCCCCCGCGGCGAACTGGGCGCCAGTGAGGCTGCCCCGCGACCAGAGAAGGGACCCTGGCGAAAGCAGCAGCAGCAGCAGCAGCAGCAGCGCCCTCGGGCAGCAGCGCCCTCCCAGCCCCGCTCCGCACTCGAGCTCGGCCGGCAAGGGGGGCCTGGCAAGCCCTCCCGGAGGAGAAGGCGCCTCGAGGGCCAGGCTGCGGCGGGCAGACCGACCACAGGTGGCCCCGGATGCCTCCGCCTCTCCCGCCTGCCCCGCGGCTGCTCCTCCCGCCCCGGGTGCTTGGAGCCGACGGGCTTCCTCCCTCGCCGCCGCACGAGTTCGGCCACAGTGCCCGTCTGGCCGCCTCCCGCCGAGCCGCGGAGCGAGAAGCCTCGCCAGTCCCGCCGCCCGCCCGGCCACCCGCCCGCACCTGGCCGCTCCGGTAGAAAGCTCCCGCGACGCCGCCCGCGTCCTCCTCCTGCGAGGGCCGGCTCGGGGGCTCGGTGTCGCCGTCGCCGCCGTGGCGGGGGCGGGGGCGCGGGCTGGCGGTGGCCGGAGCCAAGACGACGATCGCGGCCAGGAGCAGCAGCAGCGGAGCGCGGGATCCGCGGCCGCCCATCGTGGCCCGCAGCTGCCCCGGGAGGCGGAGAGGCGAAGCGAGGCGCTGCTGGCGCGGGTGTTCGGTGCCGATCCGGATGGCGAGCGCCGCTTCCCGCGTGTGCCAGGCTGCCACGGAGCGGAGGCTCAGCGTCGGGCAATGGCATCGCCTCCCCTCCCCCCCCCCGGCACTGCCTGCACACTCACACACGCATACGCACTCTGGGCGCCCCCCTCCCTCCCCCTGACATCTTCAGGGTTTCCCCGATAGCTGGCCCGTGGATGGGTCAGATCACGCCACTGTTATCTCATCGCATCATCCTATCTTGTTAAACATTAATTGGAGTTTTGTCTCATCTGTTGAGACGAAGTTTCTGCCCCTTTTTGCTTCCCGGGGGTCATAGTACAAGGGCAGGACCTGAACCTGCCTCCCTTAGGGCAGGGCCCTGGGCACTGATTTAGGCGCCTGAGCGTTGTAGTGGATCTCCTGTGGGGCTGGCGGCCAAGAGGTACTCCTTACCCGGGGCTAGCTCGGAGCCAAAAAAGACAAGCACTCCCTCAACAACACACCATGGATAAAGGTAAAGGTAAAGGTATCCCCTGTGCAAGCACCGAGTCATGTCTGACCCTTGGGGTGACGCCCTCCAGCGTTTTCATGGCAGACTCAATACGGGGTGGTTTGCCAGTGCCTTCCCCAGTCATTTCTGTTTACCCCCCCCCCCCCAGCAAGCTGGGAACTCATTTTACTGACCTTGGAAGGGTGGAAGGCTGAGTCAACCTTGAGCCAGCTG
The DNA here is from genome assembly GCF_049243985.1 of Paroedura picta. Lineage (NCBI taxonomy): Eukaryota > Metazoa > Chordata > Lepidosauria > Squamata > Gekkonidae > Paroedura > Paroedura picta. Next base: position 79,924,798 of record NC_135372.1, read on the forward strand.
CTGGGATCGAACACCCAGCCTCATGGGCAGAGCTTTCAGACTGCATTTCTGCTGCCTTACCACTCTGTGCCACAAGAGGCTCATATTTTACAAAGTATATATAGAAAAACAATTGAGAACAGTGACAAAGATGTGGCAGATGCAGGCCTATCCAGACGAAAATCCCGACACCTGACAATAAGATCTGCACAAATCCTGCAATCACAAAATTTCAATTTTAGGAATGAATGGTTGCAAATATGGATTATATCAGTTCTACCAATATCCATAACCTGATAAACACCAATGAGAGGCCCGCAGAAATTTGACTTGCTATATTAAGTGTAGAAAATACCTAATAGACTACAAACAGGATTTAGTAGTTGTTCAGACCTGTTGTTTAAATGGGGCAAAATAACAGATTCTAAATGTGATTGTGGTGCAACCTGCAAAACTCTTTTTCATCTGTCACAGGAATGTAAGCATTGGGCGTTCCAAGGAGATGTGATGGAGCTCTTTGTACTCTCCCCTGTTGAAATTGAATAGATTTAAAACTTAGGTATTAGTATTTAGGGGGATTGCCCAATCTGTCTGCATAATCATTGTATCTGTATGTTTCCTGTGTTTAACTCTGCCATATCCTAAATAAATAAATAATTCTGGGTTCTACTCCAAGTTGCAATAACACCCTATACACCATGGATAAGGGTGCCCAAATAAGCCCTAAAGCCCCAGTCCAGCATCTTTAAAACTATTCCTGAACCTATCATAATATGCTTAGTGGCTGATGCAAGGAAGGCTAACAGCAGCATATTATTCCTTCTGACTTCAGTGTGACTGCTCCCGGGTAGAGCCAGCCTCTTGTAGAAGAAGAGTTGTTTTTATGCCCCATTATTCACTATCCAAAGGAGTCTCAAAACAGCTTGCAATCGCCTTCCCTTCCTCTCCCCTGTTAGGTAGGTGGGGCTGAGAGAGCCCTGAGAGAGACTGCTCTGTGAGAACAGCACTATCAGGGCTATTATGAACCCAAGGTCACCCAGCTGGCTGCATGTGAAGGAGCGGGAAATCAAACCTGGCTTGCCAGGTTACAAGCTGCCAATCTTAACCATTACACCAAGTAGTTAAGAGCGGCAGCCTCTAATCTGGAGAACTGGGTTCTATTCCCCGCTCCTTCACATGTAGCCAGCTGGGTGACCTTGGGCCAGTCACAGTTCTCTTGGAGCTCTCTCAGCCCCACCTACCTCACAGGGAGAGGAAGGGAAAGTGCTTTGAGACCCTTTTGGATAGTGAAAAGTGAGATTTAAAAAGTAGCTCTTCTAATTTGTTTCAGAAAAGAAATACTTGAGGACTGCGCGTGTGTTGAAGTTTCAAAAAGCAAATGCTAAGTACCCCTCTTATACTTCAAAATGATGCTCACAGAATATTTTATCCATCCCAATACAGCCCACTCCATGCAGTTTTCTGCCTCAGAAATTTGATTTTCTTGCCAAGACATCACTGTGGGCAGAATTGTTTGAGTCTCTCTCCAGTTGGTTCACTCACACGTTTCCATAGTTGTTTGCGTTTGTCCTCCTCTTCCTGGTTGTTTTTTTTCCTGTTTCATGCCCAAGTCAATGTGGCAAATGACCAGCTAAGGAAATCTGGACCACCAACCTGGCACTTGTGTGGAATATGCTGGCAGACGTTAGGGTGACAGGAGTTTGGTAGAGGAGACACACTTTGACGTTCTGACTGAGGTCCAGGACTGTTTTTCTGTCCTATCTGAACCAAGAAGCATATCCTTGAATGTCTGTTTGCCTGAGTATGATAGTGAGGAATGAAGCTTAAACCAGGCTAAATAGAAGAGTTCATTGGAGAGGGTCTCTAAAGGCAGAAAAGTGAAGAACTGTGAGTCCTAGGTGTAAACTGCACGGAGCTTTTATTCCAACCCCAGATCGATTCAGTCCCAGCCCTCTACACAGAATGCGATTTCCGTTTGGATTGGGGTGATTTAAAATTTCCTTCTGCAGCAAGAAGGATTGATCCGGAGTGACCCTACCTTTATTGTGCGATATCTTAGAGTGCTTTTAATCCTGAATATCTTATAAAATCGCATTGTTTTGAATCGGGGCTCTCCTCTGTGATTAGCCACAGGTGGTCATGTGACTAATTTGCCTTAAAGGAGAAGCCCCTAATTTCTCTCAACTTCTGTCGGTCCTGGATTTTTTCTCCCTTCTCTGCGTTTTTCAATCTTCTCCCCCTCCCCTCCAAGAAAAGAAAGATGCTTCCTGCTTGGCTCCTCTCCCCCCCCCCTTCAAGAAAAGAAAGAAAGAGGCTTAGCTCCCCCCCCCCCTTCTGAGCCACCCTAACCACGTGCAGAAGACTTTCCTGTTTCAATGGGGGGGGGAGAGGAAGATCCGAGTTCAAAGCGATCTGAATTCAACAGGATTGACAATGGAATAAACAAAGTAAGTGCAGACTCTGCCCTAGATAAGAGGACTGCATTGCTCCTGTCAGAAGAGGTTCACATCTTGGGAGTGCTTCTTGACCCAGATTTCCACATAGGTTCCTTTCCAATATTTTTCAGCAAGGACACTGTGGTCACATTTAGTTGGTAAACCAGCTGTGTTGTTCTGTATATCCTGTAGCCTCCACACAAGACCACGGCAACCTGCTGATTGTGAAAAAACCAGAGAAGCCAATTCAAAGACTTTAATTGGTCCAAAATGCTTGCAAAGTTAGAATATGTGAAGCGGTGAAACAGCTAGCTAGACAGTTAGCTCTCTCTCTTTCTCTTTCTATACATAGTTGTTTCTCTTCATAATCAAAATTATTTTATTCTTTAAGCAGCCTGATGCTCTGTCTCACAGCATATTCAGACTTTGCTAGCACAGAATGTAATAACCAAACTGGTGAGGAGCACTAATGCAGGAGCTCCACCGGTTGCTGTTTTTTTCCAGACTCCTCTTAAGGTATTGGTTCCGTCCTTTAAAGCTCCATCCAGCCTGGTCCTAGTGATGACTCTCTTCTGCAGGTGTCACCTCCGTCAGCAATTAGATTGTCTTTCACAACTGATGGAGCATTCATTATCTTGTTTATTTTTTAAAAAAAATATTTATTTATTTAGAAAAACAATGGGGTACAGAAATGAAAAGGGAAAGAGAAAAATCGGTTATGCAACATTTGTCAAAGACAACCATGTAGTTCATAATGTATAGGACAGAGAATATGTTGTCTTTCACCACTTCACAATAATTTTAAGGTATTATCTATAAAATAATATAATTGTTATTTCTGTTGGGGTACAATTGTATTCATCATTTAAGTTTTAAATTTCAGTTTTCATAACTAATCTCTTAATTATAACACTGGTTTCATCATTACTATATATTCAACATAATATATTTTCACCTTGCCTACAGAGTCATTAGAAACTCTAATAGATTAGTAGCATATCACAGTGTAAAAGAAAGTTTATAACATATCTCATATAGAGAACCAATTTATATTCAGGATATTACATTTGGAACAGATTTTGATTCTGCTCTATTTCATTTGTATATATTTTCTCATTTTAAGTTTGTCTCCTGCCAGCATATTATGCATAATACAATCTCCATCTTTCCTCAAATTTCATAATATGCCTGTTTCACAAATAGGTTGTCAATTTTGCCATTACTGCATATTCAGCAAGTTTATTTTCCCATTCTTCTAAATGTGGACAGGCATCCAGTCTCATTTTACTGTGTAACTAGTTCTAGCCACTGTCATCATGTATTTGAATATCTCTTTGAAAAATTTTGGTAATTTGTTAATAGCATGCTGTTGGCTTCCATTGGGAATCTAATCTTTAACGTATTCTACATTTTTAATGTATTTCTTTCCAATATTTTTTTGATTTTTTGAAAGTCCACTATATATGAAATAAAGTTCCATCTGTTCTTTAAGATTTTGCATCCACTTAATCATACATGTTTTCACTTGTTCATCTTCCATTTCTAGCTGGAATAAAATCTTACATATCTATCATAGTAAATGCTTTTTTTGTTTTATTATCAGCTGCTCAAATTCAGTCACATGTCTTAAAACTCCACATTCAATACTCATGATCCTCTTTAATCTTGAGAGTAATGGATAATATATCAGACATTCAATGTTTATACTTTCATCTTTAATATCTTGCCTAGATTTGATTTTCCCAAGGGTTTATCATGCCGTTTATCATTTTTATTTCTCATATTCTTATCATAATGAGCTTCTATTGGTGACATAAGCAAAGAGCTTGAGGGGATCAATAAATTCTGGTGTATAAATCATATTTTCAAAAATCCATTTTTGATTACATGACTTTTTCCTAACGTTATGATCTTTTGAGTCAATTTCTTAATCCATAAGTAAATTTGTAGGCCCTTATCAAGATCTATGGATTCTAATTTTACCATTCTTTGTATTGTGGTTTTAATCCAGTCCACAATCCACCTGCTGCTTGGTAATATAATTTTATATTTGGGATGGTCAAACTTCCTTTGCTTTTCTTTTTTTGTAATAATGTGAAGCTTATTCTTGGGGCTTTTTTGCCATTTGATATAAATGCATTTAACTGTCTTTGCCACGCTTTCTTTCTTCTATGTACATGGGTAACATTTGGAACAAAAAGTGTAGTTTTCACAGCATATTTTTAATTGTAGAGATTTGTCCCAGCCATGAGATTTTAAGTTTTTTCCATCTTAATAAATCTGCTTGAATCAATTTCCAAATTTGATTAGAGTTATTTTTTAAAGGTTATTTTTGCCCAGTCACATTTATTCCCAAATATTGAATAGGGTTAGTGGTTGTTGAGTACTTTATGCTCTTCATAATCTCTTCTTGTTATATAAAATTTCATTATTAGTTTTGATTTTTCCTATTAATTTTATAGCCTGATAGGGATCCAGATTCTGCAGTATATTCAATTATATATTATAATGATATCGGGTTATTCAAGACCGTTAGAACCCTATCATTTGCATAACTTTTCATTTTGAGCTCTATATCATCCATTTTTCTGTTCTGTTTTCTTGCCTAATTTTTATAGCTAAAAATCTCTGTTGCTAAAATAGATAATTAAGGGGACATAAAGGACCCTTCCTGCCTGCATGTTCGATCTTGGCATCTCCAGTTAAAAAAGCCTAAGCTAAGATGCCTGGGAAAGAGCCCAGCTTGAATCTCTGAATGAGTGCCAATCAGAGCAAATAAGTCTGGTCCATACGGACAGGCATCTCATGCCGTTCCATATATTCACACAATGGTGCTCAAACATGGAGGTTGTACAAATAGAATGGAGAGACTAATATATTCCCAGAAAAAAAGTAATTTATTTCTGGGCAATTAGACATTTCTTCTAATGCACTATTTTAAAGAAAGGTAGATGCTTCTTCAGTAGCTTCTGTGGCTGTGATATATTTGGTTTACTTAGAAGGTTTCCAGCTTCAAACTCTTATGAAAGGGGTTGCAGCTTGTATAAGAGATCCTTGACTAATTACTTTTTTTTTTGTAATAATTTTATTATTTATTATTATATAAAGCATTTACAGAAAAGTAAAAGAGAAAAAAAAGCAACCAGCTGATATGGTTTGCCATCCTCTTTTAACATACATATTCAGTTCCCATCACATATTAATCCTAGTCTAGAAGTTTTTATCATCTTTCTTAGAAAAATGATTGTTAATACATATGAGAGTATAATCTGTTATAAGAATATATTCTATTATTATCTTAAGTGATATAAAGTCGGTCCCCTTCATATATTGGCCCTGACCTAAGAGTTACTACTGTTGTCTTGTTGATACATATGAAATATAGTTTTCCGTCCTCTTTTAGCATACATATTAGTATACATATTCAGTTCCCATCATTTATTGATCCTGATCTAGAAGTAATTACCATCTTTCTTAGCAGAGTAATTGTTGATACATATGAGAGTATAATCTATTATAAGAATATATTCTATTATTGTCTTAGGTAATATAAAATCAGTTCCCTTCATATATTGGCCCTGACCTAGAAGTTACTGCTGCTGTCTTTCCCACAGGAAACCAGGAGAATGCTCCACTGTTCATCACATCCTTCAGGTGGTTGCAGAAAATGAAATTGTATTTTTTTCCATAGTGTCGCCTGATAATTCCTGTATAGAGTATTTCTGGCCCTTCTGTCAGGGCCAAAGAAGTCTCTTGCTTGATTCTTGCTTGCAGTCGCCTTTAAATAGGTTCTGTATACTTTGTCAATCCGGATCTCTTCCTCTGGTCGCACAGAGATATCTCCTGATAGCGTCCTGCGTGCTGTCGCCTTTGAATAGACTCTATTTATTTTGTTGATCCAAATCACTTCCTGCTCTAAATAGACTTCCAGGTTTTCGGTGCTTTCCTTCCTTAAATCTGTTTTCCCAAGTTCTTCCAAAGTGCTTTTGATTTTTACGTCCCTAGCTCTCTCCCCCTCCTGTTGATTAACTTCCAGACATTGAATTCTCGTTTGAATTATTGTTGGCTGAGTTGTGTTTTCATCAGCTGTTTTTTCCAAACCGTCGGTTCTGTCTAAAAGCTCTTTCTTAGTCTTTTGGATTTCATTTTCCAGCTTGTTGACTGCTTTCAGTATCTTTGAGTTCCCTTCGCATAACAAATGGAGAAGCTGTGCCTTAGTTAATTCTTCCATAGTTCTAGGCAGTCACAGATTATAAACAGAAAGTCTTGTGAGGTCTCGTGGGAGCTCGAGCGATCCAAAATTATCAGTTTGTCGATCTCCGTATAAAGTCAACGTCCCCCACTGAACTCTCTCCAACAAATCTTTAAAGTCTCTCTTTTCTTTAAGCTCTTTCTTTGTTTGATTAATGGGTGTGATTATCTGGGAGCTCCCACTTAACGAAAGAATTCGCTTGTAAATTGGTTGAGAAGGGGGGGAAGAGTTTGTGAGGAAAAGAAAGGAAAAACCAGAACACTCACAGTCTTTACTGTTGTAGATTTCAGCTCCTGTCAGTCTGGTAAAAGATGATCTGGGAAGAATGTAGGGTCAGCTGGTCGTTTCAAGCTTAGAAAGTTATTTACGACAAGGGCGCCATCATGACCTTGAGCACATGCTGCGGCGATCCGGAGAGCTTAGTCTCCCTCCCTCTCCACGGATCTGTAGGACCCTCAGGATGCCGTTCCCGGTTCCTGGGGCGACCGGCGAGCAGATTTGCGTATCTGCTCAGGTCTGCCAGGTGCGGTTGCTCCTGACCCTCAGCATGGCTTAAGAGCCGGACAGAAGCCCAGCTGTTACAGCGCCATCTTCAGTCGTCTCCCTTGACTAATTACTGATCATATCCTTATTTTGTCTACTTGGAAATGAAAAATAAAATGCACATTTTGATGAAAGAAATCCACTATGAATGAATAGTATGAATCTCTTGTCTACATCATCTTAAAGGTACTAGGACTTGATCTAGATTTGCAGGATCAGAGAGATTTTGATAAAGTTTGATTTGGTTAATTAGCACAAAGGGGGGGGTGAAGTTGAAGCCATTCCACATTTCATTTGAAGTCACATTATGTAATGAAAAATGGAGGGAGCGAATAACAGTTTTACCGCCAACCCCTGTCCCGCTTAGGGTCACTTTCATACTTAACACCCTGCAAGACTGACTTCACCAAATTACTTGTTGATTGCAATTCCAGCACAAATGGTGCTGGATGAGAAGTACTCATTGGGTTTTATTGGGAGGGGGGAGGTAAAACATTAGGTTTAATGTCTACAGTAGCAAAACAATGTTACAAAGAGCTATTAAATGCCCCACTAATACAGCCCACTGCCTATTTAAAATATAATTAAATTTAATGGGATTTTAATTTCTGTTCAGTCATGAGGAACCCCTGCACACGTCTGTTCGTAGTATGAAAAGGGGTTTGCTGCTTAAACTACCACGGAGTACATTCTAAGTTGTATCATTAAGAACATTCTAAGGAATTGAGACAAAGACTGAAAAAATAAAGGAGGGTCTAAAAGGGGGGGGGGGAGATATATCATGAAAGGGAGGGAGTAAAACGAAGGAAGGAGAAAAGTGTAGAAAAGAAGAAAAGAAAGTAAGAAAAGAGGAAAAGTTGTTTTATTTTCTGCAGTACATTTGTGCATTTATCCTTGCAACATCTGGCTTAGGAGACAAAACCATGGAAATGAGTGGAAGAAAAGGAAGAGGGAAAGACTGCTGGAAACAGCAACTCTGTTAGGAGGCGGCAACCTGGCGATGATTGGATCTGTCATGGGCGGTGCTTGCTGGTCTTGCCATGCTCCAATGCTGGCAGGCTTGATGGGTTTAGCAGGAGGAATACCAGATGGCAGGTTCCTGGCTCAGGAAGGGGGTGGTTGCACCTCCCAGATCCACCCAACACCAGTTCACATTCCTCCTGAATTTTCCATAGAACCAGCGGACTGACAGAAAGGCTGTTTCCAAAAGGTCCAAGAGTTTGTGGAGGTTGTTGTTGCTGTTGTTTTTGTTCTCCCACAATTGCCTTTTTCTTCATGGGCTGAGAACTGCTGTGAGTTAGAAGGGAGGTCACCATTCCCCACCATTGCTCTGCTTTGTGCTTCTGAGGCTGGGACATCTTTTCCCTCAGAGCTCCAAGCACAAAACAGCCTAGTTGCCTCCCAATCCATGCGCTGACCCTCCGTCAAGGAATAGGCAGTGTCTGCCTACAGCTCTGACTCCTCTGAGGAAGAGGCAGCCAGCAGGCCTGACCAAACCCATAGCCCGTAACAGAGACGCTGCAAGTCTCCTATTGAGAACCCATTAAAATTCTGGATATCACATTTGGAACAGATTCTAATTCTATTTCATTACCAGGACAATGTTCATAAAAGCAGCGAAGAAACTTGTAATACCTTCTACAGAAATAAGCAAACAACACAATTTATTCATTTCACTATAAAAAGGTAAATGTATCCCCTGTGCAGAGCCTCTTGTGGTGCAGAGTGGTAAGGCAGCAGACATGCAGTCTGAAAGCTTTGCCCATGAAGCTGGGAATTCGATCCCAGCAGCCGGCTCAAGGTTGACTCAGCCTTCCATCCTTCCGAGGTCAGTAATATGAGTACCCAGCTTGCTGGGGGGGTAAACGGTAATGACTGGGGAAGGCACTGGCAAACCACCCCGTATTGAGTCTGCCATGAAAACGCTAGAAGGTGTCACCCCAAGGATCAGACATGACCTGGTACTGGGATCGAACTCCCAACCTCATGGGCAGACAGCTTCAGACAGCATTTCTGCCGCTTACCACTCTGCGCCAAAGGGCTCATTCATTTCACTATACTGTACTTTAAATGTCCAATTAATGGTTGGCTTGTCCAATTAAATAAGGTCAGTTTGTATATTATCATGGTGGGTTATCATCACCCTTGCATCCTTCCCCTTTCTACTTATTTATCATCTACCTAGTTGCTTTAAATTGTGCATCAATTGGTCATCTGCTTAACATTTATACATGAAGCTTTAGATTACAGCATGAGGACTGGCTTTGCCAGCAGAGGGCAGAATGCCACAAAAGTACCAGTTGCAGAACCATATCCTGGGTGTTCATTGTTAAATGGAAGACATGCAATACTCAGATAACCAAATGAATTTTCCTCAGATCAGATTAAGCTCTGTATTAATAACAGTTGTTAGCCTTCACTTACTTTCCTCTCATATCTGTATCCTGCTGTTCCTCCAAGAAACTAGAGTGGTGTAGATAAGGTTACCCCGTTTTGTCCTCACAACAGCCCTTTGAGGTAGGAGAGGCCGAGAGTTTCTACCCCATTCAGAATTCCTTCCATTTTCAGAAAGCTCTCCTTTGACCCAACCTCCCTTTTCAACTGCTGTCCAGTTTCCCTTCTGCTATTTGTATCTGAAGTCCTAGAGTGTGTTGCTTTCTCCCACTGTAGCGATTTTTTAAATCTCGTTTTGCAACCTGTCTTTTAAAATCAACTGCATTCAATTTTATTCATTAATCATATATATCTTCCACTGCCCAGCCATGATTGGCTTCCAAAATTATTCAAATTAATTAAATTCATCACAATGTTTCGGGGCACAGCCTTGCAATGGCTGGTCTCCTTTCTTCAGAACCAGAACACAAAAGGTTGCAGTGAGGGAGGAGCAGTGCCTTTGTATCGTCTCCGCTGTGAGGTGCCACAGGGTGTGATTCTCTCCCACACATTGTTTAATATCTTTATGCGCCCTCTGGCCCAACTGGTCTGGAATATTGGGTTGGGTTGCCATCAGTATGCCGATGACACCCAGCTTTATCTCTTGATGGACGGCTGCCCTGACACCCGCACACATAAACAGAAATATTTGTTGGTTGTTCAGAAGCTGTAACACTTTGGCTCAAGCAAAGTCGGCTGAAACTCTACCCCTCCAAGACAGAGGTCCTGTGGTGTAGCAGAAAAGGGACAGATCAAGAAGCTCATTGACCATTCCTGGATGGTGTGCAACTGAAGACCCAGGTCACTAGGGCAGCCCAGCTGGCATTTTCCCACCTATGCCAGGCATGGCTACCAGCACCCTATCTGTCCCAAAACACCTGGCCACAGTGATCCATGCGATGGTCACCTCCATACTAGATTTTTGTAATTTGCTCTACATGGGCCTTCCCTTGGTCTTGATCCAGAAATTACAGCTGGTGCAAAATGCAGCTGCTAGGTTCCTCAGTCGTACACTTTGGAAAGCTCACATCCAGCTGGTGCTGCATTGGTTGCTAGTTGAATACTGGATCTAGTTCAAGATTTTGGTGTTGAACTTTAAGGCCATTCTCAGTCTGGGCCCAGTGTATTTGTGGGACCATTTAACCCCCTGTGCCTCTTGCAGAACCTCACGCTCTGAGGGTACAAATAAGTTGGTGACCCCTGGCTCTTGTGAGGTGTGCCTGGCCTCGACCTTCTCAGCCTGGCCCCTGCCTGGTGGAATGAGCTCCAAGAACAACTGAGGCCCCTGGCAGAACTAGTCCAGCTCCATTTGCTTCTTCCCACTTCCTGACCTCTCAACCTTTTATCTGCCTCCCCTCTTCAGCTTTATTATTAATTTCCTTCCTTTATACTTCACCTTTCTCCCTAATGGGGTCTTAAAGAAGCCTGCATTGTTCCACTCCACTTTATCTTCACAGCAACCATGTGAGGTAGATTAGTCTAAGACAGAGGGACTGGCCCAAGGTCATCCAGCAAGCTTCCGTGGCAGAGAGGGGATTTTAACCTGGGTCACCCAGATCCTAGTCTTATCCTCTAACCACCACAATATCCTGGCACTCAACTTTCCCTCCCTCCTTCCTGGCAGCTCCTTCCTGGGAAAAGTCGAACCAAGTTACACAAGTCCTGTGGTAGTAAGTTGCTCAAGTGAGTTGTGTCGTGGCTGCTGTTAGGGCCAGGCAAGTTGTATGACATCAAGTTGCCTAGTAATCACTGCTGGACTTGGAGGAGAGGTGCGAACTACATGGTAACAAGAAGTCACCCAGGGGAGTTGTGTAGTAGGCGCAGTTCAGCGGCCTTGGTGATCACGGAAGCCCGAAGCAGGGCGTAGGAGGCCAGCACCGCCTCAGCCTTTGGTGATTGCCGAGGCGGCCGAACGGCTCTGAAAGTGCACAATCACGCCGAAGCTACACAACGATAACAGTCACATAAAGGTACACAACCAGGTGGCTACTGCTGGCCCTGGGTGAGCTGCACAAATCACATGGTAGTGAGTCACCCACTGATTGCTGCTGGGCATGGCTCTGAGTCCTTCCTCTGCTTTTTCTGTCCATTGTGAATTCCCTGAGGATCTGTCAGTGATCCTCATCTATTCTCTCTCTATAAGTTGTTGCCAGGTGACCTCCTCAGAGTTCCATGGCTTTCACTGTACCACTGATATATCTCCCCCAGCTCTACCACTCTAATTCTGACCTTATCTTTCTCTCCAGTTATCTTCCATTTCCTGTTAACTGTTTGATATTTCTGCCTGATACCTTACTACAGTTTCAAACGTACATTGCCCAAGATTGAACTCATCTCTCCATAGCCGAGAACCACTAGAAATTTCCACTGATAGGTTATTTATCAGTGGAATAAGATATTTTCCCCTCCATCTCTCGGTGAAAAAAGGACCCCCCTCCCCAATGTTATTTCTGGAAGACAAGAAATCCCCACAAACAGTATGGGAGGAGTTGGAAATCTTCAACAGGACAGAAGAATTGGTGGAGATTGTTCCCCTTCTGTCCATGAAAATCCTTGAGTGGCTACAAGCCCTTATGTAATCTCCTAATGTATTGACAATCTACCCTACAGAACAGACACAACCCCTTAGGGCTTTTTTGTTCTTTCTCCTCTCTTTCCCACTATCATTGCCCTCCTCCTGCCTTCTTATGTTCCTCAGGACTAAGAATCAATATTATGCAGATATTCTTCCTACTGCATATTTGGAAAGAAAGCAACCCCCTACATTCGTTGACCAAATTATGCCTCAGTATGGGACAAAGGCAGTCCCATGACAAAGCCAGACCTTATTACTAGGGCATAATCAGTCAGCCACCTCATGCGCTGCCTAAGAAACTCAGACATGGTCCTCTAAATGCCCCTTTTAAAATTTCCACTCAGGTGAGTTTTTTTTTTCTTTCTGGTAACACTGTTAAGTCATTTGGCTCCAGCATTCAATGTCAAGGTTATTTACTAGGACTCTGATTACTGCCTCAGCCTTTCTGGCATATAGACAGTTAACATTTTAGGATTTCTTTTTGCCTTTTTAAAACCTTCATGCAGGAATGACTCTTCCTACAATATTTAACCTAAACCGAGTCTGAGTTTCTCAGTCTCAGCCAAAAGCAGCCTTCATATCTTCATGGAAATATTCAGCGTGCAAAGATAAAGAAATATTCATACTCCTGGGGATGTGCAAAGCACGGGAAAAGAGTGAGCCAGTGACTCTTTCCACCTCTGTCAAGGTTGTCATTTGCCTCTTTTAGAGGCAACTGTGTTTTCCTTCTGTAGAGCAAGTGACAGTTTGGGGTTGTGGTGTTTTGCTTTCAGAGAACAGCAGAGCAAAGGTCCCCCGCTTGAGCACTGGAAACCTTCTCTGAAGCCCTTTCATTTTTGTGCAAGCTGCCTTTTTGTGACTGGTTCCATCCACCAAAATGCCATTTTATGACTTGTGGCTTTAAAGACTCTTGACAAAATTCATCAGGTCTCATAAACAAAGCCTACCCATACACTGTTTAAAGATACTGATGGATACTCTTAGATAATTGGATAGCTGAAGTTGATACAATTTGGAATTACACCTGCATCTTTGAATTTCCATGATCCTCACACCATTCCGAGAATTAAATGGAATTGGAGGTCAAATTAGTATGCGGTTGTTTATGAAACATTTTAGATTATCTTTTGAGGGTTCAAATGTTCTGCAAGTCCATGTTATTGTTGCACAGTCACAGAATCTGATTATAGCAGTCATTTGGGGATCCCAAGAATTCTAAACTGTTAGTTTTGGCTCCTTCAATTCACAAGTAGACTTCCATGCAGAACAGAATTTTTCTGCCTATGGCTTCCACTGTAGCCTTCCGTGTCCCTTGAATAGCTGCCCGTAGTTTTCAGAGAACAGCTCTGGGTATTTGTGAGGGGGTTGCCTCCCTTGTACTGGTAAGGTACTGGGTCATGTCTGACCCTTGGGGTGACGCCCTCTAGCGTTTTCATGGCAGACTCAATACGGTGTGGTTTGCCAGTGCCTTCCCCAGCCATTACCATTTACCCCCCCCCCCCCCGCAGCAAGCTGGGTACTCATTTTACCAACCTTGGAAGGATGGAAGGCTGAGTCAACCTTGAGCTGGCTGCTGGGATTGAACTCCCAGCCTCATGGGCAGAGCTTCAGACTGCATGTCTGCCGCCTTACCACTCTGCACCACAAGAGGCTCTTGTATTGGTAGAGGTGTTCTTATGCTGAAAGTGACTGCAGGATCCTACCCTTAGTACCTGATGTAAACTTGAAAACATGTGAGCCCTGCTTGCTCTACCTGGCTCTTCTATGTTCATAATTTAAAGTATGGATAGTAGTAGTGAGATTACATAATATCTTGTGTGGTGAAAACCACATTTCTTTCAGGTTAGAACAGCTGTCTTGGAAGGGGGAGAAACAGGTCTGAACAGGTGAGTTCATTTTTCTGTATTTTACAAAGCTAATCCCCTGTGTGCAGTGTTTAGGAAACATTTTTCTTCTGTGCACACCCAACAAGTATTTCTCAAAAGCGTACACAGAATCCACCTGACTGTGACATTGCTTTCACCTTTCAGTGTTTCTACATAGAAGAAACTTTGCACATGATGTAGTGCTGGACAATCAGAAATTTTGCTAGTGTGGCATAGCTCTATTTTTCTGCATTTGGAATCTTGCTGAGATGTTGGAAATGAATGCAAGAAGCAGTCAGTGCATACAGCACTGATAAATCAAACCCTCAGAAAGACAGATAATTTCCATGTATGCATGGCAAGCAAAATTTGATCTCTGTTTTTGTGGGGGGGGGGTTGCCTTGAAAAGTCAGGCTACAGATAAGGAGTGCTGATTTGAGGGATCTTCTTTATGTTCAATTTAACTTGTAGCAAGACTTCTTAGGTATTTGTATTCACCTATAGTTTGCCATGGCACAGCTATTGCCACATACTAACTGGATGCAAGTTTGATACAGTTAGCGACATGTTATTCTGAATGCTTTTATGATTGGTCTATGGCTCTGGCAACATAGGATTTAAAAAGCACAATGATATTCCCTCTGCAAATACTGAGAAACTGAAAGATTACAACAGGCAGGATTAGAGGTGGGCATGAACCTGGAAAATGGGAGTTTGTTGTTGTGGGTGGTCATGGGTAGGGGGATGTCATTCCCCCCAACTTGCACGGACCCCCCCTCCCCCCATGTTATGAACCTTTGGGTTCACTTGAGTTTGTTAACTGTTGTTTCCTGGGATACTATACATGTGAAATTCAATGTGGAGGCCCACGAATGTGTCACCTCACTGTGGACATGGTTTAAGAGAAGCGTTGCAACCGGGAACAAAGAAGTCCTTGAACTGACGCCCTGGCCAATCAGGAAAGACTCCTTTGCTCCCAGGCAATTTAATTTGCAAAAAGGAGCTGTTTACACATTTACTCATGGCAGTCTTTCAAATATCTATACTTATATCCACTCCAGGATATCATGGGGGAAAGGAAGGATCACCACGAATCAATCATGTTGCAGAGAGAGAAAATTTAAAGCACCCCAAATCAAAGTGGAAATTGAATTTAGTGTAGACTGCAAGGATTCATTTGAACTGGGAGCCTCATGCAGACTACACCCTGCAGTGGATATAAGGCTCAATATTTCAAAAACTACCATGAGCAAATGTACAGATCTGTGCTCTTTGCAAAATCACTCTGCCTGATGCCTTGTGCCTGAACGCTGTAGCAAGGAAGTCTTCCCTGACTGGGCAGGGCGTCAATTAAAAGTCTTCCCAGTTGCAAGGCTTCCCTTAAAGTGACTGTGCTCCAGAAGCTCTAACTTCTCTCAGCAGAGATTAGCCTCTTGGTTCCCCCCCCCCCTCTGCTGTCTCCAACCCTCCTGAGACTCCTGCTGCATTTGGCTCTACCCCCACCAATTCTGAGCTTCCACAATCAAGTGCAAAACACTTTATGTTTCAATGGGGAGGGAGGGGATAGAGGAAGACCTGAGTTCAAATTGCTCTGAATTCAGCAGAATCCACAACAGAATAAACGAAGTATGTGCAGAATCAGCCCTGTTTGGGGGTGGGGGAATCACAAAAGGGGATGCCAAACTGATTGTACCCTGACGCCGCAAAAGCAGTGATTTATGACTGGCTTCAAAATTCGTCAATGGAGCATGATCAGGGGAAAGAGGGTGGAAAAGAGAAAAGCATAGAAAATGAAAACTTGACGGGTAAAAGTCACCTGTGTGTGATCTGGGGGAATGAAGAGAGGGGAAAAAACATGGAAGCCAAGATACTGATTTGGCTATCCAGCCACAGCCACCCCAGATACCAGGAAAAGGGGCTGGGTTTGGAGCCACAGCCCCTCGCCACACACACACCCAAGGGAAGGAGAATCTTGAGGCAAAGCTGCACCTCAGATTCAGAATGCTGGGAAATAGAAACCAGGATTTATTGGTGAATTTTCACCCCAATCCCAGTTAGAAAGTTACAAATGGATGTGAGATTGTTTTATCCGCTGAAATGCTGAAAGCCTATATGCTGATTTGGCTGTGCAACGAAAGCCAGCCAAATTGTCATTGGATGTAAAGCAAGGGAAAGTCCCAAGGCACAGGAAAACCAAAGGAAGACCCAACCTGGGGGTGGGGGGATTGCCAGAGGGGATCCAAAACTGAACACACCCTGATGTGGCAGAAACAGTAATGTCTGACTGGCCTCCAAGCATGTCAGTGGAATGTGAGCAGGGGAAAGAGGGTGAAGAGGAACAAAAACCGTGCCACAGAAAGCCACAGAAAATTAGAACTTGATTGGTAAAGGTGATACTTTAAGGTAGACCCATATGTGATTGCAGCATGGGGGGGTGGAGGAAGGGAAAGAAATCTGAAAGCTAGTAAACTGATTTGGCTATTCATTGACAGTCACCAAAAATACCCAGACCAAATGACAGGGCTGGAGTCACAGCCAGGGCCACTCATCCCCACCCCACCCCCCAAAAAAGGAAACTATTGAGACCAAACTGTGCTTCACATTCAGAGTGTTGGGGGTCAGGATTTATTTGTGGTCTTTAACCCCATTCCCAGAAAAGAAACTAAAAGGAAAATAGGGTATCAAATGAACACCCAGGAAAAACCTCACCCAATATGAGATGTATCCCAGAAATGGAACTCTGATTGTGTTTGAGATGTTGATATTTGCTTTAATGCAGAAAGCCAATAAGCTGATTTGGCTGTGCAGCATCCAGACTAGTTGTAATGCAATGACCAAAACCACAGCCAGGGAGGGACACCCCCCACCTTGCATGCGCGCGCGCGCACACACACACACACACCAAGTGAAGGGAAAACCCCAAATAAAGTGTTTCCCCAAAGAAAAGTAGAAATCTGGATTTATGGAAGATCCTTCAGCCCATTTTAAGAGAGAAAATTAGGAGAGTTAAACCAGAAGATGTTTAATAGGAAAACCTTTAAAGAACACCACATTGGGGGGGGGGATTGCTCCCAGACAGAATAGACATCTGCCTGCAGCCAGTGGGAAAGCCTAGCCAGTGCCACAGGCACAGCAAAGCTTAGATGAAAAGCCAATCGAGCACCAAAGGGAGGAGGGGGCTTTGAATGCCAGCTAGAAATTATCAGCCAAAGACCCACAATCAAGACTGAAGGTTCTTCTTCTCTCTAGAATCACTCTATTTATCCCACAAAATTCTCTCCCTCCAAATAGCAATGCGCCCCTCTCTCTCTCTCTCTGCCACCCAGTCCCACGGAGTGCAAAAGAACACAAAGCTCTCTCACATGGCCTCAGGGATTATATATACCAAGGCATTCCCATTGAAACCAAGGGGAGCACTACTCAATACTGGAGTAGCCATGGAAATCAAAAGACAACCCTGCCAAGTCCCGTCTATGCCGGAAGAGAGATTTTTGCGCGCTTCACATGCTCAATGTGTGTGCACTGAGGGAGGAAACACCACCACCCAAAAGCCTGCAGATGTACACAGAGGGGCAAAACTCATATGTGGTCATGCACAGTTTGCAAGCCATGAACTACCAAATTTTGTGGGTTTGTAGAGACCCGTGGGTTGGGTCATGCCTATCTCTAGGCAGAATTTTAAAGAGAAGTGGATCAAAGCTATTCAAATTGCCCAGCATTAGATACATGACAGTCTCCCCATAACATTCATGAAAGAAGATGTAGTGAGTACTAGGTGGATCTTCTGCAAATGCAGCTGAGGTTGCAACCTTCCAAGAAAGCCTTGAAGGGCACTCTGTGGCCATAAACTGAACTTTTTATTTAGTATAAACAGTACGTTCAAAGTTATGGTTTACATGGTGTACAAGTAGGATTAGCTCTCCCAATGCAACTTCCAGCAAATACAACAGGTTTTAGCAAAGCTTTAGAGTTAGGATAGTGGGGAAAGTCAGGACATCTGATATCATTACATGGCTGAGTATCCCCCCTGCTGCTCCACATCATATAGCACCTACCTGGACCATATGACTTTGTCTCATACCAAATTCATTGTGGCCTCCTCTGACTGGCCGTGACTCCCCATGATCACAAGTAGAAAAGGGACTCCCCCTTTTGCTGCATGAGATCCTTTAACTGGAGATGCCAGAATTAAATCTGTACCTTCCCTCATGCAAAGCACTTGTTCTACCACTGAACCACATCCCCATCATTTCTTTATTTATTTAGTATTGCATTTTTATACTGCCACTCCCAGAAACTGGCTCATGGCAGTTCACAAAACAAGAACAAAAATACAGCAATATCAGATAAAAGAAATTCCCTTAAAACAATCCCCAAGCACATACAAGATGGTGGTAGGCCAGCTATCCTAAACAAAATGTTTCCCCATACTCCGGGCATCGGCCTCAACATAATGGAATATAACTAGCTAGGAAAGGTAGAATCAGGCTCCTGGTACAGTCTAGTACTGCAGTAGGAGCCAGGGGGAAGGGAGGGGGGGACACAATCAAACACCCCAGAGCTCCCACCTGACCTCAACCAAATACCTAGCAGAAAAGCTCTTGCAGGCCCTGCGGAACTCAGAGAGTCTCAACAGGGCCCGCAGCTCATCTGGGAGTTTATTTTACCAGGTAGGGGCCAGTACCAAAAAGGCCCTGGTCCTGGTCAAGGCCAGGGGCACCTCCTGAGGCCCCGGGACCTTCAGCAAATTCATACCCGCAGAGTATGATTAGCAAGGTAAAGCATATTAGTTTCAAACCACGGGCAAGGTAAATCACACATTACTGAAAGGGAGCCAGGAAGCACAAAACAGGACAGTTTATGGCCAAAGGTCATAAGCTGGTGAGACCAGCACATTGCGGTTCCAAGTGTGGCACACTGTTGTCACTAACATATGTTGTTATTATGCTAGATAGGGGAGAACCTAATTCTAACAGAAACAATACAATTTTATCTCATGGAGGAAATTCTGACCAATCCAGTGCAATTTTATCTTCTTGAGTGTGAGAGCTATAGTGATATCTGTATTTCCCTTCCAGATTATCTCGTGTACAAATATGTGGGTTGGGGTACTTGGTTATTTCTCTTCACCTACAGTTTTTTAATTTCTCTACTATTTGTGAGAGATGAAAAATACAGGCAATTTTATTTTTAGTGATTTTATAAATAAGTAGGTGTTGTTGTTTTTTTACCTCCTAAAGACCTATTAAAACCGAAGTACAAATTAATTACAGACTCTGGATATGGCAAAGAGTGCATTGCAGAATGAATTCTTATCAAAATTTCAATATCTTACTATTTGGAGTATGATGTCCAAAAATATTAAAACTGTGAGTGAACTAAACACTAAGTAGACCATGCTTCATTTTTTATGTATATGCTTTCTCTTTTATTTTACTTTTCCTTAGAAAGTCCTGAACCCTGGCACTGAATCCAACCCCAGTGAACCATGGCTCAAAATAAACCTTGTTTAATACGAATATTAGTTGACAAAAGAAAACTCATAAGTTTCCATCCTCATAAGTTTTCTAAAGAATCAAAGACAAGTGCAAGGAGTGTTCAGTGACCGACCAAGGACTCTGTGCTCTTGTGGAAATTTCCAAATGTCTTTACCCTGTTTCATGCTTAGAACATTGGAAGGGGTAGCTTGTGGTATAGAGAGGCATATTGCAATAGTCTTGTCTTGGTAAATAAAAAGTGATAAAAGATGGATTTTTCATTTGCAAACTTTTTGGCAGATAAAGTTTTTAAGCTCAGCCTGGAGTTCTTGCCAAATTTGATGACAGCAGTCAGATGGGGACTCTGCTTGTACCATCTGGTCCTTTTTTGGACTCTTTTGTCCTGGTCACCCTTGCAGATGTTGATAGGATCCTGACTGCTGTGAAACCAACTACCTTGTCCATCGAGGCTGGTAAAATCATGCCATAAGAAGTGAGTGGCCATTTGAGACAGATTATTAATTTGTCTCTCACACAGGGCCACTTTCCCAGCTCCCTTAAGGAAGAAATTGTTAGACATTTGCTAAAGAAACCCTCCTTAGATAAAAAGAAGAAGCCAATTATCGCCAGTGTCTAATCCACCTTTACTGGGGAAGGTAATTGAGCAAGCAGTGGCCAAGCAGCTCCAGATTTTCCTCAGTATGTGGCTGTATGCCACTCACTATTCCCTTTGACCACTCATGTGTAGCACAAGCAGTTTGGTGTTACATGCCTCTTGGAGCCAGTGGAGGCATCAATCTGGACAGACCAAAGCCCATGACAGGACTAAACTTTTCTGTGAATCAGCCCTGATGAAGAGGGGGAATGCTCCACACACAATCAGCTGAGGTTCCTAAGCAGGGAGGGCCTCATTTTATTCTGGGAATCAGCATTCCGGAGGGTGAATGTTATTGTGTATAAATAACCCAGAATAGTGAGATTCGTGTCTAGAAGCACCTTAGAGACCAACAAGATTTTCAGAGTATAATCTTTGAAGAGTCAAAACTCCAACTCCAGCTCTCAGAAACGAACCCAGAATAAAATACTGTATGCGAACCATAAGGCTGTGATTCTAAGCACAGTTTCTTAGGAACAAATCCCATTGAAATCCATGGGATTTGCTTCCAGATAATTGTGTTTGAAGCACAAGTGCAATTCAGGCTTCATTGGCCTAAATTTCAGATGGCCTAGTTTAGATAGAGCGAATGCCAATCCCTTTGCCATGCATTGTCAATTTCATTCAGCCACTACCCCCATGGCTACTCATAAGCTTGGCTTCCTTCCTAGGGAGAAGGAGCAAACTGACAAGCCAAGCAGTTGGCAGGCTTCAGAAACAGACAGAAATCACTCCTGATTTTCCACTGCAGTGAGCTGACCTCCAATGGCCAAGAGGCATGAAGCAGAGCAGAAAGCAGGACCTCAACGCAAAGGTGCAAAGAGCACATGGCCAGCTCTCTGTTGGGCTGCTGCTCCCACATGCCAGCGGCTTCAGTGAGGTCACACTAGTCTATGAAGCATGAGCAGTGAGGTGGCTGAGCATCTCCACAGAAGTGCTTTTCAGCCTACAACTAATTCTTGATAGTAAATAAGATAGAAGTGCCGTGTGTTTGGAGATTTGGCATCATTTAGGAAATGTAAAGATGTATGCATTCACCAGTGGTTCTATATGAATTGTTATTCCTGTGACTAGGACTGGTGAGATAGTAAGACACAGAGACAGAGACTGTGCCTCTGTATACAGTGTCCTTTTCATTGGGGCTTGATTCCCTTAGTGTAAGAGTTCATTCCGTGAGTTGGAAGATGAAATTTTGTAGAATCTTTTGATAGCTTTACCACAAACATATTGATGTCCTTAAATTGTAAGCACGAAGGGACTTCAAAAGTCACCACTGAACCCTCTGAAGCAGGAGCCATCACTTTCAAAACTGTCCCTAACAAAACAATCAGTGTAAAGGTGAACATGTCCTATAAACACATCAGTTACATCTTCTAGTAGGCAAAATTCTCCCAGAAGTGTAGAAATATAAGGAGGTCTCCAAAAAATGTAAGAAACTCCCTTGTCCCCCCCCCCCAAAAAAAACATACTGGTTTGATGTGGCCTTGTTTTTCTGGAAGAAACTGTTGATTATGTACAAAAAATCATTTGTAACCATATCAACCGTTGGAACCAGTTGATTATCAAAGTGATTTATAATATCCCCTGACCAACTCTAATATCTAGGACAGGTATAGCTAAACTGTGGCCCTCCAGAGGTCCATGGATTACAATTCCCATGAGCCCCTTCTCTCCTTCCCCCTCCCATGACTCACTGAGACTGAAGATGGAAGACTTCAGCTAACTTCTCTCAGTCATGACATCTGAGTGTGCACTAGGATTCTTAGCCACAGTTCTGTTTTATTAGGGCACCCCACAAGAGGAGGTGGAAGCAGATGTGAGCCCAACAATAAATCAGGTTCATGCCAATTTTGTTTGTGATGTCTGAATGTGGCCCAAAATTTCTGTCACGTTTTTAAAAAATGAACTAGGTAAAGGATATCAGGCCTTAGCAGAACTCTGTAACTTGTGACCCACTGATTGCATCCCATGGCAATGTGTTGTTTCGTGAAAAAGGCTTTCAACACTTTTCTCCCTTAACTTCTTTTTCCATGCCTGGATGGATCCTATACATGTCCAGTTAAGGGGTGCTATACATGTCCAGTAGACTGTTTGGTTCACACAATATAGACACTGTTAGATGTGTATTTTATTCCATACCACAGGACTGATGGTTCTTTCCCTTTAAATCTACTGGACCCCTTGGGTCTTACCCCACCCCGTTTATATACCCATACAGGGGAGGGGCTGGGGCTTAGTGGCACATGCTTGGCATGCGGAAGGCCCCTGGAAAGATGCTGTCAATCTGAATAGACAAGACTGACCTTGAGTGACCAATCATCTGTTACGGTAGAAGGCAGCTTTCTGAGTTCACACATCCCACCATTTTTCTTTGACTATGAATAAGTGTAGTACCTTGTTTCTTATATTTCTTCTACATAGTCCCAATTCCTTTTTGGGTCTCAAGGAACATTTCCCATCAAACCTCCAGAATACAGAGGAATTGCCCTCCTACCTCCTTAGTTTAAAAATGAAGACCAGTTCCTGTTGAACTGGCTGAGCTTTTCCCCCAATGTCTTTTGACTCCCATGAACATTTTTAGGCTCATCTCTAGTTATTGCATTCCCCTGTCTTAGTGCTTAGTGAGCCTCTTGGTTCAAAGACAGTATCAACAGATGTGAGGATCTCTTCTGATCCCTCATATATTCCATAGTACAAATCACCCTCTTCCACTTTCGGTATGAATCTAGACTCCAGTAGCCCAGCACCCAAATGCATAGCCAAGGCCCCTCCTATTGCTATTGTAGGAACAGACTGATTTTTTTTGTTTGGTTCCACTGTCTTTTCAATGTTCTCACCCTGACTGTCCCCAATGAGGGAATCGATCAAAGCAAAATCTTCATAGGAAGGAAGCTTGAATCTCAGCTGGCTTTCGGGTGGAGCACAGGGGTTTGGGGCATCTTTACACGTTTGTAGAAATGGGCTGTTGGAAGTTGATTCCACTGAAGATGTGTCCACGTCCTCTTGGAAAGAAGCTAGTGGTGCCTGCCCGTGCAGCACCTCAGATTGCCTGGAAGATTAAAAAAAATCATTTTCAAGGCTGATTGCTGAACTATTTTGTGTTTCAACTAGCAAGTTTACTGTAAATCAAGTATGCTAGACTTTCAACAGCACCCTCTCAGAATTGGAATGATTGTTTTTCTTATTACCTTCTCCTTACTAAGACTAAAGAAAAAAATTATTTGTTTATTAGTTGATTTGTTTGTTTATTTGATTTCTTACCCATTGCTTCCACCTGTGCTGGCTTGCAGTGAGTTATAGCAGTAAAAACCCCACAATCAACAGCAAAAACAATAATAACAATCATCACCTTAAAAACCTCAACCATCCATGATGGCAAACGCCAACCTTCTCTCCCCCCCCCCCCCCCCAAAAAAAAAACCTTTCTGTCCCTGGTGCCTCGTGTGTTTCAGATTTCAGTAACATGGAGAACTGATTTCTCAGTGTTCTCTTTGTTTAAAAAAAAATGACCAAAAGACCTGAATGTAAATTTTGGGCCCATGCCATACATTTGAGACACATGTTTATTTCTGGCGATTTCCTAGGAAGAATTATACCCTTCTATATCAATGGGCTTAGAAAGGTGTAAAACTGTTTAGGTTTGGAATGCATGCTCTCTAATTTCCAGAACACCATCCTATTAAAAGGGAGTAGCAACATCTAGGTTGTAGTAACATACACGTTAATCTTATTTTTAACTGTAGCATACCAGGGTATAGTCAATGAAAGGATGCTTATCATGTTTTACTCAGCAATGTTATCCTGAATCAATCACACATTATCCATTCAGCCAGAGAAGAGAAGCATTTGGCCACTCACTCTGTAGTCTAGTAACTGTATTATTTATTCATACCCTTATGGCTATCAATCTCTGGCATAAGTCAGAAATAACAGAGAGTAGGCTAGTACCCATAAGGTGCTAGGTGGTGTGTCCCCGAGTAAATCATAAAATCAATTCACTGATACAACCTCGTGGGATTCTTGTGGGATTCTGGGTCCCTGTGGATGCTTCTATTGATGTCTGAGTCCCTGTGGACGTCTGCTTTGGCCTGTACAAGCATCTGGTTGCCTCCTCCTGACCTGGCCAATTGGTTTGAAGCAGTCTGAACTCCTGCGGCACCTGCCACTTTTGTTTGGACCTCTTCATAAGTCGGCAGGCTTTTTTCATAGGCTTCAGCTTCTTTCTGCATGGTGTAAGAAGTTTGGGAACTGTGCCAAGACACAAGAAAATGGGGTACTGGTTTGCTATCTGTTTACATTAACAAGGAACAAGAATTTCTGATTAGGATAGGAACTCCTGGGCATTTTCAGAGCACTTAGCCACTTTTCTTGTCAATTTGACTTCTGCAGTTAGACACTTTAACTCAGTGGTCCCCAACCTGCGGGCTACGGCCCGGTGCTGGGCCGCAAAGGCCATGGCGGCTCCCTCTCCCCGCCCCCGCCCCGCAGTAAAAAACTTCCCAGGCCGGGAAGTTTCTTACTGCGGGAGGGCAGGGAGAGGGAATCAGGGCCGGGCCGCGCCCGTGCGGGCCGCGCCCGCGGGTGTGGCCCGATGCGCGGGCGTGGCCCGGGGGTGCGGCCCGACGTGTGGGCGTGGCCCTCGGGCGCGGGCCGGTGTGTGGGCGTGGCCCGCGCGGGTGCGGTCCGCGTGGGCGCGGCCCGATGCCTTGCCGGTCCCCAGCCACAGAAAGGTTGGGGACCACTGGTTTAACTGGCTTGTTTGGTCTGTTGCAGTAATTTAGGGGATGGGCCATGGTAGAGGATCTGCTTGGCATGCAGAAGGTCCCAGGTTCAATCCCTGGCATCTCCAGTTACAAGGATCAGACAACAGTGGACTTGCCAGGTCCTGTGTGGCCGCAAACATAACTTTTTTTTTTTTGCCAGACTGGGGAAATCCTGGATATTTGGGAATGGAGCCCAGGGAGGACAGGAACCTCACTGGAGGTCTAACTTCATAGAGTACACCCTTAAAATCATCCATTTTCTCAAGGGAAACTAATATCTATTGTCTGGAGATAAGCTGTAATTCTGGGGGATCCCGTGGTCCCTCCTGGAGGCTGGCATCCCTAGACAGTAGATTATGTGAAATGACTCAGCTCAGTACAGATCTTGATGGATTGATAGTCTGATTCAGAATAAGACAGGTACAAGAGAGAACCAGGTTCCTTATATGACTTTCACTCCCATCCGGCTGGATGCAGGAGAAAGTTCTTGATTGAACATATGAAACTGCCTTATTATTGCAAATCAGTCATTGATCCATCTATCCCAGAACAGCCTGCTGTGACTGAGAACAGTTCTCCAGGGTTTCTGAGAGTCTTTCACAGCCTTCTAACATCTTTTAAACTGAGATATCAGGGATGGAACCACCTTGATTTATAATCACTCTAGGATCCCTCATTTTATGAAAATTGATCAATTGAGAGACCCTTAGAGCTGGAATTATTTCCCCAGTGTCTCACCAGGCAGGGACAACTGAACCTCTGTGCAGTAGACTTCATTTATAATTTAGGTGGCTGTGAGCACTGCTGATTTTATGCTTGATAGGTTTTATTGTGTAACTCCCTATAAATTCCCTAATTCATGACTAACTGTGGCTCTTAGATTTCGGCTTTTTCAGGTATTCTGTCTGACTGTGGATGTGGAGAGCACACACTACACATGATGCTCTATGTATGCATAGTCACTATTTTGTCTGAAAGGGAACACATACAAATATTCCAACTTCAGAATACATATACTAGAAACTTCAGGACTGAAAAAGACAACATTCAAAGTAGAAATGATCACCTGTAGCATGTATTTTCCCCTGTTATTTTAAAGAAATCATCTGGAGTAAAGAATAACAAAGGGAAATGGTTGGTAACGCCTTGTTTCTTAAGCCATTTTTAGTTCAAATCACACAGAATCTCAATAATTAAAATATTTTTTTCTTTTTTTCTATTTGAAAATATTTCTGTGCCTGTTTTCCTTGTAACACATGGAATTGCTCTCTGGTTATATCTGGGCTGATAAGAAAACTGGAAGTTCTTGATATGTATTAGAAAAGCCCCATAAGACACGTAGTTTGCTCATGGCTAATATAACCACCATCTACTCTTACTCAAATAGATGTTTGGCTCTTTCTGCTGGATAAACACTTACTTTGGTATTATTCCAAGGGCTATAAACAATGACTTGTCTTACAATAGGCTGATTTAATTGATGCAACTTTGGTAGATTTGCAATGGCTTAATAAAGTCTTTATCTGTGACTTCTGTTATTTATAACCATCACGCTCTCTGTTTGGAGTACAATCCCATGAAAGAGCACCAGATTTCTACATAATTGCACGGGTGTTTACTGTTAGGCCCTGATTCCCTCCCCCCCCCCCCCGCAGTAAGAAGTTTCCCGGGCCACAAGCTTGCGGCCTGGGAAGTTTTTTACTGCGGGGGGGGGGGGGCGGGGAGAGGGAGCCGTGGCACGGCGCCAAGGCCTTCGCACACTACACACTAAAGAAATGTATGGAGGTGAAGAAGTGCTATCTCTGTCTCCAATGTCCTGCCCTCGCACCTGCCTCCCTCTCCCTTATTTTAGGATGTTTTTTTTTTAAGTGAACAGCCTGGATCAACGAACAGGTGTACAAGCATATAGGAAAAGCCAAAAAGATTTTTTCCCAAAGTTGTCAGACAAAGCATGCCTCTCTACAGCCCCCCCCCCAAAAAATCAGGAACGAGATTAATTTTTAAATGATTCAAGACCCGTGATTCCAAAAGGGGCGGTGTTATGAAAAGCACTAAAAAGGTAAAGGTATCCCCTGTGCAAAGCACCGAGTCATGTCTGACCCTTGGGGTGACGCCCTCTTGCGTTTTCATGGCAGACTCAATACGGGGTGGTTTGCCAGTGCCTTCCCCAGTCATTACCGTTTACCCCCCAGCAAGCTGGGTACTCATTTTACCGACCTCGGAAGGATGGAAGGCTGAGTCAACCTTGAGCCGGCTGCTGGGATTGAACTCCCAGCCTCATGGGCAAAGTTTTCAGACGGCTGCCTTACCACTCTGCGCCACAAGAGGCTCTATGAAAAGCACTATGCATCTATAATTAGATGCATCTATATTTAGATGCATAGGCATTTCAACGGAGAACTATTAATTTTAAAAAATTGGCGGGCATCACAGGACTTTTAAAAAAAGGAGAAAGGGGATTGGCTGCCTGGCTTGATTGACATGCAGAAGAGAGTCGCGTATAAACTGCATTGCTCTCTTCTGTCACTTCCAGCAATGTTTGTGAAGTGTAAGGAGTGCAAAAAGGTGGCAGACTACAGCAAGATGGCAAGAAGATGAGGCATGGCTGGAGGCACGATAATATTTAGATCTATGCCATTCAGCTGGCATAATGCTATTTTTTGCGGTGTGCAGAAATGCCTTCAGTAATGAATTAGCCCATATATGTATCTGTAGCTAGGCAAATTCACAGTTTCCCTATCCATGTCCTAATACTAGAAATTGTTGCTTGCCCATGTTCATTAAAATATGCATTAATGGCAGCTGACTTTGTTTGAAAGAAAGGGATCTATGGTTGTTGTTTGGCAGCTGAATGACACTAAAGATGCTTTATGATCTTCCTAAATTTATCATGATGACTGTCAGTTTCTGTGACCAGCGTAGGATGAGCAATGCCTTCACTTTCATTTTCTGGATGAGTTGTACACATCAAGGCTAGGCACTGAAAGGAGACCAGATGCTCCAACCCCCATCAGGCTTTCACTGTCTTACACATCTGTCTTCACTGCACTTTTTTTTCTTTTTTAAGGGATATAGACTTTTTTTATATGGCCTGTGGTTTTCTGAATGCTCTTTTTTCTTCTGATTCTTCTGTCTGAAATTGTTTTCGTATTTTTCTTCTCTTGCACCAGTATTTCCAGACCTTGACCTTGTCCCCTGAGGGACACAGATTACGCTGTGTATCAGTGAGGGTTCTAATTAAACATGAGATTACAAGTTGTTGAAATGTATAAGCTCCATTCCACAGACATACCTGTTCTTTTCTGAAATCTCATTTTCAACCGATGAAGCAGCAGGAGTCTTTGCAAGGAACTTCTCAGACTCTGTGTCAACAGAAACAACTCGGATCTAGGGGGAAAGTGGGGAAGTTAGGGGAAATAGCTTTGCTGAACAAGGGGGAATTTTGTTTCTCTCCTTAGTTGAGAGATGACACACAAATATGCATTTTAACTATATTTCCCCACATACATGCTCTTTAACATGGATTTAGTGTATGTGTACAGTGCTCCTCATGGAGAATCTCCTTAGCAAGCAGGTATTTGATCCAATATTTATGATTCGTACTCAGCATCTTAGAAACAAGCATTTTACCAGTTTCACTGATCAGGTGTGTGTACTTCAAAGCTACCATGGAACATGGGTATGATCACTGTCCTGTACCATTTAACACAGTTTAGCAGCAGTTTATTTTCCTGTACTAGGAAGCCTTCAGCCTGCAGTAGATGCAAAATATAGTCCTGTGTACCTTTCCTTTATTTTTAAAACCAAATACAACCTTGAGAGGTTACAAGTAGCTGTTTTCTTACTCCCCTCCCCCAACACACACTCTGCCTTTTCTCTACAAGAAGAAAAGCAATTGGGGTGTGATTTTGAGCAGAAATATGGGGAAAGGATTCCTCACACCACCACCCTCCCCTTCCTCCATTCAAGCTCACTTCTTCCCAAGGGAGGGGACGCCTGATAAGGAAGACATGCCTGCATGCCACATCTGGTTTGGTCCTTAGAATTATTCTGTGCCTTTAGCAGACTTCTCACTTTTCACATTCACATACCCCACTGTTACTGTTCCAGTCAACAGTTGCCAGCCTTGCTCACAGGATTTACTTTCTCATCTTAGAAGCCAAGCAATTAAGTATAATGCAAGAAATCCAATATCTAGGATTGAGGAAAAGTGTTTCAAGGCAATCTTAACCCTTTGACTAGAAAGTTCTATGTAAAGTTGTGTTGTACTTATTCCCATGTAAACCGCCCTGCAAGGGAGGGCAGTAAATAAATAAATACATAAATACATAAGGCCCTTTACTGGCTTAGGCACATCAAAACAACCAAGGAAATTAGACCTATACACACAGCAACAGCCAGATACCTTAGCTGTTGCGGTTTTTGTTGCGGGAGGGGGTTTGGCCTTAGTAAACATAGATGTTAAGATTTTAAAAGACCAAATTTTAGAAGGCCAGCCAATGTAAGCCTTTTTGTTTGTTTGTTCCTAGGTCTGGTTTTATTTAATGAAATGAGGAAGAAGACGAAGACGAAGATGACGACGAAGAAGAAGAAGAAGAAGAGATGGGGTCTTATACCCCACTTTTTAGTACCTGAAGGATGCTCAGAGCAGCTTACAAACACCATTCCCTTCCTCTCCTCCCAACAGGCAAACTGTGAGGCAGATGGGGCTGACAGAGCTCTGAAGGAACTGTGACTGGCCCAAGGTCACCCACCTGGCTGCATGTGGAGAAGTGGGGAATCAAACCCATGCTGAATACAGGATTGATAATACACAAGGCTGGGTTCAAATAGAAACACAGCCATTTTTGTCATGCATACTCAATTGTACATAGTGTATATACTTGTGTATAAGCCTAGTTTTTCAGCACCTTTTTCACACTGAAAAGGCCCTCCTCGACTTATACGCAGGTATATACGGTAATTGAAATAAAAGCCTGCTCCAGCCAGCCAATTGTTGCTCTGGCAGCTTGTAGGACATCAACGGTTTGACTGAGGGACTCTGATTTTTTTCCCTTTTGCCTTCACTTCTTCCTCTTCTTAATCACTTCTTCCAAACTATTCTTTTGGTGTCTGTGGGTGAAAAGTGGGGTACAAAAACCAGCAGCTATTCATCCTCTTGACTTTTCTGTATTTGTTGGGGGAAGAGGCTGGATAGGAGAGCCTGTGATGATGGAGCATTTCCCACCCTCGGCTTATATGCGAGTTAAATTTGTGGTAGATTTTTGTGGTAAAATTTGGGTGCCTCGGCTTATATGCAAGTCGGCTTATATGCGAGTATAGGTGGTATATAGAAAGGAAGTCTACCAGGGATAAATGTTGTAGCCTAATTCTCATTCTGATGCCCTAGTTTTCTGCATGCAGTGAATTTGAGGAATCCCAGAGTGCAGTCTTCATCTTCCTGTAGTCTGAAGTGAAACATGAAGACTCTATCTATAATGGCCCTCAGAAAGCCTGAAGCATCCTAAAATGTACCACCCTAGATACATGCTGTGAAGTTGGTATAAATAAGCTTATATCTGCTTGGCTTTGTTTGTGTCCAAGGGAATGTTTGCAGATGCAAGATGGGCTTTTAATAACTTCTAATACTGTTCAGCTTATTTGCCCACTTTAAAGAGAACATGGTACAGTATGCTGTGGACATCCAGTGAGAAGCAAGGATTTGAGTGAAGTATTGCAACTAGCCTCTCACAACTAGCAACTAGCCTCTTTCAGGAGATCACTGAAATTATGCTCTGGATTTTTAAAAAAAAATGTTCTCCTTTTATAGATGTTGGAATATCACTCAAGTATGTTTCCCCCAAGCAAATTTATTCAAGGCTTCACGTTCTAAGATCAGAACACATTGCAAAAATGGACCACAGTTTGGTGGACAAGATGAACTTTCCCTTCTGTGAAACATACATTCTCCACTAAATGCGTCAAACAGCACAGCCCATGTGTGGGTCATGCCAACGTCCTTTAAAGCAGTGGTCCCCAACCTTTTTATCACCAGGGACTGGTCAACGCTTGACAATTTTACTGAGACCCAGGGGTGGGGATAGTAGTCTTTTGCTGAGTGACGTCACCTCCGCTGCCTGAGCCCCTGCTCTGCTTGCTTTCCCGCCGGCACCCCTGACTTCCCTCTGTTCACTGCGGGGCATTGCCACAGCAGCTGTGCAGTGCCATGCCAAGGGGGAGCCCCAGCCATGGCAGCTGCTGGAGGCTACCAAAGATGAGCTGGCAGCAGAGTGGCAGGGCAGCCCCCAAGGCAGCAGCTGGGGAGGAGGACGAGGAGGAGCCGTAGCCTGGTATCGACTGATCCACGGACCAGTCCCAGTCCCTGTACCGGGGGTTGGGGACAGCTGCTTTAAAGTACTTGAAGACAAATGAAAGCACAGCTGGGAGAACGAGTAGATGATAACCATTTCAGTACTGTACTCTCCCCAAAACTATCTCTCCCCGTTGGTTTTTATTATAGTTGAAACCCTACCAGGAGAAAAATGGGTGGCTATATGTCATTTTGGAGAAACTATTGATAGGGGGAGTGTTTCAGTACCATTCCCCTCATGAAATCACTCTTTCTCATCAGAGTTTTGCTTGCTAAGATAGATAACTGCTTCCATCCCATTTAATTTGCCTTGGGAGCCACTAAACCAGTATATCTAGAATGCTGGGCTGGAAGCACCAAGGAAACCCAAATTCAGAACCCCTCTAGGGCTAAAATACATATTATGAGGCTGATCCATGCCTGGTTCTCTTCATGTTCTATTTTTAATGAAATGCAAACACAGAAGGAATGTTCCATTCGAGTCAGGGCAGTGGCAAAGTCAAAGGGCACTGAAACTTTCCCCATTATGTTTACAAAGGTATTTGAATCCTGCTTTTGCTTGATAGCTGACATGGATCTCCAACAAAGACTCAATATAAAATGCCATGCTCAAAACCAAAACCAATTAAAAGTCCTCAGAACACCCTGACCCCCCCCCACACACACACACACACGTTTTCCTGATCAAAGTTCCCTACCTATATTTGTATTGATAGGGCAAAAAAGGGACTGGAACTCATTGTGATGGAAAATAATTTAATCTCTCCTTCTCTTCCTCTTCCCCTGGCTCTCAGCAGCAGCATTTCACTGAAAGAGGAAAATGTTAGGAAATCCTATCATGGATCTCCTGCCAAAGGGATGATTTTGTACTCAGTTCTTTAGGTGGGATTGGGTGAAAAGACTCTCTTCAGTCTAATTCTCCTGAAAAATCTGTGTGGATCAAACATGCTTTGGACTCCCTGGAGCAAGTATTATGTTTGAAAGTGCATTTGGGGTTGTTTGTTCAAACAGTAGACTTTGCAGAAGAGAATTCAGGTCATAACCACAAAACATCTCTACATCTGTCTTTGGGAAATGGATCTTTTCAGAATTCCCACTGAAGTATTTGCTACTATTAATCTCTACCCTGGGATCTTAAGTCATTGAAAGTATCATTATCCTTGCAGTAGCTGTATAGAAACCGACATATCAAGTAATTAATCTGACATGTAGATAGGGAACCCATATTTCCTGCTTTGTCAATAAATGCTCTTGTGTACTCCTCAGCAGGCAAAACAGTCTCTATACAGAGCAGAAAACATTAAGTGACTGCAGCAATTGCTAAGGGTTCAGGGAAGAAACTTAAGAGATGCCTATGATTAAAGTATAGTTATCCCGAAATTACTAAAACTGGCCCCTACCTTTGGGTAGCACTGGCACATGCTCCAAATGGTCCCTGCTGCTATGACCAAGACCCCCAGAGTGCAGAAGGTGATGTAGACCTGGGGTTTGTCCACACTCATGATGAACATGCCAATCATCACCAGAAAGAAGCCCAAGACGATGAGCCCATAGCGAAAAGTTTTGTCTTCAGCCATTTAAATCCACGCACCTCAGAAATGGAAATCAAAATCCAAGCTGGGCAGTTGGGCAATCTAGTTCCTGGAAAGAAGTCGGGCTGAGAGAAGATTTTTTAAAAATATATATATAAATACAGAGAATCCTTTGCCCGTCCCAGACCCAGCTGCCAATCCTGACTCCCAGGTGCTCTGCTCCAGAGGAAGCAAAGAGATGAGAGTCCGTTGCACCATCAGACCAGTCCAGTGCAGGTCTGAGCCAGCCAGTTTTTAATGGGTTTGTAATGAATGCAAACAAGATCCTTAAATTCACACTCGAGTAACATTGCCCCGATATGCTTGACTATAACCTTCCCCCTGGGCATAGGCAGTGCAAAGGCTGTGGATGCCTTGGCCAGGAGGTGTGGATAAGGGAGGGAGATCTTAGTGCCCTTCTAGGCGTAGCCCATGCCCAGGTTTCAGTGCCTGAATGGTGCGTGCAATAAACATTAAGATGCCACTGCAAAGCAAGCGAACACTGGCAGCTCTGCATTTCAGGAATTTCCACAAAGTCTTTGGTTGGAAAATCTAAATTGCTGGAAGTGCTTCAGTGTTGTATTGACAGGCCTGGCAGGATCCCCAGGCTCTGGAGAATGAATGGCTGCTACAAAAGGTAGGTGAGGGTGGGAGCTTCAGGAGATCACTTATTTGAAATGGGTTAATCTAGCCACTTACTACAGGTTTTGCCCCTGCTTCAGTTTCTTCTAGGGAAGCAAATTTCTTAATCGGACAGCCCATCAGAGTTATGGAGGTGCACTAGCAAATTATAACCACCACTCATGAAGACATGTTCTCACTTATATTAAAAGGTTAATCTTTAGTTAGCTTTGGTGGTCTGTTAAACCATGGACGTTAGGTGGACTTTCCCTCAGTCTTTTATGCTTCCTGATTAAGGGCACTTCATCCTCACTACGTTCTTTTAAAGTTCTTCAGATTCTTTTCTTGCCTCCTCTTGGGTTTTGGATAAGGTACTGCTATCGTCCACAGCCCTTCCCCCAGATGACAGGAAATGTCTTAAGAGTCCGAAGGTATGCATGCTTATTCAGAAGTCACTGCCATTGACCACATTGTCCCAAGTAAGCAAGCATGAGATGGCCCCCTGAGAAGTCCAATCAGAAATTTATTCATACAAATGGATGGGTTCTCCCCACCCGAGATAAATCCATTCTGGGTTGCTTGGATTTTAGCTCCTTCTCCTCACTCATATTTAATTTTCCTTCCTCCCCACTCCCCGCCGGCAACATTTCAGAGTTAGAAAACCAAAATCTTAGTAGCAGTTTGCCATCTAGCGGGTTTTTTATGCAACTACATCAGCAAAAATGCTTTGTGCAGAAACCCAAGCTGGACCCCTCCTACTTGGCTAAATTATTTCTCCTCCTCCAGAAGCATCTATAGTTTATATTTATATTTTAGGGTTTTTTTTTTTAGTCCATCATATTAATTATTGTTACCCAATGAGAATACTGAACAAGTTGAGGATGAGCCAGCCTAGATGAGCTGTGAAGCTGTGAGGAAGAACGGAATCCGTCACTCCAGTACCTGGGATTCGGAACTGGGAAGTTAAAATGTCCCAGAATCTAGTCGTTCTGAGCAGCACTGCAGGGGCATCTCAGCTCAGGTCCTTCAGGAGCAATAGGTACCTGTCTTGTCTCAGTAGGCGGTGGCATCAGTCACTGTTGCCACATGACCCTTGTGACACTGGTGAGGCTGCTGAGGTCTGGCTCTGCTTGTTTCTGAGCACTATCAGTCCCACACTAGAGCCTAAGTAGCTAGCCTGCCCCTAGGAGCTCTCGGTTTCTTGATATCTGCAAAGGTTTTTGAGAACCATTAGAAGACAATGGAGTTTGTGTCTGGCAGATGAGCCACCTTCTCTTGTGTAGTGCAACTTCATTGCCCGAGGGACAATTGCCCTCTGCTCCATTCCCCAGGTCAGAAACGCTGGTCCTCATAGACACGCCTTTTCATTGCATTTGGGGCTTAATTATTATGCATAAAACACCACCTCTGTTCACAAAAAGAAAAACACTGCAAATAAGAGTCTCAAAAAGAAAAAAAGAGAGAAGATAATATGGATGGGATGAGAAACTGCAGTATTAATATTCTGAATAGAAGAATCCAGTTTAAGGGGGTGGTGAGCAACTGTCAATACTAGCATGAGTTGCATTTTCATTTTCTTTCAATTGTTTCACTGTGCGTACAGAAAGCAAAAATGTTTGTATTTGGAAATCATTACTGTAGTTGTGTACTGCCTTTCTGTGGTACGTGTCTTATGTATGTCCCCTGAATTATGCCTTTAGAATGGCATATCGAAGAGGGGAAGAACTACACTTTTAACAAAATGCAGGCTTTTTCTGAATGGTCTCTTGGCAAGATTCAGGAATACATAAATTCAGCTTAAATCTGTTCCCAACTTGACTGAGTCACTTGGATGGTAAAGGCATTAAAGTCATTGTCTTGTTTCCTGTAAGGCCAATCCCCTGTTTTAAAAAGCAAGCACAGCCTTATCAAAGCTCCGTGGAACATTTGTTTCTTTTCAGAAAGTGAGAGCAAGCCAGCCCAGTGGAATGCCCGTGAGCCCAAGAGATGGTTGTGGGCTGGATGCATGACCCACACATAGAAGAAGAAGAAGAAGAAGAGCTGGTTTTTATACCCTGCTTTTCACAACCCAAAGGAATCTCAGTACAGTTCATAATCACCTTCCTTTCCTTTCCTCACAACAGACACCCTGCAAAATGGGTGGGGCTGAGAGAGCTCTGAGAGAATTGTGACTGATCCAAATGACTGATCCACCTGGCTGTGTGTGAATTAAACCCAGCTCTGCGGATTAGAAGCTGCTGCTCTTAACCTTTACACCAAGAGGGTCTTGTTTCTGGTTTGGCCATACATGACAATGTTCTTTGCCACCCCCCCCCCCAAAAAAAAAATGAAATAGAAACATAAGTTTGCTTTGGTTCTCATGATGCTTTCACAGTTCCCTTCTGCACCAGTGTCCTCTTCTCCCGGCTTGTGCTGAGAATGGTGGCTCCCTGACCCTTTCAATAGGGAAGCGTGGAGGGCATTCATTGCCTTTGATGAGGATAGTTTTACCCAGACTGTGAGCCGTCAGGAGAGTGGCGAGGTAGAAGTGGGATAAATAAATAAAAATAAATAAAGTAGCCAGCTATTTCTGCCCTGGAAGAAAGTGCTAATTACTCAATCTCTCAGAACTATTCCTTTTGTTGTTCCCCCCCCCCACCCTTAACTTCACAAAGCCTATGGATTCTCCAGAGATAACTGGGCCAGATGTAACACTCTAGCACCACTGAGGAATTACAAATCCTAAAGTGTTAGTACAACTTTCAACAGTAATAACAGCAATGACTCAGGAGTAAAGTGTTGCTGCAGCTGGAGCCATACTAGGGCTGTGTGGAAGCCCTTGTGAAGAATTTCACAAGTCATAGCATGTCATTTTGTTTCCTACTAGACATCCAAGAGCTGGGGGGAGGGGGGTGTTAAAAAAAGATTACTTTGACCCACCCCACTGATCAGTCTTTATATACAGATGGTATTCTGTCTCTGAGGTACTGGTGTCAGCGCAGTGAAGGAGAGTTAACTCTTCCGTGGAATTTGAGGTGGTAAATAAGATGGTTTTACTTGCTGCAGGGTCACCTGTTTTTGTACAGGCCTTGCTCCTTTCCTACATCATTAAAGAAAAGCTGAACATGCCAAAATAAGATCCCCATGCAGGGAATGAAGTGGTGCCGTTTCCTGCTTCATTTCTATGTCAGGCCGTCATCAAAAGCATAAGATCAGGACCAGACCAAAACCAGCAACCTACTTTGCATGAGAACTGAAGATGGGGGCTGGGCTTGTTTTGTTTTATAAATACAAATAACATTTAGGAAACAGTCCTCAACAGACCAGACTAACAGTCCTTCTCAGATCTATTGAATGGGGTTTAATTCCCAGGAAAGAGTTCTTAGGATTGCACTGTTGGTTAAGCAAGTGAACAAGGTTAAGAAAGATTAAACAAGAAAGCATTTTAAGAAGATAATTTGATATTGTGTAAGGATAATTTCAGAGCAGAACCTTTCCCTTTAACCAATAAAAGGGTGCAACCCTGCTAAAAATATCAGGGACTTAATTGCATTCCAGAAGCTGCCAGATGCATTGTCTAACACCCACATAACCTATTCATTTGTTTGAAGGAAGAATGGATTGAACACGTGACAGAAGATACCACTGTGTTCACAATGCCTATGAATTTCAGATGAGGAGTTTGCAAAAGGTTTTTTCCATATTGAAGGCACCTCCAAATGCTTATTTGATCCTTAAGACTTGATTATTTTAGTGATTTGCTGTGCTTTCCCTGTTTGTTGGCATTTTTTAAAATTGTATGTTTGTGCTTTGGTTAGTATTTTTAGATACTTAATGCACTTAAAATATTATTTCCTGATAATGAGTCAGAAAGCATCTTCGTCACAGATTTATATTGTGGATTTTGATGTTCAGTACAATTACAGATTGGGTTGCCAATCTAGAGAAAATGTTCTGCCCATTAACATAAAAAACCTCCCACTGCCCATTTCCACATGTTCAAAGGGCAGGACATTTCTCTCCATGGGCTTCTTGACAACCCTACGAAATACCATATCCTCAGGAAATTTACCACTTTATTTTCTAATCTTGCTCCTGTGCCTTTAACAAGCGCTCTGCACAAGGAAACTGTGCAGGTGACTCAGAGATAAACATAGTGGGGAAGTGTGAAGTGCTTTAGCCTCTTTAGCTGCTCTAAAAAGCATAGGATTTGGGCTGTTTTAAGATGGCAATTTCAGGTCTTGAGGCACAGTTGGACCGTTTCCTCACGAGGAATCTGCCCCTGGACAGCCTTTGAATACTCGCGGCTTTTAGAGCCCCCTCTACACGATGTCGCCTGCATCCCAAGGCTGCGTAGTGGTTGGGTCGAGTTTTGGCCATTTTTAACTCGGGATTAGGGGAATCGCCAAAACTGGATTTACAACCCTAAATCGTGCATACCATCAGTAAGCAAGCCCATATGGATGGGGAAAGGCACGATAGTTTCTTTAGCATTGTCCCACCCTCACACCTGCTCTCCCCTTTTCATTTCCTGCTCCAAGTAATTTTTTTTTTTTAAATGACATGGTCTGCGTTGCAGCACGGCCACAAACCTATATTATCAAAGGTAAAATACAATATTCTGCAAAGTGTCCATGGTCTTTTGGGGATCAGGCAGGCAATACACAGACCCTTTTCTGTTTTCTGGAGGGGAGGAATAAGTTGGGAAAGAGGGGGGGAGGGGGAGTGATCAGGCAGCCTTCTCCCAATCATACAGGGGTGAGTGCTTTGTTTTTAAGCCAACCACTAACATAAAATGTCTTTTTGGATTCCAGGGACCAAGTCCAGCATCTCAGAAATCCACCCAGACAGAAATAAAGTATAAAAAGAACATGCATCCGGGGGGGGGGGGGGGATGCATTTCTCCATAGAAAAATGCATCTGTGTTATGGCATTACCGCATACCAACGTGGAACTGCCTTTTTTAAAACCAAAAAAAAAAAAGGTTTGGGGCTGGGGGAGAAAGTTTCTGTCCATGAGAGAACTGTTGTGCTGTGATTGGTGGCTTGCTGTGATTGACAACCCAAGGAGCAGGGGGAGAAGTTTGTTTTGCTTTCTCTTGCAGCCTCATCAGGAGGCAAAAAGCCACAACAGGGCAGAGGGAAAATGCAGAAGGGGTCTCCCCGTGAGGAGGGCTGCAAATATGAGATTTACCATTCTCCATTTGCAAGCAGGAAGCCATTCGTGTGTTACCCCTCTGTGAGGAAATGGTCTTAGGATTCTGAAGAACATCTACAAACATTTTGCATGTCCTCTCAAAGTCTTTGTTTCAGCGTCCTTTGGCTGCACACCTAGATAAACATTGAGCTGTCCAGAATTCATAATGGTTTGTGGAAACAGAAATATCTTCATACCTAAAACCTCCTCCACGATGCAATTCAAAATACATTTGAAAGTGCACTCAAAGCAACCCGTTGACAAGATGTTTATCCCCGTTTTCCTTTCAGAAGTTTAAAATATGTGCAGAGGTGGCAAATAAATCACACACTATCATAGGAAACCACATTGTCCATTTTGTTTTTATGAAAATGCTGGGAAGCAGCTATTGGCTTGTAACATGAATGCATAAGACTAAAATAGCGATGTGCCTGCTAAATATATGTCCATCTTTTTACTTTTACACCTGTGTACACCTATGTACACAAGAGCCTCTTGTGGCGCAGAGTGGTAAGGCAGCCGTCTGAAAGCTTTGCCCATAAGGCTGGGAGTTCAATCCCAGCAGCCGGCTCAAGGTTGACTCAGCCTTCCATCCTTCCGAGGTCGGTAAAATGAGTACCCAGCTTGCTGGGGGGTAAACGGTCATGACTGGGGAAGGCACTGGCAAACCACCCCGTATTGAGTCTGCCATGAAAACGCTAGAGGGCGTCACCCCAAGGGTCAGACATGACTCGGTGCTTGCACAGGGGATACCTTTACCTTTACCTTTTACACCTATGTAGGTAAAAGGTGTGCATTGGTACTTCAATTATTATCTGTACAATATAAGTTTACCACCTTTACAAAGAGAGAGTTTGAAGTTTGAATGTATACATTGAAGGATGAAATGCAGTTAGGCAGTGGTGCAAGATACCCATTTATTTCTAGTGGTTGTTCTGCATTTAAAGACATAAAGCCTTTCCCCGTTACAAAATGGCAATGTTAAGAAGATACATGGTGGATACTACATTGTGAAATCCTTTCCATTATTTATTAGGAGAAAACACGGCACACAATGCATTGGATGCTTTCCTCCTTCCTGCTCAAGCGTCAGGAATTTAAACAACACAGTAGGAAAAAAAAGCAGCTGAATTAAACAACTTCACTCCAAGGACATGTCAAGATCACTGCAAGATGCAAATTGTAACTGCAAGGCCAGTTCACAGGACAAAATTGGCAAGGTGCAAATATGGACTGAGTCACTTCAGGCTACAGTTGCTGCTATACATGCAGTGTGGCATCCTATGATTGCTATGCTGCTTGCCTGACTCCCCAGTCAACCCAATGTGTGATGTCACTGCAATACTAATCAAAGTGCCAAGAAGGGATACACGTGGGGTCAGGCTTGTGTCCTTTCCCCATTGCTCCTGCAACTGCTAATACAGCACAGCAACAACAAGGGTTCCACACAACTAGGTTCCCTATTACCTTTGTCTTTTTAATTAGCAATTTAATAGCATTACAGCAATAAACCATTATACTAAAACATACATCAGGTTCTCTGGGTTCCCTGCTTTCATTCTTTTACATGCACACGCGTGCACAAAAATCTCTAGTCTTCCCCCCCCCCAGAGATCTGTGCCTAGAGACTCCCTTATTTAAAAATCAAAAGTTGGGAAATTCAGAGAACCTGATGCATATTTTTGTATAATGATCAATATGACACTATTAAATAACTGTGATCAAGAAAAGCTGTGGGGGGGGGGGAGGGAAGGGGTGCTATGCAGACAGGACCAGAGAAATGCACCCTTC
Source organism: Paroedura picta (assembly GCF_049243985.1). Lineage (NCBI taxonomy): Eukaryota > Metazoa > Chordata > Lepidosauria > Squamata > Gekkonidae > Paroedura > Paroedura picta. The sequence continues at coordinate 79,965,282 of NC_135372.1, forward strand.
CCATCCATATGGCAGCCGCCCAGGCTTTGCTGGGAGTTTTCCTAAAACTTCAGAGGCAAGTACCATTTAATCCACATTCTTCAATTTACTAATTTGATCCATTTATTAACACTAATTCTTGCGAGCCATCTAGTTTTCTTTTTTTCTTCCAACCTTGACACTTCATGAACCCCAACTCTGGCTCAAGTCTAAAAAGGTTTTCCTCCTCCTCCTCCTCCTCCTCCTCCACCACCACTACCACCGATGATGATGATGATACATATTCATAACCCACCCTTTCTTGAGGTCTCAGAGAGGTAACAACACAATATAATTCAACCATAACATTAACATAATAACGTTATATTCCAGACAAATTCATTCCAAACACTGCCTCCTTTCCTCTGACAAGAGGGTGATGTAGATATAAATGTAACAATTTGGTGATGGTTTGGCTGTTGTTTTGGGCAGGGAGGCCAGAATTCTGATATTAATACCAACCACAACCATAGGCCTGGGTAGAACAGCTCCATTTTGCAGGCCCTATGGAACTGTCCTAGGTCCTGCAGATCCCTGATCTCAGGTAAAAGATAGGCCCTGTTAGCGCTTGGCGTGAAAAAGGGAATTCGAAAATATCCATGTTCCCTTGCCGTGGGACAAAGAAGGGACTGATTTGGGCACCGATGTCATGTGGAAGTGAGGGTTAGCCCCACTACCAGATGAGCACTGCCCCACCTTTAATCTTCATGCGGAAAACATCCTAGAGAAAGCAAGCAGAGAAAAAGTCCTAGAGAAAGCAAATACATTCCTCAGACAGCCTGGCACCAGGGCTATGGAGAGAGGGAGCTGAATGTCCCCTGGTTGGTATTTTGCCAAGAGAAGGTCCAGGGCCTATAACTGAGGTCTATTGTAGAAACCTGTTGCAGACAAAGGAAAATGGCTGGCTCACACTGGCACTTTCCAGCTGAAAAATAGGCATAGCTGTCATAACTCCCCTGAGGTCCCAGCACCATTTCCTGTACTGCTCTGCATGCTGAAACCACCACCCATGGCCCTTTCCAGGGACTTCTTCCAGTTTGGTGTAGTGGTTAGGAGTGTGGACTTCTAATCTGGCAAGCCGGGTTGGATTCTGCACTCCCCCACATGCAGCCAGCTGGGTGACCTTAGGCTTGCCACAGTACTGATAAAGCTGTTCTGACCGAGCAGTGATATCAGGGCTCTCTCAGCCTCACCCACCCCACAGGGTATCTGTTGTGGGGAGAGGAAAGGGAAAGCGAATATAAGCCGCTTTGAGTCTTCCTTCGGGTAGCAAAAAGCAGCATATAAGAACCCTTCTGCTGCTGCTGCTGCTGATCCTCACTTTACGCTCACTGTATATATTTGATAGGAGTGGACTAGATAAGCAGATTCAGCATTAATTAGAGACTGACAGATTTTATAGTTTAGGCATGTTTAGGGGAGTATATTAATCATAAAAATAAGGCTTATTCAGGAGGTATAGATTTTGGTAATAAATTTATAGTTTTTGTGTTTTAAATGTGTACAAGAGAAAGCTTTTCATTTTTTCTCCCAGAGAGCCACCTTGGTGTACTGGTTAAGAGCAACAGCTTCTAATCTGGTCAGCTGGGTTTGATTCCCTACTCCTCCACACGCAACCAGCTGGGTGACCTTGGGCTAGTCACAGTCCTGTCAGAACTGTTCTCACAGAGCAACCCTGTCATAGCTCTCTCAGCCCCACCTACCTCACAGGGTATCTGTTGTGAGGAGAGGAAGGGAAGGTGATTGTAAGCTGCTCTGAGATTCCTTCTGGCAAAATAAAACAGGGTATAAAAACCAACTCTTCTTCAATTATCACTGGGTTTATAGGAGAGTTCTTGAGTGCCAGCAATATGAAACATGGGTATGGTTGAGGCAGTTGACACATTAGGAGAGGAGGAAAAGGGCAATCAGCTGTTTCACCACCCTCAAACCCACTGTCCTGTTACTTTGTCCAACTATGAAAAGACAGGCAGGCTTGGCCACAAGAGTTGTGCACCTCCCACTATCCCTGCCTATGGTATTAACCTGCACACCCCCAGCCCCAGCATTGGCTATTCCTGTGCTCTTCTGTGCCATGCCTGATGCTGCCCTGGAGACATTTTTATCCAGGCTTGTTAAGAATCCTAGATCTTCATGTCCAGACTGGGGTTCTTGGTCAGCACTCAGGGGATGTTGCAGTGCATTTGCCATATCTGCTCTGCCTCAGTTTTGGCCCAGTCTCTGATCCACATTCTTATTTGTCATTTTCTCCCTGACAGGATTTCTGTGTGTTTAATGGCTATTTATAGTACTATTCAGCCTGTGAAGACTTTCCACCATGGAAATACAAAGATGAAATGTTCCACATGCTGCATTTCTGCAATTTACTAGGAAATACAGAAATACCACCTGAAAAACAGGCAGCAGTCTTATTGTCAGGACACTCTTCCGGTTTCCATCTCATATTCCCTCAGTATATTTATAGTGTTCCACCGGGGAAAGCAAATAGAAACACCTTATTTTATTGACAACTCTTATTCCATTAGGCACACCAACTTTATCAGAGAGGCCTGGCTAATTTCAGAGGTGATACCCATCTTTAACTACATTTGGTAGAAGAAACTCACTTCCTAAGAAATGCAACACATTCTACCTTCAGCTTCAAGTCTTTCTCTCAAATCCTCTCACAGGAAAGAAATCCAGAGTGCCAATCCTTTCTTTCCATCTGATCATATAACACTCAGAGGTCAGACCAATTCTTCAAAATGGGCTGTTGTTGTGTTCCCCCTCTGCCCTCACCTAGGTGGGAGCCAGGGTTCTGTGAGCAAAGCTGCAGCCTGCACATGCTGGATACTGCCACGTTGTTCAGATTCTCCTCCCCAGTAATGAATTATTTCTAGAACTCCTACAGTTAGAAAACAGCTACCAGTTAAGTGAATAGATAATTTTCTGCAGCTATAGCTTTTCTAACATTTGTCTGGCAGATAGCCTTTTGCCTTCAAAGAGTTTTATAGTAGACAGAAATAGAATTCCTAATGGAGATGCGGATTTACCTGATGAATTTATGCCAACTTGTGTAAAGAAACATAGTCAGAAAAAACTAGCTATTTTATACACAAATTAAAAGTAAAGCCTTTGATAAAATAAGAACATGAATATGAAACATCTATCTGTACAGGGAACAGAGAAATATCACATGGATCAAATATACATTGATTATAAATAATCTGGAAATAAAAAGGTACAGTAACTGACAGGTTTAAGGAGGAATGCTCAGAAAGAGCTCTATCCTTAGCAATTATTTATTTTAAATAACTGATTTGAGCCAGATTATCCATTCCAAAACTGAAGTCCTCATCTGGGATGATGTCAGTCATCCTCTTTTTACAGAGAACACCATTTACATGAAATTGCTCCATAGTGAACATCTTCAAACTTACTGCTATCAAATAACACATTTCTTCTGAAGGGATTCCTTGTACATGATAGCTGGAGATTTTCATGTGTGCTCAATTGGATAAAAATACATTCCCATGTGACAATGAAACACTAAAGTCATCACTACATTACCACCTCAGAATAAATATATGATTAAACCTACTTCCCCATAAAATCCACCAAAACACCTTGCAAAAAAGAAAGATTTTAGTGAGTAGGAATGTTGGTCTGTAGCAGCACAACAAACTTTGAGTCCAATGGCACCTATAAGACCAACAAAGATTTATTCGTGAGCTTTCAAGTGCAGGCACACTAAAAAAAGAGTTATTCACATTTATCTCATAAGTTTTTACAGAAGGTAAATATCTAACTGCTAGATTTGTTTTCACTCTTCATTTTCACTCAGGGCTAGTTCTCTTCTGGGCAACAGGAATCCCTAACACTTAGTGGTAATTTGAACAACTATTTTATTGGCACCTGGACATTTTGTGCACATTTTACAGCATTACAGACAAGACATCACGCTTTTGTTCTTACCTCTAGAGAACACTCTCTTCTGTTGACTGAGACATCAACATCTAGCAATCAAAAGATTGGTAGTTGGTGTGACCTGGCACAGGTCCATGATGACCATTGGAGCAGATTTTTTTTTAAGAACCTAGTTTAATTCTCTCTCCAACAGACTCTTGCTTTTCAGTTATATATTTTGGTTATATTGGAGTTCTTGTTTCCTCAGAGTGTCACTGCTTTTGAAAATTGCATGTAAATAGACAATTTTACAGGATATCCATCTCCTGCTGCTATAGTGTGTGGGAACCAGTGAACTCTGTCCTTCCTCTTGCAATACAATCACATCTATATGTGGGCAACTACCTATAACAGCAACATGTTCTTCACCGGATTCAACATCTGCAATCATTCAGGATGTGGCATACAACTGGCCAGGGGAGAGGGGGGAAGATCAAACATCTGGAAGTTACAAGTTTTCTTTAGAAGCAAGGTATATTGTACATGATTATTTTTCCAAGTTAACAATTCCAAATCCTAATCACATCACATATGGTGCCCCTTGCTCCTTTTCTGTTTGCAGCATGCTATAATCCAAATAATCTGCCTGTTAAGAATGTCCAAGAGGTCTATGGCAGTGGTCCCCAACCTTTTTATCACCAGGGACCGGTCAATGCTTGACAATTTTACTGAGGCCCCGGGGGGGGGGGGTAGTCTTTTGCTGAGGGACGTCGTTGCCTGAGCCCCTGCTCCACTTGCTTTCCCGCCGGTGCCCCTGACTTTCTGCCGCCCGCTGGGGGGTGCTGCTAGCAGCATTTGTGCAGTGCCACACCGATTGGGAGCCCCAGCCATGGCGGCCACTGGAGAGCACCAAAGGTGAGCTGGCGGCAGAGTGGCAGGGCAGCCCCCAAGGCAGCAGCTGGAAAGGAGGACGAGGAGGAGCTGCGGCCCAGTACCGACTGATCTACGGACCGGTCCCGGACCAGGAGTTGGGGACCACTGGTCTATAGGATTTTGCTTTGGTTTAAGAAGCTACCAACATCTTTAAGATCTCTGATTCTAAGTGATCAAGTCCTAACTAATTATGAACATTTGGTTTTTTCAGGACCCATTAATGTCAAGGCATCAACAGAGCAAAACTTCAGTGACCAGTTCTTCACCCAGAAAGAGTACAGCAATCCCCACTCACCACAAATCCCTGCCCAAAGTCTAAACTAATAAGCAAAAGAATCCATGATGTTTGCTCAACAGATATCTTGTAAAAATTCAAACAAGAAATGGTAACCTTATTCAGAGAGTTATCTGTAGCTCCAAAAATTTCTTAAATGTCTGTATTTTCTGTTCTCCTAAACTCTCCCAATAGCTCATTAGCAATATCTAGCTGCCCCCTGTAGTTACTGCTCCCCTTAATTCTTGCCACCCTTCCCTTCTTTCCTGCCCATTCCCTACAGAACTAACTGAAAAAGAAAACATAGCAATGAATACTGTGCTCCACTAGTTAATACTGACTTCATATTTGAGACCCTTGCTTCAAGTCACTGCGCAGACAAAAATTCATATGGGCTCTAACTTGACTATGATGATATGTAATAATATTACACTGGGAATATGGAGTGAAGCTGGACTGAGTGGGGTCTCACATTTGAACTGAGGAAACCCAGAAGCCCTGAGACCCAAGCAGAACACCAGCATAGTTAAAGTTAAACCCTATTGCTAGGGTTGCCAGCTCAAGGTTGAGAAATACCTGGAGAATTTGTGGGTGAAACTTCAATAGGATGGGACTTTGGGAGGAAAGGGACGTCCAAAGAGCATGTTTTCATGGAATCCCTCATCCAAAGCAGCCATTTTCTTCAGGGGCACTGATCTCTACCATCTGGAAATCAGCGGTAATTCATGAAGATCTCCAGGCCCCACCTGGAGGCTGGTAACCCTTTATAAGAACTGTAATAGACTTGTAAGTCTCTCAGATATCCACAACTGGAATAATATGGACCTTGTTCTGTTCTACCCAGGCAATGGTTATGCTCACAGAACATATACAGTGTAGGCTGATATGATGTGCTGTCATGAAGGAACCCAGAAGCATCACCAACAAGCAAATTCAGCACTCTCGCTAAAAGTTGTAAGAATCAGCCACAGCGTTTCATACAACTGCCTCCTCTGAATGGAACTAGAATTTAGATTTCTTTATCTCACTGCTACTATAACCATCTCAACAAAACTTAAACCTCTGCCCACTGGGGTATTAACTAGCCTAGCCTAACTAAGGAATGTTTTCTGTATTATTGATTATATTTTAATTAAATATAATTACTCTTCATTCTGTACTTCCTGCATTTCATAGACCTTTGACCCTGTTGTTGGTTAGCTTATTTCAAACCTCCTACATGAAACAACTGAATAGTGAGGATGCACACATAGCATCTGAAGCTGTGGGCTCTAGGGCACAAAGGCTGATGGTACAACAGGGTGGAGGAGAACACAACTCCCACTGGAGTCAGTAGTAAAACTACCACAGATTTTTAACATGGACACCTGAAGTGAGTGATGCTCTCCAAGCACCACAATCTCCTAGCAACATTATATAGGCCACTGAGGACATGTTAAAGCAGCAGCTCTCCCATTTCTGCAGGCTGACCATGCCCCCAATTGTGATTAGAAAGTTTTCATGGCCATGAACTTACAAAGTGTATGCCACACCAATCATGCCTCACGAACAATTCTGTCCCAGAATATTCTCATAGCAATAAGTGAGAATCACATCAGCTTTGCTTTAAAATTAGCTTTCCTTTACATTGTCTGCACATGGCATAAACAAAGAGGACAGTTGATTCTATAGGGTCACAACTAAAAAACCCTGACCTGAAGTTCTAATAAATCTCATCTCTTGGCTGGAGGAAGCTGTGCTGGAGATAACATGGAACTTCCTTATTGGTTAATATCTTCAGAACAAAATATGGGTGGGAAAGGGCCTGGAAAGCAGTTCAGAGAAAAACAGCTCTTCAAGCAAAACATGAGCTACCAGTAGTGAATTCAAAATCACTATTAGCTGTTATTGTCTATAGATTCAGAGTAGCATCTATGTAGCAGTTTGGAAAATAGACTGAAAATGAGTTTGCCTTTATACCTGAAATAACTATGAGAACAGTAGTAGCACTGTACCTCCTTGGAACTACCAGAAATGGTCAACCATAGGACATCTAAATCAGGTGTTCTGGGCCCTGCATGGGGGGTGCGTATGCTGAGTGCTGCCATCACCCTGCGGCTATATCTGCTCTAACCACTGCACCATGGAATCACTGCTGATCCCCTGCACATTCTTAGAGTTAACAGACTTGTGGAAGGGCCCTCATTTGTAGGGGAGTGGGAGGACACCTTATAGATGATTGCTCTCCTCCCTGATGCCTGTGTTATTCCGGGGCCCCATCTTTAAGTTTGGCCTGGGGTTCTAGAATCACTATGGCTGACCCTGAGTATCACTCTGACAGTTAAAGTTCTTAGGGATGAGCTACTGGATCCCAGTAACTAATGACTCTCTTTTCTCTAAGGTGATCAGGAAGCTATGTGAGAGGGCTCCATTTTCACATTAGATGTATAAACTGGAAGGACTTCCTGTTCTATGGAGGAGTTATCAGGAGTACGAGCAGTCTCTGGACCCCAATTTCAGAAAGGGTGGATAGATTATATACACAAGTCAGGCATGTTGTACTTAGAATACAATTTCTCATTACTCAGCAATTTCTAATGAAATGCAAAGAAATCTGGTAGAAATCAAGAAATTTTGCCAATGCATCACAATGCATATTATATGTAATATTCAGTTGACAAATATTTTATTAACTAGAAACACTTTAGAACTCTCTATTTTCTATTTGCCTTTTTCCCAAAGCCTGGTTATTTAAATTCACAGTGTTCTACCTTTGAAAATCTTTAACGTTATAGTTGTTTGTCAACAAAAGTCCCACTTAGCTGAAATTTCATTTATTCAAGCACTTTGGATTGAACCTCCGGGGCATTTAGATACATGCTGCTTAATGTATACACATCAGCCATACACTAAAGATAGCAATGCTGATATTGATCTCTGATCGTTAGGCAACAGCTCCTACAAAAGATAAAGCATTAGTTGACATTTTATAGCAATTTAACCTTTTCCATACCTACTTTCCACAATTAATTTTAAGAGAAAAGATCAGTGGCAGCGAAATGCATTTGAGAGCAATCTAGACATTCTCAATTCGTGATAAATTGGACCCCCTAGATCATCCATCACACGAGCTGATACTCTCATAGCTTGGTGGTGGAGTGTCACAGACAATGCTTGCATCATCCCATGATCCTGCCTCTAGCCGTGGTAGAATATTCCGGAACAAAGCACTATCAGAAGAGCTACGCCTACGGCTGCCGTGCCACATGTCATTCTCATCCGCCATTTGATACAAGGGTGGCCTGTTCTCTTTCATATGGTGAGACTGAACGTAGTTTGGAGCATTTTCAGCAGGCTGGCAATTCAAGGCTTCTTCATAGGTTGGAATAGTGCTGGCTTCCCAGGTGCTGAAACATAGCCAAGAGCAAACAATTCTTATTTTTATGATGTTAAAAATGCATTTGGTTGGTTTAAAAGTTTTACAAAGGTATCCACAGCATGGCTTGCTAACTGTATTAGAATTTTGAAGCCACTATCTCATGCTTGTAAAAGAGGACAAAAAACACACACTATCACTTCAGAAGTTCACAAAGGACTTTTCCACATACAATATTAAAATTTCTTTCTTTCAGCTCATATGTGAATGGCGAACAAGAGGCAGAAAACAGAAAACAACCGTTTCTAAATATAATGCATATTCAATCTACTACTAGTGGAAGCCTAAACAAAGTGAGAACCTTCTGACTTCAACGGTCTTGGGAAAGTGTGACTGTACTTGGGACTGCCCGACAAGTGTGTTACATCTGAACTACAAAGGCATTAAAAATGTTTTAAGCATCATGTCTGACAATGCCCTAAGAACATGTTCCCCCAGCTGATTATGATTGCAGATGGTTGAGAGCCAGCTTGGTGTAGTGGTTAGGAGTGCAGACTTCTAATCTGGCATGCCGGGTTCGATTCTGCACTCCCCCACATGCAGCCAGCTGGGTGACCTTGGGCTCGCCAGTACACTGATAAAGCTGTTCTGACTGAGCAGTGATATCAGGGCTCTCTCAGCCTCACCCACCCCACAGGGTGCCTATTGTGGGGAGAGGAATGGGAAGGTGACTGTAAGCCACTTTGAGACTCCTTCTGACAGAGAAAAGCGGCATATGGTGTTGGGAAACTAGTATGAAAGTTATTGTAGTCCCACTGATCATTATGAATTGCACAGCCACCATTCATATATTGCTGCTACTTTCCCCATTTATCCCTTGCTAAGCAAACATGGTTTGCGTAAAGGGAAAATGTTCACATAACCTTTGATCATCTCACTTCCTCTTTTTCAATGAGATTACTTTTTGCACCTGGGCCCTTGGATTCCACCTTGACACAAGGCTAGCTATAGAAGATACTACATTTGTCTCTAGATAAGGAACAAATGAAAAGTGATGTTGTCATCAAAGCTTTGATCTTTGCATTGCAGATACTGTTGGATACTGTCAGATATAATAGCGGTCCCCAACCTTCTTGTAGTTGGGGACTGCCTCCGAGGGTGGGAGAGAGCCGGCGGCCCGGCCACAGCAGCTGCACGTAAACGCTCATGCGCAGTTGCCGCGCATGTGCGTTTTCGCCACTAGGTGGCACTAACGCGCATGCGCAGAACAGCCGCACGTGCACGTTTTTGCCAGCAGGGGGCGCAAACACGCATGCGCAGTGGCTCCGCACTTGCGTGTTTGCATCGCTGGCGTGCCAGCGGCCGCGCTTGCCTCTTCCCCCCCTCGCTGCAGGGGGGGGAGGCAGGCGCGGCCGCTGGCGGCCCGGTACCATGGCCTTAGCGGCCCGCTGCCGGGCCGCAGACCGGGAGTTGAAGACCCCTGAGATATAACACATACAAATGCATAATAAAAACCCTATGGGGGCAGGGACAACATTTCACATTCCTGAGTACAAGATACATATTTTTGAGAGCTATCATGTTTTGATGTCAATTCTGGATAGAAATAATGTTTCTAGTTCCTAGATTCCAGCACTTCTAGCAGTTCCAAGTGTCTTAATTTGTTGATGTGATAAGTCCCTGAATGTTCTTGATATATGGCATGATAGCTCTTGATTCATGAAGGAAGGGCCATGTATGCTGCCCAGAATTCCTTACAAGAAGGACAGGAGAAATCTTAATAGCAATAGACTGATATGGCTAATTCTTTTGTTGAAGTCTGACCGACAGAATCCCATTACTGTTGACCTTGCAGGCAACCACCCCTCTCCCAAAAGCCTATCCCTTCCCCCAATGAGCCACAGTGAACGAGAACAGCAATTTAAAGCAGGGCTATTGTTACTATTCCAAGGTGAGTGCTCTTTTTCTCTTTGTTAATAAAGTAATAGTTGAAATACTCAAACAATATTTTACAGCATTTAACGAACATTTTTAATTAGCAAAATGCATGACTCCAACCGAACCCTAACAAGTACTGCTGCAAAAATTTTGCTGACCTGCATGTCTGTTTTTCAAGAGGTTCAACGGTGAAGTAATGAAGATCCCTGGGGAAATGGTACTGGTAGCGCCGAGAGACAATTCCAGCATTCGCTGACCAGAGGAGACCAAAAAGGAGAAGAAGCCCACCAATCCCACAGCAGAAGAAGCTGATGGACCTGAGAACTGCATTAGAGGAGGAAGAACTTGTCACTGGTTCAGCTTCTCCATGAGGGATGACATTAGGCTCACTGTTTGATGTGGCCCCCATTTCACCATCACTCCACCAAGCAAAACACAGTGTTCCCGTCACTAACAGGATAGCTCCAGTGATGGTCACTCCATGACGCAAAGAAGCAGTAGCCATTTTAAAATCAGAGGCCTCTAGATCATCCCAAAATGTTACAAAGAAATAGTTCCAGTTTCTTGGCTCATGCTGCAACAAGAAGGAAAAAGAAACCTTTACAACTAATTCAATCAGTATTGCAGGTTACCCTCCTCTCCCATGAATTCAAGAAGAATTAACCAAAGTTCAGTGTGTGACTTTTAAAACATCCGTGTCCTGGTCTTGCTTACTAAGGTTTAATTGCATTTACTTATTTACAATATTTTATACCACTTTTGCACCCTCCCTGCTTAAAGTCCCCAAAGTAGCAATCAATCAGAAACGTTAAAACATGCTTTAAAAGTACACACTATAAAAACAATTTAAAACAATGAAACAGACTGCATATATGGTTAAATGCATACACAGGAAGGAAACTCAGCAAGGAACATCAGACGAAACAGATAAGACTTCCCCCACTGGTGCAAGACAATGATCAGAGGGAGACAGAGAGGGCAGCTATTCCATGATTTTGGTGCCATGACCAAGAAGGCTCCTTCTTATACTGCCACCCATCTAGCCTCAAAATGTGTGGACATCCAAAGGAGGGCCCCTGAAGATAACAGCAGTGGTCACTTAGATTCAGATCTCATTTTGTGACACAGTAAAACTACTTATAGTGCCAAGCTTCAAAACAATTGAGCAACCTTATAAATATCACTATAGTATAACATAGCGATCCCCAACCTGTGGGCCGCGGACCAAATGTGGTCCGTCGACTAACTGGAGGTGGGCTGCGAAGGACGCCTCTCCCCCCCCCCCGGCCCTTTACTTCATCCATGATCCGGTAGGCGCACATTGCAGAGAAACAAGCTCAGGGTTCCCATTGATTTGTCATTGTCATGGGTTAAAATTTCAATGAAAATAAAATGTTCCTTATGTTCATTGTTGTGGCGTGTCTGTATCTTATTTTGAAGGGATGTTTAAACATTACCATAGCGACCAGAGTCAGAGAGCGTTAGGGCAGTGGGCCTCAGTAAAATTGTCAAGCATTGAGTGGTCCCCGGTGATAAAAAGGTTGGGGACCACTGGTATAACACACAGCATTAGTATATGAATTTGATGGAGGCACAGGACCAGGTCGGCAAACAAAAACTAGACCCCAATACCAACATTTTCTTTGTAGATTTATTTCTGGATTTTATTACAAACAAGGGGCTTTTCTGTTAAAAAAAATTTTTTTGTGGGGGTGGTTGGTTAGTTCTACCCCATATTGCTCTGGTTTATTATATGATTTCTGCACTGCTTTTTGTACCTTAAATTTTCATTTTGGAATTTTTGTTTTATCCCCAGGGTCTCTTGAGATGTCTTTATTTTTTGTTTATTATTACTGTAATCTACCTGGAGTCCAGTTCCATGGAAAAAGTTTTAAAAATACTCTGAATAAATACATTTGTATGTGAATAGGCTCTATTTTGACCTTCCAATTAACATGTTTTGAGGAAACAGCAGAAAAGGTAATTGCGCTCCCTCTCCACAAGTTGGCTATGCAAGTTTTTGATGATCTAGAAAGGATTTCATGAAATTATGAGATGGGAAACTTTGTGCCTTAGAAATCCCAAGAGTAATTGAAGCTAGTAATATTGTCTAGATTTTGAAATGGAAGCTGAACAAAATGTACCATAGATATCCGGTATAATTTGATTGTTGTAATTGCATAAATGAGCAGATAACCCTGCAAAAACGTTTTATATGAATCAGATGTTAATCATAATACACATAATCATAAGTGAAATAAGAGGGCAAAGTGAAATGGAAGAAGTATTCCAAAAGATGAATTATTTAATAGCTTTCTGCAAATTTTAAATGCTCCATTACTGAGGAAACCCTTTACTACATTTGAGAATTGTTGTTGTTATTACACTTATAACAACCAGGTGTTCTTCAAAGTTATTAAAAAGAAACTTGGCCCTGCCTTAAGGTTTATAATCTAATAAATACAGTATTGTGGAAAGAGATACTTGCTGTTCGACCAGGCTTTTTCATCCAGGGTTTCTTGACAGCCCTGGAAGGGTTTCATGAATGGGTAAATTCATTTTTATATTTTTCTTAAATTTGCTAAGTATTTATCAGATGATATAACCATATATGTCAACCTGTTCCCCCCCCCCCCAAAAAATGGCCAATGATGGGACTGGAGGGGGTGGGGAGGGGAGGGGCCCTAGGTGTGCTATGCATACCCAGCTATGCTTCCCAACCAAATTCTGCACAATATTATGCCATTTCTCAAGGCCTGAAGAATGTTTCAGGAATTTCTCAGCACTAAAAGTTTGAGAGAGGCTGATTTAGACTATTATATTTAACAGATGTCGGGAATGGCCCGACTTGCAGCCAAAGATCCTCTCCCCACAGGCAGAGTAGCAGTCTCTCGGGAACAGGGGGCAGCGGCCACAGACCCATACGCGGGAGAGACGAAGGAGGAAAGCGAACAGAAAGGAAATGAAGAACGCCGACAGACTGGTCGCGCCCGGCTCAAAGTGAGGGCAGAACAGATAATGCAGAACAGGTGTACCCGGAAGAACTGGTGGGAGGTTATTGAGGGCTCGGGAGGTGGGGACGAGGAGAGGAACGATATTTAAATGGGGCAGTCGGCGTCTGTGAGGAGGCGGGGTTCAGCATAGTGAGGAAACTATTCTGAACCCGGGAGTCGTGAATGCAAGTCATTCAACAGGACTCCGTTCTGAGACGCTGCCTATCCTGAGAACTATCTTTCCTGGCCTGGTCTTCAGCTCCCGACATCGTGGCGGAGAAGGAACAAGAAACCCCGGACCCTGACAACAGCTAATCTCCATATGTTCATTTATACCAAAGTATGTAATTACAAATCTAAAGGCCCAGAAATCCAAGATTAATTTGGTATCTTCTGGACGAATGAAACTACTCATTTTGTACGTCACATTATCAGTTAGGCTAGCTAGATGGAAACTTGAATTAATTGTCATTGAAAGAAACCCTGTAAGATCTTATCCATGTTTAATGAAGAGATGTGATAAAATCTGGTTTACTGAAGTTGTAGACAAGCTGGCTAGCCCTGAAGTTAGCAAATCCAACTCTACACATGTGCTGATAGAGCCCAAATGATCTTTTGGTTCAAGTAAACAAGGGGCTATTTCAAAATTCATTCTGTCTCATGTTCTATGGCCTAATAACTAGCTTTTGGCAGGGATGCTCATATACAGGTGGTCAGTAGTCACTGGTCTGAAAACTGGTCATTGCAGAGATGAGGATTCTCCTCCATCCTCCTCTAGCTATGAACTGTCCTAATATTCCACCTTCCTTAGAGTTCTCCATTCAGGCATTCACCAGACTCAGATCTGTAAAGCTGCGGTATCATATGCCTTCAGAATATGACCTGGGACTAGTGTGAGCAGGGATCGATCTCTAATCCAGCTCCTAGAAAACTCATCTGGTTGATAATGGGCTCCAGCCTATGGAAGCTTAAATATATTAGCCTTTAAGGAGAGCCAAAATACTCTTATTTAGCAGATTAACATGGCTATTCCCTCAAAGGAACAACTATAAGAACTGTGGGTGTGTCAACGCTCTTGAAATCCACTGTAAGAGCTACATTTCACAAGGCTGCAGTACTTGTACTGTATTAACAAATACCAATTAATTAACTGCACAATCTAACTGCAAAACTGAATAATGGGATCAGACTTCTTGTGTAACTGATTCTACAGAAAGCCTCCAAATATCTGTGGATGCCAGAATTCTGCCAGGAAATTTCAAAACCAACAGTAACATCTCACTCACTGTATTAACTAAAATGTTCCACTGATACTTCCCCTACAAGTTGCCGCACCAGAGACTATCAAAATATTTTCCCAATTTGAATGCATATTGACGGATGTCTCATTACTGTCAATATTGGCATGCTCTGAGCTTTAAAAATAGTTATAAATGCCCCAGTTGAAATGCACAGGCTTGAGTGAATATGACCCCCACCCCCACCCGGAGACCTAGAGTCTCTGTAAGCTCCCTCTCCACTATCAGGTAAAGGTATCCCCTGTGCAAGCACCGGGTCATGTCTGACCCTTGGGGTGACACCCTCTAGCGTTTCCATGGCAGACTCAATACGGGGTGTTTGCCAGTGCCACTATACAGATCATATAATGTAAGAACCTGGGCCTCCAAAGAAATGGCTTTCCAAGTAAGGGCCTTGGTAGTGTGATTTCTCCCTGGCATAATGCCTATCTCTGTTTGACTGAGAATTCTTATATAGAGTGCCCCCCCCGCCAGTGATCCCCATCATGGCACCTACAGGCACCATGATGCCCACTGCTGTCTTTTCTGGCACCATTTCCTTATTCCCAAACCTAAATTAAGACATGCTGAGTCCCTGAGGTATGTCAAGCTAAGGTGGGCTTATGGGGTTTTCCTATTACTGGCGTGACTCCAGATAGTACAACATTAATGGGGCTTCCACATGCAGGCCTCCCTACCTTATTCCCTAGGGTTTCCATGAGTCCACTGGGAGAGGTCTCCCATCCCTAGCAGGCCTTTCTCCAGCAGCTGGCAGTTGAAAGGGGAAAAAAATTCTAGCTGTTGGTGACAATGTGACGTCCCACAAATCCCAGGAGCGATGTCACACACATAGCAATCATTGTGGGTTTTTACCACAGAGTGACATTACTTCTGGATTTTCCCCAGAAATGATGTAACGTTCCCCCCCTCCCCATGCCCCCTTTTATGCATTGGTGGTTTCCTTTGGTTTGTCTTGCAATCCCCTTGGGTGTATTGTTCTCTTCTGCACGCCAACTCACTTTTACTTCGCAGGCATACTGGGCTTTTCCCCCTCTCCTGCATGGGTTTTGTTCCCTTCAGGGCTTAGTTTGTTTTCTGTTCCCCATTTTTTTAAAAGTCTTATTGCCCTGGGTGTTCTCCTTTCTTGACTCCCAAGGAAAAGAACATTCACAAGCAGAACAACCCTATTAAATTTTCTCCACCCCAAAAGGCCACACCTCCACCACTAACATTGTGACACAGTTTCTGCTGATTTGTCAGTAGCAGGCAGGGGGTGTCTTTTGAAATTATGAGATATTCTTTGACTTCCAGATAGCCATCTTAGAAGGTTTCCCCACCTTCATCTTGTCTAAATTCCAGTATCACTCAAGCATTTTTTTTTTGTAAGCTCTCCTTAGGTCTTACGAGAATCAGGGTTCAGCATCAGAACTATAAACAGGCCTTTCTTATGAATCCCCTCCCACCGCTTCCCACCTTCTTCTTCTCAACATGTAGATCACACAGTGGGGGAGGGGAGTTCAGAAATGCTGTCAAGGGTTTCCATCTGCCCTTTCTCTCCCGTCTTGTCAATATCTTGTTGTTTTTTTAATTAAGGGAACTTGGTACAGTTTAATTTCTGGCTTTCTTTTTAAAAATGATTCTAATTAATTGCTGTTTGTATTTTTATTTTTAAAAACTCGGAGAATCCTTCATATGTTGTTTTATCAGCTTTAGATTTCAATCTAAGGCTCTATAGCTCAATTAGTAAGATTCCAGCAAGAGGATCATAATACTGTAGGTTCAAACTTACCTATGAGTGTTTATTTCCCCCCCACAAAGAATTTGCCATGTTGATTCAAGTTTACATTTCTTTTTTGCTTTAGATAGTGTAGCCATTTTTAAAACATGAGCTCGGCCCCAGAATCTCCAGGAATTTCCCAATCCAGAGTTGACAAACCTACATAATGTGTCAGTTAGAACTGAATCTATATTGTAGGATCACAGCTCTATTTTAAAGATGGCAAGAAAGGCAGATGTTTTCAAACTATCATCAGTATCATGAACAGCATGGAGATTGGGTGCCTAAAAATGCAAACTGGAAAGGCCCCAGTTCAGATCTCACCTGAGCCACGACTGACATTAGGTGTCTTAAATAAATCATCCAAGTGAAATATGGGGATAGCAACAGTGCTCTGGGGAAGCAATAATAAGATCATTAAGGAAACTGCCAACCCTTTTGGCCATTATGCCATACATAAAACAAAATTACTTTAGTGATCCACTCTAATGGCACCGCAGCACACAAACAAACACTGAGAATGGGTTCAGGGAGCCAGCACGGCATGAGGGACATAAATGGAGGTTCAGGTCTGCCTGCCTCAGTGACAGGCAATGTAATCCTAAGAAGAACCGTACCACTGTCCTGAATGGCCTTAAGAAGAGTGTGAGGGTGCACAGGATTGCAGTGACAACTAGAGACCTAGTTCTCTAATTCAGAGATTGGATACAAGCAGCTTTCCTCCCAGTGAGAAAGGACAGGGGGAGGGGAAGTTTTTACCACAAAAGCAAGCTGGCTGGAGAGTCACAAGCCCCAGCCCATGTTACCTGTGCCACTCTTGCTGCAGGCTGGCCACATATGGTGAATGTAAAGTTCTCTGAATGTGCTATATAAATGCTAAATATTATTAAGACCATCCTAAATACCACACAACAATGGCAGCTTAACATGTTGGGATCTACAAGAGAAGCTGAAACACTTTTGTCCCTTAGTGGTGAAATTTCAATTTACTAGCTGGGTAAATGCAAGGTCATGATTGAGGTAAACAGGAATCTGTCCTTGTGAATCTGAGGCCTCGAAAAAATTAAACCAAATACAAGGAGCTGGGACCTGAGAATTTTTCTGAAACTCAGTCAAGACCAGTTTGCTATTTTTTAAAATTGTATTTGATTCTGCATTTGAAGCAACGCAGCAAATATCTTCCAGTTCAGGCTTCTGGAATGAATTTTGTGGGGGAGGTTAACAGCTTAACGCAATTTTTGCCGCTTACAAAATAATAAGAGAGATTGACAGTTTTGCAGAATAAAGTTCTCTTTCTTTATGTCTCCCTCTCCCTGCATAAAAGCTGCAGTTGAAATGACATTTCGCGCATCCCCAGCCCACGCTACCAGGAAAAGAAGGGAGGAGGCAGAGTGGTGGATCCCTCACACTGGAGGGTCTTGCCTCAATTCTTTCATAAGGGAAGGGTCTTCTGTTAAGCCCTGCCCCCTCCCATTTGCCTCATGGCACTTCAGTGCTCTCAGCTCTTTCCTTCCAGCCCAAGTTTCAATAACTGAAGTCAGACAGACTAAAAAGAAGTGCTTCAAAGAGCCAAAAGCAATAGAGCTCAGCAAGGAAAAGGGCAGGAAGGGGCTAGGTTTGGTTTATACCAGAATTTCTATCCAGTGTACTCGTTCTGCGTCCCTTTAATTTTAGCCATGAAGAAATGCATTTTCTCTGTAAAAGTCTGATTGAGCATTTTAACAGTTTTCCCCCTGTCTTTTCTGGGCAGGGAGAATGAAGTAAGTTCAATTGCTTACCTTCAAACAAGTGCAAATGGGTCTATCTAAAGACAATGGAATGTTTAAGCTCCCCCCTTTCTCCAAGCAAGAAACAGAGATCTGGGAGATTAGACCAGACAGCCTCTAGTTATAATCTACAGGATGGAATTGCTGGAGATTCTTCAGGAAGTGACTCTTTGATTCAGTTTGATCTGGACAGTGGGTAGAGAAATAGACATGATAAAAATGCCTGGCAGCAAGGAGGGCGGTCTTTCTGACATGGAGTCCCAAGAACAGCGATCTCTTAACGGAGGTCTGAGGCAGGCAGCCATTGGCCATGCAATTGCCTGGAGAGTTCAACGAAGCTTCAAGGTAATAGAACCTCTGTAGGACACATATAGTGAGAGGAACAGAGGATTTGCATTTTACCCAATTCTTTTGAGTCCTTTGCTCAGTCTGGTACTGTGCTAAGATTAAGCTTGTAAACACTTAATTTTTAATAAATACTTTATAACTTTGGATACTGGTAGTAGTTCTCTGTACCAAACAGACCTCCATCACCTCAGAAATGCTATTGAAAAAGGGTAGCTCTGGAAAGGTGGGAAAGCTGGTAATTAGGCCAGCAGCTATTCCTCCAGGAAGTAAATTGTCCCCATGGTGGCCAAGCACTGGGCAGCACGCGACACAGAGGCAAGGCCTCAGAGTCAAAAAGGGCAAGCTGGGATTCATGACACTCTCAACAGGCAATTCTATATAACGGTCAGTGGCACCAGTGGATTCCTCAGGAGTTGGGAATCCCTTAGAGTGGGCAGAGTGGAATAGGGTCTGCAGGCCTGTTTCTCACGTTAGCTTTAGCTATTTTAGAATAAACAGGAAGGAAATGAACTGATTTTGGTAAGTTACTTGGTGAAAAAGGTGGCGTAACACAACCCAATCTCATCAGATCTAAAAAGCTAAGGTCAGTACTTGAAAGAAAGACCACTGAGTAAGATTTTGCAGAGGAAGGCAATGGCAAACCACCTCTGCTTCTTACTTGCCTTGAAAACTGCTTGCTGGGTTCACCATAAGTTGGCTGCAACTTGACAGCACCTTACACACACACACACAACTACTTAATTTTATAGTTTTAAAACTCATCTGCAAGACAACATAGGGTTTTTTTGGGAGGGGGTTGGAAGTATCTTTCAATGCTGAATTTTAAAACTGTTATTTGAAAATGTCCCAATGCTGCATTGAGATTGTGTGTAGGTTTGATTTAACTATTGTAAACATCACTGTGTGAACCTCAGGGTTCAAGAGATGAACTCCATCAACAGGCCCTCACAGCTGCCAACTTTCTTACTGTGGATGAGGTCAAAGCCGTAGCCCGGCTGGCAGGCAGCAGAGGCTCAAGGGATGACAGCTAGTTTCATTGCATGCTCACTGCTCTATGGATTATGGCAGAACATACAGTAGAAGGGCCCATACATGTGGCTGCAAACAACAGCAGTCACAGTATATTGGAACCATCAACACAACCAGGTTGTCCCCTTCTTGCCTAAAGAGACAGAATGCTCCCCAAGCATACATGAAACTTTACCATCCACTAGTTACCAATAAGAGCCCCATGCTTTACAACAAAGAATTGTCATTTCAGTAGGGCTATGGTCCTCTTCATTCTACTGATTCACCTGCACAGTCAGACACGTGGACATAAAACTATGTGGACTAAATAAAATTAGTACTACTCAAATGGTTTGGATGGCAAGGCAACAGCCAGCATGAAGATGAAGACCATGAAGATGGCTGCTGCATTTGAGCTCACATTGCCAGTTCATACTAAACTTCTGCCATTTGCTCCTGTACTTGCTTGCATGGAGAAATAAATAGTTCTTCCTCAATCCTGCAATGGCAATTTGCATATGAAAGGAGATCACATGTCCAGTTAGCATTGCCGGAGGGCTGCTGACTATTAACAGAAAGCTATATGATCAGCAGGTTAGCCGTCCCAAATTTGTATCTGCCCCCTTCCACCTCCCACAGGTGGCCAGCACTGAAAAAGTTGCCACCTGCTCAGCTGGTACAAATGCACAGAGCCCAATAGGAGGATTCTTATGGTTTGAAGAGCTGGGGCAACTGGGTTCAAATCCACCATTCTGCCACTGAAGCCCACCGGATGACCTGTCACAATATCTCATTCCTAAACACCCTCACAAGGTGGAAGTTTTGAGGATTAAGCGGGGGAGAGGGAAACAATGTGAACAGCTACTTGGGTAGGAAGGAAGGAAGGAAGGAAGGAAGGAAGGAAGGAAGGAAGGAAGGAAGGAAGGAAGGAAGGAAGGAAGGAAGGAAGGATTCCCAGCATGGACAATAACAACTGTAGCTCACCATGGTCAGGCCCTGGCTATGTGGCAGAGCATCTTTACCCGCAGAAGGCCTCCAATCCAATTCCTGGCATCTCCAGTTAAAATAAAGGCTCTGGTGTTAGTATGTGAAAAGAAAGACATCTACCTGAGACCTTGACAAAGTACTGCTAGTCACAGTGGACAATACTGACATGGGTAGACCAATGATCTTTTCGTGCTGAGCACTGTGTCACATGTATACACATGAAGCTCTTTGAACTTAGAACTGTACTTCGAATTGAAATATAAATGAGACTAAATCTAAATACTTTTGATCATTTGGATATTTGAAGTAAGCATAAGGGACAGCTGGTAACGTCTTGAAAAGCATTTTGGATACATAACCCTGTCCCTAAAAGTACTAATGCTTTGGACTAAGGACATATTCTAGCTAAGTACTATCCCACCCTCCCCTTTCCGAACAGACGTAAATTTAAGATTTTAATTGTCAGGGTGCCCTGGAAGGATCTAATTGGGAATCTCTAAATATTATCTACAGTCTCTTGTAATCTTTATTACTTACTCACCAGTCTTTGATTATTCACCCTCTCTAAAGCACTTGGTTGATAGTTACTTCAAACACCATTAGTCCTGGGGAGGCATCTGACAGCTTGTCATCTACTCACTCTGCATAATGAGCACAAACCCCTGACCTCAAGAAAAGAAAGCTGTTTCCTGAGGAAAGTGGGAGGCAAAGAGATGCTATATATTGTGTGTGCTGCACATTCCGTAAACAGCAGGGCTGAGGGCAGCCTTTCATTTTGCACACAGCATCAGGCAAATCTGTCCCGTGTTAAGGGTTAGCGCGTCAACACAGCTCAGTGGTGTGAATCCCGCATTGTCCGTCATTCTAAACCCATCATCTGAGGAGTTCATCATCTTCAGCACACAACCAGTCCAGCCCTCTGCTCTCAAAGTTGTTGTGTGGTTAAGGTGCTAAACTGTAAGGTGGTTCTCTCTTACCATTGGGGTTGATCGACCAATAACAGCTGGGTCCAGCAGATCCACAATCAGAGCCAGGGTGGAGTCAGAAGATCTTAAAATCCTGGACACTTTCTGTTTCTACCCTCTGTCAATTTACCTAGGGGTTACTCCGCTTTCAGTGAACAAGTCACGCACACAATAGAAGTGGGTACACAAAATAGCGCCAAATGTGACCCAAGGCCTCGCCTAATCTTTATGACTCATCAGCAAACAAACCAGAGTGCTTATATTTAAACTCATTTGGGTCTTTCAGTCCAAATTCTCCGAATTAAGAAAGCTTGTGCGTTGCACCCTTTAGTGAACAAAATACAGACACAAACGCAAAGAAAATGACTTGGGGGCGCCGGCCCACACAGCAAGCAAACAAGCAAGCGTAATGCCATCTTCCCCCGCCAATCTTGGCTGCTTTGTGTCCGCTCAACGCTATTAGCAGCCACTGAAATTATCACGGAGGCGGCAAAGAAATTCGTTTCTGGGCCAGCCGAGACGGAGGAGGGCATGGATGCCCCACCCCAAATCGACCGCTGTGTTTCTTTGGGACGCCGCAACTCCAAGGTGAAAATCCTCGGCTAAGGCTATCATCTCAGCCGGCGTTGCCTTGAAGCAAACTTGTCAAGCGAATGCATCTGGGTAAAACAATCACATGCGGGAACATTTTTGCAAGCGGACACTTTTGGGGCTATTTTCCCCTCTTAAAGGGTCGCAAGCCGATGAGCCCGCAACTTTTCCTAATATTTAAACGCTCGTACCACTTGAAAGAGCTGGAAGAGACAGCCTGCAGCATCACGTCGCTCCTAATCACCAGCCTCCCCTGCACGCCTCGGCGTCAGAGCGGCGCTGCAAAACCACCGGCAACTCTGCACATTTAATTCCCTGCCAACAATACCAGCTCAGATGTGAAAGATCCAGGAACGGGATACTTACTTGTTCTCCCACAACTTCAAGTGTACCCCATTTACAAGGGGATGCGCGGAAAAGCCGGCGGCGAAATTCCCCCCGCCGCAAGAGAAAGGACCGAGCAAGCACAGCTTCCCAAGAATGCTAGGCTTGCAAGCTCGAGTCCCAGGCGTCAGACGAGCCAGTCCACGCAGCTAACTTTGGGAACGGCAGCTACGCCCTCCAGCGGGAAGGAGAAGGTCGCTGCTGGAGACGGTGCGGGGAAGGGGGCTGGGGCGCCTGTCAGAGTAACTGGTTCATATGATGCTTCATCGTCGGCACAGATCCCGCCGCCACTACTCCTGCAAGGTAGCACATTTCTCCCACCTATCAAACCTTAATTTAGATTGAGTAGCGTCCCTTTCCCAGGCTGTGGAGCGTAACTAAGCAGCGCCCTCTTATGTCCAGTGCTTGTACCGTCTTTTAAAAGGCAAGGAGTAACGTCTCTACTGGGACCTACTTCAGAATAGGCAGACATAGGTTTGTTCATTAGGCTAGGCCCAGAACCACTTAGCAGCAGAAACGTCAAACCTTGACCATGGCATCATGTTTGAGTCTCCATAAAACTGGCCTGCCTCATGCCTGAACTGCTGATCTAAGAGGAAGACTGGCCTGTTGTGCGCTCTGGCCAAGATCACCTTCTTCCTTTGCAAGTCCTCCCTGCAGTTACTTCCAGAACTCTTGAGCAATTTAAAATATATTTTGGATATTTATTTATTCATCAAAACATTTATCTCCCATCTTTCCTTGTGGCTCAAGGCTTAATAATAGCTTAAACTATTCTCAGTTTAAAAGCAAAAATGAAATAGTAAACCCTGAATTTCTGGTCTCGTATATGCCAAGCAATTTGGACTCCCTCAATAGTTCTCGCAAATAGACAGGCCTTGAGGGCCCCGTCCTCCTCAAGATTTCCAGAAGATGTGGCCTTCCTCACCTCTTCAGGGAACCCATTCCACAGAGCTGGAACCACGATGGAACAGGCCCCAAGCCCTAGTCAACGCCCAATGGGCCACCCTAAATGGTTACTACCTGACAACTGCTGTGGGCATATATGGAAATGGTCCTTCAAATATGTGGGTCCTAGACTGAAGGGTTTTATGGGTCAAACCTATGCCTTGAGCTGAACTCCGAATCATGCCATCAGCCACTATAGGTGTTTCAAAATGGCAACATATGTTCCTGTTGGTTAGCCCTGATCATAGTTGGCCTGCTGCATTCTGGACTGGTTGCCATTTCTGGGAAGACTTCTGCTTCCTTCAGTGGCTTAGGAGTCCTTCATCAGTCAGGGAGAAATTTTCACAAATGGCTCCAATAACATTTCCAGATAAGATTTTTTAAAAAATATTTATGTATTTATTTTTAAGGACGATGAATTGCCAGGCAAGAATTTAAAAGCCATGATTGGAATGGGTCCAGAGCACAAGTGATGGTCCTCACATGCCCAAGGACCTTGTCAGCATCCATAGGCAGGATCAGTCTGAAACAATCCATAACAACATGATAAGCAGATGTTTCTGACACCTTAAAAACCTCAGGTCAAAATGGATGAGAGATGTTTATAAAAACATCACATCTGGGGGCCAAATTCTTATCTCTGACACGGTTGGACTTACCACGTTATCAAGTCATGAACCATTTTAAATAACTGAACTCAATGAGATTCTGCTGATGCAGTGGTGACAGAGAAAAAAATCTTCATTGCTGACACCACCACTTCATAGGCCTGCAAATGGGCGTTATGACGTGCTCTATCTGATTCATCCTGAGTCTTCCACCTATTGGCCGAGTTTAATTTGCAGTGAAGAGTAAAGCACTAAGCTACTTAAATAATAAAATATTCTTTATTCAGAAGAGAAATAAACTACAGAATGGAAAGAGTCCTAACAATCTAACCTGTTCTGTTCATTCTGCCCTGTTCCAAAGGCACGTGAGGTGGAAAAATGCTCAAAGGAGCAGGAAGTCTCCGATGAGTCAATCAGGACATAGATAAAATGCGTTGGAAAACATCAGGAACTTCCTGATTTAATTATGCTAAATATACATCTCCTCCAATGCTCCCTGCAGGATTTGTTCATATGCCTGCTTTTGAATCATGCACATTACAGATCTTGCATATTCCAACACCACCAATATTGCTCTAGTCATTTTTCAGGCTATTTCATGTTATCCAGCTCCCTGGCAAACCAAGGGTCTGGGGGCCTCACACAGCATGGAAGGAGGACTCTAGGGAGAAACTCTGTTAATAACACCGACTATTGCTGTTCATTCTGTCCCTTTCTTGCAAAGAAGACAATAGCAAAACAAACAAACATTGTTTGTTTGGGTCTCCATGGTTCCTTCTGTCAGCCCCCTCTTGTTCTTATCCTCTCTAATAGTGTTGATCAGGACTTATGATTTACATTTTAAGAGTGTCATAAACCTTGACTTGGATATAAATGCCTTGGCTGACAGAAAACAGCCACAAAAATCACACTGACTAGGTAAGCATGTGCAGTAAGGCACGTTTACTATCAACCTTTAATGTTTTCAACATTTCCACATAACTGGAGACTGTGTCCCTTCAAAATGCCTAGAACATTTTTTTGAATCTGTTATGCCAACTCATGTTTCCTTTGATAAGGCTTCACACAACAGCCTGGCACCCACACTGGACCTGTAGCATTTAAGTAAAACAGCATAGCCACGTCCCCATGTAATGAAGGGAACAAAGACTAGCCAGTTAGTTTCAGGTAATTACTAAAAGCCGAGCCAAGGAACCCTTTGTTTGTTTGCTTGTTATTGTTAAGAATGTCTTTTCATAGGAGAGTACTGATTAAGTGAATTTGAACTTAAAGTTAACTGATTAAGAGTAAATAGCACTACTGCCATAAGGTCAGACAAATTCTGAGGCTTTATTCCCCTTTTTTGTTTTTGCAACTAACAAGAAATTATTTAAAAGTACAATGACAGCAAAGACTTGAAGACAGTAATGAATTATGTGATGTGATGTTTCACCCCATTAGGCTGTAGTTCAAATAAAACCAGAAGACATGTCTACCACTAGGTGGATATAAGAGGCAGGCTGCAAAAGAGAGACATGAGTAACACCCATTTGCCAAAGCTGATTTGCCTGTGAGCCCCGTGGATTAAATGCATCTAAAAGAAAAGCTGTGAGGAAGGAAACACAATGAGCAAAAGCCTGAACTATAGATCTGGCATCAACAAGTGGAATACCAAATTGCTTGTGTAACTGCTTTGCACCTTGATGGGAAAAAAACTAGCTATCTTGAGAGACTGAAAATAAAGGACAAACAGATTTTAGAGCTTCATCAGTTCAGGTGTTACCTCCAAAAAGTGCATCTGTAAAGGGGGGAGGCGGGGTATAAATATAAATATAATAATAATAATAATAATAATAAAGTGAGAGCAAATGGGAATTGCAAAAAAAAACAAAACACACACACACACACACAATCTAATGCTGTAATAAAGATTGAAGAGTTAAGAAGAGACTAAGAAGATTCTGATCAAGCAATGGGGAGAGATAAGGAAGAAACAAATGCAATAACAAATTGAAAACATTGAGTATCTACAATGAGGATAAAAGCTTCATTAGGAAAAAACGGAAGGACTAAAATTTGTACAGCTAATTCACACCATAGAGCAGGGGGGGGGATCACCATATGCTGACACAAGATGGGGCTACTTCATTATTAGGAACAGACTGTAAACAGACTGTAAACAAATTTCTCATAGTTTTGTAGTATTCAGAGTTCACATTAGGATTTGACAAGCCACACTGTAATGTCCCATAGGCAGAATTTGCTATTAACTACCTTTAGAACATGTAACAGTGCCTGGGTTCCCACATCCAAAACCTTTTCTCTGATTATGTGACAGCCTGATAGGATGATCTACATTCTTTATAAAAATGACCAATTTTTCCACATTCAAAGCACTTTCTGTCTTTTGCAGTAGATGTTAAAGCAGCTGCCAAGAGCTGAGTTTTATGTGTTATACTAGGAACTGAAGCCCGTTGTACGCTGAAATACAATGGGCGTTAGCATGGTGTTATGGGTGAGTGTTTGACTTAGAAGTCCTGGATGTGGAAGATGTGGTCAGCAATGGCGGCGTGCATGGAAGGTGGCGGTTTGGGGGGGAGGTTGGTCGGGAGGCATTTTGCCTCCCGACTCGTTAGCTTGGTGCCAAGGGGCTGATTGGCCCCTTGGGCCCGGAATGGCAAGCAGAGGACCCGATTGGGCCCGCCGCTTGCCATTCCAGGGAAAGGGGCCAATGACTACCCTTCCTCATCCCGGACAAGGCCCTCCACCGGGGCCCTTACTGTTTTATTTATAGCGCTCCCGCGGAGCGGTTTAAGATATAGTACCAATATTCTCACACAGTTGTATCATTCTGGAGAGATTATTTTCAGGTTTGTTATATACAGCCTTCAAAACCGCTTTGAGGGCTCTTTGCAACTTAAGTCATGTAATTTTTTTCTTGTTTTTGTCTAATCTTGGCAAAGGATCCCACAGAAGTGCCAGATTCAGGGATTTTATACCACGTATCCCTTACAATGAATCTAATTTGATCTAGTGCCCTTTGGGAGAGAGCAAGTTGTTGATCAGTGGTGGCATACAAACCTTCTCCTGTGAGCATGTTTAAGCTCATGGCCACATTATTGTTTAAATTTTTCCATTGCCTGAGAGGCTGTATCCTTCCATTCTTGTAGAAAGAGGACATACTGTGTAGGAGAAATAAGACTTTCCAGTCTGAGGGCACCAAATTACCTTATCCTCTTAAGCCATCTAACAACCCTCTTGTGAATATACTTTGCAAACTATTATCCACTGAACTTTGTGTTAATTCTTTGTAGACTCCAAAAGGGAGGCTCTCATGGACACACTGTCCCTGTTGGTTTTGTATAACCAGACAAACTGCAAGCATGGGAAGAACACATTCCACACTTCCTGGGTCAGAGCTTGCTCCAGCTCTAGACACCATTTCTTGAAATGGAGTTGTTGTTTTAACAACCTCTTCTACTGGAGAAGGTGGGGAAGGGGTGACAACACTGGGAGGTAGTGGGGGAGAAAGGGGAACCGCCACTACTGGAGAAGGTGGAGAAGGGATGTCAGCACTGGGAGGCATTGGTGAATCAAGCAGAGAAGAGAAGAAATCAAAAGGTTTAGGTGGTAGCAGAAAACAAGAAGCTGATGCATTTAAAGTACCAAGAGATTGCTGAGATGCCAGGTATGCAGTCATGTAATTTTATTCCTATTTTATCCCAATCAATCACACATAGGCTCCCTTCTTTGGGATAACACAGGCATTGCTGGGCTATCACCTTGATAAGTTGTTCTACTGCAGAGAACATGCCATGGTGTCCTGCTTTCTGTAGCAAAAATAAAAGGTAATTTTATGCTTGGCTTGTGCTGGTGATAGTTGATTCCCCATACTCACCTGGGATCCTTGGAGGATGTGAGGACGTGTCTCTAACCCTTGCCGGGCGAGGTGAGTTGAATGTCAGAGCCCCACATTCAGGCACCAGATGTTGGAATGATACACAGAGCTGGTCCAGCCAATTCCGACTCCAACTCCCGATCTCTCCAGGAGGCCGGTTTTATTGAAACATAAGATTTACAATTGCTCAGGCCCATAGTTACACAAGCTGCTTCTTTGTGCAGCTGTATGAAGATACATTGTCAATCACAAGCCTCTGTTGTCTGATGGTTGAAGGTTAGATTCTCATGGTAACATCATCATGTTAGCCATGAGTCCCTATTGTCTACTGCAGCGGACCAGCTCCGGGCATTCTTGGAGGAAACTTCGGCACTCGATCCATGTCAGTCTGGCTTCTGCCCTGGCCACAGGGTGGAGATGGTTTTGGTTGCCCTGCTGGATGACCTCCGTCGCCAGCTGGATAGAGGCGGGTCAGCCGTGTTGATCCTTTTAGACCTATCGGCAGCCTTCGACATTGTGGACTACGAACTGTTGGTCCATCGCCTGGCCAGTACAGAGATACGGGCATAGCCTTGTGCTGGATACGCTCCTTCCTCCAGAACCGGTTCCAGAGGGTTGCTGTGGGGGAAAAGTTCTCGCAGCCCTATAGACTCCCTTGCGGGGTCCCTCAGAGTGCAGTCCTCTCCCCATATTGTTTAACATCTTTATGCACCCTCTGGCCCAGCTGGTACGGAGCTTTGGGCTGGGTTGCCATCAGTACGCTGATGACACCCAGCTCTATCTCCTAATGGACGGCCACCCGAACTCCCCCCCGGAACCATTTGCCAGATGTTTGGAAGCAGTGTCTGAATGGTTCAAGCAGAGTCACCTGAAACTCAACCCTGTGGCTGGGGGGAAGGGGGCGGGAACAGGCAAGCGCGTCTACCCACCCTAGCAGGGGTGCAACTTACCATCGTGCCCCAAGCTAGGAATGTGGGTGTGACCATTGATGCCTCCCTGACTATGGAGGCTCAGGTCAAGAGAGTAGTGGGCCAGGCATTTTTCTATCTTCGCCAGGCCCAGCTACTAGCGCCCTTCCTGTCCCCTGACCACTTGGCCACAGTGATCCATGCAACAGTCACCTCCAGAATAGATTTCTGTAACTCGCTCTATGCAGGCCTACCCTTGTCCCTGACCCGGAAACTACAGCTGGTGCAAAATGCAGCTGCCAGGGTCCTCACTGGAACATTTTGGAGGGCCCACATCCAGCCGGTGCTGAGGCAGTTGCATTGGCTGCCAATTGCTGCCCGGATCCGGTTCAAGGTTTTGGTTTTAACCTTCAAGGCCATACGCGGGTTGGGACCCACATACCTGAGGGACTGCCTACCACTCTATGCCCCCCGCAGGGCCTTACACTCTGCGGGTGAGAACCTGTTGGTTGTCCCTGCCCCGAAGGAAGCGTGCCTAGCCTCGACCAGGTCCAGGCCCCTACCTGGTGGAATGAGCTCCCAGGTGATCTGCAGGCCCTGTGGGATTTGTCAGCTTTCCGCAGGGCTTGTAAAACGGAGCTCTTCCACCAGGTCTGTGGTTGAGGCTGGGGTCAGCGAATCAGGGACATCGCTCCCCCCCCCTAGGAGTTGGAGTGTACGCTACTCCCCTATCCTTTCCTCTTCACCTCTTGATAATTGGGGGAGGGATGGGATTTTTAGCCGTCATGTTAGTAGATTGATGTTTTAATGGGAATCTCAATGGGGTTAGTTGTTGTGACCCACCTCGAGCCTGTTGGGAGAGGCGGGAAATCTAAAAATAAATAATAATAATAATAATAATAATAATACTGTTTGAAGGTTAAACATCAGGAGGTGATCATGCAGTGTTCTGGTATCAAAACTAGGAATCAATTTTACCATTGTAAATCTAAAACAAAATAAACATCCAGAGAAAGAGTCATAGAAATGTTTGTTGCATGCAGGTTTAGCTTTAGCAACCACACATTGTTGGATTTTGTGTTATCATTTTGCGATAATTTCCCACTGGATTTTCCTCTGTGGGCAAGGCAGCCCAGTTGCAAATGATTTCTACAGCCCACCACCAGCAATGTACATGTGAGGGTGATCTGTCTGTCACATCTGTCATCTCACTGATCACCAGGATTGATTGGGTTGATCTGGTTAGGCTGGTGTCCTCTGCCTCCCTCACCACTCCATGTGCATCCCTCCTGAACCTGCATGCTGGGTGAAAGAGGATGATCATCCCAGATAGAAGGAGTGTACTGTTCTTCAGTCAAGGGTATACGGGTATATCTGGCTAGGCAGGTGTGCCCCTGCTGGAACCTTCAAACTATACAACAGAGCATCCAAATAGGGTTGGCAGCCTCCGAGTGAGGCCTGGAGATCTCCCAGACTTAGAACTCATCTCCAGGTGACAGAGATCAGTTCCCCTGGATAAAATGACGTGTAGATTCTATGGCATTATGCCTCATATTCCTTTCTCCAAGCCCATCCCTCTCCAGGCTCCATCCCCAAAATCTACAGGTGTTTCCCAACCAGAGTTGGCAACCTACATCCAAGTATGTTTGTGTGTAGCCTCCCCTTTATTCTCTCACTGAGGATTCATGCATATTTCTGTCCTTTGGTTTAGCCACTAGCTAGCAAAGTAAAAAATATCAGGTCTATGTTATCAAGGCCTTGAGGCTGCTACAATCAGGATAGATGCTTCCAATGATACTTTAAAGAAAGTTGCTACAGACCTCAAAGGCTTTACTTCCTGAAAGTCATACTCTCCCTCTTTAATCTCCTTTGCTGCAGAGAGCTCTATTTTGGTGCTTTTGTGTGACAAGCATTATCTGCAGTCTTGCAGTGATAAATGGAATGGGGACACAGAAAATGGACTTTTTTTTTTTCTTTCTCAGTCATAATTTATGTTCAAGTTTTTGAACAATTTTTTCCACTCCCACCAAATGTCTTCATATGCATTTAGATTGCATAAAGGAGAATGTTCATGCTTGCCCTTGCAAAGCTGGATTCCCAAAAGGCAATACCATCAAGCAGGGTGCAGTTGTACCAATGGATATTGGATTGCTCATGAGTGCTCTATTTCTCTCTGATATACGTGGCCTGCTAGCTGTCTTGCCAGATCAAAGTGGCAAATGGTTCTTAGGATTTGAAAATAGTAGGCACACCAGTGTAGAGGTGGATTGGTTGTGGTTTATTACTTATAATAATAATTAGCAGGCAGTTGCAATATAGGTATTCCAATTTCACAGCAATCATGCATACCTAAGGAGACAGGTTCTAATTCCTAATCAGCTGCTGGAAGCCCAGTCAGCAGCAGAAATATGGACCCCTGGCCTGAGGTGTACAGCATCCAGCGCTAGACCTGTACTGAGCTTCCAGCATCCTGCTAACAGCTACTTTTTAAGCTCAAGCTAGACATCTAAACAAGGGGGGTCTCTTACTACCCAACACGTCATGTAAAAACTCTTTTTTCATAATAAAAAATAGAGGCTGGTTAAGTCTCCCAATTATAATGCACCGACTGTTTTTAACGAGCCGAGATCATATAAATCTTCACCTAGCTTCCTGTGTCCAGGCTCAAAAGATTTAGATAAGCATGTTTACATGTGAGCAATACTCGCCCCTTACAACTACGTTTCAGCTAGAGAGCAAGACAGCTAAAAGCAAGGCCTATTCATAATTTTAGACCCATACAAAAATGGAAGGAATATATCTCTATGATGTGAGGAAGGACAAAAGCCTGTCACTAACGCCTCATGACAATATCTTCCACATTGTTTCCCCTACACTAGCTATTGTGTGTGACTTATGCCTCTTGGGTTGCAATTAGGTGCCCCTTGTCACAGCCTGGGCTCTGTGTGTGTGCATTTAGTGCTTTCTCAGAACATAATCTTGTTCATCAGCAGCAAAAGGTGATGGTAACCCATTGTATTCCATGTACAGAATTCATACTGCATTCTAATATGACAGTGACAGCCCATACAATTGAATAAGCAAACTACAGTTTATGTTTTACAAGTGGTTTCCCACAGTTCATGCAGTACTACCCTGGGCTCATTTCAAGCTAAGAAAATGGTACAGAGGAGAAGCAGCAGCCAACTTTTCCTGTACACTATAGTCTTCTGCACTGTGATGGGGGCCTGTGTGCTTGAGAATGGAGTTTTCTCTAAGTATCTTGTTAAAAATCATGGTTGCAAACATGGGTAAAATATAATGTGTAGTTAAATACTCCAAAAGGCAAAAAAGTAGCATTATTTTAATAGCTTGTTGGCTCATATGCTTTACTGTTGAAAAATTACAAGCCCAAGGTCACCCAGCTGGTTGCATGTGGGGGAGCACAGAATCGAACCTGGCATGCCAGATTAGAAGTCCACACTCCTAACCAGTATATAAACCTGGCTCTCTGCCTGTGTGTTTGAGGTTCATTCAGAAACAGAACTTTCAAGATAATATGTTAATTAAAATCAGGTTAGTTTTAGTTTTAGGGTCTCAAGTTACTATTGGCAACATGCATCCAATTTGTGTTGGAGAGATT
Organism: Paroedura picta; assembly: GCF_049243985.1. Taxonomy (NCBI): domain Eukaryota; kingdom Metazoa; phylum Chordata; class Lepidosauria; order Squamata; family Gekkonidae; genus Paroedura; species Paroedura picta. The sequence continues at coordinate 79,997,744 of NC_135372.1, forward strand.
TGTTTTTAAGAATCCAGGGGGGATCTAGGAAATTACAAGCAGGTTAGTTTAATGTCTATTCCAGGTAAATTGATTGAAAACATTATTAAAGATGAAATTGTCAAGCATACAGAAGTACAAGCCCTGCTGAATAACAAGCTACATGGCTTCTGCAAAGGTAAGCCTTGTCTCTCTAACCCAGCCTTTTTCAACTTCCTTAACATTGAGAAACCCTGGAAGTGATATGATGATGCAGAATATGGTTGGGAAGCGTAACTTGGTACATGCTCACTCAGGGTTCCTCCCCTTCCCACCCCCTCCAGGCATCTCTGGCCATTTTAGGGGGAGGGGCAGGCTGACATCATATATGGTCAAATCATCTAATAAATGTTTAACAATTAAAAAATAAACATTTTAAAAATTAAAAAAAATATTTTAAAAATTATCTCCCACCCATTCAGGAAACCCTTCCAGAGCCATCAAGAAACACAAGGGGCTCACAAAACCCTGGTTGAGAAAGCCTTTACTAACCTTTCACAGTTCTTTGAAAGTGTCAATAAGCTTGTGGACAGGAATAAGTCAGTAGAGATTGTTTAAAGAAGGTTTTTGACAGAGCCCCTCATCAAAGTCTCTTGAGCAAACTTGAGAGTTGTGGAATAAGACGACATGTCCTCTTGATGATTAGAAATTGGCTAAAAACAAGAAACAGATAGTAGGAACAATAGTTCTTTCAGTGGAAGGGTGCAAGCAGTTGTCTTCCTCAAGGATCCAGGATCAGTGCTGGGATAACTGGATGTCAATGGCCATCAATGCCAACGTACCCCAATGCCCTCCCTGCTTCCATCTCAAATCATCCCCTTGGCATGCTGAGGGAAAAGAAATGGGAGCTGAGACATAGTGAGTTTGGAGGATGACCCATGACAAAGCAACAAAAATATTTTATAGGTCACTTATGAGAGCCTATGAGATGGCAGTGGAGATGGTGAAGAGGGTTTTCTATGCTGCCTCCATTGCATCTGTGAGCTCACGCCTAGCTCAGTTGTTTAGGGAATTCAGTTCCTTACTGCCCTCATGGAATGCTGGCCAAATAATTTTGAATTAGCTTTAAGCTATGAGGCTTTTGTGAGCTTTTCCACAGATAAAATCTAGGCTCTTTGCCATGATCTCCTTCCCCCCAACACTTAATACAGTAAGAAAATTGGAGGCCATTTTTCATGATGGTGCCTCACCCCTCTTTACATATTTGAACTCTGCCAACACTCCACTCATTAGTAGTTGTAAAATTTGGAGGTATATCCCACAAAAATGCAGACAGACTATTTTAATACATTTGCATCATTGTTGTTGTTATGTGCGAAGTCGTGTCCGACCCATCGCGACCCCAAGGACAATGATCCTCCAAGCCTTCCTGTCCTCTACCATTCCCCGGAGTCCATTTAAGTTTGCACCTAATGCTTCAGTGACTCCATCCAGCCACCTCATTCTCTGCATTTGCATCATAGCAATGCTCTTTTAAGAGTGAGATGCTGGGGGGAGGGAATCTAATCCACCATGTAGTTTAATATTGGCTCAGGTCAAGCTGTCCTCGTGGAAAGGCGCCCAGATTGATTGTAGAATATTGTGACTGTGTCCAAGTGTTTAGTGTCTTTTATTTTGAAGGTTAATAATACAGCTAGTAACAGAGTGCCCCAAACCATTATTTATGGAACACAATGCAGTCTTGAGAACTACAGGAAGAACCTAATTGAATACGGTTTACATGAACTAATGACTCTAAAGCAGGCTTTCTCAGCCAGGGTTCTTGATGGTCCTGGAAGTGTTTCCTGAATGGGTGGGAGTTAATTTTGTACATATTTTAAAAATTTGTTAAAAATTTATCAGTGACATGACCATATAAACACCCCCCTCCTCCAATGATGAGGTGGGAAGGGGAGGCTATGCTTCTCAATCATATTCTGCAGGATTATTTCACTTCTGGGTTTTCTCAATGCCTGAAGAATGTTTCAGGGGTTTCTCAGTGGTAAAAAGGTTGATACAGGCTGCTGTAAAGGTTGGTTTAAAAGTGAAATAAGCACTTTTATTTTCACCAGAGAGCCAGCATGGTGTAGTGGTTAAGAGTGGCAGCCTCTAATCTAGAGAACCAGGTTTGATTCCCCACTTCATATGAAGCCAGCTGGGTAACTTTTGTCAGTCACAGGTCTCTTAGACCTCTCTCAGCTCCACCAGCCTCTTGTAAGCCACTTCTTCAGGTAGTGAAAAGTAGGGCATAAAAACCAGTTCTTCACTCTATATAATTAGTTTACACAGCATGTGGGAAGCAACATAGGAAACTGTACTGAGGCTGCTTCATGCATGGTTAGAACAGTGCTGGCTTGAGCCGCTTAGCCACTTTTTAGTAGTCCTAGTGGGCCAGCACTGAAATACATGAACACATTTTCAAGGTCCTGTGTCAAATTAAGCCTTGTGGTGGGGAAGAAGTGGGTAGAGTTTTGTTTTGCTGCCGCCTTGGGCGAGGGGGCGCTTTGCTGCTAATTATCGCTTCACAAGCGCCACAGCGGGGCGACCCAGAGCACTCCACTTGCCGTTAAGGGCAACGCGCTCCCTGCTTCATCAACAGGGAAGCGGCCCCAGACCCCCACGTGCCGTTCCCAGGCACTGAACCAGCCGCGCAGCACAGCGCAGCGCCCCCCTCCTCGCCAGTGGACACCGCCTCGGTTCCCTCAGCCAATCGCCCTGCGCGGCGCCTCATCCGATCCCCACGGCGCCTTCCTAGTGGTCGGACATCATACCTCTCCACACCGTTGAGGGCGCACTTCAGCCAATCAGCAGAGAAGTGCGCTCGCCGGCGAGGTGCTGAGCGGAGCCGCGGCAGTTAGAGCCGGGGTCTGGCGGAGGCCGCGTTTGGCGTGTTGCGGGGAGTGGGAGGGAGAAAGCGCGACTCGGGTCTTGTCTGGTTTCGCGAGCTTGTCGCCGTCCGGTTAGTGTCAGCGGTGCCCGTCCGAGTTTCGGGGCCTAGGCGAGGGGGTGGCGTTAGTGGAGGCGTGAAGTGCTGACGGGCTCAGGATGGTGCCGCTGCTGTCTCTGGGGACCGGACTCTTGCTGCTCTTGCTGTGGGCGAGGTACAAGGGGATAGAGTACGTGCTGGTCCATCACCGCTGGATTTTTGTGTGCCTCTTCCTGTTGCCCCTTTCTGTCCTTTTTGACGTCTATTCTCAGTTCCGTGCTTGGGTGGTTCGGAAGCTCCATAGTGCTCCTCTGCAGCATAGCCAACGGGTTCGCTACATCCAGGCGCAGGTGAGATTTGGGGGATGAGGGAACAAGGGAAAAAGGCTTTTGATGTAGACTGGGAGGTGTGTTTTGTTTTGCCGAAATAGCACAAAGGCCTACTGTGTCTCTTAACTCCAAGGATGAAGCCTACTTCAAAGGGGCATTGAAAAAAAATCAGATGGACTTTTAACTTATAATACATTGTGATTTCTGCAGAAGATTGAGGGGAAAATTCAAAATCCTGTTGTCAGTGTAATATCCACCGCTTGATGTGTTGATCTCTAGGTTACTTACGTTTGAAAGTAAGTAACTTCTGGGTATCTTACAAAACTGGAGAATTAAAACAAGAACTATTAACAAAAGTGGGAGAGAACTCTTTTAAATTAAGGATAGTAAAGGTATCATAGGGTTTTCCTTGCTGTGTTCTGTTTAAATTGTGTCAAGTCAGGAAAGCAGCATGTAGCTGGATGTTCCTATTTGTTGTGTGATGGGAATAACTTGAGCTTTTTTCCCTCTGGTAGGTGCGAGAATGGAAAAAACAAGGCCAAAAAACATACATGTGTACTGGCCGTCCTGGGTGGCATACTGTATCTCTTCGTGTTGGAAAGTATAAGAAGACTCATAAAAACATATTTATCAACTTGATGGATATTCTGGAGGTTGATACTGAAAGACAGGTAAACCTGTAATTTACCAAGTTCAAGGTCTTGGTGTTGTCCTTTAAGGCTATACATGGCCTGGGCCCTACATACCTGAGAGACCACTTGCTTCTTTATGCCCCCCGCAGGGCTCCCCACTCTGCAGGTATGAATCTGCTGGAAGACCCTGGCCTGAGAGAAGCATGCTTAGCCTGGGCCAGGGCCTTTTCAGTCCTGGCCCCTACCTTGTGGAACGAGCTATGGGCCCTGATGGAGCTTTTGTAGTTCCACAGACCTGTAAGACGGGGCTGTTTTGCCAGGCCTTTGGCTGAGGATGGGGCTAAGAAGATTTTGGGGTCCCTCCGTAGGCCAACCTTAACATCTAGAGCTCATCCATTCCCCCAAGGCATGAACATCATGGGGCTGGGGAGTTTTATTGCTACCTGTATGTCCATGTATTATGGGGTTTTATGAGGATGTTTTATTTCTGATGTGACCCACCATGAGCCGTTTGGGAGTGGCAGAATATAAATTTAAAAGATAAATAAATAAATATTCACATGTAAATTGGACTTTTGGATTTAAGGGATTAAAGTTTTTGGAACATATAATTAAAACTGACAATTCTTATAGCTCTTTATACCCTGATGCCAATGGTTTAGGTGCTGGTTATAACTTTAAAAAAATGTAAACTTAGATGTAAGATCTCTAAATCAGCAGTCGTTAACTGTCCCTTTTGATAAATTGTGATCCAGTTTGTTTCTTTTTAAACACAGTTCATGTGCTTTTTAGATCGCAAGGAAAGTAATACTGAATAGTCACTTTTAACCTACAGTTCAGTGGACATAATGCATATTTGATAGCTTAGTGATTTATTTCTTTTCTAACCTGACTCCCCCCCCCTGGAGAACCAAGGGGATTACATAGTCAACTCTCCTTGATTTATCTTCACAACAGCCCTGTTGGGGGGGGGGGGTAGGATGAGAATGTGTCATCTAACCCAATGTCATCTAACTAGCTTCCATGGTAGAATGGTTATTTGAACCTATTCTCTCTCAGGTCCTAGTCTGATATTCTAACGAGTTCACACATACTCAGATAAAACAGATATTCTTGGTACTGTTCACACATCTAAACCTCTGGATGGCAGAAAAAAGTGAAGTAGTAATTTGTAAAAAAATTACTTTCCTTTCTGCTTTTCGTTGGCAATTTGCTATTAATCTTGTGACCTCTTGGAACATTACTTAAAATCAATTTGCTGTGGCTAATCATGGAGTTTTGCATTTATCCCATGAGATCTGGCATCTGAATGATATAATATTTGTACCACTTTAAACCAGCATGGAAATTAACTTTTAGAATGCTCATTCATTTGTCATTTCAACATTTTCTCCTATTCCTACTTCACGAATGGCTATTTTCTACTGTGCTGATCTTACTGCCTTATTGTTACTACAGTTAAGTACTGTCATCCTTATCCATTGTTCCTCTTAATATTTGTGAAACAGCCCTGGAGGTGGAGAGTGTCCTGGTTGTCCGAATTGGGATAGGGCCAGCAAAGCTGGCTGCACCCGGATTGTGCCTAAACTTACAGCTCCTGCCCACCCTCCGTGGACACTAGCCAATTTGCTCTCAGACGCTGCAGGAGCCAGCATGTGAGAGAGACACAGAGAGCCCTGCCAAACTGCAAACCAGCCCTGATTACCTGCTATGGCTCCTGCAAGGGAGAGAGAGAGACAAAGACAGAGAGAGCCACCCTAATGAGCCCTCATTCCCTGCTACAAACAGCCCTGATTACCTCCTATGGCTCCTGCTGTGATGGGGAGAGGGAGAGAGAGATCTGCATCTGCCAGTGTCCCCTGGGTCCTAGCGCCTGTTGTATTCCTGATTGCAATGGGCTTCCTTGTTAGTTTTAAATAACTTCTTACTAACTTAGCCTAGCATGTAAAGTTGTATATACATGGGGGGCATGAGAGCCCCTGTTTGCATACATCAATTTTCCCCTTTGCAGTTGCAGGAGCCACATCACAGAAACCCTTTTTTTCCCCCTCACTTTCCCCTTTAATGTACTTTCCCTTGAACCAGGTCAAAAGGAGTAATTTTTTATCTTGAGGAAAGTTCTGATCACTGCCTCATATGAACATTCTCTTTAAATGCAGGGGCTTCCCACTTTCCATTTGGCGGGAACAGTCATGTGGAAATAGCCTAAGTGCAAAAATCTCTCACCAGCAATATTTATTAAGGCATACATCGCTGTTCTACTCAGTCAGGGCCCTAAGGCAGCTAACAATTAAATAGTATAATAAAATTAAAAAATGAATTAAAATGAAGTTATTGAAACTCAAGGCAGGAAGGAGGGATCACTGAAGGAACACCAGATAAAAATTTTAAAAGTCTTCACCTGCTCACTTACTAGCCCACCTGACAACTCATGGACAATTGGAAACTCTGCATGATTCTGTAATCTGTTTCCTTAAGCAAGGTTTGCTCAACTGTTTAGGTATGACAGAATCTGACATTATAACAAAATAAAATTTGAGCAATTCTCATTCTTCTTCATCTCCATTCCAAAAGAGGTGCTAGGGAAGTGAGAAACAGGAAAACCATGTCAACACCTGTATAAAATATTTCTTTTTAAATTCCCCTCAGTTTCTGTCTGTATCTTCAGGGAAAAATTATCCTTGTACTCTAGGTATTAACAAGATCTGTGCACAGTGTAGCTGTGTAGCCTTTCATCTTTTCTTTCCTCTTTGCCAATTTAATTAGAAACAAGATTTGTCTCAGTATTTTTCACTTTGGCATTCAGCCCAGAATCTTACAAACGTGAATACGTGTGGTGTACCTCCCCTTCTCTGTAACTGTGATTCAACTGCAGATTAAAAACAGGAATTTAATTCTAGACACCTAACAATTAAAATTGTAGAATATAAAGAAAAGCCATGATCACATTGGAATATGAAGCTTGCCTCCACAAAGATTATATAATTTCTTACATATTGAAAGTTGAATTGACAGGGTCTACACAATAAGCAGTACTAACTTCCATCTCTGTAATTACAGTCCCCCCTGGTCTAAAAATATGCAAGATGGAAACCCTGAAATAGACCATACAGGTTTACACATGTATTTATGTATCCATTCATATGCTCTGCCTCCCCCATTGTCCTTTTCACACAGACTAATGTAGTGATAGTGCTCCTTTCTCCCTCCTTGGTACTCCTTCTGGCTAACTTTGTTATCTGTTCTTAAGCCTGGTGGTGGTGTTTTTGATGTGGGACACATCTTCTGGTGCACCTCCTGAAATAGATATGAATACAGACATGATGTCCATAGTCCTGTCCCATGGGGCGAGGCAGAAGAGGCCAAGAGAGTTGAGGAGGCTGAGACAGAGACTGCGGCACCCCCCAGGGACACAGTCAATGACTGTGATGCCGGCAGGGGGTGAGGAAGCAGCTGTACTGCCTCTGAGGCAGAGGCTGCCCCGCCCCCTGGGAGCCCAGCCAGCATCTGCAATGCCAGCTGGAGTGAGGAGGTGGCTGTACTGCTTATGAGGCTAAGGCTGTCTTGGCTCCCAGAAGCCCAGCTAGCGTCTGCAACACCAGCAGAGGGTGAGGAAGTGGCCGTGCTGCCTACAAGGCCAAGGCAGAGGCCATCCCACCCTCTGGGAGCCCAGCCACCTCCTGCGATGCCAGCAGGGGCAGAGGAAATGGTATGGAGGGAGGGGAGGAACCAAGGAGAAGGTTGGGAAACCAACAGAGAAGGGGGAAGAGAATAGCGTCTGTGTATGTTTACATGTGAGGGAGGGGGCCCTGATCAAGTAGCTTCAGAGCATGTATGTGTCCCACGTACCCACAGAGATAGACTGCTAGAATATTTTGTGTGTCCTATCACAGCTGACTTATGGCAACTCCATAGGATTTTCCACGCAAGACATGGTCAGAGGTGGTTTGCAGTTGCCTGCCTCTGTATCAGCACCCTTGTATTCCTTGATGGTTCCCATCCAATATTAATCTGGGCTATCCAGTCCAAACAAGCCTCATTTACTGTTTGTGTATTGTTTTGTTACTTTTAAACTGGCATGTTCTTAAACACAGCATAACGCCTTAGGAGTGGAACTCACATTTAGAGCATCAACTGAAGCCATAGCTCTTTCAGCTAGTGATTACTAAATATTTTAAATATTTCTACACTGACTATTCATTCAGAGTTCTCTAGACAGTCTGCAAAACCATCTTGAACAATTAACATGCAGCCATAGAAACTAAAACACTATGATCCTAAAAGTCATAGCAGCTGTTTATTCTGTTCTTGTATGAAGGCTCAGCATTAGTCCAAGTTCCAAAACTATCATAATGTGCACCACTGTACCTTTTAATGTATATGTGATAGGCAAGACAGAAAAACATCTGCCTCCTTCAAAGAATGACATGCAGCTTTACTTGATGTATCTGTTGTCAGTTGTGCTGCTTCATATGAAATACATTCATTTTACTGGGCGTTTGATAATTTTAAGTTGTTTGTTTTTGTCAATTATAACCAATTACACAATATTTATATTTGGCATTTTGTCTAAAAAATCTAGGGTAGCTTTTGGTGTGCATTTCACATGATGGAATGGTAGCAGAACTCAAATGCTTATCTTTAAATACTGTCAGTCAATAAACGGTGGTTTGTCAAATGCATTCTGTCTTAGGTTGTCCGTGTGGAACCCTTGGTTACAATGGGTCAGTTAACAGCTCATCTCAACCCCTTAGGCTGGACTATTCCGGTGGTACCAGAGCTCGATGAACTTACAGTAGGTGAGAGAATTTACAAAGCATGCTCATAAAGTAGCTTAATATAGTTTCACTGGTTTATACTAGAGAAACATTCAGCCAATACAGCAAAATTATTGTTGAATCTTTTGTCCTACATTGCTTATCCTTATAGGGTTTTAGCATTAAGTTTCCAAAAAGTTTTTGACTCAAAGTACAATTCAGCTGATTCCTGCACATGGTTGTTTTCTCAGGTGGATTAGTCATGGGAACTGGCATTGAGACATCTTCACATATTTATGGACTGTTTCAGCACACCTGCAAGGCCTACGAAGTAGTACTTGCTGATGGAAGCCTCGTGAGATGTACACCAGTAAGAGTTTCTGCTATTTTGCTGTGACGGGACTGGTCCGTGGATTAGTCGGTACCGGACCACGGCTCCTCCTCAACCTCCTCCCCGGCTGCTGCCTCGGGGTTGCTCTGCCACTGGCTCACCTTTCGTGTTCTCCAGTAGCCGCCATGGCTGGGGCTCCCCCTCGGCGTGGCAGTGCACAGCTGCTGCTGGCAGCACCCCCCAGCGGGCAGCGGGAAGTCAGGGGCGCCGGCGGGAAGCCAAGTGGAGAAGGGGCTCAGGTGGCGGCAACATCCCTCGGCAAAAAACTAACCCCCCCCCCCCCCAGCCTCAGTAAAATTCCCAATCGTTGGCCGGTCCCCAGTGATAAAAAGATTGGGGACCGCTAACTTATAATGTTCTGCTCAAGGATTGAAACTTCATAAAACAGTTAAATTGTTGTTCAAACCTGTAATGTTACATCTCTAATTATGCTGTATCAACACAGAACTTAATGTTGGTTTTTTTGCAGGAGGAGAACTCAGACCTATTTTATGCAGTGCCTTGGTCTTGTGGTACCCTGGGCTTCCTGGTTGCAGCTGAAATAAACATTGTCCCAGTTAAAAAATACATAAAATTGCATTATGAACCTGTGAGAGGACTGAGGGCAATATGCAGAAGATTTACTGAAGAATCAGAAAAGAAAGAAAACCACTTTGTGGAGGGGTTGGTGTACTCATTAGAAGAAGCTGTCATAATGTCAGGAATTCTGACTGACAAAACTGATCAGAATGAGGTAATGTAATTATCCTTAAGTTAAGATGCGACATGGTGGGACAAATGAACCTTCCGATATATGTCAATTTTATATGAGTTTAGTTGTCATGGATTTCCCTAAAGGATGCGGGGAGAGTGTTTGTGAATCTTGATATGAAGGCCTGGATAAAAAAAGAAACATGCATGGTAGGGATGTGTGTCTTTTTTCCAAAAGGTAAGGTTGGGAAATTTTGGGAAGCACTGGGAGGGCAGGGCACCCATAACTAGGGGGCTTTTAACCTTTAAAATGTGTGAAATGCCTATTTTTAAAACAAGGTTTTAGTCATGCAACATGTCTGAGGGCTTTTTTGAATAACTTGCCATGGAAATTTTGGAGCGCACTAAAAAAGGACTATGTAATACCCTCTTTTAAAATATGATTAGCATAGGATGCTGCTTTCCTGCTTTATATATTTGTATTTTTGCATGCAGAAAATGAAAGACATTTTGATGCTTTTAATTCCCATAAATAAAAATATAATGCTGTTTTCTGAGTTCTAAATGTTCAAACAGTAAAATAGATTTAGATTTGATGGGAAATCCACTGCATATATTTAAATTTTACCCAAAGTTTCTGAGGTCTTTCCTTATGAAGAAAAGTTTTTTCAGTGTAGCTTCAACATTTCCAGACATTACAGCTCTTGTCCTAGCCTTCATAAAGAACAATACTGTACTTCCCAGAAATGTTTAAAGTAGGAAGTGACTGTGAAACTAAGAGTTTCTTATAGCTGGGCATCAGCTATCCTTTCTCTGTGGCAACTCTTATGCTATGGAATGGGCTGTCCTTGGAAACTTAGGGGTGCTATAGGGCTTTTGCATTCTGTTAGGTTCAGAGGAATTTGGGGTTTTAATTAAAACTACGGGGCAAAGCCCACTTTAAAAGCAGGCTAGGAGTTGGCAGCCACCCCACTCTGATGGCCACCACTCGCCGTGGGAGCACCAGGAGAGGGGGACAGAGGGTGCCACGTTGAAGCCCGCTCCCTGGGCGCTTTTAAAGTGGGCTTTGCCACTATGTCTTCCACGCTGGTCTCCCCATGCCCTGTGATGAACACTGGTGGGGGGCCTGCTGCCAGTTCCCAGACCACTTTAAAATTAGGCTAGGAGCTGTCCCCCTCAGTGGTCACTGTGGGAAGGCAGGATGGAGGGCAGTGTGGCCGGGAGATGGGAGGGCCCCTGGCCAGCCCTGACAACAGGAGGCAAGGGTAGGATGGCAATGTGTGATGCCATCAGCTGTGCGAACAGGAGGCTGGGAGCCAGCAGTAGCCCTCCCCTGCATCAACTCGTATTGCATGGTCCTGGGTGTTGGGGACAAGCCATCCCAGGGAGGTCTGTCAGCAGCTCACAGTTACTGACAGCACGCCAGCTTCTCTGAGTGGTCATCGGGAGGACCCTCTCCCTAAGGGCCAATCAGAGGACTAGTACATAGTAAGTACTCTGCACATTTTATTGGATATAGAAGATAAAGATAGAAAATAGGTATGTGTATTATAAGTTGCCATGAGTCATGGTAGAAGGTTGGGATATAATAAATGTTTTTTAAGGAATAAGGCAGTACTTGTCTAATAAATCTGTGGCTGAAACATGCAGATTGTGTTGGCAAGACAGTTTCTCAGAAAGTTGTCAAGAGTCCTGTGGCACTATCTTTGCCAGGTTTACACCTTTCCATCATTATACAATTTAAGACTAACCTGAAAGGATTAAATTTATTCTTTTAGATTTGATGTATTCATTCAAATCTGCTCACTTTGATAGGATGGGAGAGAGGAGGAAGAGAGTGAATATTGTCATCCTTGGTCATTGCTGCTTATATAATGCAAGGAAGGTTTAGGGGAGTCCCCTTCAAAACTTCATGGGTCCTCCCAGTTGCAGGGAGACAATAAACACACTGAGACTGAATGGTTGAAAAAAGGAAAAGAATCTATTAAACAAAACTCCAGAATTACATAAAATCAGAGAATTAATACAGAGATGCTGTGTGACAGAAAGCAACGGAAGACCCCATCTAATCCAGTCCTCCCCTCAAAAAAAAAAGCTGGGAGACAGGTGAGGTTTCGGTGAGTTGTTTGCACCAGCAGAATCCCTCCCAATGGAAGTTAAGATCTGCGAGAATGAGGCAAAGGCTCTGGTGAGCCGTTTGCATTCTTATCCAGGGAGGCCTCTTTGAAGTGCCGATGCTAGGCAATAGAAAAGATGTGTTGCCCTGACCATTTGGCTCAGTGTTGTTTTGGCGTGAGCTGATGTTTGGCAGTTAGATGTTACCTCAGTTCCTTCTGGGGAAGGCTTGCCACGCCTTTGAATTAGTGTCACGGTGTGTTTGTGTTGGTGAGCTAGCCTGTCCTCACATATGAGATTCACTCATGGAGGAATAATTAATAGACGTACTATTATTGAGGTTAATGGAATTTGTTCATTACTATTGGTAACAACAGCCATTGTGGAACTATATTACATTGTACATCATGAAGCAAAATCATCATTATTTTCTCACTATTGTTCTTTGCATTAAGGTCAACAGTATCGGAAACTACTATAAGCCATGGTTCTATAGACATGTGGAGAAGTATCTGAAGGCTAACAAGACAGGAGTGGAGTATATTCCAACGAGACATTATTATCACAGGCATACACGGAGCATTTTCTGGGAACTTCAGGTAGGATCCCCCTTGCGTAGATGTATTATTGTGTGCTTACGTAGCTGTCTCTTAACTTGGTATCTGTTTTATTCCTTTCTAGTAATAATGACATACTTAGTTGCTGAGAAAACACAGTGATTCTCTCAAATTAATTGTGGTTTTCCCAGAAATCAAAGCCAAAAAAATTTATTGTTAAACTATGCATTTTGCTCAAGAGCCAGTTCGGTGTAGTGGTTAGGAGTGCGGACTTCTAATCTGGCATGGCAGGTTCGATTCTGTACTCCCGCACATGCAGCCAGGTGGGTGACCTTGGGCTCACCACAGCACTGATAAAGCTATTCTGACCAGGCAGTGATATCAGGGCTCTCTCAGCCTCACCCACCTCACAGGGTGTATGTTATGAGGAGAGGAAAGGGAAGGCGAATGTAAGCCGCTTTGAGCCTCCTTCGGGTAGTGGAAAGCGGCATATAAGAACCAACTCTTCTTCTTCTTCTTCAATACAGCCAGTCCTAAAAATACTTTATGCATATACAGTATTCTTCAATATTTTTGAGGTATAGTGTGATGGTCAGCAATTGGTGACAGATCTCATTCCCACATGTACTGCCAGCCCACAGACTGCAAATGGCAGTAACACTTCCTGTGTTCTATGGAAAACCATGTTCTCGTTTCCCATTACCGAAAGAGTCATGACTATAGAACACCACCACACCAACCCCTCCCATACAATATTATTTAAGATGCGGGGGTATGAAGTGCCATCAAGTCACTTATGGCAACCCTGTGAATTAACATTCTCCAAAATATCCTGTCATTAATGATCTTGCAAACTGAGGACTGTGACTTCCTAGACTGAGTCAGTCCATCTTACGTTGGATCTTCCTCTTTTCCTGCTGCCTTCAACTTTCCTTAGCATTATTGTCTTTTTCAGTGACTCTTGTCTTCTCATGATGTGAAGAGAAACAAATGGTGCAAAAGGAAAGGATCTTTAATAGCTGAATAACCCCTAAGTGTTTTGCATTCAGCTTTGTCAGGGGAATGTAATGAAATAGTATAAAACATTAAAAACATATTTTAAAATTTAAAATATAGGATAAATTAACAGAGCATGGACAGAGTTGTACTTTGTTATTGTATAAAAAACTAAACCAGCATTAACTATACTACAATTTCACAAGGCACATACAGAGTGCAATTCATATTACTCAGATCAAAATAAAACTGTTTAAAGTATTTGTAAAATAGGTGTTTCGCAAACCATACCAACCTGTTAGATTCCTTTTCACTTGTTTTCCATGTTACACTTGAAACAGTCTGATCTATCCAAACAATTATTGGCTCTTATATGAGTGCTTGCTAAGAGATGTTCTTATTTAGGATGCAGAGTTTTCAGTTTCAGTTTCTTTTTCAACAGAATTTTATCATTCTGTCTGCTGTGTTCATGCCATGGCAGCTTGACCAATGTCCTAAGATACCTCTCGGGCAGCCTGCTAACACTTTCCCATGAGTACCTCCTCCTCAGGCCCTTGGGCCATCTGGTTTCTTATCATGCTGTGAATATTATGGCTGCCTTTTCCGCCTCTAGATCATGCATATTCTTTGAAGGCTGAGTTCACTGATTTTTTTTTAAGTCCTAGGCATATAGTTTACTTACTGCTTGTTCATTTTTCTTTTTACAGGAGATCCTTCCTTTTGGAAATAATCCTGTTTTTCGCTACTTATTTGGCTGGATGGTACCTCCTAAAATTTCTCTCTTAAAACTGACTCAGGGAGAAGCAATTAGAAAGCTCTATGAACAGCATCATGTGGTTCAAGACATGATGATCCCCATAAAGAGTCTTGAAAAATGTATTGAAACCTACCATAGTGATATCAAGGTAAGATCATATGTCCTAAATCTATGACGAAGCTCCTGTTAAACGGAATATTCTGTCAGCCACAGGACTGAGAAGGAATGGAAGTACCTACCATGTAGGAAACTTCAAGCCAATGACATGACTGTTAAGTGTCTGTTGGCTAACTTTAATTTGAAATTGGACTGTAGTATATAGGAACCAAGCAGTGCAGTGGCTGCATATGTTCCCTTGCTTCAGGCTTCGATACATGCACAGTCTCCTGTTTGGCTGAGATAAACAGCACTGGTAGCTGCAGCTCAGCATATGGAGAGTGAAATGGGAACATTGACAGCAAGAGAGGTAGACACAACCCCTGTTCATGTTAATGCTCATGCAATCTGTGGATAGTATGAACTTGTTTTTTCTTTATAGGTTGAGCAATTCTCATGTTATATTCAGCGCTGAGCATATGATTGAAACTGTACATTTATGCAGGTATTAGTCCCTAGTTTCATGTGGAAAGTGAACCTGCATTGACTCTCTTACAAACTGGTATATGTGAATAGGGCTACAGGTTGTACATTGTATGTATATTGTATGTGAATAGGGCTATGGGTTGAGGAGGAAGCACAAGAAAGAAAGTTTCCCAAGTGAGCATGTTAACCAGATAGTAAAGTTGTAATGCTTTTCAGATGATTACTCCTAGGAATTGTGTGAACACAAGTGGATATTTTAATTTACAAGTTTTGGGAAATAAAAACTATAAATCTTTAAACTGCTTGGACAGCGGTATACATATTTGGTTAAGGCTAAGTGGGCGGGGAATGGGCATGGCCAGTCCGGGTGAGATTGGGCTCACACCCAGACTGGTCACTCCCACTCCCGCCCAGCCGGCCAGGGGCTCTATGCAGCCATTGTCGGCAGTTTGCCCCAGACACACCCCAGGACACATGTAAGTGCCCTGGGGTGGGGGGAAGGGAGGGGGTTCCCTTATCCGTGGGCTCACAAGAAGCCGCAGCTTCGGCAAGGAGGGAGGGGGTCGGGGATGGCTTGCCCGTGGCCCCAGAGTACACCTGTGGCCTCCCTGGGCTGCTGGGTGTGCTCAGTGCCGGGGGGGCACCAGGTGCTCTTTCCCGGCCTCAGGGGAGCGGTCAGGCTGGGGGGGAGGAGAGGGCCCGCTTCCCCAAGGCCAGGAAAGCACACCCGGTGCCTCACGGAGGCCCCAAGTGTGCTTTCCTGGTCTCGGGGGAGGAGAGGGCACGCTTCCCCAAGGCCGGGAAAACACACTCAGCACCTTGCGGATGCCTGGGGTGTGCTTTCTTGGCCTCGGGGAAGCGATCAGGCCACTGAAGGAGGCGCAACACTGTCACGCACCTGCTGGGGGGGCCCTTCCCCGCGGCCCCACATCACACCCAGCGCCTCTGCTGATGTGCCCAGTGTGCTTCCCGGGCCCCGGGAAGGCAATCTCTTCCTCTCCTCCCCCCAGACCATTTCCTTGCAGCCCGCCAACCATTTCCTGCGCCGCAGGACAGCGGCCAGCACACTGAGAGGGAGGTCCCTTTCAAAGCCTGTTCTTAGGAACGGGCTTTGAAGCTAGTACATAATAATCCAAATAAAAAACAGATTACGAATTCACCTGATTGGTGATCAGATGAAGACCAAAGCGAAAAAATTTATATCTCCTCTCACATACCAGGGAATATTGTAGTCATCGATCTGATAAGGCTTTAAGCAATGCAAAAGTGATGTTACAGAGAATGACCATGCTCCAGTCACCTCTGTAGAAGGCAGCTGACTTCTGTTAAAGTAGATAAGTAGACAACCATATCAGCAGCAATTTTGGGGGTGGGAAAATTAGTGGGTCAACAATTCAGTGCTTTCCAGGTTTTTTGTTGAATAATTAGGTGATAGTCTTTAATTTTTACCAGTATTAGCCAAATGACTTTCCATTAAGTTTTCAGATTGTTTGAACATAATTAAAACATACTTGGACCAAATATTCTGGTTCAAATGTTTGTTGCTGTTTGTACATAGGGCACGTTCAAAATTTTGTTTGGAAAAACATGCTATATCAGGTCGTAATCTATATAGCGCATTGGAAATGTTCAGAATTTAAACCAGAAAATTTGAAGTAGTAACAGTAGGTAACAACATGAAGTGTGTAGCAGTTCCTTCTTGGTTAATTGGAGGTTGTAATAATGCAGAAGAGGGGAGGGTACTGGAGTGGAATATAATATTGGCTTCACTGTCTTTGACAAACAACCTTGCTGAGGTTCCTTTCCCCAAATTTATTTTTTTGGGGGAGGGGATTTCTGATAAGTGAAAAATCATAACTGGATCAAATTTGAACTATTAACCTCCTGTGTCTGAAATATGACAATATTTCTCCAGCCAAATGTAAGAGATGAAGGGTCAGTGAACAATCATACAGAACTTTATTCAGGTACTGTGCTTGGTTGTGGAATTTTGTACATATGACTAATAAAGGGACTTTTTACCCCCTTCATTTCCTGTAGGTTTATCCCCTGTGGCTGTGTCCCTTCATATTGCCTAATAATCCTGGCATGGTTCACCCAAAAGGAGATGAAAATGAGCTGTATGTAAACGTTGGCTCCTATGGACAGCCACAAACAAAACACTTTGAAGCCAGGGCTTCTACCAGACAAATGGAGAAGTTTGTAAGGAGTGTACATGGGTAAGAATTTTTAGGTTGTGAAAAAGGGATTGGGTCTTAAAAGTTACTAGGATAAGAATAATAATTAACCCTTAGCTTGACTATATGATGTAGTGGCTGCAAGAATTTTAGCTTGATACTTTATGTAGCCTCAATCAGGGCCAGAGCCTTTTCTGTCCTGGTCCCTACCTGGTGGAATGAGCTCCTGGGAGAGCTGCGGGCCCTGCGCGATCTTCCACCGGGTCTATGGTTGAGGCTGGGGTCGGTGGAGTAGATCTATTGCCCCTCCCCCCCGGGGCCTATAGTGGACATCATTCTTGCTCCATTCTCTTGTCATCTTTGATTGTAGGAATGGGAGTGGGTTGTTTTGTCTGCCATGTTATGAGATTCTAGAGTCTTTTAATGGGGAGTTTTAATGGGATTTTAGAGACTGTTGTTATCCACCACGAGCCTGCTTGGGAGTGGCAGGATATAAATCAAATAAATAAATAAGTAAATAAATGTTAGCCAGTTTAAAATTATAATTTTATTCTAGGTATAGGTAACTAAGGCATTGCATTGTTCTTATAAACAGCTTCCAAGCTTTATTCTTTTGTGGTCTGTTATTGACAAGACTGAAGTCTTTTGGAGAAAACAAAAACAAAATCTTCTCCAGTACAAAGTTGGTTCATTAGTTTGATACTGGAATACAGAAGACTGGACTGAAAGTTTCCTCTGCCTGTATAATACCAGAAAATATGGCAGTTATGCTGGAAAAGCAGTCTGGTCTTAGAAGTGGTAAATAATTTGATGTCATTTTCAAATGCAACAACTGTTTGTTTACTTCAGTTTTCAGATGTTATATGCAGATTGCTATATGACCCGTGAGGAATTCTGGGAAATGTTTGACAGTTCCCTATACCACAAACTGAGGAAGGAACTTCAGTGCAGTGATGCTTTTCCAGAGGTGTATGATAAAATCTCCAAAGCTGCAAGACATTAACCTCTAACCTCAACAAGCAATCAGGGAAATGAGATTTCACAATAACTAACAGCTCTTCCTGTACAAAATATTTTTGTTGCTGTCCCAAAGACTCATATGTGTGATTTGAAAATACACATGCCTGCCTTCATGGAGATCTTACCAATTTTTTATTGTTCAGTGTCTGCATTATATTTTAATAATGTAAAAGAATCTGAGTTACAAACTGTAAGCTTTAGTCATAGCTACAGATTATATCCATACTTGCGCTTAGTATGTTATCGGAGACAAATGGAAAAGTCAGCATAATGTAAAATTGTAGTATCATTTCTGATTACTAGAAAATGCCAGTGGGAGCTTTGGCACCTAGAAGACTACTTTCTATCTGAGGTTAATGCCAAACTGATATTGTCTTTCAAAAGTTGCTTGATTGAGGTAGCTTATCTTGGTCAAGATTTCTGCTCAAATACTCAAAAGTAAGCATATATTAGACTTGCAATGAATAAGCCTTTATGTGTGAACACCTTGGAAGTAGTGGCTTGAGGTCAATTTGAGCTAGTAGGAGTTGTTTCTCACTTCACTTATTGTTCCAGTGGTGTGTCCATGAGGTCAGGAAAAAAATGTTGCTTGCATACTTTGAAGGGGAAGGAAGCTCAGTTCTCCCCTCCATCTATTTTAAACCACTGCTATTGAAGTATTTTTGCCTAGTTCCATGCAGGATGGCTGCTGCCTGTCAGGACAGACTGCTGCATTTTTGGTTTATTTTTAGTTCTATGCTGCTTTTAGTGCTGATGCTTTTTGTTACATGAAATATTCTTGGATTATTCATACCTTGAGTTGCAGAAAGCAGATTACCAGGTTTCTAACATGCTTGTTGGAGACTGGTCTTGGTTTTAAGACTACCAAGAAGCATAATTTGTAACTGAACAACAAAATGTTTTGTTTCTATGTTTCCTGTTTTATGCTTTTTATATATGTAATGTGAAAAAAATGTGGTGTTGTGTAGTAGATTATATGCAGTAATCAGGTGGTAGCTGCTGCCTGCCTTTACTACTGACAGATTTTGCTGATATCACTCAGGGTGTTCCACATTATGATCTTTTTTGCACTGCTGAAGGATGCCTATTTGGCAACAAAGAAAAATAGACTTCAAGGAGGTATGCAGCACAATGTTAAGTGCTGTGTTCCCCATTCCCGTAGAACACAGAGCAAGGCTGCTACTTGCAAATAGAAGCCCTTCCCCAAATGTCCCACTTTC
The DNA here is from genome assembly GCF_049243985.1 of Paroedura picta. NCBI lineage: Eukaryota > Metazoa > Chordata > Lepidosauria > Squamata > Gekkonidae > Paroedura > Paroedura picta. The sequence continues at coordinate 80,016,890 of NC_135372.1, forward strand.
CTCTGTTGTTGTTTTTTGGTTCCCTGGTTTTCAGCCCACTTGCTGTTCTTTTTCAGCTGGCCAGTTCTATGGCGCCTGGGCACTAATGTGTAAATGATTGTCCGTTGCAGAAAGGGCTGGGTACTGCTTTTTAATTTGTAGCTGTCCCTGCTCATAACTCTTTAAAATTGTTTCACTCATAATAGCTTGATCATGAAATAATCAACAGCTTAAAAAAAACAAAAACAGTACATAGACCCACCCTCTCCAAGGAAGAACTCTATAATTTACAGTTTACAGAAATGCCATTATATTTCTCCCCTTTGGAGAGCTAGAAGTGGTAAAATTCTAACAGCAGCCCTGGGAAACCTCAATAGCACATTGACAGCTTGTTAAGACAGCTCGTTGTGGCAATTGAGATTTCAGATCAGGTAATTTTTTAAAAACCCACAGAAGGTCCTGGAATTGGAGCAGATTAATTACAATGGCATCTAGTCTGTCTTCTGGATAGTACATAAACACTGAATGAATTGTGACAATTCCAATATCAAATGATTTGCTATGGGTTTCTCTTTCCCCTGAAGGTTTCTGTAGTGCCTTATCAACCGGAGGAAGCCCAGCCTTAAACCAGTTCATTTTTCAACATTTGCACAGATTTCTGAAATGTGTGTTCTGGAGCCAGATAAAAGGAAACTATAATGTTACATATTTTAAAGGTTCAGAAACCAAACTAGTAGACAGACAACATGAGAAGGGAAGGAATACTGTCATTTCTCTTGACCCTATTTCCGCTTTAAATAGTGAGGGACAAGCTGCTACTGCCCTTAGGGCTTCAAGACTGGCAATACTATAGTAAGCCCAGTTTAGCTGACTGAGGCCATGAGCCTTCCCATCATTAAAATTAATCAGCTTTACAGGTTTCTATTGGATTTTTTTCCTTTAATTTTATCACAAGTTTAACCAAAGGCTGACCCAAAGATGAGTTAGGTATAATTTTTAAGAAATGCTTGCAATATTTATTTGAACATGCAGAGAAATGTTTGTTTGAGACATGTTTGCAAGTCTCCATGGTGTGTTAGAATATCCAGCCAGTGATTTTACTAGGACTCAGGATGTATGCAGGCTTTGAGCAATCCAGCAACTGGTATAGTGATTTTGCCAGACTTTGAGAATCTTATTTCATAATGCACGAGGAATAGGAAATGACTGAAGCAGCAAAAAAACAGCAGGTCTATGCCAATAAGTATACTCTGAATCCAAAAATAGGATGGGATTTAAACTGTACTGCAGCTTGCTATTTATCTCTATGTTAATTCATTCCATTTGCCTGAAAATTTAATTTGAATTATGTCTTTTACTTTGGTTATACACTGTACTTTTATCTGAACAGGTTGTTTCTGCAAAGTAGTTTTTGTACTTTATTGCTTCAACTGCTAGCTCAGTTATCTAATGTGATGCAAATACAGTGTTGCTGCTGTTGTCACTGTCAGCACTGATACCTTTCGACAGAATGTACAGTTACAATAAAATACTATTTTGATGTGACTACATAAAACAGTATTGAAAAGATGGTACATATAATGGTGAAGGTGACTTGCTTTGCATAGGCTTACTTTATTAGTCAGTATATGCATATCAGAAAAATACAAGTGGAGGCCTGTAAAGGACTCATGGGGGTGGATATGCCTCCCTTACTGGTACTCATGCCCCCTGTCAGCCAGGGAATCGGGCGAGGGGCATGATGCCCTTCCTGTCTTTGATCTCTGCTGCACTTCACTCAAAAGGTTGCTATGGCTAATGGAATCAGAAACTTATGAAAAATTGTTTCCTTTTGTAAACTGAGAACTGGTTGGCAGATTGCACCCAAAGGGTGCTTGTTGATGGTTTCTCATTGTGGAGAGTGATGTGGGAGTGCCCCAGGGATCTGTTCTGGGCCCTGTGGTGTTCAACATATTTATACATTATTTGAATGAAGGAATAGAGGAGATGCTTATTAAATCTGCAGATGACATTGGACTGGGAGGGGTAACATGCAGCAGAAGACAGAGTCAGGATGATTCTGACAGGCTAGAAAACTGGTCTAAAATGAACAAAATGAATTTCAATAGCGATAAATGTAAAGTTCTCCATTTAGATAGGAAAAATCATGTGTATCACTATAGGATTTGAGAGAGTTGTCTTGGCAGTTGTACAGGTAGAAAGGATCTTGGGGTTCTTAGTAGACCATACACTGAACATGAGTCAGCAGTGTGACTCGGTATCTAAAAAGGCAAATGGGATTTTGGGCTGTTTTAAAAAGTATAGTGTCTAGATGATGCAAGATGATAATAACAGTTTATTTTCTATTGTCCCAGAGGGTCAGACCAGAACCAATCATGTGTAACCTAATACTGTGCCCTGCGCCAGGAACTTGGGAGTGATCTTCGATGCTTCCCATGTCTATGGAAGCGCAGGTCACAAGAGTGACCAGGCATTCTTCCATCTATACCAAGCGAGGCCACTAATGTTCTACCCATCCCCAGAACACCTGGCTACAGTGATCCATGCAATGGTCATCTCCAGAATTGACTTCTGTAACTCACTTTATGCTGGCCTTCCCTTATCCTTGACCTGGAAATTGCAGTTAGTACAAAATACAGCTGCTAGGGTCCTCACTGGAACAACATGGAGGGCCCACATCCAGCCAATGCTGAGGTAGTTACATTGGTTGCCAATTGTGGCCTGGATCAGGTTCAAGGTCTTGGGACTTATCTTTAAGGCCCTTCATGGTCCAGGACCCACATATCTGAAGGACAGCCTGTCACATTATGCCCCACAAAGGACAATGTGCTCTGCGGGTACTAACTTCTTGGTGGTGCCTGGCCCTCAGGAGGTTCACCTGGCCTCAACTAGGACCTTTTTGATCCTGCCCCCAACCTGGTGGATTGAGCTCTCTGAAGAACCGAGGGCCCTGAAGGAGCTTTCGCAGTTCAACAAGGCCTGTAAGACAGAGCACTTCTGCTAAGCCTTTGGTTGAGGACAGGGACACAGAGGATCTGAGGGGCCTCTCCAGGTTCAGTTAGGCATCTAGTGTACCTTGGACAACATCCTGGATTCTCCCAGAGGAACCAAAGGATCCTGTGGGAAGTTGGGGGAGGAGGTTGGGGTTATTTTTCACTGCTGTGTTTGTTTAGTATTGAGGTTTTGAGAATGTTTTTTAATTCATAATTCTTATGTAGAGTTTTATCTCTTATTTATGTAACCTACCATATTACAATTTTGCCAATAGCAGCAGGAAATAAATCCAATAAATTAATTAATTCAAAAGAATTTTCAGCTAAACATCTGGAAGTTCCTCACAGAGCAGTTCCTCAATGGAACAAGCCTCCTCGGGAGGTGGTGTCTTCTTTGCAAGTTTTAAACCGAAAGCTAAATAATAATTTGACAGAAATGCTGATTTTATGAGCTTAGCTTGTACACACACACACACACACACCCGTATAAGTTGCTCTTTAGATGCTACACTGGAAACATGAAACACATTCACAGCCATCTGTTGACGCTCCTTAAATATGCTGAAGCCTGCCAGATGAGCCTAGCACTAGAGAAACACTCTGAGAATGAATCTCCTTTATGTTTTGAAACACTTGACCTTCACTAAATGCCTTCACTGCATTTAGAGGACAAATAATTCCAAACTATGTTCCCTCTTTCACTGCATAACAAAAGTGGCAACATTTTGAATGGTAATTACTAGTAATTTAATAGTGACATAATTATTGCAGTATGCTGGTTTTGAAAAAGACACATGCATTTACTAAATTCACTGATCAAATAGTAGGAGTAATCATAAGAGGGTGATTTTACATGAGCCCGTGATAGTTTTAAGCTGCAAATGTGTAGGTGTCTTTTAGCAATTGGATTTCTGCCGTTGCCTTGGCGGAATTTCTCAGTGAGAACTAACTATAGCAATGTGGTTAATAATCAAATTGTTTAACTACTTGGTTTCAGGAAGTAGCAATGATTCAGAGAGCTTCTGGCCTTTGTTAACAGGAGTGATTCGCTCCCTGAAAAAGAGGGATGAGAACAGTCATCAGACATATTTTGCATCCTACTTTTCTTCCAAGAAGTTATAATTTAATTCACAACAACTCCATGAGAGACCTTTACAGAAGCCCATCCCCATGATATCTGGGTCCTTTCCTGACCAGATTGGAAGCTGGAGGGTGTTTAATTTGAGAAGAGCTCTCTGGAGGAAAGAACCTTCACGGTTTGTGAGAAACAAACAGTAAGGTTCAACTCATGCTCTTTTGTTACTTACATTCCCCCCCCCCCCAGTGCAATTTAGATTTTTATTTTGTGGAAGGAAACCTATACATATCTGAATTCCCACTGGAGTCCCACATAGGCAACAGTCTGCAATAGCAATACAGGAAGCTTTTGCCACCATTAGTAGCATAAGGGATACAATCTTTGTGCAGCTAGATTTCAAGAGTCAAAGCTCATGCCCAAAAATCTTGCCAGTCTGTAAGGTGCTACTGAGCTTGCATTGAGCTCTTCGGCAAGCTAATCCAGCTACCCTCTGAAACTAAAATCTTAGGGGTATCCTATTCCTTCATTTTAACAACAGAATTTGTGCGAAAAATAGGCTGAAAGGCTGAGAAAAGTATGCCCCTCCGGAGGGCTCATATATCTGCAGATTTCCATTTCAGTTCTGGATGAAACTGCTTTGGGCAGCTTTTTGTCTCTCATTATCAGCATTGACAGCTGTGTTGTCACTATTTACTGAATCTCCCTAAGTTCTATCCCTGCATACTAAACCTGGTGTACAGCACAAGGCATGTGGATTTTGCCAGGCAAACTGGCCAGTCAGAATAACTGCAGAATTTCACTCCTTTGATAGCAAAAGTTCAAAGAGAATTTGCTTCTCCACTGTATAACTTCACTGTATATCAGTTAGACTCCACTTACTGTAGACACTTGTCTCTTTCCAAGTCACTAAGATAACGCTGTGCCTCATTCATGTAAAGTGAACAGTATCTGATCTTCTTTGGGTATTTTTCGTGCTTTGTGGCATCATAGCGGCCAACACCAACTGGGTTCTGTGGATCGAAAAGTAGAGAAGAAGTCACTTCAGAGGGAAGAACTGCTCCTCAGTGGCTCCTTATGCATCTGCTTTCTGCATATACCCTGGAGACTCTATAGTGGACCTCAGGGAAGATGCAATGTGCATTCCTCTCTGTGGAAGGGTCACTTCAGATTGTAAAGTAGATGCTTAGAAGGAGGCATATTTGGCATCCATATAAACATGCTCAATATATTTGATTTCCAATGTGATCAAATCTGTGAATACATAAAGCCAAAGACTGGAGCTGTGAACAGACAAAACAGATGTTTCTACATATCAAGAAAAAAATGCTCAGGTTTGAGGAAAATTCTGACATCTAATTAAAAGCAAAACAGGGCTTTTTAAAAACCCAGAAGCAGTGTTGGTAGCTTTAGGAAATGAATTCCCTCAGTATCCATCACTAGGCAACTACAACGGAGACATCAGCCTTCAAGCCTTTGTTTATTGGTAAAAGCTAGAAGGAAGGGGCAGGATCCTTCCCGGGGTTGCTTTGGCCTTTGAAGGAGAGCTCACTGGAGCCAGACCCAGCAGCAACACCAGGCATCTTATTAATCCTGTCTTGCCTGATTCACCCAGGCTTTGACGGCCTTTAACAGCAACCATCCCATGAAAGCCAGTGTAGTCTAGTGATTAGAGTTTCAAGCTAGGATCTGAGAGCCAGGTTTAAATCCATACTCTGCCATAGAAGCTCACTTGGTGACCTTATCTTAGTCTTATACTCTCAGCTTAATCCACTTCACATGGTAGATAAAACGGCTGAGAGAAAAATGCTTTAAACTTCTTTGCGTTCCCATTGGTGGAGAAAGGCAAAATATAAATGAAGTTTAAAAATATAGGTGACACTTGGGGGGTTAGATAAAGTTTCATTTGATTATTTACAATCTGGAGATCAAATATTACAACAACAGCGTCTATGTCTAGTAAACACAACATCTTAACAAATGGCTCTTAAATAAAGTTGAAAGAGCCATCTGGGTGGCACTGTCCGGGTCTGTCCGGGCCTCGGAATCCCCAGGCAGTGGGCCATCCGGACATGCCCAGCAAAGCTGGGTGCCTTCGGATTGGGACAACCCCTAGAGCGCCTGCATCCCCCAGCCACATGGGACCGCTCGCCAAGCCTCGCCACCACACAGCTCCTGGCCAGTGAGGGCTCCACTTGGCTGACTCGCCTCCTTCCAAGCTGCAGAGTGCTGCACGGCCCTCCATCCACCCACTGCCAACACACCCACTCCCAAGAGCCATGCCCGGCAGCACCGCCCCGCAGCTCTCTGCCCACCCACCACAGAGCCACCCGCTCCACACGCACCATCTTGGCGGCCCAGCATCTGCACGCCACAAAGCCTCCGCCTCTACAAAGGCCTTCCTGACCTCTGGCTGCCCGCTGGTGAACCAGACCCTCCCAACGGCCCTTGCAGCCAGCGCCACGCTCCTATAGTAAATAATGCTTCCACATGTGCAAAAATAGTCATTTATAAAGCATCATCATAGACAGACATAACAACCAAACAATATTGGAAGAGAGTGTATAATGATATAACAATTCAACTGTGATACAAAAAATTCAGGCAACAGTTCAGTATAGGCAGCTATATGATCCTTCCCTGGGTCATAGAGCCGGCTTTGTGCAGCTTCGAAAGACACCACTAAGAGTTAGTTCTGATTCTTTTTGTCTTATAAACGTCTGGTAATGAATACATCATTATAATCATTTTTCATTATAGAATTGGTTTTATGGGATTTTTTTTTTTTTTTGCAAATTCTTAATGGTGTTACTTATTCCCTCGAGGAACTTGTCAATAGTATTACTTCTGTTAAGTAAGAATAGCATTTTTGTACTTTACTATTTTAAAATTCTAAATTCTAAATTGCAAAGTCTTGAGATCTTTACATTGTTTCAACTCAATAATTTAGGCCATCTTGTGAAACTGGGGACTAATGGATCCTTGTTTAGACTTCAGTTAGAACTAACCTGTTGAACTGTTGCCTGAAATTTTTGTATCACAGTTGCATTATTGTATCATTATACACTCATTTCCAATATTGCTTGGTTCTCATGTTTGTCTGTGATTGTTAGACTTTGTCTATAGCAAGAGTCAGCCACTGACTGTCAGTAAAGAGTTAACTATTTGTTAACATGTTGCTAGTGAGGACAGGCAGAGCAGGTCATGTGATTTGTTTATTGGTATGTAAATTTTTATACTCCATTGACTACATGTTTGTTCTCTGGTAACTGGAAGTGGAGGGAATTCCCCTTCCTCCCTTTGTTTATAAACTGCTTTGAGCAGATCCATCTTGAGTCTCAGCATGTACCATCGACGATTAGCAGTTCCTATATGAGCTATAAGAAGATATGCATTTCCTTGTTTTGTATCCCAGTTCCCCTACCCTGGTAGTTCTAGTACAATACTTTATTATACTTTAATACCGCCTTGTCTGGTCTCATCATTAACTCTGATACTGACTAGGGGCCATTCTGCACAGTAAAAAAAAATTGTGCAATAGCGTAACGCTAAAGAAAAATGTGCCTCCAGGAATTCCTCACCTGCTGTCTCCTCTGCCTCCCTCTCGCACATCTTGCTATTCCGCACGCCTGCTTGAAACGGCGGAAGAGGGGAACTTGCTATACACTCCCCTCTCTTCCAACTGTCGATCAAGACAGGCGTCCAATCACCTTTCTCCCAATTGTAAAGGGACCGCGATGCCTGCTAACTTTTTTTAAAATAAAAGTTCTCTGTTAAAATGCCTATGCAGATTAAGTAATTCCCCCTCCCCATTTTTTTTGGGGGGGAGGCATGCTTTTTGTGTAAACTGGTGGGGGAAAGTTTTTTCCCCTCTCTGCCTGGGCCTATTCATTGCCCCAGGCAGTTTTTTTTTTTTAATAGAAAGCCCCATTCTGGATGAAGAGAGAGGGAGGCTGGCTCGAGTTCCTCAGCTCTTCCTCATAGGGTTTGGTCTACAGGCACCAGATAATTCTCATCGCTCTCTCTGCACCCTCTCAATTTTGTCCACAACCTTTTTAAAGAGAGGCCTCCAGAACTGCACATAGTACTCAAGGTAGGGTCCGACCAATGCTTTATACAGTGGGACTATGACACCTTGTGATTTTGATGTGATGCTTCTGTTGCTACAAGCCCAAGACTGCATTTACCTTCTTTATCACTACATCACACTGTCTGCTCACATTTAGCTTTTTAGTCCAGCTTTTTAGTCTGCTCACATTTAGCTTTTTAGCTCATATTTAGTCCACAAGTACCCCAAAATCACATTCTCACACACTGCTACCCAGAAGTGTATCTCCCATCCAGTATGCATGCTTCTCATTTTTATGATCTAGACGTAGAACTGTACACTTCTTTTTATTATATTGCATCTTGTTCTCATTTGCTCACTTTTCCAGTGTGCTCAGATCTTGTTGAACTCTATCTTCTGCAGTGTTCACTACGCCTCCCAATTTGGTGTCATCCGCAAATTTAATGAGGAATCCCCCTACCGCCCTCATCCAGATCATTGATAAAAATGTTGTAAAGTGCCAGATCCAGTACCGAGCCTTATTCAACCCACTGCTCACCTCCCTCCACTCTGATGAAATACCATTGACATCCACTCTTTGGGTGCAGTTTTCTAGCCAGTTCCCTATCCATCTAACTATCCAAAAATCCAGTCTACAGTCCACCAGCTTACCCATCAGAATATCATGGGGAACCTTGTCAAAAGCCTTACTGAAAACTAGGTAAACAACGTCCACTGAGTTTCCATGATCCAAGAAGTTGGACAAAGAAGGAAACCAGGGCTGAAATTGAGCTTTTATTCTAATCCCAGGTCTATTCAGTCCCTGCCATCTCCACTGAATGTGATTTCCATTTTGACTTTGTCTGATTTAAATTTTCCCTCTGCAACAAGCATGATTGATCCAGAGTGACCTTACCTTTCTCCCACCATATCCTAGAGTGGATATAACTCTCAATATTTAAAAAATTGACATCAGTAAGGCCCATTATGCACGGGCCATAAGGCCCGCACTCGCGGCAGCAGCGCTTCGGTTAAAATCACTGAGAACACACACTGCCGCCACGAGTGCGGCGCCTCCCGGCCCCGGGCTCCAGAAGACCCGCGTTAAGCGAACACGGGATCTTCCGGAGCTTCCCAGGTAAGCTGGGGCTGCGGCGGCCCGGCACTGTGCATAACCGGCAACGCCAGGCTTGTTGGGCCGCCCAGCCTCGACCTGCGGTGTCCTTTAAGGGACACTGCTCGCCCCTGGGGGCTCCGTGGCAGCACTGAGCTGGCAGGGGCGACCCCCTGCCACCCCCACTCCCCCAGCCCCTCCCCACCTCCCCCGCCCACGGTGCTGCACTTACCTTGGCCGGGCCTCCTAGCTCCGGTGTAAAGTGCGCGCGCTACGCAGGGGCAACCCAGCATGCATTGTGTCCCGCCACAACGGCATGGCGCCAGTGCGCGGAATCTGGTGCCGTGCATAAATGGCCTAAGAGTGCAGTTCTCTGCTTTCCCCCCCGAACTAACTTGCAGCCTCAAGCCTCCAAGATTGTAAAAAAGCTCTGACTGGCCAGGACGTCAGTTCAAAGCCTTCCTCATTCCAAGGTTGCAAGCCTGCCTTAAAGGGGAAGCCCTAACTTCTCTCGGCAGAGATTTTCCTCTGGGATTTATTTCCCCTCCTCTGCTATCTCGAATCCTCTCCCTTCCCCCTTCAAGAAAAGAAAAAAAAGAGGTTCCTGCTGCACTTGGCTCCCCCCCCCCCACTTTATGAACTACCCTAATCAGGTGCCAAACACTTTTCTGTTTCAATGGGGGGGGGGAGGAAGACCCGAGTTCAAATTTATCTGAATTCATTAGGATCCACAATGGAATAAACAAAGTAAGTGCAGAATCAGCCCAGGTTGGAGACAAGTCCATACTGACCCAGATTAACAAATTTTCTGCAGATGATTGCAGATCTCCCCCATATTATAAGAAATTCTAGGAGGACATGGTCACTCCCCCCCCCCCCCGGTTCTCACCTCTGTCACCCCACCAGACATTTCCCTGGGAGACACTGACAGGAGAGAGAGAAACCGGAAAGAGGGGTAGATAAAGGTGGGTTGGCTAGTGGGTATGAAGAAAGGGGAGAGGCCATGGGAGCTATCATGGAAGGGAAAAAAAGTAGTAGGGGAAGGGAAAATGTCACATTGTGGACTCCCTGTGTGTGTGCGTGACTATTTCTTGTCATGTCTGTAGATTCAAGTGGGTAGCTGCATTGGTCTGAGGCAGCCGAACAAAGTTTGAGTCCACTGGCAGCTTTAAGATTCAGTGGTTGAGGAACGTCCATTTCATTGTATCTGAGGAAGTGTGCTTGTACATGAAAGCTTATACCTTGAATAAAACTTTATTGGTCTTAATGGTGCCACTAGATCAAACTTTGATCTCTGTGTGTTTTTTGAAATGTTAAGCAATGAAGAAGTTTCTTATAAATGTCCAGATGTATGTATATTTCTAGTGAAGCCAATATCAACTCTGCTGCTATTGATACGAATGAAGCAGCCACACATGCACTTCTCTCTTGTAACTAGTGAATATCCCTAGCAGGAAGGGTAACAGACACAGATATAAGCAGGTGACAATTTGTGTTGGCAAAAGTGAACACAGCTTGCTTTCCTTATGCCAGCCCAAGCAAGAGCACTGGAGTCGCCATCTGAAGTCTCTGGAGTTGCCAGGCAACAGGACTCCTTTGGGCTGATGAAATTAGAGGAATCATCTACAGAAACATGTTAAAACCCACAATGGATGTTTTTGGAAACTGGCAGCTACAAGGCTTCTTTTCTCCACAGATTGTTCCTCATTTTTAGTTGTGTGCAAAATGGTCCTTAAACATTTAATAAGGAGAGTTGGTTCTTATATGTTGCTTTCCTCTACCTGAAGGAGTCTCAAAGTGGCTTACATTCGCCTTCCCACTCCTCTCCCTACTACGGACACTCTGTAAGGTAGGTGAGGCTGAGAGAGCCCTGATATCACTGCTCAGCCAGAACAGCTTTATCAGTGCCGTGGCGAGCCCAGCATCACCCAGATGGCTGCATGTAGAAGAGCAGGGAACCAAACCCAGCTTCCCAGATTAGAAGTCCACACTCCTAACCACTACACCATGCTTGCCCAAGAACAGGGCATGGCTTCCAGCAGTAGAATCAGTTTGATTTCTCTGACTTCAACACTTTTCTACTAGCACATGTAACCAACTTTGAATTCATGCATACACACATGCTTTAAAATACCATTTGTATGTGTTTGTGTAGCAAATTTATCTATTTAAGTTTTTAAGCAAAACACACATACACACAAACATGTATTTGGGGCAACATGGAAAGTGAGAAAAATGAAAGCATGCCTACTGGATGGGGGATACGCTTCTAGGTAACACTGTGTGTGAACGAGACCTTGGGGTACTTGTGGATTGTAAACTAAACATGAGCAGGCAGTGTGATGCAGCGGTAAAAAAGGCAAATGTCATTTTGGGCTGTATCAACAGGGGCATCACATCAAAATCACAAGATGTCATAGTCCCATTGTATACGGCACTGGTCAGACCACACCTGGAGTACTGTGTGCAGTTCTGGAGGCCTCACTTCAAGAAGGATGTAGTTAAAATTGAAAGGGTACAGAGGAGAGCGATGAAGATGATCTGGGGCCAAGGGACCAAGCCCTATGAAGTTAGGTTGAGGGACATGGGAATGTTCAGCCTGGAGAAAAGGAGGTTGAGAGGGGACATGATAGCCCTCTTTAAGTATTTGAAAGGTTGTCATTTGGAGAAGGGCAGGATGCTGTTTCCGTTGGCTGCAGAAGAAAGGACACGCAGTAATGGGTTTAAACTACAAGTACAACGATATAGGCTAGATATCAGGAAAAAAATTTTTACAGTCATATTAGTTCAGCAGTGGAATAGGCTGCCTAAGGAGGTGGTGAGCTCCCCCTCACTGGCAGTCTTCAAGCAAAGGTTGGATACACACTTTTCTTGGATGCTTTAGGATGCTTTGGGCTGATCCTACGTTGATCAGGGGGCTGGACTAGATGGCCTGTATGACCCCTTCCAACTCTATGATTCTATGATTCTAGGATTCTAGGATTTTAGCAGCCCTTTGGTGGTAATCAGAGCCTCTTGTGGCGCAGAGTGGTAAGCAGCAGAAATGCTGTGTGAAGCTGTCTGTCCATGAGGCTGGGAGTTCAATCCCAGCAGCCGGCTCAGGATTAACTCAGCCTTCCATCCTTCCGAGGTTGGTACAATGAGTACCCAGCTTGCTGGGGGGTAAACGGTAATGACTGGGGAAGGTACTGGCAAACCACCCTGTATTGAGTCTGCCATGAAAACGCTAGAGGGCGTCACCCCAAAAGTCAGACATGACTCGGTGCTTGCACGGGTGATACCTTTACCTTTACCTGGTGGTAATCACTCAGCACTGTTTATCTTGAAAACAGGAATAACAGGTTGTACCTGAGCTGTGATTTCACTTGAAAGGAATGACTGCAAAACTACCTCGGACTTGCTATAGTGGTGGTGGAGGAGGAGTGTGTGTGCGTGTGTGCGCATGCACTTATGTGTCATTCTACCAGAGATCCTGTAACTGGACCTGTTAGGGAACTTCTTTTTTCTCCCCTCCCCATAGTGGCTCTGCCAGGAAGCAAGCGGCCAGTCAGCAATCCACTCATTAGGCCTGGGGATCTCCTGTATGGCTTTTGGAATAGATGCCGCTGTCATGGGAGGAATCACGCAACCAGAGCACCCCTTCATAAATCCATCACCCCTCACATTCAGATGGAGCAATAACTGTCAGAGCAGGGTGGATGCCACCCGTATGCCAGCCAGCCAATATACTCTGTCTGCCAGAAATCCTGCCTTTGTGTATATTTGCATCTGACAGAGTAAAAAGAAAATCCTTTGCTTCTCAGATATCAAGAATTCTCAGACATCTGGCAACGCTGGCTGTTGGAACTCAGACTCTTAGTCCATTTACACACTGGGAACTTCATTGCCCCTGATCCTGTGCAAGAACACAAATTGGGGGCAGATGAGGTGCACCAGGCCAAATGTTCCCCAATGCTGGTGCAGGAAGAGGTGGGGCAACCTGCCACAACTAAAATTCCAGCCTGTAGCATGGCATGAAACCTTCAGTGTATAAACGGTCTTAGTGAGACTTTTCCTTTCTGCCTATTTAATCTGCCTCTGAATGGCAGGGCATCCCAAATTATTAACTTTAACATCACAACAAAATCTCAGACCAAGCGCAAGGAAGTTCACTTGTCAACCAACTGGATCAGTGACAATCAGCAATGTTCCCCATCAATTATAAAGGAACCTTCATTCTTGACCTCTTTTAAGAGTCCTGTTCTCCAGCATCAAAGGCGGAAAAAACTGTCTGGGAGTCCTTGCCTGCTTCCTTAAGTGGAAGTGAACTCTTTCACATGCAAGCTTTCCCTAACTGCTTGAGTCCATCCAGCTTTGTTCCAGCTCACCACAGGAACACAGAAAAAGACGAAGACAGATGAAACAAGAAAGGGCACCAGGTAAAAGGGAAAGCCTTCCTTTGACACATCATTACTGAAGTAAGTTTAAGCCTGTGAACTGACTCTATGGAACTATGTGGAGGAGAATTCGTCCCACAAGCAGACACTCCAACACAGCATAAGTAATATCTGAGCCAGGCAAAATCAAAGAGCTTAATTTAGCACATTTACCTTGGCCTTTATTATTATTATTATTATTATTATTATTATTATTATTATTATTATTATTATTATTATTATTATATTTATTGCTGTACATTTTTATCTTGTTCTCATTGTAGTACTCTTTCTTGCATTCTTTAATATGTCATGTTTAATACACATGACTGGTTACTGATTTCAGAAAACCTAGTCCTATTGCATTGCTCATTATTTTCTTATTTATACTTTAGGTTTGTACCCCATCCATCCCACTAAGGTGGGCTCCGGGTGACTTACAAAGGATTAAAAAACATATTTAAAATATGAATGCAATAAAAACATTATTACTCAATTTTTACCCATCTATCCAGTATGGTGACTGACTAAAAGACGTGAAACATCTGAAATCATTAATAAGGGATCACGGAGCCAGGAGGTGACAGAGGCCTACCAGGGCAAGTTCCCACCTCCATTAAACGCCTGATGGAAAAGGATGGTTTTGTAGGCCCTGAATTTCCATTGGGAAGGTATTCAAGAGGGTTTGGGCCTGGACTCAAAAAACCCTAGCTGTTTTTGATAATGATTGGGCTTGTTTTGGGCCAGGAATCTCTAGCAGGTTGGATCCCTGGGAGCATAACATTCTTCTCAGGGTATATGGGAGGATGCAGTCTAGCGTAGTGATCCCTAACCTGTGGGCTGCGGACCACATGTGGTCCTTCGACTAATTGGAGGTGGGCCCCGAAGGACGCCTTCTCCCCCCCCCCCCCGGCCCTTTACTTCATCCCCCCAGCCCTTTACAACACACTTCATTGTTGTGGCGTGTCTGTATCTTATTTTGAAGGGATGTTTAAACATTACCATAGTGATCAGAGAGCGTTAGGGCAGTGGTTGAGAGTAGAGGAGTAAACTACCCCCACCAGGCCTCAGTAAAAGGCGTTGAGTGGTCCCTGGTGAGTGGTCCCCGGTGATAAAAAGGTTGGGGACCACTGGTCTAGCAGGTATGATAGCCTCAGATAGTGTAGAGCCTTAAAGGTCAAAACCAAAACCTTGAATGTACTCTGGTACTCCACTGGTAATCAGTACAAGTGGTAGAGTACTGGTTGAATGTGTGCATGGCATGGGGTCCCGTTCAGAATCCACACTGCTTCATTCTGGAGAAGCTGTAATTTCTGGAGTAGGTTCAGACCAGCTGTGCAAGAGCGTGCATAAAGATCTTAAACATGGAGGAGAGACTAGAGCCCTATGGGACACTGGATTCCAGTGTATGATATGGTGATGTCTCCTACCTCAGCATCACTCTCCGTTCTCCATCATGGAGAAACAAGGTCAATCAAGACAATGCTGTTTCCCATATACCCACAGTGGCAAGGTGATGGGCCAAAAGGTCATGGTTGACCATGTCAAACACCGCTAAGGCATCTAAAAGAACCTGCAGAGCTGACCCGCCTCCACCCAGGTGTCCCCAGAGATTATCTGCCAAGGTGACCAAAACCATCTCTGTCCCTAGTCCTGGTTGGAAGCCAGACTGGAATATATCTTCTCATCCTATTAATCATACTGAGTTCCATTATATCTTCCACATTTCATCTCAGCAAGACAGATGAACTATAAATGACTGAAATAAATAATGAAGAAATATGCTGTGAATTCTCAACCAGACAATTTCACAAGGAAGGAGCATACTGGTGAATCCTTAATGTGGCTTTTGGCACACAATGGGACTGGAAAGAATTAAATGAAAAGTACTTATATTACGAGGATAAAAATCAGTCATGCATTATAGCCACCCACAAACCCTCATCAGGAGGCCACTGGAAACAATGTCTGCATAGCAGAGGTCATCGAGGGGTTACAACATTTGAAATTAGTTTGGCTACATGGCTATATCCAGTCCCATGGAGAGTCCCTATGACAGCACCAATGGACAACCATTTGATGAGCAGATTTCAGATGTTTTGGATGGGATACACTGTCATATGGAGAAGATATTTTGGGAGTGTAACAAGTGGATGAAGCATGTGAAGTGACCATGATTGAGTGTTAAAGCTAGAAGCCAAGAGGTAGAATGTTTGAGGCCTTTCTCTATTCTATCTGTTATAGAAGTGGACAAAGAGCTTGAGAACTTGTATAATCACAGCCAATCATGAGATACCTGAATGCTCTACATGGACCAATGAACTGCCTTCGCTTAGGACCAATCAGATTTTTGGCAGGCAATCCAAAGTGTATATAAGTTCATGTTATGCCTGTGTTTCTTGTTTGGTGTTTGAAGTTGGTGGAGGATTGAATAAAAGAGCTGTTATTCTGGAAGAACGTTGTGGTCTGTATTCACCAAACCTGCAGACACATCAATATCCTTTTCTTACTCACAGCATTTCCAAAAAAGAGTCGGTATGCTTTCCGGTCAAATCGTTTTGCACCCATCCAGAACGGTGGTTGATTTTCAAATTCAGATCGCTTAATAGGCTTTAGGTCATATGATCCTGGCCCTGCCTTGAGCTGCAGCGAAATGAAAATCAAACATTGTTTATTAGTGACTGTCATATAATAAGTAATATATCTTCATTATGCTTACTGTGTCTAATTAGCAGCAACCACTATGGCAAGTTGAATACCTTACTTTAAGGGGCCACTTGACACATGACACGGCAACTGTTGGCCCCCTCTTCTGGCAGCAGCACCCTCCCTCCCTCCCTCCCTCCCTCCCTCACTCACTCACTCACTCACTCACTCACTCACTCACTCACTCACTCAGCCATTGTGTCTCTGCCCCCTCCCCATCAGATCTTCTGCAGCCTCAGAAAGGGGATCAGAAAGACAAGGGTTACTGCACCCCAATCCAACCTCTCTCTCTTCAGGAGAACTTGTGACTGTGCTACTGCCTCAGTGTCTCCCCCTCTTCCTCCCTGCCCTGATTATGGACTCGTCTTTTATACTGCCCAAGCAATGGCACCTCTGTTGGACTCCTATCTTCCTTATCTCATTCTTTGAAGTTACACTCAGCTTGACCTCAGTTCTCAGAGAGAGAAACTTCCAAGATCTGTACCTGGTCCTTCTGACTTTTAGTGGGGGCATACTCAATATTACTTAAATATTATGTCAACTTAATTATACAATGATGGTGTGTTATCTTTTTTTACAGAGTTTAAATTGACAGGCAACTGAAGCTGATTGAAGTCTTAGAAGTACGTAACTTTGCCTAGGATTGTACTGCAAGGGTGCTAGCAAGTAAACAACCATTGGCATAATTCTCAGGCTGTAGCCCTGACCCTGCATAAAACCAACTAGGGATCATTTAAGATGCCTGATTGCTGAGGCATCTTCTATTCGATATACTTCTGTCTCTACTTAAAGACAAGCCTATGAGTCAGACCAGTGTTTGGATGAACTAGGACTCTTTCCAAGCTGTACTAAAGCTCATACTACTTCCTGATTTTATTGCTAAATTTAAAAGAAATCTAGTATTGAACTAGCAATTAAACACCAGAGGAAATTTACTTACTGCAATACGTGGACACTGGCCAACAGTTGCCCAGAAGATGCGTTCAGAAGGGCAACCAGGGTTCCGAACGAGGCTGCTGAACACACCATGTTTCTTTTTCTCCTTTGATTCTAGTTCTTCCAGGAAGCTCTTGATCTTGCCCTTTCCCAATTCAACAGTCGTTTTCTGCCAATGTTAAATAGAATAAATAACTCAGAAAGATAAACAAATGAAGTTTACATGTGCTACTTCACTAGTAAGTGCTTCAAGTGATTTTTGTCTGTCTGTTCTTGTGGCATATACCCTTCACCCTGCTTTGAATCCTTGTGTTAGCTAGGCAGTGGGCCAAGCACTAACCTGCTTCGATCCAGTTTTCTCTGGAGATCATCTGTCAGGGTGACCAAGGTCATCTCCACCTCATGGCCAGGTCGGAAGTCAGATGGGAGCCAGATGGGTGACCTTGGGCTCATCACAGCACTAGTAAGGCTGTTCTGAGTGAGCAGTGATATCAGGGCTCTCTCAGCCTCACCTACCTCACAGGGTATCTCTTGTGGGGAGAGGAAAGGAAAGGCAACTGTAAGCCGCTTTGAGAATCTTTTGGGTACAGAAAAGCATCATGTAAGAACAAACACTTCCATACGGATCCATAAGTCTCTTTGAGTGATCATAAATCTGCTCTCTGCCTGTACTTCCATGGTGGTTTCCCATCCAAATACTAATCAGAGCCTACCCTGCTTAGCTCCTGAGACATGGTGAGTTCAGGCCTGGGCAATCCAGGTCAGGGTCTTGGTAGTTCTATCTTTCACACATTTGTTTAATCTCCTTTTAAAGCCACATCTATAAGGACATCATCAATTGGCAGCAAGTCCCATGTTTTAATCACTTCTTGTATATGGAAGTACTTTTGTTTGTCCATTTGGGATCTATTGCAGATTAACTTAATTGGATGCCTTTTAGATCCAGTAATTTCAGAGAGAAAGGGAAAGTGTTCACTATCCGCTCTCTTCCCTAAGCATTATTTTATCTCACTAGTCATTATAACCTTCCTAGTCATTATAGTTTTTCACAAACAAAAGATGCACCAACCACCTTATCATCCTGGTTGCCCTCTTCTGTACATTTTCTAACTCTGCAGTGTTTCTGAAAATACAACAGCCAAAATTGCACATAGGGATGGGTACAACTTGGTTCACAACCTCTGTCAAAAATTTGGCAGGTTCATCTCCCCCAACCCAGGTCTGGTTGGGTTCAGGATTTGGGCCATTTAAACTCTCCTTTTTGCTCCCTCCCCCTCCAAACAGAGAAGAGCAAAATGGAGGTTTTAATTGGCTGGCAGCCATTTTGGCCTCACAGCAGATGTGTGCACATGGACTCAGATGTGAGGCTGAAATAACTACAATGAAATAAATAGGGGGGAAATGGGTGAAAATAGAAAAAAATAACAACGGATTTTAATATTTGTGAAATGCCAACACGTTTTATGTCAAGCTTCTACAGAGTGGTATCACTTCAAATTCTCAGTAAAATGATACTTTCCTTTCTGTGAGTAGTAAAAGAAGAAGAGTTGTTTTTTATGCCCCACTTTTCACTGTCTGAAGGAGTCTCACCTTCCCTCTCTCTCCTCACAACAGTCACCCTGTGAGGTAGGTGGGGCTAAGAGAGCTCTCACAGGGCCGCTTTATTTATTTATTTATTTATTTATATTTCTACACAGAACATTATAACTTACATGAAACATTATGCAGACTATAACATCAAAACAACTTTCAATAAAACATCAATAGATTACAAAACCACAATTATAATATAATAACAATTAACAGTAACTCTGGGAGAGTCATGGGCAGGCATCTGGGGGGACCAGCAGGTGTTCTGAGTCGGTCGGTCTCAAGCAAATGCCTGGTGGAAGAGCTCCCTCTTGCAGGCCCTGCGGAACTGTGGAAGTTCAGCCAGGGCTCTGATCTCCTCAGGGAGCTCGTTCCACCAGGTGGGGGCCAGGACTGAGAAGGCTCTGGCCCTTGTTGAGGTCCAACGCACTTCTCTGGGGCCAGGGATCCGCAGCCAGTTGGAGGTGGCAGAGCGTAAGACTCTTTTGGGGGTATAGGCAGGAAGGCGGTCTCTCAGATACACTGGGCCCAAACCACGTATGGCCTTAAAGGTGATTACCAGAACCTTAAGCTTAATCCGGAATTCAATTGGGAGCCAGCCAGGTTGTTGGAGTGCCAGCCGGATGTGGGATCTCCATGATGTTTTAGTGAGAATCCTGGCTGCAGCATTCTGTACCAGTTGTAGTTTCCATATCGATGAGGGTAGGCCTGCGTAGAGCGAATTGCAGAGGTCCAGCCTAGAGGTGACCGTCGCATGGATCACTGTGGCTAGGTGTTCTGGGTCCAGGTAGGGTGCTAGTAGCTTGGCTTGGCGGAGGTGGTAGAATGCCAGCCGCGCTACCTTTGTGACCTGGGCTTCCATTGTAAGGGAAGCATCCAGGATCACGCCCAGGTTACTGGTGGAGTGCGTTGGTGAGAGTTGCACACCGTCTAGGGTGGGCAGACGCGCTTCCTCCCATGGTCCCTTCCTACCCAACCACAGGACCTCCGTCTTTGTAGGGCTGAGCTTCAGGCAACTCTGCTTGATCCATTGTGTCTTTGTGAGAACAGCACTAACAGGACTGTGACTAGCCCTAGGTCATCCAGTTGGCTGCACATGAAGGACTGGGGAATCAAACCCAGTTCTCCAGATTAGAGGCCACCACTCTTAACCACTACACCAGTTATTAAACTGAATGAGCTGTCCAGGCATGTTTACATCTTTTTACTTTTGAAAACATGGTACAGCCATTTTTAAAAAATGAGTTTTTCAAAAGAAAAAATGAAAACTGGATTGGCATGGAAAATTCAGTGTGGAAAATAAATTAATGTCCACAACTAAGTTGGAACATTCTGGTTTTCAGGCAAACATCTTACTAATTGAGCTATACAGCCCAGGTTAGAGTCTAAAGCTGATACTCAGCATATGAAAGTTTCCCTGATGAGTTTTTAAAAAATCAAAAAGAGTAATATGATGCCTCACTAGAATCTTTAAAAAAACAAACAGGAATCCAACTGTATCAAGTTCCCTTAATTTAAAAAAAGGACAAAATCGGAAAGAAGGGAGGGAAAGGGCACATAGCAGCCCTTGGATGCATAAATTGTCCTGCTTTTGAGTTTCCTTTTCCTTGGGAGTCAAGAAGGGGAAAACTGGAACAATGGGACTCTTTTCTAAAAAAAACGGACATACAGCAAACAGAAAATGAACTGAGCCCTGAAGGAAGCTAAATCCGTGCAAAAACCAAACAAAAGCCTGACCCACTTGCAAAGAGAAAGTAAGTTGACATGCAGAAGAGAAAAATACACCTGAGAGAATGCATGGTAAAAGCTAAGGAAAATGCCAGTGCACAAAAGACCTAATACCAGCTTTCCTAATTATGAGCTTGAATACTGTACAACCATAAAAGGCAATACACATGATATTCTTTTTTTGGTTTTAATATTAATTTTTTTTCTTTTTTAAGACTTACAATCAGAATCATGTTTAATTCCATTGCTCTAAAGTAGGTAGGGCAGAGCATTCATTGAATATCTGAAGGCTCACAAGTCAGAGTGCCATGCCTGAATTACAAATTAATTCTTGCCTGAATTACAAATCAGCACGATGATGCTTTGAAAATATCTTGTCAGCTAAGAAAATGAGCATACGTACTTCAGTAGCATGATGTCCACAAATAATAGGTTTTGACCTATCTCCTGTGAAGGTGTCGTAGGGCCCTCTTGTACTGACCACACGTTTCAGCATCTCATCCATACTATTTTTGAGATTATAAGTACCAGGGCCTAAACCACTTCCCTAAAGCCAATCAAGAATAGAAAGAAAACATTTTTACCAACAACATACATATTTGACAGATGCAATGTGCAGCAGTTATTGAGTCAGCCAGGTGCATTTTGGGGAATACAGTGGTCCCAATCCAATAATAGTTTTGCACAAGTGCAATGACTCTACGTGTGAATGTGCAGCTCCATTAACATCAAAAAGCAAAGCTGTCTAATTCAACAAACTGAGGGCTACAACATACATGTTCATTGGAGAATTGCTTTCTTGGGTATTTTCTTATTACCATCACCCTAAAAAAAGAGACAGGACTTTGCCTTCAAGTGCTATCCAACTACTCCTTCCATTGTGGCAAAGCAATACTCTGGGCCATTCTGCACAGCACTAATGTTGCTGAAGTCTAACTGTTGTGTAACGCTATTTTTTTTTAACATTATGCATGACATTGTACAGAATCCGCAACACTCCTGCAACACTCCAGCAAAAATTGCTTCGATGTAGCGCTTTTTGGGGAATCGTAAAAAATTGATTCCCCCTTAAAAAAACGCTTGATTCCTGAGAACAACCTGCAACACATCCGAAAAAGACATGTGCATTCTCAATATAGTGGTAGGAAGAAGGTTCCTCCTTCGCTCCTGCCCCCAAACTTCTGGAAGACGGGGAAGCCTTTTTTTCCCTTCAAGCCGCAGATAGCAATGAACACATGAGCACACTGCTTCTTTAAACGAAGTTCCTGGACAACTAATGCAGCAGTGCCAAACAGAAAGCACCCTTCTTCAAATGTATTAAAACTCCATCACCCACTGTCATTGCTAAAAAAAGAGGTTTTTTTAAATGGAAACGCGTGTCAACGAATACACGTGAGCACGGCATGTTTTGTCTGCTAAAGGAATGTTTTGGGAAGAGAAACTGAAAGACGGCTCTCTATGGAGTGAACACATATTCGTTGCCACTTGTATTTTTGTATTTTTGTTTTTTAAATTAAAGGGAAAAGGGGTGTTTGGTGGCACTAGGATATCAATTTCATTGGCTCTTCAGTTTGATTGACGGCCAGAGGCTGGCAGAAATGCCACAAATTTGTAGTGATTCCGGCGAGACCAGAAACTTGTGGGTAACGAAAACAGTGCTAGTGGGAGAGCCTTTTTTCCGCTAGAAACGGCTGTGTGTGTTATCAAGACCTGCCGCTATTAATAGTAGCGCTTTACGATAGCGCTTACATTTGGCTACATTGGCAGTTGTGCGGAATGGCCCTAAACATTTTTCTTCTATGGGGTTGGTAGTTACCAAACAGGAAGACCATAGAGATAAGAAGCAGCTGAATGAAGAATTAAGAGCTCAAGCTTGCCATATTGGGAAAGATGAAGCATTTTGCTGTTTTGCTGTCCATTATTCCCAGCGCAGTCACAGAGCGTTTTTCCTTCTCTTCTAGGTGAGTATAAGGATTCCCATATGTTCCTGGGCCAGGGTAGCACTCCTAGGAAGATGAACAATAAGAGAAAGAAGAATAATTGGATAATTGACACTACCCAATCATAAATGTCCCACAGATGGGCTAAGGTGAGCCCTGGTCTTCAAAAACAGGTACATCACTCATATAAGATATTTTGAGACATATCACTAATATACTTCAAGTAGTATCAACTAAATCTAAGTTTGGTTTTTGCATTTCACAACACGGTGATGCAGTGATGGGGAAATCACCATTTGCCCAATTCTGTATGTCGCATCAGGCAAAGGCATCTCCAATTAGCAACTTGAGGAAGTCTTTATTATTTATTATATTTATAGACCGCACTCAATCTGCTACTTGTCTGAACAGCTTTCTAGGGGCTATTATACACATACAGCTTTTCACTGAAGCCAGCACGCTGACCCTTTTAAATTGTCATTTTAAACCCTTTTAAATCCTTAAGTGGGGGGCACTTCTTCCATTGTGCTAGAAAGTCATTGGCAGGCCACAGTCAGCTGGAATATCACCTGAAAGCCACTCTGGCACATACTGCTGGCAGGGCCTCATGGGAATTTTAGTCCATAGGCATGGAGATCTAAACAATTTCCTTGGAGGCACACAGACTTTTGAAAACTCTACAACCTTTCCACCACCCCTTCTTCTAACCCCATTCCACAGTCCTCTCCAACTATGCTGTCCCTGCATTACAGTGACCAGCATTGCAGGATTGTCCAGCAAATGCTCCATCTGCATCTCCTGCACCACTGTTACCACTGCTGAAGTGTGAGGTAATTTGGACATGTCTGCCATGTTGGAGGAAAAGTAGGAGGCGTTTTCATCAACAATGCACTGCTGGAACAGAATTGCAAATAATACACACACACACAATTTTGGTGGTGGTGGAGACCGTTATTGTTGCTGCACAAGGATGGGGTCTGCTACTGCTGCTGCCACCTCATGGGTGGGCCATTCGCAAGTGATTAAGTGCTTGCTATGTGGGGTGGGGGAGGAAAGGTAGATGAGGCTCTTGGAAGCCCAGGTGCCTGCTGCCTCATCCTGGCTTAACCACCACCGTTTCTCTATCAGAGAACAGATCATGGCAACTGCTACTCCAGAAGTTGGGAAGGTGCCTGAGAGAAGCTGCGAATGACAAGAACGACATTTCCTGGTTTCTTACACACATACACACACATGCCTTGAAGACTGATGGAGGAAGGAAAGCACACAAAAAAGCTGTGGGGGTGATTAGCAGCTGTCAAGTGGGAGCAGAAATCTCTTTCGTGGGAAGTTGCAAGTATCTGGGGCACCCTTGTTGATTGTCTGAAGGGAACTGAAATTAATTTCTGCTGGTGTATTGTCATAGTACAAGTGGGAGGATCTGCACTGAACAAGAGTCACCTCAAGCTGCCATTGGTGGACAAGGGACTAGAGGCTGTCCGTTTCCCCATTGGTGTGCAGCGCCAAAGGAGAGGAGACCAAAAACACGCTAATGGTTATGCATGCACAAACAGGTGTCTTTAGCATTGGTGGAAAAAAAAGTCATAGTAAAGCTAGTTTCGAATGCTGCACTGAAAAGACGCAGTCACCATTATGAGTGGGGAGGACAATATATAATCAAAAATACTATGGTAGGTTTTCTGTGTTGAAAATGGCGCCCCATGGATAATCAAAAGTAAAGTATTTTTTTCAAGATGTTTTGCAATGTTTCCCGACCATCAAAAGAAACCATGCTTTTAGGGAAAGAGCTTTGAATTCTTCTCTTCTGCCAGAACAGATGTTGTCAACAAAACCCACACTTTTTAGTCCTGGGTGCCCAATATTATTAGTATATCATCTTCTCACAATCATCTATGGATGTTTTATTCTTTGCGATAGTTTGTAGTGAAAAACATGCTATGGAAACTTAATGAAGACTGCTGCGACTCCAGGGGTTCTGGAGCTCTAACCCCCCAGTAGGTACAGCTGCAGCAATACGTGTTTTTCACCTACTAGTCCACTGTGAGTCACTCTTGCTTCATAAATTCTAAGATCTATCTAATCGTGAGGATTTTTAAAATCTAGTATTTAACTACAGCGGGCAGTCAGTCTATCCAATTTTGCATTTCCACCTCTCAGATCCACAGAGAGTAAAATGTTTGTTCCCTGGATAGCCTAATCTCCTCAGATCTCAGAAGCTAAGGAGGGTTGATCCTAGTTAGTTATTTGGTGGGAAGTCACCAAGGAATCCCAGGGTTGCTAAGGAAAGAAACACGATGGTAAACCACCTCTGTTAGTCTGTTCCTTTTGTAAGAAGAGAATCTCAGTCATCAGTCATTTCAGATTGAGGCTCACTCAAAAATTACAATATTTGACATGTTCATTTGTGTCCCAGCAGCCTAAACATGCTTAGGCCTGGATTCAGACAAATGTTCACAAATGGAAGGAACTGTTGTCAGTGGAATAGCACTTCATAGAATCATAGAATAGAATCATAGAGTTGGAAGGGGCCATATAGGCTATCTAGTCCAACCCCCTGCTCAACGCAGGATCAGCCCAAAGCATTCAGGGTAAGTATCTGTCCAGCCGCTGCTTAGACTGCCAGTTTGGGGGAGCTCACCACTTCCTCAGGCAGTCAATTCCACTGCTGAACTACTCTATGAACAATTTTTCTCCTGATATCGAGCCAATATAGTTCTACACATAATTTAAACCCATTGATGCAGATCCTGTCCTCTACTGCCAACAGAAACCTTTCCCTGGCCTCCTCTAAGAGACAACCTTTCTGTCAGGGATTAGGCCAAGCCCTGTCAGTTAATTCCGTGATAAAGGAACATCCAGGATCCCAAGGCAAGTGAAGATACAAAGAGTAGCTTTATTCGAACAGGTTGGTATGGCAGGACCTGTTGGAGACTGGTAGGGAAGGCTGACTTCCCTGGATCAACAAGCTGTTCTTCAGATGATTGCAGATCGCTCCCTTTAAAATCTGCTCCATTATCTTCCCTGCAATTGAAGTCAGACTTACTGGCCTGTAGTTTTTTAGGTCATTTTCCCTCCCTTTTTTTGAAGATTGGAATTACATTTGCTTTCCCCCAGCCTTCTGCTACCCTCCAGTCCTCCAAGAGGTCCTAAAGATGATGGACAAGGGTCCCACAAGCTCATCAGAATGTTCTCTGAGCACTCTGGGTGCACACCATTTGCCCATGGGATTTGAATTCATCCAGTACAGTCAGGTGCCTATCAACAACCACTCTGTCCATGTCAACTTGCTACCCAGTCACTATACCTCACCTACAGCCATCCCTAGATATGTCTATATTCTTCTGAGAAAACACAGAGGCAAAACAGGTACTTAATCATTCTGCTTTCTCTCTGTCCTCTGTCAGAGTCTCTCCATCTTCACCCAGTTGTGAGACTATTGCCTCATTTAGCTTACATTGGGAGGACTGGCAAATACTCCAGAAGATAGAGACAGAGTTCAACGAGATCTGAACACAATGGAAAAATGGGCAAATGAGAACAAGATGCAATTTAATAAAGATAAGTGTAAAGTTCTGCATCTGGGTCAGAAAAATGAAAAGCATGCCTACTGGATGAGGGATACGCTTCTAGGTAACACTGTGTGTGAACGAGACCTTGGGGTACTTGTGGATTGTAAACTAAACATGAGCAGGCAGTGTGATGCAGCGGTAAAAAGGGCGAATGCCATTTTGTATCAACAGGGGCATCACATCAAAATCACAGGATGTCACAGTCCCATTGTATACAGCACTGGTCAGACCACACCTGGAGTACTGTGTGCAGTTCTGGAGGCCTCACTTCAAGAAGGACGTAGATAAAATTGAAAGGGTACAGAGGAGACCGACGAAGATGATCTGGGGCCAAGGGACCAAACCCTATGAAGATAGGTTGAGGGACTTGGGAATGTTCAGCCTGGAGAAGAGGAGGTTGAGAGGGGACATGATAGCCCTCTTTAAGTATTTGAAAGGTTGTCATTTGGAGGAGGGCAGGATGCTGTTCCCATTGGCTGCAGAGGAAAGGACACGCAGTAATGGGTTTAAACTTCAAGTACAACGATATAGGCTAGATATCAGGAAAAAGATTTTCACAGTCAGAGTAGTTCAGAAGTGGAATAGGCTGCCTAAGGAGGTGGTGAGCTCCCCCTCACTGGAAGTCTTCAAGCAAAGGTTGGATACACACTTTTCTTGGATGCTTTAGGATGCTTTGGGCTGATCCTGCGTTGAGCAGGGGGTTGGACTAGATGGCCTGTATGGCCCCTTCCAACTCTATGATTCTATGATTCTATGATTTTTCCACAATTTGATAAATAAAATTGTCAGCCAGGCAGGTCTGAGATTTGCTGATTCAGGACACTTAGCAGAGTTTGTTTTCAAGAACACAGCAGGAAAATTGAAGTGACCCATAATTATAAGGTTCTGTTGGCCAGATATTCTTTCTCAAGGAGGGCGGCATCCACATCTTCATCCTGTAGACACCAATCACTATACTCTGTATTTCCCTCCTTAATCTTCTCCCAGATACTTTCCAAGAGAGTGTCACTCTCCTTCTCTAGTATCTCTTGACAGGCAAGCCCCCTCATCATGTGCAGTGCCATCCCACCTCCTCCTCAACCTTTTCTGTTTCTTTTGAATAACTCCTATCCCTCCATTAATGGGAATCATTCCACCAAGTTTCTGTAATACCTGCCAGATCATATATCTCTGTCTACAAGAGAAGCTCAAGCTCTTCCTTTTTATTGCTCATGCTTCTGGCATTGGTATATAGGCACCTGAAGCCTTGGTTCTATTTGAACCATCCTTCCCAGGTGGGCCATCATTATTTGCTTTGCTATATTAGAATTCCTACATTGGACATCTTTCCCTTGTGGCTTCAGTTTAAAGCTCTCCTGATGAATCTCCCCAGTTTCCTGCCATTGCAGACACACAGGTAGACATTCACAGATGTACACCTTGTGCTTGCCACTCAGGGCCATGTTCACTGAAGTATAACTTCACAGCTTGGGCATTAACAACAGCCAGCAAGAATGGAATCTTTCACAGGTGCCTGACAGGGCAGGCTCCATGTAAAGCACAAGTACATTAGAAGCCAGCTGCACATTCAACTCCTGACTGGTCAGCTTCTCCTTCTAGCGCAGTTACAATACTGAGCCAAAAGAAAGACAACCCTGAATTTAAGATGACCCCTGATTTTCAAGTCACAGTACTTGGAAAGAAGCCTCATCTTCTTTTAGAATAAAGTCACCTAGGCACAAAGAGGTGATAACCCTGTGGTTCAGTTGCAGCACAGGCCAAAGTGGGTTGATTTGACATTTGCATTGAACGTCAAGTAAAAACATAAGGTCATGCAGGGATTATAATACATAATCAAGAAACTCAGTCACTGAATTAGACTGGTAATTACATTCATGTCAAGGTTCTCAGCATCCCTGGTTGCAACTCGGAAATATTGTTCTTAATAGGATCACAGATTTTGAGTATTTCTGCTTGTTGTCACATTAAGGCTTTGTTCTGAATGTACATTATGAATATCCACTAATGCTCCACAACTCAACTATTTAATCTCTAGGCTAGATATATCTAACCTTCTATTCTTTCCAAAAACTTTTCAAATCATACAATTGTTGCCAGGATGGAAACCATTACATACCCTGATGCGATCTTTAAACCTCGCTTCTCCTGTGTCACAAACCCCTTTAATGCTGCATGGACGGTGCTTCTGGAGTCCCAGAAAATCTGTATAGTTGTAAGTACCAGGGCCCAGTTTCTGTTTCTAGGTAAGAGAATTAAGAGAAGAAAAGCTGTTTTTACACAAAGGATTCCCAGAGCAGCTGTCAGACACCTTTCCCTTCCTCTCTCTGCAACAGACACTATGTGGTGCGTGGGAGAGATCTAAGATAACTGCTTTGTGAGAACTGTGGCCCAAGGCTGCATGTGGAGGGCTGGGGAATCAAACCCAGTTCTCTAGGTTAGAATCCACCATTCTTTAACCACTGCACCACATTGGCTTTCAAGAGGACATAGGGTTTCCATAACGGCATGTGCACTGCTTTAATATCCCTCCATCTGCAAAATATCTCCTACTGCCTACTGTAAGGGGAGCCAGGAAAAAGGATCAGAGCAGGAGCACTTGGAGACAAACATGACCATCAAATTGAATAGCCCTGCACATAAATAGCACTCAAATTACTGTTATAAACATACCTATTTGAAAACAAGCTTCCCTGAAATTACCTCTCCTCATTATAGTTCTGAATAGCTAGCAATCCGAATAGCTAGTAATGGCAGGATCCCCTTTCTCCTTGTTTGATCAATCAAAGTCAATGGGCCTCTACCTTGAATCAAAGTAAAGGTGACCCTGGAGGGATCTATGACTTGGTGGGGACTCCCCTCCTAACTCCGCTGCCCTGGGCAGGCCTGCCAAGGCCTGGAGAGACCTCAGAGGGCCTTCTCAGGGTGGGGGGAGTGCTGGCAGGGACTCCCCTCCTCCCTCTCCCCCAGGGGAGGCAGGGGGAATGCTGGTGGGGGTCATTGCCTTCCCTGCCCTACCACACACCAGCAAGGCCAGGCCTGGGGCTCCAGGGGTGGGGCTGGCTTCCCCATTGCATAGACAACAATGATGGATCTGCGGCATCCTCTGCGCGAGAAGCCACTGATGCCACCACCGTGGGAGGCCACAAAGCGCCACTGCTTCCTGCCCAACCATCAGCACTGCCCTCCAGGGCCCCGTGGCTGCTGCGATCGCAGCAACCACAAGGAACTGCCACGGGAGACCACGAGGCACCACCATTCTCGGTGGCTGGTGATGGCGGCAGCTGCAGGGCCCTGGAGGGCAGCAGCAGCGCAAGGCCTCCCATGGTGGCGGCGGTGAAGCTTGCACAGCAACGTGGGCTAAGCTCAGGAGGCCCCTCCAGGTGCCCTGACTCTGGGGCAGGGCTTGCGCTGCCCTCCAGGGCCCCATGGCCGCCGGCATCACAAGCCGGCAGTAATGACGGCACCACTCAAGCCCCACCCTGGAACCCGGGTCCCTGCGTGGGGGCCTTCTGAGCCCAGGAACCTGCGTGGGGGCCTTCTGAGCCCAGCCTGTGTGCCGGGCTGCCTGCGCGGCAAAAAACTTTAAAAAAATAAAATAATATTTTTTAAAAAAAAATTTAGAACTCTGCGGGACATCAAGAAAACGCTGCAGGACATCGGGAAAATGCCCCCAAAGGCGGGACTGCCCCACCAAAGGCGGGACATCTGGTCACCTTATGTTTAGTGTACCTCATAAGTTCCATGTAAACCACCCAGAGCCATATGAGAGGGCTGTATAAAAATCTAAGAAAATAAATAAATAAAATAAAGATGTTGAGATACTTGTGATGTCTGCCATGACTACTTGTGAACCTAAGCCTACAGTTACTTAGAAGTAAGGACTGTTGAATTCTCTTGGAGACTTACATCTGTGTCAGTAAAGATGCTTAAGTTTGTTATGTCTGGAAAACAGTCTAAAGTGCATTGCCAGGTTCAAGAGAGTGCATGGGGGCCATCAACAGCAGAATTTTCACAACTGACTGGGGGTACAGCTGTGGGGGAGAAGGAAAGCTTTGTTCAGAGTCCCCAGCTGAATTGGCAATGATCTGCTTAATATTTTCATCCCTGGATCCAGCCAATATGCAGTTATCAGACTAAATCATAGAGCTTACCAGGAGTTTCCCTTTCTTGCATATTTCCTTAAAATTAAAATGAGGCATTTGAGTGAGCCTTGTTGCTTCCTGTGCTTTTGCCCAGTTAGAAAATGAGAGCTTCTGCAGAGCAAGGGAACTGAAGTCTCCACAGTCAATGCTGTAAGTGCCAGGTCCTAATCTTCGGTTCTAAAGAAAATATAAAATTACTATTATTTGCATTGATACAGTTTCTTTGAAAAATGGTGTAAATGTTGAAGAACACGATCAGTGATAGATTGGCAATTAGATTAATTATTCTGTGAACTAGGGGTCCACCTCAACAGATGCTCTTTCAGTAGCATTAACATGATACAGACAGCCTGCATATTCTCTTTAAAGTTCCACATTAGTTTGGTATATAGTAGCTGTTCATATGTCAGGGAAGAAATGGCCATATTCCTATCCCTTTGAAGACAAAGCATGTGAACAATACAAGTAGAACTTTGGCATGCCATTACATTGTTGTATAGTCATGTTGACACCTCTCCCCAAATGGCCAATGATGGACCTAGAGGGGTGAGAACAGGAGGGTCCCCAGGTAGACACATACACAGCTATGCTTCTCAACCATATACTGCACGATCTCACCAATTCTGGGGTTTCTTAAAGAATAAAGACTGTTTCAGGGTTTTCTCAATGCTAAATAAGTTGAGAAAAGCTGCTCTAATTCTTCCATAGCCCTAATACTGACTCTAAACATTACAAATCTCAACACAAACCATACCTAAGTTAACACTAACCCCAAAATTTACCCTAATATGAATCCATATTTTTACCTGTAAAATAATGTAAAAAAATATTTATACATCCCATGGCCTTTCCTAACCATGATCCTAATTCTTCCCAAGCCCTGATACTCCCTCTAAAGCTAACCATTCCCCAACTCAAATCATACCTAAGCTAATCCTAACTCTATTATTAACTCCAATATGAATCTATAATTACTTACATATTGTTTACATGTAAAATAAAGTTTTAAAAATTATTAATTTCATGGCCTTTCCTAAACATCTCTAACACAGTGGTTCCCAAACTTAACTGGCCTACCGCCTCCTTTCCAGAAAAAATATTACTCGGCGCCCCCTGGAAATTATTTTTTTTTTAATTTTAATAGCAATTAATACTGGCCAGTGATACCGGCGCACGCCGCTTGGTGGCCAATTACTGAGTAGCCGCGCCGAACAGCGTTGGCGTCACGCCATCAGCGCTAGCTAGAGACGGTGACCAGCGATTCTCAAATACGTTATTCCCTATGTATGTTTACAAGTTTGAAAAACTGGTTCAAAAATTCAGAGCGAGACAGTCTCGCTCTTTGGCAGAGAGAATCGAAAGTGCGGAGCGATACTGTCTTGTTCTTCGGAGCGAAAAGGTTTGTAAAGTGCATATAATTATTACAGAATAAATAAATAATACTCACCAATTATAGTTGCACTATTTGTTAGTTAACTTTAACTTGTACAATATCACAACAATCTAACTTAGAGTTATATTACGCTGTAATTTTACCCTAATAATTACGGGAAATCTCCTGATTCATAGTGTGCTCCAAAATCTGCTGGTAGTACTGCCGCTGCCATTCCAGACTTTGGCCTTGCGATTGACCAATCGCACGAGTGGCAGTTGCCCGCAGCAATGCTCGTAGTACTCACGTGTTTTGGAACGGCAATTCAGTGGCACCGCATGAACAATAGCAGTGCGTGATTGCACATATCTCAATGCAAGTGAGGGAGTATGCTGAAACCGAGCTAACGTCTAGTACGTTGTTCAAAGAAAAATTAACCGTTATGAGCGGAATACATAAATCAATTTTTCTAAATCTTCTCTTCTTTCTTTTATGCTTTCACCGCCCCCTTACAGTTATTCATTGTCCCCAAATGCACCTGAGGCCCATCATCGCCTCCCTGGATCGCTGCAGCACCCACCAGGGGGCGGTAGCGCCCACTTTGGGAATCACTGTTCTAACACTTCCATAGCCCTAACACTATACAGCTTACAAAGGAACAACCCAAACCATACCTAAACTAACCGTAAACCCTAACCTTAATATATACCCTAATATGAATCCATACATTTTTACAATATGAATCCACACTTCTCACATATTTTTACATGTATAATAATGTACCAGTATACTAATTCATCATGTGGCCTTTCCTAACCATCTCTCTAATTGTACTCTAGCCATAATATAATAATATCAGGGTGGAGCCCCGATATTCAATCTGAGGTTCCCCCCTATGGTGTTGTCAGATCTGGTTCCTCACTCCCAATGGTATAAGGCTTGGCCTCTGACTGGATGAGAAGGGTGGGATAATTAGAGGATTTATTCATCGCCTGCCACCTTAGTTATTGGTTGTTATAAGGGAAGTTTTAAAGGGTTTTTTATTATATTTTATTCTTTTATTATTGTAAACCACCATGAGCCCACCAGGGAACAGCGGTATATAAATTGAAATATAAACAAATAAACAAACAAATAAATAAATAACAATCCCTCTAAACTTAACCGGTCCCCAAGCTGAATTATACCTAAGGTAATCCTAATGCAAGAATTAACCCCAATATGAATTGATAATTATTTACATATTGTTTACATAAAAAACAATGTAAAAAATTAATTTCATTGCCTTCTCTAACAATGTCCGTAACAATTCCCTGGCCTTACTTCTCCCTCTAAACCTAACCATTCCACATCCTATTCCTAAAGTACCCATAATCCAAAGTCAATTATTATCCTCAATATGAATCCTTAATTCTTTACAAATTGTTTCCATGTGAAATAATGTAAAAAAAAAAAAAGTCTTAATTTCATGACCATTCTATGAGGGCCATTCTGCACCTAATATAGTGAAATGCTTAACTTATGAAGTTGCCATATTTTTGGCACTTTGCACAATGCTGCCAAGCTCCTGTGCTCATCCAGCAAACCTCAAGCAACATCCTCCATTTTAAAGCACTAGCTGGGGAATCGCATAAACTGGATTCCCCAGCCTATATAGCGAGAACTACAAGAGAGCAAGCAGCAAGCCACATTCTAAGGAAATGTATGGAGGGGAAGAAGCACTATCTCCACCTACAATGTCTCGCCCTCGCACTCGTCTCCCTCCCGGAAACAGGTGTTGTTTTTTTAAGCAAACTGCCTGGAGCAACAAATAGGCATTCAATCGTGCAGGCAATGCAAAAGAACATTCCTTCTAGACTTAACTACTCCCCAATCCAAACTGTATCTAAGATAACCCTAACCCTAACACCAATATTTAACCTAATATGAATCCCTATTTCATTGCATATTTTTTCATATGAAATAATGGAAAATATTTATATATCCCATGGCCTTTCCTAACCATGTATCTAATTCTTACCTAGTCCTAACACTCCTTCTAAACTTTAGCACACCCTAACATGTAAAATATGGGGGGAAATTATGGATTCATATTGGGGTTAATTTTGGGGGTTAGGATTATCTTGGGTAGAGTTCAGATTGAGGAGTGCCTAGTGTTACATGGAGCAGAAGGACTAGGGAATTGTTAGAGCCATGGTTAGGAATGGCCATGAAATGGCCATTTTTAAACTATTTTTTAACATTTTTTTAAACAAATTTTTTAACATTATTTTTATTTATGTGAACAATATGAAAAAATGGTGTTTCCCAACCCAATCCATACCTAAGCTAACCCTAACCTTATGAGAGCCATCTTGGTGTAGGGGTTAGGAGTGTGGACTTCTAATCTGGCAAGCTGGGTTTGATTCTGTGCTCCCCCACATGCAACCAGCTGGGTGACCTTGGGCTCCCCACAGCACTGATAAGGCTGTTCTGACAGAGCAGTAATATCAGGGCTCTCTCAGTCTCACCTACTTCACAGGGTCTGTTGTGGGGAGGAAAAGGGAAGGTGACTATAAGCTTTAGGATGTTTAGGGCTGATCCTGCGTAAAGCAGGGGGTTGGACTAGATGGCCTGTATGGCCCCTTCCAACTCTATGATTCTATGATTCTATGATAAGCCGCCTTGAGACTCCTGCTAGAGAAAAGTGGCATATAAGAACCAACTATTCTTCTTCTTAACCCCAATATGAATCCATAATTTTTTTACATATTGTTTCCATGTGCAATCGTGTAAAAAAAAAGTATCCATTTCATGGCCTTTCCTAAATATGACTTTAATTCTTCTCCTGCCCCAATTTTCCCTGTAAACCTGTCCATTCTCCAGTCTGAACCATAAGTAAGCCAACCCTACACCCAACCCTAAAATTAACCCCAATATGAATCCATAATTTTTTACATATTATTAAATGTAGACTAATATATAAAAAACTATTTATTCATTTCATGGCCTTTCCTAAATATGACTTTAACTCTTCCATAGCATTAACAATCTAAACCTTACTAACCCCCAAACTGAACCATACCTAAGCCAGCCCTAACCCCAAAATATACGTTAACATGAATCCATATTTTCACATCATTTGTACATGTAAAATAACATTAAGAAATACTTATACATCCCATGGCTATTCAAAACTATGACTGTAACCCTTCCATAGCCCTAACTCTCCCTCTAAAACTACCATTTCCAACTCAAACCGCACCTAAGCTAACCCTAAAATTAACCCCAATATGAATCCATAATTTTTTACATATTACATATAAATGAATATTAAAAACTATTTTATCATTTAATGGCCTTTCCTAAAAGCAACTCCAACTTTTCCATGACATTAACACGCACTCTACACTTTACCAATCCCCAACCTGAACTACATCTAAGCTAGCCCTAACTCTAACTCTAAAATTAACCCCAATATGATTCTATAATGTCTTATATATTTAACATGTAAAATGTCAACATAAATTTATTTGTTTCATGGTCTTTCTTAACTATGACTCTATTGCTTCCTTATTCTTAACACTCCCTCAAAACCTAACCACTCCCCAACCTAATATTAATCCATACATTTTTTCAAAAGTTTTACTTGAAAAATAAATTTAAAAAAAAATTCATTTCATGACCTTTTCTAAATGTGACTCTTAACTTTCTTGACGTGTGTCCTGAATGGGTTGGAGTTAATTAATTTTTATATATGTTTTTAATTTTTTTTGAATGTTTATTGGATGATATGCCCATATGTGGTCATGTTGACACCACCCCACATAACGGCCAATGACAGACCTGGTGGGGGTGGGAATGAGACAGGCCCCAGGTTAGCCTGTACATAGCTGTTCTTCCCAACCATATTCTGCATAGTCATGCCACTTCTGGGGTTTCTCAAAGCTTGAAGAATGTTCCAGGTGTTTCTCAATGGTAAAAAAAATTGAGAGAAGCTAATCTAGCATTTCCAAATACTACTATGCAATATGGGGAAGGGGGGGGGGAGTTCCCCTCATTCCAATATTTAGGGCTGATTTCATCTGGGAATAACTTGCAGGAGGAAGCTCCAATATTAAGTTCCATCTTGGATGGAATCATTGCTATGTGGAAGAAACAAAGTGCTGGCTGCCTGGACAGAAACTCTAAGGGAATGGGAATCTAAGGAATCATTTCCCTTTGTACATACGTCTACAGATAGACTCACCAGGTCTGAACAGACAGATTTGGAATAAGGAGCCTGGAGGAAGGTACTAGGTTTCTTGACATCTGGATAAATCGCTGTTACATCAAATCTAGCAAAAGAGATAAAAGAAGTTACATTAAAGTTAGACTGCAAAGAGCCAAAAAATTGGTATGTTGCTATGGAAACCAAAGCTGTACTGGAATGGTCTACAAAATGATCTAAGATCACAAATCAGTACAAATACGTTTCATGCATAAAGCAATGTAGGGACCAGCAGGTATGCTTTCTGTAGTTAATGGGTATGAAGAAATGCCTTTTCTCTGTGGACGTTTGAACTGAGCAAAACAATTTAACAGTTTTTCTTCCCTCTGGGCAGGTGTGTGTATGTTGGGGGCAGAGTAAGTTCACATGTTTTCCAGATGTTCCTTCATACAAATGGGTAATGGGTGGGTCAAGCTTTCTCTGTTTCTCAAAGCAGTGAACAGAGATCTGGAGGTTTTAAAGGCTAGAGACGTTTCTCTGACCCAGCTGACTGGCCAGTGGGTGGGAAAAAGAGAAAAAGTGATAAGACTCAGGGGAACAAAAAGAAAGCCCTCTTTTGCATTGGGTTCATATAAGATCAGACGGGTCTCTTAACTGAGATCTATATGAGCCAGCCATTAAACATGTGCTCACTTGGAAAGGTAAAGGTAATAGAAGTAATGGAAATTGTAGAAATCTGTATTTTCCTAAGCTAATGGAGCCTGTCCTATATTTTAACATCTGGTAAGGCATAGAGAGAAAGGGACAGAGAAAAATTGGGAGGCAGGGCAAGATGGTGGGCGTTAGGAATGTGAATTGCATCCTCTGTGGCCAAGTGTGGACCTCTCCATAACAACAAATAGCAGGAGGGGGATTTGTGCTAAAATCCCCCATATCTATTCTGACAGTCCCCTCGGGGGCATCAGACTCCAGAAAATCTGCTGAAGCGCAATAGGCCTTGGATCATTTTCGGTCCCCTGGTGCTCAGGCCAAGACAACCCCCACCCACAAACTCTCTCTTGCTTCTAAACTCTTTGTTCTTCTTAAGACTTCTTCATTCCAGTGGATAGTTGAAGGTACCTACCTAAAGTATTATTGGAGGGGTAAGTGGCTCAGAGAAACTTGTCATGTTTAACTTTAAATTGACCCCCCCCTTCTTTTCCCATTTCACTAACAGATCAGGCCAAAATTGGGCTTCAAATTTATATAAGGCAAGCAGCAGCTGGCTGACCTGCAAGTTAACAGAATGGGCTCTGAGAGAAGGCTATTATTTTAGCACTCATGGATTATTTTCCCCACAAAGATCGAGTTTGAAGATTGTAAAGCAGGGGTTGTCAACCTGTGATCCTCCAGATGTTCATGGACTACAATTCCCATGAGCCCCTGCCAGCATTTGCTGGCAGGGGATTATGGGAATTGTAGTCCATGGGCATCTGGAGGACCACAGGTTGACTACCCCTGTTGTAAAGCATTGTGGGGCAGAACAAGACTCTCTTTCCTTCAAGACTTCAAAT
Organism: Paroedura picta; assembly: GCF_049243985.1. Lineage (NCBI taxonomy): Eukaryota > Metazoa > Chordata > Lepidosauria > Squamata > Gekkonidae > Paroedura > Paroedura picta. Next base: position 80,054,239 of record NC_135372.1, read on the forward strand.
GGACATGGAGTGAGGGTGAGGGGGAATCGAGCCTTTGCTGCTTTGGTGGAGGGCCTGATGAGGCTTTCTCGTGGAGTAAGGTGGGGGTTTGCCACTTTGACAGTGAGCCCATTGGGGCTTTCCAAAAGGGTGGGGGCAGTGGGCCCATTGAGGCTTTCCCATCGGGTGGGAGTGAGAGGGGATTGGGCCTTTGCTGCTTTGCTGGTGGGCCCGTGGAGGCTTTCTAGGGGGTGGGGTGAGGTGGAGGTGATTGGGCTTTTGCTGCTTTGGTGGTGGGCCCACTGAGGCTTTTTGTGTCATGTTCACACATGTGCTTTACTGGGGCATTTGTCGAAAGGGAGTCTGTGTGCACATGGGTTTAACTGGGTGGTTGGTGAAGGGGGTTGTGTGCACTGGAGAGGAGGTTTGTGTGCACGTGTATGTTTAACTGGGGCAGTTGCCGAGAGGGGGTTTGTGTGAGACTGGCAGGTTCTTGTGGGGGTGGTGGTAGAAGGGGATTTTGAAGGATGGATTCTAAATGGCATTGTATCCCACGGAGGTTCTCCCAAAGCTCCATCCCCAAATCTCAGGTGTTTCCCAGCCTGAATCTGGTAGTGCTACCCCTCCCCCACCTCCTTGCCAATTTTTGCCTGGCCTCTGGCCAAGTGTAGAGGGAATTGCCATATCCTGATTGAGAAGCTTCTGGATATTTGGGAATGGCACTTTGGGAGTATAGGGACTTTAGCGGGGTACAATGCCAGGGTGTCTACCCTCTAAAACAGTGATTTTATCCAGGGAAGTTGATATCTAGTCTGGAAATGAACCGTAGTTCCAGAGGATCCCCAGGTCCCACCTGGAAGCTGGCATGCCTAGCTATCCTCTACTACATCTGGATCCAGTGCAAGGACTGTGCACAGCCTGTACAAGGATCCCTTTCTTCCCAGGTTTTCCCCTTGCCCTGTCAGCCATTTCTGACCCTGAGAAAACATATTCTCAGCTCTTGCTAGGATTGCCAGGCTAGGAAGGGTGATCTGCCAGAAACCTGACTATCTTTTGCACCCCTGAAAATCAAAGCTTCTAAGCTATAAGTCCTGGCCCGAAATCTCAGGTATCTGGAGGCAAGATATGATTACTGAAGGGTCAGGAGAAAGCATTCTGAACATGGTCAGAGGTACTCTCATTTTTCTTGCTTCACGTGTTTGTTAAGCCCTTGCATGAATTCTGCACCATATATGGAAATAAGTAAATAAATGTCAGGTTCTAGATCTTATTGACTCTTTCCTTACCTGGCAGTTTGAGACCCAAATGGGGCTCCCGTAAAGCCCTTTGGTTCCATGCTCCATCCTCTGGGGGTCTTGAGTATAGGGAGAGCCACTCTCTTGACTGGTGACGACAGCTAAGAATAGCTCTGGAATTTCACTGCCATGGCAACCTCAGACGCCTGAGCTTCTGTTGCTGTGGGAGGGGCAAGTGTCCAGGGCAGCCTGCTGGGTCCAAAAGGAGTGATCACTGTTCAAGCAGCTGGGCCAGCTCAGCATCAGAATCCCCATGGAAGAAAGAAAGATCTATGGTTTGTCTAGATAGCAGATCCCTCTGCAGCTTGCTTGTGCTGTGGTACTAAGCTAGGTAAAAGATGCTCCAGAATTACCATTGCTGGATATAACAAAAGCTCTTTTTAACTGGAGCTCTAGAGCTTAATATCTGCCATTTGGATTAGCATAGTGATCAGAACAGGGATTGGACTAGCCTGCCTCACGTGTTTTGTAGGGGTGAAGTGCTCTGGCACCTGAGAAAGCCCATTCACTTCTGTTTGGAAGCAAATTTCTACCATCTTCATTATACTTGAATGCTGATAACCAGAACTGAAAAACATGCACCTTGTGGTAATAGTGAGCCAACCGACATGTGTTCAATTTAGCAGCTACCTCATTTCAAACATTACAGCTGATGTCATTGTACTTTAGAATTTAACCTAGCGAAGAGCAAGATTTATGCCTAGTAGATTACCTAGAAGAGCAAGATTTATACCTAGTAGATTACAATCGTATGCTTCTACCCTAACTCATGAAACCACTTGGTCTACACTTTTTTGCCAGCGGTGGTGGGCAGGGCTTGTATTTAATGTCTGCATGAATGCCAAAACAGGCAGCAGGTGGTGATGCCCTTGCTGTCTATTTGTGAACACCAGCCAAAGGTCCTCTCCAAAGACAGTAAAGAAAGGAGCTCGGCAGAGGGTTGCAACCATCTTTGTACTTCACTACACTGTAAGATGTTGCATCTCTTGCTGGGAGATGTGTCACTTGTGAATATTATTAATACAGGACAGCCATTAAAAGCCACTGCAGTGCAGCGAAGCAGGGTTGTCAGGTCTCTGACTTGGGCCCCCTCCACCCGCTTTGGCAGGGGCAGGGGGTTGCCCCTGCTGGCTCCGTGGCTCTGTGGAGCCTGCAGGGGCATGCAGTGTCCCTACAGGGACACCATAGGTCAGGGCCAGGCAGGCTAAAAGGCCCAGTCCTGGCAATTTCAGAATTTCTGAAATTGTGCTGGCCCGCCCCAGCCTCTGCAGGTGCCCACAGTGCTGGCCCGCCCCAGCCTCTGCAGGTGCCCACAGCATCCAGGAAGCTGCAGAAGTTCCCATGTTTCTATAACAAAGGCCTTCTGTGGCCCTGCGCCAGGCCATGCCCGTGCTGGTGGTGGGGGCTTGCATAATTGGGGATTTTCACTGATGCCCTGCCACCGCCAGTGTGGACATTCTGGCCCGTGCATAATGAGTCAGTGTCTGTAATGGATCCCACAGTTTTTTTGTGGTACTCTTGTTCAATGCCTGTTCCAGCCTGTTCTGGGCCATTCCAGCTTTTATCCTGTCCCCATAATCAACACAATATGAAACAAAAATCAGAAAAACAGCACAAACCCTCGAAGTTCTTTTCTCTCCAGTGAAAGAGCATGCAACAACATCTTCTCCTAACAGGCTATATCTTAGTCCATTCCAAATCTTCTAGAATCTAAAACACTGGTTGTAACGGTGTGAGAATTATAAAAAGTGTGATCTATGATCTCTCTTGAAAAGTATCTTAGGAGGCATAGCTTTAATAAATTCTGAAATACAATTCAAAGAGACCAAAATAGCAGAGTTCTTTTGGTACTTTGCAAGCTAATTAATGTTTCATAACATCAAGAGGCTGCTCTTTGTACTATTCATACATTATGACATCCTGCCAGGTCATTCTGCCTTGCCCCTTCCTGACAAACAAGGAGAATCGAAAGCAGGGCTTTGTCTGGCCGTTGCTTTCTTTCATGCACTTCACAAATGACAACAGCAGGCTGGCCAGGGAATGGCAATCACTCTGTTGTGCTCCTCCCTTTCAGAACCCTACACGAATCAGCTAAACCAGAAAGACAGGTAAAGAAAAACGTGGAGAAGGTGGAGGCAGAAAAGCAAACATACTGGGGCGGGGGGGGGGGCACAGGAGAAAAAAGCAGGGAAGCAAACGCAAGTTGTTTTAAGGAAGCCTGGAGCGTCTCATCTTCTTCTTAGTGGAAAAATGGAAGAACCCGAGGTGGATATTGACACGCTCATTGACGAGATGGATTATATACCTGGTCATTTTCATCTAGATATGAACTTGAATTTTGAATCCTCTTCACCTATGAATTTCCAAGGGAGAGACTTGAAGTTAAAACAAGAAAGCTTAACCTATGAATTAGAATTTGAAACTGGATCCAAGCAGTTTGCCATCAGAAATCTTCTTGGGGTTTTTTCTTTCTACCTGGAGGATGTGGAGCATGCCAAAGAGATTTTCCTCCATATCACTCAGGAGGACCTGGAAAACCTGAATGCCTGGGCCAACCTGGCCTATGTGTATGACCAGCTAAACAATGAGCAAGAAGTGGCTAAGTGCACCAAAAGACTCTCCCATCTCATGGGCTTGGACTCTGAAGAGAAGCCTCCAGGGGATCCCCAGCTCAGAGCTGCACGGTGCTTAGCAGAGCAAGGCTATGCATATGCATTCGATGTTGGACTGATGAGTGAAGAAGAAAAACTGGGGAAACTGACAGCTGGCCTCCGTCTCTATGGAAAGGCTCTTTCGTATGGGAAGCAGGTTTGTAGGCAAACATACCTTTTACAGTTACTATCTTATTCAAGGCAAGTTGGGGAGGAAAGTGGCGCAGACAGAGAAGAAGGTATAGTGATCGAATCAAATGTCTTGCAAGCACAAGGCTCCAGGTCCATCCCTTGGTCTTTGTGGTTTAAATGTTTGTCTCGGGCCTTGGAGCTGCACGGAACATATAGTAGGGCATGGTATTCAGCATGGACAACGCACTGGCACTGCAACAAGGGGAAATGTAAGATGATAGGTCTAAATATGGGATGCTAGTGGATCAATCAGAATCACACAGAGGTGGAAGAGACCACAAAGGGCCATCCGGTCCAGCCTTCCATTTTCTCGGGGCCTTAAAAATCACACACGCCTGACAGGTGCTCATCCAATTTCCTCCTAAAAACATCTAATGAAGTAGAATCCACCACCCTCTGAGGCAGCATATTCCATCTATGAACAGCCCTCACTGTCAGAAAATGCTTGCTAATATTTAATTGGAACCTCCTTTCCTGTGATTTGAATCCAGGGCTCCAGTCCTTGTCTCTAAAGTTGTAGTAAACAAGTTGACCCCCTCTTCAACTTGTTTACCTTTTACATAGATTCAAGTGGGTATCCATGTGGGTCTGAAGTAGCACAACAAAATTTGAGGCCAATGGCACATTTATCTGAGGAAAGGTGCACGCACACAAAAGCTCATGCCTTGAATAAATATTTGTTGGTCTTAAAGGTGCCATTGGACTCAAATTTTGTTCTTCCTTTTACATAGTTAAACACAGTTATCATATTACCCTTGCCCTCCTCCAAGCTACACATACACAGTTCTCTCAATCTCTCCTCGTAAGGCATGGATTCCAAATACCCCAATCTCCCTGCACCAATCTCAAGTAGGTTCAGTGTTCAGAGGTTCTTGCCTGCTGTCTAAACAAAGGTGTGACCTTTTGTATTTGCATGCAGGAATTGCCCACAGAAAGGGAAAGAGTTCCTGGGATGGAGCTCTTGATTGCTAAAGCTTAGTGTTTGCACTGAGGATGGGCGGTATTTATCTTTAAACTGCCAATGGTCAGCCTACAAATTTCTCAAGGACCAAAACAGGCATTTAAAAAAGCCACACTAATAATTTTTGTGGTATATTTGCCACTTTGGCAAGGTCAAATAAAAATATTACCCTACCAGTTGTCCAGCTCAGCCTTTCCATTAACTGAGAAATTTTCATATTTCAGCTTTGACTGCAGCCCTTATTTTGGTGAAGATAATCCATCTGGTCTAAAAGTAAATCCTTTCTCTTCTACATATTTTGTAGGTTGCACACCATTTGCTTGCCATGCCTTTTGGTCATTTTTAAAAGATGTATCTGTGAAACAACACAAAGCAGTGCAATCACTGTATACACAGGAAATATAGTTCCTTGGGAGGGTTGTGGCTCAGTGGAAGAACTTCTGTTTTGCATGCAGAAGGTTCCAGGTTCTATCGTTGGCATTGCTAGTGGAGAGGATCAAGGGAAGGGATATGAAAGATCTCTAGCTGAGACCGTGGTGAGCCGCTGAAAGTCTGAGTAGCCAATACTGACCCTGATGGACCAATGACCTGATTTAGTATATGAAGACATATAAGACAGGTTCATGTGTTTGACCATGTGAAGCAAACACCCACATTCATTTATATTTTAAAGGAATCTGTCTGCTCCACCTCCCATGGGAAAATAGCTTTAATCCAACTACCCAAAAGGCTGCTGTTATAAAGGATAAAATTGACTCCAAGTAAGCCCTAAAGGGTGGAAAGGAATATACATTGCTGTTAATTTTTGCTATGTTGTAAAGAATATCAGTTTCTCGCAGCTGATGTTCTCATTGTATGTGATGAAACTTCACTGCATATTTCCTACTTGTTTGAAAGACAGATCATACCTCATGTTTATAGTGCGTGCTTCAAAAATGATATTAGCAACCATAATCAGTGAGAACAGGGACAGTTGCTGGAATCCTTGTTGTCATGGAATTATTGTATCCATCAGGCTCTTTACAGAAATGCAGCTATTCCTTTCCTACTGATCAATTTTTATTGCAGATTCCTTTGGAGGAGAAAAGAAGCTGGTATTTCACTATGGCCACACTGCACATCAGGTAAGACAGGACGCCAAAAAGAAAGGCAGCCATCAGATCCTCTCTCAAAGAACAGTATTTGGGCAACTAGAAGTAGTTTGTGTGGTGGAATTCCCTTTGTTGCTGCAGCTGTTGGACACGTGGTAGGCTCAGCAGGCCATTGGCACTGCACTATGAATGGGGTCCTATCAATGCCTCCACTCCTGTTGGAAAACTGTCCGGAAAAAGCCAAAAGATACATGAAGACAATGTGTAATATTCTGCAGAAGTAACAACAAGCAAGTGTGCTCAAGCAGTGGGCACCACCTAAGTATTTCTCAAATGCCTGTATTCCACACTCCCTTTGGGTTTCCAACATGGTAGGCGTCACCTGTTGGTGGAGTTGGTGTGGTCAGTGGGCCAGTGCATACCCATCCCTTTTAGTTCAGATGGAATTGTCTGGGTTGTTCCATGCGGCTGTGATCCCACAAGCAAAAGTGATAATGAGTGTTTGGCTAGCAGTAGTAATGGTTGGAGTGCCTGGATTTGCAAGAAGTGCTCTTTTTCCACCACTTACCTGTGGGATTACATTGGCTTGACTTCAAGTCAATATCATGCTGATATTCTGTTAGCATATGTCCAAAGGGACCTGCTTTCTACACTGTATTCATTCCCCCTGTGTCACTTTTTTAGGAGATATAGCTCCTATTGAGGAAATATTGTTGAGCGGATCATTGTGGAGACAGAAGGTAGACATTTTCAGCAATCAACGTTTGAGACAATGTAGAGTTTAGCTGCTAATCTAGTCAGTTTACTAGAATTGTACTGTAATTTACTTAAAGAACTATAAGGTGAGGCAAATTAATTCCACTTTTTCATGGATATATCCAAACAATGCACAAGCAAATTAAATATTCATTAAAGGAAATACATATTTCAAGTAATTTACAAATCTGAAGTATTGCCTTTGTTTATGGTCAGACAAGAAACTAAATGTCTAGGATAGTGCCTTGAAGCTTTGGTTCAAAGGGCCACAGTCAAGATCATATCATGTGTAAACTCAACGATAATGAGCTATTTGTTCTTTGCTCAGGATCATTCAACAGCCCAACCCCTTTAGAATATATGAGCCATAAATCCAGACATTCCATGCACATAACAAATTATTCATTTGGAATGAGCTCGCAGTTGATGATGATAGAGTTCCCCCCAGCTAAAGTTCAGGACCACTATAGATGTGGCTTAAATATAATGGGTCATGGTTTGTTCTCTCATGCACAACTGTGGGGATCCTCAGGCTCACATAGTCCCTTCTTGTCACTGTATGCACAGCCTACTAATGAAAGACCCCCACCCCCTTTTTTTCCTTTCCAAGTGATAGTTGGAATTATATCTGAAGCACCAACTGTGGTTTGTATTCTTTATTGAAATCTATGATTCCAAAACATGGTCCTGTTTTGGATCCTGGTTTGTGTGGAAGATGTCAAACCAAAATTTGTGATTCACTTGCAGTGACAGGCTATGGTTTGTCACAAAAGCAGTTTCATTAGGTGGTTAAGTCACAAACAGGAGGAATGAGGGAGTGCATAAAACTAAGGATCCCTCAAGCTTGTTCATGTAGTTTGTCTGGATGTTCTGAATTTGTGTAGTTTTTCTGAACTTTCTGAATTCAGTCATACTGTGTTGATTATCAGCTGGTTGCACATGTACCTGTGAACCAATCAGTATCAGATCAAAGACATCAACAGATTTTATACATAGATGTTCCCAGTTATTTTACACATCAAACTTCATAAACATTTTTTGCATAAAAGCTGTTAGTGAAGCAATTCTCATGAAAGCACAGTGTCACTGGCATAAAAGACAAAACTAGTTGCCTGCCAGAAATCTTGCCAAAAACATCTTTCAGATACATATTGCCAAATGTCACAAAATATTTAGATAAATCCTTTAGGACTGTTGGTATGAAATGTTGTACAGTGGTTCAAGAATATACCATCAGTGCAGTGAACTATCAATAGGAAGTAATTGGGAAGCAGAAATGAATCATGAATCAATCAAGTTTATGAGTGTCCTGCATAGTGCAGGGGGTTGGACTAGATGACCCATGAGGTACCTTCCAACTCTATGATTCTATGATTCTAAGTTCATACAGAATAATCATAACTTTTGGAGGAATCCGATTCTGCCTGTGGATTTTAATGTTGAAGGATTGAAAACAGAAGTCTCTCTTCCCAGTTCTGTGAGCTTGATCTCTTCTTGCCATTTTTTCACATGCAACCTTTTCTGTTGATTTTCTGCCAGTGCAACTCTTAGGAGAAAGGGTACCTTTGTATTTAATCATCATTGGATTCCCATGATCCAGTTTTTCTGTAAAAGTGGGACAAAAATATAACAAGTAAGGTGGTTTCAGGAGTGAAATATGGTTGGAGAAATACTCATTATCCATGTTTACTTTTAATTGCCCCATTCAACATGTAATACACATTGTTCCAGCAACTGTCAAAGAGTAAAAAGGAAAAAAAAGAAAAAGAGCTTATTGCAAACACACAACATTCATCATTCATTTTACTGCTAATTTTAGACTGTTAAAGGTCATAAACCAGTAGCTGATTATTTAAAACCAGGTCCCCTTAAGTTGCTGATTCATAGAAAATAATGCTTCCCTTAAATAAATGAATTCCTGTTTTTTTCTGAATTTCATAACTATCTGCTTTCATACTTCTGTATTCTTTTTCATCCAAAAGATATTATAGCAAAACTTCTGGTTCTCCTCCAAAGCTGATTCAAATTTATTTAAAGTTTTCCTTATCTCCTCCTTTCTTACTTTTGATGTTGTTGTTGTTGTTAGGTGCGAAGTCGTGTCCGACCTATCGCGACCCCATGGACAATGATCCTCCAGGCCTTCCTGTCCTCTACCATTCCCCGGAGTCCATTTAAGTTTGCACCGACTGCTTCAGTGACTCCATCCAGCCACCTCATTCTCTGTCGTCCCCTTCTTCTTTTGCCCTCGATTGCTCCCAGCATTAGGCTCTTCTCCAGGGAGTCCTTCCTTCTCATGAGGTGGCCAAAGTATTTGAGTTTCATCTTCAGGATCTGGCCTTCTAAGGAGCAGTCAGGGCTGATCTCCTCTAGGACTGACCGGTTTGTTCGCCTTGCAGTCCAAGGGACTCGCAAGAGTCTTCTCCAGCACCAGAGTTCAAAAACCTCAATTCTTTGATGCTCAGCCTTCCTTATGGTCCAACTTTCGCAGCCATACATTGCAACTGGGAATACCATAGCCTCGACTAAACGCACTTTTGTTGGCAAGGTGATGTCTCTGCTTTTTAGGATGCTGTCTAGATTTGCCATAGCTTTCCTCCCCAGGAGCAAACGTCTTTTAATTTCTTTGCTGCAGTCCCCATCTGCAGTGATCTTGGAGCCCAGGAAAATAAAATCTGTCACTATCTCCATTTCTTCCCCATCTATTTGCCAGGAATTGAGAGGGCCGGATGCCATGATCTTCGTTTTCTTGATGTTGAGTTTCAAGCCAACGTTTGCACTCTCCTCCTTCACCCGCATCAACAGGCTCTTTAGTTCCTCTTCACTTTCTGCCATTAGAGTGGTATCATCTGCATATCTGAGGTTGTTGATATTTCTCCCTGCAAGCTTGATCCCAATTTGTGACTCCTCTAATCCTGCCTTTCTCATGATGTGCTACGCATACAAGTTAAATAAGCAAGGCGATAGTATACAGCCTTGCCGAACTCCTTTCTCAATTTTGGACCAATCAGTGATTCCATGTTCAGTTCTCACTGTTGCTTCTTGACCTGCATATACGTTTCTCAAGAGACAAATAAGATGCTCTGGTATTCCCATCTCTTTAAGAACTTGCCACAATTTGTTGTGCTCCACACAATCAAAGGCTTTAGCATAGTCAATGAAGCAGAAGTAGACGTTCTTGTGGTACTCCCTAGCTTTCTCCACGATCCAGCGTATGTTGGCAATTTGATCTCTAGTTCCTCTGCCTCTTCGAAATCCTGCCTGTACTTCTGGAAGTTCTCGGTCCACATATTGCTGGAGCCTAGCTTGTAAAATTTTGAGCATAACTTTGCTAGCATGAGAAATGAGTGCAATGGTGCAGTAGTTTGAACATTCTTTGGCATTGCCCTTCTTTGGGATTGGAATGTAAACTGACCTTTTCCGATCCTGTGGCCATTGTTGAGTTTTCCAAATTTGCTGGCATATTGAGTGTAGCACTTTTACTGCATCGTCTTTTAAGATTTTGAATAGTTCAACTGGAATGCTGTCACCACCACTAGCTTTATTGTTGCTCAGACTTCCTAAGGCCCATTTGACTTCACATTCCAAGATGTCTGGCTCCAGGTCAGTAACTACCCCATTGTGGTTATCAGGGATGTTAAGCTCGCTCTTGTATAGTTCTTCTGTTTTATTTTCCACCTTTTTTAAATCTCTTCTGCTTCTGTGAGGTCCCTACCATTTTGGTCCCTTAGCATACCCATCTTTGCATGAAACGTTCTCTTCATATCTCCAATTTTCTTGAAAAGACCTCTGGTCCTCCCCATTCTATTGTTTTCTTCTATTTGTTTGCACTGTTCATTTAAGAAGGCATTCTTATCTCTTCTAGCTTTTCTCTGGAATTCTGCATTCAATTGGGTGTATCTTTCTCTTTCTCCCTTGCCTTTCACTTCCCTTCTCTCCTTAGCTATTTGTAAAGCTTCCTCAGACAGCCATTTTGATTTCTTGCATTTCTTTTTCTTTGGGATGGTTTTAGTTGCTACCTCTTGTACAATGTTGCGAACCTCCGTCCATAGTTCTTCAGGCACTCTGTCTATCAGATCTAATTCCTTAAATCTATATGTCACCTCTACTGTATATTCGTCGGAGATATTATTTAGTTCATACCTGAGTGGCCTAGTGCTTTTCCCTACTTTCTTCAATTTAAGCCTAAATTTTGCACAAAGAAGCTGATGATCTGAACCACAATCAGCTCCTGGTCTTGTTTTTACTGACTGTATAGAACTTCTCCATCTTTGGCTGCAGAGCACATAGTCAATCTGATTTCTGTGTTGACCGTCTGGTGATGTCCATGTGTAGAGTCGTCTCTTGGGTTGTTGGAAAAGAGTGTTTGCTATGCCCATTGTATTCTCTTGATAAAATTCTATCAGCCTGTGCCCTGCTTCATTTTGTACTCCAAGGCCAAACTTGCCTGTTATCCTGGTTATCTTTTGGCTTCCTACTTTAGCATTCCAATCCCCCATGATGATAAGCACATCATTTCTTGGTGTCGCTTCTAGAAGGTGTTGTAGGGCTTCATAGAACTGGTCAACTTCATCCTCTGCAGCAGCAGTGGTTAGGGCATAGACCTGGATTACTGTGATGTTGAATGGTTTGCCTTGGATTCGAATTGAGATCATCCTGTCATTTTGGGGATTGTAACTTTTGATGTTACAAAGCTTTTAATTTGCAAATAATTAACGGTTTAATATTATGGTTCTTGTTTATATAGATAATATTGTATGTTCATTACTGGTTAATGAACCAATAAGAGCAAATAATTCTGTTAGAACAGAACTCTGAATAGCAAAAGCACTTTGTTAATTAATCCTAGGTTCCCTAGGCCACAAAATCTTTCCTTGTTAGGACAATACATTTGTTCATACTGTTTGAGACATATCTCACAGCATTATCAAGATACTCCCTTTTGTTAAATAGAACTTCCTGCCCCAACTGGAAATACGTTCAATACTATTATCTTCATATCAAGGTCAAATTGCAAGAGTACATAGGGAAGTGTTCTAGAACGATCAATCCATAGCACTAAAACATTTGTGTATGTATTTGAAGTGGTTGTAATTCTGGTAGTAATGTCAGGGAACTGTTTCTTCCTTATATTTTCAAGTACTTTCTCCTAAAATGTGGCAACTCTGTGCAAGTAGGGAGAATAACTGGAGGAAGCAAATAGATTGTACAAGTGGTGACCTGCAAGAAACTTGCTAGAGCGGCTATCACATTCCCTGCCACCTTTATTTCCTTCCCTCTCTTCCTACTTCTCTGTGTCTCACCCTTTCTCTTTCCTGCCACAGAAACTGCAATGCTGTGGATGCCTAGCAATACCAACAGAGGGAATCTATTGCTTAAAGCTGCAGGCACTCCTTTTATCATTTTGAGATTTTTTTTAGACTATCCAATGTGTACACACATGCACATTCTCACAATATTGGATTGCAAAGTTTTCTGTCTGGAGCCCATTTCAGATTTGTAGAAAGATCTGTCTTGTTGTTCACCATGCCAGTTGCTGATTTTAAGTATCCACAAATATTCCAATTTGATTATTATAAGGTATGTATACATGTGGAGAAATAAACAAAATAGCAGTTCCCTCTCTGTTGTAGATTGGATGGAATGTGGCTGAACAATGGTAATGATGAGGATAAAAGGTTGCCAGCCTTCAACAGGACACTGGTTTTGCTTCAACAAGTCCTCAAATCTTCTAATTTAAATTACAGAGGTAAGAATGTTCTTTGCAGTATGATAACAGCTCTCTGTGTAGTTGACATCTTGACAGCTTATATGTAAAAGTATTATAAGCAAATTAGGATATTGGGCTATTTAGCTACAAGAGTAAAGGTTTATGGCAAAGAGGCAGAAACGCTAGTTACACAAAATACACAAACATTCCTATAATGTTGCTGTAACTCTCACAGCCAGTGAGTCAAACTACTGTTAACTTTCAAAAGTGGTTTGTATTTTCAGTTGGGAAGGAAGATATATTGTTTCTCCTTACATAAATATAAAAGACTCTCAGGGATCTTTACCACCCTAACTCACCATAATTAATTTGGAATTTCTTTTAATCATTATACAGGTAGAAGTGAAATTTCCAAATCATTTTCTTGTGCCTTGGTATACTCTGAATGCTATTTTCCTTTTCCTTTTAGCTCTATCTTGGTGTTATCTTGGGACATTACTTGAAAGGACAGAAACATTCTCAACTGCTCCTGTGGGCATTCATGACTGTGGTTACTCTGGGAATGGCTCCCTTGACTGCTTTGGAAAGGTAGATTTATATATCATTGCTGTAATACAAAGAAAATGGTCATTATTCAACCAGTAGTATTCCAGGATTCTTCTAGGTGTTTTTTTTTAATTACCCTACTCATATCCATTATTCCTCATGTAGTTCTAAATGCCTGAATGAAAAGTCCCTTAAATGGAATCTCAGGGCATTTCTGCACCCTGAAAAAATAGTGAAATACTTACCTTTTGCAAACGCCATATTTTTGGCACTTTGCACAATGTTGTCGGCGTCCAGCAACCCAACAGCAAACCTGCAGCTACATCCTCCATTTTAAAGCGCTAGTGGGGGAATTGCATAAACTGGATTCCCCCAACTATTTAGCGCGAGCAGGAGGAGAACTACCAGCAAGCCACACACTAAGGGAAGGTGTGGAGCTGAAGTAGTGCTATATCTTGGTCCAGAGCCCACCCTTGCACCCACCTCCCTCTCCCTTCTCCCGGGGACAGGGCTTCTTCTTCTCCTACTTTTTGATTCAAACTGCCTGGAGCAACAAATAGGTGTACAATCGTGTAGGCAAAGCATGCCTCTCCCCCCCCCCCCCCAAAAAAAAGAAATCAGGAAAAAGGTAATTTCCTAAAAGCTTAAAGGCTCAGGATTCCAAGAGGGGTGGCAGTAAAAAAAAAAACCCTACATGCATAGGCTTTTAAACAGAGAACTTTTATTTAAAAAAAAAAATTAGCTCACATCGTGGTCCCTTTAAAAGAGGGGAAAAGGTGATTGACATGTCTTGATTGACAGGCAGAAGACAGGAGCATGTCTAGCGCGTTCCCCTCTTCCACCATTTCAAGCAGATGTGCGGAGTGGCAAGATGTGTGAAATAGCGGCAGAGGAGCTAGGAGGCGAGGAATTGCCAGAGGTGCGATTTTTTTTAGCGTTACTTGATTACGCTGGAGTAACACTATTTTTTTTAATGTGCAGAAAAGCCCTCAGTATTTCATATTCAGATGTGGGCCTGGAGGAGCTAAGAAAAAATAAAGTGAAACAATCATCACCTAAGATGTTCTAATGGGTGACATGCCTTCCTGTACATAGTCATGACACAAAAAGCCTCCCCTGCATGCTACAAAACATGAAATTTCCCATGTGGCTACAGCTATTGAACATAGATCTACCAGCTGTAATTTTAGCTTGATATAGTAGTTAGGAGCCCTAACTTCTAGTCTGGCAAGCCAGGTTTGATTCCCCGCTCCTCCTCCACATGCAGCTAGCTGGGTAGCCTTGGGCTCACCGCAGCACTGATAAAGCTGTTGTGACCAAGCAGTAATATCAGGGCTCTCTCAACCTCACCCACCTCACAGGGTGTCTGTTGTGGGGAGAGGAAAGGGAAGGCGACTGTAAGCCGCTTTGAGACTCCTCCGGGTAGAGAAAAGTGGCATATAAGAACCAACTCTTCTTCTTCTGACTGATGGAAACAATGCACCTAATTCCACTTAAATCTATTTATGTCAACAAAACTCTTCAGCAGCCAAATGAAAAGGTTCCTAGAGATTTGTTCAAATAGGTCTGTAATCATTACAGTTTTTTTAAATACTTATCAAAGCATTCAGAAATGAGATCTCCTATTGTGCTGCCCTAGCATCTATGTTTAAAAATTCCTGTAGAAACATAGCTATGGAAAGGTATTAAAACACTTTTAAGCCACAATTTGTGTCATGCTACTCGCCTGCTGATATCAGGACTTTTGCTCTCTTATTAATTTATTTTCTGCTCCAATTCTCACTCATTTAGTAGTCATTTTGAGGGTCATAATCTTGCAGTGGCTGCCATGAGAACATAACCAAGTAAATGTCTCCCATTTATAACAAACTAATCCATACAGCATTTGAAAATTCACTAATAAAAATGTTTTGTGGATGTATTTGCTTTGAAGGCAATAGAAATTGCAAGAGATAATCCACCTGTTCTAAACCGTCTGGCAAAAATCTTCCAATTCCTTGGTAAGCAAGAGATGGCAATGGCTGTCTGCAACATGGCCTTAGATGCACTGCCAGACCCAGCACTCAACTGGCAAGCATACTGTATGCGTGCTAAGGTAGGTGGCATCCTTTCAAAACAAGGCGTTCCTAGTTTACTGCGTTTATTGAAGAGACCAGCTTTTTCTGTGGTAAAGTTAAAAGGAAGCCGTTTTCCCTAGCAGCCTTGTGTTTTCTGGAAGACCCTTATAGTCAGCCCAGGCTTAGTCAGAATCAGTTGTTTTGGCTTCTGGCTAGCCATGGGTCCACATCTCAGGAAAAGAGCCTCTTTATGTGTCTTGTTCTAATGAGAGCACTGTTTGGGGCTCCAGTATTGGTAGGTTTATTAAGAAAAACACAGAATCAGACATTAAAAGCAAAGAAGCCAATGACTTAATTTCCCTGTTTTTTAGATGCTAATTAAATTTTATTTGCGTGACCTGGAACGTGTAAAGATGGGCTTGGGAGGAATGCCAAACCAAAAGTGCCTCTCTGATGCCAAAGCTGATCTTGAGAGTGTTATGGAGGTCCATCCATGCTTGAAGACATACCTTGACCTTGGCCAGGTAAGTGAAGACATCCACGTTTTTCAAACTTTTTCATTTCTTATACCTCCTTGTTTTATTTTTAGAAACAGGGACAATAACATGTGGAGATTATGTCGTGGTTCCAAGAGGCAATAGAATATTGATGGAGCACTTATGCCTCAGCTAGGATATGGCAAAAATATAGTCGGCATAACTACAGCATCACTGTAGACATTTAAAATCATGTGAATCTCTTCAGGGATGAGCAATCTAACATTAGCAGACAATATCAAGTTCACCCCTTCAGGTTATGGCCCCTACTGTTACTAGGTGATGATGACTCAGGCACACATTCATTATTAAGAAATAAGTGCAGGATGTACTGGAGAATGTCCACAAATGGAAGGGGGGAGGATTACCAATCCCTGACTCCACCCTTATGTTGCTCTGGTGGGGTCTTGGTCCCAGAAGGAGCATTTCAGGAGGCCTCCTGTAGCAGGCAGGAGGGAATGAGGAAATCATACTATGCTGCCATAAGTATTTCAGTTTGCCAAAATTCATCAGTAGACACAAACCATAGCCTATGGGCTTTTGCACCTTTACTCCTAACAGATTTTAACAGTTGCTACTGCTGATTTACATTAAGCCTGAATGTTCTATATCAAAGAGAACCTTTCTTTTCATTTGAATCTACCCATTTAAAAAAAAACAGTCTAATGGGGATCTTAGTTTAGATACTTTCTTCAGACATAGAGATCAATTATCCTAGAGAAAATGGCAGCTTAGGAGATTCTATGGCAGTGGTTCTCAACCTGGGGGTCGGGACCGCTTTGGGAGATGAACGACCCTTTCACAGGGGTCACGGCAGGGCAAGCAGCTTGGCCAGGATAGATCGGGATAGAGCATTCTTCTGTCTGGAGCAGCGGAAAAGAGCGAGATCAGCATGGTGGGACAAGAGGCAGAACTGAACTGAGAAACCCTGGGGGAAAAAACAATTTATATACAATCATGAACAATGGATCTTCATGCCATTGGTCAGTTTCGGTTTCATTTCTGTGAAAGAAATGGCATTGTATCCATTGGCTGCAGAGGAGAGGACACGCAGTAATGGGTTTAAACTACAAGTACAATGATATAGGCTTGATATCAGAAAAAAAATTTCACAGTCAGAGTAGTTCAGCAGTGGAATATGCTCCCCCTCACTGGCAGTCTTCAAGCAAAGGTTGGATACACACTTTTCTTGGATGCTTTAGGACAGTGGTCCCCAACCCGCGGGCCGCGGCCTGGTGCCGGGCCGCGAAGGCCTTGGCGCCGGGCCGCGACTCCTTCTTCCCTCCCCCCCCTGAAGCGAGAAGCTCGCCCGATTAGCTCGCAGCCCGGCAAGCTTCTTGTTTCGGGAGGGGAGGGAAGAGAAGCTTGCCGAGCCGCAAGCTAATTGGCCGCTTTAGCGGCCGATTTTCTGGCGGCCCGGAGGGGCCGGGAGGGGGAGCCATGGCCACCGACATGGCGGCGGCGCAAACGCGCATGTGCGGGATGCCACGCACGCGTGTTTGCGCTGGGGCTGCCGCGCGTGCGCAGGCCCCCGGGCCGCCCTCTCCCTCCACTCCAGAGCAGCAGTCCGCAGCAGCCGAAAGCTTGCGGACCGCTGCTTTAGGATACTTACGGCTGATCCTGCATAGAGCAGGGGGTTGGACTAGATGGCCTGTATGGCCCCTTCCAACTCTATGATTCTATGATTCTATGAAAGAATACTTGCATAATTTTATGGTTGGGCGTCACCACAACATGAGGAACTGTATTAAAGGGTCGCAGCATTAGGAAGGTTGAGAACCACTGATCTATGGCATTGTATCCATGCTGAGCTCTCTCCTCAAACTCTGCCCTCCCCAGCACAGCCCCCAAATCTCCTGAAAGTTACTAAGCTTATCATACCCTCCCTCTTTTTTTCTGCTTTTCTTTTAGGTCTATTATTACATGGGAGTTGATGCCATGCAGGAGGTTTACCTAGTGGATGAAAATGCCCTGAATACTGCCCTCACATTCTTTGCCAAAGCTATGGAATTCGACCTGGGGAATGTCCTACCTGAAATCCAGTTACTGACGGGAAAATGTCTACGGCTCAAAAACAAAGAGCTGAATGCCATTAAATGTTTCAAGCAGGCAATAGAGCTGGATGATGGGGGTTCTGGGTATACGGAGAGCTTCCGGTGTCTGATGGAAACACTGCTTGCTTTGTTCAGTCAGAAGAGGATGGACATAGAGATGCTGATGCAGGAGGTAGAGTTCTGGGTAAAGATGGCTGAGGAGAAATACCCAAAGCAGCGACTGCAGCTGGAGCTTAAGCTGGTAGGCCGCCGTTACACAGCTGAGGTGCTTGAACTATCGAAAGCCATGGTGGCCAGAGGGAAGACCGAGCTGGTGAAGCTGCTTTTTGAAACGATGAAATGTGACTTTAACAAAGGCAAACTGAATAAACGCTCCCTCTCATTTTGAACAGCTGGTTTCTAGGCCACAGTTTGTTCTTTTAATACAATCATTCATTAACTTTGCTTGACAGAGAAACTATTTTTATGGAGAGCTGTGTAATAAAATGCTGTACTGTATGAAGTGTCTGCCAAGTATTATTCTTGCTACTATATACATGGAAGAACTGAGGTATGTGGATTAATATAAAGATCACCTGCCGTTTTTAATTCAGTCAGAAATGTGGATGTTTAATCCTCCTAAGAAAACATAATAGCACAGAGTTGGCCTTTCAATTATTTTTGCCATGCATGTGTTATATTACGCACAGGAAATAAACTTGCTGTGTTTTGACAGGCTTACTTAGGCTACCCTTTGGCAACACTCTGAGGTAACATTTTAGGGCATGTTTCCTTTTCTTTATATGGCCCTTACAGTGCTATCATAAGCAAATCTACTCAATGGGACAGATGCAAAAGGCCAGGTACATATTCAGAGTCTGAATATTTCGAATCTGATTCAGTGAAAATATGCCAGCAAATCATATCTGCAGGATTAGACCTTGTGTAGAATACAAATGCTTATTTGCTTTAAACAGAATGGCCTGGTAGAAGCTGTCAGGCTGGGAAGATCAGCCTCCAGTAGTTTTTATTTAATATAACAAAAGGGTTCTAAGAACAAATCTTAGTTTTAAATAACAAAACAGGGTAATAATTCATAAGAAAAGTGCTTATTTTAACATATGTTAAAAGTGCTTATTTTAACATATCTCCCCCGCTTTTTCTTGAGATTCTGAGAAAAAGTATATTTTGTTGCATCTGTTAGAAATGTACAATGCTCATCCTCAAATCAAACCGCATTAATTTTCTGCAGTTTATTCCTATGCATAATTTAAACTTCTGTCTTTAGAAGAATCAGATCATTGTGAATTTAGCACTGAGATGAACTTATGCAGGCCTGTTCTCCTTATGTAAGGGGGTTTTGCAATATGCTCCAATCCTATTTACTACAGATAAACACTAGTTGTTGTACCTTTGTTATTGGTATGTTTGTTTTGTCCCTTGAAGAAATGAAAAGGATGCCTTTGTAAAATGTTCTTAATGTGAGTTGCTTCATTGTTTAACCCTCACTCTCTTTAGAGGATAATTCTGTGTTAGGGGACCTAGAGTTGATCTTCCTAGAATCATAGAGTTGGAAGGGGCCATACAGGCCACTTAGTCCAACCCCCTGCTCAACGCAGGATCAGCCCTAACCATCCTAAAGCATCCAAGAAAAGTGTGAATCCAGCCTTTGCTTGAAGACTGCCAGTGAGGGGGAGTTCACCACCTCCTTAGGCAGCCTATTCCACTGCTGAACTACTCTGTGAAATTTTTTTCCCTGATATCTAGCCTATATCGTTGTACTTGTAGTTTAAACCCATTACTGCGTGTCCTCTCCTCTGCAGCCAACAGAAACAGCATCCTGCCCTCCTCCAAGTGACAACCTTTCAAATACTTAAAGAGGGCTATCATGTCCCCTCTCAACCTCCTTTTCTCCAGGCTGAACATTCCCAAGTCCTTCAATCTATCTTCATAGGGCTTGGTCCCTTGGCCCCAGATCATCTTCGTTGCTCTCCTCTGTACCCTTTCAATTTTATCTACATCCTTCTTGATGTGAGGCCTCCAGAACTGCACACAGTACTCCAGGTGTGGTCTAGTATGTAGTGCACAAGCATGTAAATATTACATACTTTCATGGATACCAAAGGTAAATGTACCACTCTGCTTTCATTCCTCCTTGCAAGAAAGTTGCTCAGTATGTTTGTGTTGCAACTATTCTACCATAAGTACAATCCAATACATTATGTGATTAAACTGATCCATATTTTTTAATGCAAGTATCTAACTTGGAAGGTAGTACAGAAGAAAAATATAGTCAATAAAGAATCTTCAACAATGTACACTGGTGGAAGAAGCAGGGACTCAGGCATGGAAACTATTGGTATGAGCATGGGGCATTTTCAGGAGGGGGCTCTTATCTCATTTGTGAAACCATCAAGGACGAAATCTTGCAAGTTTAAAAGGCAGATATCCCTGCAAGGATGCTGAAGTAATTGACTTCCTCCTGTGACAATCCATAGCCTGATCCAGTAGTTGACTGTATGAGGACCACATGTCAAATGATCTTTTGAAGGGTATACACATTGGGTACTCATTTTACCGACCTCAGAAAGCTGAGTACCAACCTTGAGCCGGTTGCTGGGATCGAACTCCCAAACCTCATGGACAGACAGCTTCAGACAGCATTTCTGCCGCTTACCACCCTGCGCCACAAGAGGCTCTTGTCAAAGGATAAACGGACACAACTCTGTTATCATCAAGAATCATAAAACGGAGAAACCTGTAGGAAAATACTTCAACCTGCCATGATATTAATTGGGGAACCACAAAGTAGTTGTTTTATTACAAAGGAATATCAGAAACAGATTGAAAGGGGAGATTGCTGAGTTACAAGTTATTACTACACTCAGGACAATGGAACCCCCAGGGCTTAACAGATATTAGTATCTTATCTCTCTACACATTAACGCCATTCAATAGTTGCATCTGCTTGTAATTTTTTTAATGCTATGTGCTAATTTGCTCCTATTCACAAGTTCTTGTCAACTGCCTAAATCCAATCTTATATCTATTTCTTGCTGTTATTTATGTATCTTGACCAATTCTTCCCCGCAGTTCTCCTTGGCAACACCCTCTTTTTATATGCAATGGTTGGTGACTTCTGTTTCAACATATCTGAAGAAGTATGCATATATAGCTTATACTCAAAATAAAACTTTGCTGGTCATAAAGGTGCCACCGGACTCAAACTTTACTCCACGCATGCAAAGAGAGGGAGTTCCATTTAGGATCTAAACAAGACAGTTTCTATATGCCACAGACTGCCCTCGCCTTCCTAAACCAAACCGTTTTCTACCATGGAGCCGCGAAAACGAAGAAAAATCAGGCAGCGCCCACAAGCAGCTCAGGCACTCCGGTCTTTCTCCGTGGAATGGCTTCTCAAACTCTTGATTTCAAGCGCCCGCAAAAGAGGAAGCCCAGAGGGGCGGGGGGCGGGGGGCGACTTCGAACTCCAGAGACTTCCAGGCGACTGTCACTTTCGGTGCCCTTTAGGGTGTGTGAAACGGGAGGAGAGGAAGTTTGTGGGGACCAAAACGAGGCAAGCCTAACAACGCCGCTCTTACGCCCTTTAGCTGTGGGATTAACAAAGGGTTGGACAGCAACACAAGGGTGGCTGAGCGTGAGAAAGGACAGAGGCAGGCAGCGGATGAGTTGCTTCGTGTTCTTAATTATGACTTCCTCAGACCCTCCATTGTGGAAACTCCTTGTTCGCCAACTCTCCTCAGGTCCAGGTCGCGCCGTCTCCACGGAAGGAAAACGGTAAACCTGCAGCTAACTGGAGACAGGCCGAAACCTGCTCTCGGAAATCCCCTCTATCCCGGAAGTACCGCGTGCTCTGTGTGTGTCACGTGAGGATCTCGAGGCTCTCGTTTATTGGGTGGTCTGTCTAGGAAATGGCGGGAGAAGCGTTTGTCGTTCCCTCTCCCGGGCTCAGCGGTATTCTGCAAAGGAGCGGAAATAGTTTGTGCGCATGCGTGGGATTCGGCTTGCTGTTTTTGCTCCGTTTTTTGGCGTGCCTGCAAGTGGCAATGGAAAGTTAACGAAGTTGGGCGGTGGCGTCGCTGCAGCGGGATGACTTTCGAGAGAGCGTCCGGTGGGTTAGAACGAGGTGGGCTTTGCAGGGTGGAGCTCTGTTATAATTGGGGGAACTACTTGGAATTGGGGGGCGGGTCAGCCCCTCGTTGGCTGGCTTCATCATCCTCTGCATGGATCCGGGTTCACCACAAGTACAAATAACTGTGCTCTGTCGTCGTGTGTTCAGCTGCGCAAAGAGTGGCGCCCGTTTTGTTGCCATTGCTGAAAGGAAGCCCTGTCAATCAGCCTGATACGTGTTCTCTGTTACTTATTTTACCCCCATAACTATCGTGTGCGGTAGGCTAGGCGAAGTGGCATTCATGTTTCCATTATCTTCTCTCTAAACAGAAAAGCCTCAGACGCTTTAGCCTTTCCTTATAGGAAAGATGTTCCAGTCCCCTAAATCATCATAATTGCCACCTTCTGCAATCTACTAGCTCTGCAGGGGTGTTGTGTGGGTGTGTGTGTTTGAGGAACGGTGACCAAAACTAAAATTGAGTCCAAAAGCACCTTTAAGACCAACAAGGCTTTATTCAAGGTGCTGTTGGACTCAATTGTTGTTGTGCAACTTCAGACCAACATGGCTACCCACTTGAATCTATCTGTATGGATGACCAAAACCGTACAGTGTTCCAAATGTGATTGCATTTACAAAAGCATTACAAAACAGACTTTCAGTTTCTGTTTCTTGCCTAATGATCTATAGCTTGTGTCTTTCCCCCAGCTGCTGCCACAGAATTGCCATTTGAAGATAATGTAGCATGTACTTCCCTTTGGTTTCTTAAATTAAGGAGAAAAAGAGGGCATAGAAAAACTTTTTTCTTTTCTTTTTTGGGGCTGTTAAATCACAGCTGATTTATGGCAATCCTGTAGTGTTTTCAAGGCAACAAGATAGAATCAGAGGTGGTTTGCCTTTGCATAGTGATCTTGGTGTTCCTCAGTATTCCTTCCAAATACTGATCAGGGCTGATGCTTCTCATCTTCCAAGAGCTGATGACATTTGGCTGGCCTGGGCTTTTCAGGTCACAACAGATGTTCTTTTGTGGCCTCTACATGTAGAAAACTGCTGAGACATTTTTTAGCACTCATAGAAATGTGTGGGATACATGAATGTGGTTGTCAGTTCATCTATTCCAACAGTTCAATCATCCACAGAGGTAACTTGCATTGCTGACTGGGAATTATTTATTTAGGTTTCAATGTTTCAAGTTTATTTAGGTTTTGAATTATATTATTGCTTCATCATATGAGAGGAGGCATATAGATAAGAATTTCAGCTTTGGTTTCAATTTGACCTCTATAACCAATCAGGGGAATTGATAATGATTTCATACTTTTCCTTTAAATAAATAAAATGTAAAATATGTATTTGTGATTTTAATTGCACCCCTCAATTTACAAAACAATAAAATAATGTCTCCCATTATTTTATTCCCAATTATCCCACAATTCCCAAGGATAAACAATAGAGAAATATTGATTTCAGCTTTGAAACTGGCAGACTTACTTGACATGGGCAAGGGTATCCATTCATTGCTGTAAATTTTATGAAACCATATATCTTTAGAAATGGAAATTTTTCTGTGATAAGATAAAGCCCTGAAAATATTTCTGTTTCAGAAAATTTCCCACCCCTCATCTGTGGTATACCTTTTTTTACCTGAAGTATATGCTCTTTCAGGCCTTAATTAGTGTTTTGAATAGTTTCGGCCTCTTTCTCTCCACTTCCTCCAGACTTCTCTCACAGTTCTGTAATTCAATCTTAAGAAATCAAATGTGATTGACGTAACACCTGAGCTTAATAGCATTGTGGCCATTGTTCTCAGTTCCTGTAACAATTGAGAACAATTATAACATCTATTGGCTGTCCCCACAAAAATTACTGTGACTATTCTCCCTATCATCACAACTTGTATGTGAGGATTGTGTTTGCCTTTGCTGCTTATCTGTTTTGTAGCCTGTTTGGAAGTCTACACAGTGGCTCTTAGTGACATCTTGGAGATATACTTGAGAAGCAGGTTCCCCGTTGGCCGGTGAAGTTTTTCCCCGGAGACATTTCTCAAAGTACAATCCTTAGCAGGTCTAATCAGAATCCTACTTATCTAAAATTGGGCCTTATCACCCAGAAAGTATTCTTAAAATTATACTACCAGTGTCTGGCCAACTCACGCACAAAGGTCAGCCTGAACAACCCTTATTTACTCACAGGTGTGCCTGTATTGGCTCTCTCTCTTCATGTGAATTTTCTCAAAAGGTGCAACGTCATCTGCATCATGCACCAGATGTCTGGCTCCACTCAGGATATATTTAAAAGGCTGGCTAAGCCAGACCTTCCTTTGAAGCCTAGATGGATTACTTTTGCTTAGGGTGGGCTTGTAAAATACATTGTTCCTTTCATAAGAGCTAGGTTTTGAAGAGTTAGATACAGTATACTATAATGTGCCACTTTATGTGATCTGAAAGTATTTTACATGCTCTCTCCATCTGCAGATTGAAAAGAGAGGATACTACTGTTAGTATTGACATGGGTGCACTTCTGAGAAGATGGAGAATATTTTTCCCTGGTGTGACAAACTCTTTCGGTTTTCATCGAAAGCATCAACAGCACTGCAAGTTTTACCATGAGAAACAGAAGCGCCTGTTGTTATCCCAGCATTTTCTATCAATGAATCTGCGGGAGGATGAATTAGTATCGCAGGAGACCAAGATGGGGGAAATGACATGTAAAAGTCAGAGGCTAATGTTATTAGGAGGCCTGATCTGTCCCGCCAGCCCTGGCTGCTACCATTATATGCCATACACTGTCCGAGCAATGGAGAAGCTCATCAAGGTGATAGACCGAGAAATGAAGCTCATAGGGGGTCAGAAAATAAACATGCCTACATTATGCTCAGCGAAGCTCTGGAGAGCCAGTGGAAGGTGGGACCTGATGGGCAAAGAGCTCTTACGCCTGGCAGACCGACATGGTCTAGAATATTGCCTAGGACCAACTCACGAAGAAGCTATCACGGACTTCGTAGCATCTCAAGGCTGGTTGTCCTACAAAGAACTACCCCTCTTGCTGTACCAGATAACAAGAAAGTTTCGAGATGAGCCAAAACCACGCTTTGGGTTGCTTCGTGGTCGGGAGTTCTATATGAAAGATATGTACACTTTTGATGCATCTGAGGAGGCTGCCCACAATACATATGCTCTGGTTTGCAGTGCATACTGTAATGTATTCAATAGCTTGGATCTGCGGTTTGTGAAAGTCAAAGCAGCCACAGGGAGCATTGGGGGAACAATGTCTCATGAGTTCCAGCTTCCTGCTGACATTGGTGAGGACAAGCTGATGATGTGTACAAACTGTGACTTTTCAGTGAATATGGAATTGATAAACTCAAACCAGCGGTATTGCCCAGTTTGCAACGGGGAGCTAGTTGAGACCAAAGGAATTGAAGTTGGCCATACATTCTTCTTGGGCACCAAATACTCATCCGTTTTCAATGCTACTGTGCAAACTGCTCAGTCTAAGCCTGTTGCAGCTGAAATGGGCTGCTATGGTTTAGGTGTGACACGCATCCTGGCAGCTTCCATTGAAGTGCTTTCTACTGAGGATGCCATTCGTTGGCCAAGCCTCATTGCCCCTTATCAAGCCTGCTTCATTCCCCCAAAGAAAGGTAGCAAGGAGGAGAAAGCAGCAGTGCTCCTGGAAGCCTTATATGACTCTGTTGCTGAAGCAGTCCCTCAGCTCAAAGAGGAGATTGTATTGGATGACCGAATCCATCTCACCATTGGCAAAAGGTTAAAAGATGCCAAAAAACTTGGATATCCCTATGTGATCATTGGTGGGAAGAAAGCTTTGGATGACCCTTCGCTCTTTGAAGTATGGAATCAGGACACCGGAGAAAATCTGTTTCTCCCCAGAGAAGCCATTATTGACTTGCTAAATAAAGTTCCAGTTTGTTAGTTCTTGAGCCTTTGACTCTTGAGCTAAATGCTTTTGAAATAAACAGGATTGAGGAGGTGGCTGTGGGGCTGCTAGTTTATACTGTCTAGTCCAAGGACCAGAAGCAACAGAGATTATGACAGTACCACTTTTCCAGAGCTTCACCGGCACCATTTAGCCATTGTCCACAGCATTGGCATCAGGTTAGCCATTGGCTATTCACAGCAGCATGTAACCTAAGTGGGATGAGATAAATGTTGAAATACTCTGGAATCAAGTGCTTACCAAGGTCTTTTTCTCTGAAAGTCATCCAGTATCTGTGGCTAATATAACACTGAAATTGGTAAAGGATGAACTCGAAAGAGGGACAAGTACCTTTTAAATGTCTCCTTAGAGTTTTGCTGGGTGGAGTGGGGGTAAGATCATGTGGTCTGAGTACTTCACTGGGTCTGAATGTGATGCGTCTGAATATTTCTGATCTTTTGCTGGCTGAATTATATTCGAGCTACACTACTTGCTTGTGTACTAGTACAGTACCTTAACTATACAAGCCTGGGGGGGGGGGATTCAAGTCCAGTGGCACCTTAGAGTTTTATTCAAGGCATAAGCTGTCATGTGCACATACACTTCTTCAGAGACATTGTAATGGAAATTCCCAGTCCATACATATAAGTTGAGGGTGAAAAGCAAACTAGCATAATGAAGGCATTTAACAGATGCATGGACTCAACAGGGAGAATAAGCTTAATTTACATGGGCACCATTTGTTGGAGTGTAATTCTGGAGAGGGGAATATAGTAAAGCAAATAAATATATCAAAATTGGAGCTTAATGTGTAGATGTACCCTTAATTGTGGAGTGCCGAGAGTAATTAACTGAGACTTACCCTTTATATGTATGAACTCGGAACTTCCATTTCAGTGTATCTGAAGGTTTGTATGCATACAAAAGCTTATACCAAAATCTTATAATTTTGTTGGTCTTAAAGATGCCACTGGATATGAATGTTGATGTTATTCAGATCGACATGGCTACCCACCTGAATCTACAAACCTGGAGCAGCTTGAAAAAGAATTAAGGGCTTAACCTGAGAGTATTGTTAAGATATTTGTATCCCTCCTTGCGTCTTGACTTAAGGTGGCAAACTTATAACAAGTTGGAGTCTTTGACATTTTATAGAAATCATGCATTTTGAGTATACCTTCAAGCTGTGTGTTGATTTTAAAGTCAACTGTTTGCTGTTGGTCGTAGGTTGAGCCAAACTCCTAATTCCGAAGAGGTCTATTACTATTGTTCATCTGTTCAACCAGAATTTTTGAGTCCTGTATTGTAATCTGCCTCTTTTAACATAACTGCTACATTTAAACAACAATGATTTTGTAAGCATCAGTTTATTTTAAAGGGTATACCAACTCGGCAAGACACGACAGAATAAATGAGAAAGATGTTCATAAGTGAAGAAACAGGTGAGGAAAAAGGAAGACATTCAAATCTTGCCTCTGCAACGAATACACAATAGTTTGCCTGAGGGATGTTTCTCCCTTTGCCTCAGCTGGAAGAATGACCTCTCGTATATAGCCTTCACTGTCTTTGCTGCTTTGTGACAAGCATTGCTGTCGTGAGTTTAATGACTCTAGCAAATGTCATAATGGTATGGATGATGTCATCAGAACCTTTTTCTCCATCAAAGAAAATGGATGCAAAACCAGTGTAACTTCTGCCAACCAAGTAAGGAAGCAGGATAATTTCCTTCCATAATCCATTGGAGGTTGAGTTCCGGTCCCTTATCCACACAGGCTGCGGTATTATTAGACATGCCTTTACCTTGGTGAATGACTCCTCTAACACACTCAACTAGAGCAAATGTGGTGGGCCAAAATGTAGGCAAAGTAGGTATAAATCCCCATATGGCAGGGTTGACTTGGCCAGATCAGTAACTAATTCTAAAAATCGTAAGCCTAATTCTCATGGTGAGATGAGAACAAATGTAGCATAGTCCTCCTTTGCCACATTTATACGTGGACTAAAACAGTCAACCTGTGGTCCTCCAGATGTCCATGGACTACAATTCCCATGAGCCCCTGTCAGCGAATGCTGTCTGGAGGACTACAGGTTGACTACCCCTGGACTAGAGGAATACAACGGGGGCTAGCACATACACCTGCATTGTGACCTTCCTGGATTCTGGCCCTCCTCCCTGCTTGATATTGAGATCCAATGTGGTGAAGTGGTTAAAGAGTACTGACTCCTCCATATGCAGCCAGCTGGGTCGGCAACTTCCATGTGGGGGCCTGGAAACCTTCAAGAAGATGAAAGAGACAAAGAAAAGGGAGGGAAGGAAGGCATCAATTCTGGAGAAAACAGCTGCTTTGGAGGGGCACTGGCTCTCTTATCCCCATCCTCATACAACAGTGTCTACATAGGTCAGCACTATCCCCACCTGCCCATAAAACTCCACATCTTCCAAAGACCAGGCTGTGGAGGGTGGGCGTAGAGGAGTCAGTATTGAAACCCAGTTCTTGAGATTAGAGTCTGCTACTCTAACCACTTCCAAAGCGTGGGCCAGGCGGGGAAGGCCGCCTGGGAGCTGTCTCCTCTCTGCCTCTTCCTCCATATCTCTCAAAAGCCAGGCTCAGTGAGGAAGGCCATGAGGGAAGCTGCCTCTTTCCCACCCACCCCCATATCTCCCAAAGGGTAGGCTGCTCAGGGAAGACTATCAGTAGATGGACTGCCTCCTTCCCACCCATTTCTCAAAGAGCAGGGAAAGCTCTGGGGGGCTGCCTCCCTCCCCCACATCACCCAAACGCTAAGCTTGGTGGGGAAGGCTATGGGGTGAGCTGCCTCTTTCCAACCTGCCCTACATCTCCCAAAGGCCAGGATGCTTGGGGAAGGCCGTGGAGGTGGGGTTGCCTCCTTCCCATCCCCATCTCTCAAAAGGAAAGGCCATAGGGGGGTAGCCTGCCTCCTGATCCCCCCACCTCTCCCAAGAGCCAGGCTGGATGGGGAAGGCTGCTGGATCCACCCAGCCCCTCTGAGGAGGGGTCAGAAAGCAAAGAGTACTCTGATAGCTAGCTGCAGGGCCATGGGAAGGTGTTGTGAGCCCAGGTCCTGTTAGTGAGGACTCCTTGGAGGAAAAGCCTTGCCAGGAGCTCCCAGCTTCATCCAAGCTTCAGATGAATGAGAGCCTAGCCCAGCCAGATGGTCAACAAACATTTCTGACCAGCAGGAAGGAATGGAGCTGCAAACAAGCCATGACTTAGATGTTGTTGCAGGATCTCATTCCTCTGCCCAGCCTCCAGCTGCACCTCCCTGTCTTATTGGTCCACCTGGTCCAAATAAGCAATGCCAGCTCAGTGCTGGAAGAGAGCTCTAGTCTAAAAGGCACCACACCATGTTAGCAAGGCAGTTGCTGATTGCAGAAGACTGAATCATCACAAAGTGACAAATGAGAGGCTGCTGACAGCATATATTAACTTGAGGCTGGGAGGCCTGGATTGTGGACCTCCTCCTTCTGCTGATGCCCTTAGACTGCTTGAATGAACTGTTGACTCACTGGACTGAGTTAAGCCGTTCACTGCATTCTGTCTGTCCTTTGGCATTCTGTTTTTGAAATACTGATTCTGTCTGCCTTCCTGGCAGCTCATCTGCACTTCCTTCCAGCAGAGAGCTGAAACCTGAGACCAACACAGGAGGCAAAGGAAGCAGCTGGTTTCCCTTTCTGACCTGGGGGACATGGAGGGTGGGAAAAGGCTGAGGATGGGGATGGGGCAACTTACCAGCAGCAGGTCTTTTAAGAAACCTCTTCTACCTGGCAAGCAGCAGGAAGAGCACGAAGAGGACAGATAAGCTCCACAATTAGCCCTAATTAGCAGAGTACTCTCTCCCTATTGGTGGCACACCCCCAGGGAAGGCCAATCATGTAGGAAGTGAGTTGTCAGCATGCAATTTTAAATGGCTGGTCCTCATTGGCAGAGTGCAATTTGAACTGATTGTCCCTCATTGACAGTGCATGCAATTTGAAAAGATTGTCCCTCATTGGCAGAGTGCTCTCTCCCTATTGGCAGCACACCTTCAACTTTATAATGTTTAGTGATAGTGATGATTAGTTCAGGGCAATAGCTTTGACTGCTAGTGCCTTATATATATAATTGCAGGACATTGCTCACAATAACTTTTGTCTGAACCTTCATTCAGCTCTAAGGTATCTCAGTACACTGTGACTCTTCCTCACCCAGATTGGTCTTTGGCCTGAATAGGCTGTCAAATACTGGCTTACTCGGGAAGAGGATAGTAATGAGGATCACGAGCTTTAGGAATAACATCTATGCTGAAGAGCGCTTCCCAGTTATTTTCTCTCAAAATTTGAATTGTTTGTGATTTTTCACAAGACACCAGACTTCCTTTGTAGAAAATTAGAAAGGTTGGCTGGCCTTGCTGGAAGCAAGTCCAAGAGTGGCTTGTAGAATGAGGTGATAGAATGGGTTGCACCACTTCAGACCTGTGATGAGATTGATCACGTGAAATTGGATGGCTCTGACGGAGCTGCCTGAAGTCCTGTGTCTCGGAAAGAAGGGACCAGGAGAAGAAGTGTATCTCCCCTTTCTAGGTGGTGTACAACTGATACCTTGGTGCACCATCAGAAATCTGGGGGTGATCTTTGATGCCTCTCTTTCTATGGAGACTCAGATCGCAAAGTTTGCTCATCAGGCATTTTACTATCTGCACTAGGTGAAGCTACTAGCAACCTACCTGAGCTCAGAAGACCTCACCGCAGTGATTCATGCAATAGTTACCTCTAGATTGGATTACTGTAAGTAGCTGTAGACAGGCTGTCCTTTGCCCTAACCCAAAATTGCAGCAGGGCCAAAATGCAGCTGTTTGGGTCCTCATGAGGACTCCATGGAGGACATACATTTGACCTGCCTTCCAGCAGCTGCATTGGTTGCTAGTTGAGTTCCAAATCAGGTCAAGGTCTTGGTATTAACCTTTAAGGCCATATGCAGCTTGGGCCTGCATATCTGAGAGACTGTCTCTCCCAATATGCTTACCAGAGAGCACTTTGTTCTTCAGCTGCCAATGCGTTGGTAATCCCTGGCCGCACAGACATCCGCTTGGCCTCGACCAGAGCTTGGGCTTTTTCAGACCTGACGCCAGCCTGATGGAATAAGTAAGTTGTGACCTGAGATCAGCTATCACAGTCCTGATGCAGCTATCACAGTTCTGCAGGGCCTGTAAGATGGCCCTTTCCCACCAGGCTTATGGTTGGGGCCATGGTGCCCCCCTCCCCCCTTTGTATTCTTGCTTGGTATATGTTTCCTTGCTTATAGTCAGTTCTGCAGACCAGACTGAAGATGGGGGTAAGGGGGCCTTGTTAGTTTTAGCTTTTTATGATTTGTTTTATGGATTGTTTTAATCCACTGCTATAAATATCCCCCAGCTTGTTTGCGGAGAGGGGCAGTATATACATCAAATAATAAGTGAAATGTTAAGCTCCCCTGGACTTAAAAAGCTCCCTATAAATAGGAAGTTAGTACAACATAAAACTTGTTTGTGTCTTGAACTTTTCCCCTGATGTGTTCGTTGTCTATTATTCCCCCATATAAGCATTTCCACGTGTTCAAAAATGGCAGTCCTCATCTGCCATCTGGTGTATCCCAGCCTATCATCTCAACCTTTTATCACTAGTATATGCAGGCCAGTATTGTTTTCAGAAAAAAAGTCAAACTCTTGTCAGCCCCTGCAGCATAGAACATACACCCAGTCACTAATTTTCCTGCTTGTGAATAATTCTGAGAGGTTTACAGTAGCATGGTAACTCTGCAAGAGAGAATAGTTCCATTTTGGCAGTAAAACCACACTAGGTAATAAATGGTCATTCCTGCTGTTCATGTGGTAAATATCTGCTTTAAAGATAGAAACTCCTGAAGGGTAAGGATTAAAAGGAACCTTCTGTACCTTGTAAATGGGCTAGATAAACTATAGAGCTTCTTCCTGTTAATCTGGTGCTCTTTTGGTGGTTCAAGAATGCACACAGGTGATCCTGAAGATGGAGGAAGATCAAAAACATCTGGCCACTGCCAATGAAGAATCAGCTGGAGTCCAGATGGCCCAACAGAGCACTCTAATGTCCAGGAACATCGTATTTGAACCCCATTTGTCACAAATGACTTCTGAAGGTAATGATAGGGAAATGAAGTGAGAGCCACAGAAATATACGCCATAGGGATGCAAATATTAAAATATGGATCTTTTAAGTCTATCCTCTCTGCAGAGCTGATGTTCCAGGTGGCATCATGGAACACATGCTGTTAATTAGACTGTTTTGCAGAGTGCTATGGTGCCTTTCTAAGAAAGTACTTCATAAAACTAAATTCAGGTTAGATTGATGAACTTGAATCGTCGAAGTTTAAACCTCAAAGAAGCCTTGTGTGAAGAAGGGAAATAGAATCTTGCCTTTCCAGGTCCAAAACCTGAGAATGTGAGTGGGTTGTTTTTTTTTAGTCCACCAAATCCCATACTCAAGAGACTGGTGCAAATTACTGCAGTCAGAGGACTTCCTTGTTTATGTGAAAAAAGAAAAACCCTTCTGCTTGGCATGTTTGGGTTGCTGGGACTAGCTACTAAGAACTACAAACCTCATTTGAGTCTAGAAGTAATTAATGCCCCATAGCTCAGATTTAGCTCAGGGTAGCTCAGATTTAGGAATTAACAGAAGGTTGGTCAGAGGCAGAACTCCAAGACCGCCACTTAGTAGCCAGACAAGGAGAGCAACAGACATTTCCATAGCATCTGGTGCCTCCTGTTCCATTCACTTTTTATTTTATCAAATTCAGAATCCGTGGATGCCTATGGGATGATGCTGTATGACGGGCAAGTAAAGCACGAGAGACAGCTGAGGGCAGCCCCAGGAACAGCGGCCCTGAATGAAATGGTGGGAGCATCTTCTGCAGGCTAGCCATTACCCTTCCTAGTGCTTGATTCCAGTATGGAGTACCTGCTTGCACTTAATTTCTCTCTGAGCCTTTCTGTCTGCTTCCTTATTCACACTCCCAAATTAAGCTGTGCATTTTGCAATGAGGGTGCAAAAATTTGGGTGCCCAGCAGCAGGCTAAAAGTAGGGTTTGTTAACAGAGTTGCTGTGATAAGGCAGGAAACATGTTTCTCCTCTGCCCATGTCTACAGCTGTTTATCAGGCCCAGGAACTGCCTTCCATACTTTCTTGGTTAGTTTGAACCGTGGCTTTTAATGCCAAGACTCTGAAAGTTGACCTGGTAATAGAAGCAGCTGAGAGCCAAGGCAGAGGAATGCAGGGAGGGCCAGGACAGCCTACTTTTGGCACTAGGTCATGGCTGGTGTCCAAAAGTTTTCCAAAAAGTCTGCTTGTCACTATGGGCCCGACTGGACATGATGATGACAACATCCTTGTAGCTGCTATGAGGATGACACCATTTCTTAAAGTCATTTTAAAATGCTCCTGAATCCCACAGTAACTTTCTTGTTGATGTGAAAAGATCTTATGCAGCAGCCCTACAGAGAAATGCAATGCAAGTACGCTATGGAAGTCCTGCCCATGAGCTAGGGGTGGCTGCAACAGTGTGACACTTACCCAGAGTGGCTTGCTTGGTCAGGCTGCCCAGCAGGCTCTGGAAGGTCAACTGCAGCAGGATAGCAAAAGCTTGCAGCTAAGCTGGGGGAAGAGACCCACCAAGAGACCCTCCACGAACCCAGTCACCCATCCTGCTGGCCTCTTCCCAGCATGTTTTGCTTTGCCACAGGGGCACTTCTGCAAGCCACCAGCAGCAGCAGCAGCGCCCACCTAGCATGGCCTGCTGGGTGGCATCAGTGGGTCAGCCCTTGGATTGGGGGACATGCAGCAATCTGCCCTTCTCCCTCTGCCCAGCTTGTGGACTCTGGGTTTGCACCATCTGTCTCCCAGGGCAGCTTACAGAGGGCGCAGCCTGACCAGTCAGCTCTGCCTACTCCTTTTGTGACAGCCAGGGCAGGCCCTCCCACAAGCTGAGCAGGTAGCAGCAGACAGCAGACAGGCGGCAGGGCAGAGCAGAGCCTTTCCATCCACCAGGCCTGCCAGCATGGCCTCACCCTCCTGATCTGGGTATCCAGGGCATCAGGGCTGGAAGGGTGTGCAGTGATAAAAAGAAAAAAAAAGGGGGGGGTGTTGCATAAGATTTTTTCACATTGTATGTGACAATTTTATTATTGGGGGGGTTATTCCCACCCTCATACATTTTCAAGTGCTAAAACAGCTGTGCGGTATGGTGGGTGGGGTGTGGACATGTTGATAAGAAATGAGGGAGCAAAGCCACCTCAGCCCACCCTGCTGCAACCTTAATCAGGCCCACATGACATTTTTACATGATTAAAATGGCAGCAGAAGTGGTAAACACAAGAATAGCACCACATCTAGTCCGGCCCTATATGTTCTTGGAAATCTGGCATCGTTTACACCCCTTCCATATTCAAGAACACTTCTGCAGCCGTGGAAAGCAATGGCTACACTTTGGGGTGGAGCCTGCAGAGGGTAGGTTTGAGAAGGGAGGGACTGACTTCAGTGGGGTATAACACCATACCATTCATCTTCTGCCATTTTCTCCAGGGAAACTGATTTCTGTTGCCTGGAGATGACCTGTAATTCCAGGCTGGCATTCCTATTTTGTAGGAAGGTTGGAAGCAAAGCTGTCTGAAGAAGGAATTGGCTCTGTGGCTAAAGTGTTTTGCATTCCTGAGAAATTTCTCTCTGCATTAAAGGAATTCTTGTACTTCTTAGTACTGATTCGGAGTTCATCCAAATCTGGAGTTTCCATGGGCCTAGGAATAACTGACAGTCAGCTGAATGAATATGATTACTCACCTATAGCCCAATGTGTTAATGCCCTGTTTTCACATCTAGAAGCCAATTCCCAATTGTGTGACTTAGGAAAGTATTCTGAAACCATTCTCTCTCCTGTTGCTAGTGCCAAAGTGGCTCACCAACATCCGGCTCTGACCTAAGTGGAAGTGATCAGGAAGACTACCAACATGGGAGCCCGAAACTGGAACTCGCCAAGCAGATAACTGTGAGTCACACGTAATACACTGATAGCACCAATGACATGGACAGGGAACCAAATGATCCAGTTGCTGTTTGGTTTTGGAAGGTAGTCCTGTTGGTTTGCCATAGAAAATCTAGATTTGAGTCCAGTAGCACTTTAAAGACCAACAAGATTTGTGGGGTTGGGCATTCTTCCCTGCTTTTATGCACAGGCTGTCTCTCCTTTCACTGCTCTTTCACGTGGGGAAGAGAACTCCCCTCCCCAGCACATGTATGGGGATGGACGGACAAGGGCCTTCAAGTGGTGGTATGGGCACCCACTGTTAAAGCAAGCCTTGACTTGAGATGTGGTGGCAATGGTGCCGGCTCTTTTTTTAAAATGAAGGAGAGAATGACTAGGTGCAAAAGATCAGAGGTGTTCTTTGACAGGCGATTTCAGGAGATGCAGGTTTCTTCAGCCCTCCTGTCAAGCTAAACCTACAGAAATTCCCTCTTCTGCTCAAGTGTTTCCTTTGCAGTAACCCTGCCCACATTGGTATCTGGCCACCCTAGAGAGAAAACAAGAAAGAGAGATTTTGCGATACAGAATTCAAACGGTCTCCTGTCTTTGGGTAGATATTAAAGTGAGCCCTGGGTCTGGGAAGCCTGAAGACTACTGTTCTGGAGTACAGAGCACTCACATGCACACAAGCCACACCCATGAAGCTATTTAGACTACTTGAAAATAATAACAACAAACCTGAGTCTGGCGTCAGTATCAAGGGGTCATGTCTTCTATCCTTCTGTTTCATCTGGGATCCACAGGCAGAAATTAAAGGCTTGCCACTGAACTCCATAGACTTCCAGGGCACAATTTTGCGCTGTCAAGGGATGCAGCTCGTCAAGGACCTAAGGTATTTTGAATCATCTTCCCAATGTCCTCCCTGAACCATAAAATAGACACAGATGTTGGTTTTACTAAAACAGACAACGATTACGGGAAACAGCAACAGAAAAAAATTATTTTCTGATCCAGGAATAGGGACAGATAACATCATCATACTGGGACAGCCTTGGCTTTTCTAAGTTAATGGTTGATTCCTTGTGATATTGTAGCTATGACTCAGTTTGGATGACTCAGATTCAAGTAGGTTCAAACATATTGGTTTGAAGCAGCAGAACAAATTTAGAATCCAGTGGCACCTTTAAGACCAACAAAGTTTTCTTCAAAGTATGAGCTTTCATGTGCATGCAGACTTCCTGAGATACAATGTCATGGAATGGAAGTAATCACTTGATACTTATAGACAAGTATGAGAGTAAATTAACATACATTTACCCTGCCATTTCACATGCAGTAGGCTACCGAAATTAAGGTTGCCAACCTCCAGGTGGTGCCTGGATAACTCTTAAAATTATACCAGACTACAGAGATCAGTTTCACATAAGGAAATGGTTTCCTTAATGAAATCAGTTTCAATTAAGGTCCCTTTCCTCCCCAAACCTTACTCACCACAGGCTCCAGCCCCAAATCAAGAGGAATTTGCAACTTGGAGTTGGGACCCCTGTACCCAATCGCTTTGACATACAGTTCAGAAGAGAATTCATGCTCTGGTGACTGAATGCTCTCCCTTCACTCCCATTTCAGCAAAGCCAAGACATTTCACCAGACAGAAAAGGAGTTGCTCATCGCAATCATTGCCAGTATATTTTCCTTGTTTCCGATTGACACCTTGCAATGTCAGAATGGGGAAAAGAGCAACGCTGAGGTATTTGTCATATCTTGAAGGGATGGGTATGAACAATGCCTTATTGTTTCATTTTTAAAAAAATCTTCCTTTTAAAAAAGCTATCAAAAATCTGATTTCTCTGTAGCAAGTGATATCATTGTAGATCCCTTCAGTTTTGTCACATTATGAGAACAATTCTTTGCAGCCATAGGGTGAGGGTCTGGCTTCCTAATTTGTGACAGGGTCTCCACCAGCAGACCTCGCTATGCTCTTGTTCAGCCTTCTATGCAGAACAGTTGGTCCCATGGGGAAGAGCTGTGCCCAGGTATGAATCATGGCATTTCTTTGTTGTATATAGTCTGAGGTTAGAACTATATTGTTATACTCGGTTTCCTTTCTTCTCAGGCATTGTACAACCAGAATGTGGAGGCTCTAGAAGCCATGCTGAGATCCCTGTTATTACAGAGACCCTGCTCAACAGAGCTGCTGGTGCTCTTAGAAGTGAGTGACTGCAGCACCCTGCCTAGGCCCAAAGGATGTGCACATTTTCATTCTCCTTGCCTGGATGGGGAGCAGAGAGACATGCCTAGCTCCATGGTGTAAGATTTATCATATGGTCAAGTAATATTTGCCACTCCAGGGCATTAAAAAGTGTTATTTATTTAAAGCCATTTTTCTTCAACTTATACATGTGGGGTCCTTGTTTTCATTTTCAAATATATGTTTAAAAGATATGTTAAAATTTGCAACAACTTATCCCACATTCATGTGGGTGACACTGGACTTGCAGTGAATTGGTATTCAGTGCTGTATTGCTGTAACTACTACTTTGGGATATTAAGGTTGTATGAAACATGCAAATATTTATGCCGAAAAGGGGAGGGAGGAGTGTCTGGCCAAGGCTGTCTATGGTCTCTTCCCCATTTCTCTGCATTTACACATTAAAGAAAGAGCGGAATTGGTTTCTCCTACCTCTAAAACAAACAATCCAAAAACTAGAAGCAAAGCAGCAAAACATATTCTTTCCTCATGCAAATCACACCTGAAACAAATAATGTACTTCAAGAGCTGTGTGGTATGGTGGTTGAGTAGTGGACTCTAATCTGGAGAACTGGGTTTGATTCTCCACTCCTTCACATGAAGCCACCTTGTTATGTGGACTGTCGCCCCTCCATCAAAGGCTGGCACACCCGTGTCAACCCTTCCTGACACTCCTGAGCAGACCCTGGCACCAGAGAGAGAGAGAAGCCAGGTCAAGCCTTGCAAAGCATAATGGGAGAGAAACTAAAACCCACTTCTGGCTCTGAAGCAGGACTTGGAGTTAGGCTTCCCCCAACCGACTTGCTTGCAAACAAAAGAGGAGTTTGTCAGCACACCTGGCAAGTACAGAGAGACAAAGGCACCCCACCCAAGACTCCCCTCCAGCCAGCCAAGCACATTGTCTTGTAAAGGGAACTGGCCACTCTTTTTCAACACCAAATCTAATCCAAGATTTGGTCTTTGTCTTTTCCCTTACCACTATCCCCAGGCACAAGCAATCATCCAGGATTTGCCAGAAATGGGCCATCAGCCCTTCTAGACAGGAAATATTTCTTCATATTCCCAGCAGCTAGTTTCTTTGTCTCAACAACCCATTTCTTTGTTGGGACCTGGCTACAGTCGTTACTGGCCATCAAACTCTTTGTCCAAGCCCTGGACAAGATAGGATCTGCCCCCTATCACCTCAGGTCACAAATTTCCTTTAAATATTGGGCTCCCACAGCCACAAAGTGCAGTCAGTTTCTAGGGTACAGAAACTCTGTCCGACGTTCGTCTTGGTCCCTCGTCCGTCGCCCCAAATTGCTTCCCTGGACCTCCGGAACTCTGCTCCACCCAGAAGACAGGTAGATATCACTTCCAATCAACCCTTAGTATAGATTCCTCCCCTATAAGCCTTTTCCTTGTGTGCTAGTGGCTAGGAATGTACATTTCTTTGCTAGAGTATGCATGTGTTGTCTTTTGTCTAATTAGTGTGTGTGTTAATAAAGTTCTTCCATGTTTAGATCATTGTCTGCCTTGGTTCTATCTCAGTGACATAATTACCCAGTAAACTGTGGAATACAAGGTCCCACGTTACTCCACGCTGCCTCTTGCTGGCTCTACTAGCTGATTCCCCACAACTAAATTTAGACACGTGTCCTTACAGACACGCATTTGGCGTAACAGATCTGGTGGATCACGCGGGCAATTGCCCCAGGGCTTTTATTCCGTG
Organism: Paroedura picta; assembly: GCF_049243985.1. NCBI lineage: Eukaryota > Metazoa > Chordata > Lepidosauria > Squamata > Gekkonidae > Paroedura > Paroedura picta. The sequence continues at coordinate 80,093,093 of NC_135372.1, forward strand.
GTAAAAGCAGACACGCAACTACCTCGGTTTAAAACCTCGGTGACGTAGGGGAAAAGTCTCTGAGTTGAACAAGTGGCTTTTGTTGTCTGAGTGTGTTTGCCAATCACTGTTGTGTGAATTCTGGGTGGGCTGTTTTCCGTTCCCCTCCTTTCCTTTAGTACTATAAAGCCTGTTGGCCGTGGGCTAAAACGGTGTTCACCTGGAATTTGTTGTGGGTTTTGACTGTCGCTCTGTGGGGACCCCACATTGCATCTTTCAGACCCACAGGGTGCCTCCCACCACGGTAGCGTGCGATAGGGAACCCCGCCCTCACGCATCTGACCTTCGCTAAGGCAGAGCTGAGGTTTGCCCTTTCATGTGCTGTATATACCGTGAATTAGGGCTCCTCTCCCTCCTCTTCTGATCACGAGCTGTAGATACCGTGAATCAGTCGAGGTTTGCAGGTGCTCCTCCTGACTTCGGGCACTCCCGTTAAGTGCAGGGCAAGAAAGGACACCGTGCCAAACCCCCCCCCTTTAGTTTCCTCCTGTTCATGTGCTGTATATACCGTGAATCAGGGTTGGTGCAGGCTGTGATCATTCTGCAGAGACAGAGGACACAGGCCTGGTCTTTCTTTTGCTGCATACCGGAGCTCGGTGCCAGCAATCTTTGGGTTAATTCTTGGGTGTGTTGCCTGTAGGATTTCCCCTATCTCTTTGAGTGTTTGGGTAATTGCTGCCATAAGAGATGGCTGCAAAGATTGTTCTTGCTGAAGCCTTCCAGAGCAAGGACAGGGTAGACCAGCTGACCAAGTGGGTCATGTCAAAGGGGCGCAACCCCTGGAAACCTGGGTTCTTTAAAGACCCAAATCCCCTGGAGAAACTTACAGAGACTTTTCAGTCTTACTGTGACTCCAGGAGGCTGAAACTGGGAAGTGTGAGTACCCACGCTGCCTGGGGTCTCTACACTGCGCTGCAGGACAGTGTGGCACAGATTAGAGAACTCCAAACAGTGTCGGAAAGTTTGGAACAGGACCTCCAACTAGCACTGGAAAATCAGGAGCGTGAGTATGCACTCAAGCTCTCTGATACGGAAGGTCATCTTGAGTCCCTGGGGAAAGATCTTGAGAGAGAAATCGGGGAGCGAGATGCTGTAATTAGCAAGCTCCACCGAAAAATAGAACAGTTGCAAGGAGAGAAATTTGACTTGCTTGTGGACAAAAACCACTATGCAAATCTGGTACAGGAGAAAGATCTCCAGTGCCAACAGGCTCTTCTGAGAGCAGAAGAGGCCTCTGCTAGGGTGAAAGAATTGGGCAAGCTGCATGATCAGGCACAGAGTGCAGCACAATTTCTGGCTAGGGAAAAAGCAGCACAAGTCTCAGCCATAAGCCATGATGTGTGCCGCCGTGAAATTGAAAGTCTGAAGCAAAAATTGGGGCTTCAGACTGCTCTCATTGCAACTGTGCATCCCGAGACACTCCCTGCCCTGCCAGACCTGTCTCACACAGAGCAGGTGCTGCCAGAAGAGGCTGTCTCACATCCGCCAATCCACCTTGATTGGATGGAAACCTCCACTCCGGTCCATCCCGTCCAGCATGAGACAGTCCGGAGGCACATGGCAAACGGCCGTGTCGAGGTTACCAACCAGGAGAGAGTCATGATTTGGAAGCCTCATGAAGTGAAGGCTATTGGTGACCAGTTGGGCCCTCTCAACAGGGACACTGGCGTGCAATGGCTGTATTCAACCCTAGAGCAGTACCCCACTGCCAGCGGGGAGGATCTATGCCAGTTGGTAAGGGTGTGTGCTACTGGACCAGACGCACAAGCCTTACGGAATGGCCTACTCCAACGTAAAATGGCACAGTTAGGTCCAATGAATTGGGCCCGTGAAATAGCCAAGTTGCTATGGCCAGGCCAATCAGCGGAGCTACTGTTCCTCATGGACAAGCAAGGCCCCGATGAGAACCCTGAAAGCTATTCAAGCCGCAAGTGCTTCCTTGCGCAGTTAGCTGAGAAGGTTCAGCCAAAAGCTCAGGGTATATGGAACTTTAATGTAGACAATTTTAAGACCCCGTTCTACAATGGTCTCAACATCAGAACAAAAATTGCTATAGGCTTGTTCAACCCGACCAACATCACTTGGTATGCGCTCAAGGAGAAGGTACGGCTCGCTGGCGACCTTTTCCGTGAGGCGGCCTATGCTCAAGGTTCTCGAGTCAAGCATCCCAAGAAAGGCTCCCAGGAATCAGTGCAGGCGGTCACTTATGCCAACAGTGGCCCGCATTTGAAATGTAGAAGAAACAGGAGACACAGCAGCTTTAGAGCCAGGAAGAACCTCTCTGGCCAAAGTGCAGAGTCTTCCCTTGGCACCCAAACTGCTGTGCCTCCCCCAACACCTCTTGGGAACCCTCAGCAGGCAGTTCCCTCTGCCCAGAATCGGTCTCAGCACCCGGAAACCTTCCTAAGGAGATACTACTGGGCCAGGCTCAAGGAGGCCAGATTGGACATGGCCCAGTTCAACAGGCAGCCTCTGGGAAAGCTAGCCCTTGCCTATGGGAAGCTTACTGCCAACTCAGCAGAGCGCCCACAGCCACCTTCCCCTGCCCAAAACAGGGATAAGAAACAGAGTGGTTTTTCTTATAGTAACTTCCCCCAGAATAATCCCAAACCTAATAGAGATTCTGCCCTTCGGCAGCAGAATAAAATTGGTGACCGGATTTTTCTGTGGCGGGAACTTAGAAATACTGGGGCAGACATGTCCCAGTATCATGACAAACCCACATATGTGCTCATGTGTGCTTTTGTAAAGGTCATTAGAGAGAAAAGGAACAGAGACATACTTAGATATGAGCTACAGAAAACTAGCCCCCTAGAAAGTTCTTCTGAATCCCCTAAGGATTGGCAGAAGGAAATAGAGAAATTTAAAACTCTTACCCAGAAACAAGATTTAGAAATTAAGGATCTTAATGAGAAAAACAAGGAATTCCAGGGTGAACTTTTAAAAGTAAAAGCACATTTGCAAAATGTACTGGATTTCCAAAGCCACACAGATAGTAAATTGAAAAGAAAATACAGCAGATCCAATAACCCAGCTTCACCTCTTGTCTTTAAAGAAAAGGAAATATTCTCAGTTCCCACATCTCAGAGTCAGGAAGGAAATCCTGCCTCTGAACCTGTACAGAGTTCCAAAATCCAAGTTGACAGGGAAGAATGTGTTGCAAGGACAACATTCTTTTTCAATTTACTCTTAGCTTCCCTCCTTCCAGTTAATGTTGCAAGCAAAGTTAACATATTTCCAATTCAATGAGATAATCAGCTTATTTTCTCAACTTCCACAAATAGTTCCAGTGCCACTGAGTTAATTTACACAGAAAAATAATTGTTCAACATGTGTGCTTCCATTTTTACTTTTAAACTTCCAAATTTTAAATTTGGCTACAATTGGTAGAGCCTCCACTGATAGTTGCAGTCACACTGAAACAGCCCCTATTTTGCAATATAAAAACAGACTCTCTTTGTCTAACTGCCTTCCTAGGCACTCAGGCCTATGACTCATGCCTTGCTCTCCCCCAGGGAAGCAAATAATCTACATAACTAAGGAACTTTAACAGCACAGAAAGTATTCTTTCTTCTCAAATCGGGAAGGGAAGAAGTTTTGTTTCTTTAAAGACTGACTCCCACTTCAGGGAAGCAAGGGGGGGAAGTCACAGATCTTCTTTGGGAAATGTGTCCTTTACAGATTTTTCTTCCCTTTTACATTTTGTCTTTTTATTTTTAATTGGCAATTAGAACATTTTCTTTTTGTCATTTTTTTTGTTTTGAATTAAAATCTAGCTTATCAGGCAGCCAATAAAGACCTTCTGCCCATGCACAGGAACAGTCTTTCCCTTTAAGGATAACAGGTTGCTCTGCCTAAGAATGGGAGCATCTGGTTGAAGTATTTCCATTGTGTCCAGTTCAAGGAATGGAAAGGACAATTGGACAATCCCCAGGAGGATTGCGCCACTGAAGAGCCCCCAGAGGTCAAACCTCCAGCCCCCACCACAACTGTTGTGGTCAAACAACTCTCACTGAGCAATTCAGGAGAGCCTGCTTTGGAAGGTGTGGCAGAAACCTTCCTCCAGTTTGATCCAGGGTAAAGGGAAATAGGGACAAAGACCTTGCCCGCTCTCGGACGCGAGGGGGGGAGTATACCTTACACAGCTAAATAAATGTATTCATCTGGTTAGCCCCAATTGGCATGGATGCTTCCCTGATGGATGTAGAACTGATGCCACCTCTTGACTGGCCAAACCAGTCCAAAATTCTCTGGATATTGTTGTAGAAGTACAGCACTCCATGAACTCAATGAGCAAACGTTTCCCTGGCACTTGCATGTGCGCAGGCTCACTATATTAATTTGGCCCTAGTCACGGAACTAATCAGACCTAAATCTGAGGGCCACATTAAGTAAAGCAGTTCATGGTGGCAACCCTCATGCCAAATGAAGCTGCCCTATTTGATTGGTGGGCTCTCTTGCATGTCAAGATTGAGCCGGGATTGCTCCGCCTGTTCGTGGCCACAGTAGTTCCACCGGAATTTTTTCCAAATTCACCCTGTAGTTCTTCTTGGACTTCTAACTCAGTCCGGAGACATCCTCTATGTTAGCCACTGGGCTAGGATCTCTCTTCTACAGGTTGGCAGACAGTCAATGTCCAAGGTTGCCAATGCCGGGAGAAATAAGGCCTCATCTGTGACAGTGAAGCCCTAGAGGCACATCACCCGTGCCTTGCCCACACCAAAAACTGATAAGGAAAAATGCTCTTTTGGACGTGACCCAAGAGCATAATTCGGCCATTGGTTATCACCGGATCCAGCCCTTGGCACCATTATTTAATCACTGTTCCTGTAACATGTACTCAATCCATTAATGGGTCTTCACTTACACCGCTCTCCTCTGGACGAAGCAAGAGCTCCCATATCTCTCCTGTCATCCTGGGACTTGGTATGGAACCCCTCCACAACCTCCTCATGCATCCTGCTCTTTAGAAAACCCTGGAAGCAGTGAAACAGCTGGAGATGCTGCCATCCTGATCGTCACTGTTAACGGTAACCAGATCTCCACTTTAGCCACCAAGATTACTAACTTGGGACATCACCAGTGGTAGGAATCCCTGCTAAGATGGTCAAGCAATGCTACCAGTGCCATCAACTTCAAGATGCACCCCATCATCATCCTCATCTGCCAGATCACCCTGGTCATTCCCCTTTTCTACTTCGCCTGCTGGGAAAAGGGACAATTCAACAGACTGTACCTGATTGCCTCGTACCCATAATGGACCCTTGGTCTACACTGCGCCCTCTACTGGCTGCTACTGCAATTCACCTCCTGACCTGGAGTTGGCTTTGAACTATTATGCTTCCTGCTTTTCCCCTGCCTGGGTATTCCAGGAAGATACTTCATGCAGCCCCAAGGACTATGGACTCTGTTCTGAACTGTTTTCTGCCTTTCACCAGCATGGACAGGATCCCTCCGTTCCACTGCATTTTTCTTGTATAGCTGTGGACCTGCATCACCTACAGCTGCCCTTCCTGTCTACCAACTCAAGATGGTGATGGAATTAAAAATTCATCTTTGATTGGAAAAATTTTGACTCTAGCCTACACATGGACTGGACTGACCAGCAGCAAAGCAATTGCAGCTGCTAGCGCTACCGGATTGGACATTTGACCTAAAGGGAAAGACACCTAACCTCTTTCCCGCCATGAGAGTTATGTATTTTATTTCATTTACTGTTATTGTATTGTTTTATTGATGTGTTATGTGTATTTCCCATTAGGATTTAAGCATTTGAATGTGATTTTCATTAATGATATTTAGAATAATGTTTTATTATAGATTGTATTTGTAAGGTAGATTGCTGCCCGCATGTTAGAAATAACTGCCCGCACCTGTCAAAAGGAACAGTTTTCACTTTGCCAGCATATCTCCACAGTCATCTAAAAGGGACCAGCCCTTAGCTCCTAATACTATTTTTGCTTTTAATTTGGCTTTGATAGAGTAGGAAGTTTTTCTAGTGGCAAGAACTGGAAACCTACCTCACCCTCCCAAAAGTCTTTCTGACTATTTTCTTCTGTGGACAGTTTATCTTTGCTTACATGTGGTTTGGTCATTTGTGAATGTTCCAAAGAGTTCCACTCTTTGTAATTCCCAAATGAAGGGGGGGATTGTTATGTGGGCTGTCGCCCCTCCATCAAAGGCTGGCACACCCGTGTCAACCCTTCCTGACACTCCTGAGCAGACCCTGGCACCAGAGAGAGAGAGAAGCCAGGTCAAGCCTTGCAAAGCATAATGGGAGAGAAACTAAAACCCACTTCTGGCTCTGAAGCAGGACTTGGAGTTAGGCTTCCCCCAACCGACTTGCTTGCAAACAAAAGAGGAGTTTGTCAGCACACCTGGCAAGTACAGAGAGACAAAGGCACCCCACCCAAGACTCCCCTCCAGCCAGCCAAGCACATTGTCTTGTAAAGGGAACTGGCCACTCTTTTTCAACACCAAATCTAATCCAAGATTTGGTCTTTGTCTTTTCCCTTACCACTATCCCCAGGCACAAGCAATCATCCAGGATTTGCCAGAAATGGGCCATCAGCCCTTCTAGACAGGAAATATTTCTTCATATTCCCAGCAGCTAGTTTCTTTGTCTCAACAACCCATTTCTTTGTTGGGACCTGGCTACAGTCGTTACTGGCCATCAAACTCTTTGTCCAAGCCCTGGACAAGATAGGATCTGCCCCCTATCACCTCAGGTCACAAATTTCCTTTAAATATTGGGCTCCCACAGCCACAAAGTGCAGTCAGTTTCTAGGGTACAGAAACTCTGTCCGACGTTCGTCTTGGTCCCTCGTCCGTCGCCCCAAATTGCTTCCCTGGACCTCCGGAACTCTGCTCCACCCAGAAGACAGGTAGATATCACTTCCAATCAACCCTTAGTATAGATTCCTCCCCTATAAGCCTTTTCCTTGTGTGCTAGTGGCTAGGAATGTACATTTCTTTGCTAGAGTATGCATGTGTTGTCTTTTGTCTAATTAGTGTGTGTGTTAATAAAGTTCTTCCATGTTTAGATCATTGTCTGCCTTGGTTCTATCTCAGTGACATAATTACCCAGTAAACTGTGGAATACAAGGTCCCACGTTACTCCACGCTGCCTCTTGCTGGCTCTACTAGCTGATTCCCCACAACTAAATTTAGACACGTGTCCTTACAGACACGCATTTGGCGTAACAACCTGGGTTACCTTGGCTCAGACTCAGTTCTCTCAGAGCTCTCTTGGCCTTACTTACCTTACAGGATGTCTCTTGTGGGGAGAGGAAGGGAAGGCAATTGTAAGTCACTTTGAGACTCTTTTGGGTAGAGAAAAGCAAGGTATAAAATCAGCTCTTCTGCTTCTTCATGAATACAGTCAGTCAATGGAGAGGCAAAAAAGGGACTTTTGAGGGTTCCTAGCATATACTTTCTCTTACGCCGTTGTTAATATTTTCTCACAATTATTCCTACAGTGTGTGGCACCTTGGATGACATCAGGTCTAGGGTATGAAAGGGCAAGAGCTGTGAAGATCTATGTTTTCCTGCTAAAATTTGCAGCAACTTATCCCGCTTTTCATGTGAGTGGCATCTGACTTCCGGGGAACTGGTATTTGGTGTTGTATTGCAGTAACTACTTTGGGACTAAGGTTATATGTAACATGCAAATATTTATGCTGAAAAGGGGAGCAGGGAGTGTGAAAAGTTCCATAATTGAGGTATTACATCCTTGCTTGGCCATTGCACTGGGTCTTTTTAGAGAAGTGGCCCATGGAGCGGAAGAGCAAGCAGGTGGCCTGCATGGTGAGGAGGCTGCAGGAACATTAGAGAGGCCTTTACTAAGTCCAAGCAGTAGAGACTCAGGAAACCAAGCAGCTGTGCCATCTCAGGCTCTTCTCTCTGCAGTGCTGGCAAGTTTGGGGATCAGTGCCCAGTGCTGTCAGATGCTTACTTTCTGTATGATCAGAACAAGTGCACCATGCTAGGGACACAGCCCCAAGCCGCCAGGTGCAAAGGAGCAAGGCCTTTCATGACATGCAGAATGGTTTTGAATGGCTTTAGCCTTTAGACTCTGCAAAAGCTTTCTGAGGTGTCATGGGTGCTAGTCACTATATTGCTATAAGTAGTGTTACCAGAGCTGGGTTGGGAGACTTTGGGGGTGGAGCCAGGGGTGGGCAGGATTTGGGATGGGGAGGGGTGAGAGGGATCTCAGTATTGTATAATGTTACGGAATTCATCTCATCCCACTCTGGGTTGGAAATACCTTGAGACTTTGTGGGTGGAGCCAGGAGTGGGTAGGATTTGGGATGGGGAGGGACCTCAGTAGAGTAAAATGGTATGGAATTCACCCTCCAAAGAGCATTTCGTCTAGAGAAACTGATCTCTTTAGTCTGGAGATGACTTGGGGGATCCCCATCAGAAAATGTCAATTTATTTTAACCTGTTCTCCTTGCCCTTTAAAGCAGGTCAAAGGTTTTTTCTCTCATTTCGGTATCAAATATCAGCTCTTTCAATTTCTCCATTAAGGTGCCGCATACATTTCCTAAACTGGGGATTCTGATAGGTCAGCTGAGCCAGTGTTTCAATGACCCAGAAATAGAGATTGGCTACCAGGCTATGGAAGGCATGTGTTTCCTGTATTCCCTTATGCAGCATCAAAAGGGTAAGAGAGGGGTATCCAAACCATGTATGCAGTAGAACCCCATTAATGCCAGAGGCCACATCATAGAATAGTGCATCAGAGTACTGCAGAGTGCAGTACCAAATAAAGTATATTCAGTACCAAATTAAAGTATCCAAAATTGCATTATTTTATTGCAAAATGGAATTTAAAAGGTTCACAGTAGGACTGGGAAATTGGATATGTTTTTCTTGGAATGAAGTCAGATGTTCATGTCCCATAGATGTGACTCAAGCAATACACATTTGTAAATTCAGAATAATAGAATCATAGAGTTGGAAAGGGCCATACAGGCCATCTAGTTCAACTCCCTGATAAATGCTGGCTCAGACTCACACATCCCTGACTTTGTCTTTGTCCAGCTGCTGAAGCAGAAATATCAGATTCTTCAAATCTGACCAGATGTTCAAGGATTGTAACTAGCTAGCCAATGACTTTTCTTTATTTATCTTAGCTATACCTAGGACTGTCTTGCAGTTACCCTGAGTTTGTGCTTTGGAGCAATAACATAGTGATGATCCTTGGGTAACACTAGCAGGGGGGATGAGATGGCACATACTAGGGCAAAAAAGAGAAACGGCTTTCTGCCTCAGTTTCCTGGCTGGGCTAAGAGATGGCAGGGTCCATCTGGGGAGAAAGTACCCTAACATTTATGGAGAAGTAAAGCCATCTCACCACAGATCCCTCACCTCCTCTCTCTCTCTCTCTCTCTCTTTCATGGTCACTCTTTGTCATCTTTGTTATAAACTGATAATTCACAGGCTTTTCTGCTTTTCCTAAAAGAAAAAGTACTCACATCCCTTAATCATATGGGGTGCCCTATTGTACTTTTTCCAACTTTGAGATACTTTTTGGGATACAGTGACCAGAATTTGAAAATTAAGTAATAAAGAATTCAGTATGGGAGGCAGAAGGACACAAAGAAAAGAAGGAAGCAGGATTTAAAAAAAAAATCCTTCTTTTTCTGACTAGGAATTGAAAAGGATACTGACCTACTGGAAGCCAAACAGCATCAAATGCTCCAAGAGAAATTGGATTTCTATGACCCCATCAAGCCTTGCCAAAATATCACTAAAATCCTGAAGGTAAACCTTCCCTGTTTAAAATGATACGATATAGAGGACATGCAAAGTTGAAGCCACCAATGATGGAGCTCTGATTGATGTAAAGAGGCATAAGTCACAACATAATCGTAATTCCTCTCTCTGACTCAGTGATTTCTATCTCACGTAGGCTGCATTCTCACAGTTTATGAATTCAGTGATCCATCAAAGGCATTGTAACATGGGAGGGTAAGCCCTGTTGAACTCAGTGAGACTTACTTCCAAGTAAGCAAACTCTACATGAGATTAGAAAAAGAAGAAAAGTTGGTTCTTATATGCCATTTTTCTCTACCCGAAGGAGTCTCAAAGTGGCTTACATTCACCTTCCCTTTCCTCTCCCCACAACAGACACCCTGTGAGGCTGAGAGAGCCCTGATATTACTGCTTGGTCAGAATAGCTTTATTAGTGCTGAGCCCAAGGTCACCCAGCTGGCTGCATTTGGAGGAGGAGGAGCAGGGAATCAAACCCAGCTTGCCAGATTCAAAGTCTGCACTCCTAACCACTACACCAAACTGGCTCTCTAGGCAGTAGTTGATCTTCTTTTCCCTTTACATTTTCCTATATAAAACTGAATGTTATATGATTACCTGGGAGAAAGACCCATTGAACTCAGTTGGACTGAATATGCTGCCCCTTAGAAGAAAACCCTTCCGATTTAGCTTTCTTTACACTTCTGCTGGCAATTGTGTATTTCTAGCTTGATACCCCATAAGAGGCTGTTCGGTATGTTCTCTCTTAGGAATTTGGGCCATTTCTCACATCAATACAGATGACGGAGCTTTTGTTGACCGCTATAGGCTACCTAAGGGAAACCAGAATTATTACCTATATAGCATCATATGCCACTACCAGTGTGATCCTTGAGCACTACAAGCACAAATTATATAATCAGGTAGGAGGCTTTTTGGAGGGAGCGACAAAGGGGCTTTGGAGGATTTTTTTTGGGGGGGGGGGTAGTGGCCACTAACACATCATAGTCTGCAAATATGTAATTTGAAGTATAAAAGGGTTTGTAACTTTTTGCAAATAAAGAACAACACTATATCAGAGGAATAGACCAACAAAGAGCCAGTATCAGGATGGTCATTTGCATATCACATTATGTAGTTTAAAATTATTGATAACTGACATAAATAATCCATAAAGCTTTCACGACTCAGACACTTGTTACAAGTCCTTTATTAGGAAGAGGCACATACAAAATTTCACAATAAGTAATAAACACACGGTAACATCCAATGTGATGGATTTTAATGGACTGGCAGTGGTTCACCTTTATCATTTCCCTTCTTGAAAAACACCTCAAAAAGACCTATAGTTGCACAAAAATCCTTGCCTGCACGGAATAACATTCTAGTTATTCTGGCTCCCCATCTATCCCTCCAATAGACCTTAACTTCAAGATTTCATTTTAAACAGCCACATTTGCTCCCAGAACTATACCCCTGGAATAAAGGCACCAAAGGAGTCTATGGCAAAGGACTGGAAGTCTTCCCAATATGACACTACCAGTGTGCATGCTCACAAGATGTTTTTTTGGGTCACTAACTCCTTGATAATTAGTTAATAGCTGCTGCCTGCTGCAAAATAATTAGAGCGGGGAATGTTCATATAGTCCTCGAATGTAGCTGTGCATGCACCAAATATATGTATCAGAGGCGCTCTCTGAAATAGCAGCGAAGGGAGCCTGGCAATTAATGTTTTCCATTGTTGTAACCAAGGATGCAATCTAGGAAGGTGAAGTAGACATTTACCTTCTAGCTCTCTAGTCCATGTATTGTAATGTTCCTCCTTCCCCCAGGAGCTCCTTAAATCTAGCAATGCACTAGTTAGAAGCAACAGTGCACAGCTTAAACTTCATTGTTTTCTTCAAGGTACCTGAAATTGTGCATAAGATCCATCAGCAGCTTGGCTCCATCCACCAGTTCCAAGGCAGGCAAATAATGCTGACAGTCATATCTTCATTGGCTCATTCCTACATGGCAGAAGTATGTGGTGCCCTTCTACGATGTCCTTTCCCAATGGACAGGTATATTACACCATAACAGCTGGGATGCTCAGCCCCATCTCTCGACCTATTTCATTTCAAGTCATACTAAAGGTCCTCCTGCACCCTGGTATCAACCTTACAGAAACAGGGAAGGCTAGCAAGGCAATTGATGTGGCTGCCAGATCTTTTCACCAACAGAGTTTTGATATTCACCTGACATCACCCGGAGTGGGAATCCGAATGTCCCTGAGTAGTCCCACTGGATAATGAATTTACATACAACAACAGCTCATGCCTGTGGAATGGAAATGAATGCTAGAGTAAGACTACAAGGAAGGAAGGACTGGAGAGGTGGGGATTCTGGGCGTGTCTGGAGACAAGAATGAGGGATCATGGCTTCTGAGTCCATATTTGAAAGCAGGATAGAAGCGTCTTCCGGAAAGCGGTGATGAGGGTTGTGAGAGAATGGCTGGTTATGGAGACAAGAGACCTGTGTGTCTTCTATTTCTAATATCCAGAATAGACACTGTGTCCTTTCTCCTGTTTTCTCCTTTCAAAAATCACTTTGTCCCTCTCCAAAATCCATTTTTCCTACCAAACCTGTTCTGGACTATTCATGCCCATTTGGGGCTATTATCTGTCTTTTCCCTTCCCAGCCTCATAGCAACTTTATCCAGTTTTACCTTGTTTTTTCCTTCTTGTCCAGGGCATCTGGTCATAGCTGTTGTAATCAAAACAAGTAAAACAATTGTTATGGCTAGAAAGTTAACGTGCAGGAAGGGGGTTGCTTCAGATCAGCTGATATCAAGAATTTCCAGAGAATTAAACACATCACTCATGGTGGATTAACTTCTAATGATGTACCACCTCCACTGCAGCCACCACATATCCCCCCCCCAAAAAAACCCCCACAGCAGTCCAATCTTCCAGAATCATAGAATCACAAAGTTGGAAGGGACCGCATGGGTCATCTAGTCCAACCCCCTGCACTATGCAGGACACTCACAACCCTATTGCTCATCCATTCTAACCTGCCACCCCCTTAAGCCTTCACAGAATCAGCCTCTCTGTCAGATGGCTATCTAGCCTCTGTTTAAACATTTCCAAAGATGGAGAACCCACCACCTCCCGAGGAAGCCTGTTCCACTGAGAAACCGCTCTGTCAGGAACTTCTTCTGGATATTGAGATGGAATTTCTTTTGAATTAATTTCATCCCATTCGTTCTGATCTGTCCCTCTGGGGAAACAGAAACAGACCTTATTTTCTGGCTACTGTCTTGTAAAATCACTGTCCAGTTTTGCCTTTTGGAGAAACTTTAGAGGATACCTTTTAATAATGTTGTTACTATCAGTATTTCCATGCTTGTGGCTTCAGCCCCTTCCTCTTACTCTGCAGCCTATGTCTGAAGGTGTTGGGATATTGGAGGAGATAATCAGCATGTGTGTTTTTTTTTAAGGAAAACAAAAATGGCAGCATGTGTCAGTTGCTCATGAACTGCAATAAGCACAAGAACAATGATTCTTGCTTGCACACACAAGTGCGTACCTTGAATAAAACTTTGTTGGTCTTAAAGTTGTCACTGGACTCAGACTTTGTTCTGCTGCTTCAGACCTACACGGCTGCTCACCTGAATCTATGCTAACCCGAACTGTTGTGAGAGGAACAGTGCCCTCCTAAGCAGGGTGACATCCTCAATCCATTGAAACTGACAGGCTTTGAAGGTGGTGTCTCAGCTTCGGATGGCATTGTCAGTAAAAAGTGGTTTTAAAAATAAAAGAGAACTGCCTTGTGTGGTTTACTACCATATCCCAATGGATAAGTTCAGTTGTACGAGATGAGGGGGAAGGGGAGTGGCCTAAGGCGATGATCATGGCATGAAAACAGCCTCACTAGGTTTATCTATGAAACCTGGAGGACTAAGCTGCTGTTTCTGTCCAAAGATTCTCTGGAGATTTCAGGTATTCCACCTGATGGGAAGAGGGGTGAGACAAAGCTATACACAGCCTGAAAGTTGTCTCTTCTCCTCCCACAACTTGGAATTTACAGGTGTGCTTCTGATATGTGGCGTGCCTTGACCAAAACAGGCTCAAATTTTGATCTAATGGTCCTTGTGAACATCTTGTTGAAAAAGCTGCAAATTAATCCAAACTTGACTGGAAACTATATCACTCCTCTGGCGGTAAGAATCTCCTTCCCAATAGCAAACTGACAGTTCAATTTTTCAAAAATATGCCCGAGAGAAGGGGGAAAGCATGTTCTTGTACTTCTGAAAATTGTTCTGTAAGGGCTACTTCAAAAGCATCAAAACCTCTTTGAGACTTCCATGCTACATGATTGCGTCCTGAGTGCGTTTGAGAAAGGGCAGAATAAAAATCAAAACATATATAAAATGAATATATGTTTTGCTGCAGGCACTTGTACTGGGGCAAATGTGATTGGGATGCTGCTTTTAAGTCCATAAAGGTAAAAGTAAATGTATCCCTTTTGCAAGCACCGAGTCATGACTGACCCTTGGGGTGACGCCCTCTAGCATTTTCATGGCAGACTCAATACGGGGTGGTTTGCCAATGCCTTCCCCAGTCATTACCGTTTACCCCCCAGCAGCAAGCTGGGTACTCATTTTACCGACCTCGGAAGGATGGAAGGATGAGTCAACCTTGAGCCAGCTGCTGGGATTGAACTCCCAGCCTCATGGGCAGAGCTTTCAGACAGCTGCCTTACCACTCTGCACCACAAGAGGCTCTTAAGTCCATATATACTGTATATTTGTGCTCATTGTAAGAATTTTGTCATGTCTGAAGTGACTTGAAGGTGGCATGTCCCAAATATCAGGGGTGTAAACTTGGGGGGGGGGGTTAGGGGCTTAAGCTTCCCTAGCCCTCCCCCCAGACAACCAGTGCAAATTCATATTGACAGGTCACAAGAGAGACCCAGGTGCAAAGGCAGCTGAGGCACAGGACTGCTCTACCCTCACTTGATTTTCATCCTGGACAAAATTATATATCTGTTAAAAAGATTTTCAGACTTCTCCCCAAATAATATCTGCATAAAAAATATCCTATATTGTCTCCCCTCTCTTAGGCAGCCGCTGCCTTCTGCAAATTGTTATCGCTGCCTAAATGCTCAGATGTGGCTTTTAATATCTATCCTCGACTTCTGATGACTCTGCTTGTTCAGATGCACTATAACATCAGGCACAAAGTAATAAGGAGCCCAGTATTTCTGGATGAAACTGAGTCTGTGCGGTAAATATAAGAGAGGCAACATTGTGTTGGTGGGGGCCAAAGGTCTTGGTGAGTGCATCGTTGTCATTACATGCTCCCCATGTATGGTATTATTTGGAATATCAAACCCCTACAAAATAACTGGCAAGGACTATTATTAGACTGCGGTTGGAAGAGTTAAAAAATAGTGATCTTTGTCATGTGAAAGTACTTCAACAGCAGGACTCAAAACAATGTTTAATTTTTCTTAAAACTTTCCTAAGTGCTCAAAGTTTCTACAAAATCATCTTGTTCATTTCCCTTCAAGTACCTCAACATGGCAAGTATGGCTCTCCTCGCTTCTATTTTATCCATAAAACAACCCTGTAAGTTTGGGGGGGCTGTTCTGCACATCTTTTGCTCTCTTAGTATTACACTTCTTTATGTTTGGCATATCTCACAGTAAGGTGTAGTTTGCATGGGTTTTTTAAATCCATGCCAGCTCGAATAAATCCCTGCCATCTACACTGAATTCAATTTCTACTTTGATTTGGGGCGCTTTACATTTTCCCTCAGCAACATGCATGATCGATCCAGAGTGACCCTATTTTTCTCCCACAATATCCAGAAGTGGATATAAGCCTCGATATTTCAAAAATTGGCATCAGTAAATGTACAGATCTCTGCTTCTTGTGAATTAACTTGCTGCCTTATGCCTCCAACCCTATAGCAAAGCAGTCTTCCCTGATTGGCCAGGGCATCAGTTCAAAGACTTCCTGGTTCCTGGTTCCAAGGTTTGTCTTAAAGTGACTGTGCTCCAAAAGCCCTAACTTCTCTCAGCAGAGATTTGCTTCTTGGATTTATTCCAACCCCCCTTCCCTCCCCCAAGAAAAGAAAGACCCCTGCTGCGCTTGGCTTCCCTCCCTGCTCTGAGCTTTCCCAATCGAGTGCAGAACACTTTCTGTTTCAATGGTGAGGGGGGGGGGGGTAGAGGAAGACCTGAGTTCAGATCAATCTGAATTCAGCAGGAGCCACAATGGAAAAAACAAAGTAAATGCAGATTTTTAATGCTGATCATAAATTGATGTAATATCAGACTTACCACTAGAGGTATCAAAACACATGTAGCAAAGGAGAAAAATCCTGAAGCAGCCTCAGCAATGCACAAGCAAGGAAAACAAGAACGCTTAAAAGCCCTTTGCACTGTGGCACACTTTCTTTACTCTAATCCCAAATGGCTTTGTGAGTTTGGCTTGCATTATTGAAGCTGAAAGAGTGGTGAGTTGTCTGAGCCATGTAGTGAGTGAATGGTGAAGATGAGGCCGCATGTGGCCCCTGACCTCTTTCTGTGTGGCCCTTGACTTGGACAGCAATGCCTTACCGCCACAAAAATCACACTGACTAGGTAAGTATATGTAGCTAAATAAAAGGATTCCACAGTGAAATGTTCCGAAATGGATTGCAATAAAGTTAACATTTCTTCATTTACCTTTGAATGTTTACTCTTGATCTAAATAAGTAGCTTAATAATTTTGTAACATTTTGGTTTAAGATGTGGACCTCTCTAGACCCTGGGCATGCTAATGTGGCCCCTGTGTGCCAAAAGGTTGGGGGCTCCTGGTCTAAAAGAACAGACTTTCCACCTCACAGCCATTATATATACCAACTCACTGAGGTCTTTTTTGTCATAATTCAGCTACATTGTGAAAGCACTGAAAACACTGTTCCTAGCTGTTGGATGTTATTGTGAGTTCCTTTTTACTGAGAAGGATGGGCTCTGGAAACAGCTCACCAGCTATGAAGATCACCATCGGGGGGTGGGCATGCTTGCAAGGTGAGTGATAAGCAGTTGCCCCCACACATTCCAGACTCTCAAGATGCATGGTTAATGCCTAACAGTAACAACACATCCTATCCTAACCAGAGTCTTGATGCAGTGCACCTGCTGTGACCGTCTTAGGATCTTGTACCTTCTAGTTCCCTTCCTGGAGCGAGGTGATGAAGAGCACCAGATTACAGCAATGGCATTCTTTATTGAAGTAAGACTCCTAGAATCTCCTCCCCAGTTTTTATGGACATTTTTTAAGGTACACAGGTGGCTGATTACTCCACCCATCTTAAAAGAATCTTGAAGCCATATTTGAGGTTTCCAATATGTCCTCTGAATGATCATAGAAAAGTTTGCTGCCGCTTTTACCACGTGTAATCTGAAAAGACCATCAAATTGATCAAGCAACTCCAGCTACTTTTGGATGTTACAAAATCAGTCCAGGCTTACATTAAAAGAGCTATTGCCAAACAGGGTAGTAGCTCTGACTTAAAAAAAAATCACAGAAAATCCATCTGATTTCACTCCAATCACTGTGGAGAGCAACTGCACAGAACAAGTTATCTGTATCAAAGAGCAAGTATGTTAAGTTATTTAAATAGCAAATACAGAGCATATCCATGGCTAGCAAGGCATTGGCTAGCTGGCCTGGCTTTCTGATATTTGCAGTTACCTTTCAAATATGTTTTATTATTGATGAACTGGCAAAACTGTCTCACCCGTGTACCAAATTGAACACCAATGCCCTGTACAGTTAAATGTAGCACACAAACAAAAATGCAATGTAAATTACCCTAAAGACACTTGAATTATTAAACAATGATCAAGAAACAGATTACAAGACCAGCAGATAGACCTTTGTCCTGTGAACTTTTACATGTAATTCATAAGTTGGTAGAAAGCAGGCAACTGCATTTCCATCACCTGAGTGGTGTCTGGCAGGGGTGTTTGTTCACAGATCCGGGCAGGCAACTGCTTGTTCATCAAATTCTGACCAACCTATTTGTTGACTTTTAGCTTCTTTACATGCCAGAAGCAAAGAGACTTCCAGACAAATATTCATTAAATCGTCTGAATCGAGGATTGGTTAACACAAACCCTGTTATCCGAGCATTGTGTATCAAGGGACTAGTTAAGATGGAAGACTGGCCAGGGAAGGTAAGACAGGGTCAGCCATGATATTCCATAAAAGTCAGAAATGTTAACTGACAAAATATCCAGGCCTAGTAAGAATGTTACTTTAAAAACAATTTCTATTCTGTTGGAGCTAGACTTAAAGCAATTTGTATAACCCATTGTAAAATAACCACCAAAAACCATCCCCCTCTACAGTTGATTTTGACCACATAGAGGAAAAATTATGGACATCTGAAATATTTCCCCAATAGATTTTTTTTTAAAAAAATAAGCAATACCTTGAAGTTGGCAATTGCAGCATCTATATGCTTTAAAACTCTGCATACCCCCCCCAAATGCCCCATTTAAGAATCTATGCGTTGGTGACAACTTTTGGAACTAGAAGGGGACAAGTCCATTAAAAGAACCATCTACCCAAACTGTGGGCAGCTTGCTACTGAAAACACTTTTCGTTGACTTTTTAAGTTGGAGGAGATGGATATTCAGTGTTGTTGTTGCTGGTTAGAATAGATTCAAGTGAGTGTTGTTGTTGTTTGCGGGAGGATCGCTTTCTTCTAAATATGTTGGGAAGGTAGCATAGCCTGATCTCATCAGGACACAGAAGCAAAGCTGGGCCAGTACGTGGATGGGAGACCACCAAGGAAGGGAGACGGCAGAAGAAGGCAAAGGCAACACCGACTCTGCTTTGAAAACCCTATGGGGTTGCTGTGACTTGACAGCACTTAGCTATGAAAATAGGATCAAATCACTGCAGTTTGTTATCTGTTGTGTTGGCTCATTAAAAGTAAAACAACTCTTTTCAATGCAGGAGATAAAGATCTTATTGCCAGCCATGATAAAAGGCCTGTCTGGAATGGATGGGAGGCTATATGTGGAGACTGTTACTGAAATCGATAAGATCCTTGCGGGCTCAGAAGGAGCAGACTACATATCCAGTATCATTCAGTCACTTCAGGAGCTATTCAGTCATGTAAGGCAACTGTGTGTGAAAGGAGGACTGAGAAAATGTTACTTGATGGGTTTTGTAGTAAGCCAGGAGGCAGATCTACATTTCATAAAAGTGATATTCTATTCTGGAGATCAATCGATTAATAATGGGGTCATGTCGGTCTTAGGCGAAAGAATCCCTGGTTCAAATTGAATCCTCAACCAGATATGTAATCATATATATAGCAAAGTTGGGAAATCTTTGGATACTTAGGGGCTTTACGCACCGGGATCATTGTTGCAAATTGGTCACTGAATGAAAAATCGCCATTTAAAGTAGTGGAATTCGTCGTTATGCATACCTGCCTTTGTGGTGGAATCCAGTTGCGTTTTGTAGCGTTTCCCACAGGCTTCCGGTCTCGGCAGAAATCGCTAGAAAGGAAGCGCTATTGCCGAGCTGTCCCGCCCCTGGCCGTCAAGCAGCCAATGGGCAGCCGTTAGCATGCTCCCAAACAGCCCCTTTCCCTTTAAGAAAGGTTTTTTAAAAAAAAAACAGACCCATAGCAACGAATCTGGGTAGATTCGTTGCAACGGAGAGACCCATCCAGCTGCCTAATGTGTTTGAGCTGTCGTTTGATCGTTTGATCGTTGCCACGGTGCCTCCGAGTGAAAAAAAAAATCCCCCCCCTCTCACGGGCCCGATTTTCGGCTGACTGAATGTGTAAAAATTAATGGGAAAATACTTCAGCAAACGGGCTTTTCTGTGGTTTGTGCTTAGTGACTAAAGGTGAAGGACTGAAGCCAGGGAAGCCTCTAAACAGAAAGAGGCTCGCTGGTGCGTTTATCCCCGCTCGCTCGGAGAAAAAAAAATGGCGATCGCTTCGCCGGAAGTTTGGAGGACAGGCTCAGGAGGAGGGACTTTGAAGAAACCACAACAATGTTAAGGCACAGGTCTTTTTCGCTAGTGTTGCAGATTGGTTGCAAGAGTGTAGCGCTTTCCGGAGGGTGAATCCACTTTTTGGGATTTCCCTGAAAGCGCTACAAGGAAACGCTTTTTGCAGATTGGTTTCAGGTGTGTGGCAGATTGTCTACGACGTCGTGCGTTATGGCAAATCAATAGCGTTTCCAATTGGCAACCATTGTGCGATTTTGAAGGCGTGCAAAAAGCCCCTTAAATCTGGTAACTGAAGCTATCAATGGGAAAAATGGATCTTTCTACAAATCTGAAAAGGGCGCTAAGACTGCAGAAAAATCTGAATTCTAAAAGCAAATACATTAGAAAGTTTGTAAAAAGGTCAAAATGATTAAATTAACACCTGTAGCTTTAACAGATTCAATCAGTGGTTGTTGCTAGGCAACTACTACAGCATTACAAGGCTTGAAGAGTCTGGGAGTAAAAGGCAGGGGGAGGGGGGCAGGTCCCTTTCCTGGTTATTTTTGGCACTAAAGCAACAGACCTTAGATTTGACATCCTACTTGGATGGGACGTTCCAAGATAAGTCAGCTATTATAATAGGGCAGTTGTCTAGCATAGGCGTTCGAGCCAAGGCACAAAACAAGACACTGGGCAGATGAGGTGCTGCACCTAGCATATTCTGGGCAGTTTGTGAGTTTTATAGCAGACTTTGCAGCTTCACCTCTTCCTACTTTCTGCAAAATTGTGCTAAGAACAGCAGTTGTGATACCTTTACCAGCTGGTATCCCAGAATCCGCCCCAAGTACTGGGCCTGCTACTGGGTCCCCTCCTGGCTCTCCTCTAAAAACCTTCCTTCTGAGTCAGGCAATGGAGGTTGTGGAGCACAAGCCAAAGCAGTCCCCACAGTGCTCTCCATTTTGAAAACCTCACTGCCTTCCTTTTTCAATGCTTGCAGGAGAGAGAAAGTGTGCGTGCTTCTGCTATACTTCTTTTTGGCAAAATGGTGAAAATAGCTAAGAAAGGCAATGAGATGACAATAAAGTATCAAATACTTGAAAATCTGGTTCCATTACTTCTGCATCACCAGGAAGATAATCCTGAAATCATCGAGGCAAGTTCTTATGGTTGTTCACCTCTTAATTTCCAAAGTATAATAAAAAATCCACCAATCTGGTTCTTCAGTTACAATTCAGCCAATTCTCCATCCTTCACACAGAAAAATACACACTTCTTTGTGCAGGGATATTATAAACTAAACCATTATGCACAGCAAATACAAGAAAATCTGTTCTGTCTATGTATTATTATTCAGTAGCAAGATGATGGCTTTCTGAACAATGAAAACTCTTTATTACCCCTTTCAGAACTGTAAATACAGCTTAGAAGAATGCTTTCGATTCCTTGGATACAAAATGCCGAAACAAGTTGCCATTGGTAAAGCATGGCATGAAAATGAAGCGGTTCTGGATGAAACCTGCCGATGCCTTGTATGCTGTCGTAAAGAGAATAACAGAAAGAATAACAGAGAATAAGGCTCGTTGTATCATGGGTTTCCATACTGGAAGAAACTGATAAAGCAAAATTGCTGTTGCTCATTACTTGTTAGATTTTTTTTTAAATGTATGCATATTGAAAATGCTAATAATCCAGAACTAAAGGGTAGGAGGGGATTAAAAAGTTGTGGTGCAGAGTGGTAAGGCAGCGACATGCTGTCTGAAGCTGTCTGCCCATGAGGTTGGGAGTTCAATCCCAGCAGCCGGCTCAAGGTTGACTCAGCCTTCCATCCTTCCGAGGTCGGTAAAATGAGTACCCAGCTTGCTGCTGGGGGGTAAACGGTCATGACTGGGGAAGGCACTGGCAAACCACCCCGTATTGAGTCTGCCAAGAAAACGCTAGAGGGCGTCACCCCAAGGGTCAGACATGACTCGGTGCTTGCACAGGGGATACCTTTACCTTTTTACAATTCTAAAACATAACAGCCCTAATTATGGAAGGGTGCTTCTGATACAGAGAGGAAGGGGTGATTTTTGCAGATCTCTCCGTTCCCACCAAAGATGTCAACAGTACATTCCAAACAGTGTCCAGGAGTCTTCTGGTGAGAAGTGGGGAAGATCCATTCGGCCAGCGATGCTTCAGAAGGGGTCCTTTGAATCTAGCCCCTAACTGTGGCTCTGAAGGGTTATGTAGATCCTTCTTAATTTAGTCTGTCATAGAAAGAAAACTCTCTTTCAATTATTTGACTAGATTTACCTAAAAGCCAATAACAGTGATGATAATGGTATTTATATAGTGCGATTCCAAGCCAGGCCAATCTCATCAGATTTGAAAGCTAAGTAGGGTCAGCTCTGGTCAGTACTCGGACGGGAGACTGGCTGTGACACAGAGATAGGCAGACCACCTCTGAACGACTCTTGCCTTCAAAATCCTGCAGAGTAGCTGTAAGTCAACTGTTGACAAGACAACAACAAAAAAAATCATAACGATTCTGAGAACTTTACATTTCCTGTGGATAGTTCCAGCACCAAGTGCATTTTCTGATTTCCCCTGAGGAAGCCCGCATGGCGAAACACATAGGTATTTTGTAAAATGAATCTATTTCTTATTACCTGGCATTTTTTCCTTTTTGCTTTGAGAACTTTACACGCATGAACATAATACCTACCACAGTCTGGTGAGGTAGTATAGTACTATTATCATGTATTAGCATATTACAGTTATGTTGTTTTAATAATTTTGCTGGTCTGTATATAGTTAAGAAATTTATTTCAGTACGTTTTTGTGTCCAGTTATGTATTTATTGAATTTTCAGGTTCAGAAACATGAGGGAAATCTCCAGAGGTTTCTGTATCAGGGTCTTTTCCACACAGAAAGTAGCATTCTTTCCATAAGAAAGGCTTCTGTCATGTTTCTAGGTAAGTGAAAAATAATATAGCCCTTCCCCATACTTGTGCTCTCCTAGAATGGAGTTGTCTTCTCTGCACTTGCCAAGCAAAGAGCAGCTTCTCTTAGAAAACAGTCGCAGGCTGATTAGGCATGGCAGCAGCTACGCTGGGCCACCGACAATTCCTAGTGGCGGGGCAGTATGCTCCGCCATTTCCCCAAGTATACACAGGGGACAAAATCCCCCGGCACGTATGGACTGCCTCAGAATTGTGCATGCGCACACAGAACTCCAGGGCAGGAAAGGTCTGCTGTACTTCACAGTGGCAGCAGGGGTGGGTGGAGGCACGAAGATCTCACTGCAGGATGGTGAGATAGCAGCATGCTGCTATCCCACCATTGTGGGGGTGTAGACATGCCCTGTTTGGTTCTGCAGTACCACAAAGCCAAACAGGGCATTTTGTGTCCCTGCAGGTCATTCTGTGTCCCTTACGCACAGGCCTGTCCCGGCTGGGTCTCTGCTGGCTG
This sequence comes from Paroedura picta, assembly GCF_049243985.1. NCBI lineage: Eukaryota > Metazoa > Chordata > Lepidosauria > Squamata > Gekkonidae > Paroedura > Paroedura picta. The sequence continues at coordinate 80,116,329 of NC_135372.1, forward strand.
CCGTGGGAAGACAAGGAGCATGGAAGAATCTTCGTTCCCTTGCTGTGGGCCACCTGAGGCCCTGATTTGGGCTGGGACCGGGAGGGGCCTGGGATGGCGGCGATGTCGTGTGTACGCGGGGAGTAGCCCCACTGCCCTGCCGCTGGCAGCCCAGCCTTTCTGCCCTGTGCACAATCAGACATAAAGATGTTTTACAACTATCTGTTTATATCAAGAGTCTTTAGACTTCCCAATTTTTCACTGTGTAAATACACATATGCACTTGAAAGCCATCCTTTTTTGCTATGGCTTTTGCTTACTGAAATCATTAGCAAAATTCTACTGGCAAACAGAACTTCCAGCATGCCCTCTTCCCTAGGAAACTGGATAATAGAGAATTCTAGAGAATACCTTTTGTCTTGCAATCCTAAGCATACTTATTTAGGAATTTGGTTAAAAGCACCCTTAAAATTAAAGACAATTTGGGTTCTCTATTCACTTCCTACTAAACAAGGACTCAAAGATAGTTATTTCTTATGTTGTGGTTTCAGGTTTCCTGGTACTACACATGGACTACAGAGCAGGGGAGATAGAATTGAATGTGATAATTAATTGTAAGTAAAGAGAGAAAAAGTGTTAAGATTGCCAAGTACTAGTAAAAGAGAACACAAAGGAAAGGCAATAAAACTTAGTGTGATCCTATACAGTTATTCTAGTCTATACCCATTCATTTCAGTGGACTGGTGTAACTCTGCATGGGATTGCTTTTAAGAAATTCTGCTGCACTTTGACAGGTTGCATACCTTTGTTCCTGAACATACTTACAATTGGATGAATTTATGTTAAACTTGTAAAGACCACCTTCTAGATCCGTCCCTACATTGCCTTGAATTTTTATAGCCCAGGACACCTCAGCCAAATATCAGAAACTTGCCCCTCATTTCTACAAGATTTGCCAAGCTGTCCCACACATATTTCAGTAGTGTGTTGGGCACATATTATAAAATACCGCTTAATTTAAAGCACCGGAATAGTTTCACATAAGTCACCAGGATCAAAGATACATTATAGTACCATGTAGAGATATCTTTAATTATCTTCCAAGATTCTTTCAGAAATGTAAGTGAATGCATAGTTTTGTTTACTTAGGTTAGGGTGCCAGTTTCCCCTAAAGACAAACATTCTAGAATGTTTTTGTAGAACACTGAACTGTAATGAGAGCTATAAATTCTCTGAGACTCCTTCTGGTAGAAAAAAGTGGTATATAAGAACCAACTCTTCTTGTAGATTAAATGAGGCACAAAAAATACAGTATATTCATCCATTGAAGTTTGGAGTATTTTCTGTAACAGGTGATTCTTTAAAATATATTCAGTCTCCTCCTAGATAATGTTTATTGTGATATTTTGAATTCATGGTGATTCTGATCTGAGTCCCTGATCATATTTGAGCTAATTATTTCCTTTCGTATACAGCTCTTGAATGTCTGATGCACGACTCCGAGGAATCTGTGTGCATAGCTGCTGCGCAGGCCCATGAACGTGTTTCTGCAGTTCTCTCCAAACAGGAGCATGGGCCACATGACAGCAACATGACAGCAGCCAGTGAAAAGCCAATGAGGAATGCCAGGCACCACAGTGCCACTGCTACAGGGAGCGGCTCAGCCAATCTTTTTGCTGTCATTGGTCTCTGGAAATCAGCCAATAAGAATTAACATCTGGTGAGAGGAAACTTGGCATGCGGCTCTTCAAAAAGGACTGTGGACATTTTTCTTGCACTGAAATTCAGCAAACATGAAACAAATCCACAAAAAAGAATCACCAGTTTCCTATTTAGTGCACTATAAAATAACACACGTCCCTGACAAAACACATAATGTTGGGCTTTCTTATGCGAGACCAGAGCCTTTTACCAACATTTTCATAGCTGTTGTATGACGGTACTACAGATCCCTTTTCAGAGGTCAATAAGATGACATTCCATGTACCAGACAGAAAAGGTGGCTTGCAGTAGGTAGGGGCAGGGGATAGGATGAAGGGGGACAGGCTACTCTTCATTTGTCTCCTCCTCCCCCCCTGCTGCTGCTGCTGCTGCTGCTTTTTGTGTGCATCCATGCAACAGATGCCCTGACCTACATAGCCCAAACTAACCTGATCTTGTCACCTCTCAGAAGCTAAGCAGGGTCAGCCCTGGCTAGTATTTGGATGGGATTCCTCCCTGGAATATCAGGGTTGTGATGTGGAGTAAGGCAGCAGCAAACTGCTCTGAACCCCTCAGGTTTCTTGACAGTCCTGAAGGGTTTCCCAAATGGGAAGGAGGTTTTTTAAAATCTATTTTAAAATGTGTTAAATATTTATCGGATGATATGACCATAATATGGCCGACCCACCCTCCCCTCCCAGAATGGCCAGTGATGGGCCTGGAAAGGGGAGAGGCCCCAGGTGGATGTATGCACAGCTCTGCTTCCCAACCATATTCTGGATGATTGCTCCACTTCTGGGGTTTCTCAAAGTCTGAAGACTGTTTCTGGGTTTTCTCAATGGTAAAAAGTTGAGAAAAAATTCCCTAAGAGGGTCACCATAAGACAGCTATAACTTGACAACACTTCCCCCCACCTTATAATGAATGGGGATGGCTAACTTCCAAGGAATTGTTAATAATTTTTTTAATTAAGATTTATTAAACTACACCACCTAAGAAACAGACACAGAGCCAAAAATTGCAAATAAGTACACTGTCAAAGGATTTACCTAGCTAAAAGCTTTTGTGTGCTTGCATACTTCAGATACAATGGAAATGGAATTACCAGTCCATGCGTATCTCTTGCAGAGGGTGAGCAATAAATTGGCTTACAACACAATGAAGATGTTTAATAGATGCAAGGACCAAACAAGAATTACTAGCTTAGGTTATAAGGTTAATATTTGTTTGGGTTTATTTTTGGGGAGGGGAGAACATAATAAAGGAAAAGTCAGAATCGGAGGTTGATGGCCAGATGTCTCCTCAGATGAGGAATGGCGAGAGTAATTAACTGAACCTCTGCCATGAAGCGCTGTCTCTTCTCAGCGGTCCACAAAGATACAATCCTCCTGGGAACTCAAAGGTACCTACCGCTTCATTCTCCCGCCCGCCATTTTATCCACATGACAACCCTGTGAGGCGGGTCAGTTAACTTCCAGGAGACACAAGAACACACGTGGTTCTATATGCAGACAGCCCGCGAGTCTCTGTCAAGTGTTTGTAGCGCGCTCTGACGGCGGATCTCCAAGCTAAGCTCTCAACCTACTCCGGGCGGTTTCAGCCGAAGATGTAGTTGGGGCTTGCCCACGGCGCCGCCCTCCCGCCCTCATCATCTTCGTGGAGCCAGAAATGCCCTGCTTGTTTTGGGCTAATGGCGGCCCGAGGAGCCTCCGCAGACCGCGGCCCGTGCGGAGGGAGGCTTGGCTTGCCTTCGGCAGCTGTCTGCGTCGGCCCCGCCTCCGGAAGGGCGGAGCGGCAGCGGCTGGCCGGGGAGGCGCAGGCGCGATGGCGGAGAGCGGGGGAGAGCGCGAGGCAGACATGGAGGCCTTCCTGGACAAGTTCCGGGGCCCCGAGCGCTACGCGGGGGCCTTCAGCCCGGAGAGCTGGGAGGAGGTGGGCTTCGGGGAGAGGCGACCCTCCTTCCCAGCCCTCGCGAGGAGGGGGCGGGCGGCTGCACCGCGGAGAAGCTTCAGGCGGGCGAGTGCCGCGTGGCTAGTTGGCGGCAGGTAGTGGCAGTCCCCGTTCCCGTGTGAGCCCTGCCGGGAACACATTCGGGGGCTTCCCACGAGCTCCCAGCCCGCTTCCCGCGCGGTGCCACAAGACGGGCAGACTTGTCCGTCGTGCCAAGTTGTGTTGCCGCCAATATAGGCGTAAAGAACTTTACCGACGTTGCCAATTGACATAGGTTCTGAGCCAGAAGCGGTGCGTTTGGAGGTGTTGTCTGGCCCTAATGCTGAAAAAGTATTAAGGAGGAATAATAATCCTGCAGTTAGTTGCCTTGACAGTTGCCTTCCCAAAGTGAAGGCCGTAGAAAGAACTAAGGGCAAAATTAAATGTGTAGTGAAGGGGGAAACGATCAGACTCTTCTGATCATTCAAATGAGGGGTATAGAGTGTAAAAGTAAGTTCTGGATTATCTCCTTCCCTCTGCTAACTTGAGCTGCCTGCATTTGATAAATGTCATTGCATTGGAAGGCTGTTGTAACAAGGACTTGAACAATTGCACTGAGTTATTAGTGGCTTACATTTTTCCTGTTGGCAGGAATTTGAGAAGATTCCCATGTTCATGAAGGCGGCCCCATCTGAAATAGATCCTAAGCAGAATCCTGACCTGGCATGCCTCCAGTCTATCATTTTTGATGAAGAGAAAACTCTTGAAGGTACTTTTAAAAGTTTTGCTTTGTCTACAATATATTGTATACAAGGGGTAGAATTTGTAATGTTCTTCAGAATTTTAACCCAAAATCCAAGTATATTCTTGTTTAACTGTTGTGGTTAACTTGGTATCCTCATTTTAGTAGTCATTTGATTTTGCATCTATTAAAATGGGTGAATGGAGAAACCTTCTAGTTATTGCTTTTCTACGATGTTTCTTTGTCTCTCTCTTTTTGGACAGAGCAAGCAAAGACCTATAAGAATGAGGGCAATGATTACTTCAAGGAAAAGGATTATAAAAAGGCTGTGATATCATATACAGAAGGACTAAACAAAAAATGTAGTGACTATGAATTGAATGCAGTGCTTCATACTAACAGAGCCACAGCCCAGTTTTATTTGGGTAATGTACTATATTAAATGTTGTCTTCATGCGTAGCAAAAAAAATCAAAATTCCACCCTCTTTATTTGTGGTCACAAATATATTTTGAAATACTTTTAAAACAAGCAAGAATTTCCAAGGACCTGCTAAGTATCCATATCTGAAGAGATAAATATGAAAAATAGGGTTGTGGGTGGCCGTTCCAGGCCGATGCAGCCAGTGCCGTGCCTCGGGTGGGGGGGAGGCATGGGCACCGGTGCACAACCCAGCGCGCACACGCAGGTGTGGAGCTCCACGCCTGTGTGTGTGCACCAACTGACGCACCAGCGCCCGCGCCTCCCCTCCCCTCCCCACGGTGCAGCACTGGCTGTGTCAGCCTGGAATGGCCGCTTAATTATTCATTATTTTATTTATTAACATTAACATATCTATTTTTTTAAAAAGACAGTACACATTTAAAAAAAAATTTAAATCCAAAATGTAAAAAAGCACCTAGCAAAATGTTCAACTTCTGTGTTGTCAGGGGCCATTGTGCTCTCCAGATAGCGATAGTGAGAAACCCATTAAAGCATAAACAGCTGTTCAGACTCCATAATAAAACATGAATATATAGCAGTAAAGGTCTTCAAGTCACGTAGCACATGTGCTGAATCATAGTATTCCGTACAACTTTAATTTTAAAGTTCAAGTATGGCCTCTTATGATTTGAAAACAGTTCTCTTACAGTTGAAATAATGAACATGGCTATTATATATTAAATTTCAGCAGTGCTGCTGGAGGCCTAATAAAATTGACTTTTGGGCCACCATTTGTTCGTCCTTGTGATAAAGTAATTCCCCCTATTACAGCCATTGAGAATCCTATGTACAGGAAATGGAGGAGAGGTTATGCCAGACAGGGGTTTCTTGCATGAAAGATGCATGAAAATTGTGTTTTAAAACAAATGATTCCAACTCGTAAAAGTTGGCATAGACTCTGTGTGTGTGTGTGTGTTGCCCTTATGCTGCATACAAATATAGCTTTGAGGTACAAAGGCATAGCTGGCAGAGTCTGAATAGTCTCTAGAGACTTTCTTTCAGCCTGAGGCCCAAAAGCAGGGAAACAAAACAGTCATGAAAAGTGCACAGGTTCAAGCTTTCTTCCCTAAGGGGACTCTCTTCCTTCATATTTTAAATATAAGGAAATTTCATTGCCTGAGTTTAAATGAATCTAGCTTGATGACAGACAAGAGAAATTCTGCCAGCTAGCAGCTATATTATGCACTTCTTGGTACCCTTGCTGCCCTGACCCATTCTGAGAGGGCAGTATATAAATACATACATACAGTCAGTCAGTCAGTATGAAAAAGAAGAGTTCATCGGGCAGCAACCAATCCTTAAAGCTTAAAAGACTGGCCAAGGGGAGCGATTGAACTTGAACATATTGAGCTGCCTTATGTTGACTCAGTCCACTGGTCCATCAAAGTTACTATTGTCTACTCAGACTGGCAGCAGCTCTCATGGGTTTCAAGTAAAGGTCTTTCATATCACCTACTACCTTGTCCTTACAGAATTTAACTTGGCACCTTCTCTATGCCAAACAGAAGCTCTACCACTGAGCTACAGTCCCTTTTAAGCATCCTTTGACTCATGGCCTGACTTCCTGCCCCTCATCCTAGTTATATAGGATGTACATTCAAATTCATATTCCATTTTGGATGGTCTCCTGATAACTTGTTGCTTTCAGTTGCATGCACAGCTAATTGGGGGTATTGAAAGCAGTGGAGTATCAAAAACAGGATACAGATATTGATGGACACGCTGGTGCAAACTGGCAACATTTCATGTATCTATACTTACAGTCTATGATCAGATATATTTACTAATACGTTCCAAGAGTGAGAATTCAGTCTACTATATGCAGGGAGAGATTTTCTTAAGAAGCTAATGTAGATAACTAAAACAAGGGAATCTTGTTGATCAGCTTTTAAAGGGATAAATAACTTTTAGTATGGTTTATTGTTGATGCAGGGGAATGAACAATTACAATAAGGTGACCAGATTTTAACATTGGTAAAGCGGGACACCATTGACTGGGGGGGTTCTTGATTAAAAATTTGGTCGATATGGAGCAACAAAAAGTTTCATAGAACGCAAAAATAATATTAATTTCAACGTAAGTACAATTTGCCAGGTGCCTCCAGATGTGCCTCCAAAAGTGGGGCAATCTGGTCACCTTAAATTACAACAGTCTGCAAAGAAGCCAGATGACACACTGAAACAGCATCAAAAATAACTTTAAAATACAAAAATATAATATAAAATATTCCAAGTAATTTTAGTAGAATAGGAATTGTTTGGTGAATCCCATATCATCTGTGTAGTTTTACCTTCACCTTTTATTGCTGTCTTAAATTGAATGACCATTGTCACACATTTGACTCCATCCTATTTAGTGATAGTTTAGTCTAATTTTTCTTAGGAAATAATCTTGCCCTGATACCTCCTCCCTGTATAGATAGAACTTTTAAAAATACAATGTAGTGAACCACATTTTCTTGTTGTGTTTTGTTTAGGGAACTTTCGCTCGGCTCTCAGTGATGCTATTGCAGCAAGAAAGTTCAAACCCAACCACCTCAAAGCAATAATAAGAGGTGAGACAGTCTGCAAGGTAAAATGGTGATGAATGGTAAACAGTGACTTTTAAGAAGCTACTGAAAGCCAACATGGTGTTGTGGTTAAGAGCAGCGGACTCTGGAGAATCAGGTTTGGATCCTTGTTCTTCCACATGAAGTCTGCTGGGTGACCTTGGGCCAGTTACAGTTCTCTCAGAACTTTTTCAGTCCCACCTGCCTTACAAGGTGCCTCTAGTGGAGAGAGGGAGGGAAGGAAATTGTAGGCCACTTTGAGACTTCTTAGGGTAAAGAAAAGCAGGGTATAAAAACTAGCTCCTCTACTCTTCATGATGCTACTTATACCAGTGATAGCATGAAATATTGTTTAACAGTGCAAGAAATAGTGGGCAGGAAGCTTTACAAAAGAGCAGCTTTCCGAATGTTATGACATATTCTTTACTCTGTAATCCACCTTGAGTATGAGTGAGAAAGGCAGGCTACAAATAAGTAAACAAAATATAAAATTTAATATAAGAGTAGTGCCTCTTTTTGGTGAACAGAAGGCAGAGAAGCTGAAGCATCGGAACCTGGTGCAGGTGTTACTTAGAATGGGTCAGTGACAAAAGTAATTTGTCCACACTGTCTTTGTGATGGCTGTCACATTTCCAGGTAATGCACTTGGATCCTGAAAATATTGACCAGTATAAATAACCTGACCACTGTTTGCCTACTTAATAAGCCTGATTTAAACACATTGGGTATAAGAAAATGGAATAGTCTCCGCTAATTCCATTCCTCACACCACGTCTCCTTCATCCCACATATGTGTGTGTGTGTTTTGACCTTGCAGGTGCCTGAGGCTTGACATAGGGTTTATTTGTGTCTAAAGAGGGGGGCAGGGATCTTCTTCTCACTGGGAAGGTGACAGCTCACATGCATGTGTTGTGTCTTGCTGATATGTGTGCAAATTCTGCTGTATGCTAAATGTTTTTGATCTGTTACTTTTCCCAGGAGCTCTATGCCATTTGGAACTCAAGCATTTTTCTGATGCCATGACATGGTGTGAGGAAGGACTGAGAATAGATCCAAATGAAAAGAAACTTCTAGAAACAATGGCTAAAGCTGACCGGCTAAAGGTTAGAAGGTGGCGGGGGAAACCCCACTATAGATCTGATTATTGTAAACTATTTGCACCCCATTTCAGCAGTGCTTTTGAGGCCAGGACTGGGATGGAGGTGTGGTCAATGACTTTTCACAGTTATAATGTCATTTTGCCTGTCTTGTAGCGTACAGAAGATAGAGATCTGAGAAAAGCCAGATTTCAGGAGAAGAAGGAACAGGCTCAAAAAGATGCTGTATTCAAAGCTATCAAGGTAGCTTTATTTTTAACATTACCGTTTGAAATCAGCACTCCTTAATGCATGCAAATGTATTTTAGTCTAAAGTGTGTGTGTGTGTTCCCCCTTTTCATGCTTCTGATGTAGGATCGCAATATCAAACTGTTGCCTGCACCTTCTGAGAATGAAAATGTAATATCAGCAAGTCTGGCAGAGATGTCTCTAGATGGATTTAGCTCCCAGAGTGCAACTGGTTCCAAGGTCTGTCTAGACGAAAATGGCAGCCTTTCCTGGCCAGTGTTGTTCTTGTATCCTGAGCATGGGCAAAGTGATTTAATCTCTGCTTTTCATGAGGAATCCAGGTTTGTTTGTGTTTAATTAAAAGGTTGTCTCAGGTTGTCTCATCATCAAAAGAGCACTTTACGGCATGTTTCCTCTTTTCCGAGCCGCTGCGATGGGAAATGCACTGCCTCTGTGTGGCTGACAGATATAGCTCATACCCTAACCTGAAGGAAAAGCACAGGGCATCAGATTGCCTTGGCAGAGCACTATGTAATTGTTTAATTGAATTATTTGTAATTTTAACTGTATTGTTCATTTTGTTTTAAAAAATTGTTTTTATGCACTGCACTGCCTCTTGGACTCTAATCAGATGGAAAAGTAGCATACATTTTTTAAAAAATAAGTAGTTCCATCCTGGTATCCCTACAAGCGGTAGTGCCACCACTGAGTCAGCCCTGGGCATATGAAACTAGGTTTCTGTTCCTCTAGTGCGGAATTTTACCCCCTAGTTCAACATTTGGCCAGGTGTACTTAATGTCTCCATGGAGACCTGTGGTACATAAGCTAGTGTCAAGCTTAGGGTTTTACTAGTTATTCTACAAAATGGCATGGGTTGATGAGTGGGAATAGTATGACAGTGGAGCAGGGAATATGGTAGTGGGATGAGAGGTGGGCCAGGAGATGACCTAAATATGATCTGAGCATTTTTGTAGTAACTGAACATGTGTTTATATGGTGTGCTTTTCATCCACAATAGTGACTGTAGGGACAGAGCAATAGGAGAGCTGCTATTTTAGATTAATTAATCTCAACTAAAGGAGAATGGCTTTGCAGTCTTAACCTGAATATATCTATTAAAATTCAAGAATATAAATACCATGGCATTTTTTATAAAGTTTGGTTTATTTGAATGTTTATAGCAGGGGTAGTCAAACTGCAGCCCTTCAGATGTCCATGGGCTACAATTCTCATGGGAATTGTAGTCCATGGACATCTGGAGGGCCGTAGTTTGACTACCCCTGGTTTATAGTAATATGCCTTGAATTCTGTGTGACTAGTTGCTAAAGTGTTAACATAATACCGATGGTGGGTTAGGATGTGACTATAGGAGATTAACACGATGTGTCATCTCTTTCAGATTTATTGACCATTTAATGGTCATGTTTGAAGAGCTACCTCCGTGGGATTCAGAAAGAAAATATTATCCTAGAGATTTAGAGGTAGGAAGCTGCACCTGCTTGAAATTGGCACTTATCTGTTTTGTGTTTGAAAATAAATGGTTTAGAAAGTATCCTGAGTCTGTTATAAAAAGGACACTTTCAGTTTAACTTATCACAGAAACTGAAGTTCTTCTCATTGTTAGAAATGTGAGTTTAACTTCAGCCTCGTATTGTGTAGCCCTTTTTACTCCTTATATTCTCTTAGGTAGATCTAGCTTTTCTAGGAAAGGATGTGGCCTAAGTTCTATGTTTATACTATGCCAGACATATTAATGGCACTTGATTTTATTAATGTTATAGTCGTGATTGCAAGGACAGCATCACGGCATGAGTAACTGCTAAATTGAGTCAGGAAACTGCTACTTTGTTATCGCTGTGTTTCTGCTGTCAAAAATATCAGCATTGGAAGGAGGTACTCTGGAGAACATTCCAGAAATATGCTTCTGATGTTTGGCTGTGATTCAGCTTTAATAATAGCACTTGGTAGAGCTCCTTGTAGAACTGGGTCTTTTAAAAAATTGTTCCCAAGCTTTAGTGGTCATTCAGCAAAATAGGAAGAAGCAAGAATTGTCTGTTGAGAACATTTCATATTAGAACATTGCCCATTAGTACGTAAGAAGTGTGCCTCGGAGACAGGAATATGCCCCTTGTTCTCTAGTGATGCTGGTTGGCAAGGCTGGTAGATGACCTTGCTCTTTCCATGGTTGATGGATTGAGCTTGCTTTATTTTATTTTATTTTATTTTTTGGGGGGGGGAGGGGTTATCAGCTCTGTATGAATTTCAGAACTTACCCAACCCCAGTCTCAAGTCAGCTGACGTGGCCACAGTGATTCATGCTACAGTACCCTCAAGGCCCAACTACTATAATGTTCTATAAATGGAGCCTAGTCTGAAAACTTCCATAGCTTCAGCATGCAGCAGTCTGTTTAGTAACAGGCTGGCTGCTAGATCCTATGTTCCCAGAGGTGGTACACATTTTGGGATTGGTTACAGATATGTTTCCGGCATCAGGGACGCTGGGTCTAACATTTCAAGCTCTTTACATCCTAGGGCCAACAGACCTGATGAATCCTCTCTCCCTATATTAATCCCTACCAGAGCACGGTTCTTCTCACCACCTGCTCTCTGTCACCTCTCCCAGGATGCCATGCTTGGCTACTGCTTGGGTGAGAACCTTCTCAGTAGTAGGATTTAGGAAATAGAATAGCTTCTTAGAGCAAATAAGCAAGGCTCCTAGTCTACTTTTGGACAGCCTGTAGAGATGAACAGTTCAAGAGAGATTTCAGGGCCTCCTAAGAGGCAAGTATGCTTGGCATCTCTAGAGGCAAAGATGGTTCTTAGTTACAGCCATGAAGATTTTATGCTGCTTATATTTATACTTGCTTGGGCTTATTGTTAAACTACTGCATTATTGCTTTCACTTTTGTAATCGTGTCTCTTGGTTCCCACTTTAGTTTGGAAGGAAAGTAGGGTATAAATATTTTAATGAGCGACTTTTAGCAGTGGCATTTCACCCGGGAGTTCTGTTATGTGTTAGACTTTCTGCTCGACACAGATAATTCTTTTAAACAAAGCTATGTCTGGAAAATCCTTTCAGCATGTATTCCATTTATCTTGGGGACTGTCTACAAAAGAGTATGTGACAATATGTCAAAAATCAAATCACTATAGCTATTCCCAAATCATCACCGTTCTGCTGGTTTAGTATCAGATCCCTCAAACCAACAGCAGTGACAAACTAATGCTGTTACTAGTCATTGCTAAGATTATTTCAAACAGCATGCTACCCAAAACAAGTGAAGTTGCAGATGTTCCACTGACCCGGATGAAAATCTCAACAAGCCATAAAGTAGTAATCTTTTTTTCCCTCTCCACGTGACTTTGCATAGCTTTATTATGAAGATGAAAAAAGAGAAGAGATATACCAGATATGCACCCAGTCTACATTGTTGCAAGCATTGCAACTCCAAAGGTGAGATGCTGAACTGAGATCTGCATAACACTCATTGATCGACAAAGTGAGAAGAGTGCTGTATCAAAGGATCAGAGCTCACAGACTCTTCAGTCAGAGGGCTGTTTTATCTAGGGGGACTCTCTGATTTGGGTTCAGCAGGTCCTGCTGTTAATAAGTATGTCATGGGGAATATGAAAGCCCTCTTATACATAAAAATTACAACAAAATTGTAAACATATTTAAAAGGTAAGTTAATTCATCTCAGTTTGTCTCACGGTGGGGCCAGCTCTAGACTGGCAGTGACCTAACTGCATGGCCCCTGTATTGGCAGGCGGCTTGCATTTTTGGTTGCAAATCAGATACTAAAGTTAAGGAGAAGAAATTTGTGCAGTTGTGCCTAGTTGATCCTCAGGATTCTCCATACCAGGGCACTCACTCATCTTCCTACTGAGGTTGCTTATTAATTGACACATTCATATGAAGTTGTATCTGTCTTAAGATTACAAAGCAGGCTACTGATCTGGCATAAGAGGTAACAGTAATATCGTCCATTAAGCAAAAAACAAATATTACACCTTCAGTGTCTACAAAACATACACAAGAAAGAGCCATTATAAAAAGGCTGTCTCAGTTTTGGATGAACAGTGAAGAAGATAGCCACTGTTCATGTTTTGTTTTGTTTTTACAGATACTTCGTGAAAGCTGGGACTCCTACTTTTTTGGTTTTAGTAAAATGTGCGCCTTTTTCTAAACACTACTTTCTGGGGAAGAAAGTTCACTGGCTTAAGTGAGTGAATATGAACTTCTTAAAAAAGAACGAGAACAGCCCATGCTGTGACAACCTCCCGTTAACTTTCCATACTGGGAACATCTTGTACCTGTGTGCTCTACTGTTCTGCCATCACAGTGACAGTTGCCCAGAACGTGTCCTGCCAGTCTCCTAGGAAGGAATGTGAAAGTCTAATGAGGCATTAACCAGGCTGCAAAACCGGAATCAGCATTTATTACAATTCTGCATTTTACAATATAGGAGTGCTTACCTGATTTTCAGATGAAGAATCTGGTTCTCTCTCAAGGTGCTCAATGTGCTCTATTTCTGTTAATTTTATAATGGCATACCTTCAGACCAACCACAGGTGTCGATCGGTAATTATATAGCTGTATCTAAACATTTAAAATATACCTTCTGAAATAAATCTATGTCTTATATGTACCTATTAATTCATTTACTGGCTTCCGTAACCTCTCATTTTAATAACCTACTTTATTTGCAAGTAATATTTATTAGTAAGGCACCTTGTAAAGTGCTGCAGCTGTGGTACTTATTTGATGGATCAGGGCGAGCACTTTTTGTTTGTGAGAGATTTATTTGAAAGGTTCTGCCCTGTCCTGAACAGTACGTTTTAACAAATTGATCATTTTCCCACCTTGAAATATTTCTTATAGTACAGTGCTGGGATACACAGCTTTGATATGATATTCCCTGATATGTCCTGCTGGAAAGGGGCACACCAGGAACTAGATCTGAGATAGCCAACTTTATTTGATAGGGCAGCTGTATCCTGTAAATTATGTAGTAGAGGGAGGAGAGAGGCATTTTATCACACCAGCCAACACTACCCTGAATGGTCAATATCCATAATAAAGCTTATCTAGGCATGTTAGTTTTTTTCCCAGGCCAGATTCCAGGGGTGTCACATACAGACCCTTCAAAGAAACAGAACATTAAAGTCTGCTTTACATGTAGAATTTTTTTCTTATTGGTGAAACTGTGCAAACATTTTTCATGCCTATGTATACCTAATTAGAAGCCTATGGCCTATTTGACTTGAAAGAGATTTTTAGATACATTTAAAACTCATCCAGTTAGAGAATTTAAAAAAAACCCAGTAATTTTAATATAAGATGCTTGCATCTGGAAACAGCTTTGCAGTCATTACTGTAACTGTATTTAGCTTCCAAACTAGTAAGGCTGTATTCCAGTCCCTGCTATAGTAGAAACCACCTTTCGGATAGGAAGACCATCCACCTCTACAGAAGATACATAATACATTTTTTCTCATCGTATAGTAAACATAGCTTATTAAATTGTAGTTAGGTGAGGAACTGGGCTGTAATTATTTCAAAACATAACTTTAAGGGACAAAGGAAAAGATCTCTTTCATTATGGCATTTTCATACAATAATTATCACTCTGCAAAGGCTGTATCTGTTCTATACATTTACTTATGAAGGCAAAACTGTTCCTTGATCAGTTCTGGTTTTTCTAGGTTGTTGAACTTTCATAAACAAGTAGCCTGTTCAGTAGTAGTGATGGACATCCACTAGATTTATAACATCCACTAGAAACTAGAGTTATAGTAAAAAGGCAGCTAGTAGAGGGATTTCCAGAAAATGATTATTCAGAGATTTCTGTGGCAAAGAATGCCAAGAATGTGGTGATCTCAGTGTTCTTCAATTGTTGTATGCAATTTGGATTAAACTACTGTAGTCCATATTTTCATAGTTCTTAACTGCATCCTCCTGCAGAGCCTGAGTTATTGTGTGGGTGTGTGGCCCATAGGATTATAGTGTTGAAAGATGAGCAGCCATATAGTAGAGACTCAAGCCATTACAAGCCATGCAGCACAGATTACAGAGTGAAGAGAAGCCGTGGTAGATTTTCAGTTTATGACTCAACTCCTTGTAGGCAGAATCCAGTTCTCGCAGTTGTACGACTGATTTGTTTAAGGACAAACCAACATCTCCTAGACCATAGCTTTGCTCTATCAGATGCATTTCAGCCATAATATCTGAAGTCACTTGCCCGAACCATTGTGCATTTAGGGCAGCAACTGAGACACAAACGAAGAAGACAGTGATCTGGAAAGGAAAAGCAGTTAAGTTGTGATTATTTTTGTCAACAGTGTAAACCATTTGTTTTCAACTAGGCAAACTGTCTTCCTTCAGAATTATTTGGCTTTATTGCTAGCAGTAGCAACTGGCCAGCTGCCCTCCGTTCCTGCATTGTTAAGTAGCCACACAATAAGCTGATGCAGTGATTCCCTAATATAACACCCATTAATGAGTTTCCTGGCGCTTGCTTTCTTCTTTGTATCTTTGGGACAAAGAACAGATAAGAAGCGAAAACCCCCAGACTGGGTGACTAGCAATAAGTCCAGCCTGTCAGGGAGAGGCATGTGCCCTGGGCTTGCCCATAAACACAGATGCTCTGTCTCTGGGCAATCTGGCAACTTCTTGTCATAGCTGCATGAAGAGCAACCCCTCCCCTTTGTTTGGAAATTGAAAGCAAATTATATCTCTTCCCTAAACAAAAAGCAAATCCTGGATCTTTTCTTCCAGTTCCTCAGAGCAGGAGGTGCTTCAGAAGATCCCAGGAAGGGTCGTCTTTGTGGCCGCTGAAAGTGCTCATGCCAGAGGGTGCGGACACTTGCCCGGGAACCTCCAGACATTTTGCGTCTTCCTGTGGTGGTCATTTGGCCACTGACCCTGCCCCCCAAAGCAGTCACTACCCTTTCTCAAAAGTTTAGCAATCCTTGAATGAATGGATGACTCCTATCATTGTGATTTTAGTCAGGATTTATGCTGATGATGCTTCAGAGTTAATTGCTCCATGCCATTGCAAAAAGAAGCCACCAAACCTCTGCTGAGCAGAGCAAGAGTAACAGCGCATTACAGCAGGTGTATTAATATACTCACAATGTGGTTAGAACCGAACACTTTAATAGGGAACTTGCTACCTGCATGGATTCTTCCTCACTGAGCAGCTCGCTGGGGTGACACATAGCAAAGATGGTCAGGTTGATGAAAGCACAAGCAGAACCAATGTGGTAGTAATATGGGAAGAGGCGACTCTGAATGAAGCCCAATGTGTGTGGTGGGAGATTGCTGCCCATCACGAAGCCTGAAAAAGAAACCACATACACAGGGTTTCCCTAAAAGGTCTTGGTTACAGAATAAGCGAATATACACAGGGTTTCCCTAATTTGTCTCCAAACTCATGGCAGAAACTGAGCTTCCTTAAGTTTTTGATTACATAGTACCCAAAGGATTGCCATGCCATACTTCTACCTTCACATATTCTTACCTATCTGAACTCTCTTGCTATCAGGAAATATAGACCCTCCATTCTAACTTCATCAATCCATAGTTTATTCAGCCATCCCCTCAATGTCATACATGGACTGTATATTTCACAGCAGCGCCGTTTCTCCAAACACTTTGAAAGTCTGGACATAGTTCATTCTGAGAAAGCCCTTTAATCAGTTTTGCCTCTGAGTTTTTATCTATGAGGCCCATGGGGAAAGGGTAAGAATGGAGTCCAACCTACTAGATATAAAAGTGACCCAGATCTGCATTCCCCAGGAAGTTGACAGGAAAACCAAATGAAGTGTTTTCACTACAGTTGAGGGACTGGCATCTGCAGACATGGCCCTCCGCGGCAGATGGTCACTTGCAGCTCAAGATTCTTTGGCCCAGTCTCACTGTGGGAGGCTGCTCAGGTTGCGCTCTATTCCTCCACCAATTTATACTGAAAAGGCACAAGAAAGTCATTGTTGCTTTAAATGATACTTCACATGGGGAGGGGGGATACCAGTAACATAGTTTCCTAGAGGTATAAGTGCCCAAGGGTTGCAAATCCCTTCTTGGATGTTTTGAGGGAATGAAACATTTCTAATTCTATACAGCAAAATTCAGACTCTAGTCTCCCTAAAGAAATCCCCTTTCATATATCTGTGAACATGCATGCCCAGGAACAGGAATAGCCACATTTATGTTTTTTTAAAGAGATTTAAGCCAATATCATTGGCATAGAATTGGAGTCACTGTGCATGGACAGGTAATTGTGAGTTTCCTGCATTTTGCAGGGGGTTGGACTAGATGAACCTGGAGGTCCCTTCCAACTCTGATTCTATATAGAGCAGGCTTTCTCAACCAGGGTTTTGTGAAACCCTGTGGATTCTCGACAGCGTTCAGAGGGTTTCTTGAATGGGTGGGAGTTAATGTTGATATATGTTTTAAAATCTGTTAAAACATTTATCAGGTGATATGACCATATATCATCATGTTAACCCATCCACCCCTCCCAAAATGGCCAATGATGGGCCTGGAGGAGGTGTGAAGGGGAGGGGTCCCAGGTGGGCATGTACACAGCTATGTTTCCCAACCATATTCTGTTCCATTGTGTCACTTCTGGGGTAAGCCTGAAGAATGTTTCAAGGTGTTCTTAATGGTAAAAAAGTTGAGAAAGGCTCATCTAGAACCATTAGCTTCCACAAGACATTAACCGATGATTGTCTGGAATGTAACCTGCATACTTTAGTACAAGTGCTCAATGGAGGGAAATAGTATTTATTCAAACTATTAGACGTTATCACTGAAAGTGTCTCTATACCAGCCTTTCTCAACTTTTTTTTACCATTGAGAAACCCCTGAAACATTCTTCAGGCTTCAAGAAACCCCAGGAGTGGCACGTTCATGCAGAACGTAATTGGGAAGCATAGCTGTGTGTATATGCCCACTTGGGGCCCCTCCCCTTCCCCACCCAGACCCAACATTGGCCATATTGGGAGGGAGTGGGTTGACATGACCATATACGGTCAATCACCTGATAAACATTTAACAAATGTTTAAAATATTTTTACAATTAATTAACTTCCACCCATTTGGGAAACCCTTTCAGGGCCATCAAGAAACCTGGGTTGAGAAACCCTGGTTTATTGTCAGAGTGGTAGCTATGGTTTTTGTAATATACAATGAAGGCGGGTCACATCTCCAGAAATCCAGGCCAGTTTACTTCCTTTATTGCCTACATTCAGACTCAAGGCGAATTATAAAATATATAAAAAGCATATCTGACAATGAAATGTTATTGTGTGGGATCTGAAGAGAAACCAGAGTATGGGATTGTGTGTGTAAAGTGCTGTCAAGTTGCAGTCAACAGTGAAGGGTTTTCAAGGCAAGAAACTACTGGAGGTCATTTGCCGTTGCCTTCCAGTGACCCTGGAATTCCTGGGTGGTCTCCCGTCCTCCAAGGACTAACTAGGGCTCCTGGGATGTTTCTGTATTATAAGTTCTGCCAAAAGACAGAAGTCTGTTAAGTCTTCCTGACCACCATAGGCAGACCACTCTGCAAGATGGGAGTCAACACAGATAATATGTGTGAAAGGGCATTGTTTTTTTAAAATTATATATAAGCATTTACAGAAAGATAGAAGAAAAAAAAAGAAACAACCAGCTGTCAGAATAATCACTGACACATGTAAAAGCACAATCCGTTCTTGTCTTAAAAAGTAAATACTCATTTCCCATCGCATAAGTTAAAAAGAAAAAGAAACAACCAGCTAGCCAAATAATTACTGATACATGTGAAAGTATAGTTTGCCATCCTCTTATAACATACATATTCAGTTCCCATCGCATATTAGTCCTAACGTAAAAGTTATTGCCGTCTTTCTTAGCAAAGTAATTGTTGATACATATGAGAGTATAATCTATTATTATCTTAAGTAATATAAAGTCAGTTCCCTTCGTATGTTGGCCCTAACCTAAGAGTTACTGCTGTCTTTCCCATGAAAAGCCAAGTAAATGCTCCACTGTTCATCACATTCTTCAGGTGGTCACAGAAGATGGAATTGTGCTCTTTTCCATGATGTATCTGCTAGCAGGTCTTGAAGTATTTGTGTTTCTTGATCCACCAAACTCAGCGGTATCGCCTGATGGTTTCTGTGTAGAGTATTTCTAGCAGCCTTACTGTCAGGGCCCATAACAATGTCTCTTGGTTGCTTCTTGCGTGCAGTCGCCTTTGAATAGACTCTGTATACTTTATCAATCCGAATCTCTTCCTCCTCTAAGTAGTCTTCCGGGCTTTTTGTGATTTCCTTCCTTAGGTCTGTTTTCCCAAATTCTTCTGAGACGTCTTTAATTTTAATGCTCCTAGCTTTGAGTTCTACTTCCAGAGTTCTCTCCCACCCCTGTTGTTTAACTTCCAGACATTGGATTCTCGTTTGGTGTGTTGCCAGCTGATTTGTGTTTTCATCAGCTGTTTTCTTCAAACCGTTGATTCTGTCTGAGAGCTCTTTCCTGGTGTCTTGAATTTCATTTTCAATCTTTTTGACTACTTTCAGTATCTCTACGTTGCCTTTGTTTAACAAATAAAACATCTGTGCGTTTGTTAGATTTTCCATTTCTGTGTAGAGTATGCAGTAACAGAGCGTCTCATGAGAGTTCGAGTGATCAGACGTTATCAGTTAAAAAAATCTCCGTGAAAGGGCATTGTTGACCATACTCATCTTCAAGGTGGCACCCATGGAAGACTGTCAGATGAGCAGTGAATCTTTTTTACTCTAAGGAGCCACAAAAAAACTTGTTTGTTTTTTGCCAAACTCTGAAAGTATAAGGCAAGCACAGTGCCCATTTCTAGCTATAGCGGTACCTATTTAAGTTCCAGGTAAACAATTTACCAGATCTGTGGACAATGGTATTTTCTTTTTCTAAATCTTGATATTGATGCTTTCTTAATAAACTGTAGAGATGTTTGGAAATAGCAATTTCCTTCTCCCAAATCTTCACCCCCATTTCCTATCCCCAGAAATTTCACTGCTGTTCCTAACTGACACCCTCCCTATGTTTTGGCTGCAGTTGGTAGCCAATTTGAAGTGGCCAGGAATAAATGCATCTAATTCAAACATTTATTTACACTGTTTGCAGTCTACCTTTCTGGGACTCAAGGCAGATTACATACAGTAAGTAAATCAATATAATCAACAGGGTGGTATGACCTATTGACAATTCAATAGGACTTTGTAGAAATATGGAACCAACCAGAAATCTAAACACAAAATTAGAGCATCTGAGAAGAAAGTTTGGAGTGAGAAGTGTAGAAAAGAATTCATGGTATGTGAGGTTTTTATAACTAATCACTAGTTATAAGTGGGGGAAGCTCAGCCAATCTAATAATGAAAACTTCAAATGAGAAGGATAAATAAACAGTTTGGAAGCTATAGTTAATTGTGAGGCTCTTTACTTCCTCTTTCAGCATAACCATAGAGAAGTTCTCCAAATTATCCAGCCAGCCAGCTCTCAGTGGAAAAGAGGCAGAAGCAAAGCTCTGCCTTCCCAAAGCCCCAGCAGACTCCTGTGCTACAAACACAAATTGTAGCTAAGATCACACTAGCCTATTCTTGAAAAATTACCAGCATTTGCAGCAGACAAGGTGTGGTTTGTCACAAACTGAAGAAATGGACACAATGTGTAGAAGATACTCGTCAATTTGTGAGACCAAATAACTTGTTTATTTCACAGGGAAATCAGAACATGTATAATTTATATAAGGCTGAAAAGAGAAAAATCTGTAATGTAGGCTTCAATAAAACCATTTTAAATTATATTTCTCATCCAAGAATCAATCCAGTTACACTCGAGGACAGTTGTTCAAATACATAACTATCATGCCAGTTTTTTTAACGATCAATACATCAAAACGTTTGATTCAAAAGCTACTTAAGAATCAAGACTCTACAGTTTTATCATAATGTGTTGAATTTATTCATTCTAACGCATACCTAAAATCCAGAGACATACTACCAAGCTAGAAAGGATTTCAGCCTGTGGCTGATGTTTTATGAACAGCTCTGTTAGCCTCTGCAAATATTTAAACTTAATAAGGTTCTGTTTGCAGAAGTACTCATCTAAATGGGAGTCAATAGACATCTTGTAATTGGAAAACAGTATCTCAAGGAAAGGTATGAATTGGCTCCACTTAGTACAAAAAGCTATTCCTACTCAAGCGGCAATGAGCCAAACATCACCACTGTCAGCAAATAATTCTCAACTTCTTTTCAGAAATGCAACTTTATCATCCATCAAATATCCATTTGTGGCAATCAATGCCACATAATCTAGAAGTCACCTTTGAAGGATACCTATTGCAGGCAAACAACCTGATAAGCCAAATACCAGGCAACTTCCCCTGTATGAGAGTATCAGAAAGTTCTATAACTTTATGGTTACTTCTCTAGTTTTCATATTTTTTGGCTTCCAATTTTTGATACTGATGTTTTTAGAATGTTATACTGATTTTACCGTTGTGTATCTGTAAGGGTTTTTAATGATATTATCCTATATTGCTGCTAGCTGTTACAAGGTATTCAATGTGTTTAAATCTTGTTGTTCTACATCAAGCTTTCTCAACCAAGGTTTCATGACAGCTCTGGAAGGATTTCCAGAATGGGTGGGAGAATTGTGTGTGTGTGTATGTTTGGTGTAGTGGTTAGGAGTGCGGACTTCTAATCTGGCATGCCGGGTTCGATTCTCCACTCCCCCACATGCAGCCAGCTGGGTGACCTTGGGCTCGCCACGGCACTGATAAAACTGTTCTGACCGGGCAGTGATATCAGGGCTCTCTCAGCCTCACCCACCCCACAGGGTGTCTGTTGTGGGGAGAGGAATGGAAGGCGACTGTAAGCTGCTTTGAGCCTCCTTCGGGTAGGGAAAAGCGGCATATAAGAACCAACTCTTCTTCTTCTTCTTCTAATTTGTTAAAAATTAATCAGATGATATGACCATATATGGTCATGTCACCTCACCCCCCCCCCCAATGGCCAATGTGGGTTAAAGCTGGGTGAAAGAAAGAAGTTGTGGATTTTAAAAGCTTTGAATCAAGTTCAAAGAGGCACTTGGGCATTTCTTTCCAACTAGAGGATGGTGTTGCACTTTTTCCACACTCAAGACTACGGCTTAGTTATATTGTCATACAAACAAACATGTCTAAAATGATCCTTACAGATTGGAAGCAGATTTACCTTTATATTTCTTGTTAGAAATGAGGCACACCAATTGCAAAGCAGACCAACAATGGTTGTTTTGTAATAGCAATTGTCAGACACACCCGTACAAACAGCACAAGAGGCAAAAAAGTTATTTCAATGCCACTCCAAATATTTCCCTTATCAAACCAGAGTATCTGGCCCTCCTTGATTCTGTACTGGCAGGACAAAAATATTCACAATAGGCTCCAACTCCCTTTGTAGGCTTGGATTTAAACCATTTCACGGTCCTTTAATGACCCGGAATGCTGCCCTGCACGAAATAATAAGGGATTCCTAAAGCAAGCCTGTGGTGAATAATACGTCTCAAAAAGGTTCGGGCAGGCAACTGAAAAGTTTCAGTTTGAAGACCTGTCTTTCCCAACACAAAACAGCCCAGATATTTAGACATCACTTTTTCCCCAGTTGACACTCCACCTCAAATGCCACGATCCCCCAAATCTCCAGAGCCTCCCAATATCCTAGCCATTCTGTTAGACCAGGTACCAAACCCAGGAATGCGGCATCCCACCAGCAGGGAGCTCTGATCCGGCCCGTCAGAGTCCCAGAAGCGCTTGCAAACGGAGCCTCGGGCGCTGGAGAGAGCAGCTGGGCAAGGGGAAGCCGCCCCGCCCCGGCTTTGCGGCGGGAGCGCGGCGCGTGCCGGCAGGGGGCGCGCTACAAAGTGCCTTGGCCAAGCGGGCGGCGACGGCTTTGTGTGCGTGCGTGCGTGCGTGCGGGCTGGCGGGCGGGCTGGCGGGCGGGGGGTTGGCGGCTAGCTTGACCGCCGCTGAGCAACAGGGAAACGGGTGGCTGCGTGGGTGGCGCAAACCCGCACGCCCCTGACGGCTAGTGGGGAAGGGGGGAAGGGGGGGGTTGCAGACGCAAGAGGGCGGCATCGAGATCTCGGCTCCCACCCGCCTTAGCGCGCCCTCCTTACCTGGTTTCCGCGGGAGCCCGAGCTGAGCCCAACAGAGCGCTGCTGCCGCTGCACATTTGGCCGTCGCGACAGAGACCTCATCCCTCCCATCCACCCCCCCCTTCCCTCCCGAGATGGGGGGAACTCGGCCTGCGGCTGGAAGCCGGAAAGGGGAGTTGGATGGGTGGGCGGACGCTGGGCAGAGTACGGGGCCGCTTCGGCATGGCCATCTGGGTGGGCGGGGAAGACAGCCCGCTTCTCTTTCCTGGCCGGGCAAGAGCTCTGTGCCGCTCCGCTGATGACTGCCCGAAGCCCGCCTTTATTGCAATTTATTGAAAAGACGACCGCCTCTTTGGCTTCGCCGACGGGTTGCTCCGGGCTCCCCATTCGAAGAGGCTGAACCAGGATCTTTTCCTGTGCTTCCTTTCTGCATGGCCCTACGGAGATTTTGATACATGGCAAAACTTGAAACATTTCCATTTCTTGTACTGTATGTCCCTGTAGGATTGTAGTAGAGACCTGAAACTGTCCTTACATGTTTCACCAGGCATCAGAACCAGGTTTATATACAAACTAAGTAAGCTACAGTTAGGGTCTAAATATAAAACAATGTTCAACATTTTACTGATAATACAGTTTTGAGGAATGCTATGGAGCTTTTTATGTTTGATGTGGGTGAGGGAGGAGAGTGCAAAAGTTCACTTGAAACTCAACATCAAGAAAATGAAGATCATGGCATCCGGCCCTCTCAATTCCTGGCAAATAGATGGGGAAGAAATGGAGGTAGTGACAGATTTGATTTTCCTGGGCTTCAAGATCACTGTAGATGGGGACTGCAGCAAAGAAATTAAAAGACGCTTGCTCCTGGGGAGGAAAGCTATGGCAAATCTAGACCGCATCCTAAAAAGCAGAGACATCACCCTGCCAACAAAAATGTGTTTAATCAAGGCTTTGGTTTCCCCAGTTGCAATGTATGGCTGTGAAAGGAAGACCGAGCGTCAAAGAATTGAGATTTTTGAACTCTGGTGCTGGAGAAGACTCTTGCGAGTCCCTTGGACTGCAAGGCGAATAAACCGGTCAGTGCTAGAGGAGATCAGCCCTGCCTCCTCCTTAGAAGGCCAGATCCTGAAGATTAAACTCAAATACTTTGGCCACCTCACGAGAAGGAAGGACTCCCTGGAGAAGAGCCTAATGCTGGGAGCGATTGAGGGCAAAAGAAGAAGGGGACGACAGAGAATGAGGTGGCTGGATGGAGTCACTGAAGCAGTAGGTGCAAACTTAAATGGACTCCAAGGAATGCTAGAGGACAGGAAGACCTGGAGGATCATTATCCATGGGGTCGCAATGCCTTGGACATGACTTCGCACCTAACAACAACAATGACAGATGGAGCCTTTTAAACAACATAGTTTAGGGCCTGCCAATCTGGCCCTGCCAATAATGGCTGCATACATGATGGTCTTTAAAATTTTTGTTTGCATTTATAATCAGCCTCAACACGGCTCTGAAAGCTGGACCTCATAAAACAGGAGGCTTGTTGTTAATTTGGCAAGATGAATAGGTGACTATATTCAATAGTGTTATAAATTAGTTAGCCACAGCACTCATCTCAGTATGTCCTCTGACCCAGGCATTGTGCTTGAATGCCATGGATGGGCTGAGTTTATGGGTCAGTACTGATTTACAGATTTAAATCTGACATAGGTGTCAAGAAAAATTAAGCAAGTCTATGCCTAGATCCACTGATGTAACAGATCTTCCTAGTCTGCCACCTGCTGGCTGTTTTCCCCATCAAGTTGGCCCACCCAGCACCTACCAGAATGACATGGATCAGCAGTAACCGTTGTATATCTCACTTTATGGAACAGGCTTCCTGAGGAAGAGGGCCAAGAATCTTCAGGTGCCAATGCAAGGCCATGTTAGCTGCCAGGTCTTTTAATGGGGTATAGACTGCAGGTATTTTATATGCAAAAGGGGGCCATGGGGGATGTTTGCCTGTTTTAAATTATGTCATCCCAAATTGTAATTTGTAAGCTACCTTGAGTCACATGAAAAAGTGGAGCACAAATGTTTTAATTAAACCTTTTTCAAAATAATTGTGATATAGCCTTAAAGGTCAATACCAATACCTTGAACTTCACCCAGAAGCAGACTGGCAACCAGTGCAGCTGATGGAGCATCGGCTGAATGTGGGCCCTCCAAGGTGTTTTAGTGAGGACCCTAGCAACCATGTTTTGTACCAGCTGAATTCTCCAGTTCAACGCCAAGGGCAGGCTCATGTAGAGCGAGTTACAGAAGTCTAATCTGGAAGTGACCATTGCACAGATCACTGTGGTGCTAGTAGCCGAGCTTGGCAAAGATGGAAAAATGCCGTTCGGGCTATTTTTTTGCTCCCCATAGCAGCTGGGGCAGGTGTTAATTGCACGCTGTCCAGACATGGGAGCTGCGCTTCCTGATTCTACCCAGCCACAGGACCTCCGTCTTGGAGGGGGTGAGTTTCAGACGACTCTGCCTGAGCAACCCAGCCACTGCTTCCAAACATCTGGTGAATTTATCCAGGGGGGAGTCCGGCCAGCTGTCCATCAGTAGGTAGAGCTGGGTGCCATCCGCATATTGGTGACAACCCAGCCTATAGTCCCATAACTTCAGAATGCCATATAGTATTTTGATCTATCTTAAACAGGTAAAGAGTGATTACTTTTGAAAATGCTTCAAGAATTTTATAAGTCTTCTATTTATCAGAAACATCTGGATGTGGATATAAAGCAAGCATTAGATGAAGCATAATTTTAACAAAATGTGAGGAGATAGATAATGGTCTGCATGGACCTTGTAAGTCTAGATATGAAAGCCACTTATGCATGATTGTGCTCTTTTCAAGTAGTGGAGGAGGAATGCTATAAAATTTGAGAGCGAGAGGGAGACGGATGGCCCGAACTGTACATTTCAAGCCTTGAGAATAAATTCAGAGTGCTTCAAAGAATATTGTACAACAAAACCAAATGACATTACAGCTTGTCCCACTGCATTAAACAGCAGGTGGCAGCAGAAGGGCAGTTTTTGAGGAGAACTGTGAGTCTTGATACATGGTAGCCTTGGAAATTAATTAAATGGAACCTGCTCAAGAGCAGCCTCTCCAGGCCATCAATTTTAGGCCAAGCTTTATTTTATTCAGTTTGCCTGAAAGTACCACATGTAGATAGTCTTGTAGCATAAATTAAAAGAACAACCTTTGGGGTGACAGCTTTGAAGAAATATGTACAGCAATATATCTTGTTCCTGCTGGACATGTGTGCTGCATGATCAGTGTGGTAACACCAAGATTTATTTTTTTAAAGGGCCTCATGCTTCAACGTGCAATGGAGATGAGTTTGGTCCTTTAGCTATGAGCTGCTGTTTCAGTTTTAGGAACGATCTCTGTTTACTGCAACTGTTCATACATAAAGAGAATTTGCCAAGCTGGAACCATGCTGGTTTGATTCGTATCTTACTGTATTTTATTATTTTAGCATTGTAAACCACCACAAACCGGCTAGCCTGGGAGTGGCAGTAAGCAAAGCAAATCAATAAATAAAATGTTCTTATTTGGTTCGATGAAGTCTGTACAAGCATTGTAACTTGTTCCACACAGCCAAATGGCCACTGGGTTCCTCTGTCACACAGAGACACTGGGGCTTTCTAAACCTTGGAATAGCTGTGGGGGGAAATGTCAAATTCTGTAAACTCCAAAACAATCTGGCAGCATAATGGAACAATTTTAAGACCAGTTGGCCTAAGGTGGTGTGCATAATATTGTTTTGAACTGGATTAAATAATTTTATGTAGAAAAAATGTCAACTTGTATGGAAACTCCCCCCCCCCTTAGTTCCTTTTCTTTTGTTTCAGGTTTTGTCTTATATAGTCTTATGCATTTGGTCAGAACAGTAATGCATTATGATGGTTTATTTCCATATGTGTAATTTTTCTGTTGTGTTTTTCTATTGTGATTTTTGTTTATGTGTCTATGATTAGACTTGATATAAAAATAAAAAAATAAAAGACCATTTGGCCATATAATGAGCACTAAGGCATGTTGTCATTGCAGTCTAACCCATGTAGATGATTTGGGTATGTGAACTACTTCTGATGAGAATCTGGGGATCCATCCCTGTTTTCAGGTCAAGTAGTAGTAGAAGAAGAGTTGGTTCTTATATGCCGCTTACAGTCGCCTTCTCATTCCTCTCCCCACAACAGACACCCTGTGGGGTGGGTGAGGATGAGAGAGCCCTGATATCACTGCCCGGTCAGAACAGCCTTATCAGTACTATGGCAAGCTAAAGGTCATCCAGCTGGCTGCATGTGGAGGAGGAGCAGGGAATCAAACTCGGCTCACCAGATTAGAAGTAGAAACTGAACCCCTTTGTGAATGGGCATGGATCAGCAGTAGCCAAGCAGAAAATTATAGAAAGAAAGTGCTTGAGTACAGCAACTCTCTGTAAATATCTTACATGCACAGATCACTTCCTTTGTGAATGGGCTGCATGGCTGCAATCTGAATCAGCTTGAACCTGGTTGCCATGGTATTCATCAAATAAGTATAAGAGCACCTGAGGATCTGGCCCAGCCTACGTCCTGTAAGCCCAGCTTTGTCTTGGGATATGCTAAGCAAGCAAAGTGCTTAAGGGCTTTAGCAGGATTTGCAGAGGCAAGTCTCAGGGTTCCCCTATGTACAGTGGGATGAGCTCAACCGTTATGAGATCTGAACATCTGCGATTCCTAGTGAGTATGTAGCTAATGCTCTAATTTTAACTGAAGTTGTTCAGATGGATATAATCTCTTAATCTAATCAGAAATCTTAGTTATGTGAAAGTTAGTATTATTCTGTATTGGTTCATTTACAGTTCACAGTTTTTCCTTTGTAGTTTCATGTGTACGAGCATTTGTGTGTGCAATTCTGAAGACAGGAAGGATCATCCTTGAGTCAGCTTAGAACAGCTGCCTGTGCACACACCTGCCCCTCTGCTGTATCAAGTTCTTGGTGGGAGGGGTCATCTTCCTGCACTTGCAGGGACTGGAGAGAGAGACTTTGGCCGTAAAATACTGCCCTGCCTGCAGGACATGACAGGGAGGCGGGGCAGATTCTATATAAACTGAAGGACGCCTGCAAACGTATTCCTGACAAGTGGCTTCAAGAAAACCTTCTGTGATTATTTTAGACCATAAATTTGCCGATCAAGCAATCTGCCAGTATCAGGAAGAATCTTCTGCAAGGAGGGAATTGAAGGCAGTCCGATTATCTGGAGAAAAGACCACAAAGAAGTGCTAGGACAAAAAATCAAGTTGCTTAAAAGAAATGCTTGCAATATTAGAAAGCAACTCCTCCAAGGCTGCATACTATTTACAACTAATAATTCCAAGGCAATATTTCAGCACCACCTATAACAGATTATTGAAAGAAAGCACCTTTGGAGCTGCACTGGATTATTAAAAGATGTTTGCAGGAAGGAATTAAGATTAGAATTCTGAATTCTGGTTTTGTTAGGTTTTGGTTGAAATTTCATAATTCAGAATTCACCTTCTACCTTCATTTACCATCTCTGCTTATTTTTGGAAAGGCGCAGTAGTTTTCTAGACCAAGCTGCTAAGGAGCTGTTGTACGTTCAGAGCATTTTGCTTTCCACTATGAAGTGTCCTTCCGTTGGTGGGAAAGGAGCTGCAGCTGCTGGGATCTGTACTGTGGCCCTGATTTCTGCCTGCATCGCTCTCACTGTGCATCTGACAGTCAACAGGGACTCCCCTCCAGGTACTAAATCAAGCAAGCCAGAATTAATTGCAAACCCAGTGGGTGACACGGGGCTTCACACAGTGGCCATGATTGCATGGTTAGGCTTCACAGTTGTCGCTGTCATGCTGCCGAGGCAGGCCAATGCAGCAGGTGAGGCAGGGCTGTTCTAAGCACCTTGTCTGCATAATCCATATTGCATGAGGCAACTATGTGGAAAAGGGGGAGGCAAACGACATTAATATTATGCATCATGAAATCTGCCACATATCAGCTTGATAGACCGTAAGTACCTCACTGGAGTCAAGAACAATGATGTTGCAATTCAAGCTTGTAAAATGTTCTGTTTTGGATCATCTTAGGTTTATGCAGAAGCATGCAAATATTTTGGTTTATAATACTGTTCAACAGGAAGAAGATGGTGAACAAGAGTTCAGTACAATCTGAAAGTTTGCTGCCTTCTGCATCAATTAGTCCAATAAAATATAGCAGAAAGTTATTCCAGCCTAACAGGGACATTACTGGGACTGGATTAATCATGTGAACAATTAATTGGAGCAGATGGAAGCTAGGTGACAAAAAGGTAGCTGGGTTAATTGTGGGCTGGTGACTAGAATGTCTAATGAATGAGGGTCTGGAAGATACAGAGCTGAATTCCCACTCTGTCATGGAGGCCTGGTCTCAGCCTAGCCAACCTCACAGGGTTGTTGTGAGGATAAAATGGAGGACAGGAAAATAATCAAAGGTGTCAAAATCATTTATTACAAAGGCCAGATTTGACATACATTTTACTTTTTACAAAGTAACATTTACATTTATAAATGTTACATGCAAACTCAATTAATTATATTAGTTTTACTCAAAATAAAAACAAAAGCAATAGATTATTAGGAGTGCAAGCAAGTGATTTATGGAAGAATCTCTAAAAGCCCCAATAAATATATTTAATTATATGCAATACTGTTTTTCCCCAGGCAAACCCCAGTTCTGTGTGCCTGCTCCCACCGTTTGGTGTGGTGTGGTGGTGATAGCATCAGTCGCTCACCTCCACCCTTCCATGTATTGGCTTTGCCAGTCCTTGCTGGTTGGAGGAGACTAGCAATTTCCTGTTTCTTGACAGTGTTGACCACAGACACCTCATCATGTGCACTCCCTCCCCTGCTCCTCTGAATGTAAACTGTTCTGGGTTCCACCTGGCAAGATAATAGGGGATAGGTAACGTAAATGAATAAATCAAACACACCAATTTCTGTGAATTGAACCATCTACAGTCTTGCCAGATACCATCACCAGCCCATAGCCCTTCACAGATAGAATGCCTTTCTTTACCCATTCAGTGCTTACAATCTGAACAACACTGTGGCGTTGCAGATCGTGGATCTTCACCCATGTTTCTGAAGGTCCTAGATTAGGAATTCCAAAAACCAGTTAGAAAAGTAGAGCCAAGAGCTAAGGATGGCCACTGTGACATATCCAGATTGTGACACTTGGTTTCCTGGTTCAAAACCAGGACCCAGATTTCCCTTGAGCCACATGGTTCCCATTCATTCATATTAATCTTACAGTTCATAAGTTGTGAGATTTCACAGCATTCATTTAATTCATTCTCCTAGTTTTCATTTAATTCAAAACTCACAGCCATTCCGCACCGGGATCCATGTAGCAAATTGTTTGCTGAATGAAAAATCGCCATTTTAAATAGTGGAATTCGTTGTTATGCATACCTGCCTTTGTAGTGGAATCCAGTTGAGTTTCTATCATTTCCCACAGGGTTCCGGTCTCGGCAAAAATTGCTAGAAAGGAAGCGCTATTGCTGAGCTGTGTCCCGCCCTGGCCGTCAAGCAGCCAATGGACGGCCGTTATCATGCTCCCAAACAGCCCCTTTCCCTTTAAGGAAGGTTTTTTTAAAAAAATAAAACACATCCATTGCAAGGAATATGCGTTGATTCGTTGCAACGGAGAGACCCATCCAGCTAGCAAGTGATGTTTGAGCTGCCGTTTCATCATTGCCACGCTCCCCCCCAAGTGAAAAAGAAAAATCCCCCCTCACGGGCGCGATTTTCGGCCGAAAACAGTGTGAAAAATAAAGTGAAAATAAACCAGCAAATGGGCCTCTGCGATGCTTGTGCTTGGTGACTTTAAACAGAGGGACTGCAGCTGGGGAAGCCTCACTGGATAAACGAAGGCTTGCCGGTGCGTTGATCTCTGCTCGCTCGGAGAAAAAAAAATGGCGATCGCTTCGCCGGAAGATCAGAGGAGAGAGCCAGGGGGAGGGACTTTGCAGAAACCACAACAATGGTAACGCACAGAACTTTCCCGCTAGTGTTGCAGATTGGTTGCAGGAGTGTAGCGCTTTCCGGAGGGTGAATCCACTTTTGGGGATTTCCCTGAAAGCGCTACAACGAAGGACTTTTTGCGGATCGGTTTCAGGAGTGTTGCAGATTGTCAATGACGTTGTGCATAACGGCAAAACTGTAGCGATTTCAATTAGTAACCATTGTGCTATTTTGGACGAATGCGGAACGGCCCTCATTCTCATCATCTGTCAAGTACGGCTCATTAAATACATTTTGGACACTTCTTACTGAAATTAATAGGATACTATGTCCTACTACAACACACCATGTATCTTTGAATAGAGCATACACTGGAGAGGAGAGAGGGGCTAAGTTCAGATACAGCACAAACAGTGATTTGCACAGACTGTAATTTAGGCCCCACAGACTATAATTTAGGTCAAGAGCTTCCAAACTACTAGGCTACTCTTTAAGGGAGCTTGTTTGCTTTTGTTTAGTTCCTCCATTTCACTGTTCAAACTGGCCTCTGGGAGCAGAACTTTTCAGAAATCATGCCAAACCACAGTGAGCCCAAATCTACTTTCAGATTCTCTTTTCCCGACGAGTCACAAACACAGCTTGTCATCAACATGATTCCAGGCTGTAGTTAAGCTTCCATTCCCATGGTGTGCCATAAGGTCTGAGTTGATCCTGTAATATATTCTTCCTTTAGTCCATTGATATTTAGGCCTTGTTTTTATCAGGACCATGCCATATTTCCTTACAATTGCATATTTAGCTCTTTATCTTTCAGAATTTGCAGAGAAGCCAGACTTCAGCACTGGTGGAGACATGTTGGAATATCTGCTAAACCTGAGGAGAATAGACCAGAAGGATGGATTACTGGTCAGCTGGTACCATGCTGCAAACAGGAAGAGTGAGATGGAACAGGCCTTAAAAAGTAAGATTTTAGTTTTCTTCTCTACTTAGTAGGAAGACAGACCAGAAAGAAAACAAAATGTTGTACTTCAGTGCAAAAGTTTCTCCTAAACTGCAGAGTCTAATCCGAGTTCCAAGCTGCACATACAGTAATCGGACAAAAATATTCTAACTCTGCTTCAAGGAAAATAAGGCTTGCCATCTGAATGTAGCCTATACCTGAATAAACTCACATGTAATCACTGAATTATTCAAGAAGGCTTTTCTATGCAGGCAATAGAGTTGCTCTATACTAAGTGAATCATAAAGTTACTTGGATAAATAATTAAGTGCTATGGTCTGTCCCATTGTGTTTAGCTTGCTGAAACCAGTTCTGTTTTTAGATTTCTAACTGGTTCTACAACCCTAATTCAATTGTATGTCCTACCTTGTCAATTAGATTAACTCACTGTGTGTAATTTACCTTGAGAAAGGTTCACCAAGTGAGAAGATAGAGTATAAACAACATTTTCTAAAAAAATCTTCTCATATTGTATATAATTTACTTTTGCACCTCTTTCCTCGTTTTGCTTCTGCAAGTCACAGAGAGGGACAGGAAGCCATGAAGACCCACTCTTCAACATAAGCAGCCCTGATGGTGGAATTGCCAACTCTTCCCTGCCTACCAGTGGGGGACGGGGGTGTAGGGCTTTCAGACCCATGTTGGAAAACTCCTGGAGATTTGGGGGTAGAGCATGGGGAAGACAGGGACTTCAGTGGGGTACAATGTCATACAAATCTGCCCTCCAAAGCATCCATTTTCTCTAGGGGAACTGATCTTTGTAGTCTGGGGATTAGTTGTAATTCTGGGGGGGGGGGGGGGGGAAGACCCCAGGTTCCCACCTGGAGGCTGGCATCCCTATCTGCTGGGTCTCTCCTCACCTCTTTTTTGAGATTTTTCCAGATATTCACCCCAACTAGGGGTACAGAGGGCATAGAACATCAGGCAAGAGAAAGAACAGAACCAAAATGAACAAGGAGCCTGGGGAGAAGGGATGTTTGCTTAAAATTCCTTGCACCTGCAAAGAATGTGGGAATACTGTAGAAAGGAAAACCTATAATAAAATTACTTTCTCTTGCAAAAATCTGTTTGAAAATCAGATTTTCCCTCAGTTTCATTAATTCTTTAGTCTCCCCTCCCCCTTAATTCTGTCAAAGTCTGAACTGAGTTCAAACTCCCTAATCAAACCACAAAGCACCAAAATGATGAATATTACCCAATGGCACTAGTTTTCCCATTTGTTTTTGTTATAATGCCAAGAGCAGTGAACAAAACTTTTTGTTTCATTTTTCATTAGTTAGTATGCTTCTGATTGCCCATCTCCTTGGCTGCACAAAGCAATTATCTACAATTTTTCAAGCTTATAGAACAAAGTTTGAATCCAGTATCACCTTTTAGACCAAATTTTAGTTCTGGGTATAAGCTTTCATGTGCATGCACACTTCTTCAGTGAAATAAGACTTAACAATTAAATATAAGTGTGTGTGTGGGGGGGGATTAGTTGCTAGGAAGGGCTAATTAAAATTGAGTAACCTGTAGGAGAGCATTTCAACTTCCGAGGGTACTCCGAGGACCTCAAAGCAGATATTTTATTGCAAAGGAATATTAGAAACAGACTGGAATGGGAGATTGCTGAAGTACAAGTTATTACAACACTCAGGACAATGTAAAGTTTTCCCGGTGAAATCTCATGCATTAGAATTAACATTTTTCATTATTGCATTTTTCCCCCATTCAAATTGTGCCTTTTCAAAACAATCACAGAATGGTTTCCTTCTTACCAAGGAAAAACATGTTTGAACTGAATGCAGCAAAGATGTTTCTAAACAAGTTTTACCTTTAGTTGCAAACATTACATTTGTTTTTTATCCCTAGTTTTACTGATATTTAATTTTATTCCACACCTATTGGATGGGGGGAGGAAGTTATAGCTAGAGATTTGTTTCTCATGGAACCCAGTGGAAGTGGGAAAAACAAACAAACAGAATAATTAAAACAAATACCTTTCAGGATTAATTTACCAAAACCAACTGAAACTTTAAAAGAAAAGGATTAAACCAAATTGTGGGCAGTATGTATATACTTAGGTATTTTTCCCCCCCTTTCCAATGAATAATTACCTCCACAACTGAAAAGTTCTGCTAAACTTTAACATCATTCTTGAGTTAATCATGACAGAAATCTGTAATGATAAGGGGGAAGAATGGCTCAGTCTGCAGAGATAAGAATGAGCAATTGATT
The DNA here is from genome assembly GCF_049243985.1 of Paroedura picta. Lineage (NCBI taxonomy): Eukaryota > Metazoa > Chordata > Lepidosauria > Squamata > Gekkonidae > Paroedura > Paroedura picta. Next base: position 80,150,454 of record NC_135372.1, read on the forward strand.
CAAGTTGCATGAGATAAAACAGCTCCGTCAACATGGAACACTCTGTTTTGTACAGCATTCTTGGCCTGAAGGAGTTTATCACCTTATAATAAGAAAATGAAGAGAAGAATAGCAAGCTCCAGAAAGCTGGCGTGTAACTCTTCCTCTTACATATCAGTTTTACGCAGTCTTCCCAAATACAACTTGAGATATCTGAGAAGTCATCTTATTGGGGGACATTTGAAAACTTTCCTGATAGAGGAAGTGGAATAGAGAGGTTTCCCCTAAGATGCCCTTCAGTTGGCAAGGTTACAGAATTGTCCAGGTAGAAGAACCACAAGTATACTGAAAGGAAAAAGAAAATCTATAGGCCTCCCCCCAAGAACAAGGGCAAATGTACATGGAGATCAAGAACCCAGTTATATGAATTTGTGTTGTAAGCAGAACTTTTTTTCCAGGAATCAAAGTTTGTTTGTCCTTCTTCTTTGGCATCAGCTGTATATAACTAGCTGAATACATATTCTATCTTTGCTTTACAAAGAATGCCTTGTTGGATGTTCTTGATCATATTTGCTAGAGTTATTAGGATAGAAAAGCAACCTTAGCTAATGCAAACTATTTCATTTTTAATCACCCATCCTCCAAGGAGCTTAGGGCTGCATAGATGGTTCTCTTCTACTTTAGCCTTGGAACAGGTATAGTTAGTCTAACTAAGGGGCTTTCCGCACCGGGATCCTTGTAGCAAATTGTTTGCTGAACGAAAAATCACCATTTAAAATAGTGGAATTTGTCATTATGCATACCTGCCTTTGTAGTGGAATCCAGTTGCGTTTCTATCGTTTCCCACAGGTTTCCGGTCCCGGCAAAAATCGCTAGAAAAGAAGCGCTATTGCCGAGCTCGTCCCGCCCCTGGCCATCAAGCAGCCAATGGGCGGCCGTTAGCATGCTCCCAAGCAGCCCCTTTCCCTTTAAGAAAGGTTTTTTTTTTTAAACACACCCGTTGCAACGAATCTGCGTTGATTCGTTGTAACGGAGAGACCCATCCAGCTGGCAGGTGTGTTTGAGCTGCCGTTTCATCGTTGCCACGCTCCCCCCGAGTGAAAAAAAAAATCCCCCCCCTCACGGGCGCGATTTTCGGCCGAAAACAGTGTGAAAAATAAAGGGAAAATACATCAGCAAACGGGCTTCTCTGTTGTTTGTGCTTAGTGACTAAACAGCTCTGGGGAGGGACTGAAGCCGGGGAAGCCTCTAAACGGAGGCTCGCCGGTGCGTTGATCTCCGCTCGCTCGGAGAAAAAAAAATGGCGATCGCTTCGCCGGAAGATCAGAGGAGAGAGCCAGGGGGAGGGACTTTGTAGAAACCACAACAATGGTAATGCACAGAACTTTCCCGCTAGTGTTGCAGATTGGTTGCAGGAGTGTAGCGCTTTCCGGAGGGTGAATCCACTTTTGGGGATTTCCCTGAAAGCGCTACAAGGAAGCGCTTTTTACGGATCGGTTTCAGGTGTGTGGCAGATTGTCAACAACGTTGTGCATAATGGCAAAACTGTAGCGTTTTCAATTGGCAACCATTGTGCGATTTTGAAGGAGTGCGGAAAGCCCCTAAGAGTGTTAACATAGCAGTGATTTTAACATAGATCTCCCCAGGCATTGTCCAACATGCTATTACACTATTGTGGCTTTGGTATATGCTTTAAAATACAATGTTTTTCATAGTTGAAATTTGAATGTTTCTAGATTTTGACTTTGTACTTTGCTGGATCTTTCAGAATCATAATTTGAAATGGTCCTTTTGGGCAAAATCTTCCCATAGCAAGTTGTCATTATATGCAGGCTTTCTGCACTTTGCATTGTGCATGCAGATGTGCATTTCTTTAAATATATCCAGAACATGACATCAGTCAAAGGAACCTTTGGATGGCCAAAGAATAAAAGGATTTCTAAAAGAAAATGGGAAAATGGCAGAGAAGCAAAATTAATTCTTTCCTTCTATGTTCACTGTGGAAAGAATGGGGCATGTACATAGACTAAAGTAACTAGGAAGTCTGAAAAACTGAGTGAAATTATTATGAGACAGGAGGTTCTAAAACAGACCTACTGGGGAAATTGAAAAGAGATAAATATCCAGGTCCTGATAGTATACAGCTGAGGGTTCTTGGGGTAAATCAAATGTAAGATTGTTCATCTACTAACCCATATAGTTCCCAGTTCCATTTATGTCTATCTCTTTCTGCCTGTCTGTCTTCTCTACTAACCCATATAGCATCACTAAAATTGGCCACTCTAATAGGAGACTGTGGATTAGCAAATGTTACACTGATTTTTAAAAAGGGGTCCAGATGAGAACCAGGAAATTAAGGCCAGTCAGCCTAATGTCTGTCCCAGGCAAATTAGTAAAAAATATTATCAACGAAAGAGTTATTAGGAAGGAAAATCAGCATGGCTATCACAAAGGATAGTCTTGCTTCATCATAGAATCATAGAGTTGGAAGGGACCTGATGGGTCATCTAGTCCAACCCCCTGCACTATGCAGGACACTCACTTCCCTATCGCTCATCTACTGTAACCTGCCACCCCTTTGCCTTCACAGAATCAGCCTCTCCGTCAGATGGCTATCTTGCCTCTGTTTAAAAATTTCCAAAGATGGAGAACCCACCACCTCCCGAGGAAGCCTGTTCCACTGAGAAACCGCTCTAACTGTCAGGAACTTCTTCCGGATGTTTAGATGGAATTTCTTTTGAATTAATTTCATCCCATTGATTCTGGTCTGTCCCTCTGAGGCAAGAGAGAACAATTCTGCTCCATCCTCCATATGGCAGCCTTTTAAATACTTGAAGATGGTTATCAGATCCCCTCTCAGTCGTCTCCTCTACAGGCTAAACAGACTAAGCTCCCCCAACCTTTCTTCATATGTCTTTCTTCATATGTCTTTCTTCATATGTCTCCAAACCCCTCAACATTTTTGTTGCCTTCCTCTGGACACGTTCCAGTGTCAACATCCCTCTTCAACTGGGGTGCCCAAAACTGAACACAGTATTCCAAGTGAGGCCGAACCAGAGCAGAGTACAGCTCTGGTTCAGCCTCATTTTGGAATTTTTTGAGAAAGTGAACAAGCGTGTGGATAAAGGTGAGGTTGCAGACATTATATACTTGGACTTTCAAAAAGCTTTTAATATGGTACCTTATGAAAGATTTCTGAGTAAGCTTAGCAGTAGTGGGATAAGAAGAAGATTCCTTTTATGGATTAGAAATTTATTAAACAAATAAAAGAACAATTCTCACAGTGGAGGGAAGTAAGCTGTAGTGGGTCCCACAAGGACCAGTACTGGGGCTAGTGGTATTTAATTTGTTCATATATTCTCATGAATTGGGGGTAAGCACTGTAATTGCCATATTTGCAGATGATACAAAATTATTTAGGCTGGTGCAAACCAAGGCTAACTATGAAGAGCTCTAGAAGGAACTCCATAAATTGAATGACAAATGAAATTTAATGTAGGTGTGCATTGGAATAAACAAATCTCAATCTAAACTTGCTGTGACTGAATTTGGACTTGGAGTTACAGTAGATGGCTCAATGAAAATGTCAACCCAATGTGTCACAGTTGTAAAAATGGCAAACTCTGATTGGGATTATTATGAAACTAGCAAGAAAGCCCATTGCAACCAGGAATGCAATGGGCACTAGGACACAGAGGACACCGGAAGGTGCAGATTTCTGTGTGTGTGTCTCTCTCTCCCTCTTGCTGTGTGTCTCTCGCAGCAGAAGGCATAGCAGGTAATCAGGGCTGGTTTGTAGGAGGGAAGAAGGGCTGGTGTGCAGTTTGGGGCAGCTCTCTGTCCCTGTCTCTGTCTCTTGCTCTCTCCCTCCATCGCAGCAGGGCTAGCTCTCTCTCTGTGTCTCTCTCTGTGGCAGCAGGAGCCATAGCAGGTAAATAGGGATCGTTCTTAGGAGGGAAGCAGGGCTGGTCAGCAGCTTGGGACAGCTCTCTGTCTCTCTCTGCCTCCCTTGCAGCAGGAGCGATAGGAGGGAATGAGGGCTCGTGTTCGGTCTGGCAGGGCTCTGTGTATGTCTCTCTGTCTCTGGCACGTCTGAGAGAAATGTGGCTAGCATCCAGGGAGGGAGCTGTAGGGGCAGGGCTAATCAGGGTGCAGCCCGCATTGCTGATTGGACCTATTCCAACTTGGCCCTATTCCAACTTGGACAGCCAGACATGTTCCACCCCCCAGACTGTTTCACAAATATATAGAGGAACCATGGATAAGGATAAACAACCAATATTATAATGCTCCTGCAATGTGGCCACATTTGGAATACTGTATGCTGTTCTGGTTACCACATCTTAAAAAAGACACTGCAGGACTGGAGAAAGTATGGAAGAGGAAAGGCTGAACACTTTTACATATACAAAAGAGATGACTAAGAGAGGACATGATATTTATATTTACATTTATGAATAGGACAAAGAGAATGGACAGAGAGAACTTTTTCTTCCTCTCTCAAAATACTAGAACTTGAGGGAAGCCAATTTAGTTGATGTGCAGTAGATTGCAGTAGATGGGGAAAAGGAAATACCACTGTGGGGTGGTAGGTGAATTTCCTCCAGGCTGAGCTGGATTCTGGAAACTTTTAGTGGAGGGGAGATCTCTTGGGTGTGAAATTAGGGTCACTGTGGGGTAAGCAGGTAGTTGTGAGTGTCCTGCAGAGTGCAGAGGGTTAGACTAGATGACCCAGGAGGTCCTTTCCAACTCTATGATTTTATGATTTTTTGAATTACTGAGTGAGTGAATAAAATGTGGAAGTTGCTGCTAGATGATGTTGGTATAAATAACGTTAGAAGGGAATTAGATAGGTTAATGTAGGTTAGGTCTATTACTGATTACTAGCCCTAGTGACTAAACTGAACTTCCATATTTAAAGGCAGTAAACCTTTGAATACCAGTGCCAGGAAGCAACATCAGGAAAGATCTAGTCTTCCATACCTATTGCTGGCCCTGGTTGGGTCCTGTGTGAGAGAGAAGATGCTGGATTTGATGGAGCTGGTCTGATCCAGCAGGGCTCTTATGTTCATGCATGCAGGTGATGCTATGATCTTGGAAGCCGATGTCACAATTGAAGGATACACCACACGCAATGAAACAGATAAACCCATCATGGCCCATCCTCCTGACATCTACAGTGATAACTCTCTACAGGAATGGTTGGAGGCCGTGCTGAATTCATCCGACAAAGGTATGCTTAGATCAGCTGAAGAGATGCTCATTGGCAGGAATGCAAACGATAAGATCCTGGCTTTTTCATTGCAAACTGATTTCATCTGAAGTGCTTCTTTGGTGTTTCCTTCCCTAGTATGGATAATGATATGGTCTTATATTAGGTTGCTTTCACAGCTACCTTGTAAAATAAATTAGGATGAAAGATTGTGATACCGCAACGAGCTTCGCCTCACAAGAATTTCTTCCTTTCCCAAACAGCTATCAAGCTAGATTTCAAAAGCATCAAGGCTGTTGGCCCATCTCTGGAAATCTTAGCCACAAAATCTTCTCAAGTGGCTATTGACAGGCCTGTGTGGCTAAATGCAGATATTCTGAAAGGTCCCAATGTGCCTCTTAACACGGCAGTCAATGCAAGCTTGTGAGTAAAGTGACCTTTGCTTATATTAGATTAGAGTGTATTTGCACTTCTTTGTTTCTGACAAAAATACCTTCAGCATTAGACCTCCAGACACACGTTATTTTACATAAAAGGCAATGATAACAAACTCCTACTCTTGGGTTGCCATCTCTCGGTTGGGAAACTCCTGAAGAGTTGGGGATGGAGCCAGTGGAGGACCACAGCGGGTTAAGCGTCAAAGCACCCTTTTTCTCTGAGGGAACTGAACTCTGTAGTCTAGGGATGGCCTGGAAACCCGGGGGATCCTCAGGCCTCACCTGGAGGCTGCAATGATGAAAAAAAATATGCAGAGCAAAAAAAAAGTATCAGGAAGTATTTTTAATTAATTTTTCATAATGGGAAAAATCTTCCCCCAGTTTTTTCCAATGTGTATCCATTTCAATTGTTCATAATAAATGTAATAAAAATAGAAAACAGTTTAATGACTTCTAGTAAAGTTGATTTTGACCTTTATAAAACTGTCTTCGGGACTTACATCTATGACAAAATTTAAAAAATAAATTTTTCAAATAAATATTTCCATATGAATGTATTATTGATATTACATAGTCGTTAGACTTCTTGCTATTTTTGTTAGATCTAAGCTAAAATCTAAGCCTTTTGCCTGGCCGTGCCCCAAGCCTCGTTTATTCAGATGTTGGGAGGAATGCAAATGGCTGATGTTATGTGTGAAGTTACAATTATATTGTGTTGCTGTCCTTAGATTCCTCTCACTCATCCAGGAGAAGTTCCCAAACTGCACCCTCTCCCCTGGTTGGACAACTCTTTATTTTCCTCTTTTCCCAAACAACACCTACACTCAGAAAATGGTTGAGGAAATGCATAGCCTTGTGGGGAACCTGCCGCAGCGAATCACCTTTCCTGTAAGAGCTGTCATGGCAAGGCCAGCCTGGCCTCATTTGAGCTGGCTTCTGACTCAATCTAATCGGTAAGAGATTGCCCTGTCAAATTCACTCTTTAGTTCCTGCTGAAGCAGAAAATATTTCAGCAGCCTTGGGTCTACAGGGACACTGAAAACCAGCAAATCATGGCCTAGTTCCTATGCAGCACAAGCAGAGTTGCACTAGAGGAGCCACGTCCCAAGGTGCCATCTCTCACTACCCAAATTGTGCTCCCATGGGTCAGCAGACTGAAAAGAGCAATATGGGGAGAAAACTGCAAGTCTGCAGTGGAAGGGTTGGCTCAGGAAAAATCTGCCTCCACAGATGCAAACCATTCTGACATAGTGGCTGCTGCTGCTGCACAGGGGGATTGCTACCTTTGGATCCAAAGCAACAGATGGTGGGGCTGCCCAAGTAGAACTGGTGATAGTTGAAATGCCAGATTGCCCAACACAAAACATGTGCAACTTCCTAAAGATGCTGCTAGACATGACAATGAGATATCCCTGGATGGCTCTCGCGTATTTTTTAAATTGTTAACGGAAGCCATGGGGCACTTCCACATCAGACTGTGACTTCAGGTGAAAGTGCTTCATGGTATTGCACCATGGTTGCAATTTGAATCTGATCTCTCTGCCGCCTGGCTGCTAACAAGTGTTAAAAGCCAAGGGAGATCCATTCACAGGTCTCTCACCATCATATCTAGTTTCTCCCTCAGACCTAATCTTCCTCATTGATCTCCCAGTGTTTTGTTTTTTTTATTGAAATTCAGGCACAGAGGGCTGCCAGGTTGCTCCGATCAATTATGGAAGGAGTAAAAATGTATCCCTTATTTCCCCAACACCATTTCCCCAGTCAAAAACCCTTGCCTGAAGCTATTAACTGCAATGAATACTTGTGTTGAATGCCCTTAGCTTCAGAGCTTGTGAGAATCTGTCCCTCATGGCAAAATGTCTCATTTTGATAGATACAGTCTGACTTTATGGCAAGGAAATACTGACCCAGTTACTGTAGAAGATCTCCTGTTTATCCGAGAGAATAGCCATCCTGAACAAATCTTTTATGACATTTATGATCCTGTTTTGTCTCAGTTCAAAGACAAGGCATGTGAGTATTAAATTTAACTTTTTGATTGCAAGACAAATCCCTCATCCAAGATAGAAGAATGTCAGTATGATATCATGAAATATCAGTAGAATATTTTGAGCACCCAAGTCCCGTAAACATGACTAACTCTTGAAGGCAACCAATACAACTGACTTCCAGGATGATCAGAGAATCACATCCAAGTAACTAGACAAGGAAGCTTTTGAGTCTATTAATAGAATATCTAGCATAAATACAAGGGCTAATAAAATCTGAGGATTTATCTAGGCTCATTTGCAAGGCTGAAATCCAATTTGCATTTTGAATTATCACTCTTAGTTAATTGCACCCAAACCACCAGGAACAACAGAAAGTTGCACCACAAACAGATTTCAGTTTAGAAATTTGGTGGCTAGAAATGAACATATTTTACCTGGGATTATTTTGAGAATGGGCCATTCCATACACAGACAGCAAGTCCCAATATTTGATGTTTAAGAGTTACATGTACCCAAAATGTTGATGGATCACTCATGGATCTCCCACAAAATGTATAAAGGATCATGCCAATGAATATGCCCTGCCGAATTTCCTTAGCCTCACTAAAGAGTGAGACTTTAGCCAAACCTAATCTTTCTTCAAAAAATCCTATGATCATTATTGTTTGAACAAGTATAAACTCTTAAGGTCTGTCAAAATTAGCCATGATGTCTTACAATATTAGAGAGCCTTCCATAGCTGATAAGGTTTAAATGTATGTTTAATCACATGCAGGTGGTATAGGATAGTAGCTAAGAGTTAGGGTCAAACTAGACCTTACAACTCTTTATAGCTGCTGAACCTGCTATTGTTTGTGTGGCAGGTTTCATTGTTTATGGGGGTTGTTAAAACATAAAGCGAGGCAATCCCCAACATGTTGGTTTGGGGCTTGGCTTCAACAGTTTTGTGAAAATTTTAAATCCTTCATCTTTCTTTTTCCCTTAAGATTTTTTTGCATCCTGGGGGCTCTACTCAGATCTGTGGCAGAAAAAACCTTCTCTGTACATGGCCTCATTTTGTGGATTTTTTAATCTGCATTCTGATCACTGATCATGATCAGGTTTAAATACAGATATTCTGATCTAATTTACAGGCCATTCAATAACACTGACTACCCAGCTGAGGTGGATTTAATTAGTCAAAATGCAAAGGATATTATTTTGGGTTATAAAAGCCACTTGGATTTTTTTTTAAGATGAACTACCAATATTTTGTCCTTTTGCTGCTCCAACAAATAGGAATGACACACCCAAAGTAGGGGGAGGTATTGTTATATCTGTATTGAGCAAAGTTTCAGAACTTCCATTTAATTTTGAGATAAGTAACATTTCCCATGAACTTAGGGGGCACAGTGAGAGATTTTTGATTGTCTCTGCAGAGCAATGGCTCCTGTTTGGGACATCTCACAGCAGTGATGTGGTTGCCTCCCTTTACTTTGAAGCTGGCTTGTTGATCAAAACATGGGCTCAATATTCACATTCAGAGCCAGGTTCAATCTAAATTTCAAATGGTAAATAATCATCACTGATATCAGAAGAGTAGCAGCATGTGTAGACAATTATTTTAGCCAACAGCATACCCTACAGGAGGGAAAGGGAGCTGATTTTACTTCTCTCTTTCCACAGTTAACTCTACAAGAAAGGTTCTAACTGGACACAGTTAGAACAATTATACCCACTGGATTCCAACAGACTTGTCATTGACTGAGGTGGGTGTAATGATAATGCTATCTATTCAAAGAGATTGCTCAGACCATTCGACTTGGCAGAATAGCCTCACCAAGTATGTAAAAGACAGACAGACCTGGAGTTGAAAATCTTAACAGGCTAATGAAACAATGATGAACCAACTTAATTCATCACATAAAGGGGGGGTAGGTCCTCAGGATATGGTCCCCAAGGCACATGATAAAGCACCCTCAAGCTGGCCTGGATTTGATCAGAACCTGCATGGGTGACCTCCTAAAAACCCTGTATCTTTCACCTTAAGCTCCATGATGGGAAGGTAGAAATACAAATGTAATAGCATGTAGAAACATAGAATACACAATATAGCAAATATCACAGAACAGAATATTATAAGCAGCGGCATCCAGCCTTTCCAGACCCAGAACTCGCCTCTACTCCCAACCTACAGTGAAACAACAGCAGTGTGTCATAGTCATAGAATGCTAATTCCATATGTACTAACACTGCTGCTATATTTTGTGGCACTCAGTCCTGGATGCCAGTTTTTACAGTCACCAATATGCTGCTACAATCAAAACATGATACATTTATATGGGCTTTGGTTGTCTTTACCTAAAGCCCTCTGCAGCATGGTGAAAGGAAGAAGTGAATTTGCACATGATTATGAAATAGATGACTCTTCATGACTAACACAAACTCAGGGTTTGGGTTTTTTTATGATGTTTGCTTGCCATTTATTTCAACAAATGTACATAATCTTGACCAGCAATGGAAGACAGACAAAGCCAAAATCAACAAACTTGATGGATGACCATAAAAGACCGATCTAGCAGCAAATAGAATGCACAGAAAAGTGATCATACATTTGGTCCAAATCTCTCTCAGGCTTGTACTGATCAAAAAATAATAGAAAGCATCTTTCAAGGAAGACTAAGGAAGTGACATTCATAAAGATTCATAAAGATTGTTGAAATTCTACTTGTTCCAATTCTCCTCACATGTGACATTATGTGACATCTTGCTGGATTTGTGTAAAGTGCATAGAAATAAAACAACCCAAGGTTTCAAGAAACAGATGCACTAGGCTGCACTCCAGTGCTCAGAATACACACCACCAAGCCAGGTGTAAAGGTCTGTAAACCCTTTCAATAAAGGATAATTCCTCCTATGAATTTTTCTATTGATGCTGTTGAATGTTAGTTTCCTGGGTACAAGGCACTTTAGAGGAAGTTTCACTTCTATTGATACAATATGAAAAAATATTTCCTGTACAGTTTTTAATTTTTTTTACTGATATAGCAGCTATTCTTCTGGATAAGGCAATGTGTCCATTTTAATATATCTCTTCATAATCAGATTTTCCTATCAATACAATAAAGGACTTCAGAAGAAGTCAAGACAGATACTAAAGATACACGTAATCCAAGAAAAATCTTCATGCCCTGCTTCCTGAATAGAGAAGGTACACAAACCTGTAAATTACATGTAAGATCCCAGTTGTTATTCTCCTGATTACTATTTCTCATTCTGATCGTAATCCAGTGAAGTGGTTCCCTACCACAAGCATGGGCTATGTTATTTATGTATTTGAACAAGACTGTTTCTGTCCTCTCACTAATACAAAAAGGTCACTTCAGTATTTACAGCCATGTTCATTAGGAGACATACAAGGATAAAAGTTCGTAGTTAAAGGTTCTGAAGTCTGACAGAGACATCATCTTTGTGCTTCTGGAGGAACTGCTCACAGGCTTGGAAGGTGGAGTGGAAACTCGAGGACAGCCCAGCAATGTTAGTTGTGATGTAGGCCAAAACATCTGGTGTGGCTTGGTTGTAATACGCCACCTGGAAAGCAATACATGTGGTCAGTTGCTTTCTAGATGAGCTAGCTGATTCCAAAATAAGGTGGGTTTCTGCTCAGCTGAGCTTGTGTAAAACATTGTTTTATGATGGGGTGAGGGGATTACCAGGACAGGCCATGGCATTATCTTGGAGTCGCTATTGTCAATAATTACTTTTTTACTCCAACGGGTGAGGGCACCATGGATATTCTGCTTTAAGCACCGACATGTCTCAAAGTATTGATGGATATTAAAGGTAAAGGTAAAGGTATCCCCTGTGCAAGCACCGGGTCATGTCTGACCCTTGGGGTGACGCCCTCTAGCGTTTTCATGGCAGACTCAGTACGGGGTGGTTTGCCAGTGCCTTTCCCAGTCATTACCGTTTACTCCCCAGCAAGCTGGGTACTCATTTTACCGACCTCGGAAAGATGGAAGGCTGAGTCAACCTTGAGCCGGCTGCTGGGATCGAACTCCCAACCTCATGGGCAGACAGCTTCAGACAGCATGTCGCTGCCTTACCACTCTGCGCCACAAGAGGCTCTATTGATGGATATTACAAGGATCCGAAAAGAGCAACTATCAAACGTATTGCAAACATTACGCAGGCAGCATGGCAAACCACTTGGCTGCCTTTCTGGATATGAAGCAGCATCTTTGTGGCTTGGGTCTGTTTTAAGATGTGTTAGAAGTGTAAACCTCAAACCATTTCTAGGAGAAGTATTCAGACAGAGACCTGGCTGCTCTACCATACTCCAGGAAGTCTAAACACTTACCTTGGTGAGCTCCTCTGTTTCCTGCCAAATACAGAAGCCAGAACATAAGATCTCTCCTCGAGTGTACTCTGGCTGTGCTGGTTGTGTTGGCAATGTGACAGACCTGAATGCTACAACATATGGATCACTGGAAGGAAAGGGAAATCTGGTTAGGGCAACTGCAATTAGCAGTATTTTTCCTCTGCTCTCAAACTGAAACAAGAACATCAGATCCTCAGGGTACTGACATGAAGGTAAGCTACTTGGGAACACGCTACTTGGGAACACTCAACCAATCAGAAACTATCCTAATCTTCAAAGCCTTTAGAAAAAGATTCTGAGAACTTTTCCACACCAGGAATTTGTCTGGTGGCGGGACAAATTCCTGGTTCCAGATGACATTGTGGCCGGTCTGGGGCCATTCCAAGACTCAGGCCTTTTGTGCCCCAGATGTCAGGTCTGGGTGGTGAGGAAAGGAAGGATTGGGCCATCTGGGCCCGGCTCCTCCCCACCCACGGCTGCTACTACATCATCCCGGAAGGGCCACAAAATGCCCCAGGCAGCTTCGCCGTGCTATACAGCACGGTGGAGCTGCTTGGAGCATTTTAAAAAATTCAATGCATCATTCTTAAAAATTAAAATCAGCCCCTGCAGTATGGCAGAAACTCGCTGGCCCGACTGCCTCATCTGGAGGCACAAATCTGGGGTCAGCCAGATCCAACAGGGAAAATGCTTCCCAGTACGGACTGGGGAAGAGGCGGGGCAAACACCCAGTGGCAGCCAAGTGGCACTGGTGTATAATGGGTCTGAAAGCCCATATGAGCCTTGAGATTACTTTGAGTGTCAGTAGCTGCTCTTGCAATTGGGGAGAAGTTCTTGCCAGCCTACCCTTTGCTGCAAGGTTCTCTTTGTGATGCTAAGACGACAAAGTCCTGAGGTTTGTTTTCCTTACTGATGGTTCGACTAATTACATGATAGATCATGTCATCTTTGTCCACTTGTTGTACCAATTCAGCGTCTCTGCAAAAAAGGAATTAATTTTTAAAACATAAATAAATCCCAGTAAATCAGAAATTATTTCTATGTAACTTCTCATAACCAACAAGAGGCTGCTTATGTGCTCAGTCAAAATAAAGGCAGATAGACTTTGGAGGTTTTGTGAAACAACTTAGGTTGTGTTGTACAAAATCCAGACAGAAACGACCACTGGACCAGGGCCAGGAAAGGGCAGCTCTTGATCAATCAGTAAATTCTGGACTGGTTTTGTGTCAGATCTCCATTGCCTATTAACTCAGAGCTTAACTCATGTCCACAGCAAACAACTGTGACTGACACTACCCTCTAGAGAAGTGGTCCCCAATCTTTTTATCACCGGGAACCACTCAATGCTTGACAATTTTACTGAGGCCCGGTGGGGGGGGTAGTTTACTCCTCTACTCTCAACCACTGCCCTAATGCTCTCTGATCGCTATGGTAATGTTTAAACATCCCTTCAAAATAAGATACAGACACGCCACAACAATGCATATAAGGCAGTGGTCCCCAACCTTTCTGAGGTTGGGGACCGGCAGGGCATCGGGGCGCGGCCCGCACGGGCCACGCCCACGCATCGGCCGTGCATCGGGCCGCACCCGTGGGCTGTGCCCACGGGCCGCGCCCACGCGTTGGGCCGCACCGTTGGGCCGCACCCGCATGCCGCGCCCACGGGTCGGGCCGCGCCCGCATGGGCGCGGCCGGCCCTGATTCCCTCTCCCTGCCCTCCCGCAGTAAGAAGCTTCCCGGGCCGCAAGCTTGCGGCCTGGGAAGTTTTTTACTGCGGGGGGGGGAGAGAGGGAGCCGCGGCCCGGTGCCATGGCCTTCGTGGCCCGGCACCGGGCCGCGGCCCGCAGGTTGGGGACCACTGATATAACCACTCTCTGCAATGAGATAGTCCCATCTGGGAGTGATGGGAGACAACCCGAAGTGTGACACCCGAAGTGTGTTGTAAAGGGCTGGGGGGGATGAAGTAAAGGGCCGGGGGGGGGGGAGAAGGCATCCTTCGGGGTCCACCTCCAATTAGTCAACGGACCACATGTGGTCCGCTGCCCACAGGTTGGGGGTCGCTACTCTAGAGGAACCCTTTTGCACAGTTATTTTACAGCTTGTTCCAAGTGAGGGGATGCATTCAGTTTGGTTTAGCTGGAAAAAAATACTAAAAAACCCCCAATGCTAGTGATGTTTTCTAAGCCAAATACAAATTAGAGAATATGTTTCAGCTATAACTGACTAAAATAACCTGAATAAAAGTCAATATTTCTAGTTCTTATTCAGGGCTGTTTAGCTATACCAGTCAGCTAGGGTGGTAGGAGCTCTCCATTCCTGTGGCCCCAGCTGATCCTCTCAGGTTTGTGTGCAGCCATGAGACATCTCTCCCCGACTCCATAAGACGGCTTATGTTGCCAGAGAGGCCACTGGAGACCTTCTTCTTCTTAAAGAAAGAGCAACTGGGACAACCTGCCTCTTGTATGAAGTACTTACTCGTAGTGCTCATCCCACTCACGCCTGTGTCTCATGTCCGAAAGCAGCAGGAAGGCCTGCTTTGCATCAATGCAGATTGTCATCTCTATTCTGATAGACAGGAACTTATCTTCCTCCAGCATATACATCTTGACCTTGGACAGTGCAAGCCAAGACTCAGTTAAAGCATCCCTAACAACGATGTTCTCAATTCTGGTTCAACAACAGGACAGATGAAGGGGTTTCATTGTCACAAGAGAAAGAGTACAAGTAAGAACACTTGCAAACTCCAAAGCCTCTTGTAGATTCAGCAAGGACTAAGGCTTAGTTGTCTGCCTGCCAAAGTCCCTGCAGTGACACCGTCTCTCTAGCTCAAGAAATACCTCATAGCAAGAGCCCAGCTAGATCAGTTCAAGGGGCCATCTGTTGCAGCACCCTGCTTCTCACAGGCTTTCCTATAGACCAGGGGTGGTCAAACTGTGGCTCTCCAGATGTCCATGGACTACCATTCCCATGAGCCCCTGCCAGCATTTGCTGGCAGGGGCTCATGGGAATGGTAGTCCATGGATATCTGGAGGGCCACAGTTTGACCACCTCTGCTATAGACTCTGACTCTGCCTGAGGGGAGAGGGCATTAAGGGGCAATTGTGTCAACAGCCTGGGCCATCTCCCTATTCCAGAGAGTGGTCAGAGCTGAAAAAGAACCCTCAGCTGCCAAGATGGAAAAATCCCCAAGCATTGACAGAGACCCATCAGGCACCTGGCATGGACCCTCTTAATGGGTGTAGCACCCCTGTGGAGGAAAGAGGAAGCAGCAAGTCTGAACTGCATCAGTGGCAAGGGAATGCAAAGGCACGCTGCCTCTCAACACCATTTAATCATCATGGCTAATGGTTAATGATGCACCCATTTTCCATGGACAGTTCTAAACCCCCTTAAAAGCCAATGAAAACACATTACTACTATTATCACCAAGCAGCAAGGAATTTAAACACCTGTTTTGAGAACTTAAGAGTACCAGCCTTGTGCAGTTCAGTATCTCCTTGTCCTCATCCTCCCACCATGGCAGTAGCACACATGCATTGCCTGGCATCCTCCTGTGAACCAAGATTCTTCCCCAATCCTCTGAAATGTCTAGAAGGCTCTGAAGCACCCCACCAGGATCCATATGGTGTGCAAGTCTCTCTCCCTCCCCTCCACCTTTCAGGCAGCCATATTGTAGCTGGCGGCAGAATCTCCCACTCTACTGCTACCTTAGTTCACTTTTCTCGCCCAGGTGGTCTCTGGAAATGGAGCATGGCAGACTCTGAAGTATGTGCAGAGCTTTGGAAGACATCAGTGGCTATACACGTCAGTTGATGTGGGGAACGGAACTCGCAAGGTCTTTCCAGACAGATCTCAGGACAGCAGGAGCCTTTCCGCTCAAGGCTTCACTTGTCCTCACATAATGGAAGGGGGCATGGGTAGCCTTAGTGCTGGGGGATAGCACACAATCTATTTCATAGTGCAGGATTCCCATAGTGCTGGAAGGAGCATATCCCAGCCTCAGCCAAAAACAAAAACACACACACAGCAGGGGAAAGACATTTTTGACATGACTGAGCATTAGAAATGGTAACAAGCAGGCAAGCCAGGGCACTTCAGTCTGTCTCACAACCCTGGAATGATGCTATCAGATAAGGGCCTGGGAGGCTGCCATGCATTCTCATAGTATGCCCCATTCCAAGAACTGGTTTCCCGGCAACTTAGTTTCACCACTGGAGGGATTGGGAACAGTCCTCCCCCTGGAGAAGGGTTTCCTAGGGTGACATCATCTGGACCATGCAGTGACAACTGTGTCTCTGCAAGGCAGTCACTGTGTCCAGACAGGTAAGAGGCTGAGCACTTGTGGGCAGAACTTTGAAAGCAGTATCTACCTTGTCTCTTTCGGAGTCAAGCATCCAGTTTGTTTTGGCAACTAAGGTCTTCAGTGCAGAAACATTGTTGTAACTCAGGTAAACCTGCATCAGAAAGCACAAAGAAGAGCAACACGTTGTGAGCAAGCTCCTGCTTTCTTTCTCTTTTCACTTGCCTCCACCTGGCACTTTCCCTTCTCTCCCCATTCCTCTTATCTCCAACTATAATCAACTGTAAAGGGCAGGTTATGGCCTTTAATGTATTGTGCAGCCCAGAATACACGTTTAAGTGCTTTAGGAATAAGCAGATAGGGAGGAAGATGTCTTTACAATGGTGCCTCAGGCTCTTTGCTACATATGGATTCTGCAGTTTGGGGCTATTTCACAATTATGAAATCTCAGGAAATGTAGTAGACTGTTAGCAGTTTTCATAGAATTTCTTCCCAAAGTATAGGAAGTGATAAAATGATAGGAGTGGGTGGCATCGTTCAAATTCAATAAGCCATTGTAATGTATTTAGATATTTAATATATACCCTGCTCTTCTCTCCAATATGGGTGCAAGCAGCTTACACACCGTCTCATCCTCACAGAAACAGCCTTGTAAAGTTTTGTGTGCTGCCAGCATATGCCTGGTTCAAGGCTACCCAATGAACTTCTACATTAAAGCAGAGATTTGAACCGAGGTTTCTCACATCTGTCTGGCACTCTAATCCAGGGATTGCCCACCAGAGTTCTGGGGAACCCTGGGGTTACACGGCCTTTCCCAGAAGTCTGGATGGACACTGACATCACTAGACATCATTGGAGCCCACTTTCCCTGTCGCTCTGCAGATCTAGTCTCTTTCTCCACAATGGAAACAGTAAATGATTGATTGATTGGCTGGCTCCTGCATCTTATTTCCATGCCCATTCTCTGAAGCACTTCCAGGGTTCCTCAAAGCCTGAAAAATATTTGAGGGGCTCCTCCATGGTCAAAAGGCTACTCTAATCATTACACCATATTGGTTGAGTTTGTATAGATCACAAATCTGAATCTCTGGATTGTTTCCTTTTGGAATAGATATTTCTTCACTGAAGAATGTAGAACGTAAGGGATATTAAGTATTCCTCACACTATAAAACTAAGATAATAAACAACATTTCTTCCCTGTGCTTAAAACAACTTTCTAGCTCAACTCAGAAGTCCTGATTTTGCATTTACATCCCTAAATGTTCTGGCACGACAGTATCTGAAGGACTGACTGGCGTTATCCAATCCTTTTCAGAGTGCCAAAACCCTATTCCAGGTCCCCAGTGAAAACAAGGTGACTGGCTACCAAGAGTATGGCCCTCTCAGCAGAAGCAGCCTCTCCATGGAACTCTGCCCCAGAGAAGATCCAAATAGCCTCCTTCTCCCGTTCCTTCTTTATAAATATCATGACCTTCCTTTTAAGGAAAGTGTTCATTAAGAGGGGTATCTGTATGTGCTGCTGCCAATGTAGTCAGAAAAGTGTTTATGTTTTGTTAATGTTATCTATAGTCCTCCTTTCTTACGCAACGTGAGCTAACACAGTCAACAGCATGGGATGGGCTTCCTAGGCTTTACTGCTCGTATTGTGATGGTATCTTATACATTACATTTTAACTCCTACAACTTGAAGGCCATATGTTAGGCCATATGCTAGGCAGCATGCATTTTAAACAACTACAAACAAATAAAATCAGGCATTCCTGCAAGCCAAATCTTCTAACTGGAATGACTAGCCAAGATTTCAGTGTATTTTCTACTTGCTGCAAGGTTCTCATTGCATACGTGATCAATTTTAAATGTCTAATTTTCCGAGGCACAGTCTGAAATTCCAGTATGGCTGAAAACTCATTACAGATTCCAGACTAGTGCTCCAAGGGCAGCTTGCATCCTGTCATTCCACTCCAAAATCACCGCAAAATACATCAGCCTAGCTTTGTCTTTGCTCAGGGGTGGCATTTTAGCTACTGCCCACAAGAGGGCCCTTGTCCTGAAGACAGCTGCAGCACAGAGAAGCTTTATGGAATTTCCATACTTTCTGTGGGCAGCCAGTAATCCTCTTTCAGACGCTACAAGAATGCCGTTTTTAGCCCCACATACCAGAAGGGGAAGGTGGGCTGCCATGTGGCTCACTGCAGAACTTTTATCTATTGGGGGGGGGGGGGGAAAGGGGAGGAGGTTTGCTACCTGGTAATCTTTTCTCTTGCATGGGGTCCTTTAAGGGCTCTTTCTGGAATTAGAGCTTAGAAACTTGCAATGGACCAGGAAAGCTAAAGAGCTACTTTACCTTATTACTTTGGTCCCAAGGCACAGACAAAGGCACCTCTGTATTCTTACAGGAAATGACGTATTTTCTGTAGAAAGTTAAAAAAAAAGATTTGGTTACTCTAACACTGATTGGCAACAAAGGTATTTAATATGTGCTTAAGTAAAGGATAAGACAGCCAAAGTGTTTTAAGTAACCTGCTTCAAAAACATCTTAAAACGAAGAATCCAAGTAAACCAGCATTTCCTGTTGCCAATAACTTGATTCAGATAGGGCCATTTCCCCATGGCCCTTAGTTTAGTGCTGTTGGAATTCCTTTTTTCCTGCTTCACCGTGGCATCATGGTGCATCCATGCATCTCCTGGGTTTTCCTCAGCTTTTCTCTGATCTTTCGCAAACCTTCTTTGCTGCAGAGCTTGGGGAAAGCTGCGGTAAAATATCTAGCCCCCTTTACTGCAAAGATCTCAGAGGAAGGAGTTGGAGGCCTACTTTTAAAAAATAAAATCTGAATATTCAGAGACTCTGTTATTCATACTTTTACAAAAGTACATCAATAATGTGCTATGCAATTGCTGATGTAAAAGAAAATTAGAAAAGCCCCAGTGGTCCAAGGAAAGGGGGGAGGGTGCTGCTGGGGACATGCGGCAGGGCAATGGAGGGGAAATCTGCCACGTGGAAGCCCTGTTGTTGCTGCTGCACTTTTAAGAGCAGGCATGGAGAAACCACTCAAGCCTGCAAACCATCACCCTTCAGAATGGACAAGATAATCATGTAGCCACAGTCAAGCTTAAATGCCCCAGGAACAACCTGTGAAGTGCCCGAAAGGAACATGTGTTATTCAGCAGTCCCCATGGGAAGATGACCCTTAGAGACTGAGGACTTGACTAGACATTACGTTTTCCACGTGTTCACGTACACTGCCTATATCTGTTTAATGGCTGATCCTGCCCAGAGTGAAGCAAAGGCATGAGGCAGCTGACAGTACTGTGCAGACTGCCAGTGAGTAGCAAGAGCAGATGGGCTAAAGAAGTGCAGGTGACCCAGAGCAACGAAGGCTACAAGGGATTTTTCTGGTGGGCAAAGCAGAGGCGGCAGTGGAGGCAAACAGAGAAGCTGTTAAGCCCGTAGGAAGTAGTGACTGTGGATGATGATGCTAAAGAGCATCCATTATGAACAGCATGGCCTGAGCAAGCATGCAGGGACTCCATCTGGGCCAGTGGGATGCCCTGAGATACTCCCTGCTCAGACTGGTACCTGATGACCTCAAAGTCCCTGAGCACACCCACAGTCACCAAGCCCAATGGCTCAACAACGGCACAAGGCACAAACATCCCCTGTTGTCCTTCCTGCTCAGCAACACCCACAATTCTCCAGCGCATCAACTCTGGCCACTTCCATCCTGGGAGCACACATGACACTATCAGCATTATTAAGGGCATTCTCTCTCACAGACGCATTTTAGCACTACAGGTGAAAAAGTACAGAAACTATATCCTGTTTGCCTGCAGTGTATTGCAGTCAAAATCTACTGCACTCACAATACAATACGTATATGTGCTACACATGCCTCCGGGTGTTTAATGACAATGATTACTGGTGCAGATCCTTCCTGCCTGTCGATGTATATGACAGAAGGGTCCCTTTGCCTAGATAAAGGATTCAAGTCTGAGGCAGCACAGAATGTCACGTCAGCACAGGAAACATCTTTGATATTAATATAGGCCTATTCTCAAACAAGTCTTTCTGCATATAAACAAACTGGAACTATTGTACTGAGTCAGGAGGCCAATGCCAGTGCGTATTATCCAATATTTGTTCATGGCCCAATACTAGTCTTGAACCCAAATGGTACAAAACGGCCTAGTGCTGACTGCAGGGCACAGGCAGTCACAAGACTTGCTTGTCCTTGGTTCTGTATCACTCCCATACAAAGTCATTTTCAGGGCCCCAGATAAGAAGCAGGGAGTTGACTGATAACCACTGATTGATGGCCTTTGAGATAACAGCACAACAGTAAAGAGGTGCAAGGTACCAAGTGAAGCACACAGGTCTCACCCTAAGTAGAGCTATTTTAGACATGGAGAATGTAAAGAAAAGAAGGTGGGACAAAGTTCACAGGTAAGTGGACCAGGGAAATAAAAGTGTGCACACATATACAAATGGAATCCTCCATGTTCTTTTCTGCACCACAACAAAAGTAGCACCCATGCAATAAGACAGCACCATCTGCTGTTCCACACATGGTTAGATAATGCACTTTCAATGCACTTTAGAGGTAGATTTTCTTGTTCAGCACAGGAAAATCCATCTGGAAAAGCACACTGAAAGTGTGCAGAATAGGCCCTAGTGAGGTATCAGTGCCTGTCAAGTACTTCATCTTATTTAAATTGTCAACCTCTGCAGAAGGCTCTGGGTTTTAAAAAATACATTTCATATACATATATATAATTTTTAGTGCTTTGCTTGTCAGGATATATTTCCTGGTTTTGTAGCCTGCAAGGCCAGCACTATCAGAATGTAAATAAAGCCCCCATTTTAGTGCAGAGTTTTAAGAATGCCTTTAAATCACATTTTTCACCAGAGTTCAGAATGCACCCCCTCCACTTGCAGCCTCCAGGTTGTTATATGAGCAGAGATGCAGCATGTCTGTTCTAGAGTAGCCAAATGCATTATTAACTCTTTGTGAACAGGTCAGTTTTTAATCAGTTTTTAATAACTTTTAAATTCGAAAGTATCTGCAATAGCAGAGACATTAGAAGGTGCTGTATGTTATTTTTGGTAGGCCACCAATGGAAAGCTAGTGCTAACACTGATGCCTTCACAAACTTTAAAACCCTGCTATCAATATCCTCTGTCAAGTAAAATCTACACAATCATTTACCGTATTTACCCGAAAGAAAAATACCCCTGAATATTGGAGGGTCTTAAGTTGTTTATTACTGTAATTTGTATGTGAACTGAAGATGCCTCCCTGTTTTTCTTGACAGCACATATGGGGAAAAACCTAGTCTTCCTCTAGGTAAATAGGCTATTTTGAAGTTGTTGCCATTTTGTCAAAGCAAAATAATCACAGGTAGTATCCAGGGGTCTACTTATTTTCCTCTGCAAGCTTGTTCTCTGTACAAGGAACTATCACGTTTTAAAGGTAAAGGTATCCCCTGTGCAAACACCGAGTCATGTCTGACCCTTGGGGTGATGCCCTCTAGCGTTTTCATGGCAGACTCAATACGGGGTGGTTTGCCAGTGCCTTCCCCAGTCATTACCGTTTACCCCCCAGCAAGCTGGGTACTCATTTTACCGACCTCAGATGGATGGAAGGCTGAGTCAACCTTGAGCCGGCTGCTAGGATCGAACTCCCAGCCTCATGGGCAGATCTTTCAGACAACATTTCTGCTGCCTTACCACCCTGCGCCACAAGAGGCTCTTATCACGTTAAGTGGCCCTAAAGAATCAAATCTTATTTCAGCCATTAGGTCAGGGTGCCAGGTGCTTCAAGACTGCCAGCAGGGGATGGGGGGAGCTTTTCGAGAGCAGGGAGGAGCACCGCAATGAGCTGTCATTACTGGGAAGTGATGTCAGCACATGGAATATATCAGGGGGGCTGACACTCTAGCTTTGGGGCAAAATGCTATGGCAAATATTTCTTGAAACCATAGGGTTTTCTTCAAAAACCAGAGCATCGCCACTTCCAGGTGACATAAGCACATTGCATTAAAACATGGCACACTTCCTGTTTAAGTCTGGGGGGAGTTAGAGGGGGCAGGTGAGTCTGGAAAATGGGGCACCCCCTCCTGGACCGGGAGACCTGGCAACCCTATCACTAGGTTTCCCCCAAGCCCCCCTTGCCCATGTTTTACTACATTGTCTCAGGTCAACAGATAATACAAGGAGGCCCTCTCAGTGCCATTCTGGCCATTGCCTCAGTAGTGGGAACTGATCTTCTGAATCCTCACTAGTTCTAGCAGTTCAAGTGAAGGTGTATCCTTCTCTTATAATCAAGGTACATATGCTCCAAGGTTAACACTCTCAGTGAAGAACTGACTGTGTGAGAGTTCCTTGTGGTGACCATTTGGGAGTTAAATTACTAGCTGTGTATAGAACTGCAAGCTACTTCCATATCTGCAACTCCCACCACCAATGTTGCAGCCAGCCTCGTTGGTACCGCTGCATCTGTTCCAATCCTACAGACAGAGATTCTCATCTGAGGGGTCTACAACAAATGTTTTTGGAACTAAAATACCCACCCTCTGAAGTCAAGAAACAGATTAACAAAGTTAGAATGGTACCTGGAGAAAGCCAATTCAAGACATGCCCAAAACAGAACACCTCTAGTGGTCACTTACAGTTCGCAACTCAAAACAGTTCAATACATTATCAACGACTTAGAACCTCTACTGAATAATGACAGTTTTCTTTGTTGGCAAACAGACCCCCAATCTCAAACCCACAATTATGCAACATCTAAATTGGACATGGACACCAGTACCAAAGCTTGCAGTAAGCCCACATGCCAACTTTGCTGCCACATATACTCAGATGTAATTACTGGATCTAACAATGTCAGCTACAGCATCACAGGCTTATTCACATGCTCATCTTCTAACACTGTATATGCCACTAAATGCCAACAAAGTTCTTCCATTCGCTACATAGGGCAAACAAATCAAACCCTATTCTAAAGGATAGTCACAAATCTGACATCAAGAATCACCTGGAAGGGAACCTCCCTGTTCACTCAGTGAGGAACCTCAAAGTAGCTGTTTTATTTCAAAGGAATTTCAGAAACATATTAGAATGGGAGATTGCTGAATTACAAGTTTCAAGACAATGGAACCCTCTAGGCTTAACAGGGATATTGGCTTCTTATCTCATTTTTGTTGTTGTTATGTGCGAAGTCGTGTCCGACCCATCGCGACCCCATGGACAATGATCCTCCAGGCATGCCTGTCCTCTACCATTCCCCGGAGTCCATTTAAGTTTGCACCTACTGCTTCAGTGACTCCATCCATCCACCTCATTCTCTGTCGTCCCCTTCTTCTTTTGCCCTCGATCTCTCCCAGCCACGTGCTAAGTAACTCAGTCCTCACAGCCAGAAATTGAAATTATAGGGGTTTTTTTTTGGGGGGGGGGGGAGACCACTGGACACAAACTCAGTTCTCACATCTGTTAATTCCTTTTTCATCTGTATGTCAATTAGCTGCTAGTTATGTGTCTTACCAAATGGGCTATTCTCGGTTACTTACACCTCTTTACTCTAATTAGCCCTTCCAGGCAACTAACCCTTATGTAATATTTAAGGAAATGTGTTTTGCTGTGACTGAAGGAGCATGTATCTGCACATGCTAAGTCTCTAAGTTCTTGCTTGTACTCAGAGTTGAACTTTATGGGTCTTGTAGGCTGATCTACTGCCATTCACAGATCTTGACAATTGCTTTAATCCAATCTCAGCTATAATTGTCCAATTAACTTTGCATCTTGAGTCTGACCACCACCTATATGTAAGGAAAATATGTTGAGGAAATTCCGTTTCACTGTAGCTGACAAAGTGTGCATGTACAAGAAAGCTTATTCCTTGAATAAACCTTGGTTGGTCTTAAAGGTGCCACTGGACTCGGATCAGGTTCACATCAGTGTATTGATTTATAGTGAAAGTGAAAATACTGAAAATTCCTTTGAATTTAGGTTTTATTTTTTTACTACGTACAGCTAAATAAAAAACTCAAAAGATTAATATCCCATGAGCAGACATAAACAAAAAACATGCATATTCCGATTCTCTGCAGAAAACTGCAAAACAATTAAAATACTATTTTCTTAATGTCAACATATATGGCTTGAAAGAGATTTTTAAAAATCTGTATTTTAGTTTGGCCCTCTTGCTACTTTTAGAAGGCAATGGAACATCCATGTGGCAGTTTCTGCTGCACTTTCCTTGCTTCAGTCTCCATCCACCATTGTCTCCCCCCATGCCCCCAGGGGGCTTAAAAAAAACAACCCACGGGAATTGCTAGCATTGTAGCATGTTGTCAATGGTGTTTCATCAGACTGGAGGGAGGTGAGTAGCGGGGTACCTCAGGGCTCGGTGCTCGGCCCGGTACTTTTTAACATATTTATTAATGATCTAGATGAGGGGGTGGAGGGACTACTCATCAAGTTTGCAGATGACACCAAATTGGGAGGACTGGCAAATACTCCGGAAGATAGAGACAGAGTTCAACGAGATCTGAACACAATGGAATAATGGGCAAATGAGAACAAGATGCAATTTAATAAAGATAAGTGTAAAGTTCTGCATCTGGGTCAGAAAAATGAAAAGCATGCCTACTGGATGGGGGATACGCTTCTAGGTAGCACTGTGTGTGAACGAGACCTTGGGGTACTTGTGGATTGTAAACTAAACATGAGCAGGCAGTGTGATGCAGCGGTAAAAAAGGCAAATGCCATTTTGGGCTGTATCAACAGAGGCATCACATCAAAATCACAAGATGTCATAGTCCCATTGTATACGGCACTGGTCAGGCCACACCTGGAGTACTGTGTGCAGTTCTGGAGGCCTCACTTCAAGAAGGATGTAGATAAAATTGAAAGGGTACAGAGGAGAGCGACGAGGATGATCTGGGGCCAAGGGACAAAGCCCTATGAAGATAGGTTGAGGGACTTGGTTTTGTTCAGCCTGGAGAAAAGGAGGTTGAGAGGGGACATGATAGCCCTCTTTAAGTATTTGAAAGATTGTCACTTGGAGGAGGGCTGGATGCTGTTCCCATTGGCTGCAGAGGAGAGGACACGCAGAAATGGGTTTAAACTTCAAGTACAACGATATAGGCTAGATATCAGGAAAAAAAATTCAGTCAGAGTAGTTCAGCAGTGGAATAGGCTGCCTAAGGAGGTGGTGAACTCCCCCTCACTGGCAGTCTTCAAGCAAAGGTCGGATACACACTTTTCTTGGATGCTTTAGGATGCTTAGGGCTGATCCTGCATTGAGCAGGGGGTTGGACTAGATGGCCTGTATGGCCCCTTCCAACTCTATGATTCTATGATTCTATGTTAAAAATCTATTGTCAAGACCTACTAGTTCATCTGAATTCACAGCTTTCAATTTTTTGAGGCAAAAAAAGACTCTAGAGAGTTTCATTGGGCAACAAAAGGGCTAGAGATTTTTAAAAAATAAAAGCTGAGGATTTAATGGTGACAGTAGTGATCACTGATTTCCAAAAAGCCCTCCTGTGGAGCAGAATGGCTGCAAAGGGGACTGAAGCAAGGTGCTGATGTCAGTAGGACATGGAAATGTGTGCACCTTTCCATCCACATGGCATCCAAGGACACTCTGCCATCTTTCCAAAAATGTCACAACACAACACATTTTGGAAAGTTGAGGAAAACACAAGAACAGGATGCATTGAAGTCAATGTTAAGTGGATACACCTGAAAATAGCACTGCAGTAAGGAAGCCAAGGCAGAGCAAGAGAACAAGACATTCACATGAGAACAATCCAAGTTCAAGAAAAATTGCAGCAGAACACGGGAAAACCTGGGAAGTTGATGGTTAAGGGGAAATGTCATGCAGAAGAAATCGCACTCAGATTTAAATGCAAAACCTGAGCAAAGCCGTCATATTGAAGCTACCTTAGATTTTATTTTAGCCATTCACAAGTAGCATTCCTGCTAACCCAGTCACATGGTGTATTCCTAAACCATTAGGATAAATGATGTTACTCTGTAGTGTGACTCTGCCAAGTGGTGTGTTCTCTGGATGTGAGGAGGAAGCACACAGAAGTGACAGATAAAAATGTAAAAGTAACAGAGAAGTCTGAGAAGGAGGTGATTTAAAAAAAAAAAAAAAGAAGCTGCAACCCCCTAAGCCAAAGTAATCCCTTGAATGCAGGATGTATATGAACCTTTCACAGTGTCTATTGTTCTGCATGCCATCTCCAGCCTGCCTTCTTGCACTGCTCTCAAGAGAACACATTGATCTGGTGCTAATGCCCCGAGAACTATGGCCTTAAGGATAATGCATGCAGCCTTGATCTGTGCTCTATGATAAATTATGAATTAGAGACAACCAAACAACAAGGCTATAAATACCCTGTGAGGTTTTAGTGACATAAGAGGAGGCAAGTTGGAGGGGGCTCTGATGTCACCATAAGGCAAAAATGGAAGGAGAACAATGCACAGAACTCAAGAGGTCTTGCTTTATAAATAGAACTTGCTGGAGAAAACAACAGAAAGAGACCAAGAGGGGAATGAATTTCTCTCTCATCTTCTCTGGAGCCTACTTTCTCCCAAGTAAACTTCTCCTGTATGCATCCCTACTGGCCACTTTTCCAATGAGTTTTGCTAGCAGAATCCTAGAATTGGAATAGCATCCTGTAAATGTGTGGATTCCTTCACTTTGAATCAGCATATTTTGCACATAATATATTCAATGTAGAATCTGGCTTCTTGTTGAATCCTAACCTCTAAAGTTTAATTTGACACAATTCCTTATTCTCCACCCCTTATTAAAACTGAGCCTCAGGGCATGCAGTCTTCCCCTGTTCATTCCTACTTCTACCTTCCCAATTAGTAAAATGGAGTTAGGGTCAGAGGGTTCAATCTTTCCCTCCTTTCTGCACAGTCCCAATCCAGAGTGTGGCTATATACACAAGTCACCATTTTCAAACAGATCTCCCCCCACTTTAGGCCTCAAGACTAAAGAATTTCTGCTTTCAGAAGTTTTCATTCTGACCACACTTTATTGTGTTTTTCAAATAATACGGTTTGATAAACTTGTTTGATTCTTGAATACACCCCAGGATTTAGAGAGGGGCCATTTCTCAATGGTAGAACATCAGTTTGGCACACAAAAGGTTCTACAATCCCCAGCATCCCCAGCTAAAGGACCAGATGGTAGGTGATATTAAAGACATCTAAATAAGATCCTGGAGAGCCACTGCCAGTCTGAGCAGGCCGGGGTCCCAAAAGTGGTGACTGTGGGTGCCTGGCACCCACCCATAGCTTTCCTGGTGCCTGCCAACTATTTTTAGAAAGTGGATAGGGCCAGCTGGGGAGTTTTGCTGAGTAAGGCTTCCAATTGGCCATGGAGATTTAAGTGGCTGTGAAGATTTTAAAAGCCCACTTCTTGGGCAGCAGCTGCTACCAGAGCATAAGGATCATCAGTGTATGGCTGAAACTAAGCAGCTTGTACCCCTTTTGTTGCTGGCTCTGTCTCCAGCAGCAGCCCTTTTATAACCCCCATTCTGTGTCTGTGCCCACCATGCTGTGTCAGAATTCCAAAGGTGCCTGCAGACTCAAAAGGGTTGGGAACCCCCAAATAGACAATACTGACCTTGACAAATCAGTAGGCTGATTCACTATAACTTCCAGTGTATTCACATGTGATTAGGAAACATGGGTAGGGCAAGAAGCTATTAGAATAAAAAGCTTCTCTCGCTCACCTGTCCAGTCTAATTTTTTTCCGAGCACTAGCTTCTTTGTACCTCCTTTCTCCATCCTACTTGAAAGAGAAATGCAATGCATAGATTACATTTGGAAGACCAACACAACATACATAGGAACAAAACACGAAGCCTTAACCAACAGACTGGCCAAATGTAATCAGCATCCACGTTCATCCTATTTATTTTCAGGCAACAGTACAAATTGGAGACTTGTAGCATAAGTCTTTGTTAGGTAGATGTCACTTCATCAGATCCCAAAAGTGAAACTTCAGTCAGCAGAATATACACATAGAAGTATAGATTTGCACAGAAATGTCACAGTCTCGCTGACAAACACTGACTTTCAGTTCAGCAACA
The DNA here is from genome assembly GCF_049243985.1 of Paroedura picta. Classification (NCBI taxonomy): domain Eukaryota; kingdom Metazoa; phylum Chordata; class Lepidosauria; order Squamata; family Gekkonidae; genus Paroedura; species Paroedura picta. Next base: position 80,178,851 of record NC_135372.1, read on the forward strand.
GGGTATCCTGGTGGAGTAAAAGGTTTTGCCACAGGCTCTTGAAGGCAGTCACATTTATGTTAAGTTTATAGACATTTATTATTTTGCATACCGTTTATCAACAGGCACTAATGACAGATGACTGCGTGTATATTGCGGTGGAAGAACTCTTGATAGTGTGGTCCTACAAGGTTGCCTGACTGGATATGGGGACAGACTTGGCATCTAGACTTGGCGCAGCATCCTGGGTGCATGTAACTGCTGTTCAGAGGGCCTGTGGCTTTCAGGTCCTGTGACACAGAGCATGGACACAGAGCATGACTAGGCAGAGCAGACAACCAATACATCAGTGGTCTGACTCAGCTTAAGGCAGTGGTTCTCAATCCTCCTAATGCCGCAACCCTTTAATACAGTTCCTCATGTTGTGGTGACTGCAGCTGAAGAAACGTTTGAACTGGAATTTCTTGATTCAAGGAGTTACAAGGGAAGCAAACAATGAACAATAGGGAGAAAAGGACAATAGAGTGGCAAAAGTAATCTAAGGAAAGCAAACATATGGCAGAAAATTAAACTAAACATCATCAAACGTAAATATATGCTCCTCTAGATCCCAGTATATCTCCAGCAGCCTACTTATCCTTCCTTCAGGCTGGGGAATTGTGTAGGGGGAAGAAAGTTAGCGCCTTTCCTTTTCAAACCCCACAGTTTCAATCAGGACCTATCGTGGCCATTTTTGAAGAACAACCGTAAATGCTAGAGTTCCAGTCAAATAATTTTGTTCCTCTGTTTAGACAGTGTCTTTGAAACATTAGTTCCACATCTGCCTTAATACACAAATTGAGTTTTTCTGGGCAGAGACTACCATATTCTTCTAAAGATAGACAAGATGTATCACAGGTAAAACAAAGCACATAAAACTATATCTTCCTCCACTGAAACCAACAGGAAAGCTATTCTGAATTTCAAAGATCCATCTGAACAGTGATATTGTTATGCCCAGAACAGATTACCAGATGACTGATCATCACAGTCACTTCAAATGGCTCCTGAATAACTCGTTATGAGATCCTTTTGAACTGAAAAGCACCCGGGGAGGGAAGGGGGAAGTCTTGAAGGGGGGGGGGGGAGAGTGGTAAGCAGTCCCTCTTCCTTTATGCCAATACTCAAGGTCCTAGCACTTCATATAGCTGCTTCTGGCTAAAAGAATCAGTGGAGGTGGCAGGAGACACACACTGTGGGCCACAGATTATCTATACATATTTGTATTGCTACTCTCCAGTAAAGGAAATTAAACCTGTTTAACTTAATTACATGATCAATATGCAGTTGTGCCTTGAAAACAGGAATTCGGTGTTATGCAATACCTTCTTTAAGAGGCTTCCCTAACTTCTGAGCTCACATGAATAACATTTTCAAGGTGGCCCTGAGGAAAAAGTCAATTCTGCTTCAATCAGTACTAGACCAAATCCACTCAGGAATACTCATGTCATTCATGGATTTTGGACCCACATATTCCCACTGGTTACTTACCCCTGACTCTGGTTTCAGCATTGGCAGCATGCATGGCTGACCACCTCCATCCAAGACCACAAAGGTCATGAAGGCACTGTTGATATGCCTTCGACTGATTTCCATTTCATGCCCATAAGCTTCTACGCATACCCCAACCTCCATGCTGGAATTAAGAGAATGATTATTTCAGCTGCAAGAGTTGTCCAGACACCAACTAAAAACCTCTGACAAGCAGGAATAGGTCCTAGCCCAAAAGGAGCATTTTGCTAGGTTCGACTTCCAAGGAAAATTAGGAAATTCATTTTAAAGGGCAGCTTTCAAAGTGTCAGATATTTGCTCACAGGGCAGACCCTGTCTGACATACACAGATTTCTGTCAAGTAAAAAGGTCAAATTTTGGAGGTCACTGGGGACATCTTAACTACTCTGTCATTCATCTTGGGCAAAACACTGCTCACAGACTAAATGCAGCTTTGCACTTGTCTCAGTGAAACATAACATTGTTTGAGACAATAAAAAGTAAGGGTTTCATTGAACTGCCTCCAGAGAACAGAAATGGCATACCTGTTCTTGAATGCATTGTTGACAATGGCCTTGAAGAGGAGCCGATCTCCAACTTGAGATGGTCCTCTAAAATGGAACATTTCAATTGTCTTCAGGGTGGGGTGAGCATGGCACAATCGGCTAGAAAAGAAACAGAAGCAAGCCTGTTTGGCATTCAGAGTGCTAGACAAGTACACACACACTATTTTTCCCGGCAGAACAGAAGACTTGCACAGCATTGCCAATTAGAAACAGGTTCTAATCTCCCACAAGACATGAAATTGCTTCACCACATACACCACAACACTCCAAGGGTCAGGCATAGAGAATAAAATCTACTCAGAATTCCTCAGGCCTGTTGCTCTTCACACCATGAGGACAGAAGCAGTTACTACCAACATGGGAATATGAGGAGGCAGCCAGGGGGAGATCAGAGTACTGCTTTTAGGAAAGCAGCAGCATGCACAACGTAATTTTGACTACAGAAAAATAGATATCCTCTACGAATGACCATTTCCCCTTGCTCTGGCTGAGTGGTTTCAACAAAAGGTCCTTCATCTTGTAGGAGAACAATTTAAAAAGAGCTCTTGGTTGTCTTTACAGCTGACCAGAAAGTTAGGATGCCTTACTGCATGCCAGCCCACCCTTTAACACTAAGCTCTCTGATTCCCATTGGCTATAATACAAATTGGGATGGGAGGCATATAGGTACAGGTACATATATTTACAGACAGTTATGAAGGAGCTCAGCAGGTACAAGGGAACCATGTAAGTTAAGGACCTGAATAAAGAAGAGGTAAGTGATGCCTATTTGTTAATTAACGCTAGACCAGAGGCACAGCATGGCATGTCCTGAGGAGGCAGTTCCGTAACCAATTATAGTTTATCCAAAGCAATTAGGCCTGAATAACTGCAATTAAATCTAGACTAAGGGGTCAATGGGAAATCTAGAATCTCCCAGTGATTTATCAAAAGGTTATTTCAGGCACAAAATAGTCCCAGTTTGAATGTTATTGACTGACTGAATAATGTAGTTACATTGTTTTTAGTCCACCTTTCTCACCAGGACTCAAGGCAGATTACGTACAGTGAAGCAGTACAATCAACAAACATCTGTCAATAGCTCATAGTAAGGCAGTACAATCAACAAAACGGGACAGTCAATAAACAATGCATTAGGATTTTAGAAGTCTGAAACCACCAGAAAGAACTAAAGCACAAAGTATTCACATGACACATTAGACGGTACAGAAATTACATAAATAGGATCATATTTACAACGAGCCATACACAGCCGTACAAACCACAGTCCCAAATCATTTATCCAAGCAAGTTTATAAAACCATTTTGTGCAGCACAACCCTCTTATCTTCATGAAAAAAGCCCTCCTGAATAGCTAAGGTTTGCGTAGTTTGTAGATAGCCAGGAGACTGGGAGCTTTCCTGACCTCCTTCGGCAGGTCATTCCACAAGGTAGGAGCCAAAATAGAGAGAGCACACCTATGGGCAGTTGTTGCCTTTGCCCACTTGTAGGCTGGCACCCACAGAAGCTCTTGTTGACTGGAACAAAGTTGTTATGATGGAACACAGAGCATTTCTGCACTGGAGATGTAATTTTTTTAGCCCCGTTTTGAATTTCCATGTGATTATGCAAGTCTGCACTAGTAATTCTGCATTAGGGCTTTGCATCCCGAATTTTCCTTTTCCTGTCCAGCTTTGAACCCGCTATATGATTTCAGCATTTGGTATGAAAGGAAGCAGCATCCTGTCATGCATCACGCCCTTCTCTTGTTTAAAAAAAATGGGCATGGGTTGCATGCACAGTAACTCAACTGTTAGTGAACCACACTAGAATCTTTACTACCTCTGTGCTGTGTCCAGCCTCCATTTTGTGCCCTCCATGATGAGTCTTCAGCCACATGATGCACTAACCTCACCCTTCCCCCCACTAAAGCCTTAAAAAAAAATTATCAGTTAATTACATTACAACACAGTCAACCTGTCAAAATCACATTGTGTTAGATTATAAATTTCATGTCTACCTTGCGTGTTGCTTTATTACTGGTTCTTTGTGACTTTAAACTTAACTTCATTGGGATTTTGTACCGCGCATGCACCATTTCGGCCGTGCATGTGCAATGCACGGGCGTGGCCCTGATTCCCTCTCTCCCCCTCCCGCCGTAAGAAGCTTCCTGGGCCGCAAGCTTGCGGCCTGGGAAGTTTTTTACTGTGGGGGGGGGCGGGGAGAGGGAGCCGCGGCCCGGCGCCATGGCCGTGGCCCGGTTGGGGATCACTGATCTATGCCATCCAACTAGTTGATTATGCAACTCTTATTTATTCTTTTGAAAATGGCCACCACTGGACTCTTTACTTCTTCTGCCCCACATCCCCATACTGAACCTCTTGCATTATTAACCCTGCAGTGGTTCGAAATCCTAACAACCTTATTGGTAAGTGACCACTCAACACAGACCCCAGTTAACAGACGCATGCCTATTTTCTACACAAATCACATAAACCTAAAGAAGCATCTTGTGGTATAGTGGTTAAGAGTGGTGGATTCTAATCTGGAGAACCGGGTTTGATTCCCCACCCCTTTGCATGCAACCAGTTGTTCTTACGGAGTAGTGGGGAGAACAATATGATTCAAGACTTCCTCCTTCCCAACCAGCATTAACTTTGTCTTTTCAAGGTTTAGTTTCAACTTCTCAACCCCACCAACCTCACAGGGTGTCTGTTGTGGGAACAGGAAGTGAAAGGTGTTTATAAGCCACTTTGGGACTCCTTCAGGTACTGAGGTGAAGCCGCGGAGGTGAAGCCGCGGCCGCCAGCATGGCGGCAGTGCAAATGCCGGGCGCAAACGCGCGTGCACAGCAGTCCGCGCACGCGCATTTGCGCTGGGGCTGCCGCACGTGCGCGGGCCCCCGGGCCGTCCTCTCCCCACTCTCCGGAGCAGCGGTCCGTGGCAGCTGAAAGGTTGCGGACCGCTGTCATAGTCTAGTCTCAAAGTGTGGAGCCAGGTGTCCTGGTCAGCTGTATTAAGGTAAGGGACCATCGTATGAGCTAGGCTGCAAAGCCTGTTGCTTTTCCAGTAAGAAAGCAAGATCCAATATGATCCCAAGGCTTTTAAGAGTCAAAAGTAGGGAGAACAATGTGCTTCAAGATTTCCTCCTTCCCCGGCAGCGTTAACTTTGTCTTTTCAGGGTTTAGTTTCAACTTGTTTACTTTCACCCAGTTAACCAGAAAGCCATCTGGGAGGCTAGCCCAATGGTTATTTCAGATCACAAGAAAAAGGGAGAAAATTTTCTCATATTCTTTCTGCTGTAATACAATGGTCAGCCAAGTTGCTATCCTTTGCTGTTCAGTCAGCAATCCCTAAGGTATTTGTTAAGGTGTTTGTAGTAAATACCTTTAACCTTGGGAGCTGTAATACCATGCATTTTTTTAGTACTTGATGTTAGCTGTGCTTCTTGCATTGGGTGATACCTTGACATTTTCTAGAGTAGCAACCCTTAGATAAGTCAAGCAGAGTGTGAGGGGCCAGGCTTTCATACAGTTGTAATCCCCTGGCAGAGATTTCTAAGTGCAGCTTCAAAGTTGCATCCTGTGAAAATTCTTCCATTTGCCATGTATATACAATGGAACAGGAGTCTCTCTGGGGAAAAATTTGAACAGACTGTTAAATCAGACTGTGTTTCATCAGACTGGAGGGAGGTGAGTAGCGGGGTACCTCAGGGCTCGGGGCTTGGTCCGGTACTTTTTAACATATTTATTCGTGATCTAGATGAGGGGGTGGAGGGACTACTCATCAAGTTTGCAGATGACACCAAATTGGGAGGACTGGCAAATACTCCAGAAGATAGAGACAGAGTTCAACGAGATCTGAACACAATGGAAAAATGGGCAAATGAGAACAAGATGCAATTTAATAAAGATAAGTGTAAAGTTCTGCATCTGGGTCAGAAAAATGAAAAGCATGCCTACTGGATGGAGGATACGCTTCTAGGTAAGAAATCAAAATGGCTGTCTGAGGAAGCTTTACAAATAGCTAAGGAGAGAAGGGAAGTGAAAGGCAAGGGAGAAAGAGAAAGATACACCCAATTGAATGCAGAATTCCAGAGAAAAGCTAGAAGAGATAAGAATGCCTTCTTAAATGAACAGTGCAAACAAATAGAAGAAAACAATAGAATGGGGAGGACCAGAGATCTTTTCAAGAAAATTGGAGATATGAAGAGAACGTTTCATGCAAAGATGGGTATGATAAGGGACCAAAATGGTAGGGACCTCACAGAAGCAGAAGAGATTAAGCAAAGGTGGCAAAATTATACAGAAGAACTATACAAGAGCGAGCTTAACATCCCTGATGACCACAGTGGGGTAGTTACTGACCTGGAGCCAGACATCCTGGAATGTGAAGTCAAATGGGCCTTAGGAAGTCTGAGCAACAATAAAGCTAGTGGTGGTGACAGCATTCCAGTTGAACTATTCAAAATCTTAAAGGACGATGCAGTAAAAGTGCTACACTCAATATGCCAGCAAATTTGGAAAACTCAGCAATGGCCACAGGATTGGAAAAGGTCAGTTTACATTCCAATCCCAAAGAAGGGCAATGCCAAAGAATGTTCAAACTACCGCACCATTGCACTCATTTCTCATGCTAGCAAAGTTATGCTCAAAATCCTACAAGCTAGGCTCCAGCAATATGTGGACCGAGAACTTCCAGAAGTACAGGCAGGATTTCGAAGAGGTAGAGGAACTAGAGATCAAATTGCCAACATACGCTGGATCATGGAAAAAGCTAGGGAGTTCCAGAAGAACATCTACTTCTGCTTCATTGACTATGCTAAAGCCTTTGATTGTGTGGAGCACAACAAATTGTGGCAAGTTCTTAAAGAGATGGGAATACCAGAGCATCTTATTTGTCTCTTGAGAAATTTATATGCAGGTCAAGAAGCAACAGTGAGAACTGAACATGGAATCACGGATTGGTTCAAAATTGAGAAAGGAGTTCGGCAAGGCTGTATACTGTCGCCTTGCCTATTTAACTTGTATGCGGAGCACATCATGAGAAAGGCGGGATTAGAGGAATCACAAATTGGGATCAAGATTGCAGGGAGAAATATCAACAACCTCAGATATGCAGATGATACCACTCTAATGGCTGAAAGTGAAGAGGAACTAAAGAGCCTGTTGATGCGGGTGAAGGAGGAGAGTGCAAAAGTTGGCTTGAAACTCAACATCAAGAAAACAAAGATCATGGCAGCCGGCCCTCTCAATTCCTGGCAAATAGATGGGGAAGAAATGGAGATAGTGACAGATTTTATTTTCCTCGGCTCCAAGATCACTGCAGATGGGGACTGCAGCAAAGAAATTAAAAGACGCTTGCTCCTAGGGAGGAAAGCTATGGCAAATCTAGACAGCATCCTAAAAAGCAGAGACATCACCCTACCAACAAAAGTGCGTTTAGTCAAGGCTATGGTATTCCCAGTTGCAATGTATGGCTGCGAAAGTTGGACCATAAGGAAGGCCGAGCGTCAAAGAATTGAGGCTTTTGAACTCTGGTGCTGGAGAAGACTCTTGCGAGTCCCTTGGACTGCAAGGCGAACAAACCGGTCAGTCCTAGAGGAGATCAGCCCTGACTGCTCTTTAGAAGGCCAGATCCTGAAGATGAAACTCAAATACTTTGGCCACCTCATGAGAAGGAAGGACTCCCTGGAGAAGAGCCTAATGCTGGGAGTGATCGAGGGCAAAAGAAGAAGGGGACGACAGAGAATGAGGTGGATGGATGGAGTCACTGAAGCAGTAGGTGCAAACTTAAAAGGACTCCAGGGAATGGTAGAGGACAGGAAGGCCTGGAGGATCATTGTCCATGGGGTCGCGATGGGTCGGACACGACTTCGCACATAACAACAACAACAACAACAACAACAACAAAGTGTAAAGTTCTGCATCTGGGTCAGAAAAATGAAAAGCATGCCTACTGGATGGAGGATACGCTTCTAGGTAACACTGTGTGTGAACGAGACCTTGGGGTACTTGTGGATTGTAAACTAAACATGAGCAGGCAGTGTGATGCAGCGGTAAAAAAGGCAAATGCCATTTTGGGCTGTATCAACAGAGGCATCACATCAAAATCACAAGATGTCATAGTCCCATTGTATACGGCACTGGTCAGACCACACCTGGAGTACTGTGTGCAGTTCTGGAGGCCTCACTTCAAGAAGGACGTAGATAAAATTGAAAGGGTACAGAAGAGAGTGACGAGAATGATCTGGGGCCAAGGGACCAAGCCCTATGAAGATAGGTTGAGGGACTTGGTTTTGTTCAGCCTGGAGAAAAGGAGGTTGAGAGGGGACATAATAGCCCTCTTTAAGTGTCTGAAAGGTTGTCACTTGGAGGAGGGCAGGATGCTGTTCCTGTTGGCTGCAGAGGAAAGGACACGCAGTAATGGGTTTAAACTACAAGTACAACGATATAGGCTAGATATCAGGAAAAAAATTTTCACAGTCAGAGTAGTTCAGCAGTGGAATAGGCTGTCTAAGGAGGTGGTGAGCTCCCCCTTACTGGCAGTCTTCAAGCAAAGGTTGGATACACACTTTTCTTGGATGCTTTAGGATGCTTTGGGCTGATCCTGCGTTGAGCAGGGGGTTGGACTAGATGGCCTGTATGGCCCCTTCCAACTCTATGATTCTGTGATTCTGTAAATGCAGTAGTGCATTTTATATGCGATCATATATATAGAATGGGTTTGGGTAGAATTTTAGAAATGGTGCATAAGTGACGGATATTGAACATTCTCCCGGTCTGCAGCTTGTTTTAATCTCCCCACAGATTTCTCCTAGCTGAACTGACCTCGGAATCCAGATGAGGGGAGTCATAACCAAGGACAGAAGTCAGGTTAGCAAATGGACTCCATCAGGCAGCACTTGATATGCAAATAAGACAGACCCACATCGAAGGAGACTGTTCTGCCATAGTCACGTCTAGTCAGAAAGCAACCCACCTTGCTGCTATCGTGGCCACATTTTCCATCCAGGCCATGATCTGTCCTCCAAATGTGTTTCCCTGATGATTGGCATGTGGAGGCAGAATTAGTTCCACACTCTCCACTCTGGTCTTTTCTGCAGGTACCATAGTGCTGCAATCTCTGTTCTCACCCTCTATTTGAAAAAAAAAAAGCATTTTATCAGCAAGATGTAGGGAAAGGGACCAACATCTCATGTAGGTAAAGGGACCAACATCTGATGAAAATCTAAACAAGCACTAAGGACTGTTAAGCTTAGAAGTCTCCTAGCCCACTTCTCTGTACTGAGAACCTAAGTGGTCTGGCATGAAAGAAGATAGGCAGGGTGAAACAGTGCCTTTGTGTCAAGTGTACAGACCCAAAGGGCATAGAACATCACATTTGTGGTAAAGCATGATCAATAGCAGGACAGGTGTTGGGAAACATGATGCACACATACAAAGTCCTGTGCTCTAGATCAGTGGTCCCCAGCCCCCGGTCTGGGGACCGGTCCCGGTCCATAGATCAGTCGGCACCGGCCCGCGGCTCCTCCTCCCTGGCTGTTGCCTCAGGAGCTGCCCTGCCACTCTGCTGCCAGCTCACCTTTGGTCTCTCCTGCAGCCGCCATGGCTGGGACTCCCCCTCTGCGTGGCACTGTGCAGCTGCTGCTGGCAGTGCTCCCCAGAGGGCGGTGGGAAGTCAGGGGTGCCAGTGGGAAAGCAAGCAGAGCAGGGGCTCAGGTGGTGGCAGTGACGTTCCTTGGCAAAAGACTACCTTCCCGGGCCTCAGTAAAATTGTCAAGCGTTGACCGGTCCCTGGTGATAAAATGGTTGGGGACCACTGCTCTAGATAAATGCTGAGGACATGGAGGGAAGATTGTGATGTGTCAGTCCAGAGGTAGCAGCTGTACGGAGGCTAAATATATACAACAATATATATACAACTTATGTAGGTACATTGTATTGTACCTGCATAAATATTTCATCCCCCTTTTAGTCATGGGAACCCTGTCAGTACATAGACTGTTGTGTACTCCCTGTCCCTGTCCATATGCAGGGACAGACTCTCTTCTGGATGTACTATAGCTGCCTATTCCTATATGATGCTTTTTAACACACTTTGTAATTTCCAGCTCAGGTGAAATCAATATGCTGGACAACTTCCGCCTCTAAACAGAAACACTACAAAAAGGGCCTGTGAGTTACTCTACCAGACTGCACAGGGCTGTTAGTGAGAAGGTCTTTGATTGTGTCTGTGTGGGCCAGTCGCATCCGGCGGCGTTCAGCTGCAACGCTGTATTCAATCTTTTCCTCCTCTGTTTGAGGAACCAGGGGCTTTAACTTGATCTAAGGACAAGGAAAGAAAGTACTCAATGAATCTGTTAGCACAAACATTTGGTCTGATCTTCCCTCTCTCTGGTGTGAATGAACGTTGTTCAGTGTCTAGACTGCTGCTGAATGTCTAACCTAAAATCTTCAGGACTTACCTGCATGATCACCAAAGCAATCCTCAACCACATTTTCTACACTGCACAATTCTCATGCAGATATACCCCCATCCAAAATTGTCCCTTTCCCCTGCTATTACAATCCTAGGAGGACAGTACTGCTAGTGACATCTTCTTGCATGAAACACTACACAATACATGAACACTTTTGAGAGAAAATGGAGAAACTCTGACAGAGGCTAAAGCTAAGGCAGAGATGCGTTTTATGCCACAGTCTCTTCTCTGAAGGAGAGCAGAGACCCACCTGGGATCACTCGTACCAGGAAATTAGTGATATATTTGTTGGTGTTCCTCTTCTGAGGGTATCCGGAAAGACCTGTGTACCTTTATGTTGGTGAATAGATGATTTGTCCAAACCGGCCTCAACCAAAAGCCTGGAAGAAGACCTCCATCTTACAGACACTACAGAACTGTGGTGGTTCCATTAGGGCCCTGATGTTCTCTGGGAGCTCATTCCACCAAGCAGGGGCCAGGGCCAAAGAAGCCCCGGCCCTGGTCAAGGCCAGTCAGATCTCTTTGGGGCTGGGGACAACCAGACAATTTGCAGATGCTGAATGCACCATGTATTCAAATAGGTGGTCCCTTAGATATGCTGGGCCCAGACCACGTATGGCCTAAAAGGTTAAAACCAACACCTTGAAGCAAACCCGGAACTCCACTCTGGAAGCCAATGTAGCTGCCTCAACACCTGTCTCATATGAGTCTTCCACGATATTCAGACCCGCCTCCTGCTCTCATCCTTTCCTATCTTAGCCAGGAGATGCAATGCATTCCCTCCCCCCTCCATATCCTCCTAAAAATGAACTAAGACAATTTTTACAGTGTACACACAAAATTAAGAAAAAAGTATCATTCCTGCCACCACCATCACAAAGCTCAAAAAAAAGCAACCATGTTCTCTACAAATGAAATAAATACTTTCTCTTAGTGGTCTTCTACATATTTTATTTATTTATTCATTTATTCACACACACACATATACACACACATACATACTTAGATTTATAGGACTGCCCCTCCCAGCAAGGCAGCTCAGGGCGGTTAACAACATCATATATAAAAAAGAACATTTAAACCAATAGCTAGTTAAAAATAATTAAAACAATGACATCCAATTCTGTTTCAGCTGATACATGTGAGCCATTGCTTTCAGGTCTCTCATCCCAGGGAAGGGTTCTTGTAGGACGGGGAGGGGACTCAACTATGTCAATATTCAGTGGCCCCAACCAAATGCCTGACAGCATTTGGTTATCTGCTTTGAGTTCAATGCTTTTGGGAAGGGGAGATTTTTTCCTGATTTACTGCAGCATCATGTATCTGGTGGATTCCCTGGTTTTTCTTTGCTCTTTCTCAAGCCTGCTTTGCTCCAAAGTTTTGGGAAAGGTAAAAGTAAAGCCTGGATGACTGCTGTCCTGGTGAGAAAAACTGGATTTTCTGGCTACATTTAAAGTCCACCAAATTCATGATTTCTGCCGGCCCTGTTAAACAGAATTATAATCTCTGCATAAGGTACCTTTGGACACTGCCACGTCACTGCAAATTAGGCATTCCCCAAACTAATAAAATCAAGCAGCAATTGCTGGCATGCATTTATTTTATATAAAAATATAGTCCATTCATATATTACAAAAGTTTCTCAGGAGTTAAGTGTTGCTTTTGTTTTTAATTTGTGTCATATATTTAAGATTTTCAAAGTGTATATCTGTAATGCCGCAGCCCGCAAAACTGAAAGAATCAAAAATAAATGTTACTGTTTATTTATAAATCAAAGATATTGAGACTACAAGATAACAGCCAAAGCAATCAACAGGAGCTTTCGTACGAACTCCCAATAGAGAGAGGGGCAGACTCTATAAAGAAAAAGTGGAAAGACAATATTGAACGGAGAATGTCTTACTACTTCATATCCATGTATTTAATTCTCTGGGGTCTATGCCCTACCTTAGCAAGTGGTTTGCCTTGTGCAACAAAAGTTGCATATGCCTTGCACACATTCCATTGTTTCCCATTGCAAAGATCCTCGTAGCTGACTTGTACACCGACCTAGAATTAGTCCAAGGGGAGGGGAGGAGAAAGATACTGAGTGTAAAGAAGTAGCAACACACACACACAGAGCTATTTCCATTCCAAGAAAGAATATCTGAAAGCACTAGATATACCACAAGACACATTCACTTCCTCAAAAGAGTACACCACGGCAACTGAAAGCAACACATTGTATAAGAGCTCTCTGTGTTGTTCTGGTTCTTAGCTCTGGTTTGGCAATTCATATTTCTATATATTTAAAAGCGAACAGGCAGCATGATTATTGTATTCCCTGGACTGCTGCTCTCATAAGCAAATGAATTACAAAAGTTTGTCCCCTGGGGAAGAAGATATTGTATGGATCAGACTGTTCCTTTCTCCAACAAAAGACAAAGTGACAAACAAAAGGAGTGGGAATCAGAGTGTCTTTTGGGCTTGGATAGCCTTTGCTCTGTGGATTATTTTTTAAAAAACACTATCAGAATTAAATGAAGGGGGGGAATAAAGTCTAAATTTCAACAATGGCTATTCTGTTCCCCATAAATTGTGGTCTCAGGTTTCCAGGGTGACTGCTGCTTTATAGCTGGTTTTCATCTTAAAAGGCAGATTGTAGCCCTTATGTTTATGGGGACAATTTGATAATATAGAAGCCACATAGAGCGGAGACCCTTAGCTCTGCACAGCAGGAAAGGGCAGACTGCTTGGCAGCAGAAACAACTTTTCATTGCTTCAAAAATGTATAGATCATTTTAAGAAAGAAAGAAAGAAAGAAAGAAAGAAAGAAAGAAAGAAAGAAAGAAAGAAAGAAAGAAAGAAAGAAAGAAAGAAAGAAAGAAAGAAAGAAAGAAAGAAAGAAAGAAAGTTTTCGCCCCAGGAAGTATTGGATCTAACAAATTATTCAAGAGAATGCTTACCATTTCATATTAACATGCACTTCAGACAGTTCTAATGTTATATTCCAGCCACTCACAAATACAGGGTAAGAAGAAAAACAGCTAATGATGCAAGTCTTTACTATATCAGAACAGGTAGAGGGATCTTGTCTTTTTATTCATGATATAGTAAATAGGAATACGGAGGTTGCACACAGTTGCAGCATAATTTTATGCCTGGCAAACAGATGACAGATTACTGAACTACTCTTCCCCAAATTCTGTTCTCTCCCCCCCCCCCCCATGGCATGTCACTTAGTATGGAGGGTACACATCTGCACAGGTCTCTGCAATCCAAAAGGCCCATAGGATACAAAATAGACTCCCTAGCCTGCATCAAACAGCTTATCAGATGGGGCTGAAGGATATCAGGGCAGCAACCTGAAATTTAGTTTACTCCTATAGAAAAGCATAAGAACACTCCAAGCTGCAGGACTCTCATTCCTTTCCTGGACATGTCCTCCCCATTTCATCCTCTTAATCCCATGATTCCATCAACCCATCCCTTGCTGAAACTCTTTTGGACTCAACCATCCAAGTTCAAATAAAATAACCTTACACTGTGGAAATTTGCATAATCTATTCCAACAACAAAATATAAAAAGCATCTGGTATAGAACCAGTGGTGCTGGTTATTTATTGGGGGCAGATACTGTGGAAAGTAAGTCCAGCTGTAACAGTAACGGAAACACCAATTTTCAAAAAAAGATACACACAGAGCAGGCTAAAGCATACAAACCTCCATGCTTGAGTTAAATGCTCGGTTTACTTTTGCTTTGATGTTGACAACTTGCCCGACACTGAAAATATGGGGGAAGGGAAAGAAAAAAAAGCATTACAATACAATTGATAGAAACAAACCTGATTGGAAGGCTTTGCTCTGTAATGCTGTTGTCATGGTCCACTTGTTAAAATTACTTGCTGTTTAAATCACTTGCACTGGCTGCCAGAAAGAAATATAAAGACCCAGCCACATGGATGGTTTGTAGAAGGACTGAGGGAAGTTCTGGATAGACCTACTTGGGATGAAAATTACCCCTCTCTTAAGTTTCCACAAAGAAGACTTCCAAGACCCAGACCTTGCAAGGCTTTGCAGTTCAACAGAAAGGCACATGGATAAGATCTGACCCTCAATTAAATACACCTTGAATCACTATTTAGTAAAGGGATGATTAGTCACCAAGGGCAGCCCTCAAAAGAGACCCCAGCTTGGTTCAAAGCTTCAGTATGGACTCTCAAGAGCAATGGTGCTATCTCTTTTCCCACTTACTTTGTCAGCACCTATCCAGAAAAAGGTTTATGAAAGAGGAACAAAAGATGCTCTAACATTTCACTTCTTACTGTTAAGACTTACTAGAGGCAACCAACAGTCTGTCCAGTGTGATAATCAACTTAATGCTGCAGGTGTTAAATATACCATACAATGGTCTACTGGATGATGAATACAACTATCCTCTTACCCCACATTTACTGAAGATGCATTTCAGTAGACCAATAACAAACTTATATAGGACTACGAAATCCACAGTTATTGCTTTGATATGCTCTGTGTTGATAACAGGAGCTTCTGCCACAATAGTGCGGTCCAGGATTCCACTCCTCTAGGGCAGGCATTCTCAATGTGGGCAGAACAAGCTTGAGGGCAGAGCTCCAGTCATTCTGATTTATCCTCTTCTTGCTTCTCCTCCAGGCTGGTGTCTCTTAGCTGTCAGGGATTACAAAGCCAACCACCTCCTTTGCTTTCTCAGTTCTACCCGTGAAGATCAACTTCCTTCTTAGGATCATAGAATCATGGAGTTGCAAGGTACCTCAAGGGTCATCTAGTTCAACCCCCTGCAGAATGCATGAAATTCACAACTACTTGCCCACCACAGTTACCCCAATTACATGCCAAAATGATATCCCTCCCCCCCCCCCCACAATCCATAGCCAGCTTGGCCTGGAGGAAATTCACCTCCTGACCCTGAAGTGGTGATCAGCATTTCCCTGGGCATGCAAGAAGGGGCCACAAGAGCCAAGCATGGACATAATGCCACTTACAATCTGCCTAAATTTATTTGGTGGCAACTCTGAACAAGAATGGAAAGCTAAGAAACCGAAACCAAAAGCTGGCAATTGTAAAGCTATTGGGCAAAGTAGGCAGCCCACCAGCCAATAATCCACATGCAGTGTTTGGTAGGGTTTGCCAAATGCAGTACATAAGTAAAGGTAAAGGTATCCCCTGTGCAAGCACCGGGTCATCATTCCTCAAAGCTGCCCTTTTTCCAGAATCACTTCTGAAGAATTTTAACCCACCCAATTCAAAATATTACCTTCTAAGCATGAGCTACACAACTTGGCCCTTCTTTCCATGTCAGTGCTCCGGTTGAATATAAAAAATCTAGTTTCTGTTGAAGATCATAACAAGTTTATCTTTTAAAATCTGTATTTGCAGTTTACACAAACTGCAGGGTTTGGGAAGAGTGGATTTGCTTGTTGACTAGATTCTAGATTATCTAATAACCAGAGTATAGGTATAATCTCTATATGATGTTGCAGGTTTGGCTTGTATTACCATCAGTGAATACATTTGTGGGATCAACTCAAACTTTGTCACTTATTTTGCACATGGGAGTCTGAACACAGCTTATACAACTTACAGTTCTGGTGCTTGACTGAATCCCAAACTCCTCTTTAATACTTGCTCTCTGCTTGAGGTTAGGACATAGAATCTAAGAACTACTGGGTGCTAAAATCTTCCTCTTGACTTCTTAGCACTTGGGCAGGAGGCCTACAGAATGCAATCTACTTCTGGCCATACAGTTTTGGAGCACTATGAAAAAAAATCAGTTGCTGCTATAAAAGAGACCTTTGTCTGGGAACCTCGTTTCTTCTAGAAGGCAGACTAGCAGATGGACAAAGTACCTTCCTTTCTTTATACAGTTTCACAGTCATGTGGATATCCCCCCTGAAGATTTTTTCTAGCCTAGAAATTAGACTGAAAGAAAAAACGTGAACTAAAGAATGAGAGTCCTTTAAGGTTTAATTATCAACTTTGGGCATAGGAAAAGCAGGCTAATAGATTAATTTTGAATGTCAGTTAGGTTAATTAACACTAGTACTTCATGACATCAGTGGGTTAGGGGATCAGCAAGCTAGTCTATTGCTGTAAACATTTGTAACACTAAGTCTCATACCAGGCTTCATCCTTCCCACACGGATCGCAGGGAGACTCTATATGCAGCTGTCTAGTACAAAAAGATATGAGGTTTGAAAAAGAAAGCAAAATGTGGGTGAAAAAGAATCTCACCCATCACAGTATAAAGAGCTGCATTTATATGGAGATAATAGTTAAAGTACCTCATTTTTGGGATATTCTACTGTCGTAATGTCTGAAAATTCTGTTCATCAGAAAGTCAAGATGTCTGTACTATTATTAGATTTGAAATTTGCCATAAAACCTACCTGAAAAGTGAATTCAGGCCAGATTTCAGAGGGGAAATCAGCAAAAACAAAACAAAAACCCTAGCTCATTTTAAGAAGCTTCCTAGATTTTGATTCTTGAAGATGCTGAACATTTCTGACTTTTGTGTATGTGTGTACAAGCATAAGCATGTCTTCATCCCCCCCCCCTTTACTAGTTTTTTTTAATTTATAGTCTATAAAACACACGTATACAAATATTCCCTGGCTTGGTCAAAGTATGTTGCATATTTATAATGTTCATATTTAAATTGACTAAAGTAAGGTCAAGTTATAAATGTTTTCAGGTTGAGCAAAATAAGTCTTCATTGGAATATCTTCTTCCCAAAATAAAAAGCAAACCTGTTTGTTCAGCAGAATACTGAAAAGGCAGCCCACACGAGCAAGGCCAGGTAACTGGGGAGGGAATCCCCAGACAGCAATAGGGAGGGAGGTAAATGGCATTAACATTTTCTCAGCTGATTCACTTATTTTTATAAACAAGGAACGAGACAGTTGATTTATGGTTTATAAAAGGTGGAGGGGGGCAAGTATGAGATTTTGGTGCTATTAGTGGTAAAATGTCTTTCAGCCCAAACTGTCTTCCTATACAGAATGGGGGCCATAAACCAGAGCCTAACATCAGTGCCATATTAACGTTCAAGGGCAAAATTAATGACATCAGAAAGAAGTAATATCAATATCATACACACACTGCTTGTGTACAAGTTTACTCACCTCACCTTTGAAAGTACACTGGTACAATGATACAGGCTAGCTCTTTGGGTCTCTTTCAAGTGCAGCACTACAGCTTGGCAGTTTGCCGTTTATTTTTTTCTGTGTGCACATCCTGTTCTCTTTTATATCCACTGTCAGAATAAGTCAGAGTCAAGACAGAATCTCTAAAGGTTACATGGTCTGGCTTCGATTGGTTAGATACATCAAGGACTGGATGGACAAGCTCAGCTTCTCAAGGCTGCCTAATTGGTCTGGGTGGGCTTTGTGAAGTTCTGACAAGATTTCTACACCTTTTCTTTTCAAGCTGGAAATACAGTGAGGCTCACCCAACTACTCTTTTATATCCTTCGGAAAGAGGCAAGAAGAGATTATAAGCATTTGCCATTTTCAAAACCCATAGTTCTCATTGTATCTGGCTTGGTTTGTCACACTTGGTTTTGCTAGTGTCCTCATTAGGAAAGTCCCGGTCAATGTGACTTGTAGAACTGGCAGCAGTACATTTAAAGTATACCTGGATGGGACTCTAGAATGCACTCAATCCTACTCACTGAAGATTTGCTGGTGCCATGTATTGACCCAGCCAAGCCACACTGCCTAAACCATCCAAGGGTTCTTAGAAAGAGGAAATCAGGAGAGAGAGAGAAAAAGAGAGGAGAGAGAAAGAGAAAGAAAATTAAAACCTCTCAGTTTAAAAGAAATCTCAACCACTAAGAATAAGCTTATGAACATCTGGAACCACTCAGTGAGCGGTATCATATTTCGCTAAGCCCTTAGTGGGTGAAGAGTGGGTAGGGCCAGTCCAGGTGAAGGGCCAATTGGAAGGCGCAATGCTTGGGTAGCTACAAAAATATGGAAGAGCTGGTCCAATCCTATATATTAACTGTGGCATACTGAATCCTTATAGTGTATTTATATACATGCAAACTTTTATCCATTTCGTAACTGACTAGTTTTAATTTGTACTTAAAAAAGAATTATTAGATGGTCTATGACCGTAAATAAAACTGACTGACTGAAGTCTCTCTCCCCCAATTCCACCTTCCCTGGGTCTGTCCTCAAAAGTTCCAGGTACTTTCCATACCAGAGCTGGCAACCCTCCGGCATGATACTACATGCAGGCCTCCTGAAAGAAATTAGCCTTTATCCATTAGGGTGCAGTCCTCTCCTAAATAGCCTTTTGGTGGGAGAAAGCAATCAGATGCCTAATCTACAACAAAAATGAATGTAAGTTTAATGATATAAGCATCTAGGGGGCAAAGTACATAACTAATAAGTTTTTAAAAAATCAAGAGAGTGAGGGCTCCAAATGGAACAACACTGTGTATGTTACAGGTTAAGTTCTATATTCTTCACATCTTCCAAAAACTTTCCAAAAAACAATGTATCAGCTTATCCTATCAGCCCAAAACATGTCAGATTTCACATCATTGTGTTTCCCAGCAACGACACAAAAACAGCATGCAAATATTAAATACAAATAGGTAATTTACAAATCCTGAGCTAACTTCAGTAGTTTCCCATAGTTCGCATATAAATAATGAGGTAACACACAATCCAGCAAGTGCCCACACTGCAAACTGAAAATTCAGAAATGTACAGAAACTATCCTCTCAAATATATTGTAGAATTATATTAGGCACAGTCCAAAAGTTCACAAACTGTTCTACTGAAGAGAAGTAATGACTTTTTAAGCTGCCGCAGCTTGTAGTAACTAACTGTACAGGAAACTGTCCCAACTGATAGTGAGAAATTGAATTAAGACTACTTTAACGGTTCACTCTGCAAATAGTCAGACTTCATTAAGACAATGTTACAGAAAGCCCAGAGGACTAGTAATCCTTATCACACTTGCTACATGGGGGCTCCTGTGTGGAAAACGTGAGCCTTACTAGTGAGCAAGGCAGGCACCCATGTGGTAAGCCTGTGTCCCACAGCTATGCATATAAAGAATTTGCCAGAATTTATTCACAGCAGCCCTGGGAATAGATCAAGTTCTACTATTCTCTCTTTCTTCTCTCCAAAACAGCAAATTTAAATAGATCTATATAGTCCCAAAACAGTTCTCCCTGATCATATAGCTTTGTGATCTTTATTGAAAAGACATGTAGGCAAAAATAAAACTGGCTAATAGAAGAAATATATTCTTACAGTAGCGCAAGCATTTCTATGTGATGGTCTCCTCTAGATTAATTTCTGTAACTCACTCTACACAGGCCTTCCCTTATCCCTGATCAGGAAATTGCAACTGGTACAAAAGGCAGTGGCCCAGGTCCTAACCAGAATCCCATGGAGAGCTCATATCCAGCCTGTTCTCCGGCAACTGCAGTGGTTATCAATTGTATTCCAGGTCAAGTTTAAGGTGTTGGTCTTGACCCTTAAGGCCATATGCAGCCTGGGCCCTACATGCCTAAGGGACCATCTCCCTAGAAGAGCCTTCTGCTCAGCAATACAAACAGGTTAGTGGTCCCCAAAGAAATCCATCTGGCCTTGACCAGAGCCAGGGCCTGGTGGAACGAGTCCCCAGAAAATCAGGGTCCTGTCTGCACTCATTCAGTTCCACAGGGCCCGTAAAAAGGAGCTCTTCTACTGGGCCTATGGCTGAGGCCAGTAAAACAGCTAACATCTAATTTGGCTTCCCTCCTATCCAGGGTCATAGGGTCCTAGTTCTAGATTTCTGGATTTCAGTTTAGATTTTATAAATTTAACATGTTTAAAATGTCACTAACTATATTACAGTATATATGTTGTCTGCCGCCTTTAGTCCACCTTGTTGGAAAGGGCAGGTTATAAATTTAAAGAAATAAATAGTTAAAAATAAAATATATTCACTTGATGACAGAGTTCCCAATTTAGGCCCTGGTTCACCCCAGAGATGCTGGGATGCAAGCCTGCCAAACAAGCATATTCAAGGTTAGGGGTTCCCAATGTGGTGCTTGCCACTGCCTTTCCTGGCATCGGCCAAGTGTTTTTAGAACGTAAGCAGGGCCAGGTGGCAGCTTCTGGCTGGCTGTGCAGATTTTCAGAAGGGTGCTTTGTAACCTCAACACAAGGATCTTCACTGAATGACTGAACTTGTATGAAATAACATAGGTTTAAACGATATGCTTATTTAAAAGGCCTCCTGTTGAACAGTACTTTTGCCCCAAATGTTGGAGAATTACTATTAGAGTGACACTTGCCTTAACACCCTGATAGTTTATGGTCCCATATTTGGGGATACATCTCTTTGAGACTTTATGACACATGACCTCTATCTGAACAACATGCAAACTATCGCTTCATACAGTGCCTGGACGTAATTGCTGAAAGACTCCAGTTCACACCTTGTAATTTGATTATTTGTTGGGAACATTCCTAGACATCACGTTTTGTGATGCTGGCACCAACCCATCAGAGCATCCCAGCTTAATCACTAGATTCCCATCTTTCAGTTCTTCCCAACATTTTGTCACTAGATGCATGACTGGGAACTGGAGAAGCTTTCTATTTCTTCAGCATTTGCAGAAGGCATGGGGGGGGGCATTTAGAATCCAGTAAACCGCAAAAAGCAAGGAAATGAGACAGTTACCTAATTGTATGCTCAAAATAGATATCATCCACTGAAGCTGTGACGCAAGGGCATCCAGCATGCCTCTCGGCTGAAAAGGCAAACAAACAACATTAGTTATATACATCATCACATGCAGCAGGGCTCTTTCTGTTTACAATAATTACAGTGGCAGGCTTAGAATGAAAGCATTTTAAAAATCCTTGAGTTTCAGAAATAAAATATACGCACCACATTCAAGT